>NC_141300.1:6907500-8197500 GCF_037954325.1 Fistularia commersonii | reverse complement strand
ATGACCTATTTTCCCATCAATCATTTTCCTGTAAACTGATAGCATTTGGGGATTTTAGCAGATCTGTGCTTTCACTTAAATCCAGTGTTTGTCAGTAGTGTCTCATGAAGCTGAAATGCTAAAAAAAAGACATAATAGTGATGCCTCTATTCAGAAATCACTTAGTGATCTTAGTAATCCACTTTTTCAGTCAGACATTTATACTTTCAGTCGTATTCTTCGCAAGAGAAGCGAGATATCTCGATGGCTGTGATCTTGGAAATTTGTCGTTCAGCAACTGACAGCCTGATGGTGTTGACGGATAGATATGATAAGACAAAAGTAAATGTATGTCAGTTTTCTTTTTCCTTTTTGTGTGGGTGGAGGGAGGATGAACCATCGGCTATTCAAGACAACTCAGGAGAAAGCTTTGACCTTGTTCATTTCTACTCTTTACTTTCCATGACCAAGTTGATTCTATTCTGAGAGGAGTGTTTGCAGAACAGTATGCCGTTTTCTACCAACCACTTTAAACCTCCTCCTTCAAATTGTCCTCTCTTGTTCTGTGACAAGAACTGCCACTGCGGGAAAAGGGCTGAGCGGTCCCAGACTAATTTGTCCTCTCCCCATTGATGGGCCAGCAGTGGTTTATCTCATGGTGTCAATAGAAAGTGAGTGAATCTTCTCCTCACACACAAACAGCGATTATCCCAGTTAAATTGAATGTGAGGAGATGCTTTTGAGGCATAAATAACTTGGAGCGTACAGTTTACCGGACAGATCATCTTTATGGGCGATGCTTTATTTGAAACACTTGGTAATGTGATGGCTTCATAAACACCAACTGAAGTAGGTCAGGAATGCCTTATTTTTTCCACTCTAAGTTTAGAACTGAAGCATGTGCTGCACGATTTATTCAAAGTATGTTGTATAATATTGCACTTTAATGAACTGAAGAGATGCGCCTGTAGTGAGCTCAGCCAAACTACTGCTGAACAGCGTCAGTGAGGAACGTTTCTGGACCGGGGCACTAGTGCAATAAACAAGGGCTATATATTTCCATTCATGTGGTTAACATAAGTAAATGATTGGCCAAGTAGAGAACGTGTAGACACAGATTATGGTGTTCCTCCTTGTCTATCTCTGCCCAGGATGGCTTACATAGAGCTGGAGGGAAAATAGTGGTAAATAAAAAAAAATGACACATCTAGTACCACAAAAAAGTGGTAACAGATTTTAAAAAAAAAAATGATACAATGAAATCAATTATTGCCAGTTTAGCCAAAATCATCCTCTTTACTGATTGCTGCCAAATATTTTTTTGCCAATATAAAATCTTAGCTTGTTGTTGCACAGGGCACCGGGGTATCATAGCTTGTAATAGTTGGCAAAAACAGAACAGTGGTACTAGAGCTTCTCTCTTTTGGTCTACAGCAACTGCATATTGTAAAATCTGACAATGCTATTGATCCTTTTTTATTGTGAAAATCATTAGCTCATCATAGTCAATAGAACTTGACTTCAAGCAGCCATATTTCAGCGGCTGACTAACTGACACAGTAACTAGAACAGGCTCCCTGCCCCTCAGCTTAAGGTTCTGGAAAACAAACAGTGTCCATGTTTGGTATACAGTTGCTACACATTCACTCTCCTGCAATAAACAAAAATGGAAATCGCTTTTAGGTACTATAAAATGCTTTTTAAAAACAAGCTAAGTTATCTAGAGCGCTAACTAAATCTATTTAGTCTTACCTTTAGACCTGATAGGCGTGGAGGATATCTATCTATGTCGTGAGACATTTGCAAAGTAAATTTTGAGGGAAAAAAAAAACCCTTCATAATTGCTTTGGATTTTATGTAATTTTTTGGTAGTTAGTCATGAGTTACCACTTTTGATGTGTTATTGCCATCTACAGTCCATCCATGGAAGAGCTTATTGGCACTCTTTACAGCATGTTGTGTCACAACCACACATTTCTGTGCCAGCGTCTGTAGAAAAATCAAAACCATATAAACATGATTTCCATTGTGGTTTTGTTTTTGGTTGTTGATTAGTTCATTTTTAGGTTGCAGGAGGCAACAATATTTGGTGTGGGAAATCACATGTGAGACACGCTCCCCAAATGAATTACATGAGGACGCAGTGCTCGTAAAAACATTGAAATATGAGCCTAAAGTTAAAAAAATGTGACAAGGCATCATGAAAATTATTTATCCAGTTTGAAAGGATAGAGGCTTAAAAATACGATACGATAATGTTTCCACAGCAGAATCACTGTATTTTAGGCTGTAACCAATGATTGTCTTTGTGGCGTTATGGAGCATATGGAATCAAATAAATCTGGGCAGCATAAATGAGCTCTCTCAATTGCCAGTTTTAAAGAAATGGTAAGCTAAAACCGGGATCTGTTTTACCTGATTTAAACCCAGATGGAATTCAAACGCTGAAGGGACAACTTATACAATGTGAAGGCTTTCTTTGATATTTGAATTATATTCACTTGGGTTTCGAAAGAACCAAAGAATCGGATACTCATTCGTGATACATGTCCGTTACACAATGCAAGTATATTTTGTATGTCCATGACATAAATTGTTTAAAATTCAGTTGAAATCATTGATATTAGAAGTCTGTAAAAATGCTCCCAATTTTCGAGAACCTATTATTCTGTAGTAAAAAAAAAATGGGATTTATTTTTAGATTATTTCTTTTTGGGGGAGTAATGTCTGAACCAACTTTAGACAGGAACTTGCTTATTCTTATAACAATTGCTAATGGCCCAATTGCTATTAAGTATGAGATTTCCCTCATGACTTCAACAAAGGAGGGATTTTACAGGACTTTCAGCTGGACAAGAAGATGCACTAATGTGTCTAAAAAATATATATATTTCAAACTAAGAACCTATTTTCAAACAATATGATACACAACCTTCATGGTTATCGGCGAAATACAACTGTCTAACAACTTGCTTTCGTTCTTTCTGAAAATTGTTTTGCAGGAAGGAAACGTAAATGGTTCAAGGTCGACGAGGCTATCAGAGTGCTGCAGAGCCACAAACCTGATCATGCAGAATATCTGTACAGACTGAAAAGCACCTGCAATCCCACATGCAGCCCAGTTTGTAGTTCAACTAATGGAAATGCACTGGGCTCCCAAGTGATGGACAACAACACATCTAACTATGTCTGCGCCACACAAGCCCCTGATCTGGTTAATAGATAGGATTTTACCCAAGCTGTAAGCTGTTCTCCTAGGAGCAAGTACAGGAGGATGAAAAAATCTGAAAGACTTCTGCATTAACTACTAACACAAGTTCTCAATATGTACACTACAGACTTCCTGGATTTGATTTGACAGCAATTTGAAGTGAAACTAAATTGTGTAACACTTTTTCGAGTCCAGTTTTCAGTTTATTTTATGACGGTGATCACCAGTTGGTAGAGAACTTTACAGCTTATGGTTATAGATGGACTGTTTTTTTTCCTGAGTGTTCACAATGTAAAGATTATTTTTGTCTTATGTACTGAATAGCACTTGATGTTTTTTTTCTTTTTTGGTGCTCACAATGTTTGGATGTTTACCTTGGGGGGCGAGTACAGAAAACTGTTTGCTCCTAGATGAAGTGACCTGGTGACATACTCTGAGTCCACAAGGCGCTTATAGAAGGATTAGCTCCACGAGCATGAAAACATTGTTAAGATTTGATTATTGTTTTAATTTGATCAATTGTTTCTACCTGACTGGCTTGGTAAATTATCACTTCACCGGAACTCAAGTCATGTTTATCTGAGGGGGAGCAGAGAGCAAAGTCTACTGCTCCTGCTGTATCTGCCATGCACAAACACACACACATAACATCATCTTTAGTGTAATACAAATGATTAGGAAAATGTCAATGCAAAAGACATCACAATGAAATGACACTTAATGACAACGCAATAAAATGCCTGGAACATGTCTGCTACCCCGTCTTTCAATTTTGAATTTTGCAGAAGTTAGAACACATTCGTTTTCAAATCAGTCATTGTATGTTGCAACATTTTCAGGAAGAAAAAAAAAATTTAAATGCTTCAAAACCAGTGTGAATCCTGTCAATGTTTAAATATTTCACAGGAGAAATCCAACGTGTTTTTGCAAATTCTTTCAAGTGCCTTCACGGACAGAAAAAAAACAGCTGGAGTTTTGACAAAGCAAAACTGCTTTGTTTCAAAGCAAGACAAGCTTCTCTTAGATTTTGAACAATATGGTTTCTGAAGAGCCTCTGGAATGCTGTTGCATTTGAATGGACAGTATTTAGAGGGTACTGGCTTGGGTTTGTTTCACAGGGAAATACTCCCACCCACCATGAACAGAAAACTGACAGGAAGTCCCTGTCAGTGGGGAAACCGTGGTAGAATTCAGGAGGTGCCTGACTATTTTCCTTTCACACCAACGCGGCAGTGAAAACGACTGTTTTTATTTTAGTTTGTTGACCATCATCGGTTCTCGTACTGAAGAATCCGTCAATACAATTTTTATTTTCTATGCGTGCATGTGATTGAAATATCATGTTCCTCACCATCGAGTTGTATATAAAATATTTAAGTATGAATAAATTGATGAATAAAAATCTGTTCTCATCCCAGTCTTCGTATTATAACAGTAACATTTGGCACTTACTGTGAAGAAAAGTGAGATGAAAATACTATGGCATAATGTTGTAAATAGACGGTCTTCCGAGGTCAGCCTCTCAAGACCCGCCCATTCGTTGCTACTGCCTGATCCCGGTCAGGTGTCCCTGGTTCAGCGACGTAAACTTTACTCCTGGAAGACTGATTGGATTTTGTTTCTGGACAAACGGTCAAAGAAATGCTCAGAAGAATATTACAAATGGTAAGCCTGTATGGACTCAAAGCCAAGTGTATCGCTTTGTTGTCAAAACTAGCCTTTTTTCCCTCCACACGGAGGCCTATCTTTTTCGCTTTTCGAGGCGGTGACGCATGTTTTGTACAAAAGAGTGTCGCGCTTAGGTGGGTTCCGAGTTTTCATCAGCAATTTTCGAGAAGAAAAACTTGGTCAGTTCTTAGGTTTACATATCAAGCGCTCCTTCTGTGGGGCTGCCACTGTTAGCCATTTCATGCTAACTGGCTTGGAATGATTGATGCTATTCCAGCCAGTAGTGTAGCCGGCTGTAGCAATCTTCCCAATGAGGAGAGTAAAAATAAATGTCAAACATAGCAATGGCACAAGGAGCGGACAATAATGATTAGTATTACAAGATAAAGTGGTTGGGTTCGGAACGACTTTGTTGTCATGGTTTCTGTTACCTAGCTAACTGATAGGTTAGCGGTAGAATAATTCATCGTCCACTCCTCTTTCGTTAGCACCGCAGTTAGCTCGCGGAGACCTGTGGGAGGTCCCTTGACAGCAGGGTGAGAAAAACCCAAGCGGTTTTGTTACTTCCCTAATAACGATATTTCTGGGAAATGACCAACTTGCCCCCTCTGTATGGAATGGTTCAAATTTAGCAAAGGTTGGCTCCCGAACTTATCTTTTACTCAGAACTACATTTTCCACACGGCTGTGGGGTGCATAATTGTGTACACTTAAGGAGCCTCGGCCTGTATTGGAGTCATTAATTTCACATGCCATTAAAATGAAAGGCAACTGAAATTTACGTTATTTAGTGTTACTGGGTTTATGTTTTAATGTGCATATACCTCGAATCGCCTTGTAGCTAAATATTTTAACTAACCAGGCCAAGAAAACGATATTACAGCGTCAGTGAAAATTAAGAGGGTGTTTGTATCTATATACAATAACGTTAAACAGTGCTCGTGCTTTCTACTACAGTCTGTCCTACCTTTGCGGAAACATAGTCGAAATGACATCTCTTTAATTATTTAGTTTTCATCTTTATTCTTAATTAATCTTTTTACAGTTTTTCTCTTATCTCAACTTTTCTTGAGTTCTACGTTTACCCTTTTATCAGACCGGCATTAGATATTCATGCTCTTACCTGTAATTCAGTGAACCTATTTTAAGACCTGAACTTTTAACAACCTATTCAAGTCATATTTGCTTGAACCTGTCAAATGTCAAACTGCAATTGGACAACAATGAATTTACATATTTTTGAGTATTTTTTGGATATTCATATTTTACTTCAGTTAGCATTGAAGTATTTAATATATCATCATCATAAAACACTTGAATTAGGTCATGGCACTGTTTGAGGTGCTCAAAGTGTACAAATGCCTCCTTGCCACCACATACTGAAGGCATTCATTCATTCATGCATACTCATCTTAGATTAAAGTTTATGATTGCACTGCAGGTAGCACAGCATTTGCATCATATTTTCTTTATGTTCATTAAATCTCTCTAATTTTGAGTGTTTAATTCTCTCAGCATGTTTGCCGTTTCCCTGTTGAAATATTCAACTGAATCTCAAACTCTGACAGGAGTGCAAATGATGCATTTAATGTCCTAGACTTTTTGAATGAAAATGGCTGTGAAGCTTCCCAAAGGACTGTTTGGAAGCCTCAGCAGTGTTGATCGTAACTGTTCTCTTACACATAAGAAGCAATAATTGCTGGATACTTAACGTCTAATTTTAGTTTGCCAAAATGTTTTTGTAATTTTCGCTATGAGAACGGAAAGGACTCAAAAAATGTTGATTGACATAAGGATGGTCTTAGCCATTCTTATTATAATTGTCACTATCTTTGCTTTTTTTTCCCCATTTTTTTTCATTAAATTTGGAGTGGATGGATTTAATAATACTTTACTAATATTGTATAAAAGGAAGGAAAGTCAGGCAGCACTAATGTCCCTCAATACATGGAAAAACCAGTAGCAGCATTTCATATGAGGAAACTGACCAATTATTTCCGATTCTTGAGAGGGAAAAAGAAGGTCAAACTTTTACATGTTGAATGGAAACTTTGAGTGGTCAGTTGATGTTCAGCCCTGTCACAGTTCTCCCTTTAAATTGAGGTCTTGGCTTTGACTTGAGCTCTCCATTGTTTTTTTGTGTAAGTTAGGCTTTATTTTTAAACACATTTTTGAAATGTAATTTTTTTTATGTTGAATTTACAAATATTTTTGAGTAGCTCAGCAGCTGAGGTAAAATGACACGTTATTTAGTGTAAACTTGGAACTAATTGAAGTTTGAAGGAAATTTGAAGTAGAGGGTTTAAAGTGATCTTTTCACCAACATTGCACCCAGTTTACACATTTAATACGAAGATACTGCTCACTTAGATTATCTCACTATTTCGTTCAGTTTTGAGGTCCTCCAAAATTCATCCCCGAGAGCTCCATCGCCTTTCGAGAATATGGCATCATGGTAGTGTCGCACTGCATATTATATCACACTGTTGTCAATAAATTCAATTTCTCTCTCCTTCAGACTCCTGGGAAAGGGGGCTCCCAGAATGCAGAGTCAGAGCAGCCCAGCACAAACCTTAACCACGATCAAACCTCTGAGGTAAATCATTCTGATGATTTTTTTTTATACTCACTTATTTCTGAGCTGCCAAATTGAGAGTCTAATCAGTTATCATGGCATGTACTTCTGTGTTCAGGGCTTCATCTGTCCTCAGTGCATGAAGTCGCACAACACTGCAGAGGAATTGTTCAAACACTATGAGCTTTTCCATGATACCGGAGACCTCCCAGCTCATGTGGCTCCCACCAGGTGCGATTTACGTGAATCATGCCATTCACTGTGATGGAGAGCCTGATACAATGTTTAAAAACATTAATCTATATGATTTAACATCCAGGGAAGACCTCACAATGTTACGGCAAGAGGTTCAGGACCTGCATGCATCCCTCAAGGTATGCCCAATTGCCTAGACTGTATGTCCTTACTACATTCAAAGACCTGATTGTGTATGATTTTGTTTTTCTTCATCAGGAAGAAAGATGGTTTTCTGGAGAGCTCAAAAAGGAGCTAGACAAAGTCCAAGGACAACTGAAGCAAGTAATTCCTTCAAGATATTTAATATGTATTCAAGTGACAGTGTCTTGCCTGGTTACATGATGATGCTTCCTCCTACTGAAGATGTTGCACTCTTTCTCCCTGCTCCACAGAGCGATGGACAGGTGGCCTCAGAGGATTCACGTAAGACTGTACACATTTTTACAATACAATCGAATAGAAATTATAGTAAAGTGATAAATATGGGTTGCTGTTTTATCAGTCCTAGAAAGGAAGTTGAATGAATCAGAGACGGAAAAATTCAACATCAAACAGATGAAAGATTTGTTTGAGCAGAAGGCAGCCCAGCTGGCTACAGAGATAGTGGGTTAGTATGCTCTTTCTCTCGATTCATGCTGAAGCTCAGTTAATTCACTTATCCAGTTTTGTATAAGTTGTTGTTCATAAGTATTTTCGAATGTGGCCTCTTACAGATTTTCCATTTGTACTATGGACAGTTGTGTGTTATATTTGTATTGTAAAGTATCGAATATTATAAAATAAAATACTAAATTTTCATTTGTTGAATCCACTAGACATTAAGTCCCGTTATGATGAAGAGAGGAGTTTAAGAGAGGCTGCAGACCAGAAGCTTGTCACACTAACAGAGCAGCTGAAGCAAGAGAATAAAGAGAACGAGAGACTCCAAACTGAGCTGGTACAGCATACAACTCATTTTTCATCTTTTTCTCTTTTTGAGAGGCTTGAAACTTTTTTCTCTTCACCTTTCATGATTGTTGAGATTTCAAATACTAGAAAATAAGTAAGAAATAAACAAAAAAATCAGTTTTACTATGATTTTTTTTTCATGAATTTACAGGATTTCCATCTGAGAATTGTATGAATTTTGTAACACTTTAACAACTTTTACCACATTAATGGGGTTCACCCGCGACACATCAAACCAAATAAAAACTGCCCCTTGGATAGCACTTTTTTTTTTTTTTTTTTCCTCTTCGGACTGTGTTGTTATTTCCAGTTCATAAGGGTCTCGTGAACATGTGAGGTTTTTGAACCTGGACCATCATGCACCTAATAAAATGGTCTTAATTTGCCTAAACTATACCACACCTTAAGCAAAGCAATACCATGTGATAAATTGGGAACTCCATTACTGTATCATTCCATTAATAAGGAATATGATTGGCTGTTTATGACCTTGTTCATACTCGACATTGTCATTGGCAGACGGTTCTAAGTGCATTAGCTTAAGAAAATGTGTTGCCATATCCATTTTAAACTGATCAGGTATTTTTTAACGATATGAAGCATATGTTGTCACCGGTGACTGAATGGTACTTCTGCATATACAGTATGCATCCCTGCAAACTACCTACATGGTATGCTCTTTTCACCTGATTCCAAATGAAACGCATGTAATCCAACAAGCTGAAGCCAAGCAGTTCACAATATTTCAGATATGACACCAGCAGAACTCCTCATAAGACCTGTTTTTTTATTTTGGCAATCACAGTTCATAGAAGCTGCACATGGTTTTGACAAAAAAATGTTTGAATGTGCAGTGTTCCTTCTGTTCTGTTTCAACCCTTTGCCTCTCTACTGCCACTTAGCTTCAGCGACCGGGAGTGGAGGATGTGGAAGTACTACAGAAGGAGCTTGTGCAGGTGCAGACACTGATGGACAGTATGACGAGGGAGAGAGAAGAGGAGTCTGAACGCCTGAAAAACCACTATGAGCAGCTGCAAGCTAATTACACTACCTCAGAGGTGAGTAGCTGCAGTTTTATAACAGCATGCAGCTCCATTAACTCAAGGTCTAAGTTGCTCCTGCTACATCAGAAAACAATATGTATATATCTGTGAATCAAAAAGGGAAGATTTTGAAAAACAAACAACTAGTTGTGTAACTCTGGTGATTTGTAAGAGTATCATGGTTCAATTCCACCAGGGGGCCTTTCTGTGTTTGCGTGTTCTCACCTGTTTGCAAGGGTTTCCTCTCGCAGTCTGAAAACACATAGTAGGTTAATTGGAGACCCTAAATTATCCAGACGTCTGAATGAGGTAATGAATGGTTACATAACAATGATAATATTAAATGTATAATGCATTTTGCATCAATGTGCTATACAATTAAGACAATGAAATAGAAAAAGGTGAATTTATTCATTTATCATCTATACCGCCTAACACATAGTCAGGGATGCGGTGGAGTTAGAGATTTGCAATAGACCTATTGCATGTTTTGGATTGTGGGAGGTATGTTTCTAAATGTGACCCCTGTGATTGAATGGTGACAGATCCAGGGTGAACCCTACCTCTTGCCCAGTGACAGCTGAGATAGGCTCTAGCCTCACCACAACCCTTAACACAGGAAGAGCTGTACAGATAATGAATAAACAAATGACTGTATTATACAATATGGTGAAGTCACCTTCCGCTCAAGCTACACAATGTAGTTTAGGTAACAAGATTCTTTTCTCTCTGAGAAATATATGTAGAAAAAAATCAGCTGACAATTCTATTTACAATTGTAATTGTAACACAGATGGCTCTCTGTTAACTAATGTAAGTTGGTTTAGGTCTTTAAAAGTGAGTGGTCCTTTGACTCACTCAAGCATCTCCAGGCTTTTAACCTAATCCTCAGTACATCTTTGCAATGTTGTGATACGTAGCTGCTTCACTTAGCTTCTCATATACTTCAGTTGCATCTGTGGTGCTACAAATTGATGTTGGCAATCCTGTTTTCTCCAAAGAAATGTTTCATTTGGTGGCTTGTGTAACTTCATCAGTAGTGAGTTTTGTTGTCCCAAGTCCAATGTCGTGAAATGTGCAGTGTTACCGTCTGCTCCACATATAATACATGCAATTTCCTTCGTTCAAGATTTGATTTACTGTCGCAGTCAGATCTTTAGTTTCGTAGGAAGAAGTATTTTGTTAAATTAGTGACAAACCAGAGGGGCAAAATTAATTGGATTCCTCTGATTCATGACTGTGATCACTTTTTGGAAGGGAGAACACTTTCCAATTATTTCAGTCAGTTGTAATCAATTCATTGTAATTAATCTATTTGATTTGGATGTGAACTTTACTGCTGTCAAAGCACAATATGGTCATTATGACGCATGACTAAACTAATTGTGATAATTCCAGATACTCTGTTACCATCTTTTTCTCCGTGAGGCAGGATGGCTCCCAGTGTCTCATATAGTCACTGACCTTTGTATCTTTCCTTCCCTCCCCTTCTACTGCTTATCATATACTGAACCCTCTCCAACACTCACAATTTCTTCGAGATTCGAAAACTGGAGGTAAAACACATTTTGAGTCAGCTTTGCGTTTGGATGCCATTTTTTTCAGTCTCCCTCCGTTTTCAAAAGGTTTTAAAAAAGTTGTTTTCTTTCAGCTTTTAGTTACTTAGTTATGTTTTTGCTCATTGTTGTTCTGTCAAATCAGTGTTGTTCTATCATTGACATTCATGCCAGTTCCCCCATCCCCTCACACACACACATACTGATATTTTTCAGTTCATTAACTGTACATTAAATGTTTTATCCAAAGATTATATCTTTCAATGGTGAATTTCAGATGACCATATCCCAACTGAAGGCAGAGCTGGAGAAGGGTCCACAGGAAGCTGCTGTCTATACACAACAGATTCACCAGCTGCAGAGCTCTCTGAATAATGTGCAGCAGCAAAGTCAGGTAAAATTCACACCAGATTATAATTACTAGTCATTCACCAGTTATCCAGCTGTGGCATCTACAGCTTAAATTAATACATCTAATTAGCATTTCTCTTTTGTTTTGTAATTTTAACATACATAAAGGAGTAGCCCCATTTTTGCGTACCCTCATCTGCTGCTCAGCATCAAACTTTATTGCAATGCTCTGCTGCCACCAGCTCTTATATGCAACCAAGACATTTTAATTAAAATCAAATGCCTTCATATGTTTGAACCAATAGGATTAGCCTATTATCACATCAGATCTCCTGCACAGGCTGAAATACACTTGGGCAGTTGAATTAATGCAATGGAAGGTGATAATTTTTGGGTTTTCTCCAGACTAACATGTCAATAATTTTGCAAAGATAAAAGGTGAATTGAAAAAATGAAAATTCTCTGATCGTCATCCCTGGACCCAGAAATGGCCCATTTCTAGCATATAGATAAAAAGCAGAGTTAATTGCATTGAATATAAGGTAAAAGTCATCAGCAAGCATCTATGGTCAACCAAGAGGAGTGCAGGTACAGGTCTGTGACATGGAGACAGGTGAAATGAAGAGTTGAGGGGAAAGGAGATTCTTACAGAGGATTGATAATGTTTGCCCTCTGCTGCACTTGACTGGAAACCAGATTTACTGGGGTCTGTGAAATCCAAGCGTTGTGTCACAGCAGTTAGCAACATATGCAACTATTAGAATCATTTCACAGCTGACACCAGGACAGGTGCTGCACACGTGCCACAGTATTCCAAGATCTAAGTTGTAAAACTGTCTTTTAGAAATGGGATACCACACTCTGGGTATGCTTATTCCTTATAATGACTCATGTTATTGTAACAATTTAATCTTCAATTGTTAATGTTACCAAAAGCGTAATTGATACCTCACACAATTGATTGTCTGAAACACTGCCCCCTCTCCTTTAGCAACTAGAAATACAGCTTTTATGGTTTGATTGTCTGTTCCCGTAATTATTTTCTCCTTATCAGAGTTGTCAGTGTTGGCTTTTTCTTCCAATTTCCCAAATCTCTGCTGTGTTCATCTGACCCATGTGTCTTTAGAACATGTCTGAAAAGCTGGCACGCAAGGAGAAGAAATCTCAGGAGCTGGAAGAGCAACTGCAGGCTGAGAAATCTTCCAAAAAGGGAGTCCAGGATATTTTAAGGGAGAAAGAACTGGAGATCCAAGAGCTCCAGTCTCGCGCCACTGGGGCAGAAGCATCCCTGCAGAAGGCAAATGCAGAACTTGCACAGAGAGCTGAAGAGGTGGTCAGGTTCAAGAGTGAGATTACAGAGTTAGAGGTGAAACACGCAGAGCTGAAGGTTGAGAGGAAACAGCTGGAACAGCAGAGAGAAGAAAAAGAGAGCCAAGGTGCTCAGCAGCAGACCGAGATCAGTCAGGTAAGAAGAATACACAAGTGCCATACACAAACAGTTCCATAGAGAACAGTTAATACCACTCATTGAGGTAGAATTCTTGCGTTAGTTGCCTTGAATGTCTCTTTTCTCTCTTGACTCCTCTAGTTGCATGCCAAACTTCTGGAGGCAGAGCGGCAGCTGGGGGAGGTGCAAGGTCGTCTGAAAGAACAGCGGCAGCTTTCTGGGGAAAAGCTCAAAGACCGTGAGCAGCAAGCAGCCGACCTACAGCTCAAGCTCTCCCGAGCTGAAGAACAGGTAGACAGAACTTAGAGAAATGCAAAATGTGGCTGACACATTTGTGTTTAGATGGGATTTTCATTGTCTTACACTCACATACAAAGTGCAAAATATCCAGCCCAGTGAAACAGCTTAGATACTAACTTTATCAGTATTGTTGTCCACCCTGGATTTGCTTAGAGAATGGTAATATTGTACTTTGGGTTAACAATTGAGGTTTTTGTGATTTGGGACATTATCGCCCCCCTGCCTTTGCCTCTTTATAAACTCAAATAAGAAACTGTTTAATTTAACCAATCCAGTTCATCACCCCCTCTAACTGCTACCTCAAAAAACACAATTGATTATTTCTAAGTCAAACATTATCTCTCATAATATTTTTCTATGACCTGACAAAGTGGTGGGTGGGCTTACCATACGCAAATAAACACACGTTATTTGTAACTTATGTGACTTATTCATAACAACAAATCAGAAAGATGATTTAGTATGATTATACATAAAACTGATTTAAGAAGAAATGTAAACTAACAATTTCTTGATTGTTGTTTTTAGATGAAAGAGAGCACTGGTAAAAACACTGACTTGCAACACCAGCTGGAAAAGTCCAAGCAACAGAACCAGGAGCTACAGGCTCTCCAGCAAAACACCAACGGCAAACTCCGCGAGGCACAGGTGCTGATGACAGTGCCTCTAACATGAGGCAGTCATACTGATATCAGTAAACATGAAGCCAAGAGAAACTCTATAATCACTTAAAATAGGCCTCCCAGTTTTTCTCAATTCCTGAACTCTGGAGTAAAAGTGGCTGTGATTTTTCAATCATGCCATGTGGTACATCACGCACATGAGTAGAGACAGGGCAATCCAAATGTAAATGGTATTACTGTTATGTCTATGGTATTTCTTGTAATTTTCATATTTTTTACCATACATAGGTCATTTATTGCTATTCTACAGCTGACCTTTTTTTAATTATTTTTACCTGAATTCCAGTGGACATCTGCAGTATCTTGCTGATTTTCCTCATGATTTTCAAATCAATTGACAACGAGCACGTTAGTTAAAAAAATATTGCTGAAACACTTGTCATCACTAGAACCTTCAAAAGATAAAATTTACCTGTAGCTGTTTTTCATTGTATGAAAGGATACAAAGTGTTCATTGTCATATGCACAGTAAGGAAACGTGTTCCCCGTATGAAGAAATTCTTCCTTTGCTGTCTGCATTGACGCTTTGCCAAATCGTATAACAAGTTGTTAGTAGCATAGAAGATACGCAATAAAGGGCATTGAGTGAAAGATGCACTGTGGGTAAAGGTTCTACTATTTATAGAAAAAAATTTACATATGCAAATATTACAATACATGTGTGGGCATGTTGGCTTTCAAATGTATTTATTGAGAGGTAAATCCCATAACAAAACTTATTTTGGGTGTCTTAGAATGACTTGGAGCAGGTGTTGCGTCAGATTGGGGATAAGGACCAGAAAATCCAGAACCTGGAGGCTCTGTTGCAGAAGAGTAAGGATATTGTAAGTCAGCTGGAGGCTGAGAGAGAAGACTTATGTGCTAAGATCCAGGCTGGGGAGGGAGAGACAGCTGTCCTCAACCAGCTTAAGGAAAAAAACCATGCACTTCAGGAACAGGTAGATGAACATACATGCTGAAAATCATACTGACACTAACCAAAGCCTGTTATTCAAATTACACACCAACACAGGATGTAAATTCTGTGTTGTTGGTTTTTTTTTTTTTCGATGTATGTCAAAGCCTTGATGATTGCCGTTTGTTCTCATTTTAAAGGTAACACAGCTGACAGACAAGCTGAAAAACCAGTCAGAGAGCAACAAGCAAGCCCAGGATAATCTGCATGAGCAGGTCCAGGAGCAGAAAACCCTGCTTTGTTCAGCCCAGGACCGGGCTCAGACCCTGGAGACTTCGGTCAGTGAACTGACCGCTCAGCTTGCAGAGAGCAAGGAGAAAGTAGCACAGCTGGACTCTCAGGTTTGTCTCTATCCGCTACTTATT
The DNA here is from genome assembly GCF_037954325.1 of Fistularia commersonii. Lineage (NCBI taxonomy): Eukaryota > Metazoa > Chordata > Actinopteri > Syngnathiformes > Fistulariidae > Fistularia > Fistularia commersonii. Next base: position 8,182,182 of record NC_141300.1, on the reverse strand, counting down.
TATATGTGCATGCTAGTAAGCTCTGCTCAAATGGCCATTATGTCCAATCCTTCAAAAAATACAATCATCTTCTGTTTGTTTTCCTAACCACAGATTAAGGCAAAGACAGAGATGCTGCTATCTACAGAGGCAGCGAGAGCTGCACAAAAGGCTAACCTGGAGAACAGTCTGGAGACTGCCCAGCATGCATTTCAGGACAAGCAGCAGGTTAGGTTACGTTCTCATTTGTACAATTTCACGTCAATATCCAAACAAATTATAACTATTACAAGCTATAAGCGCCATTTTACATTGTGAGTTTGTTGGATAGACCAGAGCTAATCAAGACTGACAGTGATGGGGTTTTGATAAGATCCAATCAAGATTTCTATGTATGTGTGGTAATTTCCACCTCTTGACTTCATTTCTGACAGGAAAGCAACTGTGGAGTTTCAAAATGAGTCAGGGTTTGTTGAATTTCTAAGGTTCCAGTTTTTAAGGCTAATTAAAATGCTGGAGAAATGTATATTCTATGTCTAAATAGAGCAAATTTCCAATCAGTATTAGAATAGATGGAGTTGAATTTTGATTTAAACTTGAGTGGTGTTTCTCATGTTTTGATAGTAATATGTAGAAATATAATTGTATTTTAGGGGGGCAAAAAAAAAACAATGTGGTGAATTTTTTTCTTCCTTTCATTCGGTATTATTTTTCACTATGGTTGTTTGTATTTTCCATTTTGCACCCTCTTCTGGTGTTTTGTGCAGGAGCTGAATAAAGCTCAAAACAAAGTGGAGGAGCAGGTCCAGAGGCTGAAAGAGAGACAGGAGCAATGTGCCCAGTTGGAAGCCGCTCTGAAGGACTGCAAAGACAAACTCCTGGCGTCAGAGCAGCGTACAGAGCAGCTGGAGGGGATCGGCAGGGTCTGTTTTTTTCTTCTTCTGATATAAAACTTCGAACCAGAGATCACCCATGATGTCAACAAAGAAAAGCACACTATTATGACATTTTCTCTTGTTTCTGCTCGATCATTTTGCACCATCTTAGTACAAATAACAAGAGTCATTGTGGACTGTGCATTTTCAGAGCTACCTACTATGGGCGAATGAATGGCAAAATTTACCTGCAAACACAGTTGCAATAATGACTTAAAGCACCATTCTCGCAGTGTCCAATTTGTACAGTAAAGTGTCCTGTTGCAAGAGGAAAAAAAACATCAAGATTTTCAGAGAAAAGCAGTGAAGACTGTAGTTCTGTCAATACAAGTGTTCATGGCAGCACCACCCCCTAATTTTTTTTTTAAGTATATACTGAATATATCCTATATACTGTATCAACATCCAATGTCTGTCCCTCATTGAATTCTCTTTCATACAGTTACGTCTTATTGCATTAGAAGGTCCTGCGCAGGTGTTCAGAAAAGGAACTGAACTCTACACTTGTTGAGTAATGATTATTTTGAAGCCAAACTGAGAGCCATGTGCCGTGATGCATATCAAATCAAGAGTCCGTGCTACCCATCTGTAAAATGGCTATGGCGGTGTGTGGCGTCGTATGGGAATATCATTTTATTTATGCTAATTTCAGGAAATTAAAATAATACAGGAAACAAAAAAAAAAAATTGGTAACAAAGAGAGTGTTAGTTTTAACCAAATGGTGTTCCATTTGAGAGATTTTGCTGATTCTGAGAGCAGATGTGACTTAAGAAATATGTGGAAATGTCCTTGACATTTTCAGCCCAGTGATTGAAATGACTCGATTTGTTCTGTTTCTACAAGAATTTTATAAAATATTTATTTTCTTTAATGTCACTGCATTTTTTCAATATGACAGAAAGCGGAAACCCAATTGACTGAGGTTCAGGCCTCTAAAGACGAGGCAAATAAGGAGGTACAGAAGCTGAAGAAGGAAGTGTCAGAGTTCAAGCAAAAAGTCAAGGAGATTCAGCGCCTGCTGGAAGCTGAAAAAGCAGGGTGAGATAACTTAAACTGGCATATGATGATAAGATTTTTTTTTTGTTTATTCCAATGTATTCTAAAGATTTACCTGGGTGTCTTTATACTTTGCAGGACTTTAAATCTTCAAGAGGAATTAAAGAAAAAGACGACTGCTTTGAGTGACACCCAGAAACTGTTGGATTCCTCTGAGCAGGAGAATGCTGCTCTGAAGCTGAATGTTGACCAGGTGACCAAGGAGGGTTCAGCTAAGCATGCAGAGTTAGATAGGAAGGTTCAGAGCCTGACTGCAGACTTAAGTAAGGCACAGCAAGAGAAAGCGACTCAAAAGAAGGAGCTGGCCTCAACTCAAGAGACCCTGGGCAAGACCAAAAAGGCACTGAAAGAGAGCCAGAGTCAACTGGACACTGAGAAGAAGAACCACAAGTCAGCTATGGAGGAGAAGGTTGGTTCACCAACAGGGTTTTCTCATTCTCTTATCAATTTGCCTTTTGTTCCATAAAGAGACTTTTAATTACTTGTCTGCAAGGAGATTAAGAGTGTTGGAAAACACAATTGTTTCCTTGTATAAATTTCCCTTGAATTTCACCCTAAATTCCTGCTAGTGGAACAATTGCTATTTTGTATATCACTGTTCTGTATCAATCTGAAGGAAAAATCCAATGCAAAGGATAAACAAGAGCTCCTGAAGAATAACAATGCCATCACCAAATCACTGAAAGAATCTAGTGACCAGCTGGAGCAGATAAGAGAGGTGAGCTTCCTAAAAATGGTTTTAAAGTAGTATTGGATGTAACAACTAAAGAACCATCATCTTTCTACAAATCTCAGGTTGAGAAGTCATTGAAGGTGCAGCTTGGTTCTCTGGAAAAGCAGCACTCAAAAACTGTGGAGACACTGAAGGAAAAGGAAAGTAACCTGGAAAAACTGCAGGCAAAACTCAAAACAACTCAGGGAACCTTTGAAGAGGAGATAAAGAAACTGAAGTGCCAAGTGGCAGAGTTACAGGAAGTCAATGTCAAGAAAGTGAGTATCATTCCCGCAATTCCCGTTTTTTTGTTTTAGCTGGGCTTTGCAATATATCAATGCAAAAAATATGAAATCACTTACAGCTTTAATCACCCGATGACAGCTTGGATTGTACCCAGTAACATCACTCTGTGTGCAGGATAAGCCCTTAAGATAATGAATGAATGAATTTAAGATTGTATTTTTATTTTTTGTGACAAAAATGTCATGTAATTCAACTTTCCTCAAACGTTGTTCCTGATAAAAATCTTGTTTCTTCTTGAAATTTTAAAGATTCCGTATATCCTATGTTTATTTAGAAGTAATTGAACAGATTGTCTGTTATGCAGTGATTTGCAATAATCCTGAGATCTTTAATTTTTTTTTTGTTTGTCTTTGTTTGTTTTTCTCCGTTTTCCTGCATCAGTCAGAGGAAGAAGGGAAGTTGAAGGAGCTGGTGTCGGGGGTGGGCAAGGAGCTTGCCTCTGAGAAGAGCCGGACTGCCGAGCTGCAGAAGACCTCAGAACTAAATCAGACAAATCTCGCCAAGCTCCAGTCCGACCTCTACGGAAAGGAGTCGGAGGTTTCAGCACTGCGGCAAGACTTGAAAGTAGGTTCATGCAGATAGGGAAGCTTTGTTTAAGACTGATTTGCTTAGTTTATGAATTAGCGTAATGTAATTTTAGAGGGGTTTTCACAGACACAAAAACAAATCCCCACAACAGGGCCAGTGTTACAAAAATGCAAGGAGTAAAAGAAAAATGTTTTCAGCAATTTTAAGTTTGGCTTGAAAAAGAACTAAACCTATTTTACAATCAGAACACAGCAGAAAGTGCTGCTGCTTTTTGGTTCAGTCTCTGGCTAGTGTGTTCAGGGAATCATGGGAACTCCCATCATTGTGATGTCTCATTATCACAGTGTTTACAGTTTTTTCAGGCCTCGAATGCACGGTTGTGGTTCAATCCCATCATTTATGTCCAAGCACTGCAGATGGCTCTTGGTGAAAAGGGTCAGAGGATGCAGCTCATTGTGTGCAAGGAGCACAACTTAAAATGAACCCTGCCATAATGCCATGTTTATGTTCCAGCGACCTGTTGCTGGAGGTCAGATCTGTTCCTGAATGGTGTGGGTTACCCGTACAGTTTTTGGTGGTGGCTGTGGGGAAAAACAGTACTTTCCTTCAATTAAAATCTCACGTAATGCTGGTTTAATGAACCATATTTATTGTCCCAAAGAAGTCCTTGATTAAAGTGAATGACGTATTGGTTTACAGATGGAAAATAGACCACTTGATCTATGATGTTGAGTCACATTTCTAATCGTGTGTCCCTCCACCTGATTCTTAGGTTTCAGGGGAGAAATTGAGTTTGACCCAGGAAGAGCTGACCACGAACCGGGCCCATCAGACTGCCCTAGAGAATCAGATCCAGGAACTGAAGACGAGCCAGGTGTCCCTTCAGCAGAACCTCACCAACCGGGATCAGAGTTTGCAGCAGCAGGAAAAAGCTCTGAAAGATCTTCAGAAGCAGCAGGTGAAAGGAGAAAATCAGCTTGCGCGAACAGGCATGTGGCTCAGTGCGGTGAGGTTCAAATCCTCTAAATATTATCTGCCTACGCAGGGTCTCATGAGGGAAGAACTGAACAAGGAGAGGAGTAAAATGGAGGCGCTGACCCAAGCCAAGACTACCCTTGAGAAGAACAATATCACACTGACATCTGACTTAAAATCACTTAAAGAGAAAAGCGAGAAGGTCAGTTACATCTAGTCATAAACAAAACACACAACACACCTCAATCATTTGACTGACTGCATCAGAACCTTTCACAATAATTGTTGTCTTGATCACAGACATGGAAAAGAAGAAATGAATGTGTTGCAAGGTGAAATGTTTGCTTTGAGTTTCATTATTATCCATTTATGGCAAATAAACCTGTGTCAAAGTGATATACATGCCGACAAACCAGTGGCGGGCCATGCCTTTCACACCGAGGCCTTAAGTAGTGCTCCATTTATCACTCCACCTCTCAATAACTTTTATGGCTATAAAAAACATTTTATTATGCAGAAATGCAGTACAAAGAGTTGTTACATCGCAGAGATAACTCAATGAATGCTGTTGCTGAAGAAATAAATCCGGAGTGCACAAGTCTCTTTCTACTGCAGCTATTAACATGACACACATAAACAAGCAACAAGAATACCCATAAAATTGCAGTGTTATTCCGGAAAATAGAAACATTTTACTCACCAAAAATTTTGATTTGTACACAAAATCCATTCTCCTCAAAAGGAGTTCAATTCCTCTGTCGTTTAGATTATTCATGCGCTTTAGCTCCATCAAGAAGTCCTTTTCTATTGCCATCAGAGCTAATGCTGACAGTCGAGGCTGCCCTGTCGTATTTCAGGCATAAGTTTTAGTTTCATTAAGGGCTTAAAATGTTTGCTCATCAGAAGCAATGGACGCTGGGATGGTCAACACCAAACACACAAATGCTCTCTTCTTAACTTTGGCTTTCACTCCATTTAATCCAGAAGACATGACTGCTGCAACGTCAAAACACATGTGCCACAACTGTACTCAGACATTTCATTTTCCACCAAAAGTTGGATAATAAGACCTGCAATGTCATCAACTTATTTCTGGTAACATCTTCGAATCTGATAAACTGATCCTGGACACCTGTGCCTGTAACATAACGCAGGACCAGTGCAAGCTGCCCTGCATTACTCTCTGTGCACTTGCTCACTCAGCTGTAGATTCATTCTGGTTTCCCCAAAAGTTTTGGGCAGCAATGGTGTCCGTCAGTGCTCCGGTGTCTCGTTGCTGCCTTGGTTAGGCAAGTCAAACCCAGTGTGGCACCAAACACCATGCCGGTCAGTGGCAAATAATAAGCACTCCCAGCATGTGATTGAAATGTGATTTGTTAAATCCTTTAATATGAAAATACATGTCTGGAAGCGGCACACCCAGGGAAAAAGCTATGAAAGGAGGCAGATAGATTATTAGGAATTATTTAATATTCATGGACAAAATATAATTAAAATCAGTCTGTGATTCAGATTTTTTTTAGGCCAGCAGAGAATGCCTTGTTGGCCCCGATGGCCCACCACTGCAGCAAATAATGTCCTGACTGAGCACATGCACGGCTGTCAGTGGCTTTCTAAGGGAACAAGTTTAGATATGTACAGGGTATTCTTGTTTTTCCGAAGATCACATTTGTTATTTCATAACATGGTGAATGCTCAGGCCACAACACGTACCTAACAGCCTTTTGGGGTGTTAGAATGTGCTTTGATGACTTAAGAACTACTAGAAACCGCCTCTTACTGTGCCTAACTAACTAATGGCAGGGATGCTTCAGGGCCACTGTATACAGGGAAGTGAAAGGTAGTTTTCATCTTGTGTCATTGAAATGTATCTGCTATTAGTCCATGTGTCCAAGCCTGGAATCATGTAGAGAATGACTGACTGCCATGTGAAGTCCCACGCTGCCAAGCATGACCTGCTTCCCATACCTGTGTCTTATGTAAACAGCTTAACTCCACGCAGGTCATCAGGGCCTCATACTTCAAACGTATAGCTGAGCATGCTTGAGTTGACAATGTGACATGAGCCTGGAATTTCCAGTTCAACAAAGCTGCCTCAGAATGTGTCCCGAGCTGTTGTTGGAACAATAACTTTGGGGCTTAAAGCTGCACCAGCCTTTTGAAGTGTCACCTTGTATGGTTCTCCTCCCTTCTCAACTCAAGGATATGGGTGAGCTGCAGGAGGTCAAGCAGCTGTTGATCCAGCAGAAACTGGAGCTGCAGGACCAGGTGGAGGTAGCGCAGGGGGCCCTGCAGCAGGAGCAGAGAGACCACCAGGCCACCAGGGAGAGCAGGAGCCAGAAAGAGGAGCAGCTCCTTGCCAAAACTAAGGATCTGCAGGACCAACTGGTAGGCTGCTCTGGGCAGGAAAAAAGTTTAACCCAATTGATCTTTAGCATCAATCAATACTTTCCTCTCTACAGGTGGCAGAGAAGCATGCCAGAGAAGACCAGGTGAAGCGTGGGGAGGAGGCCGAGGCCAAGCTTGGCATCCAGGTGACGGCTCTGAATGAAAACGTGGCCACATTGAAGAGGGAGTGGCAGGGCAGCCAACGCAGAGTCACCGAGCTGGAGAAGCAGACAGATGAGCTCCGAGGAGAGATCGCTGTGCTGGAGGCCACCGTTCAGAACAACCAGGACGAGAGGCGGGCTCTTTTAGAAAGGTACCTTCTTGACTAAGTGAAATTTAATGTGCTTGGTTTTCAGTTCTATCTCAGTAGCAATCAAGCACTGATTGATTGGATTTAGGGTTCATAGTTAGCCGGCCAAAATTCAATGTGGTATCATCTCTTTCGCTCTGAATATGCGTTACAGCTGATTCTGCCAGTGTTTTTTACAATATGTAATCTCCACCATCTACGTTATTTGCTTTTGTTTTCAAGTCAAAAATGTGATATTTCAAGATGAAAAACCTGGTTTTCATTTCAAACCGAAAATTATAAATCTTTCTGATGATAAGTTTTTAATTATCAAAAACATAAGTTAAGAGTTACAAGTTATAACATGTCAGAAACAGGATGCACTACAAGGTTAAATAAGGTGAGAAAATATGACATCTACATTTGTCATGACATCTCTTTATTTATGCTGATGGATTTTGTGGTAAACGTTTAAGAGGATGTCAAAGACCTTTCATTAAATTGCTTGTTCTGTTCATGTATTGTAGTGTATATTGTTCTTTGCAAAGACCTGTCTGTCACACTACTTTGCCAGAGGAAATGTTACAAATGTTTGGTTTTGTAAAAATGAGTTTTTACAAAACATGCCCTGAGGGCAGTAGCATTACACATCGTTAAAATGCGGAACATTCAAGGTAGAAGTTAATTAGGCAAGCTAATAGGTCGCCTGCTAGGTTTTTAGTATTTGCCGTTAATGAGCAGTTCACGCTCAACAAATGCGCTTTGTTTGTGCAACTGTGTCTCAGGTGTGTGAAGGGCGAGGGTGAGATTGAGAAACTGCAGGCCAAAGTGATGGAACTGAGGCGGAAGGTGGATGACACCACGGCAGCCATGCAGGAGCTCGGCAGAGAGAATCAGTCGCTCCAGGTGGGTCTCCAAACCTGGGCCCCTCTCGTACTCAGTGAAGATTCTGTTGTTTTTTTTTTCCCCGCGCACATGCAAGAGTCCATGCCGGCACTCTGATGTCATTCCTGTGTTTTGCCACTTAGATCAAACAGTCCCAGAGTCTCACCAGGAAGTGGGCTGAAGATCACGAGGTGCAGAACTGCATGGCCTGCGGAAAAGGCTTTACTGTCACTGTCAGGAAGGTAAGAACAGTGACAGGACAGACATCGTGACAGCGACTCTTTTTTTTTTTTTTTTCTATTGTGGGTTTTGTGATTGTTAATAATTTGCTCCTCTGACCCTCCAGCATCATTGCAGACATTGTGGAAACATTTTCTGCGCCGAGTGTTCATCCAGGAATGCACTGACACCTTCTTCAAAAAAGCCAGTTCGGGTGTGCGAGACCTGCTTTGAGGAGCTCCAGGGTTGATTTCCCCCAAATTCCTTTACCTCCCCCCGCACCCCACTCCCCGCGCCCCTTCCCCACACCAGTTGACAGACGAAGGTGTGTCATATTTAATGTGCACTATAACGGACAGTCCCCATGCAAAAGACTCCCGCCTGCATGTGACCTATGGCTCCAGGGTGGGGGTAAAAAAAAGAAAAAGAGAGAAAGAGGGGCTTCAGTGAGGAGACACTGGGGCCAGGACAGTCGGAATTGTCTATCTGTTTTTGTGCCTTTGCTACTCCTGTGGCTCGCCAGCTGGCGGCAACAGAGAACTCAAACACCATCCATCTTTTTAAATTGCTCTTCACATCTAGCCGGTTTGCTCTGTAAGTCACTTAAATGTTTGTCATTGGTGGTAAGGAAGTGTCAAGTCAACGCTGCAGGGAAGCGAGGAAGTAAATGTTGGGCGAGTGATTTGGAAAATCACAGCTTGCCCTCGCAAAGAACACACAAGTAACCGTTTTAGTCGACTAATGTTGTGTCAGATCAGATTTTAAAAGATGAGGAAATTTGATTAAACGGATCTAAAACTAATTAAAAATTGTCTGGATTTGTTATGATAACTGCAAGAGCAAAAAATGCTAGCAGTTGAGGTAAAACTCATAAAAACAAAAAAGGTGAATAGGTCTAATTGTGTTTTAATGCTCTGGCCCTTGGAGATGTTGGGAATCTTTTTAGGAGTTGTCAGAACCAAGTAAATGAGAAGGTACTTGTATTTGTAATTGTTCCGCTCTATGCTGATGACATCGAGTCAGTTACTGCGTGTTGCCCTTTGTGCGGCTGAGCGTTGTGTGAATTCAAAAAAATCACATTCAGCCTATTTCATGACCAAAGAATGTGTGCGGTGGGAACGCAGGTGAGAGAGAGAAGCACCGAGTTCGTTTCAGATTTCAGTATTTTTTCAAATTGTCTCCTTGAAGACATTTGTTTTAAATCACAGGGTTTAATATTTTACTTTTGAATTCATGAATTCAGCACGTATGATTACCTGGATGGCTTTTAATGTACAGTCTGAACTCTTTTTTTTTTTTTTTCTTTTTTTCTTGCGTCACTTTGTTCTTTACTTTGTTTTCTTTTACAGTTGTGGTGCTGTTTGCAGACTTGTAATGCAGTCATTGAAGGTGCCTGCATGTTGATTTTTAAGTTTCCTGCTGCTTGTCTTTACCCATGACTACTGCTGGATTTGTGTGTGTGTGTGTTTGTGTGTGTGTGTGTGTGTGTGTGTGTGTGTGTGTGTGTGTGTGTGTGTGCGCGTGCGCGCTCTGCTATAAAGCAATAACTGGCTATGCGTGCTGTCACTGTTACTGAAAGGCTGTTTAGTGTGTGTATGTTTGTGTGTGTGTACAGTGGGCGTGCTGCATTATCTGCCGAGATGCACTGTATGAACGTCAGCTGCTCAGAACTTAGAAGCTCTGGTGTGTCGGACGGGGATGCAAGTGCTTCTTTCAGGTTTCTGTCCCAACATGTCTGACGCTGAGAACTCTGTAAATACTCTTTTGTATAATTTATAATTGCTATCCAGCTGACATATTAATTTCCTGTGCAACTGTCTGAAGACTGGAGCCAGCTTTATCACTGTATTTTGCAGCATCTGCTTGTTTTAGATTTGCCTCCCAATTGGATTTTTTCCCTTATATTTACCCCAAAAGAATGAGCTCCTCAGATGAAATAGACCTTTTTGTTGTTGAGCAGTGCGTTGGTTTTGTTCTTTCTACCTCAGATTGGCACAGAAAAGCACTATTTCTAAACTTTTGTGATGAGGTGGTGGCTTCGGTAAAGGATTTATCCATGAAGTTGTACTGTCCCAAGAGACCCAGAGATGATTTTGCACCTTATTGAAATCTGGGCTTGTGCTTGAGGAGTAACCCAGCTTCAAACATAGGACAACAAAGTTTATACAGCATTTCCAGCCCAGACATTCTAAAATGCTCTTCAGTACTGCGGCTGGCATCATTATCTTTGTAAATGTTTGTAAGTAAGCAGAAAATGGAAATATATAACACTAGTGGATGTAGAAACATGACAAAATTGAAAGTGTGTGGTTCCATCGTTTTTGTTTTTTTCTCACAGACTGTACACACTCATTGTGGCTTGCTTGATGTTGCTGTTAGATGTCATGCATGGTGACTCAGCTGGCCGTGGCTCACTTTTTCTTCATGTTTAGAGTCGTCTGGTTGTGAAGGTGTGCCTTAGGCCAACACTCTGTATGTCATGTCTCACGGTTAGCACCATGCACTACCACTGTCAGGGTGACATCTCTTCAAAAAAATGTTTAAAAAAAAAAAATGTTCACTTGCACCAGTAAATTTTCTAATTCATTGTGAAGAACCTAAATAAAACCTAAAAATATGTTTCTAATTTGTTTTTTTGTTTTCACTATTTAAGAAATGACCAAAATGATCTTTCAAACAAACCTGTGTTCAAAAATTTGAGATGTTTAAACTTTCATTTTGTTGAATTAAGATCAACCTCAATTTTTTACCATAATGTTTGGGTACCTCTAACACAATTTGTGGGGGATTGTAAATTAAAGATTCAGTATTTATCAGCACATGACTTTATGACTTATAACAAAATGTGACCTTTACATACTGGAAAAACTATGATTGTTTTCTGAGGACATTAATGTTGACATGTGTTTTGATGTAAAAAAAAAAAAAATCATATATATGCCTCAGTTTGGTTTTATTTTGACTTCAAAACTGAAAAAGCAACTTGCACTATATAATATGTTTATTGTACGGCACACTTTTGCAGCTGTTGCCCCTCAAGGCAAGTTACTTTTACAAAAGTATCCTGGTGCTAGCACAGCCATTTACATGACTTGTAGGGGCAGTGAAGTACACATTGAAAATGTCACATTTCGGTTGGCTTCGAGTGCTGATGTTGATGGCTCATATCTGTGATGACTCCAGCCAGAGGGAGGAGCTCTTGACTCTTGGCTGCTGGGAGTCCAGCTTCAGCAGCGCTGTCACAGCACCCTCTATCTCTGACATCCACACTCTCTGAGGGGAAAAAAGGACCAACGATTAATGATTCTAAATATTATTTCTCTTTTCGCATTCTGTCAAGTGATTTGAGCTACTTTCTCCCAGCACTCCTGTACAGGGACTCTTGGCCAAACTTCAAATAACTTGCCCACACACACACAGTCTACCATTAATACAAGTGAAACTCCTGTAATAATACTCCTTGACTACAATGTGGAAACCCTTCAAACTACATAGCTTTAACCAAATTAAGAGTATGCATTTAACTATATAAGACAGGGGCTGTTTGCGTAAAACGGCAGCTGGGAGTCCGTTTGCCTAAAATACGATCCATTAATCTTCAATTCAAAACTGACTTTCAGAAGTACATGTTGTAAAGACCTGGCATCTAAGATTTACTGTAATGTTGCATACTCATTGCATCCTCAAATTTGAAATCCTGAACATTTCACCACACAGATTATTTGCAATAAAAACAACAAAAAAAGTCTCAAAGATGATACAAAGGGCCTGAAGTTCTAGTTACTGGTTAAGTGGAGGGAAGTGTGTTTAGCAATGTGTGCAAACAAAATCCACAGCTAACCGTTAAACACCAGGACAACAGAAAGCTTAATGTACATGATATAGGCTCCACCCAAGATAGTGGCATTTAAAGAAATTAAACAGCAAACTGACTTTTCTCTTTCATTTTTTTCTCCCTTGTCTGCCTGTGCCATCAGATCATCAATTCCCTAAAGTAAGACAGAAAGTCAAGTCCTCTCTGTGTGTCTCTTTGTGTTACCTATTCAGAGGGGTTACATCTAGCCACACCCTGTGTGTAAAACAGATAACCATGAATAACAAAGGTTTAAAGAGGTTCTGTCCACAAAAGCAGACTTTGGAGTTTCTACCAAATCATACATCCCAATCTTAAAAACTCGTTCTTTTGATCATGACTTAGGATTTTCCATGAACAGTTAATTTCAGTCTGTTTTGGTCATCTGGGTGCATCCATTTTTGCTCTGCTTGCTGTTTTGACACTTGACAGACAAATGAGGTTGAGATGATCTACCTTGGAAGATTCTGATGCAGCTTGCAGGACGAATGCTCCTATACACTGCTGGTAGCGGTTCTGATGCATGATAATGAAAGAATGAGGCAGTCCCGATGCTAGAAAAGAAACAAAAATATATATTTTCGAATGGTCTTTAATATTAAGAAGGACTTAATTTACCTTGACATACAGTCAAGATAAATAAAATTCACACTGCATCACTTTTGACATCAAATAAAGGAGGTACAGGTGTTCCAATTTTTTACTTGAGGCATTAAGCTGATCAATGTTCCTGAGCTGGAGTCGGTCAAGGGAGACGGGCTGGTCGAGAACAGTGAAGGTGCATCCCTCCTTTAGCAGCTGATCGAGCTCCAGGTTCTGTGGCAGCCGCAGGGGATTCGGTTCTGAACCTATAGTCCGCTACATGAGGAGACACACCGAGGACATTACAGGACACCACTCTTCTCACACTGGTGAGCGGCCCATATAATATTCTGTGGGAATATGTCTACAATATCTGGATTATTTGGATACGTGTTCTCCACTGTGATTAGTCACATGTCATGTGATGCTTTACGCGCGCTACGTAAACTGTTATTAAGCTATATCAACCGCCTGAAGAACGCTCTGCCATTAAAGCACACATGCTCAAACTGTCATACTGACCGTTATTGTACACAGCGTACATTTCTCAAACCGAGAAACATAACAGCCCATTTCCTCGATAATTAAAAATGAAAATCTCAATAAGAGGGTTACCCACTTTCTTGTTCCTCTTTATCTTTGTGATCAGCAGGAATTCGTCAAAGAGGAACAGACAAACATCGATCAGCTTTGTGTTCTCTGAAAATAAGTCGAGAGATACAGCGTAAGATTTTATTTTCTGTTTTTTGAAGTTTCACAGATAGGCAGCTGCACGAACCTGTCAGCACCAGCTTCCCTTCGTGCAGCAGACTTCTGTGTGAAATCAGATTCTCCAGGGTGACAGCCTTCAAGAGATGTTTTAGATTCTGCAAGAAAAACATTTTCATTCACGCACTGATCAAATTGTCAGGATCTGCTTTATCTAACTTCACATCCGGCTGATAGGTATATTGTCTTTTGCAAACAGCGCAAACATAAATGCAGCTCTACTGACCTCAGGAACCACAGCGCGCTTGTCCCTCTCCCACACAGGAAGCCACACCAGGGCGTCTCTCAGCTGCTTCACCTTCTGGTAGTTATCCAGCCATTTGACCTTACCTTCCAAATCACCTGGAGAAGTGGAAGAATCAATTCAGCGACTCGTTTGTGTAGGGTTACAATTTAAAATACTGCCAAAACCGATCATGTAAATGGGACGATTTGTAGAAATAATTACAAATAATGCCACTCACGCGGTTTATCGTGGAGTGACGTGGAGATGGTGGCCTGTTAGGTTACAGTGCTCTGCTTTGTCAGCTAATGTGTCCCAAACTGCGCACTCATGTTTAAAACCATTAAATAAAATACTATCATGCATGTGTGAGCTAATATTGACTTGATCGACTCAAGCTTCCCATAGGCTCACAATCTACTTCCTGTAAACTGTTGTCTGTGGGAAGTGACGGGTCAAACATGAATGCGATCCAAGGCATGTAGCCTGTTTGTCATGAAAAACTAATAAACAGTGTTTTGTGTTTTCACTGACAGAGAAAACCTCAGAAGAATAACCCCTCAGGTCATTATCAGCTGAGTGATACCGCAGCAGCTACTTGAAGGAAACTTGAAAGTTCAACTTGTCATCAGCAGCTAAAGATTAGTGTAATATGCCTGTAGTCAGATAATGAGCCTCACAACTATTTATTGTCTGATAAAATCAGTTAAAATGACTGCTTAGGACTTCTTTTGCCAATTAATGGAGGGGAATTGTCAAGACGTATCCACTTACAAATAGATGTGTCCACTTGCTCTGCCACCGCCTGAAGACCTTTGCTTTCCTCCTCTATCTGACATTTTTTTGCGATATTCCGCAGCAACAGAGGGTAACGGGTGAGCCTCTGCAGTGGTGCCACCAGCAGGTCCCGCAGTTGCAGCCTGCGACACTTCTCGTTCCTCTCGCACCACTGAGGAGAAAGGAAGTGATACGGGTGAGAGGAGGGCTGTGGGGACCCAAAAAGGAGAGGGGGAAAAAAAAAACTGAGGTCAGAGAGGTCAGAGTGCTTGAGAAAAAGGGAGGAAAGGGGGGATGGGCAAGGGAAGCCTTTTTTTAGAGAAATATCTAAAGGGGGAAACAATAAAACCTCTATCAAGCTGAGGAGCATTGATGATATGGAGGCAAAGGTTGCACAGGGGGCAAATGGTCACATTATTTGCTTTGGTGGACATCACAGTGGTTATTTGCTGTTTAGCGCTTGATAGTCTACCACAGTCAACGCCCTGTACTTTCTGCCTTGTTGCCAAGGTGCAGGGGCGGCTTTGCGTCCACAACAGCTCACACATTTGCTACTGTCACCTGTACCTTAATAAAAGATCCAAAGTCCTCTCTGGGCTTCAGGCTGTCCAGATAAAGCAGGGCGGTCGAATAGTTGAGGCAGTACTTCTGCAGGCAGTGGCATATGCTCAGCTGGAAAGCCTGGCGACAGACAGAGAGAGGGACATATACATCAGCTGTCTGGCAGGTAAACCGATCATGAAAGGAGAGAAGAGGCCAATTTGAGGACACGTTACAAGTATAAACTAACGCTGAACCAACACAACAAGAGGCTAAATAATCTTTCTTGCCTCTGATTGACAATACAAATAGAGTACAAGCTTAAACAACCTTTGATATTGTATTGCCACACTGATAATTCATAATCACCCATAGATTACTTATTGTACACACTGAGCAAATTAATTATCATAATGACTGATTATGGGTAAAAACCTATTTTAGCAACTACGGACTCAAACTGCATTCGAAGAATGAACTGTTAATGCTGCAAATCCCGTGGGATTAAATCAGATATGGCATTTGGATCCTCTACCAAGTTAATCTTTACATTTTTCAAGCATTCAGTTGAAAGATCACAGCTAATGCTTCCTGGTCTGCAGCATTTTATCAGCGGGGGTATGTGTCAGCCTGGGTCCAAGTCCGTGTGACACTTGCCTTGCTGAGCAGCTCCAGCAGGGTTGGTCCATCAACCTCGGCAATCTCCAACATGATCTTGATGACACGGAGGAGGTTGTTCAGGAAACTAAAGCTCACCTGCAGCAGAAACCGGTGTCGAGGGTTACTAGATAGTCACAGCACACATGCTCATTGGAGACAGCGTTATCATTTTCGTCACTTCAGTAAGATATTTGTCCTCTATGTATATTTTACAGAAAAAAACTGCAATTTCTTCAAGGCACTAAGATGTCTACAGTGCTTATTACAAAAAAGAAACAACCCAAAATATACATGGCAGATCAGGTCATGCAGATGTCCTCAAAACCCAAAATCAACAAAAGAGCCCCTGAGGAAACTAGTAAGTAAAAAAGCAAATGTTGTTCCTAAATCCTTGTCACCTTGGTCTCAGTTCTCGTGTAAACACAAGGAACCGTCACCCAGTGTTAGGGAATCTGAACTTACTAGTTCCTAATAGCAACCCCTAATAGGGTACTTTCAAGAAAATATTTAAGTTAGTTAAAAAAAGTTACACAAATGAAACATTCTTGCAAAAGAACATTTTGTAGAGCATTACAAATATTAGTCCTGATCTTTTACATACATATTGTTGAGTCAATGTTGGCTGTAATTATTTGCATTGTACATCAACGATAGCTGTCATGTTTGCATAACGCCTCACCAGGCAAAGCTCATTGAGATTTGCAAACAGCCGCCAGGAATCAACATCAGTCAAGCAGGTCCTTGTCTGCAGATTTGTGAGAGTAGCCCAAAACACCTGAATGCAACAAAGGAGAGAGGCAGAATAGACTCATTGGCATTACATTTCTAGTCCAGAGCTGCACATAAACCACCGAGACTTCCACAGGAACCCCCATGATGGAAATCCAGTCAGGGCCACACAAAGCAGTGGGTGTTGAGTTTCGTTTGGGTTTGGTCTATTTATTTGTGGTCCAGTGAGTGTTTGTGCGTGTGCATTATGGGGCATTGTGCAGAAAGAGTCACCTCTTTGAGAACCATGAGCTGGTCCAGGAAGTAAACACACTCGCTGGTAAAGAGTTCCCAGATGGCCTCTTGCCTCTTGAAGCACTGAGGGTCAGAGGCGGTGCTCTGGGAAGACTGGTCCTGCAGGAACTCCGCGAGGGAGTAGTCCTGCTCACAGATGGACGGATGGAAAACGAATGATTCACAACTTATATATTACGAACAAATAATGTTTGTTTCTTAAATATCTAGTCTTTAAGTTCCCGGCAGCACCCCAAACCCCCTAAGTATTGGAAATGTTTGCTGATATCCTTGCATGAGGTGCACCTAAGTGGTTACCGGCAAGAAATTCTGGTTCTTGCACAACTTGTACCTCCTGCTTTCCCTCCTGTTATTTCATTCACACATGTTAAACACTGAATTCTATTTAGATAGAAAATCTGGATCTAATAGTTGTTCAAGTTGTGGACGGATATGACAAATGCTTATGCGGCTTCTTTTCTTGTTGTGGACAGTGTTCATCTCTCACCTTATATTTCTGAAGGTCAGGGTCTCTCCAGTCTTGAATCTCTACTGTTGAGAGATATTTTTCAATATCTGACACGGTGCCTGTTTGCAACTTTCCTTTAGTCTGAGAGTTGAAAGCAGAGAGATGTCGGGTGGATTAATAAATGGTTAGAGAGAAAGTATACATTGACCAAATATAGTTGTTTTAGTATGATTGTTTTCTCAAATATTTACTTTGTCTTGCATGATTAGAAAGAAACCAATCTGGCTTAGATTTAAAAGTTTAAGTCTTGACCAATTTTAAACAGTGTGTGGGCAATAAAGGTTAGGAACCACATTAATCAGCTTTGGGAAGTGGGTCAGAGAAACAATGTGCAAACCAACTGCTCACTGCGAAAACAGAGCACATCAAAACAAAACACGAGCACAGACTATCCACAAACAACATTCCCTAAAGACAAAACCAAAAATATTCATACCGTACTTCGCCTTGAAAAGGGCCACTTTGACTTCTTTGTGTCTGAAAAAATAGAAACACAAAATGCTGATAATGTCCTAAGTCCAAGAGATGGGATTAGAAATCAACTACACAATATACTTGGACAAAAATAAGAGGTAGATGAGATGATAAGTTTTCAAGTCTGCCAATTTTGAGAAGTGTTTTATTAAAATGCTGTAATTATTAGAATTCACCTAAACAAAATTTATGAGCTGCAACTACTAAGGTGAAGCCAGTGTCAAGAGCTTCATGACACCAAATGTAACCGAAGGTCACTTCCATGCACATCAGTAGGGTTAGATCCTTTTTTTGATTTAAATACAAAGACATTGTCTATGTTTGGATGTTCACTTGCTCTACACAAAAGGATATGGCAACCATACCTTTCTCCAATTGCCCCTCTGATTGTGATTAAAAAAAACAACAAAAAAAAAAAAAACAACCTGCAACTAACTAATCAGCTCAAACATTTTAATGTATCATAAACTTTGACATGTTAACATTTCTATTCTTACTTCACTCATTTAAATTTTAGTTTTGTACAATGTGACAATCACTTTTTATGGGTGTGGCCAAAATATGAAAAATAAAAATGCACAAATTGTGACAGCCACAATTCCCTTAAATATCTCCACCCCACATAGTCTTTGATGGCAACAGAGTAACTCGTATCCTTTTAATCAAAATATCTTACTCAAGCCATTTCCACTCCAATTCATTTGTCTACTGTTAACAGATAAGAGCAGCACACATTCAACTATGAAAGCTAATTTGGTTAGGAATGGGTGGTTCAACTGACATGCTGACCAAGCACTCTGTACAAGCATCACTTAATAATTTGTCTATGATCTACACCAGGCCTGGCCAACCTGTGGCTCCTGAGCCGCATAGGGCTCTTACGTTCATGCCGACTTTTGTGTTTGTGTGTTTTTTACTTGTGCAATCACGTGCCGCTCCAGTGTTCTCCGCGCACAGCAAAAAAACCCCACACAAATACAAGAATCGACATGAACGTAAGAGCCGCATGTAGCTTGGGAGCCACAGGTTGGCCAGGCCTGATCTACACTGTGCCAAAAATGAGGGTCAACGCCGATAAAGTGCTTTGAATGCAACACATAAATTAAGGAGGTGAAGTCTGTACCGTTTAACAGGTCAGCTGCTCCATTGGTAACAAAAAGGTCGCCAGGTGAAACATCCAACCCCGGTAAGCTGACCACCACGGAGCTCCGCCTTCTCTCTTGCAGCCTGAGGATCGACAGTTAAACAGGTTTTTCCTTTTCCTATGAGACATGCCAAGATCTACCACTACTTAACATGATGCAGCTCTTGTTTGACATCTGAGATTCACTGTCAAACAACCTTTATTATTCTACTGTACATGTGATACGGGAGACTGAGGAGAAACTGTGATACTCAGGAAATAACAGAATTCCTTTTTGTATATTTACATGTCTGAAATACCAGGGAAATACCAGTGGCATTGTGCAACAAATTGGTGATTAACATGAACAGCAGAAATGATAATGGATAAGTGTTATGTGTCGGGTGCATGCATGAATAGCTGTTGATAAATGGATCCCTCCATTTGTGTGAAAAGAGGCGAACTGTCAGTTTGCCAGTTATACTCTTCTTGGTCTCCTTTCACAGTTTCTAAGCAAGACATGGTTGCGGCTGGAAAAACACAGGCCTGCCTTTTAGCCTCAGGCAAATCTCAAGCAGCTACTGTTCTCAAATGCATTGCCTTCCTCTGTGCTGATTTAGCCCAGGAATTAAAGTCCAAAAAATTGGCGTGTTTATGCTGGAAAGTCAAATTACTTGTATAAAATCACATTTTCAGCAGTTTATCAATGTTCTGAGAAAATTGACACATGCTGGATGAGTATCTTTAGCCATGTGAAAAATGTTTGCTCTTAAGAAGACGACAAAGATTCTAATCCTGGGAAAATGTTAATGGGGACTATTTAATTCAAACAAACTTGCTTCTCAGATTTATGAGAAGCAAGATAACAAGATGCGTCTCGCTATTTAACGTGTCTGTATTTAGCGGGGATAAAGTAAACACCAACCAGACCAGCTGGTTTTGTCAAAGTTAAGGTTGACTTTCATCACCATGACAGTGACTGACAGGTGGTCAGTGAACCCTGTCTGCACTTTGTGCTTTCATGTCCATTTTTCTCTGGGTTCTTTGAATTGAAAAAATCTGCTTAGGGGGCCCAAGAGGCTGCTTATGAAATAAATGAGGAAAGCAGAAAAACTGCAAAATCCATGTCAAACCACGGGTGGCTAATAAAAACACTCATTATATAGGGGCAGATCAACACGCTTGCTGTTTCATGTGGGTTTGCTATGCTTGACATTCAATGAGGGAAATGCACCAGTTTATTACCATGCAATAAATGGGAACAGAAGTACAAGTGAGAGGAAGAACATTACCGTGTGTCTAACTGTTATTGATATGTAAAAACAATATTGTTCTTCTTACAGCGCATTCAACCGTCTCCATGAAATAGCTTTTCTTCTTCTGCGCCTGCCTAGTTGCATAACCAGCCACATGGCTATGTGACTATGCAAGTGAAACTGTGCACTTAGCGCTTTTTTTACCCCCCAAAAAACACACAGAGGTGTAAGCTGGTGGGTTTCCCTACCGGACACATCCAATGAACTGTGAATACACTAATGGATTCATCCTCTTCCTGGTAAACTGACTCCACCAGATCAATGTGTAAGCAGGCAATGCTGACTCAACAGTGAGAACAGGTAGCAACCGCACCTGGGCACTGGAGGGAATAGGCGGCTAATGGGAAAGTAAGAAAGGCATGATTGCTCCTGTAAACCAGGTCAGTGCCTCCGTGCGGTTCATTCCACAGCATCCTCACAATGACATCCTGTTGCTTTGAGACCACTCAGAAAGCTTTCTCTGTGTCAGCTAGAGAGAGAACTTGTAAAAAAAAAAAAAAAAAAAATGGGCGCTTTGTTCCCACACAAGAGAAATAATGATGCCCAAAAACAAAACTGTCTTCACCGGTGGCTCGCAGGGTTCGGTCACTGTAAGAGGCACATTGCCAGGGTGTAATTACAGGGACAATAGCTGCCTAATTATCCAGCGAGGGGAAGAGCCTTGCAGCCCATTAGGAGGGGTGTGGGTGGCAGTAAGAGAAAACAGCCTTAATGAGGGTTTGTCTAGTCCATACATAACCATGGGACTCTCAAAACTTTACCCACAAAGCGTATGCTCCATTAACAAAGACATGAGTGACGATGAATGCACAAAGGGGCTCCTTAAACCACAGGCAACCACCCTCACTCACGAGAGTACGGCATCGTAAGATTGAGCCTTCCGGGTGTTTGGTTGGATGGAGATCAAGATTTTGGGTCGGTGGAAAAAAAAAAGTTTTTTGTTTTTTTTTCCAGGTAGAAGCAGTGACAGCTAATCATGCAAATTAAGAATGAATTACATGAGCAGGTTATCAGACACACGGGCTAAAAATGTTCCAGCGTTCCTGATATTCAAACATGTTCTCACCAAAGGCAAATCTCAACAGTCCACGGGACACTTACCTGTTACAGAGATGCTCCTTGTCCTGGAAAAAAGAGGAAAATGCATCAGTCAGGGGGAGGGAAAATTCACATTTGACCTTTCTACATTCAAAATTCCTGCAAGGAGTTTGAAAAGGTTCACTACTTCAATAAAAACATGACAGATAAGGTTAACGGACGAGACTTGTTTGCACTGTCTGACGGTGCGCGCCGAAGATACGACAGGAAGATACAAAGACCTCCTCCCGCTTACCAACACCATCGTATCACTTTCAAAGACATTCAAATTTGAAACAGTGTTTTAAGTGGCTGCTTGGATTCAAAAGCCTCTGATATCTGAGGAGAATGTCTGGACCCTATTGAGAATTTGCCCTGTTGAATACCAGGAGCTGATGAATAGATCTCCCCATTATCTTTTTCCATCGCTCACTGACCCCTCCATTATTGGGTGACTGCTGACTGCGGTGAATAGGGGCCCAAGGAGACCACTTCCCAGGGCTCTCCAGGCAGCGGGTTTGGTCAGAGCTGTCAGTGCATGTAACTGCTGATTCATTTGCTGTCAAAAGCCTGCATTGTGGACGACCGCCGCAGGAGGCAAGGCCGAATGAGCCGGATAGGGCTTCCGTAATGAAGGAATGTGTAACAATTTAATTTATAGGCTTCGGATTAAAAGTTGTACACCGGAAGACGCCGCGCGGCTTGCGGGAACGGCGGAAATACGGTCGCCTCGCGACGCTCCAATTGACACAATGCTCACCTGGACGTCACTATCGGCAAATCCGAAATCTTTCACGAGAGTCGGGTGAGCGCTCCGACATTCTTGCTGGTTGGAAATAACACTGTTGTCAAAAGTCTTTGATCTATGCGATCTGGTTCTCTGTCGGCCGCAGGACGAAACGGGCCGACGGTCGTGACAGATCTCCCCGTCGGGGAGGGGGCTCGTCGCGAGCGGAGACTTGACTCTATGCGCCGGGGACAAAGGGGTCGCGGGGGATGGCGCGCTCGCAGAGGAGGGCTCCTCTTGTGTGCTTCCCATTATGGCGGGATCACGCGACTCGGTCAGAGGACGACGGGTGCTCCTCATCCTCCTCAAGGTGGGAGAGGTGGAGATGCGGCCGGGAGCCTGGCGGTCAAACTGAAAGAAGGGCGCCATCAAGCCGTCGGCATCCACCAGGGACGAAGGTCTCAGCTTGGAGTTGGTCCGCGTGAGATCTATGTGCATTATGACGGGGCTGCTGGTTTGAATCTCCTTGTTCACAAAAGACTTGCCGTCGGTTTGTGTCTGCGCGTGCGCCACACCTGGGCCGACCACTTCATTCTCCCCCCACTCGATGTAACTCCAGTCCAGCTTTTTTTCAACATCCTCATCTTTATCCTGTAAAATAACCTGCTTCAGAGTAGACATTTTAAGCTCAGAGGCATCGTAATGCAGCGGAGATCAGGAGAAAACGTGGGGTCCAGAGGTCCGGGTGTTTCGCCTCCTCCGACTTGGGGTCAGTCCATAATCCTATTGCATTCCAACCGCATTTCACACCACTGGAGGCTCTGAGGGAGGAGGAGAGAAAGGTAGAAAACCCGTCAATACTCGCAAACACAATGCATCAAGCTGGCAGAGATGCAGAACTGCCTGCTGATCAGGCTTTCAAACGGCCACTCATTCGCAATAAGACAACCTGGGAAAGTTGTTGTTGTTGTTGTGTGTGTGTGTGTGTGTGTGTGTGTGTGTGTGTGTGTGTGTGTGTGTGTGTGTGTGTGTGTGTGTGTGTGTGTATGTGTGTGCGTGTGTGTGTGTGTGCGCGCGTGCGAGGGTGAAAGGGTGCGCGTACATGTGTGCAGGTGCGTGACGGGGTGATGAAGACTGGTAACTTCTAAAGAAAAAGAAAAGAGGCG
Source organism: Fistularia commersonii (assembly GCF_037954325.1). Lineage (NCBI taxonomy): Eukaryota > Metazoa > Chordata > Actinopteri > Syngnathiformes > Fistulariidae > Fistularia > Fistularia commersonii. Next base: position 8,159,092 of record NC_141300.1, on the reverse strand, counting down.
TGAAAAAGTGTTTTCGGTGACACGGTTTGTTGTGGATAAATGACAATGCGGTCGCGGGACGGAAACACTCAAACGAAAAGCTCGTACGCCATTTCATCCTCGAGGACACGACCCACGCAAGTCGGCAGTTCGTTTTCCACGGAAATACAAACACGGTTCGGTTCACCACGGTAGCATCACTTAGCGCATCCAAGAAGCCACGACGAGGTTTAAAAAGGACATAACAAACAAACAAAGAGTACACGTGACTTTTCAACGGCTCTTTTACCTGAAACGTACCTGTGTGCGTGTGTGTGTGTGTGTGTGCGTGTGTGTGTGTGTGTGTGTGTGGCTGGGGGGGGAAAGGGAGAGACCCACGTGTTCCACGGCGGAGGGTTCGTTAGCGGTTCTGATTCCACGCATCGGCCGGCGACAGCGTGAGGAGGCGGAGTGAGACCGGGACGGAGGAGAAGCCGGGACGGGTTGTAGAGCAGAGGACGCCGGCACACGGTGTAGAGTCCAACAAAAACACAAGCGAAGAAAATGAAAAAGAAGAAGCAGGTGCGGAGCGAACCGAGAGGGGGAGTGGAGACAGTTAACTGACGCTCGGGGGGAAAGGTGCGCCTCTCTCTCTCTCTCTCTTTCTCTTTCTCCTTTTCTCTCTCTCTCTCCACACAAACACACCCCTGTCTGTCTGTCTGTCTGTCTGACTCGCCCTCAGGCTCCACTGAAGTCACTTTTAACGACTACAATCCATTTATTGAACTTACATGTGATTTTATTGATTGTTGTGATAACACGTAATCTGCCTAGGAGTTCAATAAAATGGACACATTGAGGTTACATTTTTTTTTTTTCAAATTCTTGTTGATACACTTTTTGAAGTGTAAATTTGTTGAAAACGCCACACAGTATGCTTGCTTCAGTATAAATCAGAGGTGGGCAAACTTCTTGGCTCAGGGGCCGCATTGACTTTTAAAATTTGACAGACAGGCTGGGTCAGCACAAGATACAATACATATAAAAAAAAAAAACGCATTTGTTAACAGTGTTTATCTGACTTGTCTGACATTTGCTGGTTTTCAAAACCTTCAAATGTCAAAACCTTGAAAGCTCTGATGTTTGCTTGCATTTCATGCACAAACCAGTTTTTCCCTTGTAACTTCACGTCCAGCTTATTCACGTGTGTCAGTATGTCCACAGTAAAGGCTAAATCACAAAGCTAATCTGTGTCAATCAACTCAGGGAAATTCTCAAGTAGCTCCAAAAAAGAAATAATCTCCTGTTTGACCTCCCACATTCATTAATCCAATCATTCAATCATTCGCATCAAGTGTGAATTCTCTACCAATCTACCAACAGGCCGGATGTGGCCCGCGGGCCGTAGTTTGCCCACCCCTGTTTATACATTAAAGAAGCTTAATCCCAAGGAAGCGTCAGCAAAATAGATATTCTCCCCAGCATGCGGAGTATCAATCTGTTTGGGGTCACGTTCGAGGAGACACCGCTGCAAACATTAGACAGTCAGAATAAATCATAAGTGATGATTCTGCTCCATCGCACACCTTCTTGATGAAAATGGCCTTCCATATTTATTGCCAAAATCAGTTTATAAGAAATGTGGAATAGTGTAATGAGAGCAACACTGAAAGGCAAATAGCTCACCTAAACACTCAAACCACATCGATGTAGACGCATAGTACATAAAATGATTTTAGTGACTTTTCCCCTTTTTTGGTTTAAAAATTAAAGACAAACGTGCATTGTGTTTATTGATGACGCATGCCACAGCAATTCAGGTTATGGCCTTGGCTATATAACTGTGACGATTCAGGGGTAAATTAAAATTCCTGATTTATTGCGTTGCATTTATTGCTTGCTTTAAAGAAGTAAATTATTGTCACTGTATCCATTAATTTAAAGCAGAAAAGGGAGTACTTATTGGGTAGGCCCAACATTACTTTTTATAGTTAGTATTAAAAATGCCAGGAACCTCTGATGCACATATACCAAAGGCTGTAATTAATAACTGGAAAATATTGTACTTTTTCCACTTTGTAGTATTTTTTCTCACAAAATGAACACCAACATTTTGGACATACAATAGAATTCGATGGGACCAGAAGTCTTACTTTTTAACACAACCTACTTTTTCTGAGTGTCATTTCATCAAAGTTATTGTTCACATTTTCGCACGGTGTGTGTGGCCAACCGGCCAAAGACACACAAAACCCTTTTTCAAAACTGCCATTTAAAAAGAGGAAAAAGCGATTGTTCTCCTTGTGCCTTGTGAACCGTAAACTGCAAAAGGTCATTTTGATTAATTGTTTGGGCAACTCTCATAATTCCTCATTTTTTTCACTGTAGGTAGGTGGTAGTTATGGTAATATTGGCATCTTGGAATTTAGGACTAGCAGAAACTAGTACTCTATTAACGACAATATTGTGGTGTTGTAAAGTATTCATAAATCAGACAGTGTTACACATCAAGATTGTAAATCCAGTAACATAGATGAGAATGAGTAGTTATTAACAGTGAATGTTTTTCCATTGCAAAAACTGAAGCGCAAGATAATATACATAGTTTTCTGACAAGAGGATGCAAACATTGTATGACCAAAATTCCTGTTTTCATTATTCGCCCCCTCATTTAAATCCCAGTACAAGTGTTTCAATCTAACACAATCTGTTTTGTTTGTTGTTTGCAGTTTGGTAAGTCATCTTGAGCCTGTGAAATGGACCCACATGTCGTGACGAGCGCAGTTTGACCAACTTCAAGTCCATTCGTGAGTCTTGATCTGAACACTAGAGGGCGGTGTAAGTAACGACCCTGCCTTGTCATTGAATCCTCCTCTTATGCGCAAACTTGATGCCCAGCGCCTCCTGGTGTATTACTGGAGACAGGACCTTATCACTTCCAGAATAGTCTCTTCTATGTGTCCCTCATTGGGAATGTCACTTCATACAGGCCAAGGGGGTCTCAAAAACCAGATAAAAAGTTAACAAAAGACTTGAGAAACCCAATTCCTTCCTCGATGACTGTTAATTAATTAGTTGCCGATTTTATTGGCTTTTTGGAAATGTATTCGTTTCTTTATCGGCCATGTATTTCTGAGTTACACATGAGTTTCACATGATTTCAAAGATGACTGGAGAAAAAACCTGATCATTGCCATTATGGAGTTTAAAAGGGGCGGCATAGCGCAGGGGTTTACAGCAGTCATCCTTGGAACCGAACATTCTTGGTTTGATTCCTGACTCCTGAGCGAGACACCGAACTCCTGTCTGCTCTCCTGGTGCCGTTCAGTAGCCGCCATCTGCTCATGGTTTATCCATTACATGCAGTGGTCTAATTTTGCTGTTGTTGATAACTGAATGTGACAATAAAAGGTCTTTCTTTTGTCTTAAAACTGTAATGGTTTGATACTGCGGTGGGTTGGACATGAAGTTGCGCACACACAGCAGGTCAACATATCAAAATGTGCAACTTCCCTACAGTTGTAATTGGATAAAAACAGTTCTTTTGGTGTCTACGTCATATCCTCATCCAAGTGTCTCATAAAATCAGACTTGAGTTTTTCTTTCAGTTTGAGGAATATTGATAGACGACTAACCAAAATGTTCTAAACTTGATCTAACCTTTTTTTTTTTTTTTTCGCATGGATCAAACAACTGAAAGCATCTGGTTAATTATCATCAAAATAACTGAGTTGCACCCCAGTTTCTTAAATGGGAAAAAAAAGACTTTTCCCAAACAGCTGTTTCCCTCTTTTGGTCACTGACACTGTAAACTCTTCCTCCTGAACTCTGCTCATTCATGACGTTGCTTCCTCAAAATGTTTGAGTCACTGTAGAGCATGAAGATTAATTCATGATCCAGATGTTTTTAAATTCATATCATATGGCGTTTTAACCATCCTTATTCACAAACGGTTGCAGAATTTGTTCAGTCACACAGATCAAAAAGGAAAATCGGTTAAATTGTGCAAGTCTTATAAGCAATTCAATGAATGGCAGTATATCACAATGTCTTATTTTTTTAGTCCTATCTATGAGAAGTATCAATAAAAATGATCTGCATATAAATGGGGTGATTTTTTTTTTATTTTATGAGCTTATATCAGTCTTTTTGAAGTAATGTATAATCCACTATACTGTTCCATTTAAACAAGTTATACATCTCAATAAAGTTGTAAATGAGCATGATCTACATATCCCCAATATTATTTTGCGTAATGTACACATTGCATATTTAATTGTTTAAATTCGTTTTTTCCCACGGGGGTCGTGGGCCCGCAGTGACGGACAACAAAAACCTGTCTCTAAAGGGAAGTGTCTCGGAGGCCTGACAGCAGCAGTCTCCTCCCCCCGAGGTGGATGTGAAAAGGAGCTCTCACCCCGGTCCGTCTGACATACAGGAAGAAGTTGAATAAGTCTAGAAAAAAAAAAAATACAGCTCTTTTTTTCCCCAAACTCCCCGTCTTGCGGCGCTGCGAGTCGTGTATTTCGCACTGCTGATCTTTTTTGAACCGAAAGTAGCGCGGGGAAGAATGGAGGTGAAGACCGCTGCCGGAGCGAAGGCGCCGTAACGCGTGGATCTCTTCGACCCACAGACTCGCCTCGTTCATCTCAATGGGAAACCGAGGCGACTCGAAAGCAAACCCACGGTGAAAACAAACATGTCCGAGCTGAGATCCAGCTTCCTCCACATTGGGGACATCGTGTCTCTGTACGCGGAAGGCTCGGTGAATGGCTTCATCAGTACTTTGGGGTATGTTTGCTCCCCCCTCCCCTTCCCCAGCGTTGGGTTTAACCCTCGATTTTGAGCGATCCGAGGTACTTTCTCTCCCCATGTCTGCTCCTTTCTGGTATTTTCGGGTCAGAAGTTAGCGAAGTTGCGAGCGCGCAAACCGTGGTAGCGGTGGTTTGCGGCTTTTACGCATATACAACTGGAATGCGGGGCGGCGTGTCATCCAGGAAGGACGGCAAGTGCAAGCCGGTTCAGCTCCGGTTGCTGCCCTCGGAAGGGGGTGCGGGGGGTCAGCCGGGCCTCGGCGTGTTGCGGGAGGTGGAAAGTGTCACTGAAGTGTCGTCGTGACAAGCCGAGACACGATCCGATCGCAAATACAACTCATATTCCCACCACCAACACCGGATTACTTCGATCCAGTTCCGCGAGGTTCAATGTGGTTGTTCGTCACACGAACAGCACCGCCTTCCCCTTCCGATCCCGCGTTAAAGTGGCCAAGGGCGTAACTGCGTGTAACTTTTGGGGATCCCAGCACTGCTTTGAGGGTGTTCACACGATGTTTGACACGGAAAGTGTTCATGGAAAAAGATTTGAAAGCCCCTCGAAATCTATGACATGAGCTCAGGTGTGGAAAAGCATGTCATCCACAGTAAGGGAGCGCTTCCCCCGCATGTCAAGAAGTACTCATTTTTTTCTTATTTATGCTACGTAAACTATAAGTTCTGCTAGAATTTGATGCACATTTTGACAATGTCTACCTGATCACTAAGAAAATTAGTCTCGGTCTTTTCTTAGGGAGTTATTTCTTCCTTGGCGATTTGTTAACAAGGGCAGTAAAGACATTTTATCATTTTTGCCACAAATGATAAGGAAACCATGAGCCTCACCTTCCTGTTAGGTGTTTAGGTCAGGGGTGGGCTATTATTTTGGCTGTCGGGCCACATTCCTTATTTAATTGTTATATGCAGGCCAACTAGGTGAACAAGATGGAAATCGCAACTTAAATATTTCAATTTTGGGCATTTTATTTCAATTTTAAAATCATTGATAATAATATAAAAGTACCGACCAACATTATTTTGTATGTAATCATCCATACAAAATTAAACGAAAGGAAAAAATAAGTTTCTATATTCAACATTGATTTGTTAAAATATTCAAAGGAAATAGTTTGGCGGGCCGGATAAAAAAGCAAAACAGAGCGGATGTGGCCAGCGGGCCGTAAAATGCCCAGGTCTGTTCTCAGATGGAGAGAGTAATATTGTCATCATTTTTTATTTTAAGAAATCCATGACAGGGACATATTGCACAAGAGTCAGTATAAAAGTGGTGTGTGTGTGTGGGTGCCAGTTTTTATAAAGAGAGCAGTCATGGGGTTGGTTTTTCATCCACTGTGTCACACAGTAGAACAAAAGAAAGGTTTTGAATAGGAAATAGAAAAATGTAAACATTCACATGTATCTTAAACCCGTTTCTTGGTTTGAGTAATGTAGAGGATTCACAAGAAATTGTGTGTGTCCCTTTTTCATTTTTAATATCTTGTGGCAGTGATATTTCACAGGAGTTTTGTCACAACATTGCAGCATTTTACTATCAATCTTATTCCTTTTGCATTGTACACAAATATCCAGGCTCAAGTGCAACCATTTAGAAGTGAAACATAGATCAATGCTGTATACTTGTTTGTCAGTTACAGATATTTTCTGTGTCTAGTTACAGTTTTTCTGTAGGTGTGAAAGGAATAGAAACTCCTTTTTTTCCTTGTGCAATTGTGCAAACAGCAATGCAAAAACAAATCCACCACCACTTTGCTTGGCTGCAGTTCACTCAACGCAAGGTGAAATGCCTTAGTGTTCATGCTACGCTGTGGGCGTTGAGCAAGCATACAGAGAAAGGCACAGGCCAACCAGCCAGCCCCACATCCACCGTCACTCCATTTATCACTTACCCTGCTATCTTTTTTGGCCTTTTAATTTTTTTGAACAATTCCCAACAAGTGCGGTGTTCCGTGTTGCAGGACATCAAGCGTTTCTCAAATAAATAGCAATTGAAATACGTTTGCAACTTGCTACAGAACAAGTGTGTATGAGGTCAGTCACTTACAGGAGCCTTTAGGAACCTCCCTCATCCCCACAATGTTTTTACACAAGACTGCCTTTCCTGTGTTTGCTAAGGATAACATTAAATCTGTGAGCTCCTCACACTCCTAACACTGCAAACACTTGGAAACCAAGCAACCTTTGAGTTTCTGTCATCTCATCTGGATAGTTCTTAGATCTTCCATGTTTGATGACGTCGAGATCTCTTTCTAATCATCTTCGCTGTCTTTAGGGGCGCAATTATTCAATTGACTGTACTGAAGACCTGCTGTACGGCAGATAACTAGATAACCGAGAGAAAATAAAGGATAAATTAATCTCATCCATTCATGTATCCCTTTGATAGACATGAAATAATGAGAAGTTGTGTTTAATGAAGACGTGTATGATTCAGATGGAGCAATAGCTTATTTACACTGACAGGTTGAAACATGAAGTGTAGTTGTCATACCAGTTTTGTAAAGTCATTCCCAGTGCCACTTCTTTTTAATAACACAAGGTTTTTTCCTTATTGTGGGGCGAAAAAAGAGATTTATCTTCCTTCACATTTTCTTCAGTGTATCTGAAGGAACCTTTCATGCCTCTGTACATTTCATGCAGTGTTTGTTTTTCTGTATTGTTGTCTCAATGTGTTCAACACATGCTGTGGAGCTATATTTAGCTTGTCCAGCCAGGAACATTTATCATTGGTTCATGTTTAACTCAATGCGAAGCAAACCGGACACGCTGTGAGTGTCAGGCATCATCTCAACCCCTGTCTTTGAACAAACACTCTGCTGGGCGCACACTCGTAGTTACTTATTTATGAGCTTACAGGGCTTTTTAAGAAAAGCTTCCTGTTTAGCCATGTAGCACTTGATAATGCTTCCTGTTGAGTTGCATTGTTTCTCATCTAGATATGAGTTTGATAACGGAGCTTGAGGAAATAATACATGGCCTGTGGATTGACACTGATCCACTGCCGTGGCATAAATAGGAAATGGCTCAGTTCACATCGGCGGGTCTGCCAGCTTTGTATGAATTGGAGGAATTGTGCTTTCCATTATGATTCTGTGGCGTTAAGGGGATGAATGAGTTTACTTGTGTTTCGCAGCCCTTGGCGTAAACCAGGATTAACGGAATCAGATGATATGGTCTGATTAGAAATGCATAGCAGGTGTTATTTTGCGAATTTCAGCATATTTGGGATCTACTGAAGGTGTGAGTGACCGAGAAATCACATGTCATAAAACCGCTCGAAGGAAACTGGTTTTCAAAACAAGGATTAGACCACCCTTTATACTGTACTGTCAATGTACACAACCTCAAGTGTGAAGATAAGGTTTTGCTGTTTAGACTTCAATTAACTTATCAAGGGTTGCAGTTCAATGAGTCACACCAAGGATGAATACATCTTTCATGTAAAGTTTAATTTCAGCTTAAAAAGATGATGGGGGTTATTTAACCACTTGCAAGATGATTACATCATTTCAATAATACGTCATTTTTTAAGTTCCTTTTCCTCCCTCTTTCATTCTACAACTGTTTTCTCAAAGGCCAAAAAACCTTTAGTCTCCTGACTTCTTTATGAACTTCTTTCTTGGTGCGTAAGATAGTTTTACGCAGGGATAGTTTACTTCTTTAAGATAGTTTTATGCACAGCTTCACAATAAAGATCAATGAAAAATTCAGATGTTTTGTTGAGACACACTTGAAGTTGGTAAAAGTTAGTGAAAATTAATGACCCCATGCCCCATAGCAAACCATAATAAACACAATTGTCAATATTATCCTTTGTGTGTCCTACATGGGTTTTTGCGGAACTGTTGAAAATGTAAAAATGAAATATTCTCTAATGTATCATGACAAGAACTGAAAATTTCATTTGTGTTTGTTACTGTTAAGGCTAAGATTTCTTCTTCAGACTTTCAACACTGTCAAGAAGACGATGGCAATTAAAATTGCCAGATTTGTATAATCGAAGTAGGGCCAGAACAAAAAAAAATATGCTAAAAATGCTAGTCATAGCGTAATTAAGAACAAATGTTGGTGTGTTAATACACATTACCTGATTCTGAAATCGGGTCATCAGATAAACTGTCACAGCCAATAGTTAACTCTCAGAACTGGACGAATGAGAGATGCACATCATGGCTCGTATAATCCTCTTCTTTTCTTCTTGGCTGCCCCCGTCAGGGATCACCGCAGAGAATCGCCCTCTGCATCCTCTTCTCTCACACCAACTGGCTTCATATCCTCTTTCACTCCATCCATAAATCTCCCCCTTGGTCTTCCTCTAGGCCTCCCGCCCGACACTTTCAACCTCAGCATCTTTCTACCAATGTATTCACTATCTATCCTCTGCACATATCAAAACCATCTCGGTCTGGTCTCGGGACTTTATCTCCAAAATGTGAAACACGTGCTGTCCCTCTGATGTACTCATTCTTAATTCTATTCATCCTCTTCTCTCCTAAATAGAACCTCAACATTTTCATCTCCACAACCATTAGCTCCGCTCTCAGCATCCTGTCACAAGCTTATTTTTCTCAATCTACAAAGCCTCTGACCGTCTCTGTATTTGTCTATGAACATTCTCAAAGCAAATACTACATCCATAGTATTCTTTCTTGGCATAAAACTATTGTCTGTCCTAGATTCTCACCTGTCTTCTTCTTTCTCTGCCTACGGACGCGCCTTCCTCCTTTCCTTCTTCAACTTACGGCGGCTCAATTTCCTCTGGTACTCGAGGTTATCAGAACCGCTGGCGCTCATTGTTAACCTGGACTACGAACGGCCCAGCATGAAAGTTATAGGTTTGATGCGGATGATGAGTCTGACATAGATTTTACGTATCCAACGTAAAATCTCCCTGAATCGAGGTGAACTCTGGCTTATGACCCCTTGGTGTTGCATTCATGACTTGTATAATAATTTTAAATGTAAAATATATTTGAAAAGATTTGTTTTTCCAAGAATACAAGCTTAATTAACATGATTATTGATTTAAAAACATGAACGATCCCCATCTATTTAAAGTAGACAATATCATTCAACTCCTTCCTGTGTTATCAGACCAAAATTACCTGAAACATCATGGGGATGTGAAACATCACACTTAGCCTACGTCCTAAAATCGGGCTCACAGGCAACCTTTACAAATTAAAAAAGTGTGAAACCTGTGAATCTCAAACATACATTTGTATGAACAAGAGAACACTTGACCTGAGGGGTCTTTAAATGTTTACCTCCATCAGAGAAGTAGACATTTCACAGTTTTTTGTTTTGCTGACCGAGGCAGTTTGCAAAAACTGGAAATCTACTGGCAGGATGGGGCATGGGCCAAAGAAGCTTAAATTTGGCAGTAGATACACTCACCCCAAATCCCTATCTAATCTATTCTTCTTTTTTGTATTTGGATTAAGAACAGTTCCAAGTCAAACTCAAAATGCCTATAAATGCAGGCGTGACCTCAATAAGTGGGAGTGAGAAAGGATCGTCATTATTTGTGCATATTATTTAAATAAACCTTGATACAATTTGATACAATGAAATCTGCCAATGAAATGCCTGTGTGTGTGTGTGTGTGTGTGTGTGTGTGTGTGTGTGTGTGTGTGTGTGTGTGTGTGCGTGCGTGCGTGCATGTGCGTGTGTGTGTGTGTATGATGGTCTGTAAGTATCAAATCAATAGCAGTCATGTTAAAGTGGGCAGTTGCTAACAGAACAACAGCCATTGTTCCTAATCACTACTGAACAGAAACCACTTGGCTTCCTGTGTGGGCAGCAACACCCCATGCTGCTAGTTTCTTTCTCCTCTGGGAGCCTTTTTTGGAATTGCAATTCAATTTGTATGATACACTCTTGAAGATAAATGTAACATTTTATATACACTGTTGTTGTCTGTACAATTTTATTCTGTAATACGAGACACCAACTGAAATTATTAAAGAACCCAAATGACGTACGGAAGTTAGAGATGATGGTGTTGCATAAGGGGTCAATCATTTCAAAATATTATTTAAATATGTGTTTTGGCAAAATTTGTCAAAGTATCAAAATACAAGTATGTATTATGCCACATTTTCAAATCAATGTTATACTAATACAATTCTGACCACAGCGACATTTAAGCAGCATATAATTGTTGTTGTGCTAGATTTGCATTCAAAAAGTAATACTGTTTGTAAAAAGGAGCACCAACCAGCATTTAATTCTTGGAAGCATTTCAATTTATTTTTATGAAGTTGCCTATTAATGTCAGAAAGAAAAAAAGAGTCCAGTCTGGATTCTTGTTACATCTTTGTTGAAAGTGACATCCATATTTCCACTTCAAACTAGCAATATATTGCTTTTGAAAGACACTGGAATTTGGATATTAAAAAATAGGCCTGAAAAGTAGTTTGACATTGGCCTCTTATATCTGCAGTATCTTATTCAAACATTTGTCATCGGGATGCCATAACATTGAGGTTTCAGTGTAACCTGAGCGACATCTAACCAATCTTTGCGCCTGGGAATATTGATATAAGAAACATCATTTACAAATAATGTATACTCAGAGTCTAATTGAATTCAGCGCTGTTATATATTCTGTGGTCATTTTACACTACTTTATCTTGATACATAGCAAAATACCTGGCAGATGGAAGTGCAGACAGAGCTTCCTCTTATTAGGTGCGTTTGCAGCAGAGATGCACCGAGCACCAGTTCGTATACTAAAAGAGCTCTGAGAAGATGACCCTGACAGTTAACAGAGATTTTACGCTCTCATCTGTTTATTCACCGATAAGATTTGCTTTTGGTTGCAATATCTATAATAAGATGTTGGCGTCTGAGGTAAAAAAGGTTTTTAAAGTCATTGATTATACAAGCATGTTGAGATATTCTTTTCACTTCGCATGTTGAATGACTAGCAGCTACTCTAACGATTCTTTGCAAGATGTACATATGGATGGCTGTTTTTGTACTCCTCTCTGCAGGCTCGTGGATGACCGGTGTGTGGTCCAGCCTGAAGCTGGAGACCTGGCCAATCCTCCAAAGAAGTTCCGGGGTGTGTAGGAGCATACGGCACTAGCTGAAAAGTCAGACACATACAGAAACCAATGAAAAAAAACTGCCAAGGCTGACCATATCATTCAACTGTGTTTTGTTTCTACTCAACCGGCGGTTTCAGAATGTTAGATGAATCTGCTTGTGTTTGCTTTCTAAAACCTATTAACCTTGAAAATGTTGTTTCAGTACATTAGAGCTCTTAAGTTGACATTAACCTGAGACTGACAGCAATGTTACTGAATGTTTTTTCTCCGTTCCAGACTGCCTTTTTAAGGTGTGTCCCATGAACAGATACTCTGCACAGAAACAGTTCTGGAAGGCAAAACAAGGAAAACAAGGGAATAACAACTCACAGGCAGACTTGTTCAAAAAATTACAGGTTCAATCTTTTTTGCCCCCCCAAATTATCTTCATCTACATTTTCTTTCACGAAAGCTTCAATGAGTATATTATTAATTACCCAGAATGCAGCTGAACTGGAGCAGAAGCAGAATGAGTCTGAAAACAAAAAGCTTCTTGGAGAAATTGTCAAGTATAGTAATGTCATCCAGGTAAAGCATCAAATTCTCAATAGCTTTCTGTGTGTGTATGTGTGTGTGTGCGTGTGTGTGTAAAGCTTGTCACTTTCCTACAACCTTGGATTCCCATAGTGACTGATTTCCATTGCAATTGGAAGTACTTATTTTCACTCTTACATAATTACATAACTCAAGAATAAAAATATCACGATATTCATTATATTTCAGTGCTTAACAGCTGAATTCAGATAATACGTTTTATGTTGCACATTAGTGTGCAGGTTTTATGTCCTCCAGTGATGCATGTATTGAACTGATGCCCATTCAATGAAGAAAAGTCTAATCTCAAACAAAACATTGTTACCGTCTGCCTCAATGTCTGTTTCTTTGCCAGAGTTGGATCCGCTATATTCTTATGTTGTTCAAACATCCTACTTTTTTGTGTCACAGCTCCTGCATATCAAGAGTAATAAGTATCTGACGGTGAACAAGCGTCTCCCTGCTTTGCTGGAAAAAAATGCTATGCGGGTTTCTCTTGACCCCGCCGGGAATGAGGGCTCCTGGTTCTACATTCAGCCCTTCTGGAAGCTGCGCAGTGAGGGAGATAATGTAGGTTTCAACTCACAATCCTTTCAAATACACACAAGAAATTATCAACATCCTGACATGTGATTTGCTCTCTGTTACAGCATCTACTGTTTGTGAGCTGATGATTTATTGTCGGTTGTTTGTCCTGTTGTAGTAACATTTCTGATTTTGTTCCTTCCCTGTTGTTTTAGCGCCCTATGGTTAAAGGTATTGCTCTTGTTTTGTGCATGTAGTTTGTGCATTATTCACTTTGAAACAGACTTTCATATGAGCATGGTTTCACCGGCCTTCAAGTTCATTTCTTTCTGTTTGTCACCGATAATGCATAATTATATTTCAAGTTGTATTTTTGAATATTTCACCACGCCATAAGTTTGACAAGCCAAGTATTTTTTCAGTCATAGTGTGCTTATGTATAGCTACTTCAGGTGAGATTGTTAGCCTATTATAACTCGTAGATGTACAGTTTCGGTCAACAGCATGTTTTTGTAATTGTTGATGCAACTGTATTAGGGCTTGACAATATGAACATAAAAATGTAAAGGTATAATATTCAGGAGCCCTTTTTATGATCCTGATATTAAAAAAATCTGCTTGGGTATGGAAAATCACACATCACATACACATGCCGCCAAAAAGGTGTGTCCCTTTTCAAAATGTAAGGAGCATTTCATCTGACCTTATTGGATATATCATTTTGATGATTATTTTTATTCATAACTTTCTTTTGTTCATTGCTGATATTTCAATAAGTTGTTGCTCATTCCTTGATAATTTGTTGCATTATTTTTCCCTGCTTTTAATTGTGTTCCATTGTCAACACATTTGCATAATTTTCCGTGTGTGTGTGTGTGATTTTGTAAAAAAACAAGTATATTTATCAGGGATACGAAAAAGGTTTGCAGTTTGGTCAAGATGATCAGTTATTGACAAATAATGACTTAGATCAAAAACCAAGTAAATGAGCCATAATTGATCAAAGATTTCAGTATGAAGTAAATCCACAATAACATAATTCAGCTGTTTGTTGTTTAAAAAAAATGGGTATATTGTCCAGCCCTAGTAAACACCATTTCAGTCCACACAGTGTGGCGGACACAAATCTGTTTGCTGTGGGCACGTCTGCCATTCACATGAGACTCAGCCCTCTTGGATTCAATCTTTGCTCTGGTTAAATGGTCTGAAACGCTTCACAAAGTTTGAAAACCTTGGTCTTATGCCACCATGTGACGAGTCTATTTGGGTTTAAGGTGGTGGTCGGGGACAAGGTGGTCCTGATGCCAGTAAATGCAGGGCAGCCTCTCCATGCCAGTAACATTGAGCTGCTAGATAACCCTGGCTGCAAAGAGGTGGGGCTTGTTTTTTAATATGATTTTAATTAAGAAGCTATATATTTGCTGATAATATGCATTCAAAAGTTATGAAGTTGTATTAAAACTTTAGTTACTGTCTGTGTTTGCAGACCTTCAGCTGTATATTGTTGAAATTTCATCTCAGAACGTATGTGAATTACAGATAGTTTATTTATTGATTCCTCCCCCTTTCCAATGCTCCAGGTCAATGCTGTTAACTGTAACACCAGCTGGAAGGTGACCCTGTTCATGAAGTTCAGTGACTACAGGGAAGATGTTCTGAAGGGGGTAAGGTGTTTTATCACCAACGGTTTGAGTTAATTGTTCCGAATTTTATCACGTCCGGATGAAATTTGAATGGTTTTAGTGCAAACTGTGCATGTGCTCTCTTCCAGGGAGATGTGGTGAGGTTGTTCCACGCTGAGCAGGAGAAATTTCTGACCTGTGACGAGTACAAGAAGCAACAGCATGTCTTTCTCAGGACCACACTACGCCAGTCTGCCACCTCCGCTACCAGCTCCAAGGCTCTCTGGGAAATTGAGGTAAAGCACATTTACTTTTTCAGAACTTGAATAACTTTTTTTAAACTGTCTGAACATCTTAAAGACAAAGGAAAAATGGTGTGTCTTTTTTTCAGTAACCGACAAGGATTTTGTCAGCCTAATCCTCAGAGTGCTGAATTGAGGAAAAAGCATATAGTATATGTTAAATAACTATATATTTGTTAAATGGTGCCATTTCATCGTAATGACCCTTTTACATACATACATACAAACAAACATTTCCATATGTTTCCCAAAGGCAAGTCATTAATTCCCATTTTAAGACACTTCCTTCACATGTCATGCTTTATTTTATCTTGCCACTTTTGCGAGTAGTTATCACCACTTTATTATACTGTATATTCCTCTTTCAGCTTGCAGAACACAATAGTTTCTTTTCTCCCACCTTTATTTGTGCAAAAATATTCTTATGATTCCACAGCAGCCGTTGATGTGATACATAAATTCCAGAGTGTACTTATCGCACAGGCCGCCTGTGACTCACACTGACATGCCAGTAACAGTTCTCCAGTTCTAGAAACTGTTATCTTTCGGTTTGTGAATGTCCACAAAACCCAACACAGTGTTTTGCAGATAAATTGCGTCAAAAGATAAGCCACATACCCAATGTTTGTATGGGGAAGTAACTTTAATGAAGCCAGAAGAAAAAATATGGGAAAAAATACATTCCATGTATTTGTATTAGAGACACAATAGGAATAAAAGTAGTATTTAAAGGAGTAGTATTGAAGTTACTGTGTCATAATATCAGTTGAAGTACAGAAAATCAAATGTAGAATTTTTGATTAAGAGAATAACTTTTCAAAACCAAAATGTAGCTGCATTTTGCCTTCAAAACAATTGAATGTTTAAGCAGGTAGCAGTAGAACAATTATAGTGCAGACAGTTTCATAAATAATTTACAAAATATAAACTTTCAGGGTGCCGTTATGTATCTATGCAAAACATTCTTCTTTTCAAGATGGGTTGAGATCGTGACTTCGAATTGTTGATGGATCCTGTCGTGAAATTTTTAGTGCTCTGTTGTTTACTACATTCAGCTTATTCCCTTGACCCTTAAACATCTTCCAGTTTAATGTACATGTCTGTTTCTGGCTCTAAATTTCTGAAGCATGCAATTCTCCAACATGGTTGTTCACTTGAGCTGTTCTTGAAAGTTCAAGACAGTACATTTCTGTGTGTGTGTGTGTGTGTGTGTGTGTGTGTGTGTGTGTGTGTGTGTGTGTGTGTGTGTGCGTGCATGTGAATTGAATTCTGGCTGAGGATAATTGTGTGTGCTTGTGTGAGATGACTGACAGGCTTTTGAAAATAGTGTTTAATATGAGGAATCTGACTTTTTAATTGCGGAAAGTGAAAACTATTTTTGAATAAAAAAATATGATAAAAAAAAACCAAGTATTTGATGGTTGATTAGTTTCAGTTATTTTCTGAGCCTAATATGAGTTTATCTTTTGCAAGATATCAAAGAATATCACACAACACATGCCATTCTTCTCAAACACAGTGTATGTTTAAAAGCTGACATTTTTATTTTATTCTCTGTCAGGTTGTGCATTATGACCCATGCCGAGGTGGAGCTGGTCAGTGGAACAGCCTTTTTCGTTTTAAACACCTGGCAACTGGAAATTACCTCGCCGCTGAGGTGTGAGTCCGTCCTCAACAAGTGTCATGCCTTTTCTTTTCCTGTGATTGAATTGCCCGTTATCAAACTTGTCAAATCTTACTACTTTGTATCACTATTCTGGAGCTTTAGAGTAGCTGGCAAAAACACTCGCTTTGTCACTACCAGAGACTTTTTTCATATTGAGAGTATTTATTTTTGCTAGAAACCTCTTGAGTTTTTGAATCAGTGCAGACGATGGGTGATTTTATTGTGCTGTAGGTGGCAGCATTCCCACTGATATGGACACTTGCACTTTTTTGTGTGGTTTGAATATGGGGAAAGGTAATGATTATGACAGATTTGTCACCAGAACTTTCCATATTAGAAGCCACTGACAACTCTGTTACTCTGCAGGTGAACCCTGAATTCAAAGAAAACACGTCAGAGTCTAAAAGAGAGGTAAGATAAATGAACAAACTAAGTGGCAGAATCACTAACCGATGAGTTCAGACTAGAGCCTCACAGTATACGCTTTGATAGATACATCATGTCTGTATGTTATCTATATGTATATCACTTAATAAATCATGTTATCTCTATAACTGAGAAAACCTGAATTGCAACATCATGATTGTTTTTCACCAAAGAGGAGGCAGATTGCAGTTAACAGGGAGAGATGATTCGAAAAAAGACCAAAGGAGTGGATAGAGAGATTATTTCTCTGCAGTGATATAGATGTATATTCTGTCAAACGACAGGTTCCTCAATTTATGTATCCTTTTAGTTATGCAACGTCTCCAGTCCTCACACACACACACCCTGCCCACCTTGGCTCTATATCTAGGCGTTTCGTTCAGCTCTCAGCCACCTTATACATTTGTATTCTGCTGCTGCAAGGAACACGCGCACAACCCGTCTCACCCTCGCAGACTTTCTCATGCACATGCTGAATTTCAGACACACAGGGGGCTCCTTACATAACGTCTGGGTGTGTGTGGGGGGGGGTGCCCTGCAAAAGGGGTGGGAGGGGAGGCAGACGTGCTGTCTGCTCTGCTCCACTCGCCTGTGGGTTGAGTCATCAGCGGGAGGGGGTGGGTGGGGGGCGGTGGTGAGGGGGATGTTGGAGGATTGAGATGCTGAGCTGTGGAAGCAGCTCTGGGGAGCTTCCCATTGACATGCAGAGAACAGTGGGAGGAATTAACCCTTGCCATTATCTGATGCATCTGCACTGACTGTTCCATCCTACATACTGCAGTGTGCAACACCACACACACAGCAGTCCCGGCTCACACATAGTGTGATGGCTCATTAGTGTGACACATGGTGACACTATAGTTTTGCTAACAACTGTCTGATGTAAATTATAGATTATGAGTGGGAATGTCTAGCAGCCGGACACATAAGTCAATCATTAGATTTGATTTGGGGATGAATATTCAGAATAAAGCAAAATGTCACAAGAAAGAAATGTGTGTGAGTAATGCTGGAACTTAAAATAATACGTTGTACTACTGTGGAGAGATCCTCTGATTAGTTTATGAATCAATTGACAGACATCAGTATTCAATAATTATTTTGAATGATAATTATGTGATATCAGATAATGATCGACAACACATTTGCACTATGTTTCTTAGAAAACATTTTTCCAAAACAACAATATAAACATGAAGTGCAGCTATACCAAGGTGTCTACATGCGCATTAATCAAACCTTGGATTTTAGACCGACTTATAAAAATCTCGATTGAAAACAGTACCAACTTTTATGTAAAAATTGCAACTGTCAAAAAGATCTGTTGTTTTAGAGCCTTACTGGTTACTCTATTCAAGATCACTGTTTTTTTAATATTTAGCTTTGGAAAATGATGAACCTAAAAATGCTGCTCTGGTTCTTGTGTTTGTCACTGATGCAGAATGGACCAGATGCGGTTTTCTTAAAGAGGAAACATCAAGCAGCAGACAAGATTGCCTATACTTTGGTGTCTGTTCCTCATGGGAATGACATTGCCTCTCTCTTTGAGCTGGATGCCACCACTCTGCAGAGGGCTGACTGTCTGGTGCCTAGGTCAGTCACACATGTCAACAACACTCACAATAATGGGTCACATCTGTTATAGTAAAACTGGTGATGTATTTTTCACAGCACATGGATCTTTTCAGAAAATCTGCCATCAGTGTCTTTTATCGAGAGTAAATCAATCGATTAGGTTTGCTTCCTTCTTATAATTAGTTTCTTGTTTTGAAAAAGAAAGCAAAATACACATGCTACTGGAACAATCAATGTGGGAGACGCTCCCGAAATTAAACTGTTGCTCAGGCACGTAAAGATGGCTTTATCAAGGGCATTCTTGTTTTGTAGCTTCCCAACGACAAAGTAAAGACGACGGTGACGATTAATCCCATTAGAAATATTGGGGTGAAAAACAATTTTGATTAACTGTAATATTTGACCTTATAGCGGAACAAGGTGAAAATGGCAATTGATGTGAACATTGGTTGATTTGATCTATATTCAGATCTCTTAGAAGTACAGGACAAACTAATAAAGGACAGTAAGTACAGAATTAATTAGAAGGATTAGAATCAGACAAGGAAGTCTTCTGCCAAGGTCCCATGAATACATGACATTCCAGTATACCAGAAGAATATGAGAGACAGGGCAGAAGTTCATCATTCATCGTATGTAATGAAATAATATAATAGAACCCATATAAATGATAGGTTGTTCCCTGTTGAGTTTCTCATGTGAAGAGAATTCAGCTAAGAAATATAGTGAGTTGGACATGTCCTTTTAGCTTTCCACATAAATATACAAAATTTCCTGGTCTTTTTTTTTTAATTCTGTATGTACTCATTTCACGCTGTTTTGTGGAAGATGGTATGTTTTTTGTAACATTGCAGAAAACGTATGTGGAATAGGTAAATTCCTGAACTAAGAATGTGATCAACAACAGTTTAAAGGAAGATCATTTGAAATCGAATCATTATTTCCCCACCCAAGGCTTTTTTTTAATATATATCGTATCTTGTGCCGACCCGGCCCGTCTGTCAAATTTTACCCCTTAGTCAAAGAGTTGGGCCACCCTTGAGCTTGAGGGTATGGCAGACATTTCTCTTTACATACCATACATAGTGAAACAGTTGTATCCTTCATTGAACTTCACATGTCTGGTCTTTATAAAACTTTTTATGCCAGAGAAACAGTCTGAAAGTATATTTTTCAGTGTTTTTTTTTTTTCGGTATTGAGCATTACATTAGAAAATTGGTCACAAGTGATATCACTTCAGTTGTATAGGAAGCGGCTGTACCGCTGTGTTTGTTGTATTAAAGAGCTTACTTGATTTTTCATTAACATAAGGGTGAGTAGATCTTGACAACTTTTTCATTTTATGGCAAACCCCCTTTCAAACCCTTTGATCCGCTCAAATCTCTGAATTGTCTTCAAATGTCCATCTGGTAATGTTTGCAAAGTATGAAGTCAGATCTAAAGGTAAAGTAGCTTTTCCTTGACCAATGGTGTTTGTGTTTGAAGTCTGATGGTGTAGGCAGAAACTGCTCAGTACAGTGGCTACTCAAACAAAAAGAATATTATTATAAATTGAAATCTTTGGTCATTTTAGAATTGTTGATCATTCCTCAGAAACTCTTACGTGAGGCTCAGACATCTATGCACCAACACATGGGTAACCAGCACCAACGTGTCCATTGATGCAGAGGAGGAGCGACCCGTCATGCTTAAGGTTTATACACCAAAAACTTCCCACAAGTGGACAGACACACGAGAATTATAAGTCAACTTGCATAACCGGTATATTTCCCTTTGCTGATGAAATAGATCGGCACCTGTCCCACAAAAGAAGACAAAGAGGCTTTTGCGATTGTGTCTGTTCCTCTGTCAGAGGTCAGAGACTTGGACTTTGCTAATGATGCCAGCAAGGTTCTTGAATCCACTGTGAAAAAGCTTCAGTATGGAAATATTTTCCAGAATGAGAGGAGGTATGTGGACCAGCATGATAACACAGGTCACGCATGGTGATGTGTATAAACATATTTTTTTTCTACCCACTTCCACACCTTGAAGGTTTGTGACTAAGCTCCTGGAGGACCTGGTTTTCTTTGTATGCGTGGTTCCAAACAACGGGCAGGAGGTTTTGTCGGTGGTCACCTCGACACCCAACCGAGAAAGGCAGAAACTCATGAGGGAGCAGAACATCCTTGCCCAGGTCTGCACAGACACACACGCATGAGGCTGATTGTGTCTGGTAGGAGACCTCAGTGTTGGAAGTGATAACATCCATATGCTCTTGCAAGACCATCACCGCAGTACTGATATAAAAGTGAAGAAAAATAGCAACGATTGATAACAATCTGTTGTATCCAACAACATCAAAAAAATGATCAAAGTCTGTATTAATATTATCACCAGTCTACAGATTTTGTGGTTTCTTAGTCAGGTTTTTCCTCTATAGATCTTTGGTATCCTGAAGGCTCCATTCACAGATCAAGGTGATGGTCCGATGCTGAAGTTGGAGGACTTGGGAGACCAGCGTTATGCTAATTTCAAATATATGTTGAGACTGTGCTACAGGGTGCTACGTCACTCCCAGCAAGACTATCGCAAAAACCAGGCAAGTGTCTGCCAACTGAAGAAGTCAGTTGTATGTATTCTTAAGTGACCGATGTGCATATGGAGATGAACATTATCATAATGCTTCAGATAAGTCTATGCGCGTTTAAGACTGTCAGGAAATTGTGTGCTCAGTCAGCACATTTCAGTAAGGACTGCAATCAAGACACATCTAATGCCCTCGTTTCTCTCAGCTGAATATTCAAAATCATAGGGAAGGCTCTAAACTGCACCAAATTTTTGTGCAAACATTTTGGTTAAAAATGTCAATGACAAAATGATTAAAGGGATTTTAATGAGTTAACAAATTTTGTCAAACCTTATCATGAAAATTGAAATCTTATCACTGAAAATTGTGGCAACGCAACTTTTCAAAGTCCAGTTGCACAATTTTCAAAAAGAGAAACTACCATTGACTGTGACCAGAGTGACTTCGAACCTTTCCGGACTCTCAACAAATATTAGGCGTTCTTTATCAATAGTTTAAACAACTTTTCACTTCTTTCTTTCAAAGTAATTCAGTGAAATACCTGCCTGTCTGTACTTGCAATGCAGCTTAGCTTCTGGCTATTTATTCATTAATTGTAACCAATAGTTTATTGTGCCACACAGGAATACATAGCAAAAAAGTTCCCAATCATGCAGTCTCAGATTGGTTATGAAATTCTGGCTGAGGATACAATCACAGCTTTGCTCCACAACAACCGCAAACTGCTGGAAAAGCACATAACAGCCAGAGAGATTGAGACCTTCGTCAACCTGCTGCGGCGAAACAGAGAGCCCAGGTTTGTCTTTCAAGCCAAATGTGAGATAATCAAAGGAAGCAGTTAAATGAAATATCTAACACCATTCAAGGAGGCTATGCTATCCTCAGCTCAAGCTCGAACCGTTCCTAAAATAGTCTAGTTTCAGTAGATATTCACCTGTATTTTATGGATTTATGTCCAAGCTTTTCATTGCTTTGTTCTGCTGAAATCATAAACATTTGCCAGAAATTGTGAATCATCCCTCTATTTCTTAGATTCCTGGATTATCTCTCTGATCTGTGCGTTTCCAACAAGACTGCCATCCCTGTCACACAGGAGCTTATATGTAAATTTATGCTGAATCCCACCAATGCAGATATCCTCATCCAGACAAAGTAAGTTATACATCTTATTCATATGAACCATTGTTGTTGTTGCTCATTTTTCTAGCGTTTATTCTTAATCACATTCAGCGCTGCATCCTCAGTTACCCTTTCTGAAAAATGCACATTTTCTTGGGCATAGACCGCTATTTCACCGTGAGGCTTTTCTTGTAACTGTTTTCTTTCACACTCTCTCACCCTCTTCCCTGTCCCCAGATTAATCTCCAACACTGACACCACCCTCGAGTCCCCACTCCTGCAGGAGGAGGTGGAGGAGGAGGAGGTTTGGCTCTATTGGATCGACAGTCACAAGGAGCCACATGGCAAATCCATCCGCCACCTGGCCCAGGATGCCAAGGGCAACCATAAGATGGATGTGGATATCATCACTTACTACAGGTGTTAATTGTATTCATGAATTTACCTCACCAATTTGTTGAACCATTTTTTTCAGTATAAATATGATATATATATATATATATATATATATATATTATATCATATTTATATAATTTTAATATTATATATATGAAAAATAACATATACAGATAAATATTATATATAATACATATTATATTTTATATGAAATTATATTATATATATCATGTATATTAAATTCATAATATATATTAAATTCATAATATATATTAAATATAATATATATATCATACATAAATGTGATATATATATGTATATATACATATATATATAGAGAGAGATATATAGATAAACGTGTATAAAACACCACATATATATTTTATTTATTTATTTATTTATTTTTTTAAACAACACTTCTATTCACTATTTGCAGGTACCAGCTGAACCTGTTTGCTAAAATGTGTCTTGACCGTCAGTACCTGGCCATCAATCAGATCTCCTGTCAGCTACCTGTGGATCTGATCCTGCGCTGCATGTTCGACGACTGCCTGCCCTACAACTTGAGAGCGTCTTTCTGTCGCCTAATGCTGCATATGCATGTGGACCGTGACCCACAGGAATCTGTGGTTCCGGTGCGCTATGCCCGCCTCTGGACCGAGATCCCCTCTAAGATCACCATCCATGAGTGAGCATCGCCGTCTGGGATTGCATTCTTGATTTAGGAGTCTACATCGCTATGATCTGCATACAGATTGTGCTTTTCTCTAGGTTTGAATATGAGTCAGCAGACACCTCAAGAGAGGACATGAAAAGGAAATTTGCCCCAACCATGGAATTTGTTGAAGAGTATCTCAAAGATGTTGTCAGCCAGGCTTTTCCATTTGGGGATAAAGACAAGAATGAACTCACGCTAGAGGTACAATTAACTTTTCCCATGCAAGTAGCATTGCTATAGTTAGCGCAGTGTCAGTCCTTTAATCCGCATTGAAGTATCTCACTATAGATAGTGCGCTGCTCTGAAATTAGACAGTGATGGGTTTTTGAGGTTAAGTTCCGTGCCAGCAGTTAAAAAGGTTTCACTTACAAGTTAAAGATATCATCAGTGTGAGATCTATCAAGTAAACGTTAAGTCGTCAGATTTCCTTTGAGACACTTCGAAATTGTCACAAACTTGCCATACTCCGTCATTGTGTTGATACACGCATTGACCGTTTGTACCGCCCATACACCCTGCTGCAAGCTGAGACCGCTGAGTCTTGCTAGCAGGCTTGTAGACGCCCAGATCTGTTCAGATGCAACACAAGTGTTTTCAATTACAAGTAATCTCTTCTTCATAATATCATGACATGTACCATATTTCTTTTTAATGGCAGATTGTTTTTCTTCTCTCTTCTAGGTTGTGAATCTAGCACGTAACCTGGTTTACTTTGGTTTCTACAGCTTTAGTGAGCTGCTGCGACTCACACGCACTCTGCTGGCCATCCTGGATATTGTCCAGCATCCACTCACTTTCATGAACAAGCTGAGTAAGAGTCCAGAGGCTGGTAGGTTGTGTTCAACATTGATAGTATCCTAAAAATTCAACCTTTCAGATGATATAAAATACGAATCCCAATTAAAAACAGTGTTTTATATTAGTCATATCTTAAGTGAAGAAATAATTGCATTCCCATAGCCTAAAATTCTATATTTGTCCATTTAAGGGTAATAAATAATTTCTAATAGATATTATGCCAGCCAGAGCAATCCAGTTGGAGTTAAATTGAAAAAGATGAAGTTTAAAACTTGACCCAATATAAAATTTGTTTTCCTTAGACACACCTCCATATGTCTTGTATGTCTTGTAACCCAGCTTTTGAAAATCTTCAGAGTGAAGTAGATTTTAGCATTTTTAGCAGAAAACTCTTGAACACATGCACGTTCATTAATGTTGCAAGTTCTCCAAGAAAGAAATAAACTTCTGTTCCGTTGATTTTAGAAACTCTACCTGCGTGGGTGTGATTAGTTGTAAAGATGAATGTCTCATTTAGGCAACAATGTCCTGCGTACCATCCATGGCGTTGGGGAAATGATGACTCAAATGGTGATGAGTCGAGGTGTGCCACACAGCTTGCCTGATAGCCCTCCTTCTCTACGCTATGGGAAAGGACATTTTATGCCAGACAATGAGGATATCATGGTGATGGACACTAAGCTGAGAATCATAGAGATCCTGCAAGTACGAGCCATCAACTGACCGTGCATGAAGCATTTTAGCATTTCCTGTTTGACTTTTATTTTGCACCCTTTTTTCAGTTCATCCTGAGTGTCCGGTTGGATTACAGGATCACATATTTGTTGTCCATCTACAAGAAGGAGTTTGAAAAGAAAATGTCTGACAACTCTACTTCACTGGCTGATTTCCCCCCACTTGCTTGTAAGAGCCAATTCTCTCTTATTTCACTTTTCTCTTTTTAAATCTCTACCTTCGAACAGTTGTTTTTTAATTGTCAATGTATTTGCTTCATTTTTTTTCCAGCTTCGGAGCCAGATGTCGATGAGATTGCAACTAAGGCAGAGAGCATGTTTGCAGGGAGGTAATTGAAATTGCATTTATACTTTCATTATCTGTGTCAACTAACACCTCAATTATCTTACAATGGACCTTTGTGCGAGAGTGTAACTATACTTATGTGTGATTTCAGCTCGGAGTTAAGCGCTGTTGAGCTCGATGATGAAGGTGGTCAAACGTTTTTGAGGGTTCTTATCCATCTCATAATGCAAGATTATCCCCCTCTGGTGTCAGGCTCACTACAGCTAATCTTCAAACACTTCAGTCAGAGAGCTGAGGTGCTGCAGGCCTTCAAACAGGTACAATGGTCACCCGTTAGGGTTTAACAGTTGGTGAACTAACAAGAACTTCTCCCTGGATTAGGTAATTGTTATCAGGTGGCAGTCTGAATTAGGAGAGTTACAAACTGAGTTACAAACTGCTGCTGTCCTTTCTCAGTTAGACTGCACTGCTGCACAAGATCTCATATTAACGCCATATCATTTACCCATACTAACGCTTCCGCCACAGGACATGCTGTCAGACCATTTTCTTTTACTTTTAATATCGCCATGTCACTCTTGTTTCCTTTTCTAGGTCCAACTGCTTGTTTCAGAGCAGGATGTTGAGAACTACAAGCAGATCAAGACTGACCTGGACCAGCTGCGTCTCACTGTTGAGAAATCAGAGCTATGGGTGGAGAAGAGCGGAGTCTACAGCAGTGAAGATCTTGTGGTCAGACAGGGCAAAGAACAGAATATTGAGGTGCTTTAACATCATTTACTGGAATCCAATATCTGTGCAAAGCTGTGCAGCTAAGATTTCTCTGGGATTGTTTTTTGGCCTGTAAATGAGTAGTAATTTAAGAGAAACAGGAAACAGTATTTTTTTTTTCACCATGGACTTATTGTTTTTCTTGGTTGTTAATGCTAGACTTTTAGATCATTTAAAATTCTATAAATGTTCTAATCAAATCAGTCA
Organism: Fistularia commersonii; assembly: GCF_037954325.1. Classification (NCBI taxonomy): domain Eukaryota; kingdom Metazoa; phylum Chordata; class Actinopteri; order Syngnathiformes; family Fistulariidae; genus Fistularia; species Fistularia commersonii. The sequence continues at coordinate 8,132,961 of NC_141300.1, read as the reverse complement.
TGCTATGATTGTTTTTTATTTACAACATATTGTTACATCATGAATGAAACTCAAACTGTATCCATTTACTGTGTCTCTTGCCAGGAGGTTGTACTTAGCCCAGTACAAGATGGGGATAAAAAACCTCAGATTGACAGCAACAAAGCAAACAACTACAAAATAGTCAAAGAAGTATTTTTATTTTGATTTATTTGCAGTTTAGTCTCATCAGATGTAGCTATTGGATTGGCAATAGAGAATAAACTATTTTTCTCTCATGCAGATCTTACTGCGTCTCAGTAAGCTATGCTATCAGAGTAAAAAGAGTCGTATGCAACAGCAGAGGCTTCTGAAGAACATGGGGGCCCATACTGTGGTTCTAGACTTGCTGCAGATCCCATATGAGAAGGTGAACGTCCCATTTCAGTTGCTGATGAGACCTTTTTTCCAAAGCAATATCTCATCATCTTTCTGCCATGTTCTTTCGCAGAGCGATGAGAAGATGAATGAGATCATGACCCTGGCTCATACATTTCTACAAAACTTCTGCAGAGGGAATCCTCAGAATCAAGTTCTGCTTCATAAACATCTCAATCTCTTTCTCACTCCAGGGGTACAGTATGATCCTGTTTGATTGTTGTTGTTTGACTAGCTTTTTAGACCGCAAAGGGAACACGCGTGTCTTTATCAGTATCATTGAAGAGTGGGACAACAATATTGCAATTTAAAAAGAAATATATAAAGAAAATTATCTCTTGTTATATTCTGTTCACAAGTTACTGCTAACTTGAAAAAGAATAAATCATGATTCTTGTATTTCACCAGTTGCTTGAAGCTGAAACAATGCGGCACATCTTTATGAACAACTACCAGCTGTGCAATGAGATCAGTGACCGTGTTGTTCATCACTTTGTCCACTGTATTGAAACACATGGGCGACATGTTCTCTACCTGAAGTTCCTGCAAACAATTGTGAAAGCGGATGGAAAATATGTGAAGAAATGTCAGGATAAAGTCATGACTGAGGTGAGAAATGAACAGGCCTGGTACAAGCTGGGGCGGGGAAACTCATAATGAGGTTAAATGATAAGTAACAGAGGTCATTAAAATGTTATTTGTTTAGATAAGGATATACTCAGTCTTGGTTGATCTTTGCTATCAAGAAACTCCAGCCATTTGCCCTCATGATGTCCTGAATATTTTTTTCAAGTGATCTAACCCCTGTTATTCCATCCAAAATATTTTTGTGTTTTACAAAACACAATGCCATTAATAGGCTAATGTCTTATTTTCACTGTGCTGAAATGAGGCATAGTAAGTTATATATATATGTATATATGTGCGCGTGTGTGTGTGTGTGTGTGTGTGTGTGTGTGTGTGTGTGTGTGTGTGTGTGTGTGTGTGTGTGTGTGTGTGTGTGTGTGTGTGTGTATCTACACACACACACACACATACACACATATAGGCCACAGTTATTTGATCAGCCTTGTGGTCGTATCGTCGCACTTGCATGTCCTGGACACTTGGGTGAAGGTGAAGAGAGAGGCAGAGCTGTCAACTGATCAGGAGGATGCCGGTCAGACCTTGCAGACCCAAACGTTACGTGAGGGTCTATTGAGAATGTCTAGCAGAGTTCCCTGTCAGAAGACGTTTTAACTCCCACCTCCGGCAGAACTACAACCATATCCCGAGGGAGGCGGGGGACATTGAGTGTGAATGGGCCATGTTACGTGCTTCCATTGTCGAGGCAGTAGATTGGAGCTGCGGCCGTAAGGTGGTTGGCACTTGTCGGGGCGGCAACCCTCGAACCCGCTAGTGGACTGGAGTGGTGAGTGATGCCATCAAACTGAAGGAGTCCTATTGGACCTTTCTTGCCTGTGGGGCTCCGGAGGCAGCTGACAGGTACGAAGGCCATGCGGCATGAGTCTTCGGTGGTTGCCGTGGCATAAACTCAGGCATGGGAAGAGTTCGCAGAGACTGGGGAGACTGGCCACCCTTCCTCCGCAGGGTGGTCGGCCTCTCCTTTAGAGATATGGTGAGAAGTTTGGCCATCCAGGGGGACGTCAGAGTAGAGCCAGATGAGGCTGCTTGGGCATCTGGTCAGGATGCCTCTTGGACGCCCCCGGGGGGAGGCATTCTGGGCATGTCCATCTGGGAGGAGACCACGGGGAAGACCCAGGACGCGCTGGAGATACTATGTCCCCTGGCTGGCCTGAGAACGTCTTGGGGTCCCCCCAGAAGAACTGGACCATGTGATGGGGGAGAGGGAGGTCTGGGCCTCACAGGGGAAGATAGATAGATGGATGGATGGATAGATCGTGTGTGTGTGTGTGTGTGTGTGTGTGTGTGTGTGTGTGTGTGTGTGTGTGTGTGTGTGTGTGTGTGTGTGTGTGTGTGTGTGTGTGTGTGTGTGTGTGTGTGTGTGTGTGTGTGTGTGTGTGTGTGTACACACACGTATATGTACAGGACTGTCTCAGAAAATTAGAATATTGTGATAAAGTTCTATATCTTCTGTAATGCAATAACAAAACCAAAAATGTCATACATTGAAATATTGCAAGCCTTTTATTATTTTAATATTGCTGATTATGGCTTACATCTCAAGAAAACTCAACAATCCTATCTCAAAATACTAGAATATCATGAAAAAGTAATTTTTGTTTTTTTAATTGCATTACAGAAAACAAAGAACTTTATCACAATATTCTAATTTTCAGAGACAGCCCTGTATATATCAATGTATATGTTTATATATGTATGTATATGTAAATGAATATCAAAATAGATTGCTCATCATTCTTGACTTCTTCTTAAGTAGCACTTTTACTTATTTATTATATATTGTTGACTCCATTGTGTTGACCTGAGAATTTCTAAGATGTTCATGAATGTGGGGACGGTGCACTCTTTCTCAAGGTCACATCGGGCACAGCAACATCAACCTCTGCTCTGCATGGAACCAGATGTGGGTTCGTCTCCCACTTTCAGCTGTGGGGCTACACCTACTCTATGAGGACTATCAGTTTTTATACAGCTTCTAAAAATTCATAGAGCTGGATAATGCAGATTTTTGTCAGTACTTTAGTTAGCATTTGTTAAGTGATTTAGTTTAAAAAAAAAAAAATTAAGTTTGATTGGGACTAATTTTAAATTCATTCTCATTGTGAGGTGTGTTAATTGAACAGAAGAGCAGAGTCATTTGGAGAGGATATAATAGTTGGGAAGAGATTTGAAACCATAAGCAATGACCTGGATGACTTAAAACTTTCACAGACATAATATATGGACCTCTCCTGTTTGTACTTTCAGCTTGTGAATGGAGGGGAGGATGTCCTTGTTTTCTACAACGACCGCTCCTCCTTCCCAGTGTTGCTTCAGATGATGGGATCCGAGAGTGAGCGAACAGATGACGATGGAGCCCTGGCCTATCATAATACACTCGTGGAACTACTAGCTGCTTGCACTGAGGGGAAGAACGTCTACACTGAACTGAAATGTAACTCACTGCTTCCATTGGATGACATTGTTAAAGTTGTCACTGAGGTCAACTGTATACCAGAGGTAAAGGCTGTACAACGTAACCAAATTTGATAGCGTAAAATGAAGTTTATTTTTGTTTTATACATGTGATTTAGTGACAAACCATTTCATTTTACATTCTCTTTTCTAAAGGTGAAAACTGCTTACGTGAACTTTGTCAATCACTGCTATGTGGACACAGAGGTAGAAATGAAGGAGATCTACACCTCCAACCATATCTGGAAGCTCTTTGACAACTTCCTTGTGGATATGTCTAGTGTAAGGCTCCGACTGAAAGGTCAAACTGTAATGTGTTCATAATGTGTGCATAATATTTGCATTGTTGACCCAAACAGAGCCATTTCTTAGAAAATGTTAAAGGATAAATGTCAAAATGAGATTGTTCACCAGTTTCTGTTTCTGAATCTTTAGGTGTGTAACACTACCACGGACCGTAACCATGCTGATCTGGCATTGGAGAAGTATGTGACGGATACCGTGATGGCCATTGTCAAGGGCTTTTTCAGCTCCCCCTTCTCTGTCAATCACTCAAACCTGCAGGTAGTTTCTTCACTATAAAAGTGTAAATGAAATGTACCAATCTACTGTGAGCTGTTAGAAATCAAGAGAAGATATGAAAAGGAAACTCTCTTCCGAGTCTACAAAAGCTATGATCGTGAAATCCTTTTACCATTGTATCTATGGAGTGCAACACATTCAGGGAAAAGGTTTGCTCGTCTTTGCAACTATGCTGTAAATATATTTAACAACTTATTGCCTCCTTCATTGTATCTTTATGTACGGCCTTCTCATACAATTGCAGATATTGGTACCTATAATAGTGAGGTAGAAGAGTGTATCGCTGGTTCTAAATACAATGTCACTTCAATTTATCTTTTCTTCTAAATTGATGTACTTTTAAAATACTCTCTTTTTTTTTCACAGACAAACCAATCGGTCATCATTAAGCTGCTCCAATCTGCTTTCAGGATCTACAACTGCAACTGGGTCACATCGGCTCAGAAAGCAAACATCGAGAGCTGTATTAAAACTCTGGCTGACGTGGGTAAGTGTTGCTAGTCTACCTCCTGGTCATTGACTGAAAATTAAGATACAGTAGATGCACTGAACCTGCTTTAAAATATGCATTAAAATGTCACTTTCAAATGACTGTCCTGAAGAACATTTTTTGCGAGTGTTTATCCAGAGGCAAAGTTTATTTTTTTTTGTGTTTTTTTTTCCTCTCTTTACTGATCAATCTTCACTTTTACCCAGCCAAGGCACGAGCAATAGCCATCCCAGTGGACCTGGACAGTCAGGTCAATACACTGTCTCTAAAGGTCCATAGCAACATGGTGCAGCGGGCTGCCAAGGACTGGAGGATCTCTGCTCGTACACGGCCCCGTAAGGAGCCCCTGGGTGGCCCAGACTACAAGAACATCATTGAAAAGCTGCAGGTACAACATTAATACAACAATAATAAATACAAATATTAATCAGAGTTGATGAATGCCTCAAGTTGTATGTATGATTGATGATTATGCATGTGTAAGATGCATTCTTTGTTCACACAGGGGGTTGTGTCCTGCCTAGAGGAGCAGTTCAGTCCAAAAGTTCAAGCAGAATTTTCAGTGCTGGTAGATGTTCTTCACAGTCCTGAGTTGCTCTTTCCAGAGGCTGCTCGCATGCGCTGTGAGAGCGGAGCTTTCATGTCAAAGTAAGTTGGAAAAACCTGTGCATGAAAAAAACAAACAAAAAACAAATCTCCTTATTTGAAGACCTTCAGGCCGAGTCAGAAAGCGTCACCCAGGTTACATTAAAGAGCTGTTGCAATGATGTAGTGGTACATTAGGATTTGAACAAACTTCTTGGTCTCTCATCATTGAAAGCCAACAAGCCACAGAATTCTACTGACCACATCAAGTCGCCTCTTCTATTCTTCTATTCTATTCTTTCTGTTGTATCTATACAAAGCTGTAAGCAGTTTTATATGGTTTGTATCTCAATTCCAATGACTCCAATTTCTTGTGGGTAGGGGTGTATGGCACCTTATTTCAACCAAAGTATAACACTTTTCCTTTTTAAATAATGCCAAGACCAATCTGTCTTTATGAGCTTACTTTAAATCTTCGGTATTGGATTGGGACAGCCCTCAAGAGTACTTATACTAGCTATGCAACGAAGACAATGGTTTTTCACTTTAGACTTAACGGTTTTCCGTGATTGTGTTCGCTGTAAGGAAGCATTGTTTCATCTGACAACTAACTGAAACAAATTTTTGGTTTTAAAATTGCTGAATCCATCATCCTGCTGACTGTTGCTAGATAGTGACACAAACTGATGCGGCACTTACACTGTCACTCCTCCAGGCTGATCAAACATACCAAGAAGCTTATGGACAAAGAGGAGAAGCTGTGTATCAAGATCCTTCAGACAGTCCGAGAGATGCTGGACAAGAAGGAATGCTTTCATGAGTCAGTGAGTATTTTTCTTAGGAAATATGCCATTGAGCCTGTTTGTTTTGTTTAACATCAGGCTCTTATCAGGATAGCGAGAAAACACTGATACTCAAATAGCACTCATAATAGAATAATAATTAGAGAAAAGTATTTTAAAAAGGTTCTGTGAATTTAGACTCATCTTCTAACTCCAGCAGTGCTGTAGTTCCCATATTCTTCCACATATTCCAGCCTGGAGCCCAGACTCTCCTTCATCAGTATTCTGTGGGTCTTTCAATGTTACATAAGACAGGGAGGCACTTGAGGACACACTCAGACTGAGGGAGAGAGAGAATAGGTGGGAGGAAGTAAGGGAAGGGAGGAGGGGGCAAGCACAGAACAAACAAATCAATGCAGCAGCAGGTGGGGTGGGGGGAAGCCTTCTCCTCCTACACCCCCTCGCTGCCAGAGGCCTGGAGAATGAATGACATGGGTTAGGAGAGATGGTAGGAAAATGCTGCATGTGTACATGTTTGCCTTTGACATCATGGAAAGAAAAGGTAGAAGCCAGTTTAGGAGAGACTTAGTTCTGTATTTCTTTATGGAAAGGAGATTCAGAATTCTTCAAACACAAAATACTCTCCTCCTGCCAGGACTTGAGTCTTTATTAATTCTTTGAGGATTTATCGTACATATTAACTTGTTTTGCATTCGTCGCACACGGTTCAAAAAGAGCATGTCGTCTATAATTGTGCCAGATAGCAATAAGACTTGGTGTTTGTTGGCTGACAATGTTCTCCTGCTAGACCACACCAAAGCTAGTATTTTTGAGGCCAAGTGAAATAGCCAAAATTAAATAATTAGATTTTGATTTTTCAAACTAAAAAAGATCTAATTTTAACTGGATACTTTAAGCATGATCATGTCTTAAAGTGTGGTGACGTAAAACATTTCAAAAGCCTTCCCATAGCAAAACTTTTTTGATTTGACTGAAAACAATAAGAGCCTTTTATTTCCATAATTTCAGTTGCTCTGGGACTCACAGTCCTGTGCTTCCCACGATGTCACTAAACGGTGCCCAAGAATATAGAAAACCTTTAGAGCTGGAATAAGAATTGTTTCAAATGCAAAAAAAAAAAAAAAAAAGGTGAATGACTTTTGTCCATTGTCTGTGAAAAGAAGTTGTAACATTATCAGATTCTTGTTTCTAGCTGGGTGATGAATGAAAGCAAAATAGTGGAGAATCAATATGACAGGATGTTGCATCTGTCAGGCTGAAGGGGTCACACAATTATTGGAGTTTTAAAATGACGGGAATCATATTTGACAAGTGCTGGAGAATCTGTGATACCAAGACTTTTCTTTCTTTCAAAATAATGTTTATCACTCCTGTAGGCTCTTGGCAAAGGTCAATGAAGTTACTCCAGTCGCTACTAAAGGCTCTAAACCTTCCCAAAAGACATGGTGTTTACACTGAAATTAGTCTGCATGTGACTATAGGTCATCGCTCTGTGCAATTGTAAAAGTAATATAGTTATATTTTTTATAAATAGTTTTCCTTATGGTATATGTCAGCCCATGTCACTTGCAGTTGCTTGAATTTTGTTTTCCTGTGTATGTTTACAGCTAGTGTCAGACAGCCAAACTGTTTGGCTGAAAGGCAAATGATTCAACAGTTGTGTGGAACAAGATCAGAGGAATACAAAGTGGAAAAACAGTGACTTTTTAAAGCCGTCCTTTGCACTGGAGGAGCCAGACAGTGCAGCAACGTTGTGTGAAATGTCAGCTTGTGTAGGTGTGCGTGAGTGTGCTCAAGCATGTATTTGTGGCCTCTCTGTCATATCCCCGTGGCCCTGAGCGTGGAGCTGCAGCCTTACTGCACCAGAGAGAGAAAATGACTGTTGATGGAAATAATGAGAGGGGGAGATGCAGACTGACAAAAACAGATGGAGAGAAAGACAGAGTGACAGCATAAGCGGCAGAGGTTGGAGGCTCCCCTGGGGTGCAGTGAGTGGGTGGAGGAGAGTGAGGGGAAAAAAAGGAGATGGAGGGAGAGTTATCTAGAAGGAGAGGGAGGCAGCCATGTGAGGAGCCATGTGAGTGAAAGGGAAAAAAAAAGTGGGCAGCGGCTGCAGGGTGAGGGATTGGAGGGAAGTGGAGTCTGCTCAGTTTATGAGGAGACAGGGCAGGGGTTGCACTTACGTAACAGCCTGCAGTGGCTGAGCCAGCGTCACGTGGACCATCATGTTCTCTCTCCCCCTCCCTCCCTCCCTCCCTCCCTCCTTGCTCTCTTCTGTCTGCCTGCTGCCTCCCTCCGCCTCCTTTGGCCCTCCTTGCTTTGTCTCAGTCTATTGCATTCGGGCTTATTTTCTCTATCTCACCCTCCGGTTGTCCCACCCTGGCCTTGCTCTCTGTTTGCTCAGGTCATGCCAGGAGCGCTGGTGAGGCAGTGAGGAAAGGTCTGCAGCAGTGACCCTACAGAGATGTGTTACTGTTGCACTCCATTTTTATTGGCTGGTAACATTATTGCTGTTTTGTGCTACCAGCTGTGATCAGGACATTATCGTGAAGAGAACTACAGGGGAAATAGCCTTAAAAGACTGTCTCTCACACTCATTCTATCAGACAATTTACAAGGTCGACAATTATATTTAGTTTTTTGCATCATTTTCCCACCAACTTCAACATTAGACATATGATTCTCCTATGATTAAATATTATGTAAATATACTTCTTATAGGCATAGTCTTTAGCAATTTTCCTAAAGTTGTGTAAGTTGTCATTTTAAGTCATTGGAACAGACAACAACATGTTATTCATTTATTATTCACATACAACATGTTGTAATGTTCTGCTTTCCTGCGCCTTCCTGTCTATGGAAGATGGAAAAGCCATTTATATAATTTCCAGTGTCCGTCAATCCCTTCATATTTCTATTCCATTCCCCTCTTCTCTTTTTTTCCTGGCTTGCCAAGTTTCACACCACCTGCCCAAGGCAAAGCAGATTTACAGATTACCACCCTCACAATGCTAAGTACATCACACGCACACACGTAGATGGATAGCCTCTCTCTCACACACTCACACACACGCACACACACACACACACACACACACTGCCAGGCATGCAGCACCATGCTGGCTGTCCCTGTGTGAGCTCATCCTGCAGGGTTTTTCCTGATTGTGCATGTGCTAATAGCAGTAGTGGAACATGGTTTAATCTATACTATGCAATGCATGCAGGCAGCAAGAGACATGGAGCTGCTGGACCACTTGTATGGTTCAACCTTTTTATTTTGTCAGTCTTGCACAGTATGCTGAGATCTTTACTCACTTGTGACCCTAAATCCATGCTAATGTTGGTTAACTTCTACCAAAGTCCCCCCCCCCCAAAAATCAAAACCCCCACCTCTTTTTATTTCCTTGCCCTCACTTTCCTTGAACCGTCAGTCAGGTGTCTGTTGGGTGCGTATTATGTTTTGGTTTCCATGGTGATTAGGAATTAGCACATGCTGTTTGTCTGTCTGGTCTGGCTGTGACGAGGGAAAGGGTGTGGGTATGGTGTATAGAAATGCTTCCAGAATAGCCTGGTTGAAGTTGCGGAAGCAAGAGATATGCTTTATAGAGAAAATAAAAATACTTTTCAAAGAGAGAATCCTACATTAGGTTCATTGCCACTTTGGTTGATTGTGATACAGGCAGTTTTCTGACACAGTTCATCGTGTGCTATCATTTTTTTACGAAAATAACGAATAAAACTAGTACCCAGGGAAGCACATGTCAACCAGAGGGATAACTTAGATGAACTGTGGTTTGGATATGATATTATAGTACTTTTGGTTAGTAAGTTGATGTGTATGGTAGCATGGATGCAAGTATTGAGTGAAAAGATGTGTAAATGTATATTTCCTTACCATACACTGAGCATCCACTTGACTCTTTCTACATGTCAACACAGTATCCTTAATAAGGCATTGTCACATATTACTTGGCATTTTTGAAATGGAAGTATAACATGTTTCTTCTGTCTTAAATTCCAGTGCAGTTCTATTGTTGCCACTTTGGTTATTTGAAAATGGCTATCATGGCTTTCATGCACGGGCCAATCTGTTTTCAGTTTGACTGTCTCTTGGGTAGACTTGTCAGTTGTGATTACCTGAATGTCAGGAGCATTGGTCACAAATATTTAAAATTATACAATGTTTTTTTTGTGTGGAGTTTTTTTGTTTTTTTTTCGTAACTGTCGGACCATTTCTGGTACAATATTTGTCTTTTGTCTGTGTCGTTTCCAAAGTACACTGATACCTTGCCAGCCAACCTATCTTGAACAGCAACTTCCTAACAAACACAATCATTAAATAACAATGTTAAGGACTCACATGTCACATCACATAACACTTCCATTGCTTAGCCTCCAGCTCACAGTTGGCCTTTTACTGAATGCTTGTTTATGCTGCTTGTTTAACCAGTTTCGCCAATTGCTCTCACATGTGTGCCTAATTTGTTTTGCTGGTGTGCTTGTTTGTGGGATAAAAGCATTTTATCTACTATGGCACTGCATCTCGTAAACATTGTAAGTAGGGCCATGTGACGCATTTCTGTTCATGCAGAGTTAAATAAGGGACATGCATGATGTGGGCCCATATCTTAATTGAATTGTTCTACCTTTTAGAACCTCAACATGTCCCTTCATGAAATTATATATATTGCTTGTAATCTGGTGTGTGATGAACAACTGCACAATGTAAGGGAAAGAAATGAGGAATTTAGAAATGCGGAGGATATTGCTCTGAGCTGTTGGAACCAATATTTCATTTTGGTTTCTCCAGATTGTATACTAGACGAGACAAACTAGACTCAGATCTCCTCAATAACAAGTTGAGTTTTCACTAACAGTGCTTGTAGATTGTGTACCTATGTTCTTAATGGGAAACTTTTTTTTTCTGTTTTTGTAAAAGTGTAGACCTTGAAGTAATGCATTAATATGTTATTTTCTAATTCAAATTATTAAATGTGTTTATAAAAAAACCTTATAAAAAATGCCACAGTTAAAAATGACTGAATTAAACCTACATTTTTTGTATTGCTATATGTAAACATTTTCTGTACTGATAGAGAGGGGAAAAAAGTGAAAAAAGCAAAAAACAAATTCCATCCATATCCTGAAAGGCAGGCCAAGCCCTTTATTTTTCCGTCACATCTCTCCTTGTCTTCTTGTGCTTGTATCTGTCCGTCTGGAGTTTGTGAAGTGTACGTGTCTTTATTTTCTGAATTTGCATGAATTCATGAAAGTGTTCTGATGACTTTTCCTCACCAAGACAGTCGTCCCACCTAAATTCCTTCAGTTTAAGTTAATTGAGAAACCCATCTGAATACATTGAGACGCCTTACAAATTCTCGATATGAACACGGTAAAATTGTTGGAGCAGCACAGTGGTGCAGTGGTTAGGCTTCAGCCTCACAGCAAGGAGGTTCCTGGTTCATGCGGAGTTAGTACATTATCCCTGTATCTGTGTTGGTTTCTCCCACGTTCTCTGAGTTCCTCCTGCAGTGCAGTGGGATAGCTGCAGGTTTCCGGAAGTTGCCCGGGCATGGAATGGGAGTGGTTGTCTCTTCTTGTGGCCCTGTGATCGACTGGTGACAGGTCCAGGGTGACAGCTGGGATAGGCTCCAGTCCCACTGCAACACTGATTGCAGAATAAGTGGTGTAAATAATGAATGAATACATTTTTTTTATATGCTTTGCATGACCAAACTTAGATAGTTTAGATTATTTCTGCTATTTTGTTGTAGGCTAAAAGTTACTTCCTAATGGTTAAAGTATTTGATGGTGCCCAGTCCGTGGGGAAACTCCCCTTTCTAACCATCAGTGTACTGATTAGAGCTTGACAAAGTTTTCAGGAAACGAATCCAGAGTCTGGTCAGGTTTATTTGTTGTTGGAGGGAAAAAAAAGACCATTATCCCCCTGATCCATACCTAATTTGTTTGGGTAACACACCTGGCCTCAGTGTCTGGGAGAATTGACCTTGTCTGACCCAAGCGCTTCGACACTCCCCTGCTCATTCGTAGCTGTCTGTCTTTGTTCGCAAGTGCTACGCCTCTCTGCTTCTCGCATGCCTTTCCCACCCCTGACAGAGGCAGCGGACGACCTTATTTTTTCCCTATTGCCGCCTTCAAATCAGATGGAAAGAAAGAATCAGAAAGACGTGCAGATGGCAAAGTTGCGATGAGGCTGTGGGAGCAAAGGAGGACAAATGCAGGGGTGAGAAAGTCCTGTAGGTGGGGATCGACAGCTCATCCTCAGCTTGGACACCAGAACCGCATTGTGGCGTGCTGGTGCACATTTTAAAACACCACAACCTGTCTGCTCCATGCTAGGTTTTGTTTGTTCCTACTCACCCCTCCCCTCACCAGCTTGCTTATGGCGGTTCCTCTACCTCTACTTCTATCTCTCTTCTCATGGCTCTTACATCACCTGGCTGGAGTTTTTCTCGTCAATGCAGCAGCAAGCAGATGAGTCAGACTGGTCTGACCCTCCTCTCCCGCCAACCTGCCTCCTGTCTCCTCTCCCTCTCCCTCTGCAGACCTAGTCAGCAGACTGCAGCACCCAAAAAAGAGGTGAACAGGATCTAAAACCTCATACTACTCTTTTTTTTCAACTCCTTGCTGGAGTTTGTCTTTCAGTTTTGCTTAAAATTATGCAAAATAAACACATCAGATGAGGGCCAAATGTTAAGTCTAACATGATTTATTGTGCTATCAGTCAAAGAACATGCATTGGGATGTGCAGCCTCATAGTGTGGTGCTGAGTTTGTACTTGCACTAAGAATGTTTGCGCTGCTGCATGGAAATGAGACAAGCTGGCTCAGTGATCCTCACCTTCAGTTGAAGTGTGTGTGTATGTGTGTGTGTGTATGTGTGTGTGTGTGCGCGCGCGTGTACGCTTGACGTGTGCGTTTGTGTGAGAGAGAAAAGAGAGGCAGCTCAGCCAGACAGTGCAGTCAGACAAGTGTCTCTGCTGACTGCAGATGAGATGGAGTGTTTACTGACACAGACAGCGTCAACTCCATGTGGTCCTCCACATCTTTGCCCTTCATTACACTTAGCTGAATGTTCTTCAGAGGGACTGAACCTGGCTGAAGGAATGGCATTGCCGCATTTTTCGTCTTTCACCTCTTTGTTTGTGTTGAATCAAATGAACTTTTGTGTGTTGTGAAACAGAATAGTTGTTTTTCTTTAGTTATGCTCTTAAGCTTAGATTTGTGCAGTGCAAAAGCTATTTCTACAAGCAGCAACTATTGTAAACAATACACCTCGGCAGCTATTCAAATACTGGAAGTCATATTTAGCAGAATACCAAACTATCAATATGTCAGCCTGAATTGAGCATTGATTGACGCAATTAGGTGAGTTGTCAAGGTACAAAGACACAAGATGTATCAGCTGAGAAAAAACTAAATAAAGAATAACATAATATTATAGTCAACAAAAAGGACTCAAAAATTATAGTTTCTATTGGAAAAGAGGGCAGCACAGTGGTGCAGTGGTCAGCCACCCTACCTCACTGCAAAAAAGAATCTGGTTCCATTCTAACAGGGGCCCTTTCTGTGTGAAGTTTGCATGTTCTCCCTGTACCTATGTAATTGGAAAATTTGGAATGGCTAATGTCTCTATATGTGACCCTGCGATTGACTGGCGACCAGTCCAGGCAGTACCTTGCCTCTCACCTTGCCATGGCTTGGATAGGCTCCATCATCCCCGCGACCCCAAGTGCAGGAAAGGGGGGAAGATAATGGTTGGATGGATTTTTGAATAGAAAAAATGAAAAACCAGGGAAACAAATTGACTCCTCAAATTGAACAATCAGTCAAACAAATTTTACTTCTGTATTTGATTCTGTGTTGTCAAACACCAATTTCAAAACAAAGATATTTAATGTAGTTGAGTCCTTTTAAAGTGAATGATTCTGGCTCCTTTTTAGCATTTCAGCAGTTCCATAGGCAGAGTTATAAAATTAATTTTCAGAATTTTATCACTTTATTGAGCAAGTAATTGACAAATTATTCCTTTAAACATGAATGCATCTATTACAGTAAAGTGGTGTTTCAGTCCATGTTTACTGTGCTCTTTATTTATCCATTGTCTAAAAATGTCTAATGGAGCAAACACCTCTTGAAATAGGTGATTTTCTGAAATTATTATCATTACTATTAAATGTTATTCTTCCTCTAGTTATCGCTTCTTATTACTTAATGTCGGAATTATAGTTGTCTTTATGATAAAGTGATTTCACCAAAAAGGCATTTCCTTTTTTTAATATTGCAATAGAAAATGATCATAAGCCCTCTATATTCACTTTGTTAAGCAACCATTTTCCACATGAAGCTACAGGAAAAGGGCGCAAAGCCACAATCCAGGTTCACGCAGTCACAAATCCCACTCACATTATGATTACACAACTTCAATCAGAAGATTATCTCTAGGATTCCTTTTATCTAATTATTTTATCTTTTATCTCAGCTGTGTTAAATATCAGAAGAGACACTGATGTTTGTGAAAGATGAATAGACCATGTGTAACCACTATTAAACTGGTGTTGTGCAGAACACATTTGTGTGTGTGTGTGTGTGTGTGTGTGTGTGTGTGTGTGTGTGTGTGTGTGTGTGTGTGTGTGTGTGTGTGTGTGTGTGTGTGTGTGTGTGTGTGTGTAAACACTCCTTATGACTTTGATAGAAAATAAACATCCATGTATAACGTGGCGAGAGTATATATGTATGTAGTGCTCATATTTCTGCATGAATATTAACATTTTTCAACTTTGCAGAATTGAATCAAGTTCGTTTTTCTTAATTGTTTTATATGTTGCAAAGGACACAGTGTGGTCATGGTTGTTGTGCTTAGTAAAAATAAAAAATGTTGTCTGACTTCATGCCAAACTGACATAGGGTCATCAAAAATTGGCCAGAAAACACAATTGCCAGTATAACAAACGTAATATATAGCATTTTTTTCCTTTGCTCCTGGGACATCTCTCACATACTAATCTCCTTTAGGATCCACTAATTGGACAACGCGGTTATTGTTGTGGTTCTGACTCGCAGGCAATGCTTTCTTTGATAAAAGCATAGTCATCTTGAGAACCGTCTCTTCGAGAAATAAGATACAAACACATCATGGGGCAACGGTGATCATTTGCATTAGGGTGGAAGATGAAATCTGTAGAACATATCTGAGATGATTGGGTAGATGTCATACTGGTGAATACACCAAATCACTGTGATAACTCACCAGGGTGTTTTGTTGGGATGTCCTTCATTTTGGTAATATTTTCATGGTTCGGGTTTTCAAGAAGTAACATTTCCAGTTCCCTTACAATGTAAATGTTCCCAACTTCAGCATAGTTGTCTCTTATACTGGGATATGGGTATAGTAACATTATGATTCTCTCCACAGGGAAACGAGTTAAGAAAGATTCTCCTCACACGCTACTTTGGAAATCAAAAAATTCACTCCAAGTCCGAGCTGGGGTGTGGAACCAGCTCGCCTGGGGGCTTTATCAAGCCATCATCTGGAGGTACTGACAACCCCAAATAAATCCAGTGAACATTGCAACTGCAAGACAGTGCCGCTACAATGCATGTGTGTACTATTAGTATGCATCTAATATAAACATGTAAAGATGTACTGTCATGTTTGATCTGCCTTGCAGGAGGTTGTCACATGCTGGACTTTGACAAGCCTGGCAGTAGTGTGATGGAGATACAGTGTCAGTTGGACAATGTTGGCGCATCTGAACTTGTGATTGATCTCATTGTTAGTACCAAGAATGATCGAGTATTTGAGGAGAGCATTATGTTGGGCATAGCCTTACTCCAGGGAGGAAACACTCAGATACAGGTGGCTAAGATTTAATTGTCTGTCTGCACTGATGAGCTGAAATTTAAAAAAAAAAAAAAAAATGACTGTCTTCTTTTCATGTTGACTGTTTGCTTGGCCCACAGAACTCCTTCTACAACCAGCTATATAAACAGAAGAAGTCAGAGAGGTACTTCAAAGTTTTCTATGACCGCATGCGTTTGGCGCAGCAAGAGATCCGAGCCACGGTGTCCGTCAACATGTTTGAGCTCAGCTGCAGAAAAAGGGATGATGATAGCGACATCAGTTACATCAGGTTCAAGAAAGGTACAAGTGTGCGATTATTTAATTGGTACTCAACTCATAATTGCTTTTTGTTGTGTTGATGATTAAAAAAAATCCTTGTTACAACATTAAACTGAACTTAAGGAATCAATGTTTATTTGAAAAGGGAGGAAAGGAAAAATGTTAAAAATGTCTGGCAAGTCATAGGATTCAAGCTCCATGCACAAAAACTGACCTCAAGAGACTGAATAGCCTTTGCTTTTACACTATGTGTGGTCCTGAATTTGAGTTTAGCGATCATATTGGATTTATCCAACATGATCTGTTGCTTTGCTGACCTCTGTGCACACTGTTGTTCCCGGTTCCTGCAGTCACATGTCAGAGGCCATGTGACGGCCTACATCACAAGTCTATCAAAAGGCTATTGTATCAAGTTTGGTGTTTTCATCCTACAGAACCCCATTCAATAATTGCTCTCTTGTTAAGTGTTTTTTTTTTTTAAATTCAGAGTATTATACCTCTGACAAGCATTCATTATTATTCATAAGAGCCTTTGCATATGTCAGGAAAAAATGCACTCATCCATTTGTAATTGAAAAAGTATCTACCAAATGTATCCAACCATTGAGACATGTTTTTTTTTTGTCTTTATCCACATTGTAATTTAGGGAAAGACTCGGGACTTCATATAAGGGAAGACATGCGTGGACAACTGAAGGAGGCCTCATCAGCAACCTCTAAGGCCTTCTGTGCTTTCAGAAAAGAGCTGGATACAGATCTTGAGGGTTTAGGACAGAACACTGAGGTGACTGGGAGTGAGGAGGCTATAGAAGAAACGCAGATGAGCCCATCCATCACCATCATGAAACCCATCTTACGTTACTTGCAGTTGCTCTGTGAAAACCACAATTCAGACTTACAGGTATTGGTCCTTTTTGCGATGCTGAGCACAAATTGTAGACTATAGAAATTGTTGCTTCTGTGCAGAGCTGAATATGTGTTTGTCTGTGTTTTCTCTGAACTCAGAACTATCTGCGCAACCAGAATAACAAAACAAACTACAATCTGGTGTGCGAGACACTTCAGTTCTTGGACTGTATTTGCGGAAGCACCACCGGAGGCCTCGGGCTGCTTGGTCTTTATATTAACGAGAACAACGTAGATCTGGTTCGGCAAACTTTGGAAACCATCACCGAGTACTGCCAGGGCCCCTGCCATGAAAACCAGGTAGGAGAGTTGACCGCAGGATGTTTTACATGGTGATCCTGCAAAATTCCCGAGTACCCAACCATTCTGATGTGCCGGTTGTTTACGCAGAACCCCACAATGCCAGCTTATTGGCTGTCTGGCCTGTGAATTCGTGCAGTTTCCAGGCATTCCACTAGAGACATGCAATGTGTAAATACAGTAGTGTTTGTCTTTTGATTGTGCTGCTACCCTGCTCCATCTGTTCCTTCAATGCAGATGGGGTATGGGACTACCAGTAGGTCTGCTGCTGGATTGGAGGCACATCGGTCTGCCCCATCATTACTGCCTCTGTGCACTTTCATACAACAGAAGTGTATTAGTCCTCTCTTGAAAACTTTGTGTCATTTGGGCTTGTATGTTCATCGCAGTATTTTTGTTCAGTAGTATATCCATCATATCTTTTATTTTGTGTAAACATTTTGGAAAAAAAAAAGGTGACTGTTGCTATGTAATTGATTTTAGGGTATATTCATAAATATGACATGGTGATACTGGCGGAGGCTGCCAAATGGGTTCTCATCTGTTCAACAGGAGCTTGGAATTCATTATATTGCTCAAGGACACTTTTAAGTATCTCTGGGGAGAGCAGGGATTTACCTTGTAACCAAGTGATAACACAGTTTAGCAATTGAACGTAAACATCCTGTTGCTGAGATTTCAATCTCATTTATTTAACTCTTTATTTTCCAGAGCTGTATAGCGAAGCATGAATCGAATGGCATTGATATCATCATAGCTCTTATTGTAAACTCCATCAACCCGTTAGGGAAGCATCGCCTTGACTTGGTGCTGGAGCTCAAGGTGAGTAAAGTTTGTCTCCGAGAGGCTTTGGGGTATTACACACAGCTGTCACTACCTAAACACATCTACTCTGCTGCATTGGCGTGATCATGAACACAACGACAAACTGGTCTCACAGTCACTCTATAGCAGATTTATAAATTCTACAGTGTTTTCAGCACTTTGCCAATGTTTACTGAATAGATGGCATCTGTTCTAGAATAATGCCTCGAAGCTTCTACTGGCTATCATGGAAAGCCGCCACGACAGTGAGAATGCAGAGAAGATTCTTTACAAAATGAGACCCACCGAGCTGGTGAGTACGTATGTATGTGCAAGTATTCATTCATCGGAACATCCACGTTTAAAAATGCACCTTCTTTTTGTACCTTAGGTGGATGTAATGAAGGAGGCCTTTTTCCAGAGTCTGGAGGGGGATGAAGATCAGGATATGTCTACATACCTAGTCAAGCCCAGAGATGTTGGACACAACATTTATATCCTAGCCCACCAGGTAATAAAATAAAAAAACCTGGATTTTTGTGTGTGACTGAGACAAATTACATTTCTTCCTTGACTGACGGTCCTGTGCGCCCTACTGTGTGACCTTTGTTTTGGTTTTTGAAATCATCTTACATTGCTAGCCTGTGAATTAACCACTCTGTTAGTAATGCAAAATTTGCTCTACCATGTAACAGATCTGAGGTCATTTCTGACATTTCACTAAAACGTGTCTTCATTTCCAGACCTGCCTCAGTGAAGAGAATTGGTTTCACAATGGCAATGAATGCATATTTGTTGTTAATATTTCATAAACATAAAACCGATACATTGCCTGTGATGACATAAAGACTTATGCATCAGTTATGTAGATTATAGATTCTCCTCAGGGCAGCTGTCTTTCATTCTGTTTTGGAATCAGAGATAAACAAACACTGGTTCAACCTGAACATGGATAAAGGGAACATTTGAATCTTTGTGTATGCACTTCTACATTTGGTGCAACAGTTGAATATTAAAAAGAATGAACATGTTTGTTTGTTTTTTTCAAACAAATTAATTATATGATGTAGATCAAACTTTATTTAAAACATGTTTTTTTCATTGCCATTTAACTTAATCTCCTGAATGTATTACTTTTAAACATTTTGATTTAGCTTGATATAGTAGATGTAGCTTTAATTTTTTTGTTTTAATTAAAAGTTACTTGTCAGAATGTAATCATGGAAACATGTTATTTTTAAGTATTACTCATCATTTTAGCAGGACCTAATTGATATGCACCCAAATCCCTGTCAGGCTCAGTCAAATTGATTATTTTGATATGATTTTAAAGAGTTTGATCAGGAGCACTCCTGGGTTATGGTTCCGTTAATCATGTATATTGAGCTCAAGATGAGCAATGTATTTTCTTTGTGGCTCCTAGCTGGCACGACACAACAAGAGCCTGCAGCAGAACCTGAGGCCGGGGTCAGGGTTTGGGCCAGGATCGGGAACAGACCTCGACTCAGAAAAGGACGATGCCCTTCATTACTATGCCAATCACACAGCCCAGATAGAGGTCAGTGTCATAATCATGTCATTGCATCCTTTTATCCAATGAACCTCCAAATCAGCAAATGACATCTAATGCTCTTTACAGATTGTGCGTCATGACCGAACCATGGAGCAGATCGTATTTCCAGTCCCCAACATCTGTGAGTACCTCACAGAGGAGTCAAAGGTACGCGTGTTCACCACCACAGAGAGAGACGACCAGGGAAGCAAAGTTAACGACTTCTTCCAGCAGTTTGACAACCTCTACAATGAGATGAGGTGGCAGAAAAAGATCCGCAGTAAGTCTCAACATTCTGAAACTTTCAATTGAAAAATAATGATGGTGGTAGCAGAAGCAGGTTGCTGAATGGTAAATCATGTCTTTAGTGTTTGCTACCCCAAGAATAGATTAAGGGGCCCTCGGGGATTTTGTGTGTGCAGAGTTTTTGTCCCTGCATTCATGCGTCTTTTAATATTTCTGCAGGAAATAAGGCCCTTTTTTGGTTCTCCCGCCACATCTCTCTTTGGGGGAGTATATCCTTCTACTTGGCCTGCTTGCTCAACATCTCTGTCGCGGTCTTCTACCCTTTTGGTGATGATGGAGATGAGGGTGAGAAATACAAGGGTTATATTTGTTTCTGGGAGGGGTTGTAGCTATGGATCATGATTGGATAGTTGTTCATTGGAGATGGGACAATAAGTCAAACTTGGAGCTGTTATGTAGGGCTTAAGTTAAAAAAAAAAGGAACAACTTTACCTATAAAAAAAATTGACATAATGTGGTGACATTTGCGAGTTTATAATATCATCACATATGGTTTTCCAATGTCTGTTTTTCAGAATCTGAAATACTTTATTGATCTTGGAGGGAATTTAGTAATTTCAGGGAAGCTTTAATTTTACAGTCATTTTTTTGGTTTAAGAGGAAATCTAACATGGTGTGGGCTTTGGCTGCACCCTATTCTCACTGATGACTGCAAACAATTATTGGATAAAATGAATTATGTCAGCTTTTTGAATTTTAGGAGTATAACTCATGTCTTCTGTGGGCAAATTACTCAGCTGTAAAAAATGCAGTGAAAAGAACAGTTTTAAAACTCATTTGGGCCAAAAAATTGGCCCAATTCTGCAAAATTGTGCGCTTCATGTCTTTGCACACGAAAAAAAACATGAATTTCTCAGAATTGCTATGCAGTGCATGGTCAATAGATGGGAAATTTTCACTTGATAATGCTGACTTCTTTATAGTAGAAGTATGATCAAGTTCTACTTGATTGTCATCTCCTGCACTCAGTGACTGCACACAAATCATCCACACTAGTTTGCTGACAACAGTGACCTCACATAATTCCAACTTCAGCCTTGGGTGAAGTCGAATGAAAACGTCAGCTCTTTTGTCTGCATTTATCTGCAATGTTTCCAGATTCTGTTTGTTTAATTTAATGTTTCATTTACATTAAAATAAATATAATCTCTGATTTTCAAATTCAGAAATAAGCATTTGAAACACTCGAACATATATGATGAGGTGACCTTTCAAGCAATCCTCAGTACATTGCGATCCTTTATAATAGAGTCAATTACAAGGCTTTTTTTCCAGTGATGAAGTTGCCAGTCTTTATAGACCTCTGATTTAAATATTTTCCTCCAACAATGTTGCTCTCGGTCAAGATCTAAGCTCAAGTAAATTTATCATTGTAGAAAAGCTGATACATTTCAAAGTGTTAACGTACTGTGCTCTGATGTTCCATTGTTTTGCACAGGCACCCTGTCCTCCTTCTGGAATATTTCTCTTTGGGTTGCATTGGGAGTGTTCACAACTTTACTTCCAGTGCTACCCAAACCATGGGGAATCCTCTTCTTTCTGGTCTCCCTCATTCTGCGTGCCATCTACACTATGGGCCTTGGTCCTGCTTTGTTGTTACTGGGAACCATCAATGTAAGTCAATGAAAATATGTGGGCGGCTTGGTGCAGGAGGTAGAGCAATCGCCCATGGAACTGAACATTCCTGGTTTGATTCCCGAGTAGTGTGTCAAAGTGTTGTTGAGCAAGACACTGAGCCCCTAACTGCTCCCCTGGCGCTGATAGACAGCAGCCTATCAGCTAATGGCACCATGGTTCATCCATGATGGGTTAAATGCAGAGAAGGAATTTCCCCATGAGGGATTATAAAAGTAAATTATTATAAATTAAATTATTATTATATAACCTAGTGCAATGTACTTTTCATCTTTATACACTCTGTCTGTGAAACCCTGTCTTCTCTTACAGCTTTTCAACAAGCTGGTTTTTCTTGTAAGTTTCGTGGGAAATCAAGGAACTTTCACCCGTGGCTACAAAGCAGTTGTCATGGACATGCTATTCATCTACCATCTGGGCTATGCAATCATATGTGTTTTGGGCCTCTTTGTGCACGAGTTCTTCTACAGCTTTTTGGTAAGTATTTTGATATACAAGTAATGTATGGAATTATGATGATACGTTACAAATAATATTTTAATTTTTTTATTTTGTTGATTTGCTCACACAGCTTTTTGACCTGGTGATCCGAGAAGAAACACTGCTTAATGTAATAAAGAGTGTAACAAGGAATGGCCGCTCTATTATTCTGACTGCTGTTCTGGCCATTTTTCTTGTGTACTTCTTCTCCATTATTGGATTTCTCTTTCTCAAGGATGACTTTCGCATGGAGGTGGATCGCCTTCCTGCACCAGGTAAGTGCTTGCACAAACTTATTTGTGACTCACAAGAGCCTTGAAGCGAGTGTCACGTTCAATTCAAAGGAGCTCACACAATAAATGATCTGCTGTGGATGTGTACCAGTAGTTTTTTTTTGAAAACAAATGTGTTTTCTTTATTTTGGCAAGAAGAGGTTGGGTAGATTTTTTTTTCTAACCTTGCTATGGGGGACTACTGTTGAAGGCTGAACCCATGTAATTTCAATGTCACTTTTTTTTAATCTAGCAATCAACCCCTGTTTCAAGTCATCCCCCAACCCTTTATTTTTGCCTCAGGAGAAGTGAAAGGACTCACAAGGCTGAAATACATCATGCACGTACACAGGCCAAAAATTGTGCTAATGGCGTCTTGGCTTAGTTATAATGATTTGAAACTGATTCCCCAACCATGACAGCCATTCACATCCATGTGGGAAACCACACAACAGACGACCCAGTCATCAATGGTCTATTTATTTATTCCTCTACACATGACAACTTGGTCCTCCAGCCATATAAAGTGACAGAATCTACACACAACTGTCTATAAAAGTTAAGGAGTACAATGAACCACAGATACCGTTTCATGTTTTAATAAAAGATCTGTCGTACACTTAAGTTAGTTAGGTCTGCATTGGAAGAATTGTAAGAATGTCCTATAAAAGGAATTGTATTGCATTGCAAAGTGCAAGAAATTGATCATGATTCAATTTCATTTGACTCAGAAGCTGAAGCGGAGTAGTATTTTCTAGACTGTCAGTAACCTTAGTTTACCCTGCCATAAAACATCATTCTTCCCCAATGCCATTCATCGTCCACATCTGCCGAATTTCGGTTTTCTGCTTTTACCATCCTAATATATCATATTGTGAAGCCTTCATGTTAATCATTTTCAGACTGGCAGACAGAGCAGTTGGCTCTATGTGCCATCCTTTTATTACAATTGAAAACCTTTGGTCAATATCCACCACTGTTCATTTGTGTTTGAACTCTGACCTTAGATGACACACTGCTTTGAATTTATTTTTTTTGAATTATTTATAACTTTGTTTTGATTATCTTGCGAGTTAAGTCTTTGAGTGTGCGTAGAGCCGTTTCTATTTCTACAATTGCAAGATCAGTGGTTCTTACCCTTGTTGGAGGTACCGAACCCCACCAGTTTCATAGGCGCATTCACCAAACCCTTCTATAGTGAAAAATAAAAGATGATTTTTTTTAAATTTGAGTCATAGGTATATATTGTTTTTACTGGTGCACAAGATGAACTGTGCATGAATATCACCTTGTTCAAAGAACAAAACCAACACAGTGCAACAAATGACATACCTGCAAATGTTATTTGTATCTTGTAAATGATACAGAGAAGAATATAGACGGTGTATATTTTGACATACACACGTATACAGGCACATGTTTTGAAAACACTGGTTAGTGTGGGTGTGTTAATGAGTTCTAGCACACTTCTCCGGCGGTCAGAAAAGACAACCTGCTAGCACATGTGCACCTGTTGCATAACCTGGTGGCCGCGCCATCCTGTGTTTTGCTAAATAGAGCAGAGCAGACACAGCAAAGCAGTGGCGGCTTATGTAACCAGCTGAGCGAGGGTTTCAGTCTTTTAGCTCCGGGTTGAGCTGAAGCACAACCCGGAGCAGTAAAGCCGAGGAGTGCCCTGTCCCAAATGTGACTGCCACCTCAGGACTCAAACCCCGGCGTCCAACCACAGTCCTGTTGTTCTGTTCATTCTTTCGTCTTCCTCTGTTCTGTCATGTCTTTCCGACCCTTGTCTGCTGGTCCGTGGAGTCAGATCTGTCTCGGGTAACTGTGGCCCGGGTGCAGACTTCTGCCTTTCTTTGCTGATCACACTCCAGTAAAGCTCCTCTGCTGCTCGGAGCTTTGCTGATGTGCAAATGATTTGTTTTACCACCCGGCCAGCAGCTGCTGCCTCGGTTTACATAATGTCTGACTATAGTATTCTTGATAATTTCACTCACTGTGTTTCAAATTGGGCTACTCCTGCCAGCATTTTTATTGTAAAGTCTCATCCCAACCGGCATTAATCATCTCTTTATTTTCCACTCAGGAAACGAAGAATTATTAACCAACACAGGAGTTGCAGAGTCATCTAGAAAAGATAGTTGCCATGTCTTGACACCTAAGTCACTTGCTGGTAAGTTTTATTTATTTATTGTTTACTTAGGTGTTGGTGTATGACCTTTTCATCTGTCAGTTCCTGATATGGTCCTCTGACACACCTACACGGGCGCACGTGCATACACATGTGTTCGCACAACCCAATTACAATCATAACCGGTTTCTCACACAAACACCAACTGAGGCTTGCACACGTAGAAACCTGATGAGGTAGAGGAGTGACTCACACTCTTGTTTGTTCTCCTGTGTCTCCATGGATCACCTGCATTATAGGGGCACACACGTGACCTTAGCCTCATCCGCTTGAGACATCCTGAGATGTCATGCAGCTCTGGCCATTTCACATTTTCAGTTTTATCGGGTTATAAGTACATTTAAATTGGATTTCGCTGTAAGTTATCTTGATATTTTTTGTCATCTTTCTTTTCATTGTCCTGTTTTCCTCTTTTTTTTTTTTTTTTTTTTTTGCCTTGGCAGGTGGTGATATGAGAGAGGGGAGAGCTTTCTGCATTTTTAAACAAACCATCCCATTGATCTCAGTTTAAATATATAGCTGATTCTATTTATGGTTTGGAAGAAATCTAAAATGTGTTAGTAAATGTAATATGAATGGAATTAAGGAGAAACTAATAAATATTTGGAATTATACATTCATAGCTGTCAGGGTAGTCTTGTGCCACCTTGTGAATACTGTTTTCTTCAATGACAATTTTTGTATCAGCTGACATATTTTTTTAATTATATTATCATCATTATTTAAGCAGTAGAGATATTTAAAATGAAATTCCTTAAAATGTTTTCCTTTGTATCATTCTGAATTATATTGTTTTGTTGTAGTCCCTTTTTTTACTGTTTTACTCTGCTCACTTTCTTGACATGTTTTTATCTGGCAGTAGATGAAGATGATGGGATGGAACGGGTTTGCGACACCCTACTCATGTGTATCATCACAGTGTTAAACCAGGGACTTCGGAATGGGGGAGGTGTTGGAGATATTCTCAGGAGACCCTCTAAAGAAGTAAAAAGATCTTCCAATTGATCAAATTTCAACTCTTCATGACAATTGTTCTGAATTACCTTCAATTGATAGCTGTTTTTAAAGGACACACGAATTGTCTGCTGTTTAAGATTAATATGCAATCTAATGTATATATAAGTCATATATTAAGGTCAAGTGCAAACATACTGGAGCGGTATCATTGCGGGATCAGTTAATTATTGCATCTTCTATTTTTTTTTAGGAGCCTCTGTTTGCAGCCCGTGTGGTTTACGACCTTCTGTTCTTCTTCGTTGTTATTATCATTGTGCTCAACCTCATCTTCGGTGTCATCATTGACACTTTTGCTGACTTGAGGAGTGAAAAACAGAGGAAGGAGGAAATCCTTAAAACCACATGTTTCATCTGTGGTATGTGCTACCCTGTGCTACCTACTTTGCATTCTAAAAACATCAAATGATGGTGTATTTGGAAAAAAAAAACTATCTACAACAAAGTTCATCTCTTACAGGTTTGGAAAGAGACAAATTTGACAACAAGACAGTGTCCTTTGAGGAGCATATCAAATCAGAGCACAACATGTGGCATTACCTTTACTTCCTGGTTCTGGTGAGGGTGAAGGATCCAACCGAATACACAGGCCCTGAAAGCTACGTTGCAGAGATGATAGCGGTCAGTGGACACACCCAAAACACCCAGAATCATGACATAAATCTGTTAGAATGCAATACCTCTATATTAGAGTTATGCATTAGCACAGGTACCATAACTGATTTAATCAATTAAATTCAATTAAATTTAATTATTTTTTTTTTGGTATAAAATGGGTTTGTGTTTTGGAAGTTCGAGGGTGGGTTTTACTAACCTTACATTATGCATTAAATTCTCATTTTTAAATTCCCAGTTTGTTGCTGACCCTTCCCAGTCAATATACATATTAACTACTAGGTGTTTCAGTTGACTTGCATGGAGTATTGAGAGCCTTCAAAGAGACTGGGGCTTCAGGCCTGCGCGTTACAACCCAGTTTAGTTTCTTTCCCCTCAGTGCTGTGCTTGGGTAGTCCTCACAAAGCCATTATCATCATTGCACCAACTTACTGCTCTGACGCACAGATAAAAAGTTGAAGGATGTACTGGCATATAGAGATGTTGCCGTTCGTTGAATGGATTTCAATGAATCCTGAAAGCAGTTGCACAATTTTTGATAAACATTTGGCTGTGAAGGGCATCAGAACAGTTATTATAATGAACAATTTCCATGACAAGCAAGTGACAGATATTGCATTTATATGCAACATGCAGTTTTTCCAAAAAGTTGCTCCTCTTTTGCCAGAGTAAGGTGTGGCTATTGAGTCAAGAGTCTATATAAAAACCTCCTCATATTTTGCGTCGACAGAAATGCTTCCATTTGTGCAACATAGTTTGTTTGTTTAAACTGACCTATCACCTATGTGTGTTTAACAAAAAATTACTATTGAATGTTTACCATTAATTATGGCGACATTTCGGGGGGTCTCATGTTAAAATGGTGTCCCTCACAAAGAATCTTCAGTGGCACGTAAAGTTTGAGAAACCAAGTTTCACAAAAACAAAAGATACTAGTGCTCAAATTTGAAAAATATTTCCCAATCAAAGGCTCATGAAGACCAATGAAATTGTTGCTATCCCTTCCATAGTTCAGTTGTTTTGTCCCAGCATCAACCCGGAGAAAATAAATGTATAACCAAAAGCCTGCCATACACAGCAAGTTTCGGGATCAGGCACACCAAAGAAATTTGTTCTTCCAACTGAAATAGTTCAATGACTCCCATGTACTGCAAGACGTTTGAAAGGCATTTAGGTCATTCTTTATTTGTTCTTCGTGAAAGTAAGTTTAACCATTGAAAAAATCTATTAAAACATGACTTTCACTGAAGATGTTCAAGTTATGCTCACTCCATATTTGATGGCAACTTGATTGCAAACTTGTGCATCTTTTATCCCAAGGTTTTAGTTAAGTGCAGCTCATCATGTCTACTAATATGTCTTCAGAGACAACTGAAAAAAAAAACCAGTATGTTTGGTGTGAGCAGTGTTTGATTTTTTTTTTCTTTTTTGGGGGCCAAGACAGAAGATGCCGATATTAGCAATAACTTATTAGTAAATATTGTATGACCCTTGGTCTACTCTTTCTGACTACTTTTACCTACTAGTTACTCTTTGAAACTTGTCATAACTTCATGGTAATGCAATACTAAATTACTGGAGGGTTGCATTTTGTAAAGCCTAAATCTGCTCATATACTGTAAACCGTAGTCCGTGCATGAGAGCATAGGTGCACTGACAGAAGATGGAATGGCAAAGCAGCTTAATTTTAAAGTATAAAGAGTCTGTGATGTTGATCTCTCCATGCTCTTTCTATCCTGTCTAAAAGTCAACCTGAGTAGGATTTGCTTTTTCAAATAAGAAGTGAATGTATGTATAATGTCTGTGGCAAGGCTTCACTTGTTGAGTTAAATTTTTTATATAAAGTACTATTGTGGAAATACACACACACACACACACACACACACACACACACACACACACACACACATGTGCACTGACTCATAATGACTGTATCTGGTTTAATCGGATGGAGTGTGAATGGATTAGGATCCTGTTGCACTGTCTGTAAGTGCGCTCTGCATATGGATGTGAATCTGAGCTGGGTGTTTGAGTTTGAATTGACAGTGGTTACAGGCCCAGCAGGTACTGCAGCAGCCACAATGCTGTTATATAACCCATCTCAAGTGGCCTGCTAATAGCTCAGCCTGCCTGGCACGTGCTCTCCTGTCCCTCTCATTCTCTTTCTCACACGCACTCACACTCACAAAGTTTCACTGCAGTATTATGAACCATTCATTTTCTTTACAACACACATGAAGCACATAAAAACAGAGAAGAGAAGCCCACACTTGTGATGTCAAGTGGAGGCTGATTTCAAATTATACTTCAGGGAATAACTTATATTTTGGGATCTTTGTCAAATCTGTGTGTATATCCAGTAACTGAAAAGCGATGCTATTATCAGAACCATTGGGTACACTGTGTTCTGCACCATTGTATCTCCCAACACTATCCTGGCCACTGAGGTTGGTGATTACATGTGCTGTGCCGCTACGTCATTCAACAGCTGGAGGGCAGTTATTTTTAGCTTTATTTTCTGAAAAAAGTGATGTACTTGACATAAAAATACACAATAAATAATCCATATCCCGCTGGGCAGCAGCTGATATTGTAGTGTTACATACATAGGTATTATCAGCATGAAAATCATTGTTTTTCATCATTATCAAAGACTGTGCTTTCCTATTACTTTTTTTAAGCATCTTTTAAACGGATTCATTTACTAATTAATCAACTTTCAACAGTGGACTTTAAAAAAAAAAAAAAATCATAGACACAGTATCATGTCTGTTTAATATAAAAAATAGTGACTTTATTTCCTGTTATGTTTTTGTTTATCTGTGTATGTGATATTCTTTGTTGGTGAATTTTTACTTTGGACCATATTATCTGTGATAGCTAAAGTGTGACCAATCAACGCCAACGGGGTGATTTCAGATGGATTGCACCTGAACTCTCAAAATGTAATTAATTTGTTCAAACAGCACCAAATGGGATCTGTGCTTGCAGAACTAATGTTTTCATTATATTGAACAGACACTAAACTGTTGCAAACAGATTGTAACCTAGAAACAAAGCTAATAGAGGTAGCCAACCTGAAGCTGCCCCCCACCCTTGTAAGTTGTGCATTTATTTATTTATCTTTTTTTATAGAATTTCAGAATATTTACATTCAGCAAGGAGATTTAACACCATTTTCAGACCTGTATTTTAGTCAAAATGTGTTCTGATGCAGTAAATGAGTTTATCTCCTGTATGTCAAATTCCCAACCTTGGGAAGACTATCAACTGAACCTCATTTAGCATGACTGACAATAGGCAACATCCAAGTAACTTGGGGTAAACTAATCTGGCCCACTATGCTAAAAGTTTTGATACCTTCAATTTAAATTCACAATATTTTGGTACAGTAGGTTAATGGAGATATTTAGCTTTTGAAGAAGTTTGCAGACATGCAATTTCTGTCTGACTGTCAATTACTGTAGATTCCACAAAAAGTATTTGCGGTGCAGAATAATATAAAAGTTTTTTTGTTTTTTTTTCACTGCAGGTTGAGGATCTTTTTCCTCATTCTTCAAAGTTGATGTACTCAATACTGTTTGAAATGTCATTAAAATCTCCAGAAATAGATGAAGAAAAAAAGGTCAGGTATATCACTAAAAATCACGTCTGTTAAACTTTTATGGATCCAAAAAGAAGTCAGAGCTATGGCCCTTGTAGTTTAACACTCATTCTTTAAATTACAAGTCACTGTGTCACTATCTGCCTAATAATCAAATGAATGACATTTTTTTGTTCTGCTATCACATCCCATTGGGAATTTGAGAAAAGAAATATGTGTGCACGTATCTATTAAATTGAGAAAAATTCATGTAGCCAAGTTCACAAGCAATAGACAGCAATCTCATTATATTTATTAGGTTGTGAATTCTAGCACTTGTTGGACTTTTTGAGGTTGCCAAGAAATGTAAACTGACTAGAGGTACTATTTAACATGACATGTTTCAGAAAATGTCAGTTATATTTCTTGCACTGCTTAATCTAATATTTTTGACATTATAGCTTTTAAAAGTGATTACAGTAGTTTTTTAGTCTAACAGGAATTTGCATCTTGCCTCTGAGGTTTTTTCCTACAATGTATCTGCTGCAAGAGCTTGACCTTTTTCGGTTAGCGTTGTATGTTTCTGCATGCACAGCATTGTATGTGCATGCAGAGTGAGAAGCACATGAATATCTGTAAATTCATGCTCACTGAGGTGTTTAAATTGATCATTGGAGCAACACTGAAGCCAACTCATTCAGACAGTAGAGACACAGTAGACCACTGTACTATCCAATGAATAGCCACAATTTATGGATGGGAAAGTTCAGCTTGTGTAGAGTCACAGTTTAACTTCATCCCATTAATTTGGGGCTGATGCCTCAACATGAGTGAGTGTTTGCTCAAACTGCATGTTTATATATTTAACAGTATGAATGATTCATAAACCTCTTTTTTTTACACCGTCATAAGCACATAAAATCAGAGAGCCCTCCCTTTCAGAAAGGTTTAAATTTCATATCATAGTATGTATAGGCATGTTTGTCTTTTCATAGCAGTGATATATGTAAACTTTCGTTTGTATTATTGTGGGCACCTTAATGCCAGAGTGCTGTAGTAGCCCAGCATTTATTTTTTTCTTATTTGTTTATTTATTAGCATGATCTCTTGAGACATTTTTAGTGGAAATTGCCCTTATAATCCATCTTTGTTTTGCGCAGGGATGGGATCACAAATGGTTCTTCTTTTTGTAATTATTATTTTTAATCTGCTTCTATGATACAGTTACTATGAAATTAAAATCCCAAAAGGACACTTTCAGCCCCTTCCACTACAGTTCCTCAAGCAGTGTCAGAGAGTAAATTTCTCTCTCACTCTTTCAGGCTTTAGTCACATTTGACAGAGCAGTTATATTGCGTACTAATCACAAGTACAAGCTGACATGGTAATAATGCAGTGGCTATGTGAAATTGGTCAGTTACTGTCCTCAACTAATACTGACCCAGATAGCATTCGCTAATTAATCAAAATGACATTTCTTACACACTTGCTAATACACTATAGTGTTAAGATAAACATTTGAGAGGCATGTTTTATTAGAAAGAAGCATATTGAACAAATTGGAGCAGATGCCTCTCAATTTTGGTATATTACATCAGCAACTGCTAAAATTATGCACACACACACACGTAAACAAGCTTTAGCCAAACCAGCAGGCCAAAATATTTAAGGAGCAACTATATTTAGTCATTTATGGTATTACGGATCAGCGCTTTGGATGGGACAATATGAAATTCAAAAGCATAACTAGGGGGTGGAACATCAGAACTGCCCATCAAATGACCTCAAACTCTACCTTCACTTCGGTTGTTCATTTTATCCAATCAAAACTCTGGGGGCTTGAAGTGGGGGAAACAACTGTTGGAAAAGCAAATAAGAGAGAGATTTCCTCTTAAAACAATGTGTTACCTTGTGGTTTGATAATATACAGGTTTCACTAATTGCATGACTGAGATTATTTTAATGAAATATTGATTTAGGTCTAATTTTGAAAGCCCACATGAGAACTCTTCACACTTGCAAATCCACCCTTGACAGAAGGAGAGACCTGGCTGTGCTGGGGGAGCAAGGGCTGATTGTCATGCCTTGTTGGAGAAACCTAATAGCTAGGATCTTTATCTTGTTTACTTTTGCGGTTTGCATGAATTTTTTTCTGTGATGGCAATTTTGACAATAGTCCTCTCGGGCACCCCAGTTTGCATACAAAAATAAATCTGTGTGTATTATATTTCTGCAAACAAAGAATATGGTGTGCAGTGCACCTTTTCATATAGGTTCTCACAGGAAATGTAATCAGTGTAGGTTAAAGGATGGTAAAACCCTGTACAAGTGGTAAAATTATGTAAAATGGCTTCAATTTCATTTTGATAGCGTTCAACAAGCACAACAACGAGGCCACCCTTGTGGTTTGTCTATAAGAAAACATTCTTACAAAGTTTTGTCCAGTGCCTTTTTTGTATCATATCACTACACATATTTCCTCGATTTATAAATAAAGCAAAGCTCTGTCATTGCTTCATTTTGTAATAAAAGTGGTTATAGGTTTTGAGAGAAATGTGATTTTAACTTTTGAAAATGTCTAGTTATAGAGCTGAAATCCCATCTTATTTCACATCCATGTTTTTCCTAAAGTAGCAAAGTGTGAGAAGTCAACAATTAAAGAACAAAAGAAACCCCACACATTTCCCACCTCATCTTCTCCTTTTTTTTCCTCAACGTTTCACCCTCTGATCATTTTTTTTTTCTCATGAAGACCATTGTTATGTAAGAGGAGGTGGGAGAAAACCTCACTCCTCCTACTGGATGCACCATGGTGCCAGTCAAAACGGTCTCTCTGTGCCATTTAAGTCGTTCCTACCCAAAGAGGGGAGATTACACAAGATCAGCTGATGGCGTTTTGTCTCTGTGTAATCTATCTCTTCAGAAGCACATGAGGGCGTGCATGCCATGAAACACGCCCTCACTCATACGCCACTGTGTTTACTTGCGAATTAGAAAAACAGACACCTACACAAATACTCTCGAACACAGACATGGTTGTCATTACATAATGCTGTTTTCTAAACCATTTGAATGAAGATTAATTCCCAAAATTTCTCAGTTTGCATGTAAATACGCACACACACACACACACACACACGCACACACACGCACATGCACACACACAGTTGTGTTCTTGATAGATGACAGTGACTCATTCCCACGTTGACTGTGTGTATGGAGTGGGTGAGGATCAACATGCCAGTTACTTTT
Organism: Fistularia commersonii; assembly: GCF_037954325.1. Lineage (NCBI taxonomy): Eukaryota > Metazoa > Chordata > Actinopteri > Syngnathiformes > Fistulariidae > Fistularia > Fistularia commersonii. The sequence goes on along the minus strand of NC_141300.1, from coordinate 8,099,953 downwards.
CATTCAGTGTATTTTTGCTATCTGCAGAATCCAACAGACAATGGGGCTGTTAAAAAAAAAAAAATTAAAACTGCCCAGTGCAAAGCTGACCATAATAGGCATTCTCATTATATTATTATTTTGTGTGTATGTTTTAAGTTGAAATTTACCCATTCTGTTTGGATATGTCAAACGACGTGGCAACTCCATTTCTAGTTTCAGTATCATAAACTGGGTTATTTCAAGTCATGCCACTATGGCTGCCATGATAGATTACTACATTACATGATACATGATACAATTCCCACACCATTACTTTAATGGGGCTAGTTTTTTGTTTGTTTGTTGTTTTTTTAGTTATGATGCATATGAATATAGGAGAAACACGCTGAATTCTGACCTCTAATTTGGAATGATGAGATTCCCATCTCCAGCCTTTAACAATAAATAAACAAATTCTAATCATATTTACACATCACTCTGCTAATAGACAAAGTCTAGGCAAACATTTTTAGTTCCGACAAAGTTTGCCTTTTGAGATTTTACAATCTGTGCAATGAGAGACACCTTCTGTCCCTAGAGTAGTGACAACATGATTCAATATCATATCTGAACAAATAATGCATGTTGCTTCCTGTGGCAACATGCCGTTGATGCTCCGTTTGACCTGCTGAGTCAGGCATATTTCCATCTTTTCTTCATGTCACCTTTCTCACTGATTCTCTTACGTCCCTGTTTCTCCCCCCTGTCTCCCAGGAGAAGAACTTGGAGTGGTTCCCACGAATGAGAGCCATATCTCTGGTGAGCAGTGAGGGGGACAGTGAACAAAATGAGATGCGCTCCCTGCAGGAGAAACTGGACAGCACTGTCACGCTGGTAGCTCAGCTCTCTGGTCAGCTGGCTGAGCTTAAAGAACAGGTAAAGTGCCACTTCAGGGCCTTTTCATTGTTGATAAATCTTCTTATCTGACCTCGTCATTTATTTAAACTCCTTGGCTACTGGATACATTTTGTCAGTCTCACCACACCTACAATCAACTTAAAGGGCGCTTCACACATGAGCTGCATTCTCCTCTCCCTATATATGTATGTTCCTGAAAATATGGCTAACATCAAGCTTCATATGGTCTCAAGAACAACATGACAGGTGACTATCATTAGCACCAAAATTGAGAGCCGCCAGAGAGCCTCTGGCTGTTTGGATGACTAGCTCTGCTGCTGCAGCGTGGCTGATCACTCTCATCACCTGCCTCCTCTCCATGTGATTCTAGTCACAGGCCTGTCCTTGTTCCTCCTCTGACAGATGTGTCCAAACAGCGCCTGCTGGGGGAGGATCACACTCCCAATAAGCAAAACAACAACCCTTATCGACCTCAGCGAGCAGTAAAGTCTGTAACATGGACCTGCTGGTCCTCTAGTTAATCCCAAGCAACATAGTTACTATAGCATTGAAGTGCCATTTAGCGAGAGACTCACCTTCAAATCTGTTCCAGACATCTGGAGGCCATTTATAACCCAGGTTTACAAGAGCTCATACTGATGTATCTGAGGTTATGACTTTAGTCTGAATGACATTCCACCTTTTTAAATAAATACTTGCAGCGTCTACGTCATCAAGTCTGTGAGCAGAGTTGAGGCCTCACCATAATTGTCTGGTCACAAGGTGAGGCCAGTAGCTGTGAAGTAAAACCAGCAAACATTACATACTCTGTGTCAAAACTGGACACTGGATGCTCAAATATAGTCCCTTATAATGGTCAAGTTTGGAAAAAGTTTAAATATACATTTTAAACCAGGTTTTAGTCACATCTGCAGTCTTGTTATGCACATGTAAATGTGAAGCTTGGCCGAATACGATTTGAGTGTGTGACTTTAGCCACTGTGGACTGTTGTTATTCTCCAATTTGTGCATGCCTATAGAGCTTTCTTCAACAACTTCAGTATCCACAGTTCTTTTTGCTGGTCTGTTGTTCCAGTGGGGCTGCATAAAAAAAAATGTGCAATTGGACAGACTTAAGCATAAACTCCAGCTTATGATGACCGTGTTAGATTTGGATAGAAAAATTTGAATGCACAGCAGGTTTTGGCTCAGTTATAACTTACCCAGACTTGTTTTTGTCTCTAGAGAGAATCAACAAATGCTGCTCAATAAAGGAGCTTTACCTTAAAAGCGCCCTTTTCCATCTTCCCAGTATTACAAATATTTCACTCATTCAAAATAGTTTTTGAATGGCATGCATATCTGCAAGCCATAAATTAGAACAGAAGTGAAAGCACTAGAAAGACAGACTAGACAATAATCCAAATAATGATTCAATGTGATCTCACTGCACGTCAGTGTAACGCCCTGCCTTAGTCATGAAACAGAAGCAGGCACTCCTACTTATCTGTCTCAAAGGGTGTCCTGGCAGATCATGTGATGCACAAATAACAACTTTGATATTGGAACTTTCGCGCGTCTTCACGTATTGTTGCCAATTTGCGGTTTGTTGTTCTATCAAGGACACCAGGACACAGTCTCTGGAGAACAGGGCAGCCTGCAAATCTTTGACTGCCACTTGACTTTTGCACCCTTGTCCTTCATGTATATGAGAAGCTCTTATGAAACTAATGTTCAAACTAAAAAAAGGTTCTAACATGGTTCATCTAGTAAAAAGAATTTTTCCTTTCCTTTTTGCTAGGATCATTTTTATTTGCTGAAATGAGATTTTTAAACAAACTCCCAAAATCCAATCATAACTGCTGCATGCACATTTCAAATGTCATGGAAGGAAACTCTGATTTTCCTCTGCAGAAAGAACGGATAAAATACTGCAGTTCTATATCATTTTTTTTCATTATTTATGATGTACACACTGAAACTGCTTCATTTGTTATGGTTGTTGAAAATGCTTGTTGTAAATTATGAAACAAAGCATGAAGCGCCAATGTGCAGGTCACACCTCTGCACAATAACTCATGATTAGACTATGTCCTCCAGTGACATTTTCGAGAGATTTCTTGGTTTCCATCAGGAACAGATAACCTGATCATATTTATATGCGGACATGGAGAACATTTAATTTTTAAAACCTTATTGTAAGAGGTGGCACGGTGGCGCAGTGGTTAGCCCTTTTGCCTCACAGCAAGACGGTTCCTGATTTCGATTTTGACAGGTGACCTTTGTGTGTGGAGTTTGCATCTTCTCCCCCGTGTCTATGTGTGTATCCTCTGTGGCTCTCCGGTTTCCTTCCACTGTCCAAAAACATGCAGCAGGTTAATTTGAGACCCTGAATCACCCAGATGTGTGAACGAGAGAGTGAATGGTTGCGAGTCTCTTCATAAGGCCATATAATCCTCTGGTGACTGGTCCAGGCTGAACCCGGCCTCTTAGCCAATGACAGCTGGGATAGGCTTCAGCCCTAATAAAAATTATTTTTAGCCAACTTGTTGTGCTGCAAGTATTAATCTAATAAGAATTAGAAATTGAAAGTAAACATGTTTTTTTGTTAAACAATTGTCATAATAAACATTAAAAAGTGCACTGCTGATCCATAAAAAATGTCTGTTTCATCCTCAGATGACTGAGCAGAGGAAAAACAAGCAAAGACTTGGATTCTTGGGACCTCCACAGCCAAACCATCATATTCCAGCTCACTGAGGGTTTCAGAGGTCAGAACTAACCTCTTTGACTGCAGCCTTGCAATACATACAGATAAAAATCCAGCTTGAAGAACAACTCACTTTATGTACATCTACCAGCACTGCTGTCATATAGCAAGACGCCAACAGCTCCTGGTGGATCAGTTTTGACAAAGTGCCTTTTTTTTAGCGAATGCTGCCTTATTGGATAAAAACTTCAATATATGCTCACTCTAGGATATCGCGAACAAGCAGCACAGGCCATTGTGTGCAGAGGGATAACTGATCTAGCAAAGTATGCATCTGCCAGTGTAATATTAGTGTGCAGGACTGAGGTCAAGGGTAAAGGTAAGGAAAGTTTAATTGTAACACACTATGGATGCTTATGTCGTCTCTACCCTTAGAATGGTCATGTCATAGACAGACAGGGATCAGTAGTTAGCTGTTACTAAGCATTGGTGATTTTCTGCCGGAGTAAGACGGCATCCTTTAGAACCAAGTATTCTACCCTTTAACTTTGAAGATTTGTCTTTTGAATTATAAGACTGGTCTTACGTGGAGTATTAGATTTACATTTCGGACCAAGAGTCACGCTGCCTCATTCATTAAGTTTTTATCAACAACACATACTAACAGCTTAAAGTGCACTTTGTTTGATAAAAGGGAAAAAAAAAACAATAACAGGGAATCATTTGTTTGTTTGGGGTATTACTTTGCATGCTTGTACTGTGTTTAACTGCGTCCCATCCTTTACCTTTTAATGTATATCTACGGTAACAATGAAATGTGAATAGAGGAAATGATTATTGTTTCAGAGCTTACTTGAAAAGAATTTTATGTCTCAATCTTATATATTTTCTTATTGGTACATCATGTTATACTGACTGGATATTTCTGTGCCTGCAGTTTGGCACAACTCAAAAATCCATTTGATGCCAGCCTATGTATTATTTACTGTATTGATCATGTCATCCTCTACTGGTTCTAAAACTTTTTTGTGTGTTAATCTTTCTCACCAGTCTCTTGACAGCTAGGTGAGGAGATTTCTTTTAGACTTGCACAGCTTGATGATAAATTCTGCACCACTCTTTTGACAAATTCTCTTAAAACAATGTACAGAAAAATATATTTTATGTGGTAAGATGTAATAAATTGAAATTCAGTGGTTCGCCTTGATTTGACAGCTTTCTCGCAGAATTAGTAACTTTGTTGTTGAGGATGTAAGACAGAAATACAAACACACACACACAGGCTTTCCTCACACTTGGACTTGTCCATTGAGGGACAAGATGGTATCAAATTTCAGCCAGTGAAGCAAAGGTTGTCACCTAATATTAGAAGCAAAGTTCATGGATACATTATGCATGCTGTCATGGCCTTGTGTTTGTGAAGCTCATCTAGACATTTCACTGCTGCTAATTAATGCTGGCCAATCATGATGCGGGGAACTCTAGACCACAGTCTGCAATTAAAATTTGATCCAGTGAGCCACCTCATGAGATTTGCAGTTTGCTTCTGGAATATTAGTCTCTAAAATGGAGGTTTCATTTCTCTATTTGGACACCATGTTTCCATTTAGGAAGGAATTAAATTCCTTGTTAGCTATACGTAAATTATTATTTGCTGCGGCAGGAACATATTGATGCTGGCTTGTTGTATGCCTATCCTCATGTAACCTACATGAGATGATGAATGAATGTTGGGAAGTCCTCTATTGGTCCCGTACCTCCTCCTGTCATTTACCCTCTTCAGTAAAAAAAAAAAAAAAAAAAAACGCGCCCCTCTTGGCTTCGGTTTGTTGTTTACGCTGGCAGGCCTGCGCTCGCTCCTGCCGCCTGAGATAGTAAAATTAGCTCATGCTGTGCCATATTGCTGAGCAGCTGTCACTGCACAGACATGAAGGGTAAAGTGCAGCATGACTGGAATGAGCTGGAGTCAGAGGGGGGAAAAGAGAGGAGGCGATAATACCTGGACTAACACTGCTATCGGCAAAGATTTCATGTCATACAGACCATATAGCTGCTTTGGTATGAGATGAATTTTACTCACTTTATTCACGCGACGTGAAACACGTGAAGCGGAGTCCTTTTTGCGAGGCACATGAGAAGTCCGTGCTTACACGGTCAGCATTCAAACATGAGAGAGAGAGAACCACCGCCCCCGGGGTCATTTAATACAAAATATCGAAACAGCGCTGTGGCTAAAAGCAAATGTTTGTCCAGTCTCAACAGAAGTCCTCCAACTTTTCTATCAATTGAAATCTATCTGATAATTTATTTTAATTAAACTTCTGGTAATACTTAGGCCAATCAGACAGCAGACTTCCACCACAGCAAGTTGCCTTCTTCCGAAACTTGATTTGGTGTCAATGTTGAGATGGATCTGCCACAAAAGTCCGCAAATTCTTTTATTATCTTTCTTTGGGATCTCTGACAAACCAAATTTTTTGAGGAATGTTAAATTTATGTTAAGCCAGATGTCAACAGTAAACTTGAAATATGTTAAAATTACCTACATAGTTAAAATAATGGATTATAGTTCCTTTCTAAAGTTTCTGTGAGGAATTAAAGTTGTCTTTTTACATGTCAACACATCTTGACTCCTGAGGTCTCCATGTGTCTCACACTGTGTCAGTGTTCAAGGAAATCAGATATCCTGCTGTGTGTTTACGCCTTGGAAAATCAATTGACCACACAAAGTCGTTATGGCACGAGGAGAAGTGCGGAAGGTCCCTGCTTGCTGTTATTTTTTTTATAAATAAACTTGCCCCCATGATGACTGGCATGTGACTTCCTGTGTCTGCTGTAAGATTGAGCCTTTGTAGTCACATGATGCGTCAATGTCGAACACAAAACAAGCACATGAGGGGCAAAAAAAAACAGGCCTTCGAGCTTAAATGTGAAATACGCTTAACTCTATTGCTCAGAGAATATTGACAATATTTCTGTCACATCTCTGTGACTTAATGCCTGCTCTTGGAGCACACTTGTAGTTCATGACGTTGCAAAGATCCCCATCATTTATTAAAAAAAAAGGTGGTATTAAAAATAAATGTTATTTGTGAATAGCTACCACAAGAGAGTGACGCTTGAGATTAAGTGCGAAGTCACACGTATCTTTTCTAAATTCACAATCAATCACTAATGGGTTCATACAGTGAGTTTGTTGTCTCTCACTGACGTCACACATTAGTCACACGTTTGGGTTAAGGCTTTAAGTTTTAGTATGAAAGACCAAATCCCCTGTGATTCCTAATGTCCATCTATAAGATGTTTGATCATAAAAATAATCACATCTTGAAGGAGGATTATGCACACAGATTCTCTTAATTTAATTCCTGAACAAATCCATTCATTTTTATAGCTGTGATCTTCTGCGACTAAAGTGTATTTTTCTCGGTAACAGCTGTTCATGTTCTGTAAAAACTATGAAAAAGAAATTGAAATAAAAGGCAGAAAATCTATTGTAATTGTAAACACGGGAAAGGAGGATATTTGATTATTGCCACTTTTATTTATTTATAATGCATATGAAAGATGTATTTCCTGCACATGACCTTCATGATTTCTGTGAAAAGTATTTTTTATATCATTCCATGCAAAGACCCCTACCCCTCCCATTCCCATGAAACATCTGATTTGCCCCAGAAACCACCTACATTTACTACATTACTACACTCCATATTGTAAAACACTTAAGTATTATCTTCAAATAGGAAAAGTCTGGTATTATGCAGATCAAAAATATGGCGCTATATGGTTTGATATGAGGGTTTCAAAGCAGTAAAAGCAAAGCGCATATGTCGTACTTTATCAATATGTAACTTCCAATTGGGTTGATTTTCAAGATTTTTATTTCTATAAAGCACTTGATCGATTGATTGATTGATTGATTGATTGATTGATTGATTGATTGATAATCTGTCCGGGGTGTACTCCACCCATCACCCAGTGATGGATGACAGCTGGGACTGTCTCCAGCCTGAGCGACCTTGTGAGCAGGATAAGTGGCATTGAAAATAGATGGATGAATGGATGTTTATTTAATACACTTCATATGGCATTTCCCACACAAAAACACTCCTAACAGAAACAGAATGTAAAATAATAATACAGTTGAAACAACACAATATGTGTACAATCTTTGGTAAAATCTTCACCCACAAATTAAGTAAAACTTTCTGATAAAGGCTAACAAGAAAGGTACAGTATTTCTCTTTGAAATACAGTGAAGTGGAAATATAAAGCAGTATCAAGTTCAAGGAAATTCAAATAACAGCCAGTACTAGGGGAAGCTGTACTTAGTCCCTTTCCATTACGGGAGATGAGGCTAAAAATGACGTGAAATTCTTGCATGAAGCAGAGTCAAGCTCATTTCCTTTGAGCCAACATGTAATTTTCTGGTTCTTTTATCCCTTTTCCAGTAAAATTGCCAAAATGATTCGGATGCTTCAGTCCAGTCGGCCGTCTGAGTCCCCCCTTCCTCACCCCAACCAATTCTCTTCCCCTTTGTGGTTGTTGGAGTTTGACTTCTCCGTGCCCAGGCCCGCTTACAAGTACTTTGCTTTCTCAAAAAAATCTTCTGCTTGGATCCCGTCCTAATGCCAGTGACTGGATTCTTTATTTTTGCTCACTGGAAAATAGATCCATGTTTCCGATCATAAATTTGTCCGAAAAAAAGAAAAAAAAAAAATTCAGAAAGGCAGATTCAACCAAATATGTTGTTAATGGAAGAAAATCACCTGATTGATGATACTTTCCGTCTGTTTTGTTGTTTATATGTTCGGGGATGAAATGACTTGGAGACGGAAGCTGTAAACAAAACTTCAAAATAAGATTAACTAATAAGGCATCTGGCCTAAAAGCTAAAATAGATCCGGTGCTGAAGTTTTCTTCTGAAAATGCGATCATTTTACTGCGTGGGAAGAAAAACACAATCTCTTTCGACAGTTTGTGAACTAATGTAATAGCAACATATAGAGACATAAACTCTACTCTTTTCATTGATTCAAGTACGAGTAGCTTGTGGCGTAAAAAGATTAATTAAAAGGTGTACAAAATGTGTACAAAAAGCTATTATGATACAACTAGCTCAGAGGTGATTATTAGCTAAAACAAAATGAGGAAAAAACAAAACAAAACCCCAACAGCCAAACGTCCCTGTCCTGAAGAGTGTGATCACACACCCTCATGGCTGATCTGTATGATCAACAATGTCCTCCTGTCAGACCTTCTGCCACTGCTGGTAGGAGGGAGAGTCAATCTGTAGGCCGGAGAAGAAGACCTGGTAGCGGTGCTTCCACATGACGAAGGCGGCCAATGCGCACACCAGCGCCTGAGCCAGATTCAGTATGATCTGCAGCAGGAAGTAGAGCGTGAGTGTCCCAGTGATCGCCTCGCAGTCGCCAACACCCTCGTAGGTAAATGTGCGAGCGATTGGATCGTGCGGCATCAGCTTGCATTGGCAGTCCTCGCCGACCAGCTCACAGGTGAAGCCGATGGCCTGATTGTAGTGGTGCCCGGCGAAAGCCACGACCAGCACTGAGATCACCAGGCCGATGACGCACAGGACGAAGTACAGGAGCTGTGGAGAGCAGAGGCGGCGATGTGAGTTCACATCCGCAGGTCAGTGAGAGCTTCTTGGTTTTTGAAAAAGTCTGTCACTCATCTGTCAGACCAGGGTAAAGACTCAAATCAAGACGGGTGAGACTTTGCACAAATCTGTGGGTTATGGCACTTATAATTCCAAAATGAAACACAGTAACAAAATAGTTGAATAAAATAATTCATGTTATTTGCTTACTGTTTAGGCTTTGGGGGAATATTGAGTGCTTGCAGTCATAAGATTCAGATCCAAATGAAGTCACGGGTAACGGGCTGTTAAAGTCAATATTATGGTGCCAGTTTTCAGCCATTTGGAAGAATTCAATTGGATGTCCACCCTTTAGTCAAATTCAGACGTTGATGCATGCCAACATTCCAGGAAACACAGATTTGACGCTTCTCCTGATTTTGTCAGATTTGATCTGATTTTTAATGATATCCTTCTAATGTTCTTTTTTTATTATTATTCCCCACCTCTTATGTGTTTTGTTTCTTTCATGTTCAGCTCAGATTATATTTCCTTTAAGTCTGATTTTTTGGGGGGTGTTTTTGTTTTATTTATTTATTTTAATTACCAAGTAAACATTTTGTTTTACTTTTCTGTTTTATTCCTGTTCACGCCTGAATGGAGTATTATCATACCTGGCATAAATATTCAATTTGAACCGATTTGGGTTTTTAATGGTCAAAGTTTAAGGTCCCTGTTTCGACCCGCGGTGATTATGACTGGCGCTCACACTTGTGTGCCCGTTACTGGCAGAGGCATAAAACCATGGGGCAACAATTCTGGTTTGGCTCCTGCTTTTGTCTCATGATCTACCCGGAGAGCCAGAACTCTAGCTTAGAAACAGACATACTGGCTATGTGCCTGTAGCAAGTTCATTTCAAAGAGATTACCCACAATACCACAGGGTAAGGTCTGACCCTCAAAGGAGGAAACAGCCCTGCAGCTACAGCCATGTCCCACCTTCAGCGGTGGCCCTGCGCAAGAGTGTGTCTTGAACAACGGCACGGGTCTAAAAATACAGTTGTAAAATATGACAGAGGCTTTGTGATGTTTGTGCTATTTCACAACCTCAATAACACAAAACCTTCATCTTAATCCATCACTTATATAACAGGAGTCCTCGCTCCCTGATGTGTCTGCGCTCGGTTACATCCTACTTATGGAATTATGCAAGTGATGAGCAGTGCTTGATGCGAAATGACATTTATGTTAATTTTGGAACAGCTGTGAAATCCGAAGGATGGTTGGATGCGGAGGTATGTGCGCGGCAGATGTATCAACAAGTGTCTCGTTAGACTTGGCAAGAAGAATAAAGAAATTCTTCAACTGCTAATAGTTTTAAGCCGTGGATATCTATTTGACATTTTTGTCACTTAAAATTCCCAAAGGCAACAGTGTCAGCAGATTGACTTATTTCTCTCATTATATCATAAATAGAGTAAGTGGGAAGGCAGAGGAAGATATGAAATTGGTACTTTATATATTTTTTAATGTTTCTTTTTTTTTAGTTTTTTTTGTTTGTTTTTAATTTGCCATTTCTGGGTCTTTTGTGCTTCGATAACTTATACTGGCACTCTCATTTGTTTGGGCGTGAAGTATCCCAAAGTATCTGGCGCTTGGCTCCATAAATAAACTTATGATCTATATTTTTATACCCATATATATATATTTTATATCCATTTTTATATCCATGATAGGTTAAAAGTATTAATCAAATTTGCTGATGTTGTGCTGTATGTATAACTGAAAATGGCAAAAAATGAAGGTCTTTCTATGTCATATGTGTGTGTGCGTGTATATGTATGAGTGAGTGCACATGCATGCGCACAGTATGAGGAAAATAACTTACTGCTGTAAAATATAAATATATATACTGAGATGATTCTGAGCCTCTGATGGCTAACAGAATTGCAAACAGACAGATACACAGGATTTATTTTTCAGGGGTCTCTTCTAACTGTTCCAACACCCAGGCTGGACTTTCTTATGCAGAATTTTGTGGGGGACCTTCAAAACATTAGAACGTGCAGCCTGTCGGCAGACAACGGTTGGCTGATTTTAATTGCCTTGAAATTCTTACTGCATAGATTGTCTGCCTAATGAAGGCACCATGGTGTCACATTAATGAATGTAACCATCCAATCATTTCAATCCATTCACAACTCTTCAAACAGAAAGATGCCTTTTCTCTATAAAGTGAAAAAGATGTGACCACTTGCGTTATTGGTTAAGTCGAAAATCTCAATAATATCCTTTGGGATAACACACAACAAACTGCTAAATAACCTTCGTTAGTGTCTGCACTCACCTTGGCGATGAACTGCGCTGACGACCTCTCATCCGGATGGTAGGAGATACAGTACAGGATGAAGCCCATGATGGAGACAATGCACAGCTGTAACAATAGACGGGAAAATAGTGATTTTTCTTTTTAAGGTTGCTTTCATCTTATGGACAAACTGAGTGCACTTAAGCCATGAATTTCTGACTTAAAGCAAGGCAATGTGATGCAGTCTCTTTACTGCTGTTACAGGTTTTAGATGGTACATTGGCTCGCGGCATAGAATCCTCAAGAAAATCTTGGCGCCCAGGTTTCTAAGGATGTGTCTTAATATTGCATGAGTCAGCAGAAAGCTGTCATCTGATTACATTATTCTTTCTCTCCCTCAAACTCCTGCAAACACACTCTCACTCTGTGTCTTCAGTGCAATTGGAGTCTTGTGACTAACGTGCAGCATCTTATTTAACTGTTTTTCCCAGGTTCTGAAGCACAGGATTCTCTGTAAGGTTGGAGATGACCTCAGTGTTTTTCACTTGGCTGAATCTCGTGAGGCTAAAACTCGGGATGTTGGTGTCCAGAGATGTTTTCAGACCTGGCCGCATCTTTGATAGGCGTAGGCGGGAAGTAGTGCTGTTGCGTGCACTGAAATGTGACTTGATTGACACGCAGCTGCAAGGTTATCGCGAACAAAAGTTGCAAAGGCTGGTGAAGGAGAGGTGGTGAACAAAAAAAATATATATAGTGCATAAAGCATCAAAAAGTTACACCAAAATGAGGAAGAAATCACTTTCTTGTCTCCTCTGTCAATCTGTTCCTCTGAAAATGGAAATTAACTATGATTATAGGTGGTTAACGTGCAGTTCATTGGAAACCCTTAAATGAATTGCCGAGGGTTGTGAAAAAGAGAATGAATGTACAAATGAGAGAATAAATGTACATCTCTATTTGTGGCCCTTTGATCTGCTGACAACTGGGCAATGGTGAATATGGTCCACGGATGGGCACTAATCCCCCCTCCCACCACTACCACCACCACCACCACCCTGAGTGCATGTATAAACGGTATAGATAATGAATGAAAATGAAACGGCAGGAAACTACCTGAAATGCGTGCAATATTACCAGCAAATATGAGCAATAACAAAAAGAAAAAGGGGAGGAATCACCCTCTTATCACTTGTGCACTCAAACTATTTCCAAGTATTGTGACTATTTAAAGTCTTGTGAGCCACTTTTTTCAGGGGGGTGAGAGGGGTAATAGCTCTAACTGTTAATCTGCAAATATGTCACAAATTAGCATTTAATTACTTACTATATAATCTTTCATTGTGTAAACCACTGAATACTATGTCAACTGTCAGCTTTCAACTGTTTGCCTCTCACAGAAACCTCAACCGCTCCTGTCTGTCCGGCTGCATCTTTCCACTCGATTCATGGCAGGTCTTCACTTGCCGTCCAAATTTTCAGACTTTAATGACTCAGACACCGATTCCTCAAATGCTTTTTGCCTCAAGGTTCACCTGTTTTCAGCTCTCCGGCTTTAACAGAGAACTTGTCCACTTTCTCTGCTTCCACCGCTACAGATCTGCAGCGGTTACCCCTGGACCGATTTCCACTGTTTTGAAATCTAAAAACTCCAGATGACAGCTCTGCTCAACTCGCATCTCATATTACATGGAAAAATCTTTCTCTTTTTTTTGGGATATCAGATTCTGGAATTGGTGTGTAAAAATTCACATGAAAAGTACATTGGAAAGAATAACAATTCCCTTTAAGTGAAACGTAAAAGCAAACTTTTTGAGTGGGTGATTGTGCTTGGCGTTGTGTTTTAGCATAGGGAAGTTGGCAGACTGCAGCCTGGCAAAGAGTATCGCACTGAGACACTCCCTTCCCCAGATGTGCAAAGGAAAAGTTAAAGAACAGAGCTTTTTTTCCAGGTCTTGCCTAGATGTTCAGGGTTTATACCACACAACACACGGAAGGTGTGAACCGGCTCTTATGACTCGGAGCGACAGGCTATTCAGGTGCGGTCGGGTGAACGTGACAGATGGTGATTCATCAGCGTGACAATAGTGAAGACTTCCCGTGCCTACGCGGCCGTCTGGGTCAGCCAGGTGGGGAAGGGGCCAGGATAGCCAAGATGGACGAGACACTGAGGGTCATGCACATTTTTTTTTAAAATAGGGAGAATCTGGTTTCATGCAGAAAAAAAGAATGCGATGTTAGAGCATAAAGATGGAGCTTACAATGATCCCAGCCCAGTGTGGCGTCTCTCTGGCCAGGAGTGAGGGGCTAATGGCAAACATAAAGAAGGCCACAACTGTGACGGCCACCCCCAACAGCAGCTGGAGCAAGGCGACGAGCAAAGGGAAGCAGCACGTTCTGCACTTTCGGCCGTCCTCTGGCGCCGGACTTTCATCACGCCTCTTCTTGCCCCCCTTCTTCTCGGAGGAATTTTTCTTTCCCATTTCTCTCCCGGACTCGGTTCACCTCTCGCTCTCCCGGCGTGTCCTGCACTGTCTGGGGTTGCCCAGCCCGCCTGCCCTCTGCCTCTCTTCCCCTCCCCGCTGAGGCCTCCTCTCACCAGCCAGCTTGGCTGCTATTTGGGAACAGAGGAGGCTCTGAACTAATATGGAAAACATTTGGACTGGATTCCGAAAGTGGCTCCAGCGCCACATATAGAGCAGGCGGCGGGGAGAGCAGGCGAGGCAGGGAGGCAGGAACACACAAAGGGGGATTCCAACGCACGACTGCGAGGTGATCTCAACTCGTGCAGCAAAAGGAGAAAGCAGTGCACACAGGCAACTCAGCAGGTTCGTGTTTAAAGGTTTACAGCCAGCAGAGGAGGTCACACTTCATTAGAAAAAAGCGAGCGACCATTTTTTTTTTTTGTCAGCACTGTTACACAAGAGAGCCATATGCTGCCAAACAGAAGGTGTCACATGACTTACTGGAAGAAGTAATGTGATCATAAGGCATGTGAGGGCAGAACAGGAGCTGGGATTTATTGTTTCCAACGAAGTAACGTGTGATGAAAAAGCACATATAAAAACCTGTATGTGCACGCGATTGTTATCTTTTGATGAAAACACCCGGATGAAGGTGTTAGAGCTGCAATTGTCCTGAGATCAATAAGGACGGGCGGTGCACGTGTTGGGGCACGCGTCGGGGCCGCTGCCATGGTTACTGACAACAGCTTCGGACAATCTGTCGTGCACTGCGTGAGCGCACGCACGCACGCACCCCTGACAATTACATGTCGTGGCTTACTTATAAATCAAAATCTTGTCATTATGGGAAAAAAATCTCAATAATTGGAACAAATGTTTCCCAAACGAATCAAGCCGATCCGCTGATTTTCGAGTTTGTCCGCAGGATCATGCAGATCCAGCTGGGATCTGCTCACGAGATCTTTGCGGGAAGAACTGATCGTCCAGTCCCGCACTGGTTCCACTATCCGCGCCCTGTAGTTATTGTTGCATTTTTCTGCTGAGGACGGAGTTCTGTTTAACAACACCAAAGGTACTTTGAACTCGACTAATCCATTTACCTCCCGGGAGTTGAATGGATTATTTAAGATCCGGGGGACCCCACCGCCCACCTTTGACAAGGCTGATGAAAAATCAGCTCATATCCGAGCGCGGCGAAATGTCATGCAAAAACATCTTAATCAAGTCATACGATCTCTGCATCGATAAAACTTTGTCAGTGCAGGTCCGCACCTCTCTGCTTTTAACGAGTTACATCACGAAGTGAAGTTGTCAAGTCTGAGTGTGCACATGATGTGAGATACAATGACCGTCTGTCGCCTCGTGTGCTTGTGCGTGCATGTGCGTGTGCGTCTGTGTCTGTGTGTATTGGGAAGGGGGGGGGGTGTTAAACTTTCTCCACGGCTGCCTTTCCCTCGGCTACGTTTTGCGCATGACTCACGTTTCCTCGCAGCCAGATCGCATCTGTGAGCGCGCAGCAGCAGCAGCAGCAGCGGCGGCGGCGGCGGTCGGAGGCGCTCTCTCTAACGATCGGGCCGCGGCGGAAGCTGGCGGAGCTACACGTGAGGCGGAAGCCGTTACCGACCGGAGGCGCGCGTGCGCTCTAACCACACAGCGCGCCGACGGCTTGGCGAGGTGGCAGCGCAGCGCGGGGAACCGGAGACGCGTCAGTCTGAAGCGCAGCTCCAACCAGAGGACACGCACCGAGCTGAGCCGAGTCCCGTACCCATTCATCCATCCATCCATCCAACATTCCCCCGGAGAAGCGCGGGCGCGGATTGATGGATGACAGAATCCCGCCGCGGCTGCAGGAGCGGCAGTTCATGGAGCAGGCGGATTTCCTGGGGTAAGTGGGGTTATCCGGGCACGGGGTGGGGAGGAGGACAAAAACTTGTCCGGCCAACTGTCGCCACGAGCCGGCGTTGAAAGCGCACTTCTTCTTGCCTCTGCTCCAGGGTGGATTACCCCTCTCTCTACATGTGCAAATCCAAGCGGGGGATCAAGCGAGAGGATGGCGGGAAGGTGCGGACTTTTGATATATTTTTTTAAAATCTGGTTTACCGATTTACAAGCCTTTGCGTCTACTTTGAACTCTATACTTATGCCCGTGTCTTTGTCCGCAGGACGCGTACAAATTACCACATCGGTTAATAGAGAAGAAGAGAAGAGACCGGATCAACGAGTGTATCGGCCAGCTGAAGGATCTGCTGCCGGAACACCTCAAACTCTCCGTGAGTCTTCTTTTTTTTTATTTTGCAAAAGTTTCTCTGCGCATTTCCGAAACGTCTCCCCCCTCAACATCCGGTTCCTCCCCGCAGACGCTCGGGCACCTGGAGAAGGCGGTGGTGCTGGAGTTGACGCTCAAACACCTGAACGCGTTGACAGCCGTCACGGAGCAGCAGCACCAGAAGATCGTCGCCCTGCAGAACGGTAAGACGGGCGCCGGACGCGATAATCCACCTTCCCTTCTCGGAAATAACGATCCGATTGCAGCTTGAGAGTAATCCCGGCAGAACAAGAAGAAGAAATGGCGTGATTTCGGGGAATCGCAGTAGAGACGCGCGTCACGCACACCTGCCGATCACACCTGTTTCCGGTTCATCATCCGCCGGCCGGGGTCTAACGTTTGACCCGCATGTCTCTTAGGGGACCGGTCGATGAAATCCTCCATTCACGCCGACCTGGACGCCTTCCACTCCGGATTCCAGGCCTGCGCCAAGGAGGTCCTGCAGTACCTGAGCCAGTTCGACAACTGGACGACGCGGGAGCAGAGCTGCGCGCAGCTGGTCGGCCACCTGCAGAAGGTGTTGTCGCAGTTCCAGCCCGGCGGCCCGCCGCAGCTCCTCCAGCAGCAGCAGCAGCAGCCCCTCAAAGAGGACGCGCAGAAAGCCGACAACCAGGCCAACTGCGTGCCGGTCATCCAGAGGACCCAGTGCGGGGAGCTAAACGAGAACGACACGGACACGGACAGTGGATACGGCGGCGAGGCGGACAAGAGCGAGGCCAAGGAGAAAGAGGGCCAGAGGGCGCTGAAGATCAAGCAGGAGTTCGGAGACGATCGCGCCGCCAAGAAGCCGAAGCTCGGCTGGGCCGGCGGTGCGCCGGGTGGCGCGGACTCCGCGCGGCCGGACATGGCGTTTATGAACTCTCTCATGGGAATAACCGGCGTGGGACAGCAGACGCCGATCTGCATGCCTTTCTACTTCATCAACCCGTCGGCCGCCGCCTCCTACATGCCTTTTTTCGACAAAAGCAACATTGAGAAGTTCATGTATCCCGCGGCGGCGGCGGCGGCCGCCCTCGCCTCCCCGTTCCCCTGGCTCTACCCGGCGCAGGCGTCGGCGGCGGCGGCCGCGGCCGCAGCGGCGGCAGCCTTCCCCGGTCTGACGGCGCACCTCGGAGCCGCCTCCCAGGCCACGGACTCCCCGGACAGTGACGGGATGCAGGAGGCGGAGGGAGGCTCCCCGGAGGAGCACGGCGGGGGGAGCCCCGCCAGCGACCACGGCGACCCGGACGACGAAGACGACGACGACGACGACGGCGGCGGCGACTACGACGACACGCAGCCGCAGCTGGACGCCAGAACCCTCCACCCGCGTAACCTCCACTTCTCCAGCAGCTAACTCTCACCTCCCCGGCGCATGGAGGAAACAGAAGTTCTTCCCCTTTTTTCTTTTTATTTAAACATTAATCTCGCGACGAGTTTCTAATGTTTAATATCTCGGCGACAACAGTTGTGACGGCACGTGCCTTTTGCACTTATCCCAGATCAATCTGAATGATTATCGACAGGTGTGATTGACGACGAGCACACGTAGCGGCGATGTGCTGGAGTTAGTTTTATATCCTCTTTGATAAAAAAAAAAAAAAATACAATAATGTTCTTAAACGGCAGCACCTGTGCCAAACTTTGAGTACGACATTATACCAACCAGTCTTTGGATGTATGTAAGTTGCAACTGACCTCTGCCAAGGTGACTGACTTGGCTGCTCCGGCTGTAAATAAGACTCGGATGATAGTTTGGAGTCGTCGATTTGTAAATGTGCACTAGATGGGCCCAGAAGGCTACCGTACCTCGCCCCCTCCCCCCTCCCAGGTTTGTATGGGAGGGGAGTTATTGTGTGACACATCATTGTCCCACCTGAGAACCCCCCCCTTCTACACACACACAAACACACCACACGTTTTCTCATCTCTTTTTCCTTTTTAATTTCGAGTTATCTTCTCACTTAAACACAATTAATGTAAAGGGGGGCCGACGGCGGCCCCTTAAATCAAGCATTTCTAGATGGAGATGCAATGACCTCCTTTACCTCCTGAGACATTGTAGGACAGCACCTTAGATCTTTGATAATGAATGTACCTGTATTTTCCCAGCTGTTAAAGTTTGTATGTAGGCGGCGACCCTACTCTTTGAGACATAAAGTGCACTTTAACTGCTTTGACCCCGACACCCCCTCACCTCCCACCCTGAAATGACACTTAATCAAATTAAACATCATTCACTCGCCTCCAATTGTCATCTTGTGTTTCTCAGCTGCCTTGAAATAAAGATTATTTCAATTCAAAATAGAGCGAGGAGTAACAGCTGCTCGGAGAACTCACGCGGTGACAAATCACTGCTCGTTTCTAGATCTTTTCGAGGCAAACTGATCAAAAAGGTCTTTATCTGCTTTGGAATCCCACCACCCTCTCACCCCCCCACCACGAACCTCAATTCTGTGTTATATGCTATCATTATGTTTAAACTTTGCTTTTTAAAAAGAAAAAAAAAAAAGAAGACAAAGGTGGGAAAAAAAGCTGTGGTCATGTGACTCTCAGTTGAGATTAATTCCCACAAGTGTAGTGTTGTTTAGCTTTTTTTAAATTAAAGTTTCACTGACAGAATAAAAAAAAAAATTGCTGTATTTTGCATACATGACAAGCTTTTGTAGTTTTTCTCCGCTGTTCTCGCCTCAAATCTGTTCTCAACTGTTATAGAAAGTGGCATGTGTGTCTGTAAATATTTTTTTGTGAATATACCATAAAGTGTATATGTCTATGTCAATGTCGTAGAAGTCTATGGATCTTTTTTCTCTTTTTTTTTTTTTAAGATTTAACAAAGCAATCGTTGCACATTTCATTAATGCTTTACACATATGCTGTTCTAAATTATTGCTGACAAGTTGTAAAATAAACATCAAAACTAAACTCAACGTTTCTTCTTTTTTTTTGTAACCAAATGTCATTTGAATATGGCAAGTTGGTGAGTTTTAAAAGAATATGCAATATTTAGTCTGCAAGCAACAGAGGACCATTTATATGCAAGACTGACAATTCAAAGTACAATGGTTTTAGCAGTAAAGACAGACAAAGAGTCCAGTAGATGAAAATATATTGTTAGTCCTGCTCTAATCAGCTGACAGGTCGGAGCTGAGGAATGTACAGTAAGCCAAGGCTTTGAACAACAAGTCATGTGATAGAAGGATGATGAAGGGAGATTACATGTAGATGAAAAACAAGGGGGCTCCTCCTCCTCCTCCTTCCAGCTTGGTCAAAAGACTCAAATACAGCAGACTGGAATTCCACATATACTTTTTTGCAACTTCATTTCAACAACCGTATCGTTCTCAGTGACCCAATTTTATAGATTCCAGTTATTTTGGGAACTCATCCAATTTGAGGCAGTTTGTCCCTCTAAAGGAGCACAAATATCATATTGCCTTAAGGTTCAGCTCCTATTGAGTCTTTCACAACAAATAAGACAACCATTGTTTTAGTCAGTAAGAAAAATGATATCTATTTTTTACTCTGATTTGTGACAAAAGTGGCTCAGAGAGCAGCACCTCTTCAGTCATGCCTCAGCTGAATGTGCAGGTTCTATCCTGACACTTTTTGGTTAATTCTCTGGTGGGTGAGGTGGTTCTCCAACCATCACGTTGGTCCTTTTCATCGACCATTATTTAGGAAAGGTCTCCACCTACTGGATACTGCTTGCCAGACCTTAAACACAAACAATGCGTGAATCTCAGTGTCCACTAGTGGGCATATGTTCAATTATTTCCCAACTGTTTTGATAACAAGTTAACCATCTGAGTCTTATTTAAATAAATTGTAATTATACTCCATCTATTCTTTTCTTTTCGGCTGTTTCCATCATCTGCCTCAGAGGAAAAAATAAAGTGCTTTAAATGTGTAAGTATTTTATTGTCAGTTTTCCGGATATTTTATTTTGAAACATTGCCACTTCCGCCTGCGCCTCACTTTGGCACTTGACTCAGTCAAGGATTTTTTTTTTTTCCATGCATCAGAAAGTCGACAAGCTAGCCCCCGTTAAAACGGTCAAACAAATGTCACTGGAGTTTATTTGAAAGAGGAGATAAAACTAACGACGAGACACCAGAAGGACCTTGGTTCGGCAGCAAAAAGAAAAGCTACATTTAAAAGAGAATACCAAGAGTCCTACTTGAATCCGCGGGTTCATCCCAACATGTGATTCACCGGGATCGGCCAATAAGTTTGCCAACAAAGGCAAGAAACCCTCCAGACTACTTTGCCACATAGAAGCCGAGCAGCCTCCAACATCATAACTTTGTGACGTTGGGGTTTTGTGACAAAAAAAACAAAGAAAAATAAAAACAAGAAACAACACAACCAAAAACAAGATTGCAGAGTTGACTGGATATAAGGAACACACTTCCGGGTGTCACCGCCTACCATCACTCCCAGATGGGACCCGTTTAGCTGCAGGGAGACAAGCTTAGGGGTCCAACTGATTCTGCATTATGGTGAGTAGATATTGGTATGTTAATCGTTTGGTTATTAAAAGTGGATCAAATAAGGTGTAGCGCTTACATGTATCTGGCTCTTTTTTAATTACCAGTTTTCACATGTTAATACTATATTTCTTTACCTTTCTCTGACTGTAAGTCATTGTTGGAAAAATCTAACTGGCGATGGAAAAAACAAACCAAATGTTGATTGTGGACACAGTACTAATGCGAACATATATCCAGTGGCATTTACCTGAACCATCCATTGTCACACATTTTATTTGTCAGACACTTTATTGAATCATGCAATCCATGTCACATCAGCAGTCAGTTACAGCCATACAGCTTCATAAAAACAGGTATGTACACAGTCAACATTACAGCTCTCTAGGACCTATACAGTTGTAAACGGTGATCACAGCTACATCTCGTCACAGGAGTGGAAATGCACGCAGGTGGTTCACTAAAGGAGAAATCCATTGCTATCCGTAGGTGTTGTTTCAGAAAGACAATATTTTTTCAGATAGAAGGAACAAGTCACTTCCTCTGCTGTAAAGCAGAGGATTAGACCTGAGTGGTACGTTTACATTGATGATGCTGCAAAGTGGACTTCCCCTTTGGATACCAACAGCTATATATATTCCTGCATGACACTGCAGGTCCAATCTAGTAAATACAGTATAAAGTATATGTGAATTTACAGCAACAAGTATTATGGTAACAATAATACAGTAACAAAGTGGAAATCACTAGCAACAATGCTCTTACCATTTTTACAAAAATACTGACAGATAAATGTTACATTTCCTCTTCGTTGCCATGCTATTGCCATTTTGTTCCCCCTGTGCAGCAATGTGGCACAAATACAGCCATCAGATTGTGATATGAACTGACATCATTTCTTCATTGTCTCTCCTAAAGCTTTGTGGTTTATTCAAAACACACCAAATGATGAAGGAATAAGGCACTCTGCCGTGATTAGCAGCTGAACTTTTAATCTAAGAGGGGCTCCACATCTTGGCTATTTCGACTTCACTCTCACTGTCACACACTAGTACAGCTCTCCTAGTGAGTTTATTAATTGATAAATGTGACACTTTTCCATGGACCTTTTAAGTGCCTCAAACTTAACCACAATTTTAACACTCGGCAAAAAGTTAATTTCCCTCAAAATGTCCTTCAAAGTTTTTTTCCCCCTGGAAAGTGACAATAGACCAAGCTACCTCACTAAGACAGCTGTAGGAGTAAACACACAGTCAAACACACACTCACCCTTAACAACTCACCATCCATGTAATGGTTCGTGCCATCACTTACTATTAACAGCTGATTAACTATACTCTGGCAGCTCTGCACACCCAGATATGGCTATATTAACAACAAAAATCATGCAACAAGACCTGCTACTCTTTGGCCACTGATTAGAACTGAAAGAAAGCACAATACATTTGGTAAAAATATGTTTTATGTATATCTTAACACAAAAACTGTAGGAATAAAATCAACATGGTTGCATGATGCAAATACTGTATGACTGCAGGAATGAGGGCACTGCATTTTTGTAACTGTGAATGCATCACTTAGTAATAAAATGTATTCTCTAGGTAAAGCTAAAAGGTAAGAAGATGTGTTCTAGAGACAAGTAACATTCCTCAGTAACTAAAGTATCTGTGCATAGTAACGAACAGAAAGTCAGAGCAACAGGAACGGTTTCTGAGTTACAAAATAGACGTGGATTTTGACAAATACAATTTGATCCTTCATCACTTCAACAAGACCCAGGCATTATGCTGCGTTAATGTATTCACCGCAGATTACAAATGCTTCCAGGGCAATAAGTCATTCAATCACATACAAAGATTCTCAAAAAGTCACAAAGCAATTGTTGCCGGTGAGAAAGCCATACAAATCTTTCAGCAGGTACTTGAGTCTGAGTAAAATTAATTTTAAAAGAAAGTCTGTGACAGCCTAATGTCTAGAACGTCAACAGGCAACCATGGGGTTTGGTGCTACTGCTGTTTGATTATTTTCATGCCACATTCCATTCCAAACACGTGCTTCATCACCTCCACTCTAGTTCGACGTCATTCCTTCATTTATAAGTCTTCACAATCAAGGTTGCCTTCGGTAAAACGAGGCAACAGTGCATAGTGGTGTGCTACTGAGGTATTGTGTACTAAGATGTCCACTTCTAAAATGGGTTCGGGGAGAATTGGGCTCTTTAAAAGGTAGCCATGATGTTTCTACCTCCAAGCTGAAGTGCTTCGGACAGCCTCACACATAGATCCCCTCTGGGTTCAGGCCAGAAGTAAGTGGGCTATGGAGGACCCGCAGGTGGCTGGACACAGGATGCAAGGACACGGGGCGTTTCAGGGATCCAGTCAGAGGGACTAAATCTGAGAATGACATGGAAGAAAGAAAGAAAAAAATGGGAGAAGCATATGTCAAGTGACACAAAGAGTCACAGAGATCACAAGAGTGTGAGATTAATGATGGTGTGGATAGTGCAATCATAGTTACATGAGAACAATTACATGACTGTCATTATAACACCAGGGAAACCTGCAATAATTACATGGGGTGAGATAACTAGCGTACTGTAGTGAGTAACTAGAGAGACCCGTATTGTCTAGCCCATAATGTCGATTTTTTCAGGCTATGATTTAAAATACCTCCGAACCCAGAATGAATGGCAGAATGAATGTTCGATGTGATTTATTCTTGAGCTTCAGGGGTAAATCTGATTTTACAATTGTGTGGAGTGACAGTCATTGATCTTTATCTTACTATATTTGAAATGAGATTTAATGCGAAAGTGTTACTACTGAAGTTGTTATTTAATTTTCCCTTGTTGTTGTCTTAAAATCAAAAATAACCAATATATTTTAAAAGCATGTGCGCTATAGGTGTACTAAGTGGCCTACAGGAGGCAGTAGTGAGCTGTGCCAGATCAGCATATGAAGGGAAATTTATGACAGGGCACAAAATCTCTTCCTCATATTCAACAACCAACGCGGCACACACGCATACATAGAGGTTGCTTGAAGGACTGCACATTCAATTTATCATTATTTGTTATTGAAAAGCGTTATGCTGACGAATAACAAAAGACTTGCTGTGCTAAACGATAAGACAATTGTTATGCAAAAATTCTGCTCTTCTTTTTGATACTTGATGTTCAAAGTGAAGCTTCAAAATTCGCTTTGTGTCAGATTCTTGTAAAAGTTTGTCAGAGTACTTTGTATTGATTCACACGCCTGTCCATATAGGAACACATTCCATTTAGTTGTCAAGCAGAAAGATGGATTGATCCAAACTTAAAGGAAAACTGCATTTCAAAAAAGGCACTTGGCAAGCATATGGTCTCATTATTCAGAGCCTTCCCTTCATGTGTCAGCTCTTTGCCAGTATCCTGTGGGATGACAGAGCTACAGTCAAACGAGCCCATCACAGAAAGTGCTGAGCATGAGAGTGATAGAAGGAGTGAGGGATGGATGGAGAAAGCAGGGTGAACGAATTACGACAAATCAGTCGGTATCCAGGCAGCTGTTGGTATGGTGACTCTAAGAGTGGGTAAAACTAATACTGTACGCCACACTCCCTCTGCCCCTTCCCCATTTTTTTCTGATACCTCTCTTTCTCCCTATCTCTCAGCTGAGTCAATTTCAAGACATTAGCCAGTGGAACAGTTGGCGCCTTGGTTTACAGGAAGTACTGGCTGTCAAACTGCACTTCACACAAAGTGATGGCGAGAGGTCATATTCAACCGATGAGAATAGTCTCGAACAGACCACTCACTCTGCCCCTTGAACCCTAAGGTATGACTTATAGCACATTGCAACATCTGCCTTGGTCAGAACACGTGACAGATGAAAGCGAGAGGATGTATTTAAGTGTGGTGTGCGCAAGAACATGTAAACTTGAACTGAAGCACAATCTGATCTATTCGCCATCTCACTGAGAATTGTCTCTATCAAATAGTAATATAATAATATTACTTTATTAATAATATTTATAAAAAACACACACACAAAAACAGGACTTATCCATTGAGTAAATACGCCTTACTTAATATGCAATTTGAGGTGTTATTTTTCCAAAAGTGTGTAATGGAAGAATAAAATAAAAATAACTTATAAAAGCACACAATATTGTGATTTAGCAAGTCACTGTGGTGAATCTGTGGGCATTTGTAAAATAACATGTTTGAGAGGAACGTCTCAAACCCGTGAGGGAGCTCCTGTCAACACAGTTTAGTTGCAGCTGTTTGATTCAAAGCCCATATTTCCTCTCCTTTTGTTTTATTTTGCCATTGTCGCCTTATTATATTTTTTGTTCTTGTTCCTCCTCCCTTTCTCACTGATATAGTCCTTTTGAGCACACTTTTTGTTGCTTGATCACTTGGAAAAACACGCGCACACACATACGGCTGTACTTTTATGAATTATTTCTAAATTGAAATCACTGCTGAGAAAACACTTGCATCGTGACACAGTCACTATATCCGCTCTTGTAATTTGCAGAATAAACATAAGACTTACCATGGCTGTTGCTGGTACTTTCATCCTCTGTTGGCTCTGCCGGCAGCACTGTGACCTTGGTGCCAGTTTGTTTGATGAACTGCTGCAGGTTAACCTGCCTCAGCTCCTTGGTCAGCTGCTCCAGCTCATGCTGCATGTCCTTCAATAACAAAACAACAAGAAAGGGGGTGGTGTGTTCTTTAGCAACGGAAATGGCGATGGCGGTTTTGTCTCCATCTCACTTTATATCCCTTGAGGTAAAATAACTGGTGCGTGTGCCATTCTCAAACGGGTGTGTAAGAGAACATTAAATACTTCAATTATTTTAAATCATAAACATATGACTGCGTTCACGTTTGCCTCCAAAAAATTAAAGTAGATAGCATTTTTAAAACAACTTATTTTCAAACTCATTTTCATCTTGTTTTTTCCTGCACT
This sequence comes from Fistularia commersonii, assembly GCF_037954325.1. NCBI lineage: Eukaryota > Metazoa > Chordata > Actinopteri > Syngnathiformes > Fistulariidae > Fistularia > Fistularia commersonii. The sequence continues at coordinate 8,074,263 of NC_141300.1, read as the reverse complement.
AATCAAGATGGATACAGGATTACCAGCAGATGAGGAGATGCTAAAAATCAAGATGAATTTAATATCTTGTGCTTCTCGAATATGATGGAAACACTCCAAAGTTGCACTAATTGTGCATATGCGTCTCACCAGCAGTTTCTTGTTGCTCTGTCCCAGCGACCTGTCCACGGCACGGCAGCTGCTTTCTAGTTGGACAGCCTGCCTCTCCTGGGCTTTCAGCTCGGTTTTGACCCTGAGGACCTGAGCACGAGCCTCGGCCTCATTGACCCACTGGGTCTCCTGATGCTCCCTTTGAAGACGCTCCTCTTTCAGACCTGCCTCAACCCCCTGATGGGATAAAGAGACAAACAAAGCAAAATACAAGGACAGCTTGTCTCACATACATGAACATACACATACACATGTATACTCACTAGAAAAAATGTATTTAGAATTAGCTGACATTAGCTTGACACCCCAGATGACAAGTAGTCAATAGAACGGAGCTTTAAATTTTTTTCCAAACACTTGCCTCAGAAAATATATTTTTTTCTTAATTCACTGAGGATCAGCCTACCTCTACCATTGCCAACTTCTCCTCGATATCTTGTTCGCAGCTCTGCAGTCGACTGCGCAGCTCCTGCAGCCTCTCCTCCAGCTGTCTCTCACTTTCAAGCTCAATCTGCAGTTCAGTGGCCCAAAATTCCTCCTCCTCCATCTCCACCTCATTTTTCCTCAGGTGCTTTTCAAGCCTCAGGATCTCCTCAATCAGCCGTCCACCTGGGTCTCCTCCATTTCCAGGTCCGTGACCCCCTCTTGCCTCAGACCAGGCCTGAAGCTCTGTTTCATAAGCCTCAAGTTTCTTCTCCAGCACATTAAGAGTCTCTCTCTGGAGGCTAACAAGTCTAACTAGGTCCTCCATGCGGCAGGCCCACAACCCATGACATGCAGTCCCAATGGCACCTCCCGCATGTTGGTAATTCCCGCTGTTTCCTAGAAGAAGCCTTCGTTTGGGTTCAGCTTCTCCTGTCCGACCTCCGCTCAGAATCTCCCTAAGTCCTCTGGGTGCGCCTGTGAAAGTGAGAGACTTGCGGCGTGGTTCTCGGCGGCGGAGGGAACGATCGTTGGGATGGCGTAGCTTTGCAAGTGGAGGCAGGCTCTGCCGATGCAACCCACGTTCGGGGCCTCTGAGAGGCGGCCCTTCTGAGGGCGGCCGTTCAGTCAAGGACGGACCTGTGCGAAGCAGGATGAGCTGCACATCGCCTGCATACTGACCCCAGGTGTTGAGTGAGGCCACAGGACTCTCATGAGGGGCCAGGTGACGTTCAGTGTCCCGCCATTTTTCTACTAGAGTGTACCTCCCAGTACGACCTGTGAACAACATGAAACAGTGCTGTTTCAAGCATCGGGTAACTGATGACGACATGGGTCTCAAATCAGACAGCTTTTATGAGTTTGTTTGGGCAAGTGACAGCCTCTCAAGTCTAAGCCATTTAGCAAAATAAAGTGAAGAAATCGAGAACACTCAACTAATAAAAACTAAATAGATTTACAGTGTCGGGCTGATATTCCCCAGGGGGTTCCGCATTGGAAGAGCTGGTTTAGATTCCATAATTAAAACATAACTGGCTTTATGCCTTTTGGAGAAAATCAAGAGAAAACATTTCCAACCGACAATTGTATAAATATGCTCCCCCCCGCCCAATCGCTTAGCATGGCATTTACGTCAAATAGCAGAAGAAAAGGAAGAGGGGGTGGCTTGGCTGAGCTGTGTCCCCAGCTTGACAAGAGGGAGAGGGATGAGTCAGACGTTCCCTCCTTCAACACCATCTTTGAGGGAAGTGATGTCAGTGGTGCCTCTATAATTGAACCAATGCCTGTGAGAGCCATATGGGACAGGGGGGCTGTACACGGCAAAAACGCTTGTTATGCTGGAGCAATGTGTCGGAAAAGAACTTAAACACCTGTTCATTTCATAGGGCCTACCCTTCTTTTTAAGAGGAGAAAAAAAGCTTTGTGGTGTTTTGGAAAAGCACATTCCCAGATAACATTGTGGGATGGTGGCTATTTAACAATAACACTTAACACTAAGATATTTTTCCATAAATGTTTCTAAAGGATATGACAAACATTTACTTTGTGATTCATCAAATACCTCAATTACATAGATGTTAGATAAAATTCTCGGAAATAATCAGGAGGGAAATAACTGTGAACTAAGGATTGTGTTTCAATGACTCAAAGGATATGCTCACAATAGTTGGATCTAAAATGCGATTAAAAACAACTTAAGTCTGGGCTTTTTAATTTATTCCTTCTCATACATGCAACAGTTTAAATAGGTGTCATTTTCAATAATGACTTCCTAATGTTGCATGCCTTGGCAGCACACAGAAGATCAGGTAAAATAAAACCACCTTTCCTTTCCGCTGTATGAAACAGTGAAGCTAAAAGTCACATCTTAACTTGTCAATTTAAGGCTTCATGATGAGTACTATTTTGTTTTTAAGAAATCCCTAAGCCCTTGGCTCATTGTCAGAGCCCTGAAAATAATAACAAGAACAGTAATAATAATTTATAAATGGAATCCTAAATTACATCTGTGGCAAAAAAACACTATTCTGTACATCGGGCTTTAACTACTAAATAGAGCTAGGCATGAAAACTACTCCCCCAGATTCTTATTGAGGCTGTGATGACAGCTTGTATCACCAGGATCATGAGCTGCTGATGACTAGGATGATGAGCAGCAATGACCTTGAATTATGAAGGGACAGAATTGGTTTTGGATCAAATATGCAGCAAGAAAGATGAAGAAGTTGGTTTTGCATGTAACTGCTTCTGCAGAGAACTGCAAAGACACTCTGATGGTACAGACAAACCTTTCAATCACTAGCTCTCCTATGCTTATCACAGGACTGCCTTCATTATGAATTTAATTTGAACAAACAACACGATAACAGAAGCACATGATGACCAGAGCATCGGTGTATTTAGATACTGTGGCCATGACTTATGTAAACATTAAAGAGCTTGTTTCTGAATTAATGTGCAGTGGGTCACACTGTGAGTCAGAGAGAGAGAGAGAGAGGGGGCTGCTTTCCTGCAATTGACACATATTACATGTCTGGCAGGGACCAAATTATCTTGCAGTCCAACATTATTATATTCCATTATTTTGTCTTTTGGTAGTCCATGTCTGGCAAAAAAAAGAAAGAAAACTGCTTATGTTACAACCCGCTTGCCACCCCTACTTCAGAAACTCAAAGGTTTCGTATAGTATGAATGAAGTTATATTTTGGTATTAACAGAAAAATAATTTGATGAATATGATAATAGTACAATGACTGATCTCACACCACTCTTAGCAATAACAGAAATAACTTTTTTTTTTTAAAACAGGTGTTTTCTGTTGACTAGGGAAATACGTAACACTTTCTAGTATTGGCAAGAGAGGTGTACCTGCACAGTACCCAGCTGTACTGTCTTTTTCCATCTAGAATACAAACAGAAGAAAAGCTCTGACAGGCCTGAAAACCGGATGTATGACAGGTGCGGACTTTGGAGTTCCCAAGAGCATGGATTTCCCCAAACAGAATGGTTACCTATAGCCTGAGCCAGTGCGATCACTACTTCCTGGCATGTGGTCGCCTCAGTGACCCCGCAGACGACCCTCTGGACACCATCCACCCAGACCTTGAGCTCCATTTTGGGTCAGAAATGAGGAGGCTTGCTGTGGTGTGTTGGCCCCCGCATTCTTAAAGGCTCCGGTGGCACAGGGCAGCTGAAGCCCCTCCGGCTAAGTCTCTGAGTAGGAAGCACATGGGAAAACAGGAAACAGTTAGTCAGGATGTGCTCGAGGCTAGAGTTGTATTTCGCATTTCCCCTCAAAGCAAAAAAAAAAAAAAGTTGATAGACACAAGAATACAAGGAAATATTACCAACTGACTCAAAATTTCCAACAAGCCTTTATTTCACACAAGGTGTCATGTGGCTCGCATAGACTTTTATGCTGAAAAGATAGCGGTTAGCACGTACATTTAGACATGACAAAACACTTCTTTTGTACCCAACTATGAATAGGTACAGTACATATCTTTTGGAGGAGCAGGAAGAGACTGCCAGCATTGATTCTCAAGCACAGTTCCTGCTTTTGTATAGAGGACTACATGAAGCAGTGAAGACGGAGAGGGAAAATTGTTGCAAATATTGAGAGAGGACTGGAACAGAGTGAAACACAAAAGTACAACATGTTATAGACAATAAAAGAGATTAAGCCAGAATGGATCACAACACGCTATGGGAGGTTGTTGCTCTTCCTGCAACTCTTACTTTTACAATTCCGTAACATAAGGCACTTTCTTTTTGTTTCTTTTTGTTAGACAACATTATAATTTATCAAGAATTTTAAGACTGACTTTGTGAAACATAATGGTCACTGATCACATTACAAGGACAATTAAATAGCCTGTAGTGCATGTATGCAGAAATGCACGTGTCAGCTGTTTACTGCCTGAGCCACAAAGACAGCATTGTGAATGTGAAGGTTAACTGCAGCTGTAGTGCAGTACATGAAATGTCCATCTAGGAGGATGGATTCTTCAAAATGTTCAAGGACATGGTGGTGAGGAAGAATGAATGGCAGCTCTCGAGATCAGTATCGCTCTCTGTGGATATAACCTTTACTGCACATACACTCCCCAGTCAAAGGGTCCTTTTGTTCTCCAACTCCTCCCATCAATTTCACCTCCCCCAAGCCTTAAACTCCCTTTCCCGATTCACAAAGTCATCCACACCAGCCTGTCCTCCCCACCAGCCACTGCTTTACTAAATGCGGTGATAACACTCCACACGAGTGCTGCAAGGTTACATTTTGGGAAACAAGTGCAAATACAGCCAAGGGTTTTCCATGTTCTTAAGCATTGATTATTGATTGAGAATTTTAATATAAAGTTGGTGTACAAATATCACCCCTGTCAATGGGTGTTATTAAAGGGATTTTGTCCTTCATTCAAAAAAAGGTCCTTGATGTAATTATGGACATACACAAACAACAATCTGCTAGATTTATCTGCAGGGAGAAAAAAATACTGTTTTGTTTAACCCTTTTTCCAAGAGTTATTGCTGCAGAGTAGGCATAGAGGATCAACCAGAGAGAGGATCTGGATATTACAAGGGGAAAGTTAAAAAAAAAAAAAAAAAAAGAGAAGCTCCAGTATAACGTTTCCATTCCCAAATCTACTCAGTGGTTCACAGACAGACTGCATAGCATTTGTTACTAGTGGGCTGGTATTGCAAGTTACCTTTTTTATGGATTTTTCTTTAAAAAGAAATTGCTCTCCAAAAAAAGCACAAAGCCTAAAAACATGTACGTTGGACAAACATAGTTTGATGTATTTCTAACTGGTCCAGATGGGGGTCATTTCTATTCATTAATACACAACCCAGAAAACCCAACTGATGATGCAGGCACAGCGGTGAAGGGCAGAGTGCCATCCAGAACCCTGCAAGCTCCGTTCTTCTGGCCTGTCAAAGCCGCAGCCTGGGGACTTGCCCACTCCCTGATTTGTGCGGCTCATCTTGTGCTGGAGAGGCATTTCATGAGACACGAGACTGCTTCGATTTGTGTGATACGATCAACTGCAGAAAAACCTCAAACCTTTGTGACCCCAGCGCGCATTTACTTGAGTGTTTAGCTGCCGTGCATTCCTCTACGAGCAGTGAGTGGCGCAGAGAGCAGCCTGCCTGCTTGGCTGCTGATCACGCTTCTTCGGGCCTACAGGACCAAACCGAGCTGGCAGAGACAAGACTTCAACTGGCTTCTGGTGTAAACAACCTACCATATGCTCCTGTGGGTGTTACCTCATGACCAAAACACTGCTGTTACATCCACAATGAAAAAATACTGCAGGAGCTTTTGCAGAAGGAGATTATTAATGGCCTTGCTTCTTTTTTTGGTTGGGGTGGGAGATGTGTATGTGTGTGTGTGTGTGTGTGTGTGTGTGTGTGTGTGTGTGTGTGTGTGTGTGTGGTGGTGGGTGGGGGGTTAAGCCAGTGAAGCATCACAAACCACTTTTGCAGCACATGAAGGATTTTGAGCAAAACAAAGTGTGAATTTCTGATTGAAAATAATAAAATCAAGAAAAACCTCTACTTAAGAGAATTGCTGCAGGGATGTCTTTACCAAATGGAAGAAATAACTCCACAGGAAACTGGTTATCATCCACTGAATAAAAAAGATGTTACTGGACAGAGTCTGAGCAATATTGGATTTCTGAAGTCAGTACAGGTAATTTTGGAGTTAAGAAAAAAAAACCATTGCATATATACTTGTGGCTGGACTGTAAATTATATCTGGTTTTGAGAGAACATGGTATTGATACTACGATTACAGATTAATCAATTGTTGAATTTAGTAATTCTAACAAATCACAGCTTAATAAAAACAGATCTTAAATAAGATTTGAAACATAAGGATACAGAATTGAAATTCTGCCTGAGAAGAAACACTGATCCTCGGTCTCTGACAGACCTGTTTCTGCAGATGTGCGAAACAAACTATTGCGACTATTAGGTAAAGGCAGATTCCATAAAGGCTTGGCATGATATGTCTTTTTGCCTGCTGGCTTATGTGAGAGAAAGTTTACAGAAGGGCTGCCCCCTTTGGCACTGGTTTAAAACCTGCAAGCGGTCAGTCCATGGAGTGTTTGTCGATTCAGATGCAGTTATGATTGTTATGTGGAACTAACCGGGACCAACGACTGAAGTCATCGTTCTTGTTTACAAGTGAGAAACTTGACTTGCAGCCTAATGTTATCAATCTTTGTTTATAAAGGGGCATCCACAGAGTGTTTGGTGTTTGGTTCCATTGTTACTTGTATTACGAGTGGTTTTGTTTAATCTTTTTAACATGCCTGGAATTCATGATGACGTTAAATTCTGGTGTTTTCTGGAACACAGTTAGTTAACAATGAAAATAATCCTATTTTGTTTGACTGTCTTTCTTTTTTCCCGTGCTGTTTGAGCATGTTTTCAAAAATATGTGTTGACAATCGTATTTATGACATTTGAGCGGATTTTAAATGCTGTCATTGTCATTGAGATGATGACAACACTGGGCATTGTATAGTCTGGAGGAAAAAGCTGCAACAGAATTTGGATGTCAATTTAACATCCAAGAGATGTAAGTCTTTACATTTCAGCTGGAATTAATCCTCAGGTGGAAACTGTAATGCAAGGTGTGTGTTAAAAACATGGTTGATATTAGACATCCTGATACTGACATCACAACATACGTTGATCAAATGTTATCAGACATTTGCCTCAAACACAGAACCTGCTCAGATATTTCACTTGGAAAATACTGCTAATCCACTATTTTTTTCATACTGGCAAAGGCAGGCATAGCTATAGATAAGTGAAAAACAGATAAATAATCAAAAAAAAAAAAAAAAAAATCAGTTGAGCAATTTATGGATAGTCAGAGTCTTTAACCTGTCACATCTAACAACCAGGGTTTCTTAAGGCAGCAAACAAACCCAACTCTTTCACAAAAGACAAAGAAGTTCCAGGCCTTGTCAGCATGAGAACATTTATAAACTTAAACAAGTAGTTAATTTACTAAAGAGATTCTTTGATACAAAATTACCCTTACCCTGGAGTGAATTTACTATGATAGGGTATTTCTTACAGACAAGAGAAATGGCTGGTCTCCTGAAGTGCTTGAAACCTTTTGCTTATTGCCAGCAACTTTAATTGGAACTGCACTTCCTGTTGTACAACATGTAATTACAAGCAATTTATACAGTGTAATGGGTAACAGATCTTGAATGTAATTGTACGCAGCAGTCAAGGTCAGACAATATTTTACTTTTTTGTACATAATAAATATATCTTGCTGGTTTTTGAGACCTCAACATTGTAATCAAGTAACAGAACCAAGGTGGATTCGAATAGTGATCATTGATCCAGAAACCTATTTAGTATCAGTGTAGCATTTATTTAAGATGCACAAACAGGAGCGAGTCTCTCAGGTCAAAAGTTAAGGATCTGGCAGTGGGAACAAGATAAGGAAGGTCCACATTACAAATATGCCAGGCTGTCCTGTTTATAAAACCGCCTGTGAAGTGTAAACATCTCTGAGCATGGCAAAGACTGCTGTCAGTGACAAGCCTTGATCCTGTGAGTGAAACTGATAACTTCCAGGGTATACATTCCTGTGCTCTGAGAATGCAATGGGCCATGACTAAAAGATAAGGAGGCTAAGAGGCCTTCTGCTCTGATCTTGATGTCTATTGAATAGTTAACAGCTACGGAATAACAGCTCTATAAATCAAGTGTGAATTCCCATCAAACACAAGCTTCAGACATTCTAAAGATATAAATGTCCTATCATTTTCCTCACGTCATTGTAAAAGGCATCTGCTGTGCACACTGATGGCCCCCTCTCAGGTTGTTTAGTGATGCATTAGTCTCAACATAATGTCAAAACCTTGTGACTGTTAGAATCCTGCTGATTCCAGACATTTGTAGCAAATACTATTATTAATTTAAAGAAAGTAGGAAGAAAATATCCAATATTGCTAACTGACCATAGTTTGAACCAAATTTAAAGTATTATATTACAGCTAATGTCAACAAGTCTAACGCAACCCGCTGCCCCAGGCATTAGTCTAACATGAGAAAGATGTTAGGCAGACATTCACCTTTCAGTTGTAAATCACAAACAAGGTTAAAATCAAAACTGACTAGGGAGAGCCTAGTCAGAACTCAACAGCGAAAAAAACAATACAAAATTCAGCTGTCATAAGTATTGTACATTGAATGTTTGGCATCAGAGGTCCTGACACAAACAACACAAACTACAGGCCCCTTTAACTGAATATGAACTTCCAAACAATCCACAAAACAACCATTTCACTATTTTTTTTAAATAGTGATCTGGAAAGTTTTCATATTGGCTAACATATACACAGATGTGGCAAAAATGGATGAAACTCCTGATTTCAATTAAAAGAAAACCAATTTTAATCTTTTCGTTGGGTCTTAAGCCTGTCAGATAAATACTGAAACTAAATGTACTATCGTCAATCCACAACTGCAAAACATGTAAGGAGTGTTTGTCAGACTCTTTTAAGTGTGTAAAGCAATGTTGTAATTTGCCCAGTTACCACAGGAACCACAAAGGCGGACGGAAAATATTGCTGAAACAGAAATTGAACAGAACGTCTGAGTGTCCAGACAATTTCATTGCATTTAAAACAGCGATGAGCAGTTCTGTGCAATAACATCCATGTCAATTTCTTTCAAAAGAAGACCAGGTTTCGCTCACAACACCTTTGCCAGTCCAGAGTAGTATTTTTTTTTAAAACAATGCAACAAGTCCAAACATGAGCATGAATGCAAGCAGCAGTACAGTCTTAAGTATGGGTTACACTGTGCCATGTTCTTCTTAGTGGATAATCTCTGTTGATTTATGGGTAGACCCACACAAGTTGGGTGGAACATACGTTTTTAAGACATATGATCTACACAACAACGTTCAAACCCACACACACAGGTGCAAGTCAAACAAAATCATGATGGAATCTTGCCTGTTCTGGCGGAAAAGAACAGCTGAGAAATGAGGAAGGCGACCATTACGTGTAGTCCCGAACCCCTAAACCACCAAATACCCGAGCAAAATACCTCATCACTTCATTCGAGCATCTCTGAAATGAATAATTAAACCGATAGGACATAAGTAACACAAAGGAGTTTGCATTCGAGAGTTTCCTGTGCGTGCTTTTCATCCTGAAAACAAGCAAATTCTAAATTCGATGCCAGACTTTCGTCATTGTTAAAGTCTGGAGATTATAGGGTTGGTGTTTTTATTCACATTGGACCATGCCCCTTCGTCTCTCCCTCTCTGCCTGGCTGATATTAAACTATTAGTCCCGAGAGCTGCCCCCCCCATTTGAGAGGTCAGTACTGGCAGCATCTCGAACATCTGGATGGCACATTGAGCCAGCTATAATGCCGCCTTTGTTTCCTTGCCATATCCACTGCTCACTAGCCAGCTTTGAAGAGCAAGCAGGCTCCTGCATGGGACAGAGGCACAGCAGGGCTGCAAGAGGCCTTTGGCCAAGGATTAAATGTTACAGTGGTTTTGTAAAACATCATCTGGTGCTGAATCGCACTTGTGCATAAAACATTAATGGAACTTAAATGGTTTTGTAGCATCTATTGGTGTAGAACTCACACACAGCCAGTGCCCAAAGCCATTTCATTTTTCCAGCCTATATATAATTTCTCTGCAGCCTGGTCACTGAGATGAAACAGGTTGCTCCTGCAAAAAAAAAACGTCTGGATGCACACCATTCTGTGTGTAAAATAAGCAATCTCGCATCTCGATGGCAATGGGACAGAGAATTATGTGTGTAGAATAATTACAAATAAGAAAATGAAATTGAAAAATAAATAAAAACTCTACAGGTTGTTGCTGCAAAATCTGGTGCATTCTTTAAAGTAGATGTAAGTTAAACCAGACACTTTCTATTATAACTTCCAATGTGTACAAATGTCCCGCTAGTTCATAAAAGGTCGTTCATTTCAGAGACGACGTTGAAACCAGGGGGGGGGGAGCAAGATTTGGAGGAGGAAAAAATAAGACCTCCAAGATGTCTGGTCCGGTATTACTGAAACGCACGAATCAATTCGGAATGTGTGGATGAAATGAGAACTTGCGCTTAAAATCGTGACTTCTGGAACGGACATGGTTTCAAACACTTGCTTGAAAACGCCAGCGCTAAGTGTCCTTAAACTCATCACGGGCAGCTTTTGATGAAACACAGCATTCCGCCTCATCCAGTTGGCACGGAACGGGACGGGTCTGGGGGAAATGGCGATAATGGGTTGCAGTGGGTTCTGGAAAAAAAACTGTTAGCCAAACTATCCCGCGACAGAAATCTGTTCCCGTTATTCTAGTCTCTCGCCGGACTCCGCTGCGACACATCCAGTATTCTCCCTCCCCCCTAGAATTTCCTACCTTTATGGCGCAAAGAGGATTCAAACTCGGTGCTCCGGTGCGAAGTTTAGAGGAGAAACGGGTAGAAATCCGCAAATTTGGTCCTCCTCCTTCACCATTGCCCCGAAAATCGGTCCCGTTTTGTGATCGAGTAACGTGTGGCTCAAACAAAATAGAGCCGCACCGACGCGTCCCGCAAGCGATAAGCGACGTTCACGTTCCAAAGTTTGTGCGGGTCCTTCCTGTGTGCGCCAGTGTTCTGCGGTCTCACCACTGAGCTGCGGAAAAAGCCCCCTCTGCTCGTCTCATTACTCCCGCTGGTAAATACATCACATTGGAACTGGGACACCGCAAGGCATTATGGACTGTTTAAAGCTGCAATACACTGTGGAGAGAGAGGGAGAGAGAGAGGGAGGCTACTTCCCCATCCACCCAGGACGCCTTGGCCCTGGGCACAGCAACGGAATCTTTGCCCCTGATAAGATACCGACTCAAAAAAAAAACAAAAAAAAAAAACTCCTTTGCTATTTAAACCCTTTACCGATACCAGAATAACTTGGTTTTAGATCCTTAACTTTGATGTAAAAGTGCAAATACTGCAATGAAAATGTTCCACTGCAAGCAAAACCACTGTATTTGAAACTGGAAATATCTAAGTGGTACCAGCATACTTTTACTTGCTTTACTGGTGCAGTGAAATCCCATTGTTTTTACATTGTTTTTATATAAGATGACGCTTTGGGATGATACGTATTAATATGAAGGCCAATATGGCCTTTTACTACAGTGTATGTTTACGTCTGAGATCACTTGATTACTTTATGTGCTGTCGGGTACTTTCATCAGCATATCCTGCTTGTAGTCTCGCGGTTGGGTTCAGACAAACAGCCTGTTTTGACTTTGTAATGATTCATTTCCCCGCTGATCCAACGGCTTAACATTTTTCAAGTTAGCTCTAGAAGCAGAGGAATCTTCTCAACTAAGAGAGAAACAATCAGTAAGTTTTGCGAAGGCTTTCAAATTCAAAACGTTATGTGATCTATGGTTTCACTGGACTGAAAGAACTCGAAACGTCGCAGTCATCATCAGTGTAGCATTTCCCCCCGAATCATCATACAAGTATAAAGAATAACAAAGAAATATACAAGTAAAGTATAAGTATGTCACGATAGTACGCGACTAAAGTGTACTGGTAAATGTGGTGGTCAGTACTTCTCAGAACTGTCTTTTAGAATGTGAAGAGGCCTAACCTACATTTTGAATATCTTGGAAACCCTAATCACGAACATATGTGTGCAGTTAATAATATAACAGAACTCAAAGTTATAAAAGTACTTTTTGCTTGGAAAATGACGCACATGTGCACAGACGGGTGCGTGCACACACACACCAGTGTGATTATGTGACCCTGGAGACATGGGGAGCGACAGCGACCCCCCCCCTCCGTATCTAGAATCATATTAAGTGGACATTAGTAGGTGATAAAAATTCAAGCTGCTGGCTCCAGGCCCAGTAATTGCTGTTTCCACTCACTATGTGACGTATCGTTTTTCTTCTGTTTCCCATGGGAGTGGGAGGAGGTATATAAAGGAGGGATACTGCTGTGAGTAACATGACAAAACACAAGAGAAATAATTTAGGGAGTCACATTACTTATTTGGAAAGCTATCAGTCAAACTTTTCAGTCTAAACTCCTCTGAATCACATGTCTGAATAAATCTGAAAGTAAACATGGTTTTCCGGACTCCCACCTCAGGATTAAAAGTCCCACCAGCTGCTTCTTTCTTTCTATGGAAGTAACATTTTTCACTTTGTGACGATTAAAAACACCACACTAATTATCAACTATTAGGCAATGTATATAACCAGCTATTGAGTAACACATGACATTGATGAGCTTAAAAATGGCCTAACTTTGCCAAATTTTTTCTTTCGTGTTTTTTGTCTTTTCTTTCTCTCTCTCTCTCTTTCTTTTTTTAATGTTGAAAGTCACTGTACACATATATCCTTCACACTTGAATCTCCATCATCCCTCACCTTGAAGGCTCATGACATACGAGGTAATTGGTGAAGATTGATGCATTTTCTTTTCATTTGGGCCTATATAATAGCTTGAAAAAAAATAAAAAAAAATCTTTTTAATCATCTGATGTACATTTCAATATTAATGTGTCACCTAAGAAAAGAGATAGAGTGGTGTGGAAAACTAGGTTGTTTTTTGGACTTAAACATCACTAACAGTATGTGTACTATTAGTGTAATGAACAGCTGTACACAGAAATAATCAAAACAATTACCTAAATTAAAAATGGAAGTGACATCTATCACTTTGCAATAAGGGAAAATGACAGACTCACTAGCAAATAGTCTGCAACATTTAATGCCGTCTGTTGAGTAGCAGTTGACATCAATGAGCTCAAGAATGCCCCAAATTTGCCACATAAATGGAAAACCCATGGCTTATTTATAAAACGAGCAATATCTTAAAGCCCTGGATGTTGAAGCTTGTTTTTCTAGTGTGGACCCCTGCCCGTGCTCCCCTCACATCACCTGCATCTGGGAGTTTATTTTGTTTTAATACAATAAGCCCGTCAGGTTATTTACATGAATTTACATGGATACATATTTCTTTGTTTTCAGACATTTCATTACTATGATGGGGACCAATAATCTAAATACGACTGTTACGAAGTAAAACTATTAAAAAAAACCCTTCCCATCACGTTTATACTATATAAATAGCAGAAGTTAGAGGGTAGTAATGTTAGAATCTAGTATGATCATCTCTAGTCATCTGATATAACAATTATATGAGTAGCGTATATAAACACAATGAAAAAAAATGTTTTTGAACAAATCATTTTTATTTATGTCATTCAGGCATATTATTATTTTTGAATATTAAATGTTGTATGTTCAGTTGCACCCCTTAGAGTTGGTAATAATTGACCCACTTTATTTCCTTTCTGAGCTCATTGAGAAGGATTGCGAATAATCAACAGCACACATTCAGTGCACAATTCATAAGTACATGAGATCAAACTAGTGCAGTGTAATGCAGCGGACCTGCGATGCAACACATAACTCTGTCCTGATCTGTCTGGTATTTTCTTCATTTCATTACAGAGTAAGGATATGGAGGAAATATTAGAAGCACCTACAAGTACAACTTATTGGAGTTTGGCAGCATCATATAATTACCCCTATGAAATAAATACACAGAATTGTCAGGGGACAGGTTTATTTAGAATACTTATAATGATATTAGGTTACTATTATAAGTGGTCAATGGGAACCATTGATTACCCGTGGGCTCTGGGACTTGGAAAACTGATAAGTTACTGCCCCCTAGTGACAGTGTTTAAGGAAGACATGCCTATTTTCTTATTTGCCTGTAATGAGATTACATTAAACTTTATGGTGACTCTTGGATGTCAAGTGTGCCATTCTAGTGAGGTAACTTGCATGCTATCAGGGCCCAGAGAGTGATTTTTATCCTCCTGAGTGGAATATAATTGGACGTGTAATTTAAACCCAGTTTGACAATCCAGATGATCGAAACACAAAAAGGATATTCTCTCAGGTATAGATTCTCTTTCATATTTCAGTGTGGAATTTAATGGGGACATTGGCAATTTGTCATAGTAATATAGTGTATTTTCTTCATAGGAAGCCTGCACTTGAATCCGAAGATGATATGTAAATTGATGTGGGAATTTATAACATAGATAAGATTTATTTCTTTTTGGATCTATATCTGGAGTAGTATTGACCTGGGTCACCTGGGTTTACATTTACCTCTTGACCATTTCAAGAGTAAAGAAACTAGAACTAAATTGATGCAACGCTCTATTTAGTGTGTAAGAGTTCACCCACGTAATTGTGATTAAAGAACTGACTCACTGACATGAATATGAGGCCTGGTTCCCTATGCACATGCTTTTCTTTCACAAACAAATAAAGTTAAAATCCCTTAACACAGTTTTCCTTTTTATATTCAAATGCGTTTTGAATTTACGTTGCACCACTTAGCCCTCAACCATACAGTCAGGCACATACGTACATGTCATCATTTGCAAAATGTGGAAGAATGCATGCGATGTCCTTTCTTTTCCCTCCAGCTTCGGCGGGGCTGCGTGTATGCGCTGGCGGCGCGCAGGAGGTAATGTCCCGAACACGTAGAAATACTGACAGGGAATCGCCAAATCACTTGCCGGCCTGGGAATGACGTCCTTCCAGCACATTCCAGTTATATTTAGCGCCTATATATAGTGGAGTCGCCCCCTAGCATTTGTTGACTCTGCAGCAGGCAGACGGCAGCGGAGAGTCATGATGTCCTGAAACTCACAACATGTGACCCACATCGATATGATATTGTCTGTGATTATTCAAAAAAGATAAATGTGGATGTGTGTGTTTTGGCTTCAGACAGCTTGAGAATATTCCCGTTAATTGCGCACTGTGAAATGAACTTGATTCCCCTCCCAGTACATGGTTTTGTACATATTTTTAATGTAATTAAAAGTAGAAGCAATAAACAAAAACAATATAGTTGGGTGGCCGTGAAGGCGCCATATAGCGTTCATGCTTATATTATTGCGACACGAATGCTAAGTGATTTGTCCCAAACCGGTTGAAATCTCCTGCTATGCTTTCTGGGTAAAGTGCGCCCCGGTATCCGCCCATATTCGTTGTTAACGAGGCCAACCTGAGCAGCTAGGCCGGACGCTGGATCCAATGGAAAGTTCAATCGATTAAATTGTCCACTTTTATCCTGCATCTGAGACGAGCTAGACCGATTTAAATGCAGGGCGTTTGGTTGTGAAATAGGAAATGCAGAGATCGTGTGAAACGAGAGGATTATCAGCTTGACATATTTGGTCGCTACTTCGGACGCGGAACTCCACTCGCTAAAAGGTAAAACAAATGGATAAGATTCATACATTCGAGTTCTTGTGCGGCTCGTTGCAACGCTTGAAAGAATTACTCATGTGGTTGACAAATGCACAAAGTTTGTGGTGATTAAGCCGTATTGTTATTTCGGTGTTACCCCTTTTCGTTTTAAGTGTAAACTACGCCCAACTGTGTGTGGCTGTCGTCTGGCCCTGCAATGCAGACCTTTTGGCTAGCTTGTCAATGGCGGATTCGAACCCAGCCTTCCACTTTGAATGAATGATATTGACCTTTTCCTCAACACACTTAGCACAACTCGCTGCTTAGTTAAACCCTTTGCTACATGACACGAAGTCACCTAGCTATTGTCGACTAAGTTAGCTTAGTTCTGTGGCTGTGGGTTGAGTTGCATGCTAGGCTAGCCCAGCTGTAACACTGCAGCCCGCTTGTTAGCAATAAATCGACCGTTTTCCCACAGCCAATCTGGCAACCCTGCAGGCAGCGAGCAGTGGATTTAAATTAAATTCCTCTCCACTTTTGAACTTGCGGTGGGTGCTGTTTTGTGTTTGGGACCTTAATCGAGTCTCGTGTGGCCAGTTTTATACCCACATCCCATAGAACTGTCGCAGATGAGATTGTTATTTTACTCAAATTTATCGTGAACACTTTGAAGTTTCGAGACACATAGAATTGGCAAGACAGGTAGCGTTTATTGGTTAAAACACTTTTGTCATCCCAATATCATAAATGTAAGTATAAAGACTGCATTTACAAAACAAACACAACAACAAAGATTACCGTGACATTCACATATATAACATTAGACCTTTTTTCCCGTTTAAATAAATCACAACTCAGTACAGTGGGGTTCTGTGAAGGGGCAACCCTAAAAGGTCGTCTATGAATCCTTACATTATCAATACTTTTATACGATTTAAGTGATGGATTTCCATGAATGTTTCATCTACTTTTTCTTCTTTTTGAACTTGCTCTTCATGCTCAAATATTACTTGTGCAAAGATAAAATCTAAGTATCTGTTGTGGAACCATAGATTAGGTTAAGACATCCATTAAATGTGTTTGTCACTAACTTTTGATGTGAAGGAGCTCTTTGAGCATGATAAGACAAACATGATAAACGATTTGTACAGATAAGCATGTGATAAATGGTGAATGAACTGCGACCTTGTCAAACTCACTGTTTTGTCCTGAGCATCTTGGATGCTTTGGAAAGTCCAAAATGTGCATTCGTTGTAATACCTATGAAGCATCATTGTCAGTTTTATTTGCATTAACATTGTTATGTAATATTCAGTAGTACTCCTCCCTGACTGCAGGCTGTGCAGATATGTCAGTAGTTCACACTGTAACTTCTGTAACTGGGCTGCTGCTCAACAGAGCAACCAGACAGACAACCTCCCGCCTGCTCGTCAGTTTTGGAACCTAAATGAAGTGTTTTGTTTGCCTGAGGATAGTTTTGGGTTGGTTGCTGTATTTAGAAAACACAGAGACGCAGATAAGATACTTTAATAATCCCAAAAGGAGTGCTCAAACTAATGCCTCTATTACAAATAGAATCAAAAGCAACTGCTGTGTAAAGACTATTCCTGTGTATCGAGTTTCTTTGGTTTTAAACCCCTTTTGACTTTTGCCACAAAACACTGTTGATTAAAATCAATTTAATGTTAATTTTAATAGGTCAGAATTTGAGGGGGCCTGTAATTATGGTAAAGCATTTTTTTTCTTCTGGCATTTGTGCTTAATCATTTGCAGGTGTAAAATCATTGGTTTCATGGTTGATTTAAGTTTCCTCTAAGCTTTTTGTTGAGTAATTGAATAGTGGTGTGACAATGAAAAAGGTATGACAAATGGTGAAGTGGATAATCACCATTTGGGCTGTAGTGTTCTACCAGGCAATAGAAGCTTTTTTTTGCATATTATCTGCACATTGATGCAGAAATTGATATTCATATCTAATTTTTTCCATGACACTTATTCATGAACGGCAGAATTTTGACACTTACTGGTATTTCAAAACAACTTCACATTTACAAAAGTGTCTTATATCAATCAAAAAGACTTCTTGAGTCACCCAAACTCAAAATAACGGTTATGACTATATGACTGAGTGTAATGTAAATTTTTTTTCAAAACAATTATTGTTCTCTCGTCAATAATAAATCCTAGCATCTAACTGGGTTTTCTGGTATGACAGGAATAGTTACAGCATTAAATGGGATGAAATTGATTTATAAAGCATTTTCTGGTTTTCCACCAACCAAGTGCAGAGATCGCTCGCTAAACAAGTTGTCTGAAGTTGTCAAGGACCAAAATTCAGGATTAAACATATCCACTTAGAATTATGAAGGCCAAGAATGCTTCCACCAAACACTCTAGATTTCAGGGGAATTAACTGCCTAGAGCATTACTCTTACAGAGTGGTTTTAATACTTTTAAAGATACCCTTAATGAAATTTCTTGACAATGTAACCAAAAATTTGTCTGTGCTGAAATGCTAATTTCTTCTGTCCTGTAGGTGAATCATGACAGAATATAAGCTGGTTGTGGTGGGAGCTGGTGGCGTTGGCAAGAGCGCACTCACTATTCAGCTCATCCAGAATCACTTTGTCGATGAATATGATCCTACCATTGAGGTAAAGACACCGTCTGTGTGCATGCATGTGTCTCTGAAGGACACTGACATGGCTTTTTATGTGGATATGGGGGGAGCACAAGGAGAAACTCCTCCAAAAAAGTAGTCGCAGCAGGTTTTTCTGGTTTATGTCAGAAGGACACCTAACAGGTTTTTAATAATTTTCCACTCATGTCTGTCATCATACTTTCTCATGGAACTGGCCTATTTATAGTGAACAGTCTCATTACATTGAAACAATAATCGATGTGTTAGAGTGGTTTTGCTCCACAGTAGATTGTGTATATATATATATGAGATAGCAATTAAGATGTTAATTATTCCTGCTGGATCATATCATTGTGTATGTGCGCGCTTGCCCTGGAACAGTTAAAATTAGGACCTCATTATAAATTTAGGTCCCCTGGAAAAATGGGATTGTGCTACTACAGCTAGGTTAGAGCAACAGCTCAATACCTTACAGTGACCAACATACAATATAAGTAAAATTCAGGTCACATCTGACAGAGCAGGTATAAAAACAGCAGGCGTTTAATACATGTTTTGTATGGTCACAAATACATAGGTGAGGTTTCAAAAATGCAGGTTATTTTGTCATAATCTTCACGATAATTTAATTTTAAAGCATCAAAATAGTAGAACCTTAGAGACAACAACCCTAAATATGATGAAAACCTATACTTTTTTGACCCGTCTCTTCCAGGACTCCTACAGAAAGCAGGTGGTGATTGACGGGGAGACGTGTCTGCTGGATATCCTGGACACTGCAGGTCAGGAAGAGTACAGCGCCATGAGGGATCAGTACATGAGGACAGGGGAAGGATTCCTCTGTGTCTTTGCTATCAACAATACCAAGTCCTTTGAGGACATTCACCACTACAGGTGAGCTCTACAGAGTCCGAGGGACAAGCATGAAACGTGTCCTGATCTCGTGACTGATAAAAGTGATTTTAACTTTTTTTTTGTTGTAAGGGGAATGTTTTGATTATCATTTATAAGTTTGTGTTTCGGATTTGTGAGAAAATCCTCTTGATATTGAAAAGATAGGAAAAAAACAATCTCAAGAGAAGTATGTGATATTAATTTACCTATCTAGCTAGTAAAGGAAACCCTGTCGGCATGGTGACAAATGTGCCCTTTATTCCCTAGCACCATGATTATTAGATGAAGAAATGTTGACACATCACTTATTCTGCTGCAGACTTCTGACTGTTACTCATTTCCTCACTGTTTTCAGCTTACTGTCACCCTTTTCCGAGACTGAACGTCAATACCAGCTTTTCTTTAGCCCATGACACACACTTAAATTGAATGCTGACTGAAGTGAAACTGTTAAATGTAATCAAATGTAGTCTAATGGCGCAATTAATGATTGGCATGTTCATAGTGATAAGCAAAATAAATGAAAGGCAGACCTTCTACTGTCTGCATGCTGGCATACAGCAACGGTGATGTCATGAGCTGTTTTTTTTTTTCATCAGCTCACATGGCCTCGCCTGGGCTACCCGGCCAGGGTTGATCAGATGCTCACTGAGCAATAAATCATACATGTAACAAACATAACTTCATCCACTTCATTTGTCTTCTATCTATCTTCATAATCTGAGATTTCTCATGAACTTTCTATCAAGTAAACATTTAAAAAGAAAATCTTGTCATTATTGTTAAGTATGCAATTTAGGAGTTTATGATTTAGCTAAATTGCTCAATTTTACCCAGTGTTGTCACTTTGAGCAATTATTTAGCATTTGGGGAAAAAATAATAAATTACAAAATTTCAGTCCAAGCATAAAATTAAATAATTTGGACATTTTCATGTCCTGACTGGCATTACGCTCCATCCAGTACAATGAAAAATAAGGAAGTAACAAGATTGTACCATTTTTTGATTGACTGCCATTTTCCAAAAATTAAACATCAGCCGCAAATTGGCAGAATATCGTGGTATAGATAGTAATGGCAAGTTATAAAGGTTGGTTGTCATGACATTTACAAAACATTATCCAGAATTGTCCATATTTGTCTGACATTACTGCAATTTGTTTTAATGATATGCCATTTTCTCAAGACATTAAATACATAAAGCTTTGGAAGTTTGAATTAATAGATACATTTACCTGGATATGTCATCCTATAGAGAACAGATTAAGCGGGTGAAAGATTCTGAGGACGTCCCCATGGTGTTGGTTGGCAACAAGTGTGACCTCCCGTCCAGGACTGTGGACACCAAGCAGGCTCAGGACTTAGCACGCAGCTACGGCATTCCCTTTATTGAGACCTCAGCTAAAACCAGACAGGTAAGAGTTCAGCCACACTTGGCCACACCCTCAACAAACACTAAACCACGGTAGGGTTTCTCTTCAGATTTACTTTGTGTTGATTGGTGAGAACATGCATGATTTCTTGGGGGCACTGGCTTAAAGGGCACTGCTTATTTTGTACAAGTTTCACATTACAATCCATTTCAGTAATAGTTAGGTTAAATCATAAGTGTTTTGAAAATTGTCCTCGCAAAGAGTTAATAATCTTGGCACAGGGGGTCTTTTGCCATGTGGTAATAGTGATTTGTGTTAAAACTGTGCTTTTTTTCTTCCCTGGAAAATGCTGTGCATCATTAGAACCTCTCCTCTTAAGTGAATTTTTAATTCAAGGGTGATACTGTAATCATTGCATGATTCTTTGTCATTAAAATGTGGAATTATTTTCTATTAATTCAATCTGCAGTGAATCCTGCATCATTGAAAATCTGTAATTGTGTGTGTGTGCATGAACGGACCAACTGGTGTTGATGATTCTGTCTAATGGTTACTATGACTGAATATTGGGATGATGATGTACAGGTACACCGAATGGTGTGTGTTGAGATCATGGCCTGATGTTGCTGGTGGTTCTCCTGGGGTTGATCAGAGCTTTAACTGGTGTTGAGAATTTTTTGTCTAAGAGATCATTTCTCTGCAGGTAGAATCACCTGTTTTTACCTGTGTGTACGATTACGTCACGATCCACAAGGTGCTGCTATTGGACTGCATTAAATTCGAAGCTGCCCAGTGTTGCTTGTCTCAGGGAATAGCCAGACCTCAGTTGAGATCCCTCTTATATACATTATATATTACATTATATTACATATATTACATGTCACACTTTATATTTGCCATTACTGCAAGTACCTTTACTAGATGTTAAGAAAATCGATGAAAGTGCTACTTTGTTCAAAATTTAAAATCACTGAAATACACCTGACATTTAGGTGTATTTCATTTTTTACATTTAGGTGGTATGATACGGCTGTCGTGCCCAGCATCAACATTAAGAAATGTCTTTAAAGTGAAGTCAGTCTTTGGGGGGGGAAATAAATAAATTAAAAAATAACAAGTAATTTTCAAATGATTACTGTGAGTCAGCAGTACAATGAGTAGTTTTGAAATTTCAATCTACCAAAACTCATAATCCAATTCAACATATATCCATGAACCTCAAGTTTTAACTATCATTATTCACTCACAGAAAATAATCAAGTCAGGAAAAACATCGAGAAACTAACAGGAGGAGCATCCTGCTTAAGATCACAGGAATCTCAGAAAACATGGCTGGCATGCAAATTGACACAGCGAAGGCCAAGCCAGTTCAGGTATATAACCTCTCTGTATGGGGCTGCATATGTGTCTGATGTCTGTCAGGGGTTAATGTTAGCTCACAAGGTAGGCTTGAAAGGTAGCTGTTTCTTATTCAGCTCAGCTGTAATTCTTGCTCCTTGATGCATAGTTCACTGGCTGTGTTTTAATGTATTGAACCAAATACAGCTAACAACCGAGCTTCAAATAAAAATTAATGTTTGATTGAGTTAAAGCATTACAGAGGGCAACAGTAATACAATTCTAAATCAATTTTTACAGCAGCACGTTGAAAAAAATGTTTAAAAATGCTTGCGGAACATTCTTATGGATGATTTAATTTCCAATATGCTAATAAGTTATCACCTTTTGAAATTCAAATGAGCTGCAGTCCCCCTTCTCTGAGACAAAGCAAAGTGTAAACTTTTTTTCAGGCCTACAGGAGGTAAGTGTTTGACCTTCAAAAAGAGATTTTGGGAGGAGTATAAGTTCATGTAGCTATGGCACTCCTAGATTTTAGCAGACCTAAGGTTTGCTGGTAGATCCATTGTGTTTTTAAGCTGTAACTCATGAACCCATACAACATGTCCTGTTGTATTCCTCAACACTGAGGGAAGTTGTGTCTCATGCTGCAGAGAGTGGAAGATGCCTTTTACACTCTGGTACGGGAGATCAGGCTGTACCGGCTCAATAAGCTCAGCAAGGAAGAAAAGACTCCGCGCTGTGTCAAGCTTAAAAAGTGTGTTGTGATGTGAAAGGGGTAAGTGTTTTCAGCCGCGCCCCACCAGCTCTGTGTGTTTGTTAGATCTGATAGTGGTGAAGGCAATGGGAAAAGAGTTGGTGCTGGATTCTTAAAGCTAACCTCATGGTTTCTACTGGGGCTGTGGTGAGGCTCTAACCAGAGGCTGAGACAACTGATGATTCTTTTCTGCTTCAGTGTGTCTGAATCATGGCTTATTATAATCTGAGGTTTGTTTTCCCCCCTGGCTTGATGTACCCGACTCTAAACATGAGTTCAGTTGTCCTCTAATTTCACTGGTCTGCTTTCATGCTTGTGTGCTTCTGCTGCGATCCAGAGTATGTTGTACAGTGGTGTTTCCTGTTAAGATGCAAATGTCTAATTTCTGCCATTTCCACAATGAAATGCTACCAATGGCCTTTTTGATTGTAGCCACTTTGAATGAACTGCCTCACCTCTTCTCCGTGTCCTGTTTCATGAGCAGCGGTTGTTCTGTGCTTCTTTGGCCGGGTTATATTTCATCCACACCCCTTTTGTCATTAAAATGCTCTTAGAAACACATTATTTTTCTTTTGGGATGGGACCACATTGTGATGACCCTATATCAGTATCTGTTGTAGATTTTCAACTGTTGTCAAAACTACCTCCCACAGGTGGTAGGTGCGTCGAAGGCTTTTGGTGTTACAGCAAAAGTCTTAATATTGCAAAATTTCCTGGCAAAACTGCCTCATATTTTGGCTAAACTACCAGTGTGGAATGACCTCAATGTGCCGAAATCAAGATGTAGAAAGGTGCACAAGCTCATGAGCCAACTTATGTGATTAATGGAGATTTTCTTGAATCTGGGACTAAGTCATGTACCAAAATGTTTCCAAGAGTGTGTGTGTGTGCTTCTTTGTAACGGGCGGACATATTGTGCACAAGGTTGTGTTTGTTCTTGAGTTCCTCCTTGACACGCAAATCACCTCTTTTCTTCTATTTTTATGCAATCTGAAGTGAGTTCAGGTCTGCACAGTTCAGTCTGAAATAGTCCTCACTGTGAAGTAGCTGCATCTACATGGAAACCTTTTCTTGATTATTTATAAATAATAATAAAAAAAAAACACCTCAGCCTAAAATATAAAAGATACTGTTGGATTTCCTTTAAATATATTGATATATTTTAAAGAATCGCTTAACTTATTTTAAATGAATGCATGACTGCTTTAATTTTTTAGAGTTTCATTGTTCCTTCTTTGTAGTCTTTGAATATTTATTAGGCTTGGAAATACAGACAGGATATTTCTTACCTCTATAAGTCAATTTTTAGAATGATTCAAGCGAAGAAAAGGACAACTTGTCCTGTCTCCAAACACTTGGCTCATGTAAGTGTAGCTACGCACAGTGGTTCAGTCCTTGGACAATCTGACTTCTACTGGTGAGATCCAGTAATATTCATCCTGTTCTGTTTTGATTCACTCCAATATCTGAAACTGAAAGTGATGAATCTACCTGATTAATCTAGCCAATTTACTTTTCGATGGATGGAAAAAAAAAATGAATTGCAACTCTGATCATCATTGCTGATTTTTTTCTTATGGATCTCTTGGTTTAATCTCTGGGTTTGAACTGGGAAATCAAAGTTTTGTACGGCCATCTAATCTCATGAATTAAGTCATGTTTAGGAACAGCAGTGAATTAATGTCAGGACTTTTTCCCTGCAGGATGGGATGCTGCTTTTCTCACTGCTAGATATTGATACAGGAATCTTTAATGTGCCCCTATTATATTATTATTATTATTATTTGTACTTTTGAGAGACCTTTTCATATTTTTTTTCATTTTTGTTATGAAAATACTACTAATACTATATGAAACCAATGCTGTGTGTGCACGCATGTGTGTGTGCGTGGGTGTGCGTTTGCATGCATGCACCATGGGGAGAACATGTATTTGATACACTGCTGATTTTTTCACTTTACCCACTTGCAAAGCACATAGACGTCTGTGATTTTCATCGTAGGCACAGAATCAAAAACAAAAATTCAGATAAACACATTATATGATTATTAAGTCATTAATTTGCATTTTTTTGCATTACATAAGTATTTGATCACCTACCAACCAGTTAG
The DNA here is from genome assembly GCF_037954325.1 of Fistularia commersonii. Classification (NCBI taxonomy): domain Eukaryota; kingdom Metazoa; phylum Chordata; class Actinopteri; order Syngnathiformes; family Fistulariidae; genus Fistularia; species Fistularia commersonii. The sequence goes on along the minus strand of NC_141300.1, from coordinate 8,049,272 downwards.
AATTGCGTCTCTCACAGGCCTATTAGTTTTTCCTTAAGAAGCCCTCCTGTTCTCCACTCATTACCTTTGTTGACTGCACCAGTTTGAACCCGTTACCTCTATAAAAGACACCTGTCCACACACTTGATCAAAAACTCCAACCCCTGTATAAGAGCTGTAGGACATCTGGGATAAAATTGTAGACCTGCACAAGGCTAGGGTGGGCTTCAGCACAATAGGCAGCCAGCTTGGTGAGAAGGCAAAAACTGTTGGCACAATTTTTTGAAAATGAAAGAAGATCGAGATGACAGTTATTCTTCCTTGGTCTGGGGTTCCATGCAAGATTTCACCTGGCAGGGCATCAGTGGTTATAAGGAAGGTGAAGGATCAGCCCAGAACCACAGGGCTGGACCTGGTCAATGACGTGAAGAGAGCTGGGACCACAGTCTCAAAGAAAACCATTTGTAAAGCACTACGCTGTTATGGATTAAAATCCTGCTGCACATGCAAGATCCCCCCTGCTGAAGCCAGCACATGTCCAGGCCCGTCTGAAGTTTGCCAATGACAATCTGGATGATCCAGAGGAAGAATGGAAGAAGATCATGTGGTCTGATGAGACAAAAATAGAGCTCTTTGGTCTAAACTCTACTTGCTGTGATTGGAGGAAGACCATCCTAACCAAGAAGCATGGAGGTGGAAACATTCTTTGGGAATGTTTATTTGCAAAAAGGGACAGGATGACTGCACCGAACTGAGGGGAGAATGGATGGGGCCATGTATTACAATATCTGGGTCAACAACTTCCTTCCCTCTGTAAGAGCTTTGAAGATGGGTCATGAATGGGTCTTCCAGCATGACGACCTGAAACACAGACCCAGGGCAACTAAGGAGTGGCTCCATGAGAAGCATCTCAAGGTCCTGGAGTGGCCTAGCCAGTCTCCAGACCTGAACCCAATAGAAAATCTTTGGAGAGAGCTGAAAGTCCGTATTGCCCAGTGTCTGCCCTGAAATTTGAAGGATCTGGATAAGATCTGTATGAAGGAGGGATCAAAAATCCCTGCTGCAGTGTGTGCAAACCTGTTCAAAAACTTCAGGAAATGTCTGATCTCTTTAATTGCCAACAAAGATTTCTGTCCCAAATATTTAGTTCGTTTTTTCTGATATATCAAGTACTTTTCATGCAATAAAATGCAAATTAATTACTTTAGAATCATGCAATGTGTTTTTCTGGATTTTTGTTTTAGATTCCGTCACCCACTGAGTACCTATGATAAAAATTACAGACCTCTACGTTATTTGCAAGTGGGAAAAGACTAAAAATCAGCAATGTATCAATGTTGTATCAAATACTGTGTGTGTGTGTGTGTCATATAGATATATATTTTTTTGTTAATATATATTTATATATCACATTAAATATATATATGTATGTACATATATACGCATATATGTATGTACGTGTATATAGGTATATGCATGTCTATATGTATATATTTGTATATATGTATGTGTGTTTATATATGTATGTGTGTATATATATGTACGTATGTATCTATTTGTGTGTGTGTATATATATATATATATATGTATATGTGCGTGTATATGTACACATTTGCATTCAGAAGCTGTTGCAATGAACACACAATTGGTCAAAGGAGCTCTCAATGGAGGTGAAACAGACCAGGCTGGGAAAAGAGAAGATATCCATCAGAGAGATAGAAGAAATGTTAGGAGTGGCCAAGTCAATAGTTCAGCACTTTCTGAGGAAAAAAAAAAGTGCACTGGTGAGCTTGGGAACTCTAAAAGGCCTGGACGTCCACGGAAGACAACAGTGGCGGATCATCGCAGCATCCTTTCCATGGTGAAGAAAACCTCCTTCACAACATCCACTCAAGTGAAGTACACTTGCCAGGAAGTAGGTGTATCAGTATCCAAGTCTACCATAAAGACTAAATTTAATGAGCGTAAATACAAAGGATTCACAAGGTGGAAACCAGTAATCAGCCTTAAAAATAGAAAGGCCAGAATTGACTTTGCCAAAAAGCACCTGAAGAAGCCAGCACAGTTCTGGAACAGCACTCTTTGGATAGATGAGCCTAAGATCAACCTGTACCATAATGATGGGAAGAAGAAAGTTTGGAGAAGAATTGGAACAGCTCATGATCCAAAGTACACCACATCATCTGTGAAACATGGTGGAGGCAGTGTAAAGGCATGGGCATGTATGGTTTCCAATGGCACTGGGTCACTTGTGTTTATTCATGATGTGACGAAAGTCAGAGGCAGCCGGATGAATTCTGAAGTATATAGGGATATACTTCTGCTCAGATTCAGCAAAATACAGCAAAGATGATTGAGCTGTGTTTCATAGAACAGATGGACAATAATCCAAAACATACTGTATATTTTGCAGTTTCAGTCTTGCCAGCCTGGTGCAGATCTACAATTTTGTTTCTGGTGTCCTTTGACAACTCTTTGGTCTCAGTGGAGTTTGGAGTGTCACTGTTTGAGGTTGTGCACAAGTGTCTTTTATACTGATAACCAGTTCAAACAGATGCCATAATACAGGTAACGTGGAGGGCAGAGGAGCCTCTCGGAGAAGTAGTTACAGGTCTGTGAGAACCAGAAATCTTGGTGTTTGTCGGTGACCAAATACTTATTTACTGGGGAATTTACCTATTAATTAATTGAAAATCCTACAATGCGATTTCCAGGATCCCCCCCATTCTGTCTCTAATCACTGAAGTGTACCTATGATGAAAATCTCATCTCTTTAAGCGGAAGAACTTGCACAAGAACTTGCACAATTGCCCCAGTGTATATGCATATATATATATGTATGTGTGTGTGTGTGTGTGTGTGTGTGTGTGTGTATATATATATATATATATATATATATATATATATATATATATATATATATATATATATATATATATATATATATATATGTGTGTGTGTGTGTGGACACTTTCTTTTTCCTCTTGCCCTCAGCATTCAATTTTAGCAGTGGAATCCAGTAATTGTTGTATTTTTCATTGGAGTCCTCCTTCTTGCATGACTGTTTTTTTATTGTAACCCACCATGGATGGAATAATTGCTGACCTTTGACTTCATTTTTTAGTGGCTGCTTGAAATAAGGTGATGCTATTTCACGTTTTTTGGTGCTTTAAAAAAAATCCCAAAACAACCTGTGTCTGTAACCTGCATTCTTTTCACTTCTCTTCCAGGGTGTTGACGATGCCTTTTACACATTAGTGAGAGAAATCCGGAAGCATAAGGAGAAGATGAGCAAGGAGGGCAAAAAGAAGAAAAAGAAGTCCAAGACAAAGTGTACACTCATGTGAATAGTCATCCCTTTTCAAGACAGACTAAATAAAAACTATGTTGAACAGTTAAAGTGATACATTTTGTACATTACACTAAATTATTAGCCTCTTTCTCAATACCCACCATACTGAATACTAAACCTGACCCAGTTTTTGCCTTTCTATTATGTGCTACTTGGACACCAATAAGCTTTATTTTCAGTTTAGTGCCAGTTGCCCACGTGTCTTGGTCCAGCGGTTTGTTTTTTTTTTTCCAGGATGATAATGCTGATTTGGATGATTTTTCTCTAACTGCTAAGCTGTAAGTGCTGAGTTGCGACACATGCCGACACATGATCCAGTCACAAAATTATTCCTGTGCTTAAAAGGTCATGACCTGCAAGGTTTGGGCGATGGTCTTCTAAAGCACCGGATGCCAAAGAATTAAATTATCCTGTTCATGATGACAAAACTGACGTAACGAAAGGACCAATGTCCAGCCAGTTGATATCCAAATGGTTCTAGCCACTGTGTAATGTTCCCATTTGTACTGTCCTCTTGCTATGACTTAGTTATGTCACTGATGTAGGTATGCATGGAAAATTTTACTCTTCTCCTCCTTTTAACGCCCCGATTTGGTATTAATTCATTTGCAGTTTGTCATTGCTTTGTATTGTATGGGGGAGCGATTTTCTTTTTTGGATGTGTTGTGTCCCAGAAGATAATGGTATTTGCAAACTGCCCCGGGTCAAGAGCTGGCAGCAACGAATGCAGACCCAAGTTGACATTAGTAGTTAATCAGGTATACAGTAAAGACTATTTGCATTTGAAAGAATGAATTCTGCCATTTTTGTTTTCATTGTAACAAATTAAAAGATCCATTCAACCGGTTCTTTGATATTGAAATGAGACTTGCAGCCAGGTTTTGTGTTGTACAGTCATTTTTATGATGCAGGAATCCCTGACTCAACACAAACTGTCAGCTTGTCACATATTTCCTTTTTTTAATTTTTAATTTTAAGGAATGAAATGATCATTGGTTTGAAAAAAATCATCACATTCCTGTTTGTTACAAACAACGAAAGGCAGGGTTAATGTCAAAACATCCTCCCATCTGAGGAATTCATATCTCCCAAAATTTAGATAACATCTTCGGTTTCAGTTTTTTGAGGACTTGTGAATTTGTAATAGAAGCCCATGAACTGTCATGCCTTGAATATTTTCCTTGCCTGTTGACTCATTTGCTTGTGGGTTGCAGGAAAGAGAATGCATGGTTTAAACAGCTTTCAGGAATCTTGTTCTTGTGTTGCTGGTTGGTCATATTCTCCCCTCAGAAAGTGTTAAAATTGTTTTGGAAGGCTGCCTTTCAACAGCAGTGATTGTCCTGCAGCCTAATTTGTTAGTTTTCTCAGAAAGCTTCTATCTTGCAGTCCTTTAACTGGAAGTGGTGTCTGTAAATGAGGCAATAATTGTCATGAAATTGGTTTTTTAGACAAGATTGTCCAACTTAATTTTAAAGAAGGCCTAGTTTCTCTTAAGAGTCAACTTGTATTTCACCTCTTCTATCAAATTTACAAGCTGCTCCCCTCGGGTTTTATTTGCCTTTTTATGTTTGCATTAGGTGCTACATTTAGAAAGAGCTGAGACAGCAGTGATATTGTCTGTTTGCTCAAGAAAATGCACAAGATACTGGTTTTTAGCAGATTAATGCATGAGTAATGAGTAACACAGAAAATCCAGGAATTAATTTTTTTTAATTAATGTATTTTGACCCGGTATACATTTTTTTTAGTAGTTAATTGTTATAATGCAATTGAAATCCAGAGCCCTGATGTTTTAAGAGTAACTTAACCACTGGCTGAAAATCAGTGCTCTGCTACCCCATCGGGTGGAGTTTCTAACCTTTTGCAACTGTATCCACATTGTCTAGTGATGCCATGGGCTCCACAAGTGCACCTCTACATTGTTGCAGCAAGGTAGGAAGTTTAACCTCTGGAGGCTGGCAAGAAATGATTTTTGTGGCGTGTTAATGTTTCTCAAGGTTTCAAAAAAAAAAAAAAAAAGTGGATCATTTTCCTCTTCTTTGATTGCGTGCCAAGGCTGATTTCTGAAATGTATCATTTATACCTTGATCGTATTTTAACAACCTTTTGTATAGTTGTGATACTGAAAGGTGCATATTTTGTAAATTGTGCATTTCGTTGGTGTGTCTAAATGAATGTTGCTTTAATGGAGTTTTACTCCGCTCTGTGTATGTGACTAGAGTGTGACTGCATCCAGGTCTAGGGAAGTGAATGAATGACCACTTTGCAACATGCCTGTTGTGGGGAGTGTGGAGTGGTGATCTGATCTCAAATGAGTCTATTTTTTGCCATGAATCTCACCACTCCTATTTAATGTGTAATAAAGAACAAAGTAAAGCAGAGCATGACTTTGTCTTTCTTCAAGATGATAAATAGACTTTTCCTGATAGAGTATCTTAAAAGTACATAAAGCCAAGGCTGACTTGCAGGCCACCAACCTGTTCATCTCTTTCCTCAAGCACCATGAATAAATCATCCGTCCAATGCAAAAATCCAGAACACATGACTTGAGATATTTTCATGTAAGAAACCCTAATTTCATTGGTACCAAATGTTTTACATTATAAATTTCCAGGCTTTTCAAGTTTGAATGGGCCACACACAAATACAGCATATCTGACAGTTACATTTTTTATAAACGATCAGGCATGGATTCTATGTCATTACATATATGGATCAGCAGGTGTCACTGTTAACTCGGCTTGGAAGATCTATCTTGAAAAGCCACACATTTTAGGAGAAGGGTCCTCAATAAAATTGTGTTTTGTCCTTTACCAAATGCATTACCTTTTTTTAAACAAACTAAGTACTAAATCCAATAAACGAAAGAGCCAGAGTTTCAATAAGTAGAATCCACAGTTATTCTGAGAGCAAGCAAGGCTGGGGATGAGTTTATTAAAATATTCATAATGAATAACTAAAAAGGATGTGGTAAAAAGTGGATAAATTATGTTCTTGTGGTTGCTGTTTGGAAAATAGATGTCTTTTATGTTGCCTTCCACCCCCATGTTGTTTATGTGAACTTGATGAAACAGCAGAGTTGTGTGTTCTCAATTTTCTCGTGACCAGGTCTTGTTTTTCAACATCCTCCCCCTAAAGACACCTCCCATTTTACATTGTATTGATTAACCCATCACCACAACACCCCCATGATGACTGACTATTTTATGTGTCTTAATGTGGTTTTGTCAAGCTGTTTTTTTTTACCCCCTCCCTATCTTGTTCTCCAGTCGTCTCTGCTCTCCCCTGGCAACATGCTCTCATTATTAATATAACACAGCAAGACTGTAATGATTCCTAAAGTGACCATTTTCACAGCACCTCTGCCACATAACTGTCAGTATTTTATTCCTTCGGAAAACATTTGAATGTAATGAAATGGGGAGGGTGGGCATTGTCTGTCATTTATCTCACAACAGTCTAACATCAGTCATGGAACAAGATCGTGCCTCTAAACATGAACAAAAAAAAGATTTTATATATGTTTATATGAATCTGTTTTTCTCTCTCTCTCAGGGCGGAAATGGGAAGTAGCTGTTTAAGCACTTGTAATATAACATTAGATTCACTGAACTCAATCCTCTGAAACATGAAAGATTTGGAAATTTGATATGATAACCAGTTGACTATTTTCAAAATGTGTGAGATGCTGTTCTCCGGCATCATACAGTATGAATTAAGTTAAATGTGTTTTTGAAAATATGTTAATTTGCTAGTTTATTAATAATAGAATGGAATAGAAATGGAGTAACAGTTTGGTTTTGAGATGTACCCACTATATACTGCATACATATACATATCCACACACATACACATGCACACATACATGTGTATGTATGTGTGGGTGTAAGCGTTCATAGATTTTTTTTGTGTGTGATCTTTTCAAAACATCAATAAGTTCATTATCTGTTTAACCAAAGATAAATAAAAGGCTGAGGCAACGATGTAAATCTTCTTTTGTCTTTTCCCTTCAGGGTCGCCAGAGCAAATTAACCTCCTCCATCTAAACCTATTCTCAGTATCCTCTTCTCTCACATCAACTAACGTCATGTTTTCGAGGCAACACTGTAAATGTCTACAAAAGGCATTTTGTAGGAAAGTGAGGTATATTTTTTTTATTAAGCACAGCAAAGATAAACGGACAAATTCAGTTGTTTTGAATTAGTGAACATGCTTTACCTCAAATGGTTGTCAATTTTTTTTTAAATTTCTATTTTGCAACACATTGTCTCTGGTGCCCATGGTTACGCCTCCTTATTTAACCATGCTGAGACATTTCCAATTTTAATGAATGAAACATAATTTTGAACGCTGTTCATACAAAGTGAGTAGAGATGATGAATAGATAAACAAAACAAAAAAAGAAAAGAAATTCAGTCACATACACTCACACACACATGTGAGCATCAATCACTGTGTTCAAATAGAAAACTGGATGAAACAGATGCTAAGTCAGGTCAATAACCAAACGGAGACAAACATTCCCACAGTCTGCTTGTGTTCTCACATAAACTGTCTGGCTCCTCTTATGTGGTCAATAACAACAAATTGCACATTGGTTGATTTAGTTTTTATACAAACTTCAATTGCATTTTTGAACGGATTTTCTTTTTTTCTCTTGACTTTGTTTAATGTCTTTGTCCAAACTTCTTTCACAGCTGTCTGAAATGCACATATTTTTGAGATTACAGTGGGCATGTCTTTGTTTTGAATAAAAATTCAGTCTCCCCATCTTTCTCTGAACTAGTTATCAGCAACTGTTGCTTCCTGCCGTTTTGAATTTTACGATATTAAAGAAATGAATCCTAATTGCTGTGTCCTCCAGTGATTGATCTCCATCTCTGCTTATCTCCATTGAAGGGATTGAAAAGCAACAGCTCCATATGCTAGAGCTTCATCCAAGGTCCTGTTCCCTCTGATAAATAATGATGTGTGATGTTCCTGCAGCTTCAGACTTGGGTTTCAGCAGAACATGATGATGATAATGATGACGAGGACCAGATTCACTTAGTCAGCAGCTTGGATTGAAATGTTAAACACATGCTCAGTGTCTGATTTCAACACAGAGTTTGTTTTTAGTGTGAAAATAGTAGATGTGAAAGTCAAGTTTTCCTCTGTGGAACAAAACTATTGCCAAGAATCACACTGACATCACATTTCTGTTATTTAATCAGAAATCAACACAAGTTGCTTATCGATATTTAAACAAATATTTCTCCTTTAAATTTCCTGTCCCTCTGTTATTATTTGGACAGTTTTTGACTCACATGGACCTGGTTTGACTCAGTCCTGCAAAACCTAGCTGACTTATTTGCTCACATTCGGAAACTCAGAAACCACTGTGTTCCAATCAGACAATGAATGGCTCCTTTCATTTATGAAAGAAAAGGAGGCTTTTAATTACAAGAAAAAAAAAGATCTTCAATTTTCTATAATGTGCAGATTGGAGATTGACCATGAATTCAATACATCTGCTTGGATTTTAGTCAAATTGTCTGTCATTTTCCATCTTGAGGTTAAAGTTCCAAGTAAATTTCTTAAAATACCTCTCAGCCAGCAGTACAAGTAATTTTCACACGTAGCCTTCATAGCCCTGTAATGTTATTATTACTCGGTGTAGATTTATCATTTTAAAAAAGGAACCCTGGCTCCTTTTCATGTGTGACCTGTTCCAGGGGAAATGCCGCAGCAGTTCCGGAAAAGGCGGTGTGTGTGTGTGTGTGTGTGTGTGTGTGTGTGTGTGTGTGTGTGTGTGTGTGTGTGTGTGTGTGTGTGTGTGTGTGTTTGAACGAGGCTTCATGTGAAACATTCGGCCTGATACATATTCTCTTGTCGCCAAGATTAATGTTTGTGTGGAGGAAGCTGTTAAGTTCACACGGTGTTACAAGGATCCTGGAAGTCCTTCTAATCACCTCCTTCCTATTTTTCACCTGTAGATTTTATCAACCAAATCTTCCTTTGTATCTTTTTACTATTTTGGTTTCTTTCCTTGATACTGTTTCATTTCCTGTTTTGTGGAGAAGGATTTTCCACATTTTCAGCTTGAGGGTATCAAGATTTTTCATTACATATCTGCGTTGATAAAGATATGGCCAGCAACACAGATGGGAATTTAAAAGCCCCTATACCACCAATGTAAGTCAGTCTTAATCTCCCTAATTGACAAAAATCAATAAAAATGACAAATAACAGTCAAGGAATCTGCAGTGAAGCTGCAGATGGCTCTACTGTGACAATATCTTTCACTGAAATTCAGACATCTAGTCTTTGGTTCTTTCCATGATATTTTTCAACTGTCATTATCACTGAGATGATGTATCGACATCTGTCCAAGATTTGCGGCGAGTTACTTCTCATTTTAACTTCAGAATAAACCTGTGTGCATCCAAGTGTTCTGTTCACAGTATTCTTTGGTACGGAAAATCCAGCCGATACAAAAGCTATTATAAAACGCGCAACGCTTTTGCACACATAAGGTTTAAAGGTCAACGTTACTCTTGTTATGTTACGTTTTCATCAAAAGTTCCATCTCTCCTCCAATTGTCTGCTGCCACTTTGACAGAAGTGGCTTCAGAACGGAGGATGCGCATAGTCATATTCTGTGAGAGGGAATGTCATGTAGTATCAAAGATGGGATATAATGCTTGCGGATCGCCGAGAGGTAAATGTCAACTTGATTGTGACCAGAGAAAGTGTACAAACTTCAAAAGCAGCGGCCTGTGTTTGTTTCTTATACAGACTTTAGATGAAAAACAATGGTTGGTGTGAAGTCGGCCTTTGTGGGTAATGGATAACAGTATCCATTACTGCGGTGCAGCTAGAGCTGTTTACTGATGTTGTGTTAGAGAAGATCATGAAGTAATCTCCTTTACGGTGCTGTTCACTTATGAATTTAAAATAAGTATTGTGAATGAGGTCTAGGGGGGTGGTGAATTCATAACCTTGAATCATATATATAATGTAAAACAGAGTTAGAGAAGTAATATTTCTATAAACAGGATTTACTTTCCTGGTATTTCCTTCTAGTTTTAGTCTTCGTCTAGGGCGGCGAGCTGCAGCGTGGTCTTAGCCGGGATGCAGCACAGAAACAGATCCTCGGATCACTTGGGATGGATAATATCGGGGCCTGTCAATCATTTTATCATAAAATCATGATAGATCGACCGGGGTTGATAACGAGAGGTGCGATAGAGCTTCAAAATGGTAGAATTCCATTTAAACCAAAACCAGAACCACACGTTGATATTGCTTTGGATTCACACCTGATTACTGTCTGATGTTTAAACTCAATAGAGGGTTTCTGCTGCCTCACTTCGACTCATAAACCTTTTTCTGCTGGCTTGATTACCCTTATATTACTTCAGTCGAGGGCCCTGGGGCGCAAACCGATGACAAGCAGACAGTGATTAAGACAAGAGCTGCTCCTCTAAACATTTACTTGAAGGAATGCACTGGGATACAAAAGAACCACTGATCAAAGATCAAGGCATCAAATGGAAGAAAAATACTATCTATCTATCTATCTATCTATCTATCTATCTATCTATCTATCTATCTATCTATCTATCTATCTATCTATCTATCTATCTATAGCGATTTAATGAGAATAACATTACAAATACATGTTTTCACCACTTTTACTTTCTTGTGCTAAAACGCTAGCATTTAAATAAATCAATTGACGTTTTGCCTTGCAACCCACTGCATGTATGCCGGGGGAACCACACTGTTCATCTTGGAGTGTCGGGCAGTTTTCGAATCCAACAACCTAGACAGAAAAATGGCCTATCAATCAAACAATCGGATTATTCTAAAATGAGTTACTCTTGGTAAACACACATCAACAAAGATAACTAAAATAAATCAATTAATTCAGCCCAGATAAGACGTTGATGAGTAAAATCCATCTTCTTACGCTTATCCTGCACTGACGAGTAAAATATTTGATTAATAAACACCAACCCAATCCTATCAGATTCTGAAAAGTTAAGGGGGAGAATTTAACCGTATTCCCCCACATCTGGATACACATGTGTATGAAAGGAACAGTTATAACTGTGATGAAACTTTTATATCCTTGTAGGTTGATTCTGTTTCCCGGCTGAACGTGGTATTTTACTTATAACAATCACAAAATAAAGAAATAAAAAACATAACCTAACAAAACATCGTATTAGTTTTATTCATTTTTTAATTGACTTGTCTGGAGGCCAATTGACTCACTCTTTTGCAGTGCTGATGTGCGATCATGACCAGACAAATTGTGTCATCCTGCTCCAGGATGCAATTCATTAGAGCACTTTCCATTAGCTCTAAAAAACGTTTTTCAAAAATTATGACCTCCGCTGTTAAACTGGTGCAGCCTATGTGTGGGCTGGAGGCAATAAGAGTGTCCATGCCAAAAACTCTCTCTTTGTGTTTGGGTGTGACGGAGGAACATAAATGCAGATAGAAGCCTCCTACATTATATTAGATTGGATACACGGAATAGCCTGTTTGAAGAGAAGTTAAGTTGTTTCCAAACTGTTGCTGTGAACAATAAACTACGTTAATACATTGTGACATGGTCCATTACTCTTTCTTTTTAAATAGTGGCAACGGCTCCTGCCACACAGCAGCCAGGAGTGAAAAAGAGAAGAGATCTAATGAATTATGCAGACAGAGCTTTCTCTCAGGCTGACAGTCTGAAACCAGCGTGGAGAAAATTGTAAGAGAAGTACGAGTCAGTGCAGCCATCACAAATCCCCCTTCCCTCCACCCCTCAGGGACCTCGGAGGCCAAGGCCTGTCAGTCAAGTGCCCCCTCCCTAAACCGTAATGTGGGGACAGTGCTTAGAAGCCTGCAGGTCTGATAAAACGTAGAAAAGATGCCTCAGAAACGAGTGTTACTCCGGGATCCTGGGGGTGTGTGTGTAGCGGTGTATGTGTTCTGTGTTGCCTACCGAGAACGGGGAAATCTCCTCGCTCACTATTCAAAGCAAACCCAATCACAATCACTTATCCTCTCCCTTGTGTCTGTGTGCATTAAGGTAAATTCACAATCATCTGACTGTCTGACCTCTGCCTTTTTAGTGAACCTACCGAGAGAATTTCCATATAATTTTAATGAAGAGGAGCTTTCCTCTTTGGCAGCCGCATGACTGTGGGCCTGCAAGATCGCAGTCTGGTAATGAGGGGCCAGAAGGGTTCAGGTGTCTTCAAAACCCCAACACAGAAAAGAGACTTAATACAGACATGTTTTCAGCAGCCCTGCAGGAAACAGGGTGTCGGATGAATATTCATGGGGCATTGATGAATTGTGTTGCCTACAGCCGCGTGCTGCTCTGAAAGTCCTTGTGTTGCTTCATTTTTTCACCAGAGGTCCTTGGCGCTGAACCGTCATGGGCCACAATACAGAACCCCGGCATCCAACTACCAATTATCATCTGAGATCAACTTGTTATGTTGACACAAACACCGCAATTTGAGAGGCTTGTATTTATTCTAATGACCCCGTTCAGAAAGAGTAGCTGGCTGAGTTGATTGGATTTTTTTTTTCTCAAATGCTTTGCAATCACTCAAGCAATGTTTTGAACTGTGAACATGCTGACATAAATAAACACATTTACTTTTATATTAATTAAAAAAAAAAAAAAAACGGGCACAGATCACCCCAACAGTTGCGTGCTGTTGAATGTATACATTTTGCTCGTTCCGAGCGCTCGTGAAGATGTTGAGCATGACAGACTCAGGACTGAGGTGCAGAAGGGTGATGGGATAGAAGGCCTGGGGACTGAGCAGCATTGTGTTCAGCAGCTCCCCCAGATGGGTGATTCATACCAGCCTCATCACTGGCAACAGACAGGACTTCCAGGCCTTTATTACCTCAATCCATCACCATCACTTCATCAATCTGAGCCCCTGTGAAACACTTCTCCAACCAGTCCCAAAACGCCCATCCCAACACGTAGCCGGACAGAGATTTACACCCACCCCAATAACACCCTCTCTCAGTCTAACACACACACACCGACACACACACACACACACACGGCAAGACTGAACGAGGGAGGAAGTTTGTAAAGGCCATTCTGCTACCAAACATGGTGTGAAGCCGTCTCCCCGAGGGCGTCTGGCTGACAGGCTATCCCGCAATTTGAAATCCACTTACACTCCAGCCACATTATACCACCTGCTGCAGCTGACCAACGTGTCAAGCAGCCAGATTATGATGGATACACTTAGAAGTGGTAGAAATCATTAAATCATTTTTTGCTGCTGGTGAAAGCTCACCAGCATACTTGATTTACCCTTTTTTTATGTAGAAAACAAATAGGCCTTTTTAATTCCAATGCAACGACATGAAACCGAGCCAACACCCACACCTCATTATCCATTAAATCTAATTTAATGTGTTAATATGGTAGTTTGAGTGGGTTCTACACGAAATCGGTCAAACAATGTTGCCTATAGTACGAGGATTATTGATACTAACTGTATTGTCGATCCTCAAAGCATCGATTAAAGAATTACAACAAGGCACTTTATTTTATGTAGCTTTTTTTGTTGGTATTTGCTTATTTGGTGCTGCACAACACAGCTGACAATACAGGTTTAGATCTGCGGTCACAGTGATGAGATCAGTCACGAGCATGAAGGATTCCAGATTGAACCGAAAGCCTTTGTGGCTCATGTTTCCGTGTTAAATCACGCCACAGTTCCGTTTTACCCGAATCCCAAATGAACAGATTTATTTTTCTTCTTACCAGATGAAACACCTCACGGTGCCAGACATGGTGCACATTGCTCCTGTAACAACAATATCGTCGCAATTATGAAACACACTAACTTTCCCTCTTTGATGATGATGAATATCTGTTTGAGGCTGGTATTATTACTTTGACATTGTTGTTCCACCATGAACACAGACTCTTGTATGTTGCATGTCATTAAATTGAATGTAATAATGTTGATGTCACTCCGTCTGACAGCAGCAGAGCGAGGAGGCGGCGTGTGTTTGATGCCGAACCTCCAAGGCATCGATATAGTGAATTCATGCACAAAACTCCAAGACGAGACTCCTGACCTGCTTTCAGAGAAACATGCGATCACTCGCTTCAAAAGATTGACATATACATTATAATATATGAACAGAACAGTCATATCAAAAACCTTAATAGTTCAAAATATAGTACTGACTGCATGAATGAAATTATAAACCGGTGATCTATGCATTTACTAAATCATTCCATCTTTTCTTTTACAGTCTTTATATGACATTGTTATTTTCACATATATATAAATATGTGTGTGTGTGTGTGTGTGTGTGTGTGTGTATAAATATATATGCTGTATATATAGCACATGTATCTATTTATACCATTAATTCATCGCGTGCTTTATTTCATACTTTAAAATGTGGATTAACCCTGTTGTTTACTGCTTCATGGAAGACTTGAATTACCGGCCCTCTGACAATGATTTGACGCTGAATAGATTATTTACTTTATTACAGACATATAATACGTCTTCTGTATCTGACTCCTTTTCGGTGACAGGAATGAGTTACTGTAAACTGTGCTGCCGGGGTTCGTTTGAACTCGATGAATGTTCGGCTTTGCCTATTTATTCTTAATCTGTTTTCTTTAACGCATTGCTAGTGTTATTTTGCCCTCCCTCTTGGGTTTTAAAGAAGGCAACAGATGAAAGGGGGAACAATGGTACAAACTGAGTTTGAAGTACGAGCCTCAATTCCTCGGAAAGAGTTGAATCACCACCTTTGTGACAGAATTAACATAAACATAACTTTGTAAGCTTCAATATTTATTGCAAGGGCTTTGGACTGTTTACACAGACTTCAGCGCTGCAGTGTTTGCTATAAATAAGGCAAAAGACATAAAACTTGGAATTTTTCTCAATAAAACAATTTGCTCTTTATTTACATGATTAAACTGGTTCGTGATTAATGTTCTGCTCTTTCTTGGTGGGTGATATCTTCCCCGTTTGCAAGTTCCTTGCTCGCAGGCTGCAGAGCATTCTAGCTTAAATGAATCTCTGTTTTTGAACTTTGGTGGAGAATTTTCTCCACTCCTTGAGGCGATATTCAGTTGGTGAAGCAGACTTAAAGGACAAAATGGAAACCAATCACTATTGGATATTATGTCATATTGATTTATGGCTGCTATTATATACTCCTACCTATTGCGTACATTCACGTGCACACATGGACTGTCTTGGTGTATGATGTGGCACAGAGGGTGTCATTAGAGAGTATGAATATAGCCAACGTGGCCGAGATAAATCAATGCTCTGTTCAGAGAGACATTTCACTCTGGGCCTTGCAACATTATTGATTTAGGCACCACATACTGTTCCAACTGGGGTTTTTAATTTATTTGAAAAAAATATTGAGCACAGTGATATTTTTTGCCGTTTTAGAAAGGCGTTGATCACAAAACACCGACAGTGGGCATTGTTCAGTTTCTTAGTGATTTTTACTCACTTGACCCTGCTCGACAGTAAGTGAGGACGGGAGAGAGGGGCTTAATAGAGGGAGACACTTTTAATGTAAGTGTCCATCAGCATGGGGATGCTCGGGTAATGGTGGTTTCCCTGGTGACAAAGCGAAAAGCAAATACACTCAGAGCAAGACATTTTGTGCTTTTTGGTGGGAATCTGGCTCTACAAATACCACATTGAGTGCTATATTAAGAAGCATTTACAGTGTTTTGCTCACAATCTGTTTGCATGTGTGGTTGTGTGTTCCCTGTGTGCTTCCGTGTGGGTTTATATGCATCAGGATATTCACACCCTCACATACAGATAAAAATAGGCAAGTCAGAATACAGGGGGGACTGAATAATAATTTGCCTTACTGGCAGCTATTCAAACTTGCAGACTGTCATACTTGTGTTATGCAGAACAAGCAGAATCTAGAACTTGATGGCAAATATTTGCAATAAATCCCCTCGGCAACTTATTTCTCACCAATCAGATGAGATTTACTGAAGCGCACATTCAAGATAATAATACAAATCCCATCATTTCATCTCCCTGGCTCCGTCTGTGTGTTCAGTGACAGATCTGATATGTGTGCAAGTTTATACAAGCACTTAGAGTATATTTGTGTGTATAGCTCGTGTTGTGAGGACAATATTTGTTTACAGTGTGCAGAGTCACCTCTGTTTCTGATATGAAAATATGCTCAAACTTTAGGCATCAATTCAGCTGGGAAAGGGTGATATTGAGTTCAGGTAAACTTGAAACCTTTATTCACCCAATGTGTATATACCACTATTTACTCTTGAATCAATCACCAAAATCAAATTCAAACTTTTTATGTAGGGTCTGAAAAATAAATCGCCCAATAGCTTTTCAGAAAAATTCAACAAAAAAAAAGACCAAAACCTTCATTGCTTGGCCTTAATTTTCATAGACTCTGTTGAAGTTCAAGGATAGTACAGTAAGGAGTACGTTACAAGGAAATAGATTTCATTCAGTCAAGTGATGGAAGCATACGTTATGTGTGTGCGTGAGTGTGCACACGTGTACATTTATGTGTGCACGCCTATGTGGCGGCGTTATCTCTTCTTCATTCAAGTCATGTCACAGGCCAGACACTCCATTGTCAGGAGGGGCTTTCATCCGCTGACTTCAGATGTGCCTGTCATCCAGTCCAATTATACAGAGAGAAATAGGTATTGTTGCACACTGGGGTATGATTCAAGACAAAATAGAAAAGTGAGGAGAAGACTGCAGTCATCTACAGCCATGCGCTACTCAGTTTCACTAAAACACAGATTTAAAATCACATGGACTAGTAAGTTCAATATCTTACTGATAACAAATCCTTGCAAGGTGGCATGGCTGAACATCTTGAGCAGGCAGGTTTTCAGTCATTGGAAATGTAAGCATGGGGAGCGGGACCTTCACCTGATTCTCAGGGCGACAGAGATGATTTTTATGGAGATAACTCCCAGGCCACGGAGCCGCCGAACAATACGCGGACTTCGCCGACTTCACATCGTTGCTGGGAAGCCTTCAAACATCAGTCAACATCCTGACATAAACAGTCTCATTTCAACACCTTCTGCATTTTCTAGGCTTCTCTTTTGGCTTTTCTCTTACTCCCGCTATCGTAGACAGCCAGAGGGGATGTCAAGAACCTCCACTTACCTCCAACCACTCATGGGGAACAGCTCCAATTTATTTAATACCAACCTAGCACTGCACTCCGATCATGTTTTTCTGTCATGTTAGTCATTGTTAGGCAGTCAGAAACTGTGGAGTAGTAACCTGTGGAGATACTGAATGAAAGAACACTTGGTGGTTATTAATATTTTTTTTCGCAGGCTGTCTCTCAGGCCGCGTTATAAATCTGCTGCGTTATCAGGAACGGTGACTAATTAAGAAGGGAAACCTGACTTCATACATGCTTAGAAGCTCCCTTTTACCTCATCCGTCAAATCATTAAGTTTGTCAGGTGTATCCTTGTTTATACACAAGAGTTGTGACAGCTCAAGATGGCAGAAGTCTCTGTATAGACAATCCTGTCTGAGCCGAGCCTCCAGTGTCCTTGCTCCTGATACTGATTCACTGATGTGGAACTCAGTCGGCTGAGGTGCTGGAGGGCATGGGGAGAAGGGATTTGCTCCTCTGCTAAGTCTTTTCTCTCCACCGGTTCCTACTGGGCCACGAGAGGCCTCTTATTATCACACATTCACGCACACACACACACACACACACACACACGCACAAGCACAAGCACACGCACGCACACACACACGCACATGCACACGCACACATACTGAAAGCCATCAATGCACTATATCAGCCCAGGTTGTTTTGCAGATGATAAATTCACTCATTTAGTATCCATAATTAACTCAATTTCACAATATGATGAAGATTTGGATTAGGCTGTATGTTATCTAGTTTTAGCATTGAAGGTCGGTCAAACTGCTTTTCATCACTGACTTCTGTTTATATGTCCCCCAAAATCAGGGAGAAAAGACAAAATTCCATTAAGGATAAAGTAAAATGTGCAGGCGCAGGCAAGTAGTAGTGTAAAGTTAGTTTTCTCAATTCAATAGAATAGAATAGAATAGAATAGAATAGAATAGAATAGAATAGAATAGGAGAGAATAGAAATACTTTAATGATCCCAATGAAATATTTTTTATTATCTACCTGTATGGTTTGGGAAACTCTCAAAGGCAAAAATAATTGACCATAAAAAATGATAAAAATAAAAATAAATTGTCCTTGTCACAAGATCATGTAGACCTTTGGGAAAGTCCTTTTCTGTTCTGTGAAAATAATAACCCAAGACAGCAAGAGAGTGTCCTTAAAAATCAACAAACATCAATGCAGAAAAGGTTTTATTTGCAAACCTTTTTTTTTTCTTCAAAATATCATAGTTCTATTTTATCAATTGATAGTCTTAGTTTTATTAATGCATCATATAACAATATCCTGACTGATGAGGTTAGGTACAATATGTGCAACTGACAGTATTATTTTTGCGAACTACTGCAGAGCCATTAGTGAAAAGCTGGAACCAATGATCAGTGAGATGTGACAAGCAAGACTTTCCCAAATGTAGAAAACTTAATGTGCAGCTTTTCCCTTCTCTCTTTGTGGCGAACATGTACATGAACCAAGTTATTCCGCTGTAATCCCCCTGCCCCCCACGCCTGTCTTTCTCCTCCCTGTGTCTCTCTGAAATACACACATACTCACTCACACACAAAAGAGGGAAAGTGTCACTATGGAAACAAGGAGGCAAGATTCTAAAAGCTTCCACTTGAGATGAGAGTTAAGACAACAAAAAGGAGTCCATAGAATGAGTGGCAAAAAAGCAGAAATATATCCCTAGCATCTATACAGCTCCAGACTCCTCTGGCATTTGAGCGTCATCGTCAAGCCTCTTTGTCAGCCTTTCACCTTTATCCCCATGTCTTGTGCCTTTATCATCCCAAGCACCTGCCTGCCTGTCTGTGCACTCACACATATGTGCATTTTAATTTGTTTGCTGCGTTGGGACCGCATGCCTACGTTAACTGAGGACCGCTGTGTATGTGTGTGGGTCTGGGTGTAATGTGCACCACACAATTCTTTAATAGGGCTAATCCATTTTAATCTCACCTGCCACTGTTACCTTACAATGATTAATGTAAGCCTAAATGAGTTAAGACACAGAGAAATGCCTGCGGGAGACAGAGGACGAGGCGGGGGGCTGGATGTAAGTCTCTATATGTGTGTGTTTATGTCCACTTCTAAGCATGTGCACATTCTTATGTGCTTGTATGCACGCGCGCCCATGTACATTTGTCAAGGTTTCCACGGCAGCTGGAACAGGTTTTTACTCCCTGCTCTGTTCAAGGCTATTTTCTGTGGGTCTGCGGGGTCACTGCTGTCCTTAGTGATGTCTCCTTCAGCTGTAATCAGCACCATGGACAGCAACACCGATTTCCTCCCCCACAGGCACCACAGCAGGCATCAATCTCAATGGAATCAAAGAGGCTCCCCCTGCTTAGCTCCTTTCTACTTTCATTCTGGCTGATCTAAAAGAAACAGATAGGTAAGAGCAGGCTGCCCATTAGACTTCAGTCTTGATTTACTCTCTTGATCTTTTACAGAGATGGAAAGGAGACGCGGGGACGAAGAGTAAGAGGGCAAGTTAATTGTGAAAGACCTGCAGGCAGACACATCTATTAATAAAGATTACTGGCTGATGAGTTCCCTCTGATGACACATTCGAACAGTTGATTAGAGAGTAAATCAAACTACAACTGCCATGAATCCTTGAATCCGGTTTTAGTGCTCCTTTAGGGCCAGTTTTGCAAAAAATAGTTGCAATACTTGGATGCAAATGAAAGGAAGGATAGAGGAGAGATAAATAGAAGCATAGGCGAGCGAGAGGAGAGATAGGGGAAGTCTACTACTGTACAGTGAGTGAGTGGCTGAGTGAGAGTGAGGGAGAGCAAGAGAGAGAGAGGGAGTGAGAGAGCGAGAGCGAGAGAGAGGCAGAGAGATAGCGAGTGAGAAAGAGAGAGATAGGGGAATGAGACACATAGAGAGAGTGAGGGTGCAGATAGCGGGAGGGGAAAACCTCTTCTCTCAAAGGGATGATGTCAGTCTCTGCAGCTGAGCCCTGGTCCCCGACTCGATCGCAGGGAGACTCTCTCTCTCTCTCTCTCTCTCTCCCTCCCTCCCCCTCTCTCTCTTCCAGAAAGAGACAGGCAGGGACATCCACATCCTCAATGAAAGATGAGGGCAGAGACAACCAGAGGGCAGAAGCAGGGAGGGTCTGGTCAATGAAAAGATGCAGGTATGTATGCCACGTTATCATCGATCTCATTTATTATCTCTTTTTGTTGCGTGCTGCCTGTTGTTATGCTTTAAATTGCTGCCGGCGTCTCATCTGTTCAAAGTAATTAACCTGTTTTTAGAATGTGTCGAAGCGCGTGCGGATGCGTGCACATGTCTGTGTGTAGTGCGTATGATGTATGCATACTTCTGTATTTCTGCATGTCTGTGTGAATATATGTGGGTGTGTATATGATAAAGGGAAAATGCTCACAATAAATGATGGACAAACACATAAAGTTGTTAATGAAGAGAAAACTGCTCTATCCAGTCCTCCGGGGGGAGAAAACCGCTTAAATTCCAAATTCAGTTTCTTTCAGTTCCAAATCAGATGCAGGATATCCGGAGCAGAGGGCATAACAGAGGATTGTGCTTAAAGCTGAGGGATTTGGTACAAACAGAACCTATCAATATGTTTTTTTTTTTCCTCCCCTGTGGCGTTATTGTTACAAAGCTCTTCTTCAGTCTGGATAAGAGATTTGACAGGTTAAAGCAATGCCTTCTGGGATATTGGTGGTCAGACAAGTGACATAGCTGTGGTGAGTCATCCTGTAACATCTGTTACTGAGACCTCTGTTTCCCCCTTCGTCTCACATCTCGCTCACCTGAAAAAGGTTAATGCGATTGTTAAAAGTCAAAGTTTATGGAATCAATTCTGATTGATATGACAGAAATTGATTTCCAGCCCTGGGATTTGTGATAGGAGTCACAGACGGCCAGACAGAGGCACACGCAGGGTCACATTCAACACAATCACCGCTGACGTTGAGAGAATTATGGCTTTCTACTAAAGAATCACTTGCAATGAAGTGTGTGTGTTTGCATGTCCATCTTTGTATGTGTGTCTTCGCACCGTCTAATGAACTCACAGGCCATCAGATGCAAGAAAAAAAAAGAGCAGGTCACAAAATCAGCAGCCATCCATTTAGAGTCATGGCTGTTGGCATGCTACTCAATTAGTCAAAGCATGGATTTTGCTCCATGAAGGGTCTTGGAGAGAGAATGACACTGGAAATCCAATTTTGTGGCACATCAAATGTCAGGGAATATCCTTTAGATCCTCTGTGATTCACAGATACAGCAGTAGGGGAAGATGAAGGAGGTACGCTGTTAGTGAGGGGAGAGGATGAAGATTAGGATGGGGATCCACAGGTACGCTTCTCTACATAGAGGGTCAGTTCATTTTCAGAATTATAAACACAAATCTCCGATTGTCGTCTATAACCATATGCGGATCAATTCATCATCCGTCGATATATATATATACATAAACATACACCAAAGTAATGTAATGAATTGATTAAATAAATATAATTTCTCTTTGCCCCCCTAGAAAATGACACGCACATATACCGGTATATGGAACATACATGCAATGTATCTGTATTTCTAGCATCTAGAGCTGATCACAAACTATACACAGAATAGATGTGTTATTTTATTTTTTTAAGCAGATGTGTGTCATCTGCCGGAGTGGCTGGGATGACACCTGCTGTTGTACGCAGGGTTCCTCTTGCTGCAGACGTGCAGCACTAGGCTTTCATTTGTTTGCATAGCCTCTGCAGAGCAGCCCCATTTACTCTGTAAACCTCAAGCATCACACAGGTACTTTCAGCTCCTGCACACAGCTTTTTTCACCCTCCTAGCGTCTGGTGTGACAAATGGTTGAGTAGATAAAGGTGCCATTGTCTCCAAAGAATGTTGGCTTCCTGCTGAGAGGCCTTTAATTAAGAAATACAAAGTGCGCCTGACTTTTAATGCTCCCCCTTCCATATTATCGTCACTTCACTGTGATTTATTTTTATCTGCTCTTTTGTTTAGCGATTCATTTTGATGTTACTACTGCCCTAGTTCCTTTAACGACTGTTTCAGGTGAAGGTCTTGAGGGAGTGTAGTATTCCTGTGTAGTTTTCTGCCTGCCAACACTCCCATTTGAGGATGTTAGGGGGGTTAGGCACTGTTTTGATGGTTGTCAGGCAAAATTGGTTTGATGTCTTGATTTCAAAGATTTCTTTGTCCTCTTTGTTCACACTAGGGGAATGTGTTTATATTGAATTATTCATACACATTCGCACTGTAGAACACAAATGATTTCAGATATCATCCCGATGGAAATTCATTACCCCACCAGCGTGTGTGTGTGTGTGTGTGTGTGTGTGTGTGTGTGTGTGTATGTGAGCGGAGATGGGTTGCTCAGTCATCTCTCCCCTTTGTGTGACAAATCCCACTCCATCCATTTATTTATTTCCTTCTGTGAAGGCTGAAACCTCACATTTCCCAACAGAGGTGACCTGCCTGCCCCTCAGCCTGTGTGTCATTACTGCTGACCAGCAGCCCATCTCTATCTGCCCCTGATCTCCCAACCTCCCTGGGAGGCAGGCAATAGCCGGCTCCACTGTGAAGGAGGAAAGGTTCAGGCGGGGTGGGGGACAGAAAGAAAAAGAGGGGAAAATGTGGAAAGGTAGCATGAAGGAAGTGAAAATGGAAACAGGGGGAGAATGCAAGAGAGAGGAATACAAACAAAATCACAGGTGAATGGGTGAGATAAGGGTTTTAGGAAAAGATGGAGAGACGAGTGAGGCCCTGAGTAATAAATGAATGAGAGGGGAGAAGCAGGAGAAAGGGAATGAGGGTGTCACCAGAAGAAAATAGACAAAGGGGAAAAAAGTTGTAGATTACATGGGAAAGGAGGGAGACTCGTTGATAGGGTGAGTGGGAAAGAGAAGAGATGCTATTTCAAGACGATACATACTGATAATGTCACTCTACTTCAAAGTGCAAAGCGTGCCTGTCATGCTCCTGCATGACTGTGCCTCTTGAGAATTTCTTCGTAGATCAAATGATAAAAGGATGGCTGACGGTATAAGGAGGGGGTATCCTGCATGGGGTTCCTACTCATTCTATGTATCATATTCTGGGCTAAACTGTAACAAAATATTTTTCTGATTTAATTTTGTCTCCACATACGATTCCTGGTGACCACAGGATCAGGAGGAGATGCGCTGCAGAGGAGGTAAAATCCAGGATGACATCACCCATAGATGGTGCGCCGATTTACTATGGAAGCATTAATACACCAGTTAAATAAATATCTATATTGCTGACATCTTAATTGTGAATGATGACGTCAGATGTCAACTTTGATGCTGATGCTATATATAATATAGCTGATGATAATATAATATAATATAATATAATATAATATAATATAATTATTATCACCATTATAGTATTTATATTGTATTATTATTATTATTTTATATTATATTATAATATTATATATTTTTAGAATTACTTTACAATCTAAAAAACAGAACCAAAATTTATTATCGTGTAGAATGTCTGTACAGCCTTTATTTTCAGATCTTTCAAATTGTTTGTTTATATAATTTCATACAATGAAAATACAAATCATCCAAATTGTAATGAGGGGCATATGCTGTTCTGGACAGGAAGTTGTTTTTTTTTTTTTTTTTTGCTGTCACCAAATATGACTTATCTCCTTGGCGTAACACGCTCATGAAAACTTTTAAATTGCTGTTTGTAATTTATTTTGCTTGTAGTGCAGTAAAGGTCAAGACGGAAAACATCTGCCATCAAAATGGAAATTCTGGAAATTTTCTTTGTTGTATAATTCTTGAGCAGTGAGTGGCAGGCATGGAAAGAGTCCTTCAAGTTCACATATTGCCTTTGTTCGAAATTCTTGTCGGATGTCGGGCCACGGCTTGGTTTTGTTTCTTCCACACCTCAGAATCAATACACATATTTTGGCTGCTTAGTAGTATTTATGAGATTGCGAAACTGTTTCTACAAACATTCAAGTGACTGATGACGTCTCAGAGTAACTTGAAAATGTACTTTTATGTTTTATGAAGATATACCGGAATTTTTTGCGCATGTAGGAAAATGCTCTCCACCTTGGGCCAGAGATAGATGTCATGCGCACATCCGAACACACACAGTACGATTTCTTCTTCCCCACACAGAAATCCGTTATCTTAAAAGTGCAGTGAGTCCGTGTGTAGCCGCAGACTGTGTAGTTCCAGTTTAGGCTGTGAAATAATTCTTACCTCATCATGTCAATACTTTATGTGTCCTTATACAATTACATGATGAGCTTGTAACTTACTGACTGAGCCTATGGCTGACCTGGGCTCGGTTCACAGAGCCTTGATGGAGCGACAAACGCTGTTAGATTATGGTTATAGCAGAATAGAGTGCTGCGTATTCCTGTGGCGTCGGGTGGCATCTGGTATTCACAGCCCCTGACTGACGTGCTCCCTGCCAGCTTGAAGTTATCATTCTGATTATTATTTAAATGTGTTCATTGTCTGAAGATCGTAACAAAGAATGGTATTAGTTTCAGTCACATTTTTTCATTTAAGCCAACATGTGTCATTGTTTTAGTTGCCGTGCTGCTGAGAAACCCAAATAAAGTATCGCTCCTCCCCTCAACTTCTCCAGCATCTCAACATCTCATTATATCATTGTGGTTTTTTGCCACTTCCTTTTCATTTCTGTGTCTGCGGAGCAAATGAATGGCAACAGCTATTCACGTAGAAATCAGCTCTTTCGGGGTTTGTTAAACTCCATTTATTGAGCTGTTTGTGGACGTTAAGCACCAGTGTGTGAACAAGCACATAATTAAGATTGGGCAAAGAAAAAGAAATATATATATGAAAACAAGATATGGATAGAGAAAAAAACCTGACATACAGGAAAATTTGGTCATGAATCAACATGAAACTTAATATATCTGGTTCCAGGACCCCTGCAGACTCAAGTTAGTGGTTGAAATTCCACACGTTAGGTCAGCTGACATGAAGCATTGACACAGTTTTCCCGAGATATACTGTCACCACAGGGGCCTACTGTGTGAGATTAGATGGGGTTCTTGACAAAGAAAATAACTTCCATTTTGTTTTTTGACTCTCTCTCCAAAACCACCAGTAACCCCCGCCCCCTGCCCTTTTCTCAGGTATCATTGGAGGTCAGAGGATGATGAGAGATGCAGCTCCTCTTCACCATCATGCCACTGTGTTTCCACACCTGTGCCACTGTGCACTATGGCTTTTTATTCCTATGTGATGATAAAAAAAGTTTCGTGTAGGAAAAGAAGCCATTTTACACATGGTGAGAGAGCAACACAACACAAGTGACAACTTCTTGCCTCGTAGACTAAAAGAAGGCTGAATCAATGGAAGGTTCTATCTTGTCTTAAATGTCTAATAGATGTAAAGTCAGACCCGTCTAGCTGGAAGTGCCTATCTGTGGCCAAAAGAAGTATTAGATAGTGTTATTCTCTGTATGTGCACCTGTTTCTGGGTTCAGCCATTCGCATTCATTGCATAGAGTGTCTGCATGAGATGGGGAAGAACGAAAGAAGAACAGAAAAGAGAGACCAATACAGATCTTTAATAAACAACTATAAAAGAGGCACTTAGAGAACCACTTTACAGCTTGCAAGAGGCACTGCATTTCCCTTTCTTCTTACCTTGAATCTTTTGCACATTATTAAAATAAAACTTTGACAATAAGCATTACACCAAACAATAATCTACCTACAATATTATACAATATAAGATACATACAGTATAAACAAGATAAAGCACCTTTGTTGTCCAAGTAAATACTATTCATAATTAAACAGTTGGAGTTGAAGACACAGATGATTGAGTTTGTCATTTTTGTGTGGTATTATCAGTGCACGGGAAGAACTCCGATTACAGGTCTTGGGACTGCGATGCCCTTGTATGCACCTGAGTTTATACAATGGAATCTTTCCTAATTTCATTTTCTATGTTCTTGCATATGAAGTACTTGGAGGGTTTACACAGTATCTTCAGTAAATTATTACAGAGAACCAGTAAAAACACTTGGATGCATGTACTGTAACTGCTACAGGTCTCATGTTCCCTTCTGAGGACATTGGCATTCACATTACAAACAAAACAATGTAGCACCAGGTAATGTTTATACAAAAGGCTAATATGATGAATGTCAATGCAGTGCAGTAATGTTAAAAATAATACAAAATGAATATGTTGGAAGCATGTAGAAGACAATAGTCCAGGGAAATTATTTGATCATTTGGTCCTTTTTGAAATTACAAATGCAAAATGGAAAATGGTTGCTGTATCTTCAAGTATTCTTTTTCTACTTTCCTTTTGGTAACTGAAATAGAATCTGTGAAACAGATAATATCCGGCAAAAGAAAAGCAGAAAAAGCAAAATGATTTTTCCAACTAACATATTCATTTCCGACCCAAAATTCATATCTGTTATTAGTCCTCACATTTGTGTGAAAAAAACACATATACAAAGAAGACATAAAGTGACTATGTAAGTATTTAAAGATAGCATTTCACAGAAAAGAGCTGTGCAAACTCATTCACCATAATGAATTGTCTTAACATTGATGACTGTGAAATTTACAGTCTCTTTTTCACAGATCCCTCAAACCCCACTCAGTTAATAGATTCTGACGTGTCCTTCCGTAAAGGAATCTTAAAGCTAGTGAGTTTTTGGCCAAACAGCTGGCTTAGGAGGTGGTTCTGGGACTCTGCAGTCCTGTACGAGTGAGTCTCCACTGACCTAACCCCCTGCTTTGGTCTAGATTTATTCAAGGCATTGTTCATTGGAACCGAGGACACTTTAGAAATGGAGGCATGAAAAGGCCGTCCCAGAGGTCCCTTTTTGGCTTTGTAATCCCCATTAAGAGAGTTCACAATCTCGGCTTTCTTTGGCGTACAGCTGTCAAGCAAACTTCTTTTGAATTGCATACCCAAGGTTGACGTCTTGCATTTTGACACTATTTTGTTGCTCACAACATCATCCCGCACTGAGGACAGCACGGGGTAATCGTTGGGTCCATCTGACTTTCTTTGCAATGAGGGATTGACACTCTTGGTGGGACGATACTTCTTTTTGACCCGAGAGTCGACACCGAAGTTCTCTTGTGTGGTTGGAAAGGAAACTCTCTGCAGGCTCTGGGGGGATTTCACGTCTTTTCTCTTTTTCTGTGTTCTCAATGATTCTTTGTCTTCATTTATGGCTGAGGTATGTGGGGAAATCTTGGAGAGGAGGACTGGCGTCGATTCTACAGTTTTTGCGCCGCCAGTTGTAGCGCTGTTTTTGCCGTTATCAGTTGTTTTGAGTTGGGCAATCTTGTCTTTCATTTCACTGCCACCCTCTTGTACAGCACCGAGACATAACGTTTGATGTTTGAGGACATTGCTGGAGGCTTTTGTAGCGTGCATCTGCACCTTGTCGTCTCTCTGCTGGTCTATCATATCTGCTTCTAATTCTTGCTTTTTTGACTCGGGCTCTCTCGAGTTGACAACAGAATCCTCACCGGGTGGAATTGAATCTGTTCTTTCTTCTGCCTCAGCTGTGTCACCTTCAGCGGAGGCTTCCCTCCCTTTAATTATCTCCACCACACTGCTATTCTCTTTGGACCATGAGGTCATCTCCGTTCTAATACAGACAGACTCATTCTCTTCTTTCACATCAAATGATTCAGTAATTGAGCTTCCATTATTCTCTTTATCAAGATTAGGTGATGGAGGTTGGTCAATTTCCTCCTCTTTGGGTGTCGCGGACTCCATATGAATACATTTCTCCAGCTCCACAAGTAGTTCTGAATAGTCCTCGGCAATGTCCTCTGTCTTCACATTTGTACTGTTCGCATCGCAGTGATATTCATTCACGATGGTTTGCGTGGAATCATCTAGGGTGGAAACAGACTGTTTGGAAGACTGTGTTTCAGAGTTTTGGTTTAGGTGCAATGAGCATACACTGGCAATGCCGCTGTCTGAACTGTTGTCTTGCAGGCTGTCAGAGAGAATCCTTCTCTTTTTACTTGCCGGGGAATCACATTCATCTTCTTTGGATACAGAGACTTTGACAGGTCTGAGAACACCTCTGAATTTAAAAATTTTGTTTCCGCCCGACAGATGTTTTTCCATGTGACGATCAAACTGCTCCTTCTTGGAGAAGGTATAGTTACAGGTGCTGCATATGAAGGACTTTTTAATCACGTGCATGACATCAGCACAGAGCTCACAGGTGTAAAGAGTGGTATGTTTCGAATCCAGCTCATCCACCTCTTCATGAGCCCTCTTCAGGTGCTCCTTAAGGTCCTGAGCCTCCTGATACGAGACGGGACATTTGTGACACAGGAAAATCTTCTCCAAATTATGAACCACTAAATGTCTCTGCAGTTTGAAGGGTTTGGGGAATCTCTTTCCGCAGTGGTGGCAGTCCCTCGAGGGGTCCTTGCAGTTGGGATGCATCTCCACACTTTTAGATGTGTCGGTTTTATGGAGAACCTCAAGCGGGGTTAACGTGTTCTGCCTCCCACCTACTCCACTGCTGTTTTTGGTTTTGGGAAGTTTTGGCTCGGCCTCCTCAGAGGTTTTCCCCTCTCCCACAGTGCTGCCTCCAGCAACAGCTTTTTCCTGTTCTTTAGTGGCTTTACTGGACTCTCTATTGGCTTTGCTTGGACGGTGCTGCATGATAGAGGTGATGAAATTCTTCACGGCTGTCTCCTGCATGAAGCAACCTGAAATGCTTAACATGGAGCCCTGGGTCTGGCCCCTGCGAGCAAACTGAGTGGCATGCTCTCTTAAATGTTCATTGTACATCCACACATCTGATATCTCCTTCAGGCACATGCCACAGGTCCAGATACCTGTCTTGTTTTTGGCATGTTTCTCTGTCAAATGGTCCCTTAGTTGTTCTCTTGAGCTGAACTTGCGCTGGACACACATATAGCAGGTTGGCGGAGGTGACGGGTTGTGGGACAATTTGTGAAAGTTCAACTCGCCAAGAGTGAGGAACCAAGTGAAGCACACTTTACACTTGTACTGCTTATCTTTAACCTTAATTCCACCATCTTGCCGTTTTCTGCCACGCCGCTCGGTCAGTTTCTTGGACTTTTCCTCTTCCTTGTTCTCCATGTCACCAGTTGCATTTGGAGGAGCCACCGAGATGTCTTTGCTGGAGTCAAAGAATTGAATTTCAGGAAGCTGAAAGGTGGTATTGATATTCTGAATGTCAATGCTGTGGAAGTTTTGTATGTTGTCTGAAACACAGGGCTCCATTGTGTATGTGTCATCGGGAATGGGCATAGCGCAAGGTGCAATGGGCAGGCTATGGGCGCAGGGGTCGGAAGTCACCATGGAGTCTACGTGAAAGCCACTGAAGTCACCAGAGCCACTCCATTCGATTGAAGATTTATCAATGGTGCTTTGAAGGGGGTTCAAGAGATTGTTGCCTAGCTCTTCAATATCATCGAGGGCATCTTTCTGAACACCTTGCGCGATGTCCAGCGCTGGTTTGGATTCGGCCTTCAAGCTGGTGTTGTGGCATATATTCAACATGATTGTATCATCGATAGATATTGTTTCATATTCACAGGGTTTGGTTTGGTCGACAGCGGGCGCTTTCTTTGCTTGTCTCTCCATAAAGTGATCTTTGTTTTCTAAGGTGGTGTCAGAAGAAGGTGCATATTCCAGAGCTGCGTTTGTTTCAGTCGAGAGCTTTTGTCTTTTGTTTCTTTTACTGTAAACCCTCGGGCACTTTTTCCTTTTAGCCTCCTCGTCTCGGGGAAACAACTGTGAGAAAATGGTGTCATCGTCAAGTAAGGCCTTCAGATCGGGACTTATGCCAGGAGGACTGATAGGAGAGGGAGCCAGACAAGAGAGAGAATTTACCTCATCTGAAGGGCAAGTGTTTTTCTCACTCTTGATCTCAACTGCTACTTTTCTTAGAATCTCCTGAGCAAGTTCCTCCTCTGATTCTCTTTGTTCACATAACTCTTCCACAGAATACATCGTTCTTGAACCTATCTTTTTGGACCCATCGAGATCTCTGGTAATATCTTTGTCTGCAAATATTGATCTTTCCAAATTGTCATTTTTACTTTTTTCCACATTCGCAATTTCATTCACTCCCGTGCATTTAATCTCTTCCTTATCGGTGATTTGATTTACTTCCATAGTTTCGGCGGGTACATTGTTGTCTTTTGTTGGGGACCGAGATGTATTATCTAAGGCGGAGTTTGAAGTTGAAGTACCAGAGTGGGGGAATTCCTCTGCTCCAGCAACATGCCTGTCAGGATGCGAATGGATTTCGCCCTCAGGAGAGCTGCAATGCTCTTGTTGTCCGCCGCTTTTGAAATCAGGAGTTATAGCTTGAAGAATATCAGTTTTTAGTATATTCAAAAGCTCATCAGAGAAAGGATCAAGTTTTATGTTTGCCACAGTATTTTTGTTCTTCCGAGGTTTGTTGTTCTTTTTTGCTTTATTGGGCAACAAAGAGTTTTGATGGCGTATTTCATCCGCTGCCCCTGCATTTATATCAGTTGCTATTTCCGCTCGAACCGACTTGGTATTTGCTGCCTTAGGTTTGAGGGTGTTACTTTTCTCAGACACACCATCTATTTTCGTTTGGTAGGTTGGTGAGTCATCTTTGTGATCTTTCTCTGGATTTTGTGTTACTTCATAAACAAGCATATTCCCCTGATAGGGTGCAGTGGAGCTTTGTGGACCAATGTGTTTCTCTGCCCTGACCAAATGTTTCATGGCCTTATGTCTCTTTAAGCCTGGCACAGTCCTGAAGCACATCAAGCAGATTTCACAAAGGACTTTGCCCTGCTGACTGTTGCTCTGCATCTTTTTTTGCGATGTTTCTTTTTGCACTTGGTGAGATATCTCGACTGCTTGCTGCCTTTCTGACGAAGCTGGTGGAATTGGTTCATTTTCACTGACAGGGAGTTTTTCAGGAGCGAGTAGACCATCTGCAATATCTTTAGTGAGAAGTGTCCTGCCCTCCACCCGAATCTCTTGAGGGCTGAAAATTGCAGAGTCGACCTTTGCCACATTTTGAGCACGTGTGTGTAAATGTTCATCGGATTTGATCGAATCGTGGCAGTCTCCTTTTAAATCACCAGCTGAGTCATCTGTGGTTTTGACTTCATCTGAAAGACCCAATGGGAGACGCGTGAATTTCATATTCTCCTGTACGGCCAACGGTTCGTCTGTGAAACTGTGTTGAGCTGCTGGATCTGAGTTCAGTGACATTGCTGTGTCAATGGCTGTTTCAGTTTTGTTGAAAATTAGCGCAGGGTTAACACTTATGTCACAGGCTTTACGGTCATCTTTCAGACTCAGCTTCGCTTCGTGATTTTCCACAGGTTTACTCGCTGGTGAAATGGCCATGTAGCTATATTGGTTCGGTTGTCGGGGTTCATCTGTCAGGCTGCTGTAGTTGAGGGGACAAAGCTTAAAATCATAACTGCTTTTCTCAAGGCTATCTGATCCTGCCGGGGGTTTGGCTGAGCTGGACACAGGAGGAGGAGGGGTTATGACGGCATCAGATCTAGAGATTTTACAATCAGTTACTCTCAGGTCCAGGGCAGGTGGGCTAATAAGAGAATACTCCGTTCCTTTTATTTGACTCATTTTTTCATCACTCTTTTGAACCTCCTCTTGATATTCAGTTTTGCTTACATGGGATGTCATATTTTGACCTGCGTCCAGGTGAACAGGGATATTAAGTTTGCTTTGCGGTTGGCACGTTTCCCCTTCTAGGTCTAATTTCTGCGTGGTTGCTTGATGGGAGGTTTTTAATGGAGGACTGGTGGGCGGAGCTGTTTGTGGCAAGTGACACTGACTTCCTTCAACTTCTTTTCTGCACGGTGAGTTCTCTTCACATGCCATAAAGTCCAATGGAACATGTTCTTTGATCTCCTGAACACCTAAAATCTCCTCTTGTTTTTGAATCATGTCAAATTTGAGGCATTGCTCAGTTTTCATGGAGTCACTGAATGGAAGAACTTTGCAAGAGTAACTTTTGGTTTCTCTGTCAATGATACCATCAGTCATGATAATAAGACCGTGTTGACCCTTAGTTGATTGAACTGATTCAAAGTATGAGCAGCTACTGGTACTTTCTGGATTGTTTTCCACCAGTATTGGACTGCACGGCTTGTCTGTAGTGACTATCTCCACCGACACGTCGGCCCTCGGACTACGAGTGTATGCCTTAGCATTGACAGAGGTCTCGGAGGGAGATAGACCAAACAAATTAAGCTTTTTTGAAGTTTCATCTGTTTCCTCCTTGATCTCCCTGTCTGTGGACTCAACTTCCGTGTCATTGGGATCATTATGTATTTCGGTGGATTCTTCTCCCGTTGCTATTTTCATCACACCCTCTGCTCTCTTGCCAAAGTCTACACTGGAGTCAAGAAGAGCTGTGGAGGGATGACGGCTGCTGCAGTGACCAGATATTTCTTTCAGTGCCTCTGCTCCCTCTGGGTTATCTGTTAAATGCTGTGGATGATCACAATTGTTTTCAAATAGCTGATTTAGATTTTCCTCTGCATTACTGGTCACAAAGGACTCGGTGAGAGAATTTAAGACAGGTGTCACCACACTGGAGCAGTGACTGGATTCAATCAAATTATTATTATTCTCAGTCATATCCCTCTCAGACACGACTCGAGTCTCAGCCTTGCTAATATTGTTTTCCGCAGGCTCACTTGACTGCTCAACGTCAGCTGTGCGGTCAGAACAGTTAGAGAGAGATGGCTGTGACTTAGTGAGAATGAATTCAATATCAGCCGTCGGCTCTTTGATATTTGAAGGCGATAATACGGTCTCCTTCCCAGTCATTACTTCCTTTTCAGGGCCATCTTCTTTCTCAAATGGATCGGCTTCTTGACATTCAATTTCTGGTTGTTTTGGACTTGGGAGGGAGGTGACATTCAGATCCTTGTGTTCTGATATAATGGTTTCTTTTTTGAATATAGAATCAGAAATCACCTCGAGGCTTTTCATCAGGTTTTCTGTGTATTGTTTCTGCTCCAGAATTTCTTCCTTTGTCTCTAAAGAAATGTCCTTTTCAGGCTTCATTTCCTCTGACTGATTGTCATTGTTGAGCTTGGTTAGAACAGTTTGTGAGGCTGTGGTTATTATGTTTGTAGCATTGTCCTCCTTTTTGGCAAAATCTTCCAGTTCTCCTGTTTCATTGTGAATTGAAGTGCGGGGACTCTGGTTTTCCCCCATCAGCTCGAACTGGAATGGACTGGACCATGGGAGTCCAGGTTCAGCGTAAGGCTCTGTGGGCAAACTTGTCACGGGACTCACTATGGTTTGCACGGCGCCCGTCATAGTCAAATTGGAACTTTCACTCTCGGACTCTTCGTCTAGTCGTAAAGGGGAAAATTTGCTCATTTGCAGCTGTTTAGGGACATCCCGAGCCACCAAGGACGGGCTTTCCAATTTTGTTGTCTGCAGCTGGTTTTCAAGCTCATTCACAATTCTCTTTATCTCCAACTCATCCTCTGAAGCACAGCTGCTGAGATTTGCTGTGTAGTCTATTATTTTTTCTGGAAGCGACAAAGGTACATGATTGTAATCAGGTTTCTTTTCATTAGATTTCTCGAAGTTGCCTTTGTACTCGGATATCTCGTCTGGTAGCACCGGACTTACGATTAAGCCCCAGTCTCGGTGTTCCAGAAAGGGAGAAAATGACGACACAAACTCCTCCTTTTTATCAACCGGGGTCTCAATAGAATGAAATCCATCTTTTTGAATTGGCACATCTGTGTAAAGCCCACTGTCAAATCCTGTGAGGTCCCCAAACATTGATGAAGTGTCAAACGTAAGAGGGGATTTCATGAGCCCCTGTTCCTGATCCAGGGGGTAGGGCATGAGGGGAAGCGTATCTTTTTGTATCAAGGGGCCTTGGGTTTCTGTCGGTGATAGGCACACCTCATCCATCAACGAGGAGCAGAGAGATGCCTGCTTGTGTGCGTCCAGGTCACCGACTAAAGCGATTCCCTCCTTCGCCATGCAAACATTATCACTCTGTTTTTTAAACGTAGTACTCTCCGATAGCTCTGGCAGTCGGACTTGGGTCCCGTCTTTCCGTCTGGCCTTTGTGTTTCTGTCAATATTGAAATCAGCTTCTTTGTCGACCGTAGGAGAGTGCGAGTCACACCGGAGCCCCTTGTTATCTGTGCCGCAATACTGAGCCGGCTCTTCTTTGGGGCACAGATTGTCTGTGCTTTCTAAGGTGTCACTGTATGGAGTAACAGCTTTGCCGGGTTCTTTGCACTCCGCTGTTGCATTCTCTCTCGATTTTGTATTTGAGTTTTTGCTTTTTTCAAAGGATGCGGTTGTTTCCTTTACCTGTGAGGAAGATGTCGGAACAGTAAAGTCTGCTTCTACATGATACTTTGCCGGATTCTCTGTAATACCTTTGTTATCAGAGAGAATGGGCTTGTCTGGATTATATTTTTTGACCGATTTAGTGAATGTCAGTGCGAGTGTGCCGGACTCTCTGCACAATTTGTGTGGGGAGGACCTTTCATTGGACTTCTGCTCCGAGAGTGAGTCTTTCTTTTTGCCGTCCGCCTTCTTCTCACAGTCCGAGTCGGTGCGATCAGTGCTTTTGGGGCTATTAATACTGTCACTTGAAACACTCACAGATGTGCTGAGTTCGCTGCTTGTCGATGACCTGCTACCCCGTCTTCTGAGTCTCTGGTGAGGACCATGCTTGTCAGGTGAAAGAGAAACCTCTTCACTTTTTTTCACTTCAAAACACTCCTTTGATTCATGCCTCCACGCGGCTTGGTCCCTTTCACTCCTCGCTCGCCATTTGCACTCTTTAGTGTACGTGTATTTACACCGACTGCTTTGATTCAGCCGGCCTTGGCTTGCAATCTTTACAGGCTCGCATTCATCGTCCGAATCTGAGACGTAGTCATATTCTCCAAAAGCAGGATTCTGCACGGTGGGAGTTAGTCTTTCCATCACCAAGGAAAACTGGAGGTTTTTGGTACCTTTAACATGTAGCTTATGGAGCTTATTTTTTTGCTGAACTATTTTGTGAATAAGTTCCTTACTCCAAGTACCTCCTCCAGTGCCTTTTCTTTTGCTTTCTTTCACTGCAGTCCTTGAGGTTGGCGATGTTGAGGTTTGTGAGGGTGCTGACCCTCGAAGTGCAGAGCTGTCCGGAAAGCTTTTAACACCACAGCGTTCAGAAAACTTGCTTGTTAGGAGAAATCTTGGGGCACTTGAGTTTTCATCCTCGTTCTTGCACAGTTTTCTTGCCTCTTTCACTTTACTGTCTTGTTCCCTTGTCTTCTCCCTCGAGGCACTTCTTGAATTTTTATGAGAGACTTCTTTTTTTATATTAATTTTCTTGTCTTGTTCCAAATTCAGAGATATTTTCTCCAGCTTGCTCTCTGTGTACTGTTTATCTGTCTTAGGGCTCTCACCATCGGAATCATAAAAATACTTTCCACGGGTGAAAGACCTATCATCACCTGTTGCTTGTTTACTTTTGGTCTCAAATACAAGGGACTCTTTGGTTTTCACACATTGTTTATTTGATATGGCTTTGACAGTGGTGAGATCATCATCAGCAAATGCATCTATAAAGCTGCTGTCTATCTCCGCATTGTCCGACTGGTATCCCAGTCCATTTAAGGCTTCTGTGATTAAGCTGTCTAATTTTGCATCCTCCATTTCTAGTTCAGGAAGAGGGGCAGGGAGGTTA
Organism: Fistularia commersonii; assembly: GCF_037954325.1. Taxonomy (NCBI): domain Eukaryota; kingdom Metazoa; phylum Chordata; class Actinopteri; order Syngnathiformes; family Fistulariidae; genus Fistularia; species Fistularia commersonii. The sequence goes on along the minus strand of NC_141300.1, from coordinate 8,012,984 downwards.
CCAGATCCTGAGAACAAGCTGAGTTTCATTGGATCGTCCTTGGTGTCTCCTTTTGTTTCACTATCTGATATAAGTTCTCCATTTTTATTCAGACCCAACAGAGACAGGTGAAGTTCAGATGGGCATCTCGACATAGAAACATTTGACACAGATGACGCTGCCTTCGTTGGTTCCTGGTGGAACTTCCTGGTGTCCTCCATCTTTGTTATGTCTTTGAGGTCATTTTGTGCGAATGCGTTCTGCGAACAGTATTGTTTATGTCCCAGAAATGAAGCCAGGTTATTGAAATTCTGGTCACACTGCTTACATGTTAGAAGCACATCTAACTGGTCAAGATTCGCTGTGGCTAATGAGGTGGCAAAGAGCTGATGTGCAGAGTACGGTGGCGGAGGCTGGAGGTGCTCCATTCCGAAACTGTCGATGTAACCTTTGCTTCCTTCTATTGTCGCTTTTGGATGCAGGCTATTTTGCACATAGCTCATCATGTCATCTTTTGGCCGCTCTGGCGCATAAGGAAGGTTTCTCTGAGCTTCTGAATGGAACTGGTGAGGATGAGCGTTCAAGTGATCTGAAGGTATTTGTGTTTTGTTGGCTTGGGTCTGGTGATAAAATGGATGAGGGGGTGCTGTTTTTGAAATTTGACTGTCCTCTGAACTGATGTTAACGGGGCTAGTGGAGGCCGGGGAGAGGGATGAGCACGTACTACTGGATGCGGGGGTGTGAACCGGGGAAGGCAAAGGGGATTCGTAAGGTGACACCATCATTAGTCCCATCTGTGGAACTTGTAATGGCGGATAGCTGTAGCTTCTCGATGACGATGATGCCGGAAGAGACTGATTAAGCCCAAAATATACAGCCTTGCTTTTGGACTCACACACCTGGCTCATCTCTACTTTGAAAGTAGAGACAGTGCTGTTATGCTTTACAGTCTCCTGCCTTTGGTTAGAAAAGCCTTCGCTAGTCCTGTTGTTTTGGAAAAAACTGGGGTTTTTCAGGGAACTGTGTTTATGTGATTTACCGTCATCCTGCCAGTCAGAAGGAGAGACCATGTAAGCCATTTTTTGATTGCCCATTGGCCTTGTTATGTCAATTCGGTTTTGGTTAGGCATTGCGGCGCTTGGTCGAATCTGCTGCCAGGGCATTCTACTATTTTTAGACGTATTTTGTCTTTTGTCGAGCACAGGCTGGCTCTGAAACTGAAACTTATTTATATCACTGTACTGAATACTGTTTTGCTCTGCTGGAGAATATGTCTTATTAGGCCCCTCCCAGGTGTGTGGTATCCTATTTAAAACTTTGCTGTTTATGGTTTTATCATATGAAACTGAGCCCGTGAGAACATTGCTAGATGGAGCATTGCTGAATGATTTGTTGGAAAAGTGCATTTGGGAGGCGGGGCCTTGCTGAATGTTTCTCGTGTGGTGCACACTTGCTTGGATGAGTGTTCTTTGGTTGGCAGTTGTGTTTTTGGGGTGACAGTTCCTCTTAGTACCTGAGGCGACTGCCGCGTCCCTACTGTCCGTTTGTCGAGCAGCGTCACCCTCTGGCAGGGCGCCTTTCCCTTGCTCTGACTGCTGTGAGCTGGACCCAGAGCTGTCACTGCTGGCTGAGTCCTCGCTCAGATTCCTCGGGCACTGGATGGTGGATGCCACCCCTTGAATAAACTGGGGCTGCTGGGTGTGAGAATAAGAGGTCCGGTGCTCCGACTGCTGTTCGTTACCAAAATTTGTGTTGTTCGGAACAAGGTTCTGTCCCTCACCGGGCATCAGCGGAAATGAGTTGTGGGTCACGTGAACAGAACCGAGAGAAGAGTCTGTAAAGTCTTGGGATTGCGGGTTCTGTTCACAGGGAAAGGAGTCAGAGGTCGATTCCTCCAGAAAGTGATATCCGTATTGAAATGGAGCTGGCATAAATGCACTTGACTTACTGGCTTCTGTAAGTGCAGTGGATTTTTGGGAAGAAACTCCGTAGTTAGCACCGTTAAAAGTCCTTTCAGGAGACTGCCATGTGTTAGAGCCAGTCAGCTGGAAGTCAGCCAGGATCAGTTGACTACCGTTCTGAACACTGTTGTTCTCCATGGCAGCAGGCTGCTGTTGTTGTGACAGGGGTGGGTGTTGGTGCGACGGCGTCCCGCTTGAGGAACCCAGGGCCTGTGAGGTATAGCTTGAGGAGGTAATGTTAGAAGAGGCCTCCTGGAAACAGCGGCTATAATTGAGCTCTTCTTGCTGGATCTCGACCTCTCTCTCAGGTATACTGGGAGTGTGGAATTGGTAGCTGCCCGAGACTGGGCCACGACTGGTCTCCAGCTTTTTCGCCGGTGAAACCTTCTGCTGTGGGTAGGCAATACCAATGTTGAGGTTGGAGCGTGGATTTGTAATGCTAAGACTGTACAGGTGCTGTGGGTTGCTACGATCTGCCTTTCCAGACCGTTTGCTCTTCTCTCGATTGCGTCCTTTTCCACTTGGCGATTGAGGACTGCCTTTGCTACCAGACCAAGTCCTGTCAGTGGTGAATTTTGATCGGTTCTGTAATGATCTGAAGTCAATTTTCCCTGCTTGTTGTGGCCGTATAACAGCCTCGCGCTGTTGAGTACCGTCCCTTTCCTTCTTTACTTTATCAATCTTCGGCCCTCTGCTGCTGGCCCTGGCATCAGTGTCTGTGCTTGAAAAGTGCTCTGAAGACTCCTGTGCTGTAGTGTCACTCTGTTGTTCCAGCACCGTTCCCTCATCCTGCAGTGTGGACTCAGCGTCCGGCTCTTTGACGGTGTGCATCGGCCGAGTCTCTCCTGCCATGGTGCACAATGTGTGCTGTGAAGGCGTGGTCCTCAGAAGTGGTGTCTGGGAGACAGAGGCATTGTCTTCTGGATAGCATGAATCAGTAAACGTCCAGTGGCAGCAACTGCAGGGACAGGGCTGCTGGCTGCAGGCTCATCTCTTCACTCCCATTGTAAACAGCTGATCTGGCACCAGGGTGAAGCAGACCTGGCGAGAAGGAGCAGAGTGGGTCGAGAGGGTCATATTTTTTGCCAAGCTTTCGCCTGATTGAAATTCTGTTAACATGTTTTCACATTTGAAGGTAAAACACTGTCAAATAATAAGCACAATTTCCCGTATTAAAGGATCCTCCCTCTCTCTCTCTCTCTCTCTCTCTCTCTCTCCCTCTCTCTCTCTATATATATATATGTATGAAAAACTAGGCAAACAGAAGACAGAGAGGGATTTATGCAAACATTTTTATGCCAAAAGACAAATTAGATAAAAATAGGTATCATTCCAACCTCAATATCAATGTACAGTGTTTAAGTATAATTATAACCCTCCTTACTTTAGCCAGCAGAGAGCACTCTTGCATCATTTCAAAGAGATGGTGTCATGACACAAATGACCAGTTCTATCAATAGAGAATTCTAAAATTCTGCCAAACTCAAACTCTAAACTTGGAGGTACAATTCCTATTTCTTGAAACAGTAAAATCATATTTAAAACAAATGAATATGGTTATACCTAAGCGTTGGATTCATGTTGGATTCTATAAACACAATTATACAAAGAAACCAGTTGGGTTTTGACATGATGAAGCGCACTAGAGTGCAGAGGATGAGAAAAATAAAGGACAAGGATCCAGAAAGCACTGCCAGTAAATGAATCACAGACTCCTTTAGTGGAGGGACACAATGCCACAGTTGTTCTATTGCTTAAGAGGACGGCAGGTTTAGATCATGGAGGAATATCTGGGATTAGTCGGTCAGCCATGAGACAGTGAAAATGGTGGGCACACTGACGTTTGTTGCCTTTCCTCAGGCATCCCAGACACTGCTTCTCAGGTCCCAGTTTACTTTGGCTAACACTGCAGCTGCTTCTTTTGAGATCAGACCAGATGAAACTTAGAGTTAGCACCAAAATGTAATTTCTTGGTAACCAAACTTCTATCTCACCTTCTTGTATATTCCTCTGGGGTATTACATATTAAAGCTGATGTGTGAGGGTGGCCTTGTGGTTGGAGAAAATCACCTTTAAGGCAGCAGAATTTGGTTCACATACAATATGCAGAATTCTTTCCAAATGCAAAAGCCGTCTTGCTTAACTCTAGGGGGTAAAAAAAATTACTCAAAGAATATTAACGAATATTGTTTGAAAATGTGACATCTGTGATAATTGTACTGTATAGAATTCTCCATCCCAGGACGACTCTGACAAGCCAAATTCCATCCAAATCCCTTGAAATAACAGTTCAGTGGAGATATGCTTGATTTCATAAATGGCCTTGTAATATCCCCTTGAAAAAAAAAAAAAAAAGATAAAAAAAAAAATAAAAACGGTGACAGAATTTTGGAATAACCCTATAACACAGATCTGCTCTTAAATATAATGTTTTGCCTCTTGGCCTATGGTCCTTCACCGTGTTATATTGAAATCAGCCTGGAATATTTCTTGATCCAACTGATTCGAAGACAGACACAGACAAATGGCACCAAAAAAGCAAATCACTGGCTTAGGTAAATATACCTATGTTTTAAGAAAATATGTGCAAAACTTTGGAGAAAGAAAGACAAGTGTCTCAGTAAGGTCTCAAGCACCTTGAAATGCACTCTGTAAGTTACTAATTTTTCTGTAGACTGCCAGGATCAATTCTATGATTCAGTCACCATACCTGGACTATTCTGCCATTTCAATTTCAACAATCATTTGTTGAGGTTTTTATTATAATTGGTCACCGTACTGTACACCGCCATCCTCCAAAACTAATCTGAGCTTTTAGCTGTAACAGTAAATTTGAAATACCAGTGTATCTTGTCAATTCATAACCAAAGATACTGAAGAAACCGGAGAAACATTGTTCTTACTTTTGAAAATGCTCTCAGATGATCATCTTCCTACACTGTGATTTGAAACTAGCAACCCAAAAACACAATTGTTTTTGCAGAACATGAGCGCAAAGTAATCTAACTCCCAGCACCGATATTAAAGCAATGACACTGTCTTCGTTAAATTCATTTTTGTCTTTTAATATGAGCTTGGCCCACCAGTATTGCTGGTTATCGCTACAAAAATTACACAAAGCATGAAATTAATTAAAAACTTTGGTAATAAAACCCCCTTATGATATGGTTTCTTCAGGACAGCTTGCAGAGGCTGCACAGTGTAATGACTGCTTTACTTTTTAAAAATGACCACAATGCACCAAGTGGGCCCGTGATGCAGTTATATGGTCACAAAGGAGCTATTAGGTGTATTGATTTAAAAACCTCTCGGATGTACACAGAGGAGATGGAGACACAAGGGATGGAGAATATGACGGCGAAGCCTATATGACCGGTCCCGGGGTATCACTCTTCGGAATGTGTTTCCTTGTCTCATCCTCTGGTAAACCTTTCGGAGGTATTTAACACATTTGGAGGAAGGCTTGAGGCTGAGACCTGGCTGGGTTTGGGCCTGGTTGTGAAAAATCACATCTACTCTACATCTCCTCAGAATCTGAAAGCAGGAGTGTCTGGAACTATCTCTGCCACCGGCTGGGGAAACCGGTGTGAATGGCTCTGCGAGCACCTCCATCAGGCAGCGGTTGATCCAGCTCCACAGAGTCAACAGTCACGATCATACATCATAACCCCAATTGTATTTGCCCAGACCAGTGGTTGAGGTCTGGAGCTGAGGATGAATGCCTCAAGCAACAAAAAGAGCAGTATGAAGAAAGTAGCACCAAAGCCTCAGCTGTCAGTTTACAAAGAGTAAGGGGTTATTTATTTCTTAACATATGCCTTGCACACTTCCCCTCGGGCCCTTTGCAGCTGAATAATTCTTACCCAACACCAAAATCCTTGTCACAAGCTCGAATTACTTTACACATGGCTGCATGTCAATCTGCCAATTTGGTGGTGTCTTTGAGATGGCTCATCCACTTTTATTTTTAAAAGTATAAATTGCTCTTGGACTGCGTGTAAAGAGAGAATGTCGGTGGTGACAGAATTGCAAGTGGGGCACAAGCTGATATCAATTCAGTATAACTGGTCTAAAATTTGATCCATAAATGTGTGTTTTAGTTGGGTTTTACAAGTCAATTAAGGCCTTATGTGCATGCATGTTTGTCTGTATGCTTTCCTCCTGGCCTCATATCAAATCTCCAAACTCCTCAAGCAGTGGCGCCCCATATGGCTTCACCACAGCACCAGTTTGATGCCTGAGACTGCTGAGTGTTGAGAAACTGGTGTATTTGTGGTATAGGTACACATGTGTTTTGTGTGCAGAAGTAGTAGTGTTTTATTCATTATGCTCTTTTTTTTTCTCACTCTGAGGTGAAAGAGTGGGTTAAAGGTGCTTCATTGAAAACTCAATTTCCTGAAAGTCTTTTCCCTGTCATTTTGGTGCTGGATGTATGTGGTGTTGGCCTGAGTGAAAATATGCTGGTAGCACTGTGAAAATTTTTGTCAACTCATCACATCAGTGCTTTAAGCTCGCAATTGCTTTCTATTTTCCAAGAGCCCCTCTGGACTCCATATCTCAAACTGCAAGCAGTTCTTTGTTGTGAACTATTCAAGGTTTCACTGGTCCTTTGTTCTTCTACTGGGAACACTCAAAGATATCTCAAATATTTTTTTCAAAAGCAGACCATTACTATCGAGATTGGTGACCCGGAGTATAAAACAATTTTACATTTGTGTAAGATGACACACAAAACACTTGGTTCCTGAATACAATTACGCTCTGGAGACACAAAGCGCTGTTGGAGCCAAGAGAGGAGCAGCAGCAGGCTAAGCAATTGACTTCTGCAAACAAAGAGTCTCTTTATAATAATCTAAATCAATAACTTGGATCGGCAGGAATGTCCGAACTTTTAGCTTTTAGCTTTTCCAGATGCTCGTGCAATAAAATATCACCATACAATCACCCCAAAGACCGGCAGAAGAGGGAAGAGGATGAAGAGAGGTGACGAGATCAAGTGGAGTGGAGAGGAAAATGACAACATGGTCGTGAAGGTCATTAGAGAGTGGAAAAAGCATACAAAGAAATGAGTGTCAGACGGCGGTGCTGGTGGGATGTTCACTAAGCTGTATATTCAGAGGGATGCTGGGGAGCGTGTGCGTGTGTTTGTGTGTGTTTCATGCGTGTGCAGGGGGGGATCAGGTGGCGGTACAAAAGCTGCCTTACTGCTCTCCTCACACCTAAAGCAGCAGGATAGGTCCAGTGGAGGGAATGTGCAATGAGAATGGCTGGCCCAGGGCCCATACTTTGGAGCTCCGCCAAAACCTCAGTCAGCGTGCCTGCCTACTCCTCTGTATTTTTGGAAACATCCATTATGCAAGCAATTTACCTTTAAGATTTCTCCTCCGATGTCTACCAAAAGACCGAGTTGGACGAGAGAAATGTCAGTGAGTGCAGCCATGCACGCTTCAACAACTACGCCATTGCTGTTAAAATACAGAAGTTGTGAGTGTTAAAGAGTGACCGGCAGGGGTTTGTCAGCATTACACAAAGTTTAAGATTGGACGTGTACAATGACTTCATAGTCTGTCTTCCCTCTGATGACGATTTGTCTGTGGCTATTCCAATATTTGAAAAATGGCAGAGAGAAAAAAAAAAAACAATTTTAAAATACTTCAAATAAAACAGTGTCCAGAATATACTGTAGGAGACTTGTTATGGTGGTGCCTCCCTACCTCTACCACCCCTTACCCCACCCTTAACCCAATGTGGTTAGCTGCACAGTAGGGAAGATGTGTGTGTGTGTGTGTGTGTGTGAGTGTGTGTGTTTGTGTGGTGTGCATGTGTCTGAGTGTCTCGTTTTATGTCTGTGAGCATGTGTGTGTCTACAGGGGTTTTGGTGTGTAATTCCAGAGGCTCCCCTTACCCCCTCCTAAGTTTTTCCTCTTTCTCAGACGATTTCTTTCTTTTATTTATTTATATTCTAACCGCTGGATTCTGTTTCCATATTGCTAACCACGAAATTCCACAAACATGATGGAAGCCTTGTTTTAAATGATTCAAAGGTAATTTATTTCCTTTTTTAAAATCATGATTTCCCTTAATTCTGCTTGTCTATGTAGCATCACTCTGGTGTGTGAAATTTTAAAAAAGGGTGTAAAACATGACTGAGTAGAACAGGATATTAGTGAAAGGCCAAGCTAGTCAAAATTTCCTGACTCCCAATTATAAAGGCGATAAGCTTATTCATTATTGACAAATTCCTTCTCTGAGTTTTTTTTTCCCCTCCTACCTTACCCCTTTTCAGTGAATCAATATTTGCCTGCCCCTTTCTGCAGCCTGGAGCAACATATTTGGTTGCCTCTCAAAATTAGTTTTATTAGGTGTAAAATAGACATTGAGATGGAATGGCATTGGGATGAACCACTGCAGTTGCGGCCTTTGACAATACTTTTGAATATCAAAAGTTGATTACTGAAGCATGTATCAACTTATGTAAGGGTAAAATAGGAAGGCTACTACAAATATTTCAATAATTAGACACCATACAAACTGAGAGGGAGGCTGCTTGAACAAAGGGAGCCACTTGAAATGCAACATAAAGTAAGTCATTGTTCGTAAGATAAACCTGAAAGTGGCGGATGGACCCCTGCAAACATAAACAAGAGGTGACAAATGATAAATGGTCGTCTTTAATGGCCTGTGCCACAGACGATAAGGAAATCATAAATTGCAATTGTAAACACGAGCCAACCTAAAAGACAAATGAAAAAAAGCAACATTGAACCCTTATAATATAATGTACCTGTTATTCCTTTGTCTTACACAAATTTGAAAAAGTTTAGACTACTGACAAATTCTCATCACAACAATGCTCAATGAGATTTCAGCCACATAATGATACCAGCATTTCTCATTCAGATGTCAGGATGAATGCACACACAAACATATGGAAATACATAACCCATGCGCACTTACACACCAAAAGCTACATTATCTGGCCTTTAATTCGATAAAGCTAATATTTACAAAAGACGAATCCAGTATTTTCAGACCCGACTACATAAATTTTTCCCATTAGTCAGTAGTGTTTACATTTATCGCTTAATAGCACCCAAATGTTCAAAGCTATGGCTGGAATGTATTACAAATGTGGTTTCTAATTTATGTAGGAACTGCAGGCTTTGCACCATTAAAATTTAAATATCCTGTGTCACATGGAAGCACTAGGAGTGAGAAACGCTCGGGTTCTTCACTACCACATAGGTGAAAGTCCAGAGATGAGATTGGACCTGCAGAGGCTGAGTTACTGCCCGAGTGTCTGTGGCCTCAGGGGCCTCAGCCTTTTCTTACTGACCTGTCAGCCTCATTCCCATGAATCATTGAAGAAACTCATTTAAGACAAGCGTGCACCGACATGCAAAGGTGCAGATAACTGTAACCTCATGTCACAAACACCACGTGTCTTGGCAGAAACTCATTTATGCTGTAACATTGGCAATAAAAATCTCCACGATGATTTTTACAGGCTGCATGGAGATAGAGATTCAAGGAGAGAGCTAATGTTTCGAGCAGTCATGAAATTTTCTAATCTTCTGCAAAAAGGCTGAGTCCAAATCTACCAGCATCTGGAATTTGAAACATCTCATGTGTTTGAGCAATATTAAAGAAAAGAACCTCAAAAGCACAGCAGACTACATAAAGTTTAACCTTGTTAAAATAAACATAACATTCAGGCTTGATTTGTTTTTAATGTAGTGCACACAGCTATGACTCCAAATACTAAAACTTGTGAGCACCCACACTATCACTGAGAGCTTGCAGTTTTGGCGGCACTTTAGAAGTGAAATGGCGGTTGGTCAGAATAATTCTGAAGTGAAAGTCATAAAAGATTTGCAGTTGCAGAACTTCATCACAGCAGTTTTTCTCTGGCCCAAATCCAAAGTCCCTGCAGGCCACAGGCATAACCTTTCACCTTCAGGTAAGACCTTTGGTTACAAGGCTTAGGGAAGTTTCTCTGCATGTATCACAAAACAAGAGGACAGTCAAGTTCCAACATGTGACTGTGAGATGAATTTTCCTTAAACCTTGGGAAAGTAGAATATGTAAATGTACCGGTGCCAAATTCAACAAGCTAATTCTCATGAAATAGAGTTTTCCTGAAAGACTGCAGAGCCAGGAGACATACAAAAGCACCATTTGTGAATGAACCTTTAATCTAAGTCCCTGTTTGTAATTAGGAAGCATTTTAAATTTCGCACAAATTCAAGTGACTGTGCACGCAACGGGATAGAAATGCTTATGCGTATTTGTCTGCTGTTGTGTTTGTGAGTATATGTATGGAGGCACCAATTTAATTTCAGTATGTGCTGTGTGATATTTAGTTTAATGATAGTATAGTAGGGAAGGTATTATATTCCTTTCCTAATAAATCAGCAAATAAATCAGATTCAGTCAGTTTTAATGCTGTGTTTCTGGGGTCACAGGCTGGTGCATAAATATTATAATAAAATGTAGAGCAGACACATGACAGGAAGTGATTTATTTCCTGCACAAAAGTCACTAGATAATCCATGACTTGTTTTGTGAGACAGAAAAAAAAGGGAAACAAGCAAAAATCAAACAAGTGAGCAAACAGCACTCCGATAATAAACAATAAATGAAAAGACACCACCTCATTTAGAATTCTACATCATCCTGCCTCTTTATATCTTTCCTAGAGTCTGTTTTGGTTGTTTATCTTTCCTTTTTCTCTCTCCATCTCACACACAAGCACACACACACACACACACACACACACACACACACACACACACACACACATGAAAGCAAATCTCTTCAGTATGGCATTAGGTCACAGGAACTGAGGGGCAGGTGGGGTTGCTGCTGGAAGGAAACAAAAACATTTGTAAAAGCTTTGGGATAGACATTAGTGGATGAGGCACATGACAGCTTTAGCTTAATGCTACATCCAGGCAAATTCCCAAAACAAGAATATAAAAAAAGAGGGAAGAAGTGCTCATAGTAACACAGGAAATAAGGGTATATTAAGTTTCAAGTGTTCAGGTCCAGCTCATTTCAGCATGCATTGTTTAAGAAGGCTGGAGAAGGTATATGAAAAAAACATTTGAGTATTTTTTTTTTCTTTCTCTTCCCCATTCTTCAGCCGAGTTTTCACCAATGCCAAAATCGGTGGTATCCTGGCCAATGGTAGAGAGGGAACTCTGTGTGTGTCAGTACCAGCAATTTGCCAAATTTTCACCGCCAGCCTCCCCCTAAATAGTCCAAGGAAATGTCCAAATGACCTTATTACAACTCATGCCTTCCTAAGCAGCTTTTGTCAGTTACAGACATAAAAGTACAAAGTCACACAACAGAAATGCTCTGGTGGCACAGAGAAGCGGTTTCATTCCATTTAATCTGGACTGGAGAGTCCAATTCTGCCTTTATATCTGTTGCGTCCCATTCCTCACTTTTGTCCCAAGGCCCCGGGACATCTAAAGCTTCATGGAACTAAATGACTTCACCAGATCGCTTTATCAGACATCTGTATATGTCACAATAATACAAACCACAAACCGTGCTTCTGTCAGCTCCGTGGCTTAAATACGTTAACACTGCTACTTAACTTTCCTCTTTGAAATTGCTCAGCGCGTTCATACAAAAGCTGGTCTGCCCAATCAAACACTATTAAATAATAGGTCTTATTTTGAGACCGCAGGCTTTTTTTGTCCTCATTTACTTCTTTGCACCTGAAAAAGTTCTCAAACCTATTCTCAAAAACTCTGCCAGAACACTGGTGAACTGTCAGTGATTAGAAACTCAGTTCTAACTTTATCCTTCCTCTTTCTTGATCTGTGGGCAATGAAGTCACGGTCAAGTCACAGGATGTTAATGGCTTGGAAAGAGCCACAAGAATTAAAGCTCAATGAAAGAAAAGTGATGAACTAGTTGAAGTGCCTTGCATTCCTGCTCAGTGTTTAAACTAAATACTTTGTCAATGGGCCACTGAGTTATTTGCAGCTGCAAAATATACCTTTAAATACAAAGTATGTAAAGGATGATGACCTTGGGAAATTCCAGGATTTTCAATCCGGCAGCTCAGTTTTTCACCTACAATGGTTATGTTGCTTGCAGAATCCAAAAGTCATGCTGGGAGAGAGGGGGAGGAGCGATATGAGGAAGAGGAAAGGAAGTCATGCAGACAGATTCCAGCTCCTGGTGCTCTGAATACCGACTGCCAATGGACTGCAGATGCAGAATGTAGAATGGGGCAGCATTTTTGGATCAAGATATGTGTCCCTCTATAGTAAACCGCGGAAAAAATGAACCTGCTGCAGACCTATTACTATGACTGCCCAAACCTTTGATTTACTATAACACTTTTTACTTTTATCTTTCCTGATAACACTTTGAAAATTCCAAAGAAAGCAATTATTGAATGTGTCTAATGGTTTTTTCCTATCTTTAGCAGCCTCTCTTCCTGTTCTCTATTCTATCATTTCCTCTCATCTCTCAATTCTCCATGCCAATTGGTCCTCTGGGGTGTGTCCTGTCTCCTACTGTGGATTGTGGCAGGAGGACTACCTGATGTGTCGCTGTGCAGAATAGGACCAAGAGGTCTGCTTTTGAAAAGGGGCACTGTGCTGCATCTGCAGATCGCCTTACACAACCACTTCCTGCTTCCGACCAAATCCTCACAGGGAGCCCTGTGTGTCAAGGCCGAAAAAAGCGCAAACAGAGGGGTTCAGTCCACCAAGGGGCTGAGTACAGGACCCTATTCATCCTTTCCCCAGTGCTCCTCCCTGCCTCTCCCCTACCAGCCTCAGGATGGCTTTATTTTAAAAAATTCACAAATATTCCTCTTCTGAGGTATTGAGATCAACCGCTCATTCCCTCTTTTCAGCTGTGCTTGACAGATGTGCTGTGTCTGTGCCACCCCCACAGGTGAGGCAGACTAGTATCAATTATTTGGCAGTTAGTCTGTCTGATACACACCTCTGGCATATGTCTTGTTATATAACAACGAATAGAGAGGAGCAAGCATTATAGATTAAAGGGATACTTTGATCTGAGCAAAGACGTTATAGAAATGCTTAAGGGGTAAAAGAGATTTGTAGTTTCCTCTGAACAAGTTTTGTCAGCACGAGAGCCCCGGCAGTCCCACTTAGTGGTACAAAGGAGCCTGGATTTGGGGTTGATAGCAAGGTGGAGGGATGGTGGGTTGGGGTTGGGGTTGGGAGGTCAGGTGGGTTGTGGTATTGGAGTCATATTTCTATTTCTGGAATGCTCACTTTGTCTCACCTCGACATGGCAACAGTGGGAAGGACAGGCGCAAAGGGATGGTGGAATCCCACTGAGTTGGACTATTTATGCAGCGACCCAATGAGGGCGAAGCGGGTGGGGGTATTTAAGATTCTTGGGGAAATGGCAAAGTGGGCAAATAACTCTTTAGACAAACAAACCCAAGGCATTAATGATGAGTCTGTCACTGGAATGGATGTTTTTGCTTTTCCCGTGCATACTGCAAGGGGAGGGCCAATAGCTCTGACAGTCTGTTTTCACTACTGTCCTTGTCGTTTCTATCCTTCGGTCATTGGACACTGCCTTGTTTTTCTACTTAAAACGCATTAAAACAGCACCTGATACGTCCATTCCTACCAGGGGGATAGAAAAACATTTAGCCTGCAGGGTTCTTGGGCTTCCCCATCGGATGTCAGCCTTGGATGAGGGTGAGAAGAATGACGCTCTGTACAGCCACTGCAAGAAGCCATTCATTGAGCCACAGAGAGTGTGTAGCACTGACCAATGGTGGCTAGAACAGGACCAGTACTGATCCAGTCCCTGCTGTCTCAACACTGAACAACACCAGTATTGATCTAATCCATGTTGGACAGGACAGCACCAACGAGACAGCACGACCAGTGATTCAGCAGGATCACCGCTGGGTCCGACTTCAGTGGACAACGCTGCCACTGATTCATACTGAAGGTAACACTTCTGCAGGGTCCTGTTCAATTGGTTCAGTCAACACCTACATGAGTCGGGACATGAGAAGGTACATTAAGATGGTCAAGTCCAACCCTGAGTCATGACAGTCTGTCTGAAACAACATTAGTATTACTGATTCTATCTGGGTATTACAGTGTATATAACGGAACCAAACCTGTGTTTGCGGGACTAATCTTTGGTCAATCAGCAAACTCAGTCGACCTGGACTTCTGTTAATTCTTTCCCACTGCCCCATTGCCTTTGCCAAACTGAACAGGAGACCTTATTATGGGTGAGGGACAGACTGGAGGCTGAGGAACAAACCAAAGACCCTGGCAGAGCTCATGTTGTTCCCTTTAGACTTGCACAGGCTCACTGGAGACCAGTGGTGGAGGCCGGTATAGAGAAAGTGTCTTCTGTGCATCAACTTTGCCCAAACTTTCTTGCTACACATGTCTGTGTGTGAGGTGTGCGGTTGGGCCAAGCCAAAGAGTGACCCAAAGAGAGGGTTGTATACATTAAAATATTTTTCTCAAACCAAGTCTTAAGGAAATACATCCAAGAGAACATAATTTACGCAAAAATTAACACTGATAACATTAACTGAATGTCTATGCTATACTACAAGTCTGCCAAATGATGCTACACTTAAGGCTGAATGTATACTACATGTATATTAGCACATCTGAGAAAAATCGTGTCCTTGCAGACGTTTTAATAAATTCTTTTGTTGCAGTGATGCTGTAAGCACATTTTGCTGACCTTACACACAATGCTGCTAGAAGAAATACTATCACAGCATTATTCTTCAACGGGCCTGGGATTGTAGTTTTATCAGTATGTGATAAGTGACAGCTCACTCCTTACTCCTTAGACTACATTTCTTGGAGTAACTGTGGGAACTACCAGATAAAGCCTGACTCGGGCACATCATTTGGATCCACTTTACAGTGGAGCAAAACAGTATACACAAGCTTGACTAATGCCGTCCTCCATGACATGAATCATACTTTCCCTCCTTCCTTCCTATTTTTACAGCTGCTCAACAAATAGATCTGCTCAAATGCTTTAGTCCTCTGTGACTGAGAAAGAATAGTCCAAGTCTCAGTTTTGCTTCCACACACACTTTGCATGAGCATTTACCAGTGATCCCCTCTTGACCTTCAAATTCATAGAAGCATTCATACCTCTGTGTGTGTGAGTGTGTGTGTGTGTGTGTGTGTGTGTGTGTGCGCGCACGCGTGCACAGGTGTGCGCATATGTGTACGTGTGTTTCTGTGTGTGTGTGTGTGCGTAAAAAAAATGCACAGTTGTTTCGGAAACATTTAAAAAACTATTTAAGAGTTTTTCAGTCAAATGATTTCAAACCAACAGAAGTGAAACAAAAGCAAACAAACAAACATAAAACTTAGAGAGAGTTTTAAAATATACTTGAATGGGTTTAAAATGATAGTTTTAATATCATTGTTAGTTTTGATATCATTGATAGTTTTAAATGAACCAAGCCAGGTTCTGATTCTGATTCTGATTCTGATGTTGACAATGGCAAGTGCAATAATCAGACTCAGAGATTTAATGAGTCACCATGAGGTCTTAGAAAGTATCAGTTCAGTAAATGATCATAAGACATTATTCCAAAGTAAAAATGGAATTAAGAGAGATCAGTAAATAAAAGACATAAAAGTGAAAGATGGATTTATATGTTTATACATTTTTTTTTACACAGGACAGTTTTAAAAAAACATGATTTGAGTTTCTAAACTGACTCAACCTTATGAAAAAGCCTTATTCTCACTCGAGAGTCTGCCAGCTCTCTTGTTTTGATAACCACACACATCAATCCAATGAAAATAATTTCATTTGTACAAGATTAAGTAAGGTTAACACACTGATATTTACGTGTCCTCCTTTGCATGCACGAAATAAGCTGGTGTTGCACCCATGAGCAGCTCTAATGAATAAACCATTTGGCGGGCTGGTGGGAATCGGAAGCCTTGTCACAGTCCGTTTAAAGGCTCAGACAGAGGTACAAGCTACGGTCTGTAACCCTGAGCTGTTGACCTTTCTGCAAAGCCTTACGGTTCTAAGACTCCCCTCACGCAGCTTCACGAAATACACTACCCGTCCGGTCTGTGGTCCCTTCTTTGCCCTTTTGTCCTCACTTGCCAAGCCAGCATCATGTGCCCAACCATTTGACTTGGCACAGCATCAGTCTCTTGGTCCTCAAACAAAACATGAATCTAATGGGGTAGGTGAGAGCTACTGGTTACCAGTACAAAGTCTGGTCTTGGTTTAATATGACAGCAGAAATAAGAGGCAGGATTCTATAAATGTGACATAAAGACCGAACATATGATTTGATTCACCTGCTTGATGTCCAGGATGTCTGATAATGTTAGATGCATTTCAACGCGAACCTGTTTTGACATTCAATCGCTGTATGTCAGTCATTACAAAGCAAAGGTTCTGCACATCACTTTGTGTGTCTGCAGAGAATTGTATCAGTTTTGTGTGTTATCGCAAAAAGGCACAGTTGAAGTTCACGGACTGAAAACTATGTGGAGGAGTACATGTATAACAGCTCCAGAAAAAGAATAACAAATTCATTCAAATTCCAATCTGATTGGTGGATTGTACAAGCTTTGCATCCCTCATTCACTCACTTATCGTGCAAGCTGTCGAGGACAATTAAAATGATGTATAAGCTGCTACACTTTCTCTATGGAAGGTTTTGAGAGGTTAATTTTTTTCATCACTAATCTCGGCAAGCCAGGTCTTTGCTGTAGGGTAGTGGGCGGCCAGCGTATGCTAACCAAAGCTATATCAGCAAAAATAATCAGGTTTGCTCTAATTTTTCATTAGATAAACTTATTTTGTATTGTATTGCAAGGGAGTAACCACTATAATATTAAACCAAGAGTTAAAGTGAGAAGGCAATATGGGATCTCTGTATGGTCTGTAATCATGACCTCACTATTTAACACTGAAACATAATCGTGTGCTTCACCTCAATAAAAGATGTACAGTAATTCAATTTGTTTGGTTAGAGGCATGGTGTGTTTTAGGCTCTGTTCTCTCCAGCTCCTTCATGTCCATATAACCACAGTGAGAACAGTGAGGCAATCTGTCTGCAGACGCACAGCTGATGTTTCTTTGTTAAAAGGAAAAAAATAAAAAATAGTAGAGGGTTATTGCTACTCAGCCAAATTAGAAAATGACTTTACAGTTTTAAAAAGGATTTATATGCAAGTGACTGGAGTATATTTGTATCACTCTGTGATCAAAGAATTAATATCAAGTATTTATTAAGTGAGTATAGGAAAAGCAGTAGATGATGATGCAATTTTTTGAAGTGGCTTAGTCATTGATTTGCAAGTATTTTCCCACGAGAGATCCACCGAAGAAGCAGCAGTAGCTATAAAACAGAGGGTACATTTTTCCAGTCACATACGCAAAACAAACTATTTATACTAATAGGGTTTGTTTGAACCATTAACATTTCAAACATCTTTGATTACCAAATGAATATAACACTGTATTTGAAATTGTCACTGTTCAAACTGCCAAATGCGCTTTCTCACTGGCCTACGCAAACTGCAAGACTAATCATTGAAGTCAATAGATATTTTGCATCTTGTGCCAGCGAGCAGGTTTTCCTAGAATAAAATGGAAACTCCCAGCATGGTCTCCAGTTGTATTGTACAATGATGGTCGTCATGCAGTTTATCATCTATGCAGATGTTATTGTACTCTTGGCAGCCAGTGTTTTGTCATTCTCTTAACTAATGTTTGAACGATATATATTTGCAAGAAATCCCAGTTTGAGAGTGTGTACAAAAAGGAAAGGGCAACGAGGTTGCGTTAAAGATTATGGGATGCCTTCACCGCCCCCGTTCAAGATGGAATGTTGAAATCAAACAAGCTCAGAGTCAAGTCTTCCCAACAGTTCAGAGGGTGGGTGGTGCCGGCAGATTCACCATATGATGGGAACACATGGTTGAGACTGTACCAGATATGCTCCAAATTATTCTGAAAAAACATGGGTGTGTGGAGTTTAGAAAATTCTCCTAACCATGGGCAGATGGAGTTTGGTGAATATGGCCAAAGTGTGTTTTACTTTCCACTGGAGAATCTTAACAGCCCAAAAGACTGGTATTTTTAGAACCCATTCCCCTCTTTGTAAAATTCATCTCATACGTCTTTGGCACAAATCATCGAATCCCAGTCCCCACTGAAAACAAACTATCACTGTCCTGTTCCATTCATTTTCCTGGACGTCAGGGGCAAAGAATAACACAACAGCACCAGAGATGCGGATGACACATCAGACTAGGTGGTTAGCTCGACCGGTACAGTAGCGAATTGTGACTCATAGGCTGAGACTGGAAAGCAAGGAAACATTTGAAGAATGGGTGACTGTGAAGTGTGTGATTCACTACTTGTGTGGTGAAATTCTCAGAGTAAACCCATACCTATAAAAACTCATCTGCTGCTCCACATTTGCAAGTGTTTGGTGCTTTTTTATTGCTGTACGAAGACTCACGAAAGCTTCAGAGCCAAATAGGTATGTAGCGGTGTTGCCTGGTAAGGCGGAACAGCTGACGGCATAGAAGTTATTCTCATTCGCTCCAAAATCTCCCCAATCTTTTGCACGAATCCTTTTTTGCCTTTTTGCAAAAGATCTTACTCTGATCCCTCCCGCTTTTGCTCCATTTTCCATCGTAACCCCTCCCTCTTTTCTTGTCTCCTGTCGATCTTCTTTTTGTTTGGTCCTCTCAAGCACTTTTGACTCTCTCTTTGAGACAGACTCTTTAATAGGCCTGCCCCTGTGAGCAGTAGACAGAGAGGGAAGAAGGTTATTTTTAGATTGCACACACATAAAGTGGAACGTTTTTCCTTATCCTTGTAAACAGTCCTCTTCGTTCTCTGTGTCTGAAAAGGAGCTCAGCATCTCTGTGGGGGATCTAATGTCACCTCCCCCACACATACTCTTCTCATCTCCTGCACCAGACTAATCTAACCCCCTAACACAACACACTCATCCTTTCCAAACACTGACATCATTCGACAGAACCAAACTCCTTCCTTAGCCTGTGGGGGCTGTTCTTTTCTGTCGGTACAGCATGAAATGGGTGAGTCTGGGGTCCGGACACAATTCAGGCAATGAGAGAAAAAAAAAAAAAGAAAACAACTGTGAGAGAACACACATGTGCTGCAGGAACAAAAAAAGCCTGATACACACACAGTGCAGCTCTCCTCACATGACCTTTTCTTCAGCGACACTTCCCAGGTTGAGTTGACACACACAAGCACGCAAACACACACAAACACACACACACACACTAACATAAACACACAGACACACATATACTGACACAGTAAAAAAGGGTGTTAAAAGAATAAATCACACCATTAATTACATAGCTATAATTAGGTCAGCGGTTGATTCTAGAGTCCGGAAGGTGACGAGTAGGCTTACTTCAGCATTTTCCCGTCTTGAAATAAAACCAAATCTGACTTTGCAAGTCATGCACGCGCACATGCACAGACGCGTACACACAAACACGCCCCTCGACTTCCCCCACAATGTAGGTCATTTCATGCGTGGCCTGCACTGGTAAAATAAGACTGAGAAACATTGCCTTCTGGGTTTTACTAGTCCTACTCTCGGTGACCCAGAGCGGAGTCTTAAGTTGGATACAGCTCCTGTTACGTCTGTTGAATACGGGCCTGCTCCTTTGAGAATGTTCTGTTTTTAGTGTTCCAGTTTTTCCCTCACACTTAATTTTAAGGCTCAGCTCTTAAGTGGCAGGTGATATTGCGTGGTAGATGGCCTGGCAGAAATCATGCAGGAAATCTTTCATTAAATTTCACTCAAAGTCCATCTTGACTTTGGGATTCCTGTTAGATATTGTGACACAGAGCAGGTCTGTTGAAGGGTATATAATGCCCTAAATCCCCAGCCTGAATCAGCCCGAAGAAAGTCAGCAGTTGAGATAAATCTTAAATTTTGATCTTTAATGCAACAACCTCTTTGAAGTTCATTGCAGGCCTGTGTGTGCTTGATCACAGAGTTTTTATCCATTTACTTTCATGATATTCCTGTGATGGAGCAACTTCAAATGACTGGAGCATATTTATTCAATGCTTTATGAGCTACAGTCATAAAACAGTGAGGGCCTTGGGACTTGCCGTCTATCAAACATAAACAAATATATACACATATGACCTTATCAAAACACTGTTCATCTGAAACTTCTTTCCAACTGTTTTACCAAGACATCAACTCCCCACCCTGCCTTTTTTAAATTTTAATTCGGCTCTCTCATGGGGAAGCTCATGGAAAACAAAATCTCAGCAATAAAGGAGATTTTCTTCCGTGAAATTGAATAACTGTTATTGAGGCTAAGCGCGTTATTTCATAAGCACAATGCACTTGAGTGCCCTGGGAATAAAGAGTCCTGTGGCAGCTGTGGCTCTGATGCAGCCTTTCCCGTTGTTAGAGGGAAGCCTGATAGCGATGCTCTGACCACCCTGTATCTCCCATTGGAGTCTGACATTGCAGTCAGCTGAAATACCTGGGTCCGGTGTGACATCTCACAAAGCAGCGGCAATTTGAAAGGGCTAGTCTGAGGTAGGCTTCCCTGCAGCATCTGTAGTTTCCCCTGCAAGATGAAAGACTACAGGGCTGTGTTTATATCTGGAGACAAGAGAAAGAGTAGAAAGGAGACAGAAAATGCTGTTGTACGTAAGCGGCGCAAGTGAAACGAGATAGTGTCGGCGGTCTGCGAGACAGTCTGGGGGATTCCCTGATGCCTCTCCCAGGTGCCTGCCTGTGTCTACAAGGAAACTAAGCTGTATGAACATCTTTAGCATTATAAATAAGTAGCTGAGCGAGGGAGACATTTGTGATCCGGGAGATAATTTGCTCTATTGAGCCTTTTGTTGCTGAAGAAAAAGTAAACCTCAGTGGTTTTTCTGCCTAAGGCATGTAAAGTGCATCTGGTCCTGATCCATTGAGCATTTCTGTTGTTAGCAAACAAGGAGCACCGCCTCCTGCGGAGTGCACGTGGCCTCTTTGGATGACATGCAGAAGTGGTATATATATTCGGGGGACTCGGTTACTATAAACATACTTTATGGGAGCTTTAGCAATAAAGTTAGCTTCAAACACATTTGACAGATGTATTTGTATCCTAAATTATAAGACAAAGGCAGCACGAAAGAAATAAACTCATGGTGCAGTTTAGCTTCAAAAAACCAAGCCAATGGTGATCCTCAGCCCTTTTAGATGAAACATTATAAACAAGAAAAATGATGGTCCCTTACATTAAAAGTTGAGAGTTGTAATCTTCACGTTTTCTTCCCATCAGAGGGGAAAAAAAAATTGTGTTGCCAAAACAACAGGTAAATCACACTGAACTTACACGGATATTCATATTAAATGTAGGATGTGATTGAGGAAAGCCTAAAAACAGAAGCCTCCTTACATGGTTCTACATAAGTTGTAACCATAGAATGAATTTGAATAAATTTGAAAGCTCAAACCAGTGGTAAAATGTCATGGCTCCTTGTCTCTGTTCAGTAGACTGCATCATTTTATTACTCATATAGTAATATTGAAGATTCAGAGAGCTTCCACTACTTCTCATATCAGGTTAATTTTTTTGACAAAACTGAATTTTGACATATAATTCTGGGGTTTTGGAGGGTCCTGCCTCACATGAGGACCTTTTTTTCCAACACATGGTGCTGCTGGCCAGAATTCTAGTGTCAACAGCCTTATGATAATGCTGTCAGCAAGAGCTGATTTAATATTGTGTTAACACACTGCAGGAAAGTCTTACCAAGTATATATAAACACTCAGTATTGGCTAATGGTACTCAATATAGGAATAACTTCAATCTTGAGTACCTACCCTGCTTGCAGTCCATCGGTTGTATTCAATGCGTTGCAGGGAGATGCTACCTTTGGCTTCGTTCAGATATGGTGTTACGATGCATCCCGAGTCCTAACACAAGCGGAGGCAGTGTGCATTTACAAAACTCATGCAATGGACACGTATCTCCACATCTTCCTCGTTAGATTCCATTTTTACACTTTTCAAATAAACTCTATTGTATTTTCGTCTTCTTAGGGTCAAGAATTGGCTGCTTTATTCGCAACAGAACATCAACACACTTTGATGCAATCTCCATCAGTGTAAAAATTCCCTGTTTAGTCTGTTTGCAAAAATCCATCTACTTCCACTGGACCAGCATGTCAACATTTTTTTCCCAACCTCTATCCAATATGAAAGGATTTGCCTCACTGGCTGAATATGTTTTTATTAAGAAGGCCATATGTAATCTTGCCTTGAGAAAAAACATAGTAGGCAGACATTTACTGCAAACATATCACCATCAGTTATACTTTCTTGCCTCAGTGGTTTTGTTGACACTGCTGGAGTCACGTCAACTGTCAATCTCACGTCAATCTGATTGTCAGATAAAGCCACACTCTTTAAGCTCCCCGCTGCTTTACCTTCTGCCGTCGACATCAACCATCACACATTTCCTGTTATGAATCCATTATTTTTCTGTCCGCAGTTTCAGGCTTCATGCAAACTCAGAAATAAGATAGCCACTACTGTTCTGAGGCTGAAACTTGAGGGGTGGGCACCAACTTTCTACTGTGGTTTCTAACCAACAGATAGCCACGAGAAACCGCAAACTCACTTTAAACAAAAAACATATGTATGTGTGTGTGTGTGTGTGTACATGGCTGCTCACACACAGAGAAGATAAACAATCAACACTCACACAAACATACATAGACACTCATCCAGTCAGCTGTGTTGACAGTGATAGCTATTATCTTAAATACATAACCTCAAATTTGTTCAGGCAGAGCTGCTGCTGAGTAAAATAAGACTCCCACCACTATGACAGGAAACAAACAACTAGACCATTGCTGTTTTTAGGTTTAAATCGTATTTTTTCTTGACTGAATAGATATGTTTCTTGTAATGCTAATGGATAAAATATTTACTTATGGCTTGCCAAATATAACTGCATACAGACAAAGTGCTACAATTTTATATAAAAACCAGACTCACTAATTTCCCATCTGATTTCGGAGCTTGTCGTCCTTACTAAATACATACCAAAAATACATTTTTGTGGGACGAAATCATGTGTGCTACGGCAGCAAGGATATTAAATGTCCATTTGATTAGTTTAACAAATCTGAAATTCCTTTTCAAGCAAGATTTCTTCAACGTCAACTTACTGAAGTTCATCATTACTTCCTCCCATCACTTCTCTTATCTGCACTTCCCATTTTCAATGATCCAAACACCTGTTGTAGACCCCTAAGTATGTGTAATACTTTTGAAAAGGGAGTGTTACGCTTGTAGAACAGTCTTTGCCTTCTGTTGAACTATGCACCAGTGAGTCCTCTGTTTCCTGCAACTGTCTCGCATAAATACATCTCAATCCAGTCGTGCGAGGCAACTGGATAATTGTGTCAGGAATATAGAAAGTCAAGGTCCTTCATTGTAAACAGTAGATACCAGCTGTTTCACAAGTGGATAGAGAGACTGCAAATCAAGCTTCTGGGACATATTGATTAAATATGAAGCAATCAGTCTATTATTCTGCCGGACACGGATCAAAGCATTCCATTCTGGTAAATATCATACTAGAATCAAGACTCGACTGAATGAGTTTACATTCCCACACAGTGTTAGCCTACATGTCAATCTGTTCGTTACTTTGGGAGCGTGTATCTGCTTATGCATTAGTTTGAATGTGTACAATTCTTTAAGTCAAAGGTGTTCGCGCAGACACACAAACAGACTCTGCGAATGTTTGGCTGTGCCAGCTGTGTGTGCTTGAGACTGTGTGGGGTATATACTCTTGTGTGACAGCCTGCACGATGTGCATATACATACTCATAAACAAAATATCAAGCGGAAGTGCCGATCACCTGGACGCGCCTGACCTTTTGTCCTGTGGACCGAGCTGTTATGTTTTCACCAGTTGTTAGGGTTAGATTTGGCCTATATGCCTGCAGGCAAGCCCGGGTGATGCACTGCCAGGGAGACTATTCGTGTTTGTGTTACTGAGTGAATGTAAGATAGGACACACGCGCTGGATAATTTGCGTATTTCATCTCTATTGTTTATGGTTCTGTATGGTTGCAAATATAAATGATGTAAAGGTGTGTTTACATGTCTGCAAATAGATATGTGTAAACATAGCGGCTTGAAATTGACCACCACATTCAACTGTTGCTGACAAAAAAGAGCAAAGGACTCATGGAGCAGTAATTTATATAGAGTCCTCCATTTAGGTAGTTTATTTTATGTTTCTTGTGTATTTTAGTATTTTTATATACACACACACACAAACACACACACACCAACATACAAAGTGCTTTTGTTCAAAATGTTACCTATGAGTATAAGTAAGGGACATAAAAATATATATGAGACTGAGAAAACTGAATTTGTCTTAGCAGGTCTGTCAAGATACAGCAAATAAAACAATAAAAAGACCCCTCACAACTAGACAGCTCACCTGGATTTTAAAGGTCATCATACCAAACATGTAAGGTAAGCAACGCTCAAGAATGATAGTTGAATTGTCAGGCACTTATGTCTTAATAAAGGCTCTTCAAGGGTCATAGAGCAACAATGAGTTTCATAGGAGGCCACACACACACAGACAAACATACATACAGACAGACACACATGCACGCGCACGCACACACACACACACACACACACACACACACACATGCTCTAATAACTGTATTGTTGACAATGCAGCTTTCATTCTCCATGAACTTGCGTTGCATGACTGAATGGAAATATGCTCATCATCTGCGAGCACTTCATGTCATTCTGACTGTCAACAAGGAGCCGCTGTGAACTCTTTGAGCAAGCAGTCTGGAGCAAGTGGGAGCAGAGAGGGATAAAGATCTAGCAAACATGCCCGTTTGAACCGGATATATTCAAGAGGGTTCATGCCTATAGCTATTTCAACTAGAGAGACTAGAGAGGACCTGACAAATATATGTGTGTTTGAAGGCCAAACAATTTTGAGGGCAGAGCTCCCATGGGGAATCTAACAGTAGAACCTGATAGTCAGCTGTTGCTGACTCTCCACTTTGCTGACAGTTTAAATAAGTGGGCACAATAAGTGCAGTCATTGTGGAACACCCCAGCCCCACCATCTCAGTAAGGATACACTGTGATTCCTGACTGTTATGGCTGGTGTGCAAAGGATTCCCAGGTATTACAACAGGTGATTTAATCCCACTCAAAGAGGGACAGGCATTCATTGCTGGAGTCTTTAATGGGATGGAAGTCTGAATGACAAGGAATCAGTTCACGCTGTCAACAGAAATTTTGCTTATACCACAGAGGGGTATTAAATTTGTATCTGATTCATGATATAAAAATTAGATGACATGATGAGGCCATTCACAAAACAATAGAGAACTAGAGATAATACTGAGAGTTAATTAAATTTTGTAAAAAGCAACAACTTTGCATCCTATAAAAGACAAATGCACATAAGACAATACTGTGTTGGAGACTAAGGTGATGTAAGAGATGTTGCAAAAATTATAATGAGAACCATTGACAATAGTCACACAATAACAATCTGAAATATTATAACTATATTATCAAAAGAAAAAAAAATGCAAAAAACAAGTAAATCCTGGCTAATTTGAAATAACCTTTTTCATACCCATGAACCGGTGAACTTCTCCAAAAAGTAATGCCTGTCAAAACGGCAAACGAATGTGGTCATCTGTCCATGACACAGATTGCTGTTGCACGAACGACAGGCATCAGTAGTACTAGACCTAAGCTTTGAAGTGAGACCACAGCATATGCTTTCCGCCCAGTTCTCATGGCTTTTTCTTTAAATAGAGCATGACATCAGACTGTGCGCAGGTCTACCGGCCCGAGCCCAAAACAAATGTGTCCTAACAATGCCACATCTGGAGCAAAACACAGGGAGTGAGAGGGGAAGGGGAGGAATGTAGCGGAAAGGGGTTGAAAAAGGGAAAGCAGTCCTAAAGCTGTTTGGCCCTAGGACTCTGGCCAATGCCTCTGAGGATGTGCCTGAGCTATAATTTACGGTGTGTCCACTTACTACCATCCCCCAGAATAGCTCATGTCAATATACTTGATTCAGGCACCAGGCAGCAAATGATAAGTTGAAGTGCTACTGATTCTCTTAGGGTAATACATAATAAGTCTGTGAGTGTCTTAGAAAATACACACAAAGTCAATGAAACAGGACATGACCAGATAACCCCATTGGACTCTCATAGTCCTGGTGGTAAGTCATCCTCACCACCATCTAACCTCATAGTCTCGAAAGTTTCCAAAAAGTTTGAACGAAACACTTGTCTTTGTTTTATTTGGCTCTTGCGTCTGAGTCATCTGTGCAGATACAGGAGGAGGTCTTCAGAAAGTCTTCTCAAGCAGCCTGTTCTTGTTGTCACTGTCAGAATCAATCAGCGCTGCTGGGTCTGCATTCATGCAGCAGAAGGAACAGAGGAGCAACGCAACTATTCCGGCCAATTTTCTGCCTCTTGGCTTGAGTGTCTGATAAACACATGACGGCTGTTCCTGCAGTTATTTGTCAGTGCGGCCTGCAATCTGACACAGATACTTCAATTTATAGGTAAGCATGCATTAGATTTATGAACCAGTCCTGAAACGCGCATGCGCAAAATAAGACGCGCACGGGACGAAGTTCGGAGCTCAGGGGACCCTTTAGGTTGAAGGTGTGACCCAGCCAGCAGAGAAATACAGCAAGACGGAAAATATGCCGAACGACCTGTCTGAAGCAGGAGACACAGATATAGAGGAAAGGAAAGAGGGGCGGGGGAGTTGGGGAAAGAGCAGAAATGATGGCTCTTCGTTGCACCATCGTTTTTCACAAGTCATGTTCTACATCAGTTCGGCCCCAAAATTTAGTGACCTGAGCCTCCAAATCTTACGGTACAAATCCTGGTGGGAACGATCAGCTGATAAACATAGCACAGTCTGTCAGACCTCAGTTCTACAGCTCAGTTCAGATATGCAATACATATGGAGGCAAAATATCAAATGATCATGAAATTCCAAAAGTCAGAGTAAAAATATGTATCACATTTCGTCAAAATACACGTTATATTGAGTTGAGTGAATGAACTTCAGCTACATAGCACAAACATGATTTGTGCCCCGTTTGCTGATGACGTCTACGCTTGGCAGTGTGCAAAAGAACCAATGTCTGCTGTGGCACAAATCAACAAGCAATGCAAAGTGGTCAACTTTAATACTTTTAATCACCATCTCCTTTAATATATCTTATTTTATGAAACATTGTAATACATTTCATTGGAATCACAATAAACTACAACTATTAGCATACCTGTGGGTAACTGAGATCACTCTCCAGCTCACACAGCCGAGGTCTAATGAGAGTCTTCTCAACTCTCAGTGGTGATGTAGCAAAGACAGAAGTCATGACCCTATCATTCAACATAGGACTTCAGGGATGTATAACCTCCACAGTATTATGTCGCCCAAGCAACCAGTCTGGACGGTACCTGCCAGGAGGATAATAAACCAACTCTATCGCCATTATCATGTCCTGTGCCACAAATACTCACATGGTTGCGGCATCTTGCTAAATTAAGATTTATTTAATTGTAAAAAGTTTCAGTGGAAATGGGTTCAAATGAAATGTCTGATAACCACCAAAAAAGGAAATGCAAAATGCATACATGAGTTTTCCTGACATCCTACTAAAATTCTGCTTTAGAGAATCATTTCAAACGTCAATTTGTGATATATGTGTCTTTTTGTCAAAATCATGCATAAATCTGGTAGGTGCAGTAAAATGGAGGTGGTGAAGCTATCAGGTGGTCTTAAGATCCATTAACAGGCAGTGTGGGAGCTAGAGGTGGTGGCGGAGTCAGGGGTCATGGTGACCTGACAAACAAACAAGCCACCCAGTGAGGAAGTCAACAAGAGATGCCTTCCTTGCAGCCTAGCAAACCTTAGCAACAACAGCTGCTGGCAAACATGTGTGTGACAAATGTGCCATCTGAACCAATGACAGAGTCTCAATCAACACCATATGGGGTGGCCACACGGACATGTCACACAAACAAGATGGGATTGCAATGGGGAGGGGAGTCCATAGACAGCAGACACAATAAAGATAACGAGGCACACATTGATACAGAAAATGTCAAGTGCTGTTTATATAAGCAATGGTCTGACCAAAATGAACTTTGCTGAAGGCTCAGTGGTGGTCTGATTAAAATACAGGCACACTTACGGCTGAGCTGACTGCTTCAGGAGGGTCTCATGCTCTGATGACTCCCTGTTGTGAAAATCATGGGAGAGAAGCTCCTGTTGACTGGACTGTAATCAAGCAGGTTTAACTGTGGGTTCTATTGTTGCCCCTCTGGTCTTAATGACCAGCCAACAGTTTCATGATGGGCTTTTTCAGCCCTTCGGTCCTTATAAAATCCCCTCCGCACGTGCGACCGTGCGTGCAGACTCATAACGCATTCTGGACGAAATGTTATAAAAATGTTATAAAAATGTTTCTCTGCCGTTGTTTCCTCGGTTTCTGCTTCTAAGTTTTTCAGTGTTCTGGATATTGGAAACTTCATTTTCTCATTTTATTTTTTTGCCCAAGCCTTTCTGTTTGTCTTCTATCTCCACTCATTTTGTATTTTCCTTTCTCTTCCCCCCACCACCCAACCCCCCCTGCCAGCTCTGGAAAGTACATTCACACAGTTCAAAAGTGACACAAGGACCGTCTCCTTCATGGCAGACCATGCTTGTGTTTTTTCAATTAAGCTGGGCTCCTGTACACTATTCATTTGGGAAACCATAATTCTCATAGCCCAGCAGAAACTAATGGAAAGTCGCTTAGGGTTTTTTTTCTGGTGGAGGTATTGGAAAGACCCATTCCCCAGAAGAGTGTCAGACTACTGCGAAGGAAGAGTAGCGCTATGGAATATCGTATATGAAAAATACAGAGGTTTCAGTGAAAGGTACAGGCAGCCCCACTAGGTATCAAGGTGGACGAACATACAGGGTAACATGAGCAGGAAGGAGGCGACTGAGAGAATACAGATGAATGGATTTCCAAGGGGATAAGGATGAAAGTGTTTGTCGCAGGCCGGATCTGAATTGCCCAGCGGGGAGGAGGACAGATCCACTGAAATCACATCAAAGACTATTGTCACTGGTCTGCAGAGGAGTACAGACAGTCTCCACGCTCTTTTACTTACAGGGATGAGCCCCAATGCCCTGCTGAATCCATCTGCCATGAACACATATCATAAGGGGAAATCTCTGTGCACATACACACGAGAGTGCAGTTGGACTGCCCAGACTTTTAAAATCATGGGGAGGCATCATTGTATTTGTACAAGAATGAGCCCCGCGCTCCCTATAAAGGTTACATTTACCTGACATCTAAAGTAATTTAAACCGAGTAAAGTCATTTACTCCCAGTCAACTGACATTCTTCAACTGTCCTACATTCCCTTTTCAGGTCTTCCTAGCCCCTGTCTGACCCTCTTCCCTGCCTGACCCGTTAGAGCCACACATCAACATTTGCATAAACCTTTCACAGAATCCTGACTCGGCCTGCTTTAAGACGTAAACAGTGGAGGAAATGTGCGGATACATTGACATACAGAGTATTTGTGCACACTCATGCACACAGTAAAAATGGGAGGGACTTAAACCGGACAGCCCCCCCCAACAACACACCACTGCCATCACCACTGCCGCTGCCACCGCCACCACAACAATCACAAGACACAGACAGTGAAGGAGAGCAGTGAGAGAGACAGACAGGAACAACATAGCAAGAGGAGAGACAGTGCAGTCTGAAGTCTTACCTCAGGAGTAATGATATGGAGCTGATACAAGGAAAAGCCACATGATGAGCCGTCTTTGTTCCTCCGTCTGTCTCTTTTTATCTCTCAGCTGTGGAGACGGGCGCTGAGAGACACAGGCAGCGCAGCACAGAGCAGCACTCAGCACGCTTTACAGGCAGAGAAAGCAACAGAGCCACGCAGACCCCAGGCCTGTCTGCTCACACTCTGCCTTCTGAGGATGAAAAGAGAAGACTTCATTACCAGCTGCAGACCACGCCTCCATCCCTTCAGTCTCCCTCCCCTCTCAATCCCTCTCTCCCTCCTTCCCTCACTCCCTCCCTCCCACCTTCCTCTTTACCTCCCCGCTTCCCCTCCACACTCCCAGCCAGTAGCACGCTCCAGGGCCTGTCCCAGCTAAGAGAGAGGGAGCAGACTTCCAAAGTAAACCTCCTATCCCACTGCCTGCCAGAACTGTGCAGTGTACAGAGAGAGGAACAGAGATGAGGAAGGAGATGGAGAGACAGAAAGATGGCATATAGCATGTTGTTTGAATCCACAAACTATTATTTGTTTGTACAGAATTTTTATAGCCAGTGAACTTCTTATGAATGGGTACAGCTGGCACTTGAATAAAATACAAAAAGACTAAGTGTGTGCGTATGCGTGCGTGTGCGTGCGTGCGTGTGCGTGCGTGTGTGTGTGTGTGTGTGTGTGTGTGTGTGTGTGTGAAAGTGTGCATGAGAGAAAGAGAGAGAGGTGCTGGGGAAGGGGACTGTTAAATGAATATGAAGTAAAATGAGGAGGGAAAACAGAAGGAGGAAAATCAAATTTGGACCAGTGAAGAGTGTGAGGCAGTGGGGTTTCACTTGAGTGGGTGGGGGAAAAAGATGGGGGGGGGGGGGGGGGGGGGGAGACACAGACAGACAGGGAAATGGAAAGAAAAGCACCAACACTCCTACAAAGTAACATGGAGGAGTAAGTGATCAGCTTGACAATACAACAAAGAAACATTAACCCCTACTTGACCAACTAGTTCAAATGACAAGTTCATTTAGATAAAATATCACTACAGACATTTTTGAAGAAAGCCAGAGTGTATAATCATTATGGTGACAATGCCCGCCTCCATGTTTTTGTGTCTACAAACCTGTCTCTCTCTCATTAAGTCTTAGGCAACCTGCTCTAGTCCTCTCAAAATAAGGATGATAGTTCAGCCCATCTTTGGACCCGCCTTACCGCTCCTTCTCATCGTCTCTTTGCATTTTCGTTTCAATGCCAAAAATGAACTCTATCCTCATCAGACAGGGAAACAGTCCCGAATGCGCCATAATTACGAGGGGCTGGGTCCACTCTACCCAAGCAAGCACTGCTCCCTTCCCCCAGTGCCACCGCACACAAACCAGGCTCCACCAAACCTGTTAGTTTATATAAGGTCATGCAAGAACTCGAAGTTTTAAAACTAAGTTAGGACATTGGGAAAGAAACTGACTTTGCCAAGAGGAGAGCATAAAGACAATATATATAAAAAAAGTTTCCCAAATCCGAACATACACACATATATATACATATTTAATTGAGAATGTGCTATGGGATATTCATATGACACACACACACACACGTATGCATACATGATGTAAAAGTTCAAAGTAGTCACTTCAAGAGAAATACCTAATTTCTTGGTGGTGGTTGGCTGGTATATGCTGTTGTCAAGCTCCATGGCATCAATTTATGTGATGGTTAAACCCTAATTTGTTGAAAATTACAAAGAGGTGCCACCACAAGATATCACTTTATCTTGTAAGACAGCTCATCCTGACTATGGCGCCCCAGTCAATAGCTCGCTCTGAGAGTGACCGCATAACTCTAAATAAACATATCAAACAAAACATAAGAAATAGGATATCCTTCTTGATATTGTTGAAAAATAGCTGATGGATTTTTTTCTCTAAATCAAATCTCACAAAGGAAACAAATCACCACAAGTATGCATAATTTAAAATGAAAGAGAAGGCAGATTTTAGCCCCATTGAATGAGGTGAGCAAACATTATACAGATTTCTGGTGCTCTCCCACTCTAACATTAACACCTACACAGACCCTCTATGTGGCATGGTGTCAAATTTACACAGATCCACAAAACAGCACTTAAGTTTATGAGCTGCCTTCATTCTGACTTGCCACTCTTGGGGTTTGACACGGTTGGAAAGGGTTGATCAAGGAAGACAGAAAGGGCAACTCAATTAATATCAGTTAGCTTTATTGCTGAGAAACAGTAATCCTTCAAAAAGGGATACTGACATTCCTTCAGCAGTGTTTCATGTCCTAAATCTCAGGCTTTAGAGACAGATAACACACTAATCCAACATTTTAAAGACGTTGTTTATTTACAGATCATATGTAATTAAAATTACCATCATTACCACGATGATAGTAAATAGCCAAAGATAGCACGGTGTGGTCTTATAATGAGTGGTAATGACACACTGTCAATCAAGAAGTTCTTTAAGATCTAAAACTGGGATTTAGGGTTGTGATGGAATTTGCTGAAGTGGCAGCATATTGTGTCCAACCACTAGGGGCTGAATTGAGCTGTAATATACAGCTCATTTGCAAAGAGAGAAAAGAAGTATGACAGCAAAACTATCAGACAAGATCAAAACCTGTTCTGTTTGGAACTTCTGTTTTCAAAAAGCAGGGTATTGTACCTTTATTGATTTAGGAAAGCTGATAAGGATTTTGATTTTTTTTCAACAGCAGGCCATTTATTATTATCACTGAAGAGCACTGCAGTAGGTTGTGATTATACTGTAAAATGATAAGAAAAAAAAAAGGACTTCAGTTACTCCGAGATGACCCATACCGTCTTTTGAAACAATCTATACATTACATACAACAGATAGAAAGAGAGCTTTCCAGGTGTGAGAACTTTTGCTTGTTGTTAAGCTTGAACTGTGTTCCCTTGCACATTTTAAACCACTGATTATTAAGGAAAGCAATTATCAGATGGAGACAACAGGGAGTACAGAGAACTGATCCAGGAATTTCTGGATCTAGTGCCAGTAGAGCTGCCTTCAGATTAAAGAGGGGAAACCCACAGAGATGGAGGTGGATTTCTAAAACCAGCAGTTATTCCAGGAGCAGAAACTGGGATGGTGATGTTATATAAATACCAGGATGTTCAACTGAGCTATTAACTGGACTGATAACAACATCAAACACTAGAACTTCCAGAGTAGATCCACCCTACTGAGGAGGCTTAGGTCTTTCTGGGAGCAGAGACTCCTTAAGACCTTTTATGACAGCATGGAGCCATCCGCTATCTTCAGTGAAGTGTCTGCTAAGGCAGCAGCAAACTGGCTACAGGCTGACAGGGACTTGACTAATTGATCGAGAGGGCTGGTGCATCGCTCCAGGTGGCTCTCCAACTTGTGTATATGGTGGTAAAGAGGAGAATAAGGGCCTTGCCTTCATCCATGATGAAGGACTCTGAGCCCATTCTGCTATCAGCACTGGACAGCAATTTGAGTGACAGATTGCTTCATCCGAAATGTGTGAGAGAGAGGATCAGAAGGTCCTTCCAAAACTTTAACCACCAGACTCTAAAGACAATGCTGACTGAAGAAATTCACACACACGCACGCACACACACACACAAAATAAAAGATGTTTATATTCGTGAATTATCATGGTGCAAAATTCAATGTTGTTCATATACATATACTGTCTGTATAATTTATTTGTCTGCTATTTTTGGTATTTTTAATGTTGGTCTGTATTTTCTCAAAATATTATATATATATATATATATATATATATATATATATAATTGTTATTATATATACCATACTTATTTTAATTTCAGTTTTTCCGCTGATGATTCTGTGTTTTTCACGACCGGCTATGATGCTGCTGCTACATTGCAAATAGTGTATTTTAAACTCATACACCACTGGGTTTAAAGAAACAGACCAAAACAAACAAACAAACAGAGTCCTGAAAATGGAGTAATGTAGGCATCTCAACCTCATGAATTTTCCAAGGAAGGCATTGCAGAGTGGGGGGAACACACAAAGCTTGGCACACAGGCTAAAATAAATGCAGTACTAAAATAAAAGACCATTTTTGAAGAATTAACCAAACAGATTATATAACTTGGTGAATCTTCATGTGACAGGACAAAACCCCTGACTCAGTTAGGCCTTGCATATACTTACCAGGTTTTGGCCATCCCAAATGAAAATGATCAAATGCAGCTACCTCTTTGCAATGGCTCTGTCACAACAGTCTATGTTGTTCCAGTGTCACACTAATTAAAGCAAATAAGACTTTTCTTTCATGATGGTCATGTGAATAAAGTTAACTCACTGGAAAGCCAAGTAGCACAAGAATGTTGTGTGAAATCTTATGATATGATTCTAGCTGCAAATTGTGTGTGTAAGCTAACCATTTATAACTACTAAACTACTGACAAACGAAAATATCTGCTGACTTTTCACCTTCACAAGAACTCTATATTGTAGTGAGTCACGAAGGTTGGGGTTTATGGTGCCGATGTTTTCTGTGATTTTGGGGTTGCTGGGAATTTTGTGGGTGTGGTTTGGGGTGCAAGGAATTCTGTTTTTTTTTTACCTGGAACTGAGTGAGAACAGTAAGTTATATTGCAGACTTGTTTGGCATGGCTGTGGCCAACAACAGTTATTGCTTATTAAACGGAAGTTTTACTGTCAACCAGGTGTTTACCCTGACTAAAACGCTACAATATGTTTGGTGGCTTAATTGTTTAGCTCCATCAGCAGCACAAATGGGTTCTGCAACATATAGTTCACTTGCATCACAGCCTGTTTTCATAGGTTTTATCATTTACAAGCATCAAATATGATATTGTACCAATCAGTGCTGCTTAAAATATGCCAGACTACTAATTTGTATAAGGAGTCAGAGCGGGTCTTTTAGCCACAGCTCCTCAGCACTGTGTGTGACTAACATCCAATTAAATCCCTGCTGAATGGAGCCAGTCGGTGTCCAGATAATTCAGGGTTAACTAGTGGACATGGTCTGAATCTTTGATCATACAATAGGACTGAGACCAGAAGAATGCATACAGCCATGGTCAGAGATTGATAATTTAAAGTAAAATGTCATCCAAAGGATTCATTAATGTGCCAAAAGCAGTCTTGAGTTACTTCCAATTTGGGCTCATGTCCAAATTTTCAGAAGAATTTAGAAATGAAACTTGGAGAAAAAAATAGAATGTCAAAGGCGAAAAGATGTCTGATATGGAACTGTATTGTTATGTTATAGATGTGTAAAGAGGCAACTACAGGGAATGCCTGAACTTGATTTCATACTCAACGTCCAGATTCCAGATTAAGTTACTGACCTCAAAATAGGAAAGAGAAGATAATTCTCTCTACAAAATTTGCACAAAACTGTTGTGAGAGATTTCCAATTTCCGTTAATTGGTGTGACAAAATTTGCACAAAACTGTTGTGAGAGATGAAACAGATAGTGCTCTCCATCTGCCTAAATTTTGGTCAAAAAAGGTCTGTTTTTGGTGAGAATCACGAGAAAACGTTTTCTTGTTTTTGGATCTTGAATATTGTACATATGTGCGTTGTCTAACCTGGTTGCTATTCTGTTAACATTTGAGAATTACCAACAGCCCCTGAGGGTGAAGTACCTGGACTATCAATTGTGACTGTTTAATGACCATGTGCAGTCTCATATTTATTATGACCTACAGCAGTTCTTAGATCTTTCCCCCAAAACCGAAAAAGAGCCAGAGATATAAATAAACGCATGGATTTATGATAAGTTGAAAAGCCAGAGAAATAAAGTGTCCTGCTCTGGCTACTGCCATTGCAGTAAGAACACTTCTGTGCACCCAGGACTCTGATCAAAAAAAAAAATAGTTTCAAGTTGATGTTCTGCATTCAAATGTTTTTAACTGATATGCAAGTAGCTTCTTGGCATGGCAGTCTTTGCAAAGTACAACAAGTGTTCCACTTTCCTTCCAAGTTGTAAAACGATATCTGCAACCATTTTTTACCACATACATGGGAACATGGATGGACCACGGTCATCTCAGGTCATGTTGCCGGCACACCCAGAAATCGGATGAAATGAAAGGCTTCCCCCTCACCACTAACGCCAAAGCTTCTCTAACTCCCAATTAGGGGCACTGAGGGCAACAGCATGTGGCGACTGTATGTTCTGACTGACTGACAGACACACCTGAAAAGTCAAGAAAAAATTATAGCCAGGACATAGTGAAGGAAAAGCAGTATTTCAGCAAATGGATGGAATAGTTCAATGGGTTCATTCTGCATTTCGTTTTCAAAGTGTAGTCCCTACAAACAAGAGCCCCATAGGAGGGAGTCTTTGGGTGGGATGTGGGCAGGTGGGTTAGGACAAAGGTGATGGTGGCCGACCAAATGGTTGGTAAGATCCATTCCCTTCCTCTGTCTCTGCAGTTTCTTGTCTCAGGAGCTGCCAGGTTCCGGACTTCCTGGAATTTCACGCCCTCAATTGCTGTGACCAGTGTCAGGCCAATCATACATTGGTGCACCATTTCTGAGGCGAGCAGCCATGAACATGTGCTCGGCCCCAGGGCTAACAGGGGGCATCTTCACAAGTGTAGACCCAGCATCTTGACGATGTGTACTCAACAGGCCATACAGACCAGGAGTGATGATGATCCCAGGGAAACAATGTCAGGGTTAGCTTCAGGTGAAGATGAAATGGTCGGAATGGACAGGTAGCAAAACGGGGGGCATGTGAAATTGTGCCCTCTGACATTAAGTAGAGCGAAGGCAGACTTTGCTTTTTGACAAAACATCATATCATTACAAAATGTTGATTTTTTTTTAAGGTAACGCATACACAACACCATAATGCCTCAGTGTAAAAAAATAGAACTGTTCAGATACACTCAGTCCGAAAGTCATTCTTCAGTGAATGTCATGGAAATAACTTGGATGAATAAAACATAATGGAGAATAATTGTTAGTTAATTGTCAATGGATTAGTTGAAGAGATATAGCGGTGTGACCTATCTGGAGATAACAATTCTTCAATTGAAGCAACTCTTTTTAACATGTATAAAACATATTTACACGAACAGCCGTTAATGGCCTGTCCGAGTAAATCAGTTACACTCGTAGATAAGAATGAGGTTCTACATCAAATAAAATCATATTACACTTGATGTTGAGGGTTATTTCGTGATACAGTGCAGAATTTCCCAATATGGGTATTGAGCTTCTTCAAATAAAATAGGATGCACGATGGGTGGAAGATTCAATTTAAAAAATAAAATAAAAAATAAATATAATAAAAAGATAAATAAAAGAAAATGAATAAATAAATAAATAACTGAACCCAAATGACTTGGGTTTTAATTTGGACCATCACTAAAGCACCGGGAATTCTGCTTAAGCATTTTATTTTCATGTTGTTCAATAAGAAGGTCACCCTTGCAATGATCTTTTATTTCAAGATCAATGTGTTTAATAGTTTCAATCATTGCTATGTTCATTAGCCCATCTTTTTGAGTCCTCCACTGATAAATCATTGTGTTGAATGCGTTAAATTGTCTCCAGTGCTCAACAGAGGAAGAAAATGGTTTTCTTTAAATCTTTTACCTTAATATGCAAACAAAGACAATTTGCAAACAACTTTTATTCAGTGACCAGAGATAATTAATCGTTTGTCAGATAACACCGATGTCTCATTGTAAAGTGTTGCTAATTAAAGGGAAAATTCTCCAAAATGTAATCTATGGATTGAGTAACGACTGATAGACATGCAAATGTTTCTTCTCGAATGTCCATGCCATGTCCATGTACCTTTATCTAATTTGATTGAAGTGAATGGATTGAAAAAATATGGGGTTGGATAGAGCTGCCATTGAACTGCATTGGAGCCACAGCAAGGCAAACACAGCCTTCATTTGCACAAATAAGCCTTTCAATCCTTACTCTCACTTTTGTCCCATCAACAGCTCACTCTTCAGTAGGACCAAAGCCACCAAATCCAACGTTCCCGCTGCCTCCTCCAAACATACAGAAAAGTGAATGGTGTCCACTGTACTATCCACCACTCCCCTCTCTGTGGGGTAGAACACATTCTGACAGGCTTGTATTTACGAACCATGTTGGTATGAATCATGAAAAGCGCCCAAATCATCTTGCTGGATGTCCATTTATATTGAGTTTTGGTCAGCTGTGTTGAACTGCGTGTGTGGCCTGTGTATGTGGAGTGGAGCTTGTGTGAATGTGTGAGAGTATGCATTGGAGCATAATGTAAGCCGACTAATGAGTGACAAATTGTATTTTCTGGTCTGTGTATATTTTGTCTAAGTCTGCATGTATAAAGGTTCAGCCGTGATTACAAAACCCTCTGGCTTTGTAATCTCAGATAACATTTATACTATCACAAATCATTGTTACAGTATCAAAGGATTAGTTATGGTTTCATCTAAAAATAACACTCAAAAACTCATTCATATACCATGAAAAGATTCACTAGCTTTTTCAGCAGCTGTAGTTCTAGTAGTTGTCAAATGTTGCTACCAGACTATGCAAAGTTGTAATTTGGATAAAAGCTATTACAATCATGAAGGTATCATTCTGCCCTAACATAACATTCTGATAAATGAGACCAACTCACATTGAACATGAACATGAATTTAACCGTATTAATACTGATAGATCACACCTTTCCTTTTCTCTCGGATTTACAGACACAAGACACTCATACAGTTTTGCTGCTAATTTGCAAGGTCAGTGAATGACACAAGGCTCGATCTAACCATTCAACCTGTTAAGAGTTTTTGAAACGCTAGAACCCTCAACTTATAGCCAAAGTGTCTTGGAAAGGAATGAACCAAATGTTCTCTTTTTTTCATGATGTTCTCAAAAACACAGTTTAAAAGCAAGCTTGGCCCTCATAGAAGATGCTATATAAGCCAACACATCCCCACACAAGTACATATCATCACACCCCCGTACACATACACGCATGCATGCACTTACACACGAACACATGAGTGTACACACAGCCACACGCACACACAAGCACACACGCAAGCACGCACTCACGCACAAACACACACACACCCACCCACCCACCCACCCACACACACACACACACACACACACACTGCATTACACCTTGAATCCTTTGGAGTGAAGTGTCTCTGGGTCTGTGGTAACAATAGAAGCTGGAGTGAGCTAAGGCAGGCTTCTCTGGTCCTTCTCCACATAAACCTTTAATATGAGGCCTCTTCAGCACCAGTCGGCCATCTAAAGGCACTGTACCCTGTAATTGACCTTAAAAATACTTTTCGTGGAGGTCGGCAGCCATGTCATTGGCCTTCGGCCCAAACAGCGGCTGCTTCTCCAGAGCTTGGAGAAGCCTGGGAAGGCCTCACAGGGTATATTTAGTGGCCCTTTCTTTTGAGAAAAGCAAGAGATGTAGATAATGCCAGTCTGTGTATAAAACCACTCTGCCGCCCACGAGTGGGTCTCTGACAGGCACATTTCCATCTCCCATGGCGATGTATTCCCTGTGGTCTGAGGTCATCTACAAAGTACATGCAAGTCAGGTGAATGTGTAAACACAGGAGACACTAAGCGGTGCTAATCTGATCCGTGAAGGACAACAGGTTTGCTGTTATAGTGAAGTTCTCATTAAAGGTCCCTTATAGCACCTGGCTGGACATATGTTATGGTTGGTATTGGTCGCTGAATATTGGCAATGTGGCAAATTGGTTGCAGTTCTAAATTTTTATAGATGTTTTGAAATAGCAAGTGATGGCATTGCCAAAAAATTGAACCCCCTTAATTACATGCATATAAAAATCACTGTATTTTTAAGAAAGTTATCATGACTACCATCAAGCACAATGGGCGAAAACAATTATTTAACACACTATTTACTGCATATAATACAACGGTGTGTCTAATCTATTGTGAAACTATCAGTTTTGTGGTTAAAATTAAAATAACGATTTTGGTTCCACTACACACACCTCAGCCTAGTTATTCTAATCTCGAGTTCAAACGTCTTATTTTCATTTCACTGTGGAAATCCACATCTGACCTCACTGCTGCAACAGACTGCCAATCACGCAATATGGAATAATTTAAATAAAGATTCTGGTTGGTAAATGTGTACAAACTTGCATCAATTGCCTTACCAAGGCTGCACACAATGGTATGGCTCAGAAATGACCCATATCAGATATTTGACCTTTTACGATAAGTTTAAAATTTGTCATTACCAACTGATTGGAGCCTTCCAATAGATTCAAGTGTTGTTTTTAAAGTGTGTACCGACACACAATGGAGGGGAGAACAACAATGACATGTTTTGCTTTGACTGAAGAATAATAGCAACTGGGCCTAATCACACAAAGTCACTCACATATACCATAACACTTTTGCTGGTTTGTGTTAGAAGACTGTCTGGTAAAATTTATGATTCCTTTCTTCAAAGGTAAACCCCCGAGATAAATCACTTGACTCTTCCTCAGTGAACCTTTCAAAGCTGGGGTTCAGGTAAGAGCGAAAGACAGTCTTATGCTCCTCCTCTCCTGTGATCTAACTTTTGACCGACCGACACAATGTCAATAAACTTGTGTCTCCCCGGAGACGAGCGCATTCACAAATCTGAGCGTGAGTCCTTCGAGCCCGGTTCATAGCAACATATGTAATCATAGCAACAAGTACTGTTCATCTTGATGCCACCACCTATTGAAATTATGTAATAGTCTTTTATCTGTGACATGTCTTTCTGGGGCTTTTGTGTAAGCACTGTTGTGAAATGCTTGTCTCAGTTGCTCAGTCACGGGTGAGAGAAAGGTGGATGGACTACTTTATTGACAGCATATGGAATTGTACCTTGAAATTCTAGGTTGTAGTGAAAGACATTACAGTCATTTGTGCCTGTGGATAGCACATGCCTTGGCAAGCTTCAGCTGCAGCATACACCAACTCCTGCGGTCCTACTGTAGATTTCCTCCAGCAACGTAGTCTCGGACCTCACACAACTGCAAAAGCACTAACTTTAAATTATCCATAGCATTGCCCTATCCTGCCATAAACTACGAGAGAACATTTCATGTTTTTACCTTACAGATCGCATCTCATCTGTGCTTCAATGGGCTTTTGATCTCTTTAACAATACACATGCAGAAAGTCACACAGATAGCAGGAAACAGGATGGTAAAACCTCTGGATATAGTTCAAGAGATGTCCCCCGCAGTAAAAACTCAGATCCCAACAATAACAAAGAAACACTTTTGATCCAGTGTATGAAAGGACCTCTCCAAAGCTTGACAGTACAGGGGTTCATGTTCTCACTGTGGTCATAGCGACAGATCTGCCGACCACTCCTTGCCCATCTGGGATGCCGGTGGCGCTCTGCCTGCTCT
This sequence comes from Fistularia commersonii, assembly GCF_037954325.1. NCBI lineage: Eukaryota > Metazoa > Chordata > Actinopteri > Syngnathiformes > Fistulariidae > Fistularia > Fistularia commersonii. Next base: position 7,971,733 of record NC_141300.1, on the reverse strand, counting down.
CTGAGGACAGTGAGTTCAGACCAGTAATTTAATTCAGATGAAGTAAAGGAATATTTGCAGATTAATAAAAGCCACATTCTTTCTGAACTGTCCTCTTCTTTCTTCTTTTAGTCCTTACTCTGCTTTTTTTCTACATGTTCAAAAACGTCTGGCTGTACATGAAAGGAAAATGTAGACTGATAGAAGGATGCAGACACACAGGGAAAGAAGGTGGACATCATTGCTGTTCTCATGCTTTTTGAGGCAGACACACCTAAAATAAAATGAAAACGTCTTTTTATTTAGGTTTCATCAATTTAACAGTCCAAAAGATCTTATTTCACAAAACAGCTAATTCAATAACAGAGTGAAAACCTAGTTTGCTTTTCCTTGTATTTCTTTCAAGTAAGTCCCGTGTTATATGCAATGTTTGATCATTACCATGCTTAACTTGTAACTCAGTATCATGTCAGTCATGTCGAGTAAGCCCAGTCAGAGCCTTGCAACAAGTCATACAAATGGAATCCTACAATTTCTGGAACATATTCAACCATCTGTGCAGTACAAGTTAAAATATTCTCCATTCAAACACTCCTCCATGCATTTTCAAGCTTGACTCTGATCAAAACTGTGTCTGGTTGCTCCAAGACTTCAATGTAAGCTGCATTATGATAATGAAACTGGTCCACCCCTGATTAGTCACAGCCACAGTATCAATAGTTGGGATTCAGGATGTTATATTTGTCCGTGTCCTGCAGCTGCAGATTGAGCATGTGACTAGATGCATAATCAGTCCATAATGATGATCCATGGCCGTATAAATCTTTGTGGCATTTACTGACATAAACAAATGGTTGATTCCATGCAAAAGGTGAAAAGTATTGCCCAAGAACTCCATGAGATTTAATGAAATCATCCCCTTCTTTTCTTGTCCTCATTGAAATTACAAGATGAAACAGAAATCCCTTCATTTATCACACTCAGTTATACATAAAGTAAAACATCAACTACATTTGACCACGGGATTTAATCCATCATAGATGAACTGCCACTGCCAGCCACTCAGCAGTGCCAGAGGAGGGGTTTAGTGACTTGATCAACAACACTTCAACAGGCTAGGAGAAGCATGGGATACAAATCAGGAATGTTGGGTTCCAAGGATGATCGCTCGACCCCCTGCGCCACACCGCCCCATGATTGGCCTGCACTTATGTCTTCACTGAAAACCATGAACATACTTGAAATAATCAAGAAGTCTTTAAATAATGAATTTTATGGCCACTGGTCTGACAATTTACTTTGTTTCAGAAGGGACGTAAGCATAGAAATAGTTGTGTGCATTATAACGTAAGCGCACATCTTCTGAAAATATATTTTTAAACATTCCATTACTATTGGGTACAATAAATTAAATTGCTATCCATTTGGCTTCTGCCAACCTTTAAATTAGTTTAAGTACCATTTTATTGCACCAAAATACTGAAAACATTTCTAAGACAACTTTTCCAGCTTGCCTACTCAAAATTCGCTTAGCATTATGATGAGAATACGACTTTAAATGAGGTATGATTGAGGGGATCGTTTACTTATTATTAAATAATGTGAATAATTTTACCAATAAAAAATTCCCATTAACTATCTGTTTCAAATTAAGCCCACTAGCCTTTTTTCAGAGACAGTCGGACCAAACGGCAACATTTCTTAACAAGCCTTTTGAAAATTTGCAGGAAATGTGGAAATGTTTGTTTTCCTGCTCTGTGCCTTGTCCAGGACAACAGCACTGACCCAGTTGCCTGTTGAATACACAAGTAGGAGTAGACTTATATAGATGTTGGATGTTCATTCCAAATATTTTTACTTTGATGCATTTTGTTTGAGGAAGCTTGATGTTTATAGTGAGTACCAGCATTCAGATGTTATTATCCAAATAATATTGGCATTTGTTGCTACTTCATTTATAAATAGTTTGTCCTTTTTTGACCCTAAAAGTGGCCTAGTAGCCTGCAATCTACTGCCATTTTAGGCTACAAAATGTTTTTATTAATGTCTTTCAAATATGAAATTGCCATTCAACAAGTAATCATTTCCTGTCCTGATCCATCTAGTAACCATTTCCTGTCCTGATCCACCCAGTTATATATGCTTGATGCATGCTTGGTTTTCATGGCTGCCTCTATGTAACTGATTTAGACTGCTGTGAGTTTCTTGACTTTAAACAGGGGGTTAGGTGATGTAGAATTTCAGGAAATTTGTTTTAAAATAGAGTTATGAATCTTTCCAAGTCTGCTCCCATATTGTAAAACGTAACCAAACATGGATGCATGCCGTGGCCACTGTGAGCTCATCATTTGTTAAAAGTACTTGGAAAATTAAAGAATATACAGGACTTCCCTGAAGGCTTACATAATCTTAGTTGTATTGCCACAGATATTCTGTGGGGCGCCATTCGTTCAGCCCATGCTTCTTTACAAAATTGTGATTGCATTTTGAAGGTAACACCAAGGTTACACTAATTCATTGCACTGCAGAATCAAATATATCAGTAATTTTGTATTGTATGAAATAACTGTGATGATTGTGTACACATATCACAATATCTGCAGGTGCATTAAGTATATATTTGACAAATACATGTCACATATTATCCAGGAATGACAACTTTAAAAAAATCTAGTGTAACAACACAATATATGTTCTATGTTGCATGAATATCAACTTAATGTACGCAGCAGACACCAATTAATAAAGCAGACAAATGATGAATATCCAAATTGTGAAAAATGTGCCTCCACAGATTTGACAGTGTCTAGGGAAGGAAGCTGGGAAAAAAACATCTAAAGGAAATAGTAGTCATCTGAGCCAACCTTTTAACATTACACTGAGTGATAATTCATCACTGGGAACCCTTGAGGTATGAGGTTATAATGTTAATATCCATCAGGTTTAAGACTATTAGTGGAGGAGTCAAAATTCAAACAGACCAACAGACAAAATCTGTTTAATTCTTGGAAAACAAAACACAGGGGATCTTGTGGTCGAAATCATGTGAAGTACTTTTGCGTAATCCCAATCACTTCAAGTAAAGACTAGATGTGAGTGTTCCTTCTTTGACCTGCTAGATGCATTTAAATGGCTCAGATAGCATTCACACGTGGTGATAAAATAAAACCCTGTGGGAAAACAGCAAACAAAACAAATTCACATCAGGCAGTCAGAGCAGCTATGGTTCACAGCTCAATTTTCCACCCATATTGCAACCATCATGGTACATCCCAGAAAGCTGCCAGGTATGGTTAGCACCATGAAATCATGTCAGCAAAAACATTTTGCAACAACACTGCGAGGATCGCTCTTCCAAATTATTTTAAACTTGACAATTCACAAGGGACCCCACTGACACTTCTGCCAAGTTAAACAGCTGTCTCACTCCCAGACAGGCTGACAGACTGACAGACAGACGCACAAACAGACATGGGTGCACACATACAAACAAATGGATTTGTGTCTTCGAACATAGATATACATATAAGAAGGCAGATAACCAACATGGACTATGCGCTGCAGAAGTGCAAGTATCCTCATTGAGGAAACATCATGAATTGATGATGGATATAAAGGATACCCTTATGCTTTCTTTATCGTAAAACAACCGTTCTGTGTCACAGTGTTCCTGCCACGCTTGCAAGACTTCTGGCCAGATGCTACCTTCTAACCAATCTGCTGATCATTGCTGCAAGAATAATGAAACAAGGGTTTCATTCCCACTTCTTCTGCTGTGTTTCTGATATTTTCTCTGGAACATTTTTCCCTATCCATCTGCCACACTGCATGACAGTGATGTCATGACTGGGCTTTCTCATTGGCCTGGCTCTGTTCACCCGCAGCGCTTGAACGGTACAATTGAACAGCGGGTTTGAGAGAGAACGTGAAATTAGTGGTGACTCATCTCTGGCCACTATGTTATTATATAATTTCTTCACCGGCAATGATTTCAATCGATCTAAAGTTCCATGAAATCAAACTGAAAAAGCCAAAAATATTTGTCTGTACCCAAAAGACGGAAAAGATTTTTTTAAGGCCATGTTTCTTTTGCATATTATTTGTACCAGACCGTCTTTACACACAATATGGTGACAAATTAGAGGACAAACCTAAAGAATGAGTAGAAAAACAACAAGTAAAACTTCCATCACTAGGGCATGTGTGGTCACTGCATAGTTTCATGACCATGGAAATTAGGTGAATGACACACAATGACCTGACAGACACTTGGTTAAAAACCAGAGGTATGACTCTGAATGTTTTATACACAAACCATTATAAAAATATGGTAAGATGTAATTATACTTGACAGATGGTGTTTGTCCATCCATATTTGTTCAAACCACTTGCGGAGGTACAATGACCTATTCTACTGGCAAAGCCAGTGATCTCTCATTATTTTTTGTACAGTCAACATTCACAGTGTGAATATATGTATATACATATATATATATATATATACACATACATATACATATATATATATACACACACACACATATATATATACACATATACATATATATGTGTGTGTGTGTATACATATATATATATGCATATATATGTATATATATGTGTGTGTGTGTGTGTGTGTGTATATATATATATATATATATATATATATATATATATATATGTGTGTGTTTTGGTCTTGAATTTGTGCTGCTGTGAAATTAAATGTAAGGCATCATCAACAAAGTGGAAATTGAATTTATGGAGGTGCTTTCACAAAGTGCGAAATGATGTGAAAAACAGGGCTGTTTTTTACAAGACCATTTGGTTAATTTTACAGAGGGCAGATTTCTTTGAATGAAACCTTTAGGGAGCAGCTGAAGTTCATAGGTCACATTCACATCTTCAAGCCACGTCAGAGACCTTGACATCGCTTTAGTAATACCCTGTCAAGCAAACAGTTCAAGGGCCAGGCAGAGTGTAAGAGTGCTGGTCAGAGAGTAGAGAAGGACATGGAAACTGCACAAACCAGCATTATAGCAACTATTATAAACTGACTTTGCAAGTCTCTAGGCCATCTGTCCAGCAGAAAAGCCAGCCCATGGTTGAGCTTGACTTTGACCCAGGTGACCTGTAATTTAGTATATTTGTGTGTGTGTGTGTGTGTGTGTGTGTGTGTGTGTGCGCACGGACATGTGCATGCGTATGGGCCTGAATGCGCGTGCATGCAAGTGCCTGTGATGCATATTTTCACATCTACTATCCTTTGTGCAGTAGAGGGCCAAGGGACCACACCAGAAGAACGTTGTCTTTATAAACAAGATTTAAATCAACCATTGCCTAGCTGCAGGATTTTCCCCAGAGTTCTGGCCCATAGTCTGAGGTAATAATTCACAGATCTTTTGTGACAGTACCATATTTAAATGATTGTGTAACTTTTCTACCAGCTCTTACTTATACTCTAAACATATGCAAGTTGGTAGTTACATTTTCAGCAATCTATCAATGTCATGATTTCCCCACTTAGGAATGGTTTCCAACATCCCATCAAACATCTCAGAGGATTCGGTGTCCTGGAATGTCTGCGTAAAATCCAGTGTGTGCAATTTTAACACATTTTGCATCCCTATATGTGCCGACTGTATGATCTGAATCTGTCGAGGTAGCCAGCCAGTGCACGTTTCGCCTGGCGGAATGCAGCCTTGCATTGCTGAGTATGGCCGAGATTTATGTGACTGCTGTGGGGCGTGCATGTGGCTAACAGATGGTGGCATCCTGCTCCTCTTTCCTCCCTCAACTTATCACTGCTTACTCAAACACTCCACCCAATCCGTATCTGCTGTTTGGTTCTTCTATTCACTTTTCCAAAACGCCATGTCACACTAATGCATCATATTCTAATCCACTGCACCTGGTAAGTTGGGTTCGTAAACATATACTTGCTCTTGCTCCATGGCTCACTAACGTCAACAAAGCAGAAACAACAGCAGGAATAAACTTGTATCCCAATATTTTATTTAAGCCTGTTAATCATTCTTTGGGGTGTGCATCTACAACAGAAACAAAATATGCTGATTTTAGAATTTAATTATTACTTTTCATCAGTATGATCAGCTATTCAGCTGTTTTGACCAGATCAGTATCGATAGGTCAGTATGTCAATTGCCAGTTCAAAACCGCCCAGGACATGGGACAGTTAATAGGGACTCGTCAAATGGGTATCAATCACCAAGTATGGATGTGCCGGTCATGATGGACGTGCTTTCCACACTTGGAGTTCTCAAGAATTGACCGTGTGGCAGAAAGCTTTTCTGAACTCCAAAAGAGGGTGCAGACTTTGTAAACGATGGCATCACCAGAACAGGCACAAACCTGCCCATAGATCTGGTATAAAAGCCATCACCCTGTCTGGAGACAGCCAATCTCAGTGGCAAACAGGTGCCAGTGGCACCACAAGAGCAGACACTAATTACTGCTTGTGGGTAAATTAACTGTGAAATCTATGAGGTGATCAGATGCTCAGCCAGGCATAACACTGTGTCAACAAGATATGGCAAATCTAAAACCCTTAAGCACTGGCTTTCTGATTCTGACTCCAAAAGGTAGATCTCCGACAAGAGCAAAGAATTTGGAAAAAACAATGGCAATAGGGAGACTAGTCCCAGACTCAGATTAGCATGAGCTAATGACAAAGAGCCGGGATGCAGTTATGAATGCCTTTATTAAAGTAAAGGGCTGTTGTGTAGCCTCTAAAATTATGTATATTGCTAAATCTAATGATAATTTCATTTGTGTGATTCAAGGCTAAACTTTTGAATCAACCCGAACAAACCAAATAGCGATAGAAATTGATTGACAGCTCTGACAATGTACTTTGAATAGATGCTTAACTGTGTATACATTTCTCTCTCTCTCATTTTTTAAAATATGTCTTCAAAGAGAGTTAAAATTATCAAACTACCCATCATTAAAAAAAACCTCAAAGGATTCTGACATAAGAAATGTCCAACATTCCCTGGCAATGGAAATTTCCTCACTGAAGCCTTCAGTTCCCCTCTATTTTCTTACTTGACAGTGTTCATCTTAACCCCATAATCATCGATATCAGAATAATATCCATTTAGCCATTCTGTCATTGTAGTCAGATGTGGAATGGAACCAGTCTGACAGTAAAAACCCCCGTTGAAAATAAGTAATAATAATTCTTTACAATAATAAGACATTCTACACTATTGGATGCGCTCTCCTACTCCTGGAGGCTGGGAAGAGGGTTTTGTCTTCTATGCCTGGTGTGCATGTCTCACCGCAGACATCAGTTGATAGGCCTGACTGCTGATATAACCAATGATACTTCAAATACATGTACTCAAATCTGCATGTGTGAGTGCGCGTGCACGTACGTGTGTGTGTGTATGTGTTGTGGTTCAGCCTTGTCACATTAAAAACCCTCCTCCGAGACCACTTAAAAGTGATCGGATGTTGTTGTTTGCCCCATTTCCGGTGTTCTACAACTCTCTACACTTACTACCCCTCTGAAGGTTTTTACAGAAGCTTGCATTCATGGAGTTCATTAGGATTAATTTTAGGAACTCTCGGTCAGTGCAGCGGGCTGTCATATTTTTCTCCCTCTGACACTGTGACCCTCTCATGCCATTCTTTCTCAGTGTTGAATGCTGAATACACTCTTGAGTCATCTCTAAAGTTTAAGTTGTCCTTAATATCATTTTGCTTCCAACAGTTCAATCTGCACAGTTGAATAGCATGGCCTTCCTTTTATTAATATATTTCAAGTATATTCAAAGAATAAGTTGTACTGTGTTCACCTACTTGCAATTATCACAGAGCCTTGACAGATAATTTCCTACTACTAACCTTATTCTTTTATGATATCAAAGCATTGATTGTATCACTTGAGCTATTACAATGTACCTGTCTCTGCTACTGTTATAGTAGTAAGAAATCATTTGTGCCCGTCCTTCCCAACCCACATACTCACCCTCTGTCACTACTGCACGTCCCTCAATCCTTCTCTCTCATTCTCTACCCCAGTTGGTCGAGACAGAAGGCCGCCCACATTGAGCTCTGATCTGTCCAAAGTTCCCAGCAGGGTTTCATCGCCACTGCCGCCAAGTGCTTGCTCATGGCGGGAATGTAAATCATTCTAAAGAGTTTAGTCCAGATTCACTCTACATTGAAAGTGTCATGAGACAACTGTGTTGTGATTTGGAGCTATATAAATTAAATCTGATCCGACTTGACAGCGATGGACAGTGTAGGATGGAGATTACTCTGTCTTCTTCTCAGCCAACTCATAACGTATTGCTTGTCTTTTCATCTGCCCCAGTTTTTCTGAATAAATCGTACTCCGCTTTCAAGCGAATGCAAGTGACCCCTCATCACTGCATTGTGCAATTGCTCGTTCCACTAATGATGCACCCGGCCTAACACATTTGTATAACATCTGACTTTAATTATTTTATATTTCTTATGATAATTACATCAACTTTTTCCACCAGTTTGTTTATTTTTTTCCAATGATTCTTCTGAAATTTGCTATTTCAGAATCAAAATCGGTACAGATTAGATGTTCCTGCAGTTCACTCTTTTCTCTCCATTACCACAAACATGGCAAATGACTCAACTGCAGACACAGTCAGAGGGTCAGATGTTCTTTTGTTAAACAAGCCCAGGCCCATACAGCCTTTTTTTTGATGATCCTGCTTATGCTGTCTGGGTACTTTCCGCACCTATGAGTGAGTTTCATGCTTTAAGTCTACAAATGGCAAATGCCAAAGCAGAAGCTGGTATCACGAGTCCACCATTCTTGGACCGTCTCCTCTCTCATCCATGCTTGCTTCTTCTTTATAGCGGGATGACCATTTTATTATCCTGCTCAAATGGTCAAGCAATTTGTTACCAGTTGCTTTTGTCTCAAAGCAAGTAGCATTTTAATTAATCTCATCTGTAGTGGTTCGATTCCTTGTTTTCATAACCTGTGAAGTGGGATTAGAGATGGGAGCAATTTTATCCATTCTACAAATAAATCTCAACATTTCTCAATCTACAAACATGTCAACAATTTAGCCTGAAATCATCTCGGACTGTACAGTCGAGGACAGGGGTGGGGAAACTTTTTGGCTCCGGGGCCACATTGACTTTTAAAATTTGATAGACGGGCCGGGTCACCACAAGATATGAAACATATTTTAAAAATAATGCATTTGTTAACAGACTTGTCTGACATTTGCTTTAAAAATAAAACCAGTTTGGTTTTGAAGGCTCTGACGTTTGCTTGCATTTCACGCACAAACTGTTTTTTCCCTTGTAGCTTCACGTCCAGCTCATTCATGTGTGTCAGTATGCCCAGAGTAAAGGCTAAATCACACAGCCAATCTGTGTCATTCAATGCGGGAAAATTCTCAAGTGTTCTCAAGTAGCTCTACAATTAAAATTAATCTCCTGTTTGAGCTCCCACATTCATTGATCCAATCATTCAATCATTCACATCAAGTAAGAAATTGGTTCCTATCTTTGGCGACCGGATTAAAAAGACCAACGGGCTGGATGTGGCCCGTGGGCTGTAGTTTGCCCACCCCTGGTCAAGGAGTAGGATCTGGCAGACTGAGAAGCAGTGTTTAGAGTGAAGGGAGTTGGAGCAAGGCCCGCTTGAAAATTTCAAAAAAAAAATCCCAACAAAAAAATACTGCATTCTATGGTCTGCCAGAAATATCTATATATCTATGATTGGCTTATATTAGGGCAACATCAGCAAGACATTACAAAAATGGGAGGGGCATGGAAGAGATTTGCATTAACATTTAGCTCTAGATTTGAAGTGCAAAAACCCAATTAATTGATTTTTTTTTAAATGTTGTTTTATCAGAAACTATTTGCCTCAATGGATTTCATGGGACAATTTTTTTACTGTGCATTTAGAACAATGATATGTCAAGTGTGTTACTGCTGGCTATCTTCCACCGCCATCTTCAACTTCTTCCTCAGGCAGAGCACCGTCCCCACCTGCTTCAAGAACACAACCATCACCCCCCTCCCCAAAAGAAGCCCATCCATCTGCCTGAATGACTACAGGCCAGTAGCACTCACTCCGATCATCATGAAGTGCTTTGAGAGAGTGCTGCTGGCCCACATCCAGAACGACATCCCCCATAGCCGCCCAACTCCACTACTCCCATCTCCTGGAAAACAAGGACTTCAACATCAGGATGCTCTTTGTGGACTACAGCTCTGCATTCAATACGGTCATACCCCACAAACTAACAAACAAAATGTCCACTCTTGGCCTGCACCCTACCCTCTGTGACTGGCTCCTGGACTTCCTAACTGGCAGACTCAAGACTGTCAGGATAGGTAACAGGACCTCCACCATTATCATCATGAAGACTCCTCAGGGATGTGTCCTCAGCCCCATCCTCTACACCCTGTTCACCCATGACTGTATCGCCTCCCATGAGGACGACGTCATCCTGAAGTTCGCAGATGACACCGCAGTGATAGGACGCATCAACGGCGGAGACGTAACAGCCCACAGGTTGAAGGTGGCCAGTCTGGTGAAGTGGTGTGAAGACAACAACCTCACCCTCAACATGGACAAGACCAAGGAGATGATAGTGGACATGAAGAAGGAGAGGAGACCTCAACAGCTACTGTTCCTCCAAGGTCTTGAGGTTGAGAGGGTGAGCAGCTTCAAATACCTGGGTGTCCACAAAAGCGAGGACCTCACCTGGTCCCCCAACACCATGCAGACAGTTAGGAGGGCTAAACAGCGGCTGCACTTCCTGAGGAGGTTTGGCATGACGCCTAAGATCCTCAGTAACTTTTACAGCTGCATTTTTGAGAGCATCCTGACCAGCTGCATCACCGTGTGGTACGGCAGCACTACTGCTCTGGACCGCAGACGCTTGCAATGAGCGGTAAAGAAAACAGAGAAGATCACCAGAACCCCACTGCCTTCTCTGCAGAGCATCTACCACCGCAGAGTCCACAGGAGAGCTGCCTCCATCGCCAAGGACCCCGCCCACCCCCAACATGGACTGTTCACACTCCTTACCTCCGGCCGGAGGTACAGGGGTGTGAAATGTAGAACGACGCGATTAAAGAACTGACTGCCATCAGCGGACACTCATTCTTCTTGCACATGTTAAGCCTACTGGTCACTTAAACTGCACTCATTCTTGCACCTGTACTTTGTGAGCTGCACACCAAGCTGCACTCAAATGTATTATTGCACTGTTCAAATCTGTATCTATAATCGTATTTATAATAATGTTTACACTCTTCCTATCAGCACATGTCCAAATGCACTGTGGACAGCAAGGTAGGAATTTCACTGTACAGGGAAACAGATTTCTACACTTTACACGTGACAATAAACGCTTTGAATCTTGAATCTTGCTGGCGAAGTACAGTACAAGTGGAGGGACAGCATTCAGGAAGGTACTGCTCTTGTTGCTCTGAGGCTCTCCTGTTCATGCTGTAAGCAGTGGCAGATATCTTTTGAGTACCTGTCAACTGATTCAGTTTTAGTAAGTACAAGTTGGGTTATTATTTGTACTGTATGTCTACATTATATACAGTACTTGCATCATGTATAAAGCTTACACGTTTGACAAGGAATCAATTAGGCAAATCGACAATGACAAATAGGCTTTCAATTAGCACATCTATCGATGTCAAGGGCATCCCCAGAAGTGAGGCAAGGCTACTGATATCAGCTGCTGAAATAAAATAATCTGTGCATGCATATTGCGTAACAAAGTAGACATGAAACCTTGGGAGAAATAAATGCTCTTGGATGTAAACTCCAAAACAAGCAAAGAATAAAAGAAAATGACTATAAAAAATTCACAGTGTATAGTGACCTTTTTTCCGATGACTGCTTTGGCATTTTGCCCTACATCATTTATCTGCCACTCAAAAAACACATTCTTTGTTCAGAATTCCAACATAAACTAAAACAGCCATGTGGCACACAGACCCATTTACACAGCCATAAAGTGTTGACCTATGGGAGGCCACTGGCATAATCTAATAAAAATGCAGCCACATCTGTGTGTTTCTTCCCACACGATGAGCTGGCCACTAACGGAACATGTTTGAGTGCAGACACAGATAAACACACAAACACGATCAGACAGATTCTCCGTCAGCGCCTACAGATGCAAGTGTTCCACTTTACTAATCTAATCCCACTCTCAGAGTCTGGGAATGTACAGCTGTGTGGTTTGGTGACACACTGGGCATGCTGCCATAGGGAGTCACCTCGAGGTGTTCTAAATACTGTGTGTATGTGACGTTTGGGTTCATTTAGTCAATGAGACCGCAGTCCAAAGACCACAAGGAGTTCAGATTTTTTACCATTGAGTCAAGCTTACGCACAGGTACACAGATGCAGACTTGTGACCACAAATCTAAACAAGCACACAACCATATAAAGGAAGTTAAATAATATTGATCATGAAAAAAGTAACATGCATCCTGCTAGATGGTATTTGGGACTGTCTCTCATCCTCAATCATTATCCATAAACAAAAAAGGAAAGGGAACAAAGCCTTGAAAAGAGGAAAATCTGCCAAGACAATGGCTAAAGGATTAAGGTGCCTGTTTTCACTCTCATCCTGGTGCGCTGTATCTCTGCTTAGTGAGGGAACTCCCAATGTGACAGCTGGAAAGACTTTACTCCCCATCTGACATGCAAAAAACATTTGATCACTTGCTGAATGGGAACTTCAATTTAGGAAAAAAAAAACACAAAGGGAAACAGAGCAAAAGCAAAAAATACCATAAATTTGACCCTCATTTCGATGCAATCACTTATCAAGTCATAAAAAGGGGGAACCTGAGATTCTTAGATTCTCCTTCAACAAATCAGGAGCAATTTTCAGTTCTCATATTTTGGCAGTCACAGGCTTGGCAAACTATGCAATAACAATCCTTCTCCAGTACCGTACTCAACAAGCACAGGTGATACACAACTGAGTCACCCTATCACAAAACAAAAGCATGAGTTTTTTTTGCCAAGACTGCATTAGGCAGGGGTAGATGCTTGACAGCCCAAATTTAGGGTGTAGATTGCATGTTTGCACCTCCATGTGCCAGTTTTTCAGTATGCGACTGTGTTTCTACACTCTGTGGGTAGGTTTTACTAGTATGTGTACTGGCCATTTATTTCCCTTCTTGGCATACTTTTTCCCTCCCTGCTGTGATACTTTATGATCTGAAAGCGGTTGAGTAAATCAGAGAAGGTGTGGATGTACTCCAGACTCTTACTGTTCTCTCCACATAACAGATTGCAGATTATAGATTTTAAATAAGCAAAATAAAAACAAGAAGAAGGAAGATGACCTTAGCTTCAGTGACGAATTTGGGTTCACTGAAAAAAATAAAATCGATCCGTTACTATTTCTTAGTAATAGCAGTTGTTAAGTGCATATCTTCTTTATAGCCCTAACGTTCTTCCTGTGAAAATGTGCTCATATAGTTTGCAGGATTCTTAGAGTTTGGTGAATTGCCCTGCAAAGCTGGGCACTGCAGATTAAAAAAGAAAAACAATCACAGGGTACAACACAAGGTACAACAAAATTTGAGTACAAACTGTACTATTCATATTATTTACAATTTCAAAATCGCAGTTTACTATACCAACACAACAGTGTTATTCATACTTATAGGAATATATTTCCTGTCAAGTGGACATCTTATATTTAAAGATTTAGATTATTCCGCACATGTTAGCTGCCAAAAAAATGAAAATGGGTCTAGTTTTTCAATGTGAATTGAAAAATGAAAGGTCAGGCCAACAAAGATTTGTGGATGCAAGTTATACTATGCAAAGAAACAGGCTAAGAAGTATGATTTGTGTGAACCTGGTCACGTGAAATAACATTTAAATGGCCGCTCATTGAAACCATTGAAAATAAGTTGAAAAATGCAAGTAAAACAGTATGAATTACCATTTGCATGGATCAAAACATGATCAGAGTAAAAGGGAGCTTGCTCTAGTTGAGCTGAGCAAACACCTATCAGACAGAAAATGCTGAGCCATGGTCTATGTGAGACTTTGTGCTGTTCGGGGATAATTTGGCAGAACTCTAGCAGTGTCTTTGAGCTTTGATCATCCATTTATTTATTTAGCTGGCGACCCCCCTTTATTGAAATTCACCCGATTTGCAAATTGTGGTGTCAGATATTGAGCAAGCAGGAAAAGATCAACAGGGTGTGTGCTATAAATCCGTGAAAGCTAAATTGTACACTTTTTGTACGCTTTTTGTGAACAATATTTCATGCATATATATTTTATAAACATTGGCCATGGTTGCAAAAGTCTTGATTGGCTTAGTAAAGGGGACAACCATGAAATCCAAAAGTCTTAACTCCAAGTGGCAGAAGTGACTCCGACAGAAAATGAAACCAAACAGAGGTGACATGACAACAATTAGAAAATTAATTCAACACAACTTCCATTACTATATATTTTCCTTACATATGGGCAAGATCAAATATCCCCCTTTGCCGTGGCCATTACTGCTAATGCCACTAGAGGGAACCTGCATAGAACAGCTGTATAAATGCAAAACTGTTGCTAGAGGGATTCCGACAACGTCATAGTTTCGAATTTATGGCCACTGACCAATCTGCAAGAGTATGGGACAGAGGGAGGAGAACATGAAGTTAAGAAATCCTCCAGCGCTGATATGGTTTTTGTTCCAGAACATTTACTGGGTCATTGCAGAGCTTGATGTAGCAGGCCAATACTTCTGTCATGTAGCTGGACAATGATTCTTACCTCTTTGCTGTCTCTCTTCTCTGTCACACCCTTTCTTTCCATCTGTTCAGACCCAATCACTTACTGCCAGAGGTTCTTATTCCTTTGTCCATGGTTGAAAACATATTCTCTCAATCATTATATGTACAAACTAAAGTAACAGCCATCATCCTCGGGCCATTCTATTGAGCTCAATGGAAATGGCAACTGAGACTTCCCACAAGCGGAGTTTGACACCTTCATTTTTTACCTCACAATTGCAGCAATTGTTTCTCTGTCCTCTGACAGGAAGATTAAGTGATTCCATTAATGATAAGCATGTGATACATTTGTCATAATTTTGGTTTTAATTTCAGGGGCTGAGTAATTGTGGGCCATCCTTGCAGGGCTTAAAAGACATCTTTTAAAGAAAAAAAATACATAAACAAATCATAAACTGAACTGCCTTATGACTGACACACAGCTTTATACATGTAAACACAGAACCTCTCTGCTTGTGATTACATGAGGCCAAACATCCCAGAAGCAGACACACAATTCAGCTGTGTGTGTAATGCCTAGTATAATACAGTATTATACTCACAGGGGGAATGCCACACCTGGCAGGGATGAGGATGATTTTCCACCTTTTCAATGAGACTGGTAGTTAGGCTGGCATAAGAACGAAGACTGGCATGACTGAGCAGGTTCCGCGACGGAACAGGGGTTGGGCGTATTCAAGTAGAAATCAGTGCTGCGGAGGAATCTTAAACATTCTATATTGACCTCTTACTCTGCTCTACCTGAGCCCAACCCTGAAGTCCCTCAGGCACACCCTGGAAGCTTTTAGTTCTCAGCTGTCACTGGTGGGCTGAAACCAAAGCAAGAAAACCGAGGTGCACTTATAAATCTTTCTGAGGTTGCAGAAGGAAAAAGTCAGATAGAGTACGCAGGTATATGCAGGGCAACTCTGCAACAACACGTTTTACATTAGAGGGAATAAGCAATACTTCCAAAACTCTACTGAGATATTCTTCATCAGTTCACTGCATATGTTCTCTGCTTCTCATCACTGCCATAAGACCTGATGTCTGTGGCAACATAAATCCTCGTACAAAGGGAACTACAAACAAATGTGGCAGCAAAACGTGCAGGCAGATCATATTGAGGCCAGATGAGTTTCTGATTGTCTCACATCTGTCCTTCACTTGGTGTCCACTGCGGATATACTCCTTGTTTTCTGTAGATAGCTTGGATACCAAAATCAAGGTCAAATAGGAGACAAAGACACGTGCGGATGCATGCATGTGCACCATCAAGCACTGACTTTATCATTGAATCTTCTTCAAACCTTTGACACGCGTGTCAAAGTCTGATCACTGACATGAGGATGGCTTACACTGAAATACCTATAGCAGTTCTCAGTGAGATGGGGTCATTTGAAGAATGCTCTTACATATCAATGTCTGCAGCTGCTTACTCAACACTGTAATTCAACAATTATTTCAGCTGCACCTACTGATATATTTGCATATAGACACACAAACACACTTCCATGCACACTCATACAATGGCAAGGTTTTCTCCCCCTCACCTCAACTTGGCACAGTGTCTCCAAACTCCAAATATGTGTGGTCTGTGTTGCTTGCTCCTCTCCTTGAGCTCTGTCTCCCTTTCTCTCACTCCATTCTCAACCTGCAGTCATTGCGTGGCTCTCGTTCTACAGCAGTGAACTGAGTGAGAGGAAAAAAGGAGGCGGGGAGGGGGGATACAGGGACACATAAGTCCTGCCCAGACAGATGAGAGAGGTTTCCAAAAATGCCCTCAGGAGGGAAAAGATTATAGCACTTCACCAATTTTTTTACTTTCTCACTACTGCACATTTCCACTAATTCCTTCTTAACAGGCTCTTTTTCCTGTATCCTTTGCCCCCGGGCATTTAATGTTAAAATATTCTGCAAAACTTTTGCCCTTTTCTAATTCTGCCAATTAGTAATACAACCACTCTTTCTTCGGTCCCTTTCTGCTGCTTGTACCTCTATTTATATTTGTTGAGTCTTGTCTGCCTCTCTCTCACTCTCTTAAACACACACACACACACACACACACACACACACACACACACAGAGCGTCAGCCGTTCTACCATAACCTCATGCTCTGTACAGCTGCGTGATGAGAGAGACACACCTGCTATTATTAAAATGTGTGTGCGGGTATCAGAGTCCAATGGCCATTTTTTTCTGGCTGTATCCTGCAACCTGGAACTGTTGCGCTGAAACAGTAAATCTGAGGTCTGCTGAGGGTTGTCAGAAGATTTTGACAAATGTACAGTTTAGTTCTGATGCCAGACTCCTGCATGTGACATTGCATAATATGCTTCCCTTAGCTGCAACTCCATTTGTCTCTCTGACAGCAACACGCACACGCACGCACACACACACATACACACACGCACACACACACATACACACACACACACACACACACACACACACACACACACACACACACACACACCACCTTTCATTCGAGTTTTTAATAGCTCTTACACTATCTTTCCAGTATGTAAGGAATCTCTATATTAATGGGGCGGGGAGTGTGTCCGTTAAAAGGAAAACCCCCTGGAGAATCTAGCGGGTCGTGACCTCTTTCACAAAATGAAGGAGGGTCAAAAACACAACACAAAGATGAAAACAAGGTAGATTAACTGTGAGTCTGTTGTTAAAAGTTTACCACTGGGCAAAGTCAGACACCAACCAAAGCTTATTGAGTAAGAAAGTTAGAAGGGAGGGGGTCAATCAATTTTACATCTGTGGTCATCTCATAACCTAACTGAGAGATAAACCAGAGCAAGGATGACACTGTAACCATGACATATAACAGCTTTCACAATACTTCCCTGCCCTGAGGGAAATGAGAGATTACAGTGAGGAGTCATTGCGATGAGTCTAATCACCAAGTTGGCTTGGATTTTATCAACACACTTGGGATATTACAGAAATGAGCATGAGCTGCACTCTAAACAAGGCTTGACTCAACCCAATTCACATCAACTTTCCCATATGCTGACCCCAAAGAGTCATCCAGCGTCACTATCTCAGATACAACTGACGTAAATCTGGGCAATTAATGACACAACAGAAAAGCAGTTAAGTACGAAGTGTGAGTCAGTTATGTAAAAAATCCTGTTTACAGGCAGGGGGCACCAACCTCTGAGTCATTGTATGGTCTTTGAGAATCCGTCAAAGAAGCCTTCACTTTCCCAAATTCCAATGTCAACTCAGAAATTCCAATTTCTAAAGTCCAATTTCTGTCCAGCATTATGACGGAGATTAACTTGCACAATACCAAACAACTGAATATAATCCGGTTCCATATCCCAAATGGCTGTGCACAGTATGTTGTTGTATCTACGTGACTTTCCATCTTTGTTTCATTGTACACGTTTGCTTGCATACTTGCATGTTAACACACGAGCTTAAGGCACAATAACACTTGAGCTTCAAAATCTTGATCGTCTTCCAAGAAGCCATTTCTAGTACAGCACTGAATGTTAAACAGCTGTGTGTATCCAAAGCAGGAACAGAGCTTTTTTTATTGTTAAGTCTCGAATATAAGATGGAGGGGGGATAAGACTCACTGGAGTGGTCAGCGCACAGGAGAAAATCACTTTAAAAACCATACAAAATATTGTATTTGAAAGGGTTTCTACAATGACTTTGACCAGTATCTGAAGTTTATGTCTATTCATGATACCGACCGAGTCCACAAAGTTGGAAATGAGAGAAAATGTTGGAACCTCACCATACTGAGTCATGTGATCAGTCCGGCACATGCATGCATGCACACACTCACACCCATCTACCCATTAAACACCCCCACACACACTGGAAACTCTGCATCCCAATTCCAGTCAAGAGTAGGTCTTACGAGCATCTGCAGGGGGGATGACGGGTTATACAAACAGGGCTGGCTGTGGAAATGAAGTAACATCGGTATATTTTACTCATTTTTTAACCAAGCTGTGGTTTGGATATTAGATATTAGATAGAAAACATGATCTAAAATCTAGCCCAGCTACAGTTAGTTAGAGATAAACTGTGCTGCACATTGACTGCGGTCGGTCCAACTTTTTGCGAAGATGTGATTGTGTAATTACTGGAAATGGGGTGAGTCATGTCAACAATTTAAAGACCGTATTGATAAAGTGCATATTTTTGGTTTCTGCTTTCGATTCAAGAGCTTTATTGCTGGTGTCCAAATATAAACATAACGCAGCTGTGTTAGCCTCTTTGATGCAAAAGACTCACAAAATAAAATAAACAAAAAAAGGTTGAAATTAGATCAGAAAAGTATGAAATCCAGGAAATCAAGCATTAAATGCAAAGATGAACCAAATATAAAATGAAGAGCCGTACTTGATACGTATCTGATATTCTTTTTTTTTTCTCATGCACTCTCCCAAGTATGCAAAAGCACAGGTTTCAGGTATGCAGAGCATACAGTTGGACCCTGTCCAGCAGAGTCACTGCTCCGCAACATGCAGCCTAGTATTACCTCAGTCTAATACCAAGGAACACCTGCCATCTCATTCCTATAACACCAACTATGGGCAGGTGCTCCCATAGATTAAGGTATGGAGGTTACATAACCACTCTAACCTTATGGTAGGCTGGGTTGCACTCCGGGCATATAAACATATACTGTAAGTTCACTCAGGTGCTCTGTTAATGGACTGGGTTATTTAAAGGGGTAACAGGGTCATGGGACCCACTAAAATAAGTGTGACAGAATGGTGAATTTTGACTGGTTTCCCTTCATAAAACTGGTGGGGTAAAGAGAAAAACATAAAAGTAAATATCAAACATATGTGAATGTTACATGGTTGATTACAGTGGATAGTGACTGGAATCCGACCCCACCAGTCGCCTTTTGTTTTGGATAATTCACTAACTGAAAGTGAAGTAGAGGGTGGAACTTGTGCATAAGTCATACGTTAGACGGTGCCTGGGGGTGGGTGGGATTGATCAGAGAAAAGAGTAAAAGGAGGTTGTACCCAAAAAATCAAGAGTTATCTCATCAGTGTTGGTTTTTGCAGTAACACCTGCTCCTACTATCAACAGTCACAGGAGACAGCCATGCAAGTTCATGCAGGCCATAATCGCACTTGATCATATGGCATGCATATACTCCGTCCCAGCAATAAAATAATGATGGGAGTACTAAAATAAAAATCACAAAGTATTCAAGTTCATACTTCACGAGGAATTTCAAAAAGTCACTAAATGCAGTATTTTCAGGAATGATAAGGATCCAAACCCTTACCTTTTTTTTTCTCAACAAAATATATGAGATCATTTATGATCCCGTTTTGGTAAAAATTGCATTTCTTACATTTATAATTCACATTTTCTTAATCAGCACAAGAAGCCGTTTAATCATAATCACAAATGGTTTATGACCGTATCAAGCTCTTAACCTACATTTTGTCCAACAAAAGCGAAAGTCATGATCTAATCTTGTGTGATAACAACCCCCATCGACACCAAGAAAAACCTATGAGTAACAGAGAAACTCCATTAATGCGAGATACTATATTATTACTTTTTTACCCAACTCAGATATGATCAGCAGAGAAGGACCTGCATGCTCAAAGTTCAAAGTATTGTAACCTTTACCCTTGTTACTGCTGCAGAACTTTCACAGCAGACCAATGATCGAAGAGGTTCATGTACCCCATAATTATGCATCGACATACATTTCATTTTAAGATTTTTATGAAGGAAAGGGACCTATTCCTCTTGACAAAAGTTCTGCTTAATCCTACTTCTTGATATGAGTCTGGTGGATGCATAGCGGGACAAGGCCAACAGAGCTGTGGGTGAAGGCAGCTGAATTCTCTCATGTCTGAGGATGAATTCAGATTTTTCCGTTGATTGTTTTAAATATATATTTTTTTTTTTGCAAACCATCTTGGAAATCGCAATTTTTACTGGCTGCTGGCAAAACAAACATACCTGCACTGTCAGCTCTGATCCAAACTATTGAATGACAGCACTGGTTATTTTTTTCCATGCTCACATTCCATGAAGACCCGCCCAAGGCTGTGTGTCTGGAGCCTCTTTTTGTAGTGAAAGGAAGAAAAAAATCATTGTAATTGACTTAAATTTCTATAGCAACACTGTCCTGACAATATCTTCAGTAATCCAGCATTGTCCCTATGTTGCAATGTTTTTTTACCTCCCTGTTTTTACTTTCTCTCTATGCATCTTCTCATTTGTATGTTGGGGTAGGATGTGACCCACTGATCTCTGACTCCTTTAAACACCTGGAGCACATCAACCGATGACCCCTCCAATCTCGACACCGCAGCTTAACCTCCACTGTCCACGAGGCTTTTCATCTTCTCCCCTTGGAAAGTTATTGCCCCAAGTTCAATGCACCATAGAAGACAGCCCTGCCCCTCGCCTTCACCTCCATCACTAGAGCTGATTGGCTGCAATACTGCTTGAAATTTACAACAGATTCAACACAATACTTGTGAGACCAAGGCTTAATTTGACCTGAAAATGCATGTTATTTAAAGCAAACCAAGGTTCTATTTTAACAACCAGTGTAGTCCTGCAAACCAGACATACATCTGCCTATGGTAGGTTGAAAGGCCGATTGAACATGTGGTGTATCATTGTGAGTTACTTATGTCATTGAGCTTCCTTTGGCCCTTCCTGCCATATGAACATCATGTGTAATTTTGACTTTTGTTTATACGCGTCTGAGATGAAGACCATGTTTGAATGATAGAGTCCAGGTCTCTCTCCACCGTTTACCTCTGAAGGAAAAAGAAAAATATCCTTTTTTTGTCCTTCTATCCTTTTCAAAAATTCTGAGACAAAAGTTGTGTCTTCATACATTCAGGGCATCCCAGATGTATAAATCTGTCCGCTATAGTGCAGGGTCCACACTGAGCTGAGACAGGAGCATAAATCAGGGATGGAGGGGATGACATCCCCTCATAAAGAAAAACTTTTGGCACAAAAGTACTACAAAGTAAGACCCTTTTAAATGTGCACTTTATGCGTTATGATGTTGGAAATAGAACTTATATGATTCTTAAAATGCATGGAAATACCTCATTCATTCAGTCATTCTCTCACAAACTCAAGAAAGACGTTCTAACAAGGTGCTCAATTTACAACAAATCCCAATCATACAATGGATATTAAATTTTAACCTCCCAATTTATATATATATATATTTTTTTAAGTGTTGGGATGATATGGAAGGGAATTAGTAAATGTATTTAAAACTTGGGAAAATATGGCCATGATTTGTTTTTAGTTTTTTGCATCAGTGCCTTCAGTGTCTATCTTGTTCAACACTTTGATAATATACATTATCATTAGACATAATATATGATGATGATGATGATGATGATGATGATGATGATGATGATGGTGATGATGATGATGATGATGATGATGATGATGATGATGATGATGATGATGATGATGATGATGGTGATGATGATGATGATTGTTGTTGTTGTTGTTGTTGTTGTTCTATAATGTCTAATTTATTCCAATATGCATGACATGACAAATATAGAACCTGTGGTGAGTCGGAATTAGATATGAATGAATTACTTATGGATTTATTCATTTGATACCATTGAGAGGTAGCAATACTGTAAATCGAGGTCTGCAATTTTTTTAATGTAATAATGTCCATAAAATAAAAGACATACAAATAGTCTTTAGCTAGATAGTGGCCTTGCAAAACCATGCAGGTAACAGATCTGTCTGACTACTCAAAAAGTGTGAGATATGAAATTATGATATGCTTTAAAGTCGCACGAATTGTTTGTTGATGGAAATGGTTTTGGTAATTGCATTATGAGGACTTTATGAACTTTATTTGAATGTTTATTTACAAAATAGCATGTGATTTGAATTCTGCAACCCTTGAAGCCCACAAAGCATTCAATCAAGGAATTTAAGTAACTGCGTGTTGTGGGAGCTAAGCTGAGCTGAGACATGGTACCAATTTTTTTATTTTGGTGTTTATTTATGCAGAACTTAGAAATCTGCCTTTTAAATTGGAGCTTGGAATTCTTTCTTTTTATTTTTTGAATATTTTCAGGGAAACAACGTGAAATGTTCCCGGAGTGTGACAAACGTCACCGTATCTGACCCACTTAGACCTACTGAATTATTTTACTGTTTAAGTTAGGATAGCCGAATGTATGTCTGTTTCTTTGTATTCATGTTTTACATCAACATTTTCCTAGAATCTAAACTCTGCTCCTAAGTCAATCCATAATCGTGTTTGCTATCTGTGAGTTGATTGCTAATAGTTACCCCATATTGACTGACTTGAGTAAGTTAAGAGTAATAGTTTTGAAATTTCAGTTTCATTTCACTTTCCATAACTCTCCTATTAAACTCTTGGGTAGAATGCCGGAGGTCTAATCCTTTAGAACAAGGCTGTGCTGAGATGTAATCCAATAAATACATGAGAAAGTTATTAAAATATTATAAAACAAAATCCCTCAGAGAAAGACAGAGATGGTTTGGTATTTTCTTTAACCCTCTACTTTGCAAACTATAATGAAAATGACTTTAAGTAAGAAAAGGACTAGTGTTTAAGCTTGACAGAGGATATCTTCTAGGACAAACTACAGCATGAGCTAGCATCATCAATACCTGATAGAAGCACATTGGCCAAGGATTACAATGGTAAACTTGTCCGATTCCAAGGTATTCCAAGGTTACTTCTATAAATGGCCATTACAGAACCAAAAGAAAACCTCATATTAGGTATTTTCAGAGAATTTCCCGTCTGATTTTGAAAGGAATGGATAAGGATTGCTCAAGCCCAGAGGCAAAGAGAAACCAACTGGACAGCTACCAGTAACACGTCCAGGACCTGAATCTTTTTGAAAAGTGAAACTTACACTTTTGTGATGGCAGCAAAATGATGAAATGTATAAAGTGATTTCACAGAAAACTACTGTAAAGTTTGTTCAAGATAGCTCTGCCCATGATGCCTGTACATATTTTGACAAGATGATATGAAACCAAATCTCATGCACAATAAAAAAGACTCAAAAAAGTGTGTGTCCAATTTTCCAAAGGCAATATGTAATGATGAACACACAACTCTGCAGAACATCTTCAGACTCAATAACTGACAAGGGTATAATGACATAATTGCTTTACGTGTGATCTTTACATGTATCCTGTCCTTTTGGAACCACTCCCCTCTGGCCCCTTTTTCTCATCTGCAGTCTGCTTCATCAATAATGCTCCAATAATGCCACTGCTTTGCACAACTTTCCATTTTGCACAACCAACCATGATCGTCCTGATCTCACTTTATTTCTCACCATTTACCACCATCAACTACAGCAAAAGTAGTTGCTAAGTTACTTGACGAATAAAGCGATTCCGATTCTGATTCTGATATACACACACACACACACACACACATACACACGCAGGCATACATATACATCTATTAGCTATGTTCCATTTCAAACTGAAATTAGAGTCAGATGTTGTCTTGATATAAGAATTTTGGTCAGGCACTGTCAAATCGTAGTTTCAAGCACATACTGGATCATCATCTTGCCACACTGCTGGCCCGTTAGATAAATACACCATTATCTCCATTAAGGGGTGGCACATTTCAAAATCAGGGTCATTTAGGCAACTGAGCAGTGATGTCCGAAGAAGCAAAGAGATAAATGGAATGCCTTGAGACAGACAGTAGCATGAGAAAGGAAAAAAATGTCTGCCCACGCTCACATACACACACATATGCACACACACACCCTTCATAAAGTAATGAGTGCAAACACAGTCCTCATTATTTTACTGAAGGCAGTGTGTTGACACTGGCACGGTTTAACCAGACTGACCTTTTGGTGGAATGCAACTTCAGATCATCTGGAAATGTAGTCTGCTGTCCGACCAAATGTGGGTAATGGAGCACATTCCAGGTAGGGGACATTATAATGTCAATGACATACAGTAGTATATTTATTGGCTTTCTTGCAATTGTTGCTAGGACGATAAAACAATTTCCACTTTTTTCAGATCCAGACACCCCAATGGTCTGCTTCTCCTCTGACATGTTTGAGGTGTTTCCAAAACCCAGAGAAATCAGCATCTCTTTTTCTTCAGAATTTGGTGGCATGAGGACCAGTTCTTATCTGGTTATATCTTATATGACTGAGGAGGACAATTACATTATCTTTAGACATAGTGGATCAGCAAGGTAGCCAAACTGCCAGAAGTTGTTTATATAGAACAATATTATCTTCAAGCTATATGCCATTACAATACATACAAAAATGTTCCATGACATTTTCACATGATGTCCCTCTCACCTGAATAAACAAAAGTGTCCCCCTTAAAATCTGGCAATCATATATTCTATTAGTGCTTCCTTCTAAGACTGACCCATGTGCAGCCAGTTATTTCAAAGGTATGTTATTTAATTGCATCCCAGCAACAGAAACATTCTTACATAGAGAGGCAGTCGACAAGACAGCGCACTTGAATTTTAGAAGAACTGAGCTCAACCGACACAATATACACTAAAACACAACACTGTTCAAAATATTTTTGGTCATGCAAGTTACTCAAAAAATTTATGCGACCAAATCATGCACTTTTTTGTCCAGCGAAAAAAGATAGGCGTACAGTGAGTGCAATTAGCGTGCATTGTTTTCACAGGCCCCTCTGCTTCACGTCTGTGTATCTGAATTGTGCCGCAAAGTGTGAATATGCTGAACAGGAAGGGATGAGGCAGGATAGGATGAGGAGGATGTATAACCTAAATATGGCTCTTGTGCCGGGGCCACGGGGAGACAGAGAAGGGACCACAGACATGGGCAGTGTACAATTATCCAAAACAACAGTCAGGCCAAGCTTCTCCCTCTGAGACTCACGACAAATGCATAAAAGGGTAAAGCCAGAGCAATATTTTTTTACTGTCCTTTAGGATCATTGAGATTTATGCAAACTAATGTAAAGGTGACTTAGAATTGGCACAACTCAAGAGATTTCAGCTTGATATGCAATGAATTGAATCATATGGAATGCCAAAAAAGGGGTTTCCATTGGCAAACTTTAGTTAAAGACTTAAGGACTTCAACTTAAAGGTGGAAAAGATTTACTAGCAATAGGGTTTGTATTTAAACATAATCATATAAATTCAGAACAAGCTTATCAAAGCTGAAGATGATCTATTATTTCAAAACTGTGGCATTTACTATGATAATGTGATTTTTTTTGAGCAGAAGAGGATCATTGAGCAAAACTGTAACTTAAAAGGTTAACTGAAAAAGCACACTGAAATTTAGGGGAAAGGGTTTATTCAATGTTTTTAAAACCTTGAGCGGAAAATCTTCCAAGAGCTGAGAAAAAAAAAAAAAATTGACTTGGCCTTAAAATAATATCTTACCCGGCAGGCTGCAAATGAAAAGGTGACGAGTCAAGGTCTACGAACAATCAGGGCGAAATGTCGAGGGAGAGCAACTAGGTGTGGTGTATTTCCATGAAGCACAAGGGAAGTTTATTTAGGATAAATTTGTGGAGTTAGACAACAAAGTAATTAAGTAAGAGATGGGGATATGGGTAAGACGGTGTGGGGAGTCTGCTGGCAGGAAAGACCCACAGCTGTTACTAACAGACAGATCGAACACAAAATGTACAAAATGCCAGACAAAATGAAGGTGGGAGCTATGAAAACAGATGTGACGATTGTTTCTTTAAATTTGCTTGGTAGAAGTTATTCCATTGTTGAACAATATACCTTGTTCTTGTGATACTTTCTTTATAGAACGAAATAACAAATACAACAAGGGAAGAGAAAATTAAAACATCCTCTTTGCTTTTTAGATTTGGTTTTATTGTATTTGTTATTTCAGGGGGATCTTGGCTGGAAAGTTACATTACAGTTGTTTTCAATATAATCAAAATCCAAACTTTTCGTCTCTATTCATTCGCAGCTTTGAGGAGGTCTAAAATTGGAAGCGAGATAATATAAAAAAATAATAGCATAAAAATTGTATGTGATATGACCCAAAACTTGGTTCAGGGCTTTATATGTGGGAACTGTGTGTTTGAAAGAATGTTGGAATAAGCTGTGCATGATTTCTATTGTTGCATGATACCTAATTGTAGTGACATGCCAACATATGAAACATGAATTCCTGAATTGCTGGCCAGGTTTGCTTTTTTTCTTTTTTTTGATCAACACCAGCAAATTCTTTTCACAGATGCCTGTGCTACTGAAAGGGCCAGGCAAACAGCCAAACAGCTTAAAGATGGAATTCCAGATTTTTTACACCATTTAGAATTCAACACTGATATAAGTACCGTCGCCCGTGCTCTCTGTGAATCACTGGATCACTGGAGGCCGATGGAAGCTGAGAATACCTGGACCTGCATCACTTGCTGCTCTGGCTTAGAGGCTGAGGAGAGTAAAGGCTGGACAGGTTTCAGACCGCTTACCAGTCTGAAGCGGCCCAGTTGCAGTGAGGGATCAAAGGCCTGCTGGCACGCTCTGGTGTGTGTGCCGGCTGGATCAATGAACATGTTACAGATGAGCAGGGTTGCGAACCATCTGTGATTATATAATGTTACTGAGTTCAAGATAGAATACTAGGATCACACAGAGCACAACACACAATACATAAAGGACCACAATGTGCATGTATGAGGCATTTCTTCCCCTATTCTCAGGGGATTTTCCTTCACGGGATTAGTCAGAGGGGATGCTACATGATCTGATAATGTCCAAAATGATATATAAATAGATACATAGATAAATGAATGTGTTGACAAGTGAAAATACATCAATAGAAGAAAAACGGGGAAAAAAGAAACATTTATGTATGTGATGATCAATAAGTCTGCTTGAGTGTGAAACTGCCCGGCAGAACAACCTTGAAAAACAAATCTAGAAGAAACAGAAAGATGAAAGGCCCTTTGGTATGAATTTTGCTCCTCTAGTTCACAGCTGAACTCTGATGCCCTTTTTACACTGGAGAAAAAAAAGCATTAACATCTGGCTTCTGTCTGCAATGAGAAAGAGAAAATGGTGTTTGGTCCTAGGTTAAATAACTATGCTGTATCCACAGGTGCCTTTTGTCTCCACCTTTGACCAGCACTGGCGGTGAAATGAGGCCTGAGCAGACATTCTAATTTCAAACTCTTTCCAGTGTGATGGCTGTCCCCTGAAACCACAAACACTTGTTACCTTGACATGAGTCTAACAACCCTAAAAACACTTCTATGCTAATGGCGCATGCAGATACCAGGTGATTCTGAACCACTTTGTGAGATGCACCGGGGCTACAAAAGAGCACAAAAACAATTTAGCGATAAGAATACTCCCAATGATTACAGTTGCTAAAGCAATGGCTTATATCCGGACATTATTCAAAGGAATTTTGCAGGTTATACCCCATGCCTGTTTGGTTTCCCTTTTAATACTATCCGTCCTTCTCACAAAACACAGCGCCGCTAAATTGATGACCTAACAGCTCGTAGATGTGAATAACAATTTGAATAGGGCCCATGATCAACAGTCTAGTGAGTTCCCGGCCTCCCAGTCACTGTCATTGGGATTAACTGCAACCTCTGTGACCTTGTGAGTGGGATAAGCATAGATAATGAATTTACTTCCCTGTTAATCGTTTTTCGATGGCTCCTTTTTAAACAAGGAGCTTAGCAGAGTGAAGTCCACCCTTTTAGACATTTTGTCATGCAATGCATTGAATATCAGACGCTCCTCGAGCATGCAGTGTAGCTTACAGCCAAAGCATTAGCTACTCGGCACAATGCTTCTTTGAAAGGGGTGCGGGAGGCAGGATGTGACCCAATTACTTATAGCAAAAGTAAGTTCCTGAATATCTTCATTTCCAAAGTAAGATTTTTTTTGTGGTCACTGTTACGTTGAAAAAAAAAATTGTTGTGTGTCAATATAATGCAGATTCAGCACAAGGAAGTCGAATATCTGATTCAGCTTTAGCATCTACCTACAGACATACAGGCCTGCATGGCAAAGCCCAGGTTAAAGTTTATGGTTAAAAAAAGTCTGGAGTTCAGGCTTCAAAGAGCCTTCTTGCCTCCATCTTCATGATTATATTCAATTATGGTGGTTATCTATAGGAATGCTTCGTCGCATATTCTGTCTATGCTCGACTGTCGATGCATATTCTGTTTATTACAGTGCACCGAGGTTCATTACAAACTCTCAAGCATGTATGCACCATTGCCTTTTGTATAGCTGTGTTGGTTGGTCTGACTTAGTCTGGCGTTACTGCCTCATTTTTATTTCTCGACACATTTTAGGTCTGCTCCCATCATATCTGCAGGTATTTATTTTTCAAAAAGCAAGGCTGTATGAGCTTATGTCAAAGGATTTGTTTTAAATTGTGTGTTCCGTTAGTTGTAACTGAAAGTAGAGTGAGTGCTTTTAAGTTTGCTGCTTCCTGTGACTGGAAGGTTCAACAAAATGACCTAAAACAGAAATAACCGATCTCGCTGAACATGCTTAAAGGGCATCTGAAGGAGACGGAAAAACAAACTACAGGCCGAGGATGTTTTTAACATTTTTTGATATTATTAAATCAGCATTAGCTGAGCAATAGAACTTCAGTATGGTGATATGCTGTGGTGATTATGATGTTGTTGCTGATGTCACCGATGGCGTTGACTCGTGGGTTATGCAGCCATTCATGGCCAGAGCATTTTTGTTGGACCTCAGAGAGCTAAATGGCTGTTCCAGCTGGTTGAAGTCCAATGAAATTAGAAACACAAATAATTTTGGCTAAATATAGAGTTCTCTTTTTCTGTAAGGATGTGAATACTGGACCCCGACACCCACCCTGCAGACGTCCGCTGATGGTTGCTTCTCTTGGAGAGCTGCATGATGTATTGAATTTCACCCAGGGTGACCATCCTTATCAAGAATCAAAATAGTGGGCTATAATTTGTGTTTGAGGAACTTGTGTTCCGGAGGATGAGAGTGGCTCAACAATACCACAGACACCAGGACGTCTCAGTCAGCAAACTGGTGCGGGGGGGGATGGCCATGTCAATGTTTGGGTATATTTAAGAACGGATGTCAACATATGTGAACTTTCTAAAAAAAGACTGAGAAGTGGCCAGCCAGTCAGCCAGATGCACGAAAGATGAAGGGGAGTGGAGTGGAGTGGAGATACAGCTTGAATGCTTCACAACCTAAATTGGGTATGCGTACTATGTTCGCAAATTTCTTTTCTCATCTGTTTGATGTCAAATGTTATCAGGCTACACAGATTCATCCGTTGAACCGGAAAAAAAATAATTGAAAAAGTTCAAGGGTTTACTTTTTTCCAGATGTAGTGTTTGAGGACACAAACTCTAAGTTTAAACCTTTATCTCTTATTTAGCTGATGTAATAACGATAGAACATTTCATGTTCATTTTCATGTTCAATTCAAATACTATGAAGCTTAGAGAGCAACAAAAATAATATAGTGTGGAATTCCACTCAAATTGGAAACAAAGACTATTGCTAAATAAAAGTTTTTAAAAAGAGCTTTTGTAATCTCAATCAGCACAAAGACATTTTACAAAATGAGCTGTTGCTTTAGAAAAAATAGTAAAGTAAGAGTTGTGTGGAAATTGTCAAGTGTAAGATTTCATGACACACTAAGAAAATTGGTATTTGTAGAGAGCTTGCGGTTAAAGATGTTTTCTTAATTAAACAAGACTTACGCATTTTCATCGGTTATTTGATCAGATTTCGCTTGTGTGTTTATGAGGGTTTCATATTTGTTAAGCAACATCAAAATCATTTAAATTTCAAGATGAAATCACACTGAATCATATACAGTATGTAATTGTATTTACTGATTCCTTAATGTATAGACAGTAACGCTTCATCAAGATGTCTGCAACAAGGTTTTCACTCCAGATGTTGACATTTTATTCCCAACGACATCTCTGGATACAACTGTACTAGAGTCTGCACTCCACATCACTCATTCTACATTCTCGAAACTTCCTGCTCCCAACCCTGTTGACCCGCGCCTCTCTTCATCAATCATCAGACTGCATTTTAAATGACAAACCTGCAGTCCAGTAATCAGTGAAGGGCCGGAGAGTGACAGGTTGACAGCCTATAGCTTCTATTCAGAGCTCGCTACACTACTTTGAATTTGGAGCTCTATTCGAATGTCAAGAGCCCTGCTTTGATTGTTGCATTACTTACTGAGGTCATTGTGCAGTTCATAAAATCAAAGCAGCATAAAGACTGTAATTTTAGAAACATATAATTTACCTGTTTGAGTTTAAAGGTTAACCCTCAACACCCTGCACAGAGTAATGCCGTAAAAGTATTTTGGACTTTGTTAGGGTTATGGTTAGGTTTCGGGTGAGGTTAGCCAGCGGGGGTCATCTCAGGGGTACACACACTCCTCAATCAGCTGACAGCAGTGTTGAGACTTGAACTTGGTTTCTGTGACATAGCCAGCAGAGCTATCGTAAACAAAGCCAAAGACTTCCATTCATGGACTCAAATGGCTGAATACGACTGCATAAAGCTTCATGTGCAAAGCCATTAAAGGATGACCACCTTATATAAAAATAGAGTTTTTATATTAGGTGACAAAACCTGACAAAAAAAGAAAATTATGCTGAATTCCTGGCTCTAATGCTAATCTGTCCTCTAGCTGAATGGGATTTAAGAGATATTCTCGCATGGCAGCCAAGTAGTATACCAGTACTGTAGACCAAAAGGGTCAGCAGACCAACAGGTCTTAAAGATGGATGGTAAAACATTCAGAAAGAGGAACTTTTGGATCAACATAAGGGTATTTAGATAGCAGATGCGTTCTGGGGTGAGGGCTGTATTTTTTGTCTTGTGTGTTCAGTTGTCAGATGTGAAAGAAATGTAGAGCTTGAAGTCAAGTGGGTAGTATAAGATTAGAAATCCATGACAAAACTAAAGAAGAATTAACTGCAGACAAGATCCCTTCATTGGAAAAAATTCTTTACCGTCACAGATGTAGACAAAAATCTTGATACCTGTCATGATGGTAGCCAAAAATATGCTTGTAGTTTTGTTCCTCTGTCCAGAAAAGGGGAAATTGGTGGTTTTTTTTTGCTTTTTTTGTACTTCACAGTGCATTCTGGGTCATAGATCCACACCCTTCACACACTCATAAACCACTTCTCTATCACCACAAAAACATATAGAGTAAAGCATCCGCTTGCATGTTGGGTCATGAAACTGGGTCCTACCCTTCAGGTCTGCACGCCTTTTGACCCCCAGAATCACTCTCGCCTGTCAATCAACCACTAAGCTCTCAAGGAGGGGAGAGTTAGAGAACAGGGAGAACAAACATAGTTTCAAACCAACTTTCACTAATCCGTGTCTCAGGTGTTCCCAAACCATTTAGACTGACATGTTAAACAGATGCCGCTTAAAGAATCTCATCTAGATGTTAACTACTATGTACGAAAGAATACTTACAGATGTCAAAAACAAAGGCACGTTAAAAATTGTAATGTAAACTTCAGTCAAATGGTGTTCAAAGGAGAAAGGCAGACTATTACTTTGACTAACCCTGACTCCAGCAAGTACGATAAATTCAAATGAGAAAAACCTCCATTTAAAACTATTAGGTTTTGTAGAAGGTGTAATATCATATTGAGTTTACTGTGAAAATATGGTGAACAAATTCAGTTTGTCATAAAATCTTGCCATATTCAGTTAGCTACAAAAAGAATAGATATTTATTCCTTCATTATCAATACCACTTAAACACAGAGGGCAAATTTGGAGAAAGTATCGTCTGGCATTGTACTAGAGGTGGAGTTCATACTTTGACCAGCTGACGTTTGATAACAGGGAGACACCGAAGAATTTATTTTCTTATTTGCAATAACATACAGCAGAGTCTGATGAACCTATGGCATGGATTTGGACAATGGGAGGGACCTGAAGAACATGGGGAGAACCAGTACGGGCACAGGGAGCTCATCCAAAGCAAAATGTGCACAAGGAGGCCCAGATCACATTGCAAGTTGAACTGAGAAATTCTATACCACTGAATAGTAATGCTGATATTACATGATAACCTGACCTGACCTCTTGTTATTATAATAATCAGTATTAGTAGGGGAAATAGATGCATTAACAGTAGTAGTTTTAATAGTGGTAGTAGTTTCATTATTCATACATGTTTGATGCTTTCTTCCCAGTATTTGCTGTTTAATGACCCGATCATAGGAACTGGCTTGCTTAGCCTGGCCTGATATTACAATTGTATATCAAGACAAACGTGAAATTGCCATCAATCAAATGAACAATTTCCAAGTGTTATTCGGTTGGCCTATTTTTCTTCTCCCTTCCTCCTGCTATTTTACTGCAACATTTTTCAATAGGCTGCCCCTTCCTCCCCAAATGACTTAGCCTCAAATCACGCTCCCTCTCAGCCTCGTCCTTTGGGAAAATTCAAAAGCTCACATGTTCATCATATTTCAAGACCCCCGGTCTCATTCCTTGGATTTTCCTTTTTTTTTTCCCCCAGCAACCGCACATTCCTACCAATACACGCCAGTCAGTCTCAGCTGTTGTACAGTGATATATGTCCCATACCAAGGTCTTCTATCCTCCTGTTTCATCTATCCAGTCCTTAAAGTTATGATATGTCCAGGTAACAAGCCCTGGTGCCTTCTATCTGGCTGGACGCTACCTCTTCCACCAGGCCATTAAATAAGGAGACAATTCTACATAATCCCCCTGCAGAGGACTGCTTTCATACTATCAAATGGAACTGTTTTGTCTCTTGCCTGTCTTGGTTTTATATCTTTTGAATTTGCACCACGCATGTATCTGCATTTGCATTTTTGTATTTGTGCTTTTATAAAAGTGTGCTCCAGAGAAAGACCAGAACTGTCTGGGTTTTAGAGAGTATTCTGCATGTTTGAGTTCTATAGCACTCCTAGCCTGACCTAAGGGAGGCCCCATCATGCCATCATTCACACCCAGAGAAGCAGGAAAAAGGGAGAGCGCGCATTCATTTCAGGAGAGTGTTTCACAGTTTATGTCCAATATCATGATACTGCATCTGAATGCATACATCACACCCTGACAGTGATCCAGATATATCATTTTCACAAGTGATTAATTCTACTGCACCGACCTGTATCAGGACTCAGTCAGACAGAGATGACTCACCTCATCAGGAAAGGTAGTCATAGGAACCAATAAAAAAACATTTTTGGAAATTATTGAAATAACAAGGAGCAGTTCATATGAAATGGTAGTAAAACCGATAAACGATGTGTGCAAAGAGACCGCCACAGGTTCCTCAGAAGAAGATGCATGCAATCCAGCTGAACTCAAGCAGGGAAAAAACTCCCAGATGAAATCTTCAGCAACCTCCTCCGACAAAAATTAGCATCTGAAAAGGAGCAAACCATTTAACTTGTCTGTGCATAAAGCAGTTAAAAACTAACCATCACATTTTACTGCTGAGCGTGAATAGCCTGGGTGGAATAATAAATTTGATGGATTTGGTGAGTGAAGAGGACGATCTCACATTAGGGACAGAGCAAGGCTCGCCTTGGGGAGAGCGGAGGAGCCAGACTCCAAAGTGTCCTGACTGCTTCTGACGTTCTTTAACCTCTTTCTGTGGCTTTAAAACCCCATGTCTTTGGCCTAAAGTCACTCTCTATTTATGCAAGAAAATAAAGAAGAGAACGCTGCCCCTCCTAAATCTGTAAACTGCAATTAAGCTAAATTCCAAGTTTATTTCAAAATGCCGTCCTTGCTCCAGACCATGTGAGAGACTTGAGTCTAAAATTATCACACTTTTGGTCAGGAGGCCAAAACAAATCCTGTACTGGGACTGTCTTCTCACAGGCCAAAGGATCACAAATGCTGTGGCCCACACTGGCGTGATAAATATTTGGAGTGCCACGATTGACAACCTTATCATTTGAAGTGCTTTTTAAATGTCTATCAAGCAGTACATCCAATCTGTGAAAAAGACACTTGACGTACCAAGGCTGTCTGGAGAATTAAAATGTTTTTCAAATTTCACAGAGTCATTTTATAGAAAAAGATGAGAGATATCGGTGGAAGAAGTGATGTACAAAATATTATCAAATTTGCCCACTTATAGCTGTCCATCTATGGCTGGAGGCCATCAAAAAACAAAACAAACAAACAAAAAAAAAAACCCACACACCCCCGGCACATCTCTCTGGCTGTCTCGCTTTCTGTCCCTCCATCATGTGTTTACACGTCAGTGGACTAAGTGACAGGGCTGTAATCGGAAGTCTACAACCGTGTCATTTGGAAGACTGCTGTCTTTTCCTGGGAGTGCAGTGGTCAGCAGAGAAAAACAAAATTTACATCTCACAGGGAGGGGCAAAGCGTGAACCATGCATTATCCCCTATTGGCTGTGGTCAGGGAAGGGCGTTAACGAGTGGGAGACAAAAAGATGCTAACTTTTTCTTTTTTTTTTAACTCCTAAGAGACATTTTTATATCAAACCTTTGTGTAATACAGCCCTAGGAGTGACCGGTAGACACTGTTTGCTATAAATCAAGAAAGACTCACCTATCCACTCACCTACATCTACTCACTGCTGACGCTATCATATATCCACCTTTGTGTGAATAGGCAATGCCACCTACAAACAAGAGAGACAGAGACAGGGAGAGAAAATGACGGTAAATTCCATCATTAAATATCAATCTGCTCCATTGGAAAAAAACAGTCCTGGTATTCTTGAGGTTATTTTTATGAACACCATCGTTTTGTTTTCCTTTGTGATTTTCTGTGTTATCACAGCATTTTCCCCCAGCTGCAGTTGGAAATAAATAACTAGCAACTTAAATAACTTCCTGCATGGCTCCTTTTTTTAGTTTTATACATTTAATCATATTGTTTACTGTTTATCCTTTCTAAAACTATGAAAGGGTAATAATCCCAAGCCTTTTTTCACCTCCTGGAAAGCATTAAAGAGAAAACCTAGGAATGCACACTTCTGACTGTGCTTCCCCTTAATTGGCTTGGTTAACATAAAGGGCCTACAATTTATAGAGCCCTGAATTAAAACGGTGCACCTTCTTTCACCTATTTTACAGCTCGAGTACTAAAAAGGGGCGGGAGACGTGGGCATCATTCTGAAAAAGAATACTTGCGTTTGCAAAATATCAGAAACGACCTATTTTTATTTTCCCAGACAGATTAATAATGAGGCTTGAAAATGACTGCGTGCGGCGCTGCTTGTAATAAAGTGTTTATAGCACTGTATCCATCTGAGATAGTGGCAGGGATTTACCATTTGCTAAGCACTGCAACTCCATTTCCACTCCAATTACCATTCCATAAAGAAGCAACTTATTTTGTTTTGCAATCACTCTCACTCGACTATATTATCATTGTAAGGAAGACTCAATATTGACTGAAGGGCATGAGGTATGAGAAGCCCCTGATGCACCACGTCTTGTTTTCAGATGAACCCTGCCAGACAGACATACTTTATCCAAAGGTTCAAAGCTCCTACACATGTGGCCACAATGTGAGCAGAATTAAAGAGAATGAAAGAAAGAGACCC
The DNA here is from genome assembly GCF_037954325.1 of Fistularia commersonii. Taxonomy (NCBI): domain Eukaryota; kingdom Metazoa; phylum Chordata; class Actinopteri; order Syngnathiformes; family Fistulariidae; genus Fistularia; species Fistularia commersonii. The sequence continues at coordinate 7,935,360 of NC_141300.1, read as the reverse complement.
AAAGAACAAAAGGCAAAAACAGTATGAGTAATGTATTGATGTGTGTTGAGTCTGCAGACATGCAAGCCTACTTATTTTTAATCAACCCAGTGTGAATAAATGTGTGTGTGATGTCTATAAAATTAATATTTAAGCATTAACCAGCTGATGGGTTCAGAAAGAGAACGCCGGATGGCGAATTTCCTTTATGAGAACTATCCGCACCAAGAATGGCATTCCCCTGTGTTTTTGGAGACTGTTACTGTATTATTCACAATAAGACCTTCTGCCAATCTAACCAACAAGAACAGAAAATGCTTGTTAAGGGAGATGGTCATCCGACGCTTTTCCCACAGATTTGCAAAACTTCAAAGCTGATGAAATCATCCATATACAAACGGGGACATGGGAAAACAAAAAACCCCACAATGATTCATCGACAAGTTGATAAGGGTCATTTTCTCAGACCTACAGACTAATGACAGGAGTGTCCAAACCATTTCATTTGCTGTGCACAAACAAACAAAAGCTGTCTGTAGTAAAATAAGAAAAAAACTCTGTTATAAGTTTCTGTGTTTGTTCTGGACAGGCGCTACTGTCTGTCGAAGTGTCCTTCACAATGGCTTTGGCGGAATGAATAACCCGACAGTGGTGTTCAGTGGTGAAACAAGACAGAACAGAAATGTTTGAGGGCGTTCAGAGAGCATGCAGGTGTAGGAACACGTATGCTTCTGGAAAAGAATACACAGAGGCCATCCTGCAGCGTCAATGCTGGGTTGAGACTGCATGTGAGAATGAGAATAATGGACCACACACTTTGTGTTCAGGCAGGTTTCAAAATACAGGCTAAAGCGGCCATGAAGGCGGAGAGTTGTCTCAACTAATTGGACTTATGGTGTGCACCAAAAAAGAGAAGAAGTTGAGGCAAAGAAGGTACTGAGAAGATGGACTCTGTATGTTTGTTTATTTATTTGTTTCTTTGTTTGTATTTTAGACACTGTATCCCCAGAGTGGTCCCCTAGCCTCTGTGGGTGCTTGCAAAAACTTAGTGGAATCCAGTTACAGTAAGACTGTGTCTACAAAACATTCCCAATAAAGATTTATTTTAGGAGATAATTAAACTGCCTTATATTAAACACACTGAACTGTCCTTATGTTCTTCTAGAGCAGGCCCAACAACACACATACAACCAGTGATAGCTGAAGCTCCAAAGAGCTCTTCAACATCTGTGGCACATATTGTACCACATACCAATGGTTCCGTCTCCGTATTATTTCATCCTTACTGTGGAAGGTGAAATAGTGTGTACTGATAGCAAGGCACAAATCTGATACGCAGTTATAATATCTGACCTTGGCTTTTTCCTATTTTCCACGTGAACGATGTACAGGTTTGGAATGCTGTCTCGCACTTTTACGTTTTCAGTTGACATCCGAGCACGCACTCAGCTGAGCACTTGCAACCTATGCACACAGACCTAATGCCTTGGGACCACCAAAGCATGTTGAGAGTGTGAAGATAAACATTTCTCATTGTATATGGCAGGGAAAAGCCCTGTTGGAGTGTGGCTGGGTTGTGAAGGCCAAATAGTGCAATACTCAATCAGTCAATGTGAGGGCCAAGAGACTCCCAGAGGTCAGATTCAGCCCAGAGAAACCCAAGACAAAAACAGGTGTGCATTGCAACAGCTGAATATGATTGCTCCTCTGTTAATTTTACAGGGGATATTTGGATTCAGAAGACTCTAATTACTCTACTATATCTTTTTTAATGTGCTTGACTTATAATTTTTCATGACAGTGCTGTTATGAAAAGTTTTACCTCTGTAACAGCATATTTTATCATTTGGAATGATTTTGTCATGGGTTGTTTTATAATCAGTTCAGCACAACAGGTTCTTTCCACAAGCAATAAAAGGAATTAATAGGGGCTCCATTTCCAAGCAAGATTATGAGCAGTTATAATACACATTTTCCTGAATGATATTTGATTTTTATAAAGACAGCTTGTGTGCTGAGAATCAGGAGAAGTAAAGCAAAAAATAAAATTTTGAATTAAATTCAAAATAAGAATAAAAGTACATCAGTTAATAACAGAAGCCATATAAAAGCCACTTACAAATGACAAGTGCCACATAATGGTAAAATTACAGGGGTGAGTTCTTGTAGTTTTTTTTTAAAAAGCAAAGAAAAATTCCAGCTCACAACAAGCAGCACAAGATGGCTAAAGTATGATTTGTCAGCAAACAGCATCACTCGGCCTCCCGCTTCCCCTTTGATGGCACAGAGGGCATCTATAGAATAAAGTTTTCAACCCAAAAAATATACCGTTGAAATGAACTCTTGTTTGTCACCTTTATTTGAGTTGCATGGAAGTAATATTTGTCCTGAAGTGCTTCTCAAATGCTAGCTTGACAGAGGATTTCAACATCCGTGATACCTTACTTGAAAGGGTGGCATCATGTGGTCATTTCCTTGCATTCAGAGTCCCCGGGTAGCTGTTTCCAGCTGTCTATAGGTAAGAGGTGGGGCACACCTACTGTAGACTGCTAACTCCTCCATTCACTTAACTTATTGCTTGTTTTTGGACTGTGGAAGCCAGAGGAAAGCCATGCAGCCTGGGGAAGATCATGCAAACTCAACACAGACAGGCTGCAGTCGGCCAGCAGGATCAAACCAGGAACCTTCTGGCTATAAAGCAAAAGTCCAAACCGCTGCACTGCCATGCTGTCCTGTTATCAGTCCATAAAATCCATTTCTCTGTCTGCAGTCTGTTCAGGGCTTTTGCTTACTGAATATAGCCTGACATATCCTGATGTAGTAAGACAAATCAAGCCAGCAGGTCAGAGGTTAAGCACCAGGCCAATGTGTGTAATATTTCTCGAATATGACCATTAGAAGTAAGACAAGGGCACATTTTTGAGGGGGGGGGGGGGGGGGGGGTCTTTTTCATGAAGTAGAAAAGACTTTTCACTTCAAGATGATAGAATAACTGTATTCAATTCTTCAGTAGAAAAACATAAGCAAAATAAGGGCCGGCATCTGGGAGGGATTTTGTAGGGAAGCGCAACAACTCATTTGGGTACAATTTGTCTTGTGTATATCTATATATATATATGTATATCTATCTATATATCTATCTATATCTATCTATATATATATATATATATATACAATATGTGTGTACGTGTGTGTGTGTGTATATATATGCACCATAATTTTTTGACTATAAGACGCTACTTTTTCCACATGCTTTGAACACTGGCACTTAAACAATGATGCAGATAATTTATTGATTTTTTGGGCTAACGAGCTTCATGCTGCCAAAAGATTTAGACCAGTGAAATTACTGTGGAATTCTGAGACTGTTCAATTCTTACACTCAAGAAGACTGATGACAAAGACAAAGATAGCCATTAGCTGAACAAAGCGAGGATAGAAATGGATGGATGGATGGATGGACTTTTCCTCACGTTATTTATTATTAGTCTTTTTCATCAGACATGTTACAGGCACTGTTCAGAAAAAAGCCATTCCAGTACGTATTAGGGGACGCTACCAGTGTGTATTCAATTAAAATTTTAGAAAAATGTTTCTGTGAAAATATCTCATGTTACAATCGTGAATACCTATGGCTTATACACCAGTGCGGCCTATATATGTAAAAATATGTTTCTTTATTCATTTTTAGTCGGTGCAGCTTCAATTCAGGGGCCCTCAATAGTCCGGAAATTACAGCATATCAGTGGCATTACATACTGGTGCAGCACATCCATGATAATTTTATCATAAGTTTCTACTTTTTTCAACATTGCATTGCACTTTTAGAACTGGCAACAATATATAGTACCAAGTTGATCAGCGGTTAGGTATGACTGTTTCCACCAAACCGGCAAAGATGCCAGCCTTTGAGAGTGTTACCACCAACTGAGAAATACACTTACAAGGCATATGGGCTTCTTGCAAGAATGCTAAATGTTGGACTCCTGCAAATAAATCCTGGCGAGAATAAATGTATCATAGATCATGAACACCCCCCCCCTTCAAATCACAAAAAAGAGCCCTGCTTTGTATGTGAAGCAAATCATTTAGCCTCAATACTAAACCGTGTTTTTGCAAAGATTTGAATTTTGATTTTTCACTCTGCACTTCACAGTTTAAAATAACAGAATATTTCAGAGAAAAGTAAACCTTTCCTCTCTTCCCTCATATATTTAGGGCACTGAATATGTACTTAAACTCATAGCGACTCCCTTGGGATTGGTTTCTCTCCATTCTCACCCTCTGCAATCTTTCCATCATCAAGCAAACTCAAACTTGCATATATGCATTGCTCAGCAAGAGACAAGTCACTGGCATGAGCTCAAGCTTTAGTAAGTGATGTCACCATCATATGGAAGTGCTTCTGTTGGCCCCAACATATGTATGGCAGCAGCATAACTAAATGATCCTTGGCAGCTTTATTTCAGACCAAGACTGAGAACACATTCCCAAGTTCCTTGGGAAGGAGTTGTTTGTGCGGACGCTTCTGCTTGATGAGCAAAAACAATCATCCACGACTAGTTTGCAGCGTCACAACAACCAGGCTCAAAGTACCAACTCTGCAAAAACAAATCCAGTCAGTATAGCAAGCACGCACAACTGCACGCTCTGAGCTATTTGCAATCAAGTGTTGAATATTTCCTGTTCAATAATCAATTTTAGTCAGTTTAGATTTTCATATCCCAGCAAAGCTTAGATATTCACTTGGGTTCATCCTCAAACTCAAGAAACACAAACCTGAAAATGGCAAATGAACCCTGACCCTTTTTACATATCAGTGTGATCCTGCGAACAATTGGCAAAGTTACATTCACCCATTCCTTCTGGGGAGAAACAAACTGGCTGTGCAATATGCTATTTTGAAGCGCATCCAATAGTAGGTGACTCATTAATAGCAAACTGGAATGGAAAAAAAAAGAAAATTAAAAGAACAAAGAGCGAATGGCTAAGAAATTGAATGAATGTACTGATTGGAAAAATAAACTGGTAAAGGCAAAAGATGAAGGCAGATTGTTTTGTCACTTTTTACTGGCAAATAAACAACCCCACCAGATGTCTCAATGTCTTGCTCCCCCCTGCCAGTTTTTCTGTCCCACCCTCCCTCTGTTCTTTCATCCAGACCAAAAACCTGTTCAATCTGCACCAGTTGGCTTCATCATCAAAAACAAATGTCCACCTGATGTGACTGTGAGGAAGTACGCATCAGGCAAAACGCCCTATGCTGAATGGTACTTACAGTATCAAAAGACCCTAAAAATCACTTTTTCCAGGTTACTCCTCAACGGCTGTCGAACTATTAACCCAAAAAAGATTTGATTCTTGTATAGCTTAATGAGTGTGACTCATAAAGAATGGTTCCCATTAACCCTCAAACCACTGGTTACTCACCACTGTCTGGGACATGACCTTTCAGTTGAATCAAGATTGTCTATGTACTGGAGTCTTCAAAACCTGTGGATCATTCACATTTGTATAAATAAATTGTCTTGAATCGATCTGTTGAATTGGCTTGTGGACACACTGAGTCAATGACATGCAGTGAGGTTCATGGCTGGTGAGGCACTGACTTCATCACTATTAGATTTACAAATATACGAACCCTACAGAGTAGCTTTTTCATTAAGTAAGCCTAGGAGTCGCAAAAACAATCCCTGGAATCACAAGTGCCCCCTACCATGAGGCAGGAGAACTGCGTGCCTCACTTGGTGGCTCTTTGCAGCCATGTTATGATCTCTCAGCTCAAAAAACTAGTAACACACATACAGTTGTTGACAAATAAAACACTGTACGTGTGTAATATGGTTCATATAGCAAAATTGTTTAACATTTTATTGCGACACACAGAGAGACAGCAATACAGTCTCAGTGCAGAGCTGCTAGCAGTCAGCTGTCATTGTGCAAACTACATTGATGCTCAACAGTTCGCTGCCTCGACACATATCTCTTCTCAGTATTTGAACAGTAAATGTGAAAATCCAGCGATTTTGAAAAAAAAAAACGGGGAAGTAAATGAAAAATACATTTACAGTGCAAATCACTGATAAATATAACCAGTTAATTCTTTTTTTTCATTTTACACTTTTTTCTGTCCAAGATTGGCAAGTGAGGTACACCTCTGCTGACTCCCCTGACAGCACGTCATAGCACTGAGTAAATCCGAAGGACCTTAGAGCCATGTACAAATATTCGGTGCTTGCTGTGCAGCCCAAAAGGTCAGATTGTACGCCGTTGGTCATACATTGTAAATCTAGTCACAGAAGTCATTTAGATTCAGTTTGCAGAGTAATTGTTATATCTGGGTCATATCGAGATCAGATTATGTATGCACGCAAACTGCTCCAGAATCCGGTCCAGTTGTTTTGGTCCACGCCCGCATATGACAGCTGTGTTCAGATCTACCCCATATAAATTGTACCAAGGCGGAACCAAACCACAGTCCGTTTCCATTGGACTAAACATTGTAGTTTTGAAAACGCCCCTAGATGCTTAAAACAATTATGCCCTTTTCCACTTGTTCCAAACACTGAGTGAAATGTTCACACACATTCTTTATACCTTGACTTCCTGTGCACATTCACGCCACGGCATGTTTGTTGCCATGTGTTCGAGTGAGATTCAAAGATTCAAAGATGTTTGGTCACCCCCTGTATGTTAAAGACCTCACACTGTCAAAGACCACAGCTTATCTTAAAATACGACGGTTATAATGACAGATAGTCATCTGAACGATTGATTTAATGACAATACAAGGTTTGCACTGCTTTACACGTGTTTCCAAAAGAAACAATACGAACTAAACAAAGATTAATTCATGCATTCATGTTATTTACCCCCAAACTGAGAACTTGTGACGAAAAAAGAAAAAATATACATATATAATAACAATGATGGAATTTTAGAGAGCCAAAAAATCAGTGAGAAGTGAAGAAAGTGATTCCAAATCAGCACATACATTGCATTGTATTATATTATATTATATTGTAAAGTATTTCTTATGTGATATTCTATTCTATCAAAACCAGCCAGAGAACCTTCAGGCCAACAACAGGTCAGTCTGCGAACTGAGAAACCTGTAATCCAAATGTTGATGAATTAATATTGTAATCAATTCCTTTCACTGCTAGGGAAATTTCAAATCTAGATGTAATAAGCAACTGTGGATTGTACTAGATCAAACAAGATATTGTTATTAACTGTTGACCTCGTGATCTTGATATATTGATGGACAGCATACAAAAAATAAACATGTGTCCTTTATTATACAGATTCAGCTCTTTTTTTTCTTTCTCTGTACTGCCATGTATGCACTTTGGATTAACAAAGTTTTGTATAAAGTGCTAGATAAATAAAGCTAAGGTGTTTCTGATTATCCTGAGCAGAAACAGAGAGATACTTAAACAGTTCCAGAAGGGCATTCTTTAATGTTTGTGTCTAGTACTTTTATGTTCTCCTGCACCAACACCTTTAACAGGCCATGACACTTTTCCCTGCCATCCACAGCGAAAAAGGCGTTACAGCACACACTCCTTTAAGCCTCAGAGGACTCTGGCTGCATGTCGTGCGCTTCCAGGCTTCCAATCCAGATAACACAAACCATCAAAACACTTCAGTCCACAAATCCAGACTCCAAGGCCTCTGGCTATACTTTGGCTAACCCCTCTATCACGCTCAGGACTCGGGCCCCAAGCCCCAGGCCCTGCTGTTGTCCAGACACAAACACACAATTCACACAGCCAAATCATAAACAAAGCAAAACCAGACTGCAGTATTGCCCCAGTGAGGCACACACAGGCTTGAGGAAAAAAAGCTGAGGTTTTCTATTCAGCATGGGTCAGTTCCTCTGTGTCATTGTCCTTTAGTCTCAAATGTTTACATTCTCCATGAATAATATCATGTCTATTATGTCAACACATATAGGTGTGTGTGTGGGGGGGGGGGGGGGTATTCACATTATGCTGCCCCACACAACCAAACTAAATGAGCCAGAAAATCAGGCAGAGATCTTCTGCATGTCACTTAAATGGAAAATATCTCAGAAGGCACATGAATACAAAGACTTATTTTCTGAACAAAACGCACAGACATACATAGATACACATAGATACACATATCACATAGATATTCAGTGCCAAAGATAATATTTGTGCCACTAAATATTTAACAACAAGGCTGAACTTGCTATCCAAGTAGCAGGTCAGTAAAGTTTCCTTTCTATGAATGAGCAGCATTTTGGTTGGACTGTATAATTACTAAACACAGACATGATCTATCATTCTCTCTGACTAATAGGCAGTAATGCTTCTGCCGGAAAGGTCAGAGATGTTCCAGAAAAAAGATATTCTAAATGCTTTCTCACACTCCAATCACAGAGAGAGAAAAACACACAAGTGTCTGTTCACGCAAACACTTTCGGAGTTCTTGGTATTAAACAGATGTGCATTTAAGTACAGTAGAAATCAATTTCCTTTCAACCATCCTGTCAAGCATGTGTTCTTGAGTTTGAGTGTCTTCCAAAACCCGCTTACAGCTCCCAGAAAATGAATCAGTTTTATAACAGGAGAGTCAGAGATGAGTGGCAGTGGGCTTAACATATGACCATCGTGCTATATGGTCTGATGGCCAGAGAAGAACTATGTCGCTTTGTGCTTTACGTTTGAGCGAGTTATCTGTTTTATAGGCATTTAATTCTTTTTTTGCCACTGTCGTAACATCCATACAACAGCTGCACTCATCTGAAAATTTCTTTGGAAGTCAAAAATAATTCCCAAACACATTCTCTTTAGTGCATAAGTGATGCAGCCCCCATTCATGCATTTGCTTACTACATCATATTCCACAGAAGTAAACACATACAATACAGCATTCCATTTTTTTTTTCACAGTGTTTAATTAGCTTGCCATTGCATAACAGGGCTGTTAGAAAGTCTAGACTACAAAAGAGGTTCATGTTAGTTCATTGAAACAACACAATCGTATATCACATGAATGTGTAATTGCTGAAATTGTTATGCTCTGAACGGTGTGAGCTTTGTTGCGTAGTGGCAGTGGGACTTCCCCGATGGGTGTCACTTATGAAAAGCTAACATCACTCGACACACCCTCAGAGTTGCACCATAAATATTTGTACTCATGGTTGCCAGATTGTACCTGGAACTGGCAGTCATAATTTTCCTGTCAGATCTTCTATCTTAATGGCATTTTAAAGTTATAAGTCATAAGTTAATTCACTTCTTCAGTCTGCTATTCCTTTCTACCCAAATCATGGCTGACCCTGTCCTTAACAAGGACCTCTGTGATCAGTTTGCTGCAACGGGCCAGCCAAAGTGTTCCCATGTGGATTGATGTGCTATGAAATCGTCGGCAATGGGTAACAAACACTCCTCCTTGCCTGCTGTTAGCACCCAATCAACTCAACATTTATGGATCCAGGAAAAGAAAAGAAAAAAAAAACACCCCACTGCCCACTGGGGTTTAAGCAGTTACCAAGTGAATGCATTCCTTAACAGAGGTTTCTTTTTACAACACTGAGGACCAAGTGCTAAGTTAAAAGGTTAAAAATAGGAATCTGACCTTAAACTGAAGCAAAGTGTGTGAAGTGAGCAATAACAGCATGTTATATAGGAGTCTGAATTTTTCCTTATAGATACGAACTAATACACACAGTCATAAAGGCAAAATAAAGAAACGTGATCATGTGAAGTCTTTGACTCATGAGCAATGGCACCTGCAGCCTGTATTTGGCAGCAGTCACTTCCCCGGGATATGGGTCAGTTTTGCTCGACTTCTGCCCTTCCCTGAGCTCTTCTCTCTTCCCATCACTCCCTGGTTCTTGAGACATCTACTAATTTGTATTGTGTTTGTCTCGTGTCATTCTCAACCTCTGCATCCCCGCCAGCAAACCAGGCATACACACATAAACAAGAGGATTGACATGTGACAACAGAATGAAACAGCAATGCTTTCTAATCTGCAGACGATGATCAGAGGGAGAGAGATACCATTTCCGACTGCGGACATCCGCCTGCTGATGCAAATACCAGCCATAACTTATATTCTTACCCCAATTCTAACCACACAGTAAGCCCCAAACAACCATCTGCCAACCATGACAATCTTGCAGGCCCACCCACAACTCCAGTGATTTGGCTTTCCTTTGAGAAGCCCAACGATGGACAACAACCACCCCTTACCTCCTCTGGAACACTGTAATCAACCAGCACTTCAAACTCAAAGCAATTACTGTGTGAGCGCATGAATGTGTGGTCACATAAGGACAGTGCATAGTAATGAATTCTAAAGCATGTGTGTTCATTTAAAATGCTGATTAAAATAGCTGCAGAGCAGGTGTGGATCAAAGGGGAGTGGGGATCCTCCTGACTGTCTTCACCACACGATCTGATATGAATGCCGTTTCCGGTGTTTGGCATCTCGCAAACTCCTATTTTGAGGCAGAAATTACTCGATCGCATCGTGAGCTATCAGAATTTGTTATGAAAACAACAAAGGTTTCCAACAAGAAAAAAAAAAAGAAATCAAAGAAGAGGAACACAGCTACAAAGTGCAACTAGAAAGCACTCACATATGCTCGGTTAATTAGCTCATTGCAACACTGCCTTGTGTCTAATATAATTAAAGGAGAATTAGAAATGCTTGTGGAATTGTGCCACAGTCTTTCATGCCAAGACGTAATTAGGATGATTGTTGAATAGAGTCAGTTTGTGTCTGCGCTTTGTAGCTCAATGTGATAAGTTACAGCAGAAAAAGCCAGCCAAGTTGATAATATATCTTTCTCAATTAAACTACTGTGGTATCGTAATTGTTGCTATTATTGATGTCATCGTTGTCATTGAGGTCTAGTCACCCAAGGACAACAGCTTGGCACAGATGTAAAGCTGCTAACTAATCACGTTAGACTGTCAGATGTATTCCTGGCAACAGAAGGAGGGAGTATTTCAACCTAATTTTCTTTCTTTTTTTTCTTCCAGTTCAACTTGTCATCCTTCATTATAGCAGGTGATTCATTCCATTCACTGAGTTAAGTGTTTCCCTTACAAGTCAAATAGAATATTCAACAGTAAAAAATCCTGCAACTCTCACTGTACTGTGCATCACTGTCACCATTGAAAGGTATCAAATTTTAGGACATTTATAGGGTACCAAACCAAAGAAAATAGCTGGCAGTACAGTGTTGAAATGTGTATGAAAGTCATTTCTGTGACGTCAATCAATTACAATTATTTTGAGTTAATCACAAATTAGACCTCAAAGACAGTGAGTTGACTATATGCATATACGGTGTATTGCGTTTGACCTTGTTGATCTGTGTGCAGATAACTTTTTATCGGTCATTAAATTGGGTGATGGATGTTCATTTACGAACCTGGCAACTGGGAATCCATAAGGGTTTTGAAAAATCATGAAGGTTCTTTCAATTTCATTAGAAGGTTTATTTGAACCGCAACCAGGATGTATCTAAAAAGCTAACCTGTGTTTCCACAGTACAAAACATTATTAATTTTCCACTTTAATTTGTGATAGGAAAATAAGGGAAACATGCCAGTGTGGCTCACAGGTGAGTTGCAAATAAAGGTTCGCTTGACTTGAACACGTTGCTCATTTTGCTTGTCAGAGGACAAGGAGAAAAGTACAATGGGCCTTTTTAGTATTCAATGATTTTACATTAATACAGTCTGACACATCACATTTAAAAGAGAACAGGTGTTATCAATTATAATGATAACTGAAGGCTTCAAGGCCCTGGAATTTTGCAAACAGACTTTCTGTCTTGCTGGCATACCTTACACTTTGATGTAATAGGGTCATTGTTTCCAAATATTTTCATTTTTTTAATTAAGATCCTAATTGACAAGTGCACAAGTGGAAATTTTCTGCTGTGCCAATGCCTGCTCAGACCAAGAACATTGACCATCACCTTGATTTTCTCAGAATGGACTGTTTCTGGATTTGTGTCAGTGATGCAACACACAGATGTTCCTTGAAGTCAGAACATCCAATAGATTCCTATCATTGCTCCCATCTTCCTGGGATATCATCATTCAACATTCCATGCGTAGAACTTACATCAATGAATTCCCCTGGGTGTCTCCAGACACAAACACATTATATGGGTTTACAGTAAATACATCCCAAATAAAGCGGAGTCAATTGTTTAATTACATGCAGACATTCGTTATTGGAAAATAACAATTTCTCAGTTCAAATGTCAGTGGCTTGTGTAGCTCTCACAGTTCCGCTAACCCACCAAAGCTCAAAGCTTTGGCGTGTTTGAGCTGACAGCTGCAGCCCTGGTGCTTGGAGCTCTTGTAAAACCAGGGGGACCTGTCTACACTATATAAAAGACATCAGGCAGGCCTCACTAACACTGGGTCGAATCCTCTCTGAAATAACAAGCATGACCTTCTGTATCCTGATGTGGGATTTCACCACCAACTCATGGCACTATACCCTTGCGTAGTATTGCAGTCAGCTGTACACCTTTTTCTTTTATGTGCTATGGTTTATGTTATTATGGGTCTGTCAGAAAAAAGTGGGACAAACAATATTTTCCTCAAAAGGTCTGGACTATTTCAAAGCAGGCCACACACTTCTTTGAAAGTGAACAGCATTTGAAAACGAGGATACAATTAAACTGTATCGTTTTCTGCTTTTGATAATTTCTTTTAACTTCACCAGGCCTGGAAAATCTTAAAATGACACAACTTCCCCTGATTTTCCAGGCATGTGGGAAGTCCAGTGATACATTCAGGTTGGGGGTTGATTTCTTATTTGGCCAGGAAGAGCGGCTGATGTGTATGTCTTGGCTTTGACCCCACTGAAATTGAGATGAAAAATGAGTGGAGAGAGTAGGCTACCTGTTATCACTTTAAATATTTTCTTTCCACATACCAAGGGTTCAACTTCAACAAATGACTGCAAATTAGATTAAATACAGCTGTCATTTAAATTAATCTCTATCAGGGATGATGGTAGTTCGCCGGCTGCTGAGCAGTCACACTGTAGATCTGTAGGTCATCAGTTATGACTAATATGACATATGCAAAACCATGAACAGCAATTTAAACAAAAATGAAAGGAAACTAAGAATAGATATAAATTCTATATTGTTGAAACACCTGGAATTCACTGCCAATAGTTCAAGGCCCTGCCAATTTAATTTGTCTAATATCTAATAACAACAAAAACCCTTGCTGCACTGAATATGAGACAGAATCAGTGCTCAAAAGTAATTGGACTTTGACGGACAGGCAGTTGCAAGGCCAGTTGTGGCCAGGGGAAATTAAGCAGATAAAAGGCCAGAAGTGGCCAACTCCGCAGCGTTGCACATTCTTAAAAAGAAGGAATGCAGTGGCGAGCTCAGGAACACAAAAAACCCTGGAAGACAACTTAAGTGGATGATCAAAAAAATCTTTCTACGGTGAAGACAAAACCTTTCGGATGATCTAGCCAAGTCAAGAACACCTTGGAAAAGGAGAACCTTTGATTCTAAAAGGCAATGATTAAGACATGTACCAAAGGTTCATAACAATGTGTAAACAACTAGAAACACTCAACAGGAAATCTGGATAAGATGCTGCCAGTTGATGTCTTAAAAAAAAAGAAAAAGAAAAAAAATCTACAGCTCTGGGAAAAAAACTAAAAATTCTTTGGACTGATGAATTCTGGATGAGCTTGTGCCAGACTGCGGAAAAGAGAAAAGTATGGAGGCGGAAAGGGAAGGTCATGATGTGAAGTGTCCCAGAGCATTTGTCAAATATAGTGGAGGAAGTATAATACATAGGCATGCAGGGTTGCCAATGAAAGTGGATTACCGGTGTCTAGTGATGATGTGAGTGCTGATAGAAGAAGCAGGTAAGAGTGTTGGAGTAAACAGGGCTGTACTTTGGGCTGAAACTCAAAAAATGTTGAAAATCCAAGAGCAGATTCATAGTGCGATGGATAATGACCCAAACATATTGCAGAAATTCAAGGCTTCCTCTAGTCGCAGAATTGGGTACCCTTAAGTAGCTGGGTCACTCTCCCAATGTGTTTTTCATTTAATGAGAACAAATGTGAACAACAAACAAGCAGCAACTTAAAACATGTGAGCTAAATTTCCAACAAAGTAGATTTATGCAAAAGACTCAGAACTTACAAGCGGTCAGTAAATACATTAGATTTTTTCATCAGTTATTCTAGTAATAACATAATTTACAGGAAACAAAAACAAACAACACTTCTAGATAATTGCCTTTCCTTTTTAGCCATTTTTCTTGCTGATCCATCTACTTTGTGAATTTATCTGCCTTATATTAAGTGGAAAATTACACATTAGCATTGCAAAAGAAAAAAAAAGGAAAAAAACTCAAATTACCATCATTCATTTAGTTTCCATGTGATTGTGTTAAAATAGTTATGAGATAACCTTTGACATTCTGACATTTGAAAATATTCAAATGTACCATGGTGTACTACAGGTGATTGACATTTCAAATATGCTCTACTAAAATAATAGCTGTGGGCATTTTACCTCCTTGATAGCCTCATCCACAAGAAAGCCCTTGGAAAACATGCAAAACCATTATCTGCACAGTACAGTAAATTACACTCCTTATTTAAGATAATTGGCTGACAAGAAGTCAGTTGGTGGAGGGGATGCAAAGGACCAGGTAAGATGAATGCAGCTGTTCCCTTCAGGGAACAGCTGAAAAAGTATAAGAGGAGATCCATTTTTGTTGACACTACAAGCTTCCAGATGCAAAATTTCAACATCAAGATACAGGAGGGAGTCACTTCAGTGCTTGTGGTAATTTTATATCTCTTTATGTTTTCAATACTCTCCTAAATCTCAATTGTTTTGACCAATAGGAAATTAATGGACAGTAGGGAAACACAAGTAATGTGAGCTCGTCCTGCTACTTATCCCATCAATGTGCCTGAAGATCCCAGTTATGTTCCCATTACCTCATTACCGACACTAGGCTTAAGCATGGATCGCGTCCACACAGAGCTGCATCCCGTCCAACAGAGGTGTTGGACAGCTGCCTCTGTTAGCTTTGTTTGGCTTGTTTAGCCTCACCTGTCTGTCAAACCAATGAATGGATTCTAATGGCAAACAGTCCCAAACAGGCAGCGACCTGCATCAAGAAAATAACTGCCAAATCTTTGTTAAAACAAACTGCATGAAGTATAGCACAACCACACAACTGAAATGTAGAGGCTAAAAGCAGTGACCAAACCACATGTGAGGACAGATTATTATCAGTGAGTCTTGTACAACTAAGGAAATCGCGATTCCCCTCACTATTTCAGAAGAGCAGAAGTGAAACAAAGAGAATAAACTGGCAATGTACCAACCAGTCGGCAGTAGTAAATAAATTACAAGCATTAACAGGGTTCACAGACTGCTGGAGTAGAGAAGCTGCCAGGAATGAAAATTCTGATCAAAAGCTGTAGCCTTACTCCATTTCATCTACCTAAGGACTTGTGCAGTTGCTGGAAGACAGACAAGAACATGAAATGAAGACTAATGTCCTTTAAACAAAGCAATGCAACAAAGTTAAATACATAGCCACAACAACTGACTGTTTGTTTTTAGCTTCTTCGGGGCATCTGCTCACTGGATAAACTCATTTCCGAGAGATGCTTGATACACATTTCTTGTATTAGCCGTTAACGTTAACAATATACACACTCATTACTACATCTTTGAAGAACTGTAGAGGAAGGAACACTGAAAATGGATCCAATTTAACCAAGGCTTCGGGGCGCTTGGGCTTGATGAGAACAATATGGATTTATCTGTAGAAGGAAGTTCATTGGAAAGTTGCAGTTGAAGACAATGATGAAGATTAATTTACAAGAGTGCAGGTATAAAGCATTTCTCAGGAAAGATTGTTCAAACCATCAGCCTCCAAAGTAGGCCGTGTTCACTATATCTATTGTAAATATGATACATCACACATCAATTAACCATGTAACAGTTTTATTTTGTTATATATTTGTTAATGCAAAATACTTATTCTTGAAATAATAAACTTCTTGTAAAGCGTATCAGCAGTAGTTGGAAAAAAATGGGCCACCCTTTATAATCACTGATCTTGCAGCAAATTATGATAGTAAAAAATGAAAACATTTTGTGATGTTATTACCTAATATGGCAACATTATATGTCACTAAACAGAGGCTCTCAAAAATGTATATGACATTACCTCAATCTTTTGGCACTGTACTCTTTTGCAGGGAAATGTTGTGATTAGAATTTTATTTTGGGAAAGTGATACTGCAGAGCTCAATTCTTGTATTACCTGTAGTGAGCTTTGTCTGTATTGTATGGATGTCTTCTTTCTTTTAATCACATTCATAACCTTCTTTTGTTGAGGCTCAAAATAAAGAAATCGAGGGAGGAAAAAAAATATCAGCAGTCACATTCTACTCACTTCATATATGCACAAACCTTTCTGCCAACCTTTAACTTGAATAGCTACTGTTCGCTACTGCAGGCGAAGATCCCCAACTTATGGGTATGCGTTATCAACTTGTGATTGCTTGAAGGTATAAAGTAACAGGAAATTACTGTAGCATAAAGAGCAGAAAACATCTGGAGAGGTAGAATTGTTGCCCGGTCTAATGCAAAGTAGTGATAACATCCTTCAGTTGATACAGAGTAAAGGTAAAATACACTGTACAGGAGCACATTATCTGATAAAATTATGTCTACTTTCCCTGTTGGCAAAATCGGGGATGCTCCCCCATAATGGTTTGCATTTGGCGTTGTAGACACATACTGTATTCATTCATTGGTATTGAGGGCATTAGATAACATTTCCAAAATGCAGTCTTATAATAATGCTTTTGTTTTGTTTTGTTGGCTAGGATACATCACCAGCCACATGAAACAGGATCTCTCAGGTAACATGTCCAGCAAAGCAGGGGACTTTGTATTCATGCAGCAGCCACAGTCTAGAGAGTCTGACCATCTACAGCCCCAACTGGTTTGAACCCGAGCCATTCACTCCAGTATTCAAACTCTCTTCATAGGTAGCTTGCCAAACCCATTTTTTGGAATACAACAGGACTGGCTCCTCTTCTCTGGCAGGCTTGTTTTAAAAGCCACTTTAAATTGATGTGGTGGTAAATTAAATGCAATTAAAATGAAATATCATAAACTTTACCAACAAAACTTTCATTACCTGGTGTTCACTGACCAACTTTTTGCAAAAAAAAAAAAAAAAAAAGAACTAACACCCTGTATGTACACTGCTGATCATCAGTGCCTGCTCCTGCCTTGAGATATTTCTTGACTGTGGTGAAAAGTTCAACTTTACGATTTCATGTCATTCTATTCCATTTTTGTTGACATTTAATAACACACATATTTGGCCAATGTTGAAAGTGTAATCAGCAGCATTCTTAGTTAAGATGCGTTTTTTGCCGAAGGCGCATGCCCGAAGCCAAGAGGGCGCTACCCAATGAACTATCAAACTGCAGGGTGCCTGTAACCCACTCACAGCCCTCCCCCTTTGGGGGGGCGGCTGCCAGCAAGCCGCAGGCTTCAACGTCTCCCACCCTGCTCCGGCCCATCACCCCTTTCCCGCGGGTCGGGGGTGCCCTAAGGGGGCCGAGCACCCGGGGGGCTTTTCCCTGACCTTTAAGGGGCCGTTATGCCGCAGGGGGTAGAGCAGTCCTCTTTGGAAATCGAACATTCCTGGTTCGATTCCCGGCTCCACCCAGTGTGTTGAAGTGTTGTTGGGGAAGATACTGAATCCCTAAGGGCTCCCTTAGTGCTGATGGATGGTGGCCTAATGCTCATGGTTCATCCATGATGGTATAATTGCAGAGAATGAATTTTACCATGAGGGATTAATAAATTATTATTATTCTTCAGTTAACAAAGTAAAGATAAGATAATTGCAAGTTTATTGTTTGGCCTTTTCTTTTGTTCTTCATCAAAATCTTCACTTTTTTTGTCAAGTGTCTGAATTCTTGTTTTGAATATACGAAAGGACTGAATGCAGAAAATCAAGAAATTCAGTGCTACGTCTTATTACATCAGTTGACAGGGTGGGGATTCCTGCTTAGAAAAAAAAAAAACATTGGGGTCCTTCCTGTTTTGTCTTCAAGGCTGAAACCTGACCTGTGGCAAGAGTATGCTTCTCTGCGAACTTCAATGTAGATATTAAAAGTTAGGCCAACATTTGGAAATGCTGGTTATATGAGCCTTCAATGAGCTGTAAGTGTGGATATCAAGGAGTGGTGGTGGACAAACACATTAAAAGCCACTGAAGCACTGGAGATAATATGGTGGCAATCTTGCAACAAAATGTTGGTTGGACATGTGGACAGTATTGCAGGGAAGCCAAAGTTAACAACATCTAATGACCTGACATTAGCCTGATTGCCTTAATTTACCAGTTTATTTAATGTCAAGCTCTGGCTAAAAAAAGAGAAATGTTTTCAGAGATTCTCAAAGGACCCATTGTTTGGTGTATTGTTCCATCAGCGTATAAGTGGTACCATATTTTGATTATTCAACCTCAGATTGTTTCTTTATACACTAGAACATCTCATCAGCTTTTTGGGAAATGTGAAAATTGGCATCCATATTGAAAGAAAAATCTCCTCTGACATTTGTTTCTATTCATCTAAATGAAATGGTAAAATGTGTTGAAGTTTTCAAATATCTGCCCAGGATGAGAATCACTGCATGTTTATATCAGGGATTAACGACACAAAACCATGAAGGGAAAATGTTCACAGGTGTTATGTGGTAAAAAACAAAAGTACTGCTTATTCGTTCATTTTTTAGGGTTAATAAATGAATTGGAAAGTTAGATTTGAATTCTTAGTTGGGCTAACCTTAACAAAAAGGCTCTTTATAGTTAGTTCAGTGATTATTTGATTATTTGATTATTGTTCATAGTTGGACACCCCTCTTATAATGCCTTTCATTGTGAAGCAATAAAAAAGTCCAATGTCACCATTTGGATCTGCAGGGCTCTCTCTACTTTGCATGCTATAACTTGTTTGTTGTCCAAAAACAAAAGCGTTAGATGGACTATTTATAATTTTACAAGGATTCAATTTCACTGAAACACTTTCAAGGGAGCCTTCCTATATTTTCGAGACTCAAGATATTTTTCAGGTATCCCAACACATATTTTTGATTAGCTTATCTGTTGCAATTGTTGCCAAAACACAGATGAGCAGCACTTTGCCTGAAAGCATCCAATGACAAGAAGAGAAGGATCTGCTTCTTCGCTAACATGCTCCTAACAACGTGCCTCCACTGCACCTGGCTGCACCTGCCTGCATATTTGGTCTGACTTTTCGTCAAAGCTTGAGGCTGGTTTTAACTACTGGGAATGCTTCTAACTTTCTGATGTATGAGGGTATTGAGTTTTACTTTCCCATCCCATACTTTCCCTGTATTTCTGAACCGCCGTACCTTGTCACCTCTAAAAGATACTCTGGTACGACAGACACTGCAAGAACATGTTGAGGCATTTTTGAGTGGATAAGGGGAAGGTTACGACTAATTTTTACTCTTCCTTACTATTATGTATTATTGTTATGTTTTACTTGAAGCTCTGGCACAACAATTTCCTTCGGGATAAATAAAGTTGTTCTTCTTATTATTCTTATTCTTTTTTAAAATATCATGCATACATCTAATATTTTATTGTATTGACAACAATAGCATTTTGGATATTGTATCTTGGGTTCTTGCAATGATTTTAATTCCTTTGGTGTCGCCGTTAGACAGAGGTGTACTGTGGTCTTGCCTGCCAGGAAAGGGAAGATAAGTTAGGCTAAGAGATATCCCTTACTTGAACGAAATCTGAAATTTTTGATCAAATCAGGAAAATATTATCAAAAAAGGCCAAGACAAAATGTATAACCTATCTGTAATCAAATATTTTTGGTAATGTCTTGCAAAACTAAAAACCCTAATAGATATTGGAGTTACATGGGAAACAAACTGTGGAAGACATACATTTTAATTTAATTGTGAATTTATAGAGAGCATAAATGTAGTTTAAGTGTGGTTTGATCAGTGCATACAGACACACACACACAAACACACACACACACACAAACTCACAGAAGAACTTGAATCAATAAATACGTCAAAACCCAAAACAATTAAGGTCGTACACGTTCATTCATGCATGAACCAAAGACATTAGGGGGACAAAAAGAAAGTACTTAAGAAAAACTCAACAGAGCATGAGAAAGGGCAACGGGGTGAATCATAACAACAAGCTAGTTATGGTTTAATACAATCATCCCTTATTTAATACCAACATACTTCATGTCATTTTCAGAACGGCATAATCCCACTTTGCCAAGGTCATTGGTTGGGGTCCAGGATCTGATTTAGATGTGCTGACATTCCCTAAATTTCCTCTCACCCTGTTCTTTGTTTCCCTCACTCACTGACTCTGTCTTTTCCTTTTCATTTTCAGTCAGCAACTCAATTACCGCCACTTTTCAATCCCACCAGTTTTGCCTTCACACGCACACTTCACCGAGGGAACATGGCATTGCAAGTTTATATTTTATGATAATAATAGTTGAAGGCAGAATACGATTGTAAAGAAGTATTTGTCATGTGTTGTCCATGATAGATGATTTCCTCCCTCACATGACTGAACACAAATAGAGAAACGGATCTACAACACACCGTTCATGCCTCAACTACCATGGAATGCGGCAGCCGCAGCCCGAAGGCTGGAAAAACGACTCGGGAGGGAAAAGATAGGTGTTTCAGTTCTTTGGACTGGCAGGATGTGATGGGGCATTGAATGAACACCATTCGGCTCTTCTCTCTTGCTGAAATGAGTGGCTGAGGTATTTGCGAGCTGGGGACCGGCCCTCCAACTTTTCCATTGACCCTGGAGCTCCCTGCCTACGATATCTTCAAATGCAGGGTTTGTACCTACAGCAACCCCTGCATTGCTGTTACGAAAGCCCTTTCTGCCATTTTTCACTTGATGTGACGGGTGAAGAACTGGATGGCAATCTGCATCTTCACTTCACCAATATGTGATCGTCAGTTCCATCATAGCTGTTACTTTAAAGTGCTATTTTGTAAAACGCATGTTTTTTTAGCTCTCATATGTGTATTTTTGGGTCCCTCTTCACAAGAAGTGATATAAAAAAAGGCTCCGTAGACAGTTTGGAGTCAACTGGTTCTTGACACGATGTTCAGCCTGATCACCATTAGTTTGCAAACAGGAAACAATGGTGGTGTGTGAGGAGGGAGGTGGAAGGAAATTTTCTTTGGTTGACTGGCAAAAGACAGGCTGTGTGCCTAAGTATGTTGGAAAATCATAACCATAAGTACAATGTGGACCAACAAGCTATTCATGACAAACACAGAATTGAGCACCATTCTTTTCTCATTGTCATTTCCTAATTAAAGCATCTCTAAATAGATCCTTCGGCCCGAATTGCTGGAAAGGAGAGACTGGATACAAAACTAACCCCGAATCTGCCGTCTCCTGTGAAACACTATGCCTTAAGATGGCAATCTGACCCTGTCAGTCCTCGCTTAGCCATTAAGCCAAGTCTTCCAAGTTAGTCACCAAAATAACAGAGAGGGCAGGATTGTTATTGTCAAAATAATAATAAAAATGATAACAACAACAATACCAATAATAATAACATTTATAATACCGATACTACTACTACTTCTACTACTACTTGAAATAATAATAATGAAAATAGGTTAAACAGGCATGAAAGAAGCAAATTAATGTTGATGTCATTTGGTTATGCGATGCTACACTTTGGCATAACGACAGCTATTAGTTTGAGCCAGGCAGATATTGTTTATGTGCTCAGGAAGTCCTGACAGTGTCAGGACATGCAGCTGTCACCACAAAATGTAAGAGAGAAATAAAGACACCAAATGAAATGTGTAGAGGATCCAGTAGGAGGGGATGATTACTTAAGTGCAACAGAAAATCGATGTAATACCACACTGTGGTCAGTTAATCTGCAGATTAATTTCACCTTTTACTGATTTATTGAGACTATCTTGAGAATTCCACTTTCCTGCAAAGTCAAATTACAGTGGCCATAATATATCACATACAATACAAAAAGGGATTTTGCAATTACTTATGATGGAATCCTATACTCCCCCCACCTCAGAGGATGTACATGCACAGTTGAGACCGTTGCAGGAGGCCATTGATAGACAGGTTTCGTATTTCAGTGCGGTAGCTGCTGGGACCCATCATCGTCAACAGAAAGATCAAAGAAAGTTGAGACACACTGCACACACAACTTGATGACCATCTTGATGTCCATTTTGCTTTCAACAGTCCCAACAGTGTGTGAGATCTGGAAGATCTTAGAGAGAAGCGAAGCCATAAGCAATTTAGAAAATATTCACTGGGCGGTTTTATATCATTTTTTTACTGAATGATATTAAGAAATGTTAAAAGAATTGCAAGAATACTGGACTATAAAACTAATATCAACATTTTTCATTTTGGTTTGTTTTTATTGTTTTCAATATGAATAGCATGTGCTCTTGATAAACAGCTTTATTTTTTCTCATTCGAGCTATTTAAACACTGATTAGGTTCATGGGATATCATGATATAACATGACTTTTATTACAGTATGAAACATGACCTTTGCTCTGAACTCCTCCACATCTGAAAATCTAGCCATAGATTTTTTCTACGATTTATATGCATCTCCACCCAAGGGATCAATTGTCCATTTTGGAGAATTTTTGTTCCTTCTTTTTTACGTTACTATTTGAAAAAGACATTATTGAGCTTATTGAGTCAACCAAAATCTCAGTTTTGAAATGTTTATATGAATGTGGAAAGGGTTATTGTGACTGAAAGACAGTCACAAAACAATTCCTTCGACTTTAACTGTTGCCACGGATATTCTTGTTCTTCAGTTTCACATTTCTTGATTGGATTCAGGGTCATACATGTTCAGTTATATAAGAAAAGAACAAGAATAAGAATTTGAGTAAGATTGGGTTAGAGTTTATACTTATTGTCTGAAGAGTGTTTAACCCTTAGCCTATATGCACGTGGGAGAAGAGCCAGTGCTGCAAAGATCCATGTGCTGCTTAGCAGAGGATCATAAAACTGAGGTTTTAGTTACAGGATTTAAAACTCTGAACAATGCAAAGTGACCTCCAATTCAGATCTGGCTTGAATTGTTGTAGGTTAACCTGGAGCACAAATTCGAAGACAAACACATTTTCATGAAAGGTTTTTTTTGTTTTGTTTTTTATTTGCAAAAACAACCGATGCAAATGAAGCAACAGCTGTTCACACACATGGGAAATATGAGCATTGTTTCACTTTATTATTTCAAACTATTGAGGCAAATCCAAAGCCACCACCAAAGATACCTGAAAAGTTTTTTCGCATGCAAGATGTCAAACTTGCCAAACTGTTTGATGGCTGACCTTTTCAAATAATTAAAGGTTGGCAAAGTGATGAATCACATTTTGAATACAGACTCTAAAACACATTCAACAAAAGGGTGACAACAACTTAATCAAGGCTGCAGTTAAAGACCATCCCCACTCTAATCTATCAATATCGGAATTTGTAAGCAGGTCATGTGAAATTTATTCAAGAATCATTTCCCTCCCAAGCTCAAGTCCTCAGCATGCTTTCAGGGCGGAGGTTTATCGAGTCTTATTAAATTCTGTTGGAAATAAAATGCATTTGGCACATTATTGATCTGTTGTTCTGATTTCCATCTGTGTGAGATCAGCGTCTCAGATAAAGCTAATTACTCAGCAAAATAATTTTATCTCGGATTACTTTGTTGGTATCCTGGCACACTTAATCGAGAGGGGATTGTTTATGCATTCTTTTCGTTTTGGGAAAGAAGACTCATAACTTTCAAAAACTGTATTCCACAGGTGTTACATTTATTTCCCTAAGGTCAGAATCAGATGAGATATTGTTGCACGTTGATTTTCACTGAGTGAAGCACATCCATGAAGGACAAAATACTCCAGCAGGCTTCGAGAAGTGGCCCAAACAGAAGGTGGGTTTTCAGGCAGAGGGCCCCAAACAAGTAAGGTTTTTTTTCCAGGCAGAGGTTGAACTAAGGGGATGCACAAAAGGCCAGCAGTTAAAATCTGAGTTGTGAATCATGCAAAGCTCCTCAAAGAGTCCCAGAGTAGAAATATAACACTGGAAATGAGCATAACAGTTCCCCTTTAATCAGTGTTTCCCTTGTGGAGAAAAGCAGAGCATCACAACATTACCTTCTACCACAAGTCTGGGTCACTCAGACATGTCTTTCTTCTACTACATTTCCAGAGGGATGAGATGATAAGTTCAACATCAGATTCACTAATATTATGATTAACTCAATATAACTCAACTTAAACATTTGCAAACACATTACAGAGGAGAATGACAGAAAATGTGGTTTATATGAAAAATATTGAATATGCTAAAGAGAGGCATGAGAGTTACAAGACCCCAGTAGAATTTTGGAAAACCCCCTGTAGGTGTAACATGAGAGAATTTAGTGAAAATCCCAGAATATTAGCCTTCTATATGTTGAGGAGTGTGCTAGGGAATATTGTTTTACATGCGATGTTTTGTTGCTCCTGATGGAGACATAATGTGAAAATCCTTTATGAAAACAAGCGATTTATTCTCATTATAGCCAGTGATTCCTTCAAGCTAAGGGGATGCCATTTTGGACAAATTTTCCCCAAAAGATGACATATTTCTTGGTCAACAGGAAGGAAAGCATTTAAATTACCCAGCACTTAATGACTGAATACTCAAGACCGCACTCATCAACTGGTGCTCCAAAGCCGGACCCAGTTCCTCACACAGGTCAAGGAGAACAGACCTTGGAAAAGCAAAGCACCGCAAGAGCCAACTGTCATCTTGAGCCATATAATCAGAATGATCACTAATTACTTGTTTTCAACTTGGAGTCACATGGCAAAGGCTAACCAATAGCAGAGGAGCAGACATCATTGCAAGCGACATTACGCATGGCTGCAGCAATTTCCAGCAGCCACAACTGAAGAAAAGAGAGTGGCATGATAGACCAGAGTTAACTTAAAGGTCTCACCAATACAAGTGGTTGACACTAGTTTTACATCTTTACAGTTTTACATATGTCAGGATTTGATGACTACACTGCGCAGAAAAAAGTCTGGAAAAGGGTTAGGAGATAAAACATTATGTGCCACTCATCGCCTTCATACAATACGTTGCAACACAATCGAAATTCACATTAGGGTTTGCCAAATAACCCAATAATTGGAAAAAAAAATAAATATCTGTGTGCGTGCACAGAGTATTCTCCGCTGCCTGCTGACAGCTCAAGGGTTGTCAACCGGGCTGAACCAGAAGGATGTGGTACGTATTATTTCTTATTGGGGCAACCAGTCAGGGCAAGCGGTTCTAAACCCACGCATATCAAAGGATTCGATGTATCCAACTTGGCAAGAAGAATCTCACTGACAGACATCTCAGTTGGCTGAATGATGTCAAAAGAGTGCAATTTATTGTGTGACAAACTTTTCAGTGAGGCAATTATGGACATATTGCATCGTCAAAACAACTGTTCCCAGTATAATTCTACTAGAACTGACAAGCTTTAGAAAACAAGTGGTGGAAACAATAAAGTCATTTAGTTTGAAGTACAATGACAAATAGTTTTCCAGGGAATTTCTAGACATTCATTCATTCATTAAACTACCACTGATCCTGCACTCAAGATCGCAGCAGTGCTGGAACCTATCCAAGTTGTCATTGGACAAGAGGCACCATTGGACCGGTCGCCAGTCAATCACAGGGCCACATATAAAGACATACCCCCTATTCACATCTCTGGGGTATTTTGGGTCTCTAATTAACCTTCTACATGTTTTAGGATTGTGGAGGGGAAACCAGCTAACGCAGACAAAACTTACACAGACATGGGGGGACTCTCCACATTGGGAATAGAGGTATTGTGAAGCAGAATGACAAACCATTTTTTTGATGTATATTTCAATGATTATTTCTATGACTACAACACGTGGTCCAGGAGCAGACTAACACCAAGGAGATACAGTATGTTTAGTCTGAATAATGTTTCCTAAAATATATAAAATATACTGTGTTCAAGAGCTGGGGGTAGTCACAGAAAATATGAGAAATAAAGTTCTGCTCATTAAAAAAAAAAAAAAAAAAATGACAGAAAATGAGCAGAATAAATGTACTGTATGTACTCCAAAAGCATTGGGAAATGCTGTATACTTCAAGCAGACATGTGACATAGTGTTCATTTGACAGGGAGTGCAGTCCTTTTTGCATCCTCTTGCGGAACTTTGTTTTTCCTCTGTAGATACTCTACAATTGAGCCCTTCGCCGATTATTTCTAATTATAGCACTTAGATGAATTTGGTTTTCATCTCAGTTGAGCATCTCTATGGGTGAGGATGGGAATGAGGTAAAATTAGATATTCTATGGAGGATCAACTACTCTGAAACAAACTGCGGTTACAAAGTATGCGAGCAGCAACAGCCAGACAAACAACATTGTCGTGAAATCTTCTATCTAAGGGCAGAGGTTTGCAAACCACCAGAACACAATGAGCGATTGCAGACTGAACCTTGTGGCCACTTGGGACACCAATATGTCGAGAAACTTACCACAGTTTAAATAGGAGTGTGACCAGACAGATCCCAAAAGCCAGAGTCCAAAAGGCATGATCCTGCTCTTGCTCTAAAAGTGGTGCCAAAGCCATGTGTCCCAGGAGAGCAGTTCTGAATGTCTGCTAGACCTCGGCATACAAAATAGCTTTTATTATGTAGAAATGTTTGTGCAATACAGTACTGCAATTTGCAACTTGATATTCTTGTGAATAACAATCTCCTGATCAGCAATCATATATATATATATATATATATACATATTTATATATATATGATTGTTGATCTATATATGTTATGCATGATACAGTGATGCACAGGCACATATGAGCACTGCACACATATACTGCATTTAGGTATGTAAATATATATCATGTACTTTTCCACTTACATCTGCAAATGCTGTAGGTAGTAAGACTGGAGGAAAAGTAGTTGAAGCATCCACAGAGCGAGAGTGCAGCTGTGAGGCACAGTGCCAAGAGGACGTCCGGCTGGTGGTGGCAAGGGTGTGGGCTGAGGAAAGACCAGAGGCTTGGACCGGAGCCAAGATATAGCATGAGGCACTGGATGTGGTCCAAGCCAGCTGAGGACCAGCAGAGTCAAGTCCTACAGTAACCTGGATCTGTGCTGCCTGGCTGCACCCCTGAAAGATTTATCAACATGAGCCTTGCTTGGCTGAATCAACTACTTAATTCTGCAATAAAGCTCTGGTATCATTGCACCTACTGTGACCTTTATTTACTGATTACGGTTTGTTATATATTGTAAAACATGACATTGAGTTATTCAGCCTTTACCTACTTGCTGGCATTAATAGGGACATTTTTTTTTCTGTTACAGAAAATCCATCTTCCCAGTTATGTGCTTAATTGCAAATTATTATGCACTTTACAAAGATTTTCCCAAGGTTAACACAAGGTTTCCATGTTTGCATAACCCCACGGCACATTGGCTGCTGAACAGCTCATGCGGTGTGAATCACATTAATATTAAAGCAAAATGGCAAAAATAATATTTACCATGAGTTCAAGCACCGTGAGCAGCGGTAGCAATAAAGTGAAATGGACAATATGTGAGGAGAGATGGCCGGGGACGAGGGAAAAAAAGTCAAGGAGTGTGCTGTGCTGAGCACATGGAGCCAAGCAGCACACCTGCCTGCCTGATTAAGCCACAGACAATGAGGCCTCTGTTGCTACCTGTCCACCTGTCTGCAAAGTGGAACCCCTTTGCTCTATCTCTGCTGCCCTGAATTCCTCTCTCCCCTCCCTGGCCTCTGTCCAACTTGGGTCGGTAAGATGTTAACAAGCACACCCTCTCATGCATGCATACACATTAGCGGAAAAAAAGACTACCAAAAGACAAGCCTAATATCTTCAAGTCAACATTCCATCCTCAAACCTGTCATAACATACGATAGAGAAATGTCCTGCAGGTATGACTGTTAAATAAAAAGAGCATATGCATTAATTCTGCGTTTTGAACTTTTGAACGAAAACAATTGCGATGATACTTTATTTCTTTTATGTGCACCTGCTTCTAATAGACTTCATTAAAACTGTGACACATTCATTTATTACCCTTTTGTGTCCTGCTGCCATTGGTGGACAAAATATAGCAACCTTAAGTGAGAGTGCAGTAACAAAGAAATTAAATATGTAAATCTTGCAGAGATTCATTTTAATATTTACTATCAACAAAAGTATAATGGGTTTCTAAACAGTGGTTATGAAACCATAAAGTGAGTGTGCATGATAATTGCTTGCTCTTACATGACCACAACAAGCACAGTGTAAATAAATATAAACACAATGTGTCCGACAGATCTATAATTAAAGATCTTGTGGTACAAACAGTTGTGCCTCCATTCATTTCGTGACCAGAAATTTTTGCATCCAGCCTGACAGAACACTGATAGAAATTTTTATAAAGTGAAAACCTCAAGCATATTCGTTATTGAAAAGTGATATTTAAAATTATATTGTGACCTAAATCTCCAGTTCCATTCTGCATGCATGGGTGTGTACAGCTTTTCTGTTTTAAATTGTAGATGGAATACGTATCCACAAGATTGTGTCATAGATAATGCAGATGTGATATCCAATTCCTGTGTAATTAAATAAAATCATTGCGACTGTTATAAATGATCAGTCGGGGCCTGTTAGCCAAGTACAACCGCAACTACTTCAACAATCTAAGATCTTAATAAAGGCAACCTTGTACTTGTTTTTCCCACTGTGATGTAAATTTTCCTCATTTTCTTAGAACTTGGCAACTTTGGTCTTTTAACTGCAGCTGCCGAATGTCTGTTAAGAGTCTGATTGATTAAAGATAATGTCTTCCGCAGTTTCACCATGACTACTGTCGGTTCATCAACTCAAGCATTTTGTGTTGAAGGGGGGAAAAAGTTTCTATGAAAAATTATCCAGT
Source organism: Fistularia commersonii (assembly GCF_037954325.1). Taxonomy (NCBI): domain Eukaryota; kingdom Metazoa; phylum Chordata; class Actinopteri; order Syngnathiformes; family Fistulariidae; genus Fistularia; species Fistularia commersonii. Next base: position 7,906,246 of record NC_141300.1, on the reverse strand, counting down.
TTAAGAGATGCCCTGTGTGTTTATAGATGGAGAGAATGATGCTCATTATGGCGGCCACAACCCAGGAATTTCTGAGGCCTGTCCATCGTAGACAGTGTATCTGAAACTATATTCCCAATGATCCAATGATGCTCTTGATAGGAACTCCAATGAGATAGATTCTTTCTTACTGTCCGCCAATACTATCAGCCAAAGCTAACACTGTTGTTGTTCGCTACTGCTTTGCTAACCCCTTATCTTCTAACTGTTCCTAACACTGCCTTGAGTTAGGTCTCTCCCCCTGATCCTTTGCCAGGACCACAGGCTGTGTTATATGAAGAATGTACACAGAATCACAGGCAGCCATGACGAATGATGTGAATATGACATTAATGTTGAGGGTAAGCACCCGGGTTAAGACAGAGGATTCTTGACTTGGCATACTGCCTTAGGGAGGAAAAAATGGTAGTTTGAAATTCAGATTAGTTTCCAATACAGTATTTGATTCGATAATAGTAATCAGCAGCAGCAGCAGCAGCAGTAGCAGCAGCAGCAACAGCCACAGTAGCAGGAGCTACTGTATGCTATGGTGCAGTCTGCACCATTATTCTTTACATATATGTGTCTGACTGTGAATGTGGTTTTGTGGTTTCTGTGCTTGTGTGTGTGTGTGTGGGTGTGTGTGTGCGTGTGTTTGTGTGTGTGTGTGTGTGTGCGTGTGTGCTTTTGCTAATGCTGGATTTGCTGACTAATAAGACATTTTCAGTTTTCTTGACCTACTAACTTATTCTGAGATACAACTTGATAATTATTAGCTGTGAAACTGATGCTAAATAATCTTTGCATTTACCTGTAAAACATACAAGAGGGGCACTTTAAAATGATAACAGACGTTATATTACGTATGGTTAAGGCTGTGAAATTTTCCAGCGAATCTAAAGAAAGCACTGACATTCTGACATGGCAAATTTGTAAAAAATGATTGGCCACATTTTTCCAAAGCAGTCTAATGAAAACCTTTTCGGAGACTGGAGAAAGTGTCTCAGGCTGCACTGTTAAATGTCCTCTTTTAAAGCCCTCCCAGCTGTGTTCTGTCCCACTGCCAACAATATCCATTAGAAAAAAACCTCAAGGTTTTCCAGCTTGTACTGTGTTATGTGAATCTAATACCCAATGTTCAGATTATATGGACCCGCATTCCAACTTTGCCGCAAAGTTAGCATCAAAAACTGTGTGGCTGGAAACTTTGTTATGGCTCACATTCAAAGGATAGATGAAAGTTGTGGTTTATCCCTATCAATGATAATCCCCTTTCCCACCATTTTCCCCATTGTTTTATTTTGAACCACAGAGGGGGCTTCAGATAGTCATAAACAGCATGTGGTGAAAGGCCAGTAGAGGGTTAAGGCTGCAGCTGGGATGCATAAAGTGAATTTAAAGAGGTGGAAATAGCCACCGTGACATCGCCAACTGACTTTGGCGACAACATTTTTGAAGCCTTGAGTTTGTCATACAGACCGTCTCGCTTATCTTTGGAGACATATGTACACAAGCAGAAACTGAGAACAGGGAAGAGATATGGCCAAGTAAGGGTTGCCTCCATCTGAAAACGAGATGTGTGTGGGGGAAGTTTATGTTTGAGGACACAAACTTGCGCCTAAGCAAGTTCACAATGATTTAAATGCACAAAGTCACGGATACACACTCAAACTTAAAAAATCATCATGATACTGGCTTTGAAGAGGCTTTGAAATGTTTGGTTGAGACAAGAAATTGAAGCCATCAAATTGGAGCTGGGTTAGAATTAGAAGAAGATTCACATTAGTTCAGACAATACACGGAAATATTTATCAAATCCTTCTCAAAGAACCTCTTCCAAATTTAAATTGCTCATGTAATTGAATTTAGTCGTACTTTCTGTAATGTGTGTGTTCATGAAGTGTCCCCTCAATGAAACATTAAATCATGTTCTAGTCTGCTTTTGCTCAAAGCCGAGGGGTGTCATGTATAAAAGGAGTGAAAACACTGAGCAGACAAGCATGCCTCGAAGTGATGTAGATAACACCTTCAAAGAGTCAGTCATTTGAATACATTTTTCCTACAAGTGGGGATAAATCTGAATCTTCTTCTTCTTCTTCTCCTTTTGGCTTTTCCCCTCAGGGGTTGCCACAGCAAATCAATCATCCACATAATCATATCTATATAAATCAATCTCTCCCTCCTTATTGTTTAACCTAGCATACAAGCCATCTGCCTGTGGTTTTGCCTTTGCCACCTCTGCCTTTACTTGCGCTGCATCTCCCTGTCTGCTCTCTTCAGTCCCCTCGAAGTCCCATTTCATTGCTAACCTCTTTCTCTGGATATACTCCTGCATTTCATCAGTCCACCACCAGGTCTCCATATTTACTTTCTTTCCAGATGACACACCAAGTACTCTCCAACATGTCTCCCAGATCACATAAGCTGCAGTTGTGCAGTCATCTAGAAGCTCTCACTGACCACCCAGAGCCTTTCTTAACTCCTCCCTGCAAACCATACACTTCCCTTTAAGCTTCCTTCATTTCATCTTCTGCTCTGCCTTTGTTCTCTTTACTTTTCTTGTTCTCTTTACCTTTCTTGTCACAAGATTCGTCCTACAAATCACCATCCTATACTGTCTGGCTACACTCTCGCTGATAACTACTTTGCAGAGATTGATCTCCTTTAAATTACATTGTCTATACAAGATGTGGTCTATCTGCATCGTCCTAACTCTGCTCTTATAGTTACCTTATGTTCCAGCCTTTTCAGAAAAAAAAATATTCACTACACTCATGTCTATGCTTTTTGCAAAGCCTACTACCATATGTCCCTCTGTGTTCCAATTCTGGATACCAAACCTGCCTATCACCTCTATCGCCTGCATCAACATTTCCATTGGCGTCTGCACCAATCACCACTCTCTCACCTTTGGGGATATTCGGCATCACTTCATCTAACTCATTCCAGAACTTCTCCTTCTCCTCTAAATCACATCCCACCTGTTGGGCTTAGCTACTAACAACATTGAGGATCACACCTTCAGTTCAGTTTCAGACTCATAAGTCTATCTGAAACTATTTTCACCTCGAGAACATTCCTAACAAAATCCTCATTCAAGATAACTCCTGATCAATTTCTCTCAGTATAATGAGTTTAATGAATTTACATTTATTGTGAGAGCACCATCAAGAAGCTTGATAAAACACTAGCTCCTAAGCTCTTGAATTCAATCCACAAAGCAGAAATGATTGAAGTACCACATACTGCTATGTAGCCTTCAGAGGATGGAAAAGCCTCTTGTTCTGGAGAGTAGAAACCATTCAGATGTAATCTTTGCTTGTTTCTGCACTGGCTGGCAATTTGATAACACACTTCATCTGCATTACACCTTCACCTGAAGAACAACAAACCGCATGGATTCGACTTCTTATTAAGGCCAGAGGGAGCTGCTTTGTGTAGACCTTGAAAAAGCATATGACAGGGTGCCAAGAGAGGAGCTCTGATATTGTATGATGAAGTCTGAAGTGGCAGAGAAGTATGTTAGACTGGTGCAGGACATGTATGCTAGCTGTAAGACAGTGATGTAGTGCGCTGTAGGGGTAGCAGAGAAGTTCAAGGTGGAGGTGGGACTCCATCAGGGATCAGCTCTGAGACCCTTTTTGTTTGCAGTGGGGATGGACAGCCTGACAGATGAGGTTAGACAGGAATCTCCATAGACCACAATGTTTGCCGATGACATTGTGATCTGTAGTAAGAGCGGGGAATGAATGGAAGAAAATCTAGAGGGGTGTAGGTATGCTCTGGAAAGGAAGAGGAATGAAAGTTAGTCACAGCAAGACAGGATATATTTGTGAATGAGAGGGATCCAATTGGAATGCTGAGGTTACAGAGTGGAGATAAAGATGGCGGAGAACATTAATGACGTTGGTGTTGGTGTAAGAGAAGAGGATACAGAGAATAGGTTAGATGGTGGAGGTTGATTCGCTGTGGCGACCCCTGACGGGAGGAGAAGTTGCTCTCTCGGAATACCCTTAGCACAATAGGTTCAGCTTGGATTAACACGCAACATATAAAACCAAGTATCTCTCATGTAAAATCTGACATCATCCTCAGCGTTTTCTTTTCACCCTCATCACCATGTCTTAAAGAGAGTAAGTGGCTGGAAATGCAAACTGAACTCCTGAGTACTTTTGCACTGTTAGTATATCATTTTCAAATCTCACTGGGACAAAGAGATGAAGAATTGTGGCCGAGGTGTTTATACACTGCTACTTCGTCCTATGGGAAAGTAAGAGAGAGTATGTGCAGTATGAAATCATATCATAGATGCAATTATCTCTGACTGACTTGTTCATGAATAAAACATGGTTCTGGCTTTCCTCCAAACATATGGCCATTGCTTGGGCTGCTCTTTTGTTGAACATCACAAAAACAAGCTGCTCTATCTTTTCTCTAGAGCTCTCAGAAGTAGTTCATCTGTTCATAGAATCACGAAAAAATATATAAATTTTAAGACATTTCATTTTAATTTCCCCCAACAAACAAGCCCAGGAGACATTCATCTTAATCAATTTAAACTCAAAAATGGTACAAATATGTCAGTGGAGCTGGTTTATTACATTGTTACGTAACTTATTCCACCTCAATAATCCAGGCGCAGGGAAGATTGATTTTTTTTTTTTTTTTAAATGAATGCATAAAATCTGCAAAATGGGTTTTGGAAAATTTCAGAATGTTTGTTAAGGATTATGTTTATATAGGTAAAAAGGTATTCTACCTTCTCTGTCCAGATGACCTCAACCAACATCAGGGAGGCTTTAGAGAGAGGTTGTGGATGGAGCATCAACAGCTTTTTTACTTTGATAAAAGACCATGCTGACACATATAAATGGCTTTGTCTAAATTTAGAAAATAAAGCATAGCTCAGAGGAGAGTGATAAGATAAACTAAGGGTCTGGTGACAGTCCAGACCATTAGCTGGTGGTTCCATTGACTGAAGCCAATTGTATTTTCTGACACAAAAATGCACATTGCACCACTTTACAGTATTTATAACTATTTACTGTTTGCTTTTCTTATCATGACTCTTTTATAGTGTCTCACTTGCTGAAAGTTATGGACATTAAAATTGGGCCCAGTGCGCATCATGAACTTGAACTTGAACAATTCAGGTCTCATCATTTACCATTAAAAATAGTGATGTGGTGGGAACAAAAGTAAAAGTTGTTTTTAGATCACAAAGCTGGAGAAGAAAAACAAAAAAAGCTCCCTAATATGAAATATCTCGCTCTATCTCCCCTTGTGACTCTTCAGACACAATAAGGAATGTACTGTAGCTTTCTGTGTGCTTTGGCAGAAAATTAGCATTGGCTGAATATGTCAAGTGAGTGCGGCAACAGATGGCTATCTGTCTTATCTGAGGCTAATAAATCTCACAAAGGGACCTTAACACTCACACTAAACTCTGCACCCTCTAACCTCTATTACCCAGAAGATAAACAAATAGCATAGAGTATCATGTTGTGGTTGCATCTGCTTAATATAAGGCCTTTTTCCTATGTGGAAAAAATGCAAATTCTTTGCATTTTATGGAATGTTTACCATAAAATAGTTTATTGTTATTTACTTAGATTTGAATGAAAGTCTAATAGGGCCATACAATAACATGAAAATGTTTTGTCCATTCAAACATTACTGTACAGTCCTAGTCTACTTCATTCATGCACATTTTTGAAAATTCCAAATATACCCAGACAATGTAATAGTCTTTCACAATAAGACAAAGCAAACTCTAACTCAACACAGAGTCTGACATGTAGCATGTGGATTGGTACAGAGCAGCTGCAATCCTTTAACACCCATTGTGAACTTGATCAGTCCATGACACGGGCACATTATCACTTGTCATCACAAGAATTGTCGAGACTGCGTGCCGTACATTTTTTTTTTTGTCTTCCATCGATTAACCACTGCTTGATTTATATCCCCTATTTATAATCCACCAGTTTCCAAAACAAAATAAATCCTGAAAAAAATAACTATCTTTTATGAAGTGTCAACTTAAGGTTTGGTTAAGTCTAAACACAAAAACTCCTGGATCAGGGTTAGGGAAAGGTTGCGGCTTTCTTTGAAACTACTGCACCCTTAATGTTACATTGTGTTAAAACAATAATCACGAAAGTAACATTTCGATTTACAAATTTGAACTAATGGTTGTAGATGTGGCTGCGAACATGGATCCAAAACCCCTCTCTCTCTGCCAAGTCTCCTTGCAATCCTGCTGTTTGTTTCCTTGGTCTTATTCTCCTGTTGCCAGAACTACATTCAAACTACAGTAGACAGAGCAGGTCCCTGCTACCTCACAGCCCTGCTATGCTTTAGATTACAAGCAGTAATCAACATTTATCTAGAGGTACAAGTGTTTTTAAGCAGTGAGATCCCCATGACCCTAATTCGAAGCATATCAGTTGCTGCAAAAAAAAAAAAACGATGTTCAAAAAAAATCTCAATATCTGGTTCTCTTTTTTGTCTTTCAAAAAGAGACAATCTGGACTACATTCCTTGAAATGGGAACATCTGTATCCCAGATAAGTCGATGATCAAAGAGTCAGCTGACAATCACCTCCTGGCCATATAGTACACTGTGATTTGGCCAGGAGGTTTTTACTCAGGCATGCATATGGCATAAACCATCCCCTGGACTTCGGTCCTTCCACGCACACAAAGACAGGGTGGGCTGGACATCCCCTCTGCCCTTTCGTTTTGATCAGAAAATAGAGAATCCGAGAAATAAGACTCGCCCTCATCACAACCACCAAGTGTACTCACACATTCTGTTGCAGTCACACAAGAACAATGCCATTATAATCCAAGCACAACATCTGTTCCAGGCAAAGAAAAAGTCAATGCCAGAAACATGTTCAAAAACTAAATAGCATAAAGGCAGTGGAGTAAAAAGAAATAGAAAAAAGAGAGACACGTGAAAAGGAAAACAAGAAAGTCTGTATTTCCATTTGATATTTAATGTTTTCTGTGGCACAATGTGTCATTTTCCAGCAGCTACTTTCCCACACAGCACTGATTCCAGTATATTTCTTCAAGGTGATAAAATCTCATGTATATCAAAGGGTGATAAGTGCCAAAAAATTGCACTGACACTAATAGGAAGAGAAAGAATAAATAACAACAGCATGTACTAGAATGAAAGCAAGTGAATGTGAGTGAGAGATGAATCGGTGCGTGCATGATGTACGTAGAGTAAAAATGGGGATGCTTTCCTTTGGACCACATCAGACCAGACTGAAGGAATTCAGACACACAAGCACGGCAGTGACTATTTCCTTAGATAATAGAAAATAAAACTGCAACATTGTCACTCTGGGTTGAGGACCAGCTGGATATGTTTCCTTTCCCTCATGTCTCTGTGAGTCACAGACAGGTATGTTGTGTTATTCAGCATGCAGGTTGGCAACAGATGGGCTCGCGGGGGCTGAACTGACTTACACATCGTTCAACTTTGAATGAAGTGAACGTGAAAGGCAAAGAGTTTGTCAAAGCCAGGTACTGTACATGACATTGCTGCCAATTCAAAAAATTGCATTCATTTTGCAATCGAGAAGGACAATTGAAGTAGATGCAAGGGTGCCTCGTTTGTGGTAAGCTTAAACAAAACAATAGGGTGTCATCATTGCATGAAACAAAATAAACTGGATAAGTTGCAAGGACAAATGCAATAGGATAAAGTGAGCAGTCTTTGATGGAGTTTTGGTGCCTGACAAGTAGCTTTCACAAGGCCACATCCTGACACAAAGTGTTATGTAGACCAGTTTTGTGGTGAGTGACTGGCTGAAAATTTGAAATCGCATTGAACCAACCAATTCTTCCAACATTGCAAGAACAAAGGTCTGCTATGACATCTGAATTTTCTGGTGAAAGTGCAAATCATGCAGAACATGAAAGGAGCTGAGCATATTTATGCCTCCTTTTTTACTATGGAACCTGCAAAAGAGCCTGACATTGAACAACAGGAAGTAATAGAGGCTCAAAGCTGCCATTAATTCCCTCTGGTCCAGTTCAATGAACCCTACATATTCCCATTTAGTAAAAACATGCACTGATGCTTGCATGATTGGGAATATTTAATTTCAAAAATATTAACACCACCCACCAACACCACCACTATCACCACCAACTCCCATCCCCCCACCCAGCCAGTTCTGGCAAAGAAAAACCACCCCCAAATGATTTAACCCAAGCAAGGTGTCAAAAATAAAAATGCCCTCTTTGTCAGGAAGCAATTGCCTTGGCTGAGGGGAAAGTACAGAATGACGTTCATGCATGTCCACAAATGTTTCCAGAAAGGGATTTTTATTTTGAAAATCTTACTTCTGATGTAATGGTGTAATTCTAATTAGTTTCAGGTCTATTGCCTTTAAAGAAAAATGTACCCAAATGTACCTATTTTATCTACTCTGTGAACAAGGTCCTCAGTCTATCACATGAGATCCCACTGTTTGTACATCATCGCCATTACGGCACAAAATGATGGAATTAAAAAAAAAATTACCCTGGGATTATAGCCTTCCATATATATATATATATATATATATATATATATATATATATATATATATATATATATATATATAGAAATATACTCATTACTCTATCAAACCAACTGTTGATCTGATAAAGTTTTTTGTTTTCATTTGGGCAAGCAGCACAAAACTTTATGCACAAGTCAGGCACACTGTCTTATCAAAAATCAAATGCAGTGACAACGGTGAATTTGGAATTTCAGAACTGTCAGGGCAGCTCTTCTGTTCTCAGCCTGTGCCAATGGGGAAACCTTTAATACTTAACCATAGAGGAAAGAGTAGCAGTCGTAGCCAGAGACAAACAAAGTTATAAGTTTACAACATACTGAGCCTCTTCTAACACTTGGCAGAGAGAATTAATGGCAATTACCAAAGACTAAATAAACTTTTTCTTAAGGCAAGCATGTTAAAGAGGCTGTTAAAGTCAGGTAAATGTTCCTCTGGTGTCAACCTCTTAAAGTGTCCTCATCTCCTGAGGATCTAATCAATAGCATATGGATGTAACAGCTGCCAAAGACACTGGGAAAGATACACAAACTCTTCTCTCCTACACAAACTTTAGTAACTAATATTGTTCGGCGATTAATTGTGGTACTTTGTCTCTATCTAAACAATCCAATCAAGACTAAAAAAACATCTTCCCCTTCTCTCTCTTGATCCAGCAGTTTAATATGCTTTTTATGCATGTAAGAAAATCTGTTAACATATGAATGAACATCACAGCAGCTTTGAAAAGACAACATTTAGCCAAGGTTCACAGTTTTTTTGTTGTTTTTTTGTTTTTTACCGATTTCCTTGAAAACGAGCTATGCAGGCTTAAACCTGTTTCAGTTTGGACGTGGTATGTATTTGACACCACAGCATAGAAAGCCATAACTCAAATAAACTCAGTACAAAAACAACCTTTTCACTGCATCTGCATCGCCAGCCAACTTTTTTTATGATTTTTATTTATTTTTTTGTCATATTTTTGGCACATTCATCCGAGTAGCTTCTATATTTTAGCAGTTCTGAAAATGCTCATGAAAGCTGCACTGCAGTCTCACTACTGTTTGCTGTAAAAAATCAGATTTGTTCCGCCATTTTTTTTTATCTTTTCTCTGCATGAGCAGTGTACGGCATTGCTTTATTCTTTGAAAACATTATATATTCAATGATTTAAAGCACATTCTTGGGCCTCAAAAGGACATATAAGCAAGAAGCAATTCTTCATGATAAATACAAAAATATGTTACACGCAGAGGAAACGTGCTTCTTACTAAATGCTGTTGGCCTCTTTCCCCTGACTCAATTCTAAGTCCGCTTTAAAGACCCGTCGCAATGTTATCCCAACAAACAGAGGCTCTCACTGACTTGATCTTGCCAGTTTTATTTAACTCTGGAAATACTTTATCCGGCTGTACAGTTTGCTACATTTGAAAATGCACATTTGACTCCCAAATCTTACAAAACAGAAAATTGTTTATTGATCTTTTAAGCCTCCAGTTGCAAAAAACAATGGAATGAGGAAAAAAAAGCTAGAATGGGCTTACCTCCATGCAGGCACAATTTACTTCTCCTACTTGTTTCCTTTATTAATCATGGCTGAAACAGCCATTTCAACATGAGAAAATATCAAAACACTTGTTCCTTTCTGTCATCCATAAACTCAATAAGCTTAGAGACATCTGCAGTCTCCTGCCAAGGTCACATTTAGCACTAATGTAATTGAAGTATATTGATCAAAAATATTCATTATTATCGTAGACTTGGACTTTTTTCCATCTGTCACATCTAACGAATACAGTAGGATCAAGAACAGGGATTATGTCGTAAAACCGTTCCTCTGTGTCTTCCAGCGTTATTCATTGTTGCCACCTACAGTATATGGCAACTAAAGGGCTAATAGGGTTAACTGTTTCATTCTGGGTCTCTGTATATTTAATATAGTAGGAAGCGTGGAATCTTTACAGTGCTGATTAAAGATTGAAGATTTTTAATTGCCATATACTGTACATTATAAGAATATGAAGATTCAGACAATTTCTACTTTGGGCACTCCCTTCACACTAGACAAATAGCAAGTGACAATAAGTGACAATCACACTAGACAATTCAACAACATACAACAGTAATGAAATTAAGCAAGCAATAAACACTAACAAAGAAAAAGACATACCAATTATACATATACATACACATATACATGTACATATACTCTAATATTTATTTCATCCAAATCCCCCTGTTTAATTCTTCATGCTGCTCCTTTTATGTATTTTAACATACCACCACACAAAACATTCCACCACTGTAAGTCTCGTCAGGACAGAGCTCCTCTCCATGGTCCCTAGGGCATCATGTTAGGCAACCGATGATCTGTAGGGAAAACAAGGGCCAATTCTATATATTCTTTTCTCTTGGACAGACAGAACAATACTGGCTTGAGGTAACTAGCGGAGGGGTCATGGTGAGGGCACCATTTGCTCTATCTATATACCCTATAACTACTCGTTACAGAAATAAAACAAAATATTCAGCTATAATTTGCAAAAGGCTGTTGGGAATTTTCTTGAGCCATCAGAATACAAGAAAATTAAGAGGTTACATTATAGTTGCACAGAAGTCTGTGAAGGAAGGAGGCAGAAGTGGACTTCCCCTGTTTAAAATATTCAAACTAGAATACATATTCACTCTAAGTTGAGTTTGGTTACGATTAAATGAATGATTAACGATGAACGATTAAATACATGGACATCTCCCATTTCATTTTTTTTTTCAAATCAACAACTCTTTTCTCTTTTACCGTTGAACAGCATGCCATGATTTAAAGTCTCATTTCAATTTGCCACTACGGATATCAACAAAGAACTGCATTTGTTGAAATGACATCGAAAAAGCTGTCCAATCATTTCAAAACCTCACTTTTAAAGCCCAGTTCTTACATCATTTGTCAATACTTGGACCATATTTTTGACACACCTTTTTCAACTGATACCATCTGAGTTTCAGAGAAAAATCTCAACATGTTTTATCAAATCCCAAAACCTAGGGACTTTTTGTTATTCCCAAAATTGACTTCTACTATAGCAGACTGGTTTTTACCTCGATCAATGCACCATAACAGCCAAAGTTTGAGTTGTTTATAGTATTTTTTTCTCAACTTTTATTTTCTCCATTGATTAAAACTGATCCAAAGTTAATCATACTGTCTCCTTCAACAAATTTTCATCTAGAGGTTTCAATAAAGCAAATTGCAACTGGTTTCAGAGACATCTTGCAAACAGAAGCAAAAATATATAGTCATGTTACTTACTGTCAGAGTCAGGGGTGCCTCAAGGGTCTATCTTTGGCCCCCCACTGCTCATTTTATGCATTTATAGCATTATTCCTCTTGACCAAGACCACAAGGTCTGTTTACTAATGGATGATAATATTTGGTATGTTTCTTACGCCGCCCAAGGTGTAACCCTGAAATGTCTTTAGTCTGTTTTAGTTCCTTTCCAAATATCATTCCAAAAACTAACAAGTTTTGAATGGATGGAATACAATATGCATGTTAAACACCATCAGCTCACAGGACAATCCGAACAATCTACCTCTATTCCTGTTATTTACTACAGTTATGTTCTGTACCGTCATATATCTCTATCAATACTGCTAGTTAAACCTTACCTGAAATTAAATATAAATAATGAATTAAGTGTTTAATACTAAATTTCTCAAGTTTTTCTTTATATTTAAAAAGAAACCCCATCTTTTGGTATTGATGTAAAAAACAGTTGTGTTTTAACTTCCAACCAACTTTTGAAACTGAGCTCAAATACCTTAGATAAACCTGATGTTTGAGCTCACGCTGGTAGAACTGGTTTTAGCTTTCATATGCTGCTGTTTATTGTGAGGCTGTTGATTCCCTGAGTTGTGTTCCCTCGTGTTTTGGTATAATTCCGTTGTTCCTGTTGCTGATTGTAAAAGTTTCTTATTCCCTGACTTGTCATGGAAAGGAGATTTTAATCTCAAATAGACTGCCTGTTTAAATAATCACTGGACTGAGGAAGCAAGAAAGAAAGAAAGAAAGAAAGAAAGAAAGAAAGAAAGAAAGAAAGAAAGAAAGAGAGAAAGAGAGAAAGAGAGAAAGAGAGAAAGAGAGAAAGAATTCACTGAAAATATCTAAACTCAACCCTAGATCATCAATACAACCTGTAATGTTTGCTGTTGTTTTTTCATTAATCCTAACAAGACTTTGACAACGGCACTGACAACTCCCCAATACTTTTTTCAGATTCTCCATTTTTTTATCTTCATTGTCAATTAAAATTTTCTTCCCAGCATGTACTGTATATCCTAATTGGCAGCATAACGAAACATTATTTTTTAAAGTTTCATGAATGGAGAAGTTCCTAGGCACACTCTGAATATAACAACTCTCCAAATGAGATGATCCAAGTCACAAATGAAAACCAAATGAATATGAGGTACAGTACATCCTAGTTTATCCAGGATGCGGTAAATAATTATCACTGTCCCAAAAAGAATATTCGCAAAATCTTGGCATCTGGACCCCTGAACAAAACTTCATTACAGAGCAGTCCAGGTAATTCTCCTTCATCTTTATCTCCTAATGAGACCTTACATTTCATAACTGTCTCTCTTCACAATAATGTTTGCAATATCCCTGCTCTCATAATCCCAGACATGAAACTCTGGACAATTATTACATCTTATAATAAAAGTAATCACCCATACATGTAAATGAAATATAGTTTCTGTCTTCAAATATAAGTGCTATTTTTGTTCTTATATATCACATCATCAAATCCATTGATTTAATAAAATGTAGATATTTCTTTCATTTAATCCAAACAACATGAGGCTCTTCCTTGATGCAGCTCTCTCTGCCTGTTAGATTTAGTCTCCTACGCCATGGGGGAGAAATATCTATAATTACAATTTAATCCTACCATTTAAGAAAATCTCTGGGTTGGTGTGTCTATTTTCCGTCTACTGTCTTGACCCAAACACAGGTTTAATCACAAGTTATCACAAGTTTAATCACAAGCATCATTTAGCATTCTAACTCCAACTGATCTTTAGATCGTAGGTAGACTGTTGCATCAAAATCCCAGCCCTTGCTGTCCTGTGATCATCCAAATATTTGGTCGCTTTTAGCATCCATAGATATAATTGTCTGGGGATAGTCAACAAAAGGTATTCTTCTCTGACACTACAAGGAAGCGCAAACATCTAAGTTTACTTTTTTATCTTTAATTAGGATTAAAAGAGTGTTTATTAATAATTCAGAGAAATAACAAACTTTGGTTTCAGGAAAGTCCATGTCAGTTATTAGACTAATAAATCCAGAAATGGTAATGCTGCACTGTAATGTTAATGCACCTCTGCTTCAACATGAAGGTTTTGACAAATAATAGACTGAACATCAACATGTATGTGCAAAATTTCGTCAATTTTGGCAATTCTGTTGCATATAAAGCAGGCTGCTGGGAAGTGGCTGAATACGTTTGTCATGTTTGATTTTTGTTTCAGTTCACATGTTTTCTTCACACCACCATCCTGCCAATATCTGCATTGCAGCTCTCTGAGGTTCTCCCCCCCGGTGCTGTTCCTGTTTATGAATTAGAAAAGTACCGAATGGGTGACACTGAAACAAACTAACCGCCATGGCCAGTTGTCCTGAAAACTGATTCTGTAAATGTGCAAAACTGTACATTCCAATTTCTCACAGTGAAATCTGGCGGTCAGTGCTAGAAGAAGGCAAAAAGAGAGAGACTTACTAGGTCAAGACTAAAACAATTTGGTATTTTATCAGTTTGGGGGATGAAACTAAGAGATAAATTACTGAAATTGACTGTGCAGCAGTGCATATTACATTACGTTTCAATCATCTATCGAGATGCTATATGGCACCAGAGATCATATTGCTTTTCGGGGCATCTGTTACCCATCGCCCAAGCTTACATAGCAAGGTCATAGCCTCTCTCTTCAAAGGCTTCTTGTCTGTGGCGCTCATTATTAACACTCACTTCCCTCAGGAGGGCTCGCTGTCATCCGCCCGGTAGCCACTGCTGACCATCATCCATCTCTATGCCCTCCTACTTGGAGGCTTTTCAGCAAACTCATATAGTTTCACGATCTATAGCTTAAAACAAGGTTGCAACTGCATCTCTGCAATAAAGCAGGCCTTTATGACAGAGGTGAAATGGTGAAACTTTGGTCATATTAAGAAGGGGAGAGACTTTACTCTTATCGTTGTCAAACAAGAGCCAAGATCATAATGTTGTATTTTGATGCCATCGTATTTGATTAAAGTTGCAGTCATGTCCACTGCATAGGGTGCCAGGACAATCAAAGTGAGGTAATATTTCTTGAAAGAAGTATTCATATGGTAAGCCTAAACTATGACTAATAAAGTAAAATTTCAAACAACCATGAACCAAGAGTCCAATAAATTTGAATGCAAGGTCTCAAAGAAAAAGTTCTGAGACCCTCTGAAGATAATTATCCGTAAGGTCAAAATATTGGGTCCAGATGCTGCTTTAAAGGGCAAAAAAAATTTACAGCATCACTCTGACAATGAAAGTGACTTGTTGTCTTATAGGAACATGTGACAAATCTCCAAATAGTGATGAAGCCAAAGAGAGGAAACTCTAAGTCGGAATTCTGTTTTGGAAAATTTTGTTCTCGTAATTGGATACCCGGAGGTGGATAGTTATCTGGAAGCTCAATTGACCTTTTCTCTCTGTTTTTATGTGTCCCTGAGAAAGGGGGGTGGAGGGGTGAGCGAGAGAACGAGAGTGCGCATTGCTGGTGATTGTGACCCTGTGCTAACTGAATGAATACAAGGACGACCAGTTTTATTTTGTTTTGATGAGATTGGACAGGTCAGCTATATGTGGAAGCCAGCAACGCTTTTTAGTGCTGATGCTGTCATTAGCTTTGGGGCTCAATGTCAACACATCAGGCGAAAACCAAGAGAGGCTATGATTCAGACATTTCATTGTCAGCTATTTTTCTCCTAACTTTATTTCCTCTCTTTGGCATTACTCTAAACTTTATTCTTCTTTGCACAGTATCTTTTTTGTCTGCATTTTGATATTCAACAATAATATGTAAATTGTTCTTTGCTTGAATTATTTAAAACCTAATAAATAGCAGAAAAGTCAGAGTGACATTTGGTGTGATGCAAAAATACTGAAATTCAGTTTACTTATGACTTCCTTATGAATGCGATGTTTTTCCAGCGAGGATAGAATATAAACTATAAACAGAGACTGATTCCTCAGCTGGTTTGGACAAAACAAACAACAGCATTTCTGTTAATTTTGTGGTTTTAGCACTCAGTTTTCCATGTTGCAGGAATTATACTCATCATATTCTGATCCACAACTAATACTAAAAGTCTTTTGCCGCTGTTTCTGACACACTCCGGTGAAAATGAAACTGTTTTTGTTTTTTTTTAAGTTTCCTTCTTTTTCTGTGTCGTACACCCAAATACACACTACCCACTTTCCCGAAAGTTACTCCACGTGCAGAAACAGTAGTGAGGTTGATGCTGTGGCTTTGGGATCCTGGTCTGTGTGATGTGGAAGCTAAACGTCTTCTGTTTCAGAAAATACACATAGCAGGATTGTCCCAGAGTAACACACACTTGCCGGCAGACAGTCTCATAATATTTCCCCCATCTGATGACAGCTGGAAGAGTTTTCCATAGTGATAACAGGAATGTTTTCACACCCTCTGGACACAGAGTATACTCATTTCTGTAACTTTCACACAGAGAGTCTATAAAGGTTCACGGTGTATATAGTTAAGTCAAAATGGAGACTCGCACACAAAGAGAGAATGGCCATCTGCGTCTCTGGCTGTGACTTTCCCCCAACCTCTCCAAGGGATTTCTTCATCAGTTTCTAATTCTCTGACAATCATTTGAATCCTTCCTGAATTTTCTGGGCATGAGCCGACCGTGTTCTTTTTAATGCCAAGTACAAATCAACACCACATACCAGAGTATATGCAAATTGCAGATTTAATGTAACACACATACACGCGGGCATACAGTATAGTGTGTTTGTTCTGTGACACTGACATCAATTGAGAATACTTTTTATGATAAAGACTGTCATTCTTTGGAGTTCCCTAATAGGCCAAAGCTCTGATGTTACACATGCACTCTGGAAATACACTGAGTCCATTCAAAACCACAGATGCATGATACCTCTATGTAGATTCAACAGCAAGGTGAGAAGACGCTACCTCCAAACTTCTTTCCGATGGACTCTGTCTAGGAACATCATGCCGACTTTTTCTACTTTCCCAGCATAAAAGTACAGGCAATAACTTGCTCAGAAAAGCATACTAAATGATACCACTGTGCTGAAAATTCCTCACACGGAGCTGTTTGAAATCAGACCAACAGTGACAGTGAATCAGTGATCAAATGCAGGGCTGTGCTCACCAGAGACAGCTCAGGAAGACCAGAATATGGAATGCAGGCCCCTCAGGGTTCCATCATTTCCTGTGTGCCCCAGCAGGTGCTAGAATAAGGTGTTACACCCACCTAATTGTGTTTCTTGGTCCTTTGATAAAGGAGCTAACAGAACAACCACTGCATTGAAACAAGGCTTAAAATATCTTCCTGTCGAGTTTGAACCACAAATGTTATTTTCCTTTCAGGAAATGTAATTAACCTGGAATTACTTGTTTTTTTTCTTTTCATCCGCTGACCAAGCCAAGCCAAAAATCATCTCTGCTGCATTTGGCATTTTCAGATGAAGCGCGACGTTTTGCCGACAGGATCATGATTCGTGTGCCAATTTGAGAGGTTTTCATTGGTTAAATGTTAATAACACCCTCTGACAGTTTTTTGTATGATTAAATATGGAAAGTTTTGGTTTTCCATTCCTCGATGGTGGCAACGTCTCCTTCAAATATCAGCCATATCAACTTTCAATTCTTTCTGAGCCCACCGTGGTGGCCACAAGTAACCAAGGCTTGATACTGGAGAGGGAGCCTGGTGAAGCCATGCATGCAAATAGTCCCTTTGCACATGAATACACATATTTAATCTATTAGCAGACGGGCGAGAAAACAGCATATGTTAATGTGTGGCAAGTTAATGCTTACCTTATGCTAAATTAAAAGACTATTAGTAAAAGTAGCTGTTGCTACAAATAAAAGGTAGCAAGCACGGTTTATCAGAAGATGCATTGGATACTCCTGCAAAAATGTTTTCCCACTAGGTAACACTATAGGGAACCTCTGCATGCTTCATAAGGCATGATGAAAAAAAAAAATGCCATTTGAGATAATCACACAGAATCTGTCAAAAGCAAACTGCTGGTTTTTGAATTATTATAGTTCAAAAACTTCAACTCATCAGTCACAGTTGTTGATTCACAGATTGAAAAGAGGTCTATGCAATATGTATAAAAAATATTTATAGAAGTGTTACATAGACAGAGAGGCTATGGCAAGTTAATACAGCTGCTGAAATAAGTAACTAGCAGTTTGTGGGTAATCGTATCCACCTCTTTGCAAAACAGTTGGTTCCTGTTGATAGTAACGCGAAAATGTAGGTTGTTATTAAAGCATGAGATCATTTGTTGTCAGTGAAAAATGTTTCACCTTTCAAATGTAGCCCAGTACAAGTGAACTTGTGCTCGAGCCCATGCTTTTGAGAGGTTGCATGTGAATAATTGCATAATTATTTGCAATTTGCAAGCGGCAATCATTTGTAAAAATGCGCCATTCTCAGTGTTCTCAAGGAGCCCTTCCAAAATAGCTTCCGTGAACAGGCCAAATCACAATTTCCTCTATTATGTTGTTTTGAAACACTTTGGGTACGGAGTGAGAAAATGACAAGTGTGTCGGTCGGAGACCAACTGCTTTCCGGGCCAGCATAAGGTAGGGCAATTAGTCTATGGACATCTTGGCTGCTCGAGTGCCTCTTAAACCAGCTTGGATGTAAATGAAAGATTCTACATTGTGAGCGTTAGCATAAGTTGCACCATTTTATTTATGCAGTTCTTATTTTATTTCACTCTTTCGATTTTAACTCCTTCTCCTTGTATGCACACACTTAGTAATCAGTGCAGAATACAGAGCACACGTGGAAATCTTTAGTTTTATGGGAAAACACAACGCACCAGCAGCTTTCCTGTGACTTTCGAGTGTCACGTAATGTATTTTGCATGACCATTTCCAATTTTTAGGTAAATGAAATATACACATAACTGCCTGTTTGTTTATTTGAATCTGGCAGTTATGCAAAACTTCCAACGGCCTCTCTTATAGGACTTTCAAATAAAAGTCCTGGCAAAAAAATATACAGCTTCTCTCCTTAATTGAGGATCCCTGCATCATTATGTTTTTCAAGTCAAAGTAGCAAAATCTTTCTTCTGAAACTAGTTTCTATGTATGGAGGGCAATGTTTGTTTATGTTCGTGTGTGACAAAGATTTTATTTGACAGCATTTTTATACTTCAGTAACTGAAAGATGAAAACCATCGTTTATAATTAGAATTAATGGGAGCAAAAAGGCATATTTTGTGCCTACATGTCGTATTCATTTCCACAAACTGTTTTCTAGACTTCATATAGGAACTGTGGATAAACTACAAAAAATTAGAAAATTAATTCCATGTTTTCCATGACTCTGGGAACCCTATCCGGCAGGAGCGTGATTGTCTGTACCAAATGTGATTAAAATCTCTACAGCAGTTGTAGAGAGAAAGGCAGGCCAACATTGCTACCAACAGATCTACTCTGCAAAACAAAAGCAGATCTTTACTTTAGTCCCCCTTTTTTGAGGGGAAAGGGTGTTTATTCTGTCACATTCTGCAATGTTATCAGAACCAGAAATTTTCTGAGGGTAATTTTCAACTGCTTTTTACACAACACAACTGTAACTGAACCCTGAACGAGGGTGCTTCCTTACTGGGGACAGCACTGATGAACCCGGTTTGCTTATAAAGTAATCCATGATGATAAAGCACGGCCGCGTTCTCGTAATGGTATCAAAGTAAGCCAGTTACAGCAGCCCATCCAGTATCTGTCCACTGACAATGATGGCAGCAGAGCTCTGACAAGGCAGGCCTTATTGTGAAATAAAATACATGTTCGGAGCTGATAGAGAAAATTTTGACACATTTCATTACACTCAGTTTGAGCGGAACGAGTTCGATGATGTCATAGAGGCTGAACTCCATTTTGTTTCAATTTAAAATACTTTAAGTACAACATTCAAGTGATCAATCATGTCCCCAGTCAGACTGCCCCAGGGCCAAGATCTGAAAGCAGCTTCGAAGTTTCTCTTCTGTTGTGCCATGCGTATACACTCAGTGGTACACACACACACACACACACACACATACACACTCATATATATAGAAAGTCAATGCAATGTGCATCCAGGCATGCTTGATCCCACCCGATCCTTGATCGCTGTTTTTTTTTCCAAGCAAAGGATCATACAAACTAATGCGGATACACACATCTGTGGACCAACAGTCATCAATCAGTAGAGCCAAATGTTTTAAACAAAAGGCAGTGATAAACCGTCTTCATCCTGGAAGAAGCTCGAGAGCAGTTCACAGTTGGGAAAGAAGCCTCAGAGCTCAAAATAATCAGTGACGCCTGACGTTCTCTGATCACTTCCTAGCAGAGCATGAAGGAGAAGAAGTTGGAGGGAAGACAGAGTGCAAAACACCAACCCAAGTGAAAGGAATAAGATTGTGGAAAGGAAAGAGTAAAGTAAACATTTATGTTTATATTTAACACCACAGCGGCTTTGAAGCAGTGCAAAATGATTCATTGATATGTCTTATGAGGAAATGCCATCACTAGTATTATCCACGGGTCAGGGAGCAGGTTTAATTTTGTTGAATTTTATGTCACATACAAAGGGAAAAGAAAATTCCAAACCGCTTTCTATTTAAAGCACAAGCAATAAACCAAAACATATAACGAAATATTTTTTTAACTCCTGACCAAATATTACAGCTTCAGAGGGAATTAACTAATTCTTTCCAAAAGTGCATGTTTCTGAATGCTCGATATATCCATTTCAAAAACCAAAAAAATACAACCATACGTTCAAAGATTAGTCCCCAATAACACAGTGTCAGCAACCCCTTAAGGAGGTGGAAAGAGAAAGCGAGAGAAGCTGCAGATCAGAAGAATGACTCAAATTTGGGAATGTGGAATAAACATCTGCTTTCTAAAGAGAGTTATAAACTGTCACTGTGCAGCTGAAACTGGCAGACGGTCAAGCTCGATGAGTACATTTCAAACAGAGAGATAACCGTAGGTTTTACCAGGGTCAAGAAACAGCCGATTGAAGATGCCTGTCAGGGCCTTTAAAGCTCTTCACATCACTCACTTCAAGCCGACTGCCTGCTGGCAGTAAATGCATCCTTGCTGTTATCAATTTCGGGACTTCCACTAGATCAAACCGCGGCTTGCTTATGACCTGCTTGTATCACAATTTCTTCCCCTTTAATCTGCGACCCAGCTACCTGAGTTGAACATTTTTTGAAGAATCTCTCCAAATATGGCACTGAGGTCAAAGTAAAACCCTGTATATCATTCAGATTCTTCAACTGAAGGCGACAACAGCCACATCCCATCACACAGCCAATATCATTGTATCCTAACAGCTACTCAGAGTGAGTTGGACTAAATCTCAGAAACATCAAGACATACATCAAAATAATTGCAGAAAAATATAGGTTTGGACAAGCTGAGTGACTTTGCATTTTTTTAAAGAAATCTATATCCTGCAATGGGTAGATTTACGGTAGATTATCCGATTATAGTTCAAATTCTGATCTTCACACATAAGGTCTGTATTACATCAAGTCCTGGCAAACATTTTGTATATATTATAGTCACTTATATCACCACCATTCTCTTCACACTACTCATCACCACCATTGTTTTTCATCTAAGAGCGGTTACTGGCAGTTGAAGTTCTCCATGCCAAAAACCATGATGTTGTTCTTCAACCATGCACCATAAAAATTTGCTGGTGTTTTTATTTCCAAAAGAAAAAGCAGTTTTTAACCATGCAGCCTTCCCTTATTCTTGACAGATACAACCTCAGAGTGATGAATCTTTCAAAATCTTATTTTATTATAAACATATATCTTTTTTTTAAACCTGGAGAATTATTAATCTAAAGGTAAACAAGAAATGCATGAAATAAACATTTCTTTGGAAGACCAGTGAGACAGAAATGTGGCTGAACAGGACAGGACAGGGTTTTTGTCCCTGAAAGATCCAAAAAGAATGAAGTAGTTGTTTTATCAAGCCCCCCCCCCCTTATAAAATAAGAAATACTAGTCAGTCACTGTTTTGTTCAAACATATAAGTAAATTCTCAACTTTTAATACCGAAAAGGGATTAGTCAGTGGGTTTTAATTTCAAATGTGAAAAATAATTCATAGCACAGCTTAAAATCTTGCTTCGATCAAATAGCTGGATAGACTCACTCACAACCAGACACATACGAAATGTAAAATTTCTGGATTTAATTAAACAGAAATAAAATGTTGATTTTTTTTTTTTTTTTTTTTTGAAGTAGAAAGTAGCTGGAAAGTGACTTGCACATATAACTGAAGGTTTGATAGCAAGCAGTTCATATCATAAAAAAAAGGGATGAGGTGGAGGGAATATCCAAGGGTGAGAAGAGACCAGGGATGAAAAGCAGACAACAACCGATTTGGATCACTCGTGTATGTAACAGAATAGGCTCGATAGATGCATCCAAAATAATATTAGATGCATTCCTTTTGTGCAAACCACTGGCTTCGAGGACCCTTGAAAACACAATTGCAAATCGATAAATGCTGAAGGGGAGTTTTCCAAAAAAGCTGGATTTGGAGACCAAGCGGAATGAGAAATGAAGAGATGGGGATTCTGTGGTGGAGGCAGGACAATGTGACGTTCCAGGGGGCCGAATGCCACAGGGAATGGAGCCAGTCTGGGCAGTGGGTTTGAGGCCAGAGGTCAGCCAGTAAGTCTGGCCAGGCACCAAGATATTAGGTGGTGGGCCAGAACATGATCTAAGACAAATCCTTTTTTAATCTATGCGTGACAACAGCAGTCCTTGTACTACACAGAACTCCATAAGTAGTGAGCAGTGTGGTAAAAAAAGTATAGAGGTAGTACTAGGTAGCTGTATGATACTGTGCATTTTACCCATTACATATGAATATGAATATGAATAATCAGTCGTGCAATGTACATGTAATAATGTATAAAAAAAAACTTGCCACATCAACAATTGGTGAACAGTAGGTGAACTCGCCGAATATCTCGATGGAAAAATTCAAATCAGAGAAGAAGCGCAGCAGAAGCTGGGCGAGCAAGAAGAAAAGCTACAAACATATTTCCCCTATTATCCACAGGCAAGACGCCATTAGTGTCCTTGGAGTAGTTGCCTAATATACAGCATATATTTTGCTAAAAAATAAAGCAATGAACAAAGACTTAGAATTGCCCATTCAAATTCTAATCCAGGTAAGTCCCTGGCATTCATACCGTTGTTCCCCAAACGACACACGCGTGACGAAGCATGCATTACAATAACAATCAAATTCAACCTAGTTGCTACAAAACAACTGACTTTTTGGCATGATAGAACCTCTTAACTTGCCCAAACCCAAGTTAAGCTTGGCCTGTCAGAGCTGAAGGAGTCTCTCAGAGGGGAGTTAAAACGTCTTCAGTTGCTTCAGTTAAGACCAGTTGCTACGACAAAATCTGAAACGATATACAATGATCTGTATGCATCTGAGAACCTTCAGAGACTCTAGGAAATTTGAACTGTTTCTGTGCAAGTGTCCATATCGGGAATATTGGAATAGGAACTGTATTATTCTGAGCTAGAAATAAAAATCTTCTTTATGTAAACATGTCCTCCAGCGGACCAGTGGAAATAATGAAAGACTTGTTGTTTCATCCAGCTGGAAACTTGATGGAAGGATTTTCGTAATAAAATGATCCATTAGCATCGATTCGCTGCAAATAAGCTGCTTATCCAAGGTAAAATAATTATGCAGGCTGGTTGAGCGTGGGTTAAGCAATCATGTTTTCATACAATTAGTTACTAAAGTAAACTGATCAGGAATCCATAAAGAAATTGATCATCTTTGAGGCATAGATAAAATATGACAGGTAGTCAGAAAAACTAAGTGGGCCTATTATGGCAAACAACGGGTTCAATCTAGTTTGCTGTATGTTAGCAAACTCAGAGTTTGGCATCTTCAATGAACTTGATGCCAACGGCACTTTAATATGAATCTGGACCGGCAGATGAATCCACGAGAAGTGTGAGATCTGGTAAGTTGGAGAAACCTTCTTGGTTGATGTTGTGAAAACAACTACTTTCAAGGTGCTGCCTGTTTCATGATTCATGAGGGTTTGTGTGCCTCATTTTTTATTAACATGGATAAAGGTGCAATAGTTTGGAAATTACAGCTAAATGACTGTCAATACTGTCTTTTATTATCAACAATCCAGGCAGCGCCGCTATTAGTGCTGGCAGGCCAATTTTGGTCCCCCGGCTGCCTGTTTCTGACCGCTGTTCTCGAGCATGTAGCACTCCCACTAACTCCATCAATGTGGCAGTAATCAGCTGTGGTGCTGGATGAAAATTAAGCTGAAAGAAAATTCCCCCATTTCAGCTTCACCTCTTCCACCCCCACACAAGGCGCCCTTCTGTTCTACTCGTCGCCAAGTCGTGGATGTTGTTGGGTCGGGGAAATGAACATGTGTGTTCTAGGCAAAAGCAAAGATACAGACATGCCAGTGGTCAAATGGCAAAGCACAGGACACCACAGTATCCATCCCAAACCTCCTTTTCCGTTTTCCTTCACTCCTTCCCCCAGAGTAGGAATCTGGATTCTGCCAACTGGTATCAGAGCAGATATAAACACTGTCTCTCCCGTTTCGCTATAAATGCCCACGGTGATAAACTGAACTTCTTCTAGTAATTTATGATTCAATAGTTTCACAATGTTGTGATTCCTTCTTGGTTAACTGCCCAAAGCCTGAGGTGAGGAGGTTTTCATATTAGCTTGTTGAAAACCTTCAGCCAAGTGAGAAAGGTCTGACTTATGGGCGCACTAAATCAAACCTGCCATCATTTACATCAAGGAATCACAAACAGACATTGATCCAGCCATTAACAATGTCCAAGCGATTTAAAAATAAACAGTATGTGCTAGAAACTCCTTGCATTGGTGCTTTTCTCCAAGCATGTGGAAGGAGCAACCCTGCCATTTGTCTCCCTTTAATAACCACTAGAAAAGCACCCATGGATCCAACTAGATGTTTTCAAAACCAGTGAGTTATGGGTTTACCACACTGATGTCACTCTTTAATAGCATTCTTTTTGCTGAATTCTAAACTTTCCTTTGGTGCTTTATTCATCTCATCAGTTTCAAAACAAGGACAGAATGTCTTTGTTATTCCTCGCTGCTTCTCTACTTTCTACACAATCAGCAGGGCATTCTATCCAAATGAACGTGCTCAAATTGAAGCACTGATGTATGAGTATGGGCAATGAAAAAATAAAAGGCGGCACTGTATGGCTGGGTTATGGTTTTTCTGTCATTGTGTTTGTTTTGAAAAAATACCAACCCTTGCCAGACAGACAGACACACACACACACACACACACAAACACATAGGCATCATTTTTTTATTCATGTACTTGAGCAAATTGCAGACCAGACCTAAGAGTACTAAATTTGACTAAACAAAAGCAGAACTATATGGTTTTTCTCAGAATTGCCACTATGACAGAGTTTGTGTTTACTATGAAAGCTCCAATCTCGTACCATGTCTCGGACCAAGTCCAGCTCTGACTCATTCTCCACAAGTCCCAGGTCTGGCATCACCAATAACTTAAAAAATGCTGAAATTAAATAAGCAATTTAAAACAAGGAGACAGTGCCACATTGTCTCCATGCTCTATTATATTTGACCTTTTTAATGTCTTCCTGCTAAGCAGACCGCGCCTGGAAGACAAACCTTTTGCAGCCATCGATGCATGTATGATTTTAACTCATGCACACACGCAAACAAAGCATGGTCTTATATTTCATTTCAAATGAATGAAATGAATGTTAAAGAGAGAAAAGGTAATAATGAGATCTGTGTGAAAATGAACCATTCTGCTGTTCAATAGGAACAGTAGAGGACATTAAATTTAAATTTCAGTACAATGACAGTCGGGACATCATTGGTAATTAATGATGGCACCTTGGACCTTTTCCTCCATCTTACTCAACATCAAATAGTAATGCTCAGGTTATTAAGACCATTTTAGGAGAATTCATTTGGCATCAACAAGTTTCTTAAAGCCAAATACAAAAAAATATTATACTTTATGGAAAAATGCTGTCATGAGACTTTTAGAAAAGTGTATCCTCTTTGACAAGGGCTGCGCTTTATAAATAACTGAAACAGTTTGTCCATCTTCCTCTTGAAATTCCTCCAAACTCAATTTCTCTTTGGTTCACTCCCAAAGCCTTCTGCTAGCAGCAGCTCTGGCCACTTAGAATATATTAAGTAGTTCAGGACAAGGTAGATCAAACCTGAAACTACATTTACATTATCATACCTCCTAATTGCTGACATTTTTCAATCTGACAGTCTGTAGATATGAGGGGGAGTAAAGATCACCCTACCTCAGCTCACTGCTTTCATGGCTCACTTGGCTGCCTGTTATTTCCCTGATGGCCTTTTAAAAGAGGCTCATTCATCACTTCCTGACAGCATGTGTCTCTGTCTAACTTCTTGAGTCTGATATGAAATAATATTTTAAAAAGTCAAGTCAGTCATTGTGATGCTTCTGTGTTGTGATATCTATCACCGTGGTGCATGGACAGTAATTATGTGTGTGGGCCTGTTTGTGTATATGTGTGTGAGAGAGAGAGAGGCAGAGAGAGGGAGAGATACACAGAGAGAGGCATGAAAAAAAGAGTAAAAAGGAAAAATGAAGCAGAAAACAAGCAATTGTTGTGATTAACCGATGGGATATCCAAGGTCAGGATTCCCACTCTACATTTCATGAGGGGAGTGAAGAAGAGTCAGACGAGGAAAGCCCCAATAATGAAGAGCCGTAGCCGTGTGTTACTTAATGCCATGTGTGGTGCCCAGTGTCGAGCCCACGCAGACCCTGATCACAGCATAATGGTTGCCCTCAGGACACATGTGTTACAGTTCCTATACGACTTAATGAAAGAAAGATGTCTCTCTGCAGCACCCAGAATTCTCTCCAACTCTTCAGCTAATAATACCTTTGTATGTTATTCATCTCTGCCACAATACCCCACTATTATATTCAAATGATGCATGCAGTTTATGTGTGTGTGTAGGACTGCCAGTCAGCTTGTGTGTGTGTGTGTGTGTGTGTGTGTGTGTGTGTGTGTGTGTGTGTGTGTGTGTGTGTGTGTGTGTGTGTGTTTGTGTTTCCGTTCTCTGTCAGTGAATATGGGCATGTGTGCACATTTTCTGACCTGCATTTCTAAAGCAATATAGACCACATTAAAACTAATTCGACTCTACGTTTTTCTGTGAGTGTGTGTCAATGTGCATGCACGTGCGCCTGCGGTGTAGTTAGGGCTTCTTCTGTGCTGTTTCATGAAGTTCCTGTTTCAGTCAGACAGGAGGGCTCACGGTATGCCAATCTGGCATAACTTGCTGGGATAATAAGAGACTAGGCTTTGGTTTGGATTGTTGATTAAGCATTATTCAACAACACAAACAAGCTACTGTTTAGCCATGCACATCTTAAATGCTTTGCACTCTAAAAGGCACAGCATGATTTGGTTTTGGGAACTAAGAAGAAATGTGAAAAGCATTTAGAACAGGACTAGATGAAATGTCAGACACTGCATGTGCAGGTTAATCACTGTATCACCAGAAAGGCTCTACTCCATTTGCATGTTCACTATTTAGTTATTTTCATATGTTGCACATATCGCTTCTTTTTCACAGCCCATAATAAAACAACTTAGGATCTCACCTTCATGAATTTATAACTAGGACACTAATATCCTAGACAATGCAACATGTGTGAAAGTGTTGGAGAGGGGAGTTTTTACTTATTGCACAACACAGAACCATGCCAAACGGCCTCCTTTAGAAATAAAGAGTGTAAATAAAGAGAAATTTTAACAGTGCAAATAATTAAGAAACAGGAACAAGTCCAAAACATACACTTCAATATTCATGTTTTCTGGCCATTTTGGAAGTGTTGTTATACCCTTGATAAGTAGCCAAATAAAATGGAAAAATAACAGAAAGTGGAAAAAAAAATATATATTTTTTTTGTTGTTTACACAACAACCAATAGGCGGGTGAAAAATGTGTGAAAAATAATGAGGCAAAATGCTTTCTCTAATTTTAATTCAAAGTGGCTCTCTCAAAGAGTTCTCTAATCTTTATTGCTCCCACAAAGGCTATGAAAATCTCACCATTACACAAGTGCCCCCCTGAAAAATAATGAGACTAGTTCCATTCTTTGTGATGCAAAAAAATAATATTAAAAAAATAATAGAAGAAATAAAGATGGGAAAAAATGCATGCAATTTATGAGGACACAAAATATGTAATCTCGACTGTTTTTCTGCGAGTATAAAAACAAAAACTTTAAATTAAAAACTATTTTGGGCAAAATGGACAATGCAAGCTTTTGACAAGCAGTGCCTGGACTGTCTGAAAAGGTGAATTCTGCATTTTAGTTTTGCCAATTTTCTCTTTTGACTGTTCTTGTCTTGTTACCTGATGCTCTTATGCAAATAGCTTTTCTGTGAATATGACCACTAATATGAAATGCACCATTTTGTTTCTGCTTTGCTTATTAGTACAGTGGTTGAAACAGTTCAAACCACAAACCAATAGTTAAGAGTTAAGGAGCTGGAAACAGCTGTGTGAAGGAGGTGACCGATCTTGAAGAGAAGAGTTCACTCACAGCAAATAAACAACAAGTTAAGAGTCAACAAAAAACATATGAGCAGGACAAGCTTGAAGAACACTTCTTTTTACAACAATTTTCTATTTATTTGGTTGCTTTTCAGACACTATTTTGCACTCTACATGTGGAGAATGTGTTCTGAAATCATATATTTTGTTATTGCTTGGATTTAGCTCAAGAAAAAAAGTCATGCTGAGTGACTTAATCGTTATTGACAGAACATGGCCTGGGCTCCTTAACTGACTTGCAATGTCTGTCTTTTCAGCTGATTTTAAAACGGTCTCGTTCTCATGCTTTGAGACATTTGTGTGCGGAACATGAAGCCAGCGCAAGAGTCATGGGGTGAGACTTTAGAGGAAGATAATGAATCTAATAAAAGGAAGGTTGTCTTTGACATTTTGCCATTGACTTCTTAGCTTAGATACGAGTGGAATGTGTCAAGGCAGAAGAAAAGTAAATAAATTACAGGATCTTATTCTCATTTATGTGTTGAAACAAAAGGTTAAACAGAGCCACTGATGCATCCTGCTGAGTCCCCTGTCGGTAAAATGTAGTGAGTCTTGGAGCTTTACCTTACTGTCGTCTTATACTTGGAAAAAACACGGGAGTACATTAAACTCTCCCTCCCTACAAACAGCATACAGCCTGCCTACACATGTTGGGTGCCTGTTGTACTTTAAGATACATAGATTAAAGATATCTATCACAGGAGTACTTCATTGTGTTTCATAAATATTCAGTCATCTGCCATTAACATTCACAGGGCCATTGCTCCTGTTTTGAGGTACTTTTTCTTTTAAACCTTAGGACATTGTCTGTTTATCTTCAAGTTTTTTTTTTTTGTTTTTTTGTTTTTTTGTGAAATCATCTGAAAAATGAAACTGATCAAATTACAGATAAAAAGCTAATTACTGTAAGAATGCTGGGTAGATTATTATTGATTACTGTGAGCCATCCATAATCATTCTTTTTCCATGATAGATTTTATATCGGTCTAAATTAAGACTATATTACTGTCTGCCAATTCTGCTTTCTTGTCGAATTTGCTGCATAAACCAGCCAAGAAGGATGTTTGCTTATGTAGGCCGAAGAGATGAGCACTAGAAAGAAATCTGACCATGGCAGAATGCAGTGAGTTAACATTCAATGCTTTCGATATGTCAGGGTTACACATTCATGCTACATGAGGGCATAGGTGTCAAACTGTGGTCCGCGGGCCACATTTGGCCCGCACTGTAAATATATTTGGCCCGCAAAGCCATGCCAAATGACGATTAGAGCTGGCTCGCCGGTATAGGCTACAGGGCATGTACCACTAATTCGACAAATCCCGGAAATTTCTGCTGGTGTTTTAGGCACGAAAATCACAACATGACCCATAAACGTCCTCTCCTCTGTGTACAGTAGTCATAGCGACCTTATGCTAATACTGGCACTTAGGGAGAAAACGTGACTTTGCATGTGTGCAATATAAAGTTATATATTGTATAGTATTAAGCTATGCTTGTTCCATATTTAGTTTTTAAGCAAAACTTGTTTGGGTCCATGTGAAAAGGTTCATTGTTATATCTGGAGGAAGATTTTTTTCAATAAATATCAATGTTGGCACGTGAATTTGTCCCAGTTTTGAATTTTGGCCAACTGTGTTTGACACCCCTGATAAAGGGAAAGATACAAGGTTATGGGATGGATTAGCTTAGAAAAAAATACAAATAATATAAGACACTGTAAAACAGCCAAAAAGATGCATTATTAAACAGCAGCTTCTTCTTCGGTAGACCAGCCTCCTCTGCTTTGTACATTAAAGCTTTCATTTTTTTGACCATATTTCGTAGAAATGATGCTCGCACACAAATGAATCTAGAATTGATTGTATACAATAGGTTTCTAAGGACATTTGTCAGAATTTACAAATATAAGGTTGCTACGGTGACTCAATATTTTCCAGCAATTACAGAAGAATATTAGCTGCGTTATCCCCCCCAACCCCCACAGCCTCAACACATACACATACACACATACACGCACACACACCCGAGGGATTTTCCAGTAATCTGTGGTTCAAAATTGCATAGTAATAGCATAGTAAATCATCTGATAGATCACTATCAGAGATCTGTGTTTTCTGACCAGAATTTCTTATTCCTTACAATTAATCAAGGATTTTTCATGACTGGTGGCCTGATAATCTATTCACCTGGCAACAGATCAAATCTAAATATATTTATGCAATATAATATTTCTACTGTGTGTGCTGTGCAACATCATACAGGCAACATTGTTGAAAAAAAACACACTACGCCAATATGATATGTTGTTAGCTGGTCCTAGAAAAGGAATGTCTGTCAAGTATGAGTAACCCTCTTTCTCACTCACTCTCTCTCAGGCACGTGTGTGTGTGTGTGTGTGTGTATTTGCTTGCTGATTTTGTTCATAACGGTTGCAAATTGTAACTTTACACTTTAAATGCTCCTAAAAGTCTGGAAAATTAACAAAAAGGGCTATGAAGCACATTGCACCTTTTCATTGTAGTTACGCTTTAGGTTCCCCTGCCAATGGTTTCTAATTCTACCAGTTACCCAAAGTGCTTGTCATAGAGAAATGCATCTGGCACTGAGGATTAAATAATTACCACTTGCCATTCCAGTATGTTCATTTTAATAATAATGAGTATTTAGCAGTTGAAATAAAAGAACAAATCCAGTTCTGTAAAGCTGCATATGGTCTGCAGTTGAAGCACTTTTCTTTCATAACTGAAAAGGTGCTTTAGTGTTTTTCCTTTAATTCACTAACACATATATAATGATGGCACTAAAAGTACTATCGTCATGGGAAGCTCGCAGTTAAGTGTGTTGCATAAGAACTTCCCAATGAGGAGCTGGGTTAAGACTGCCAATTCCGTGATTAATTATTGGACAA
This sequence comes from Fistularia commersonii, assembly GCF_037954325.1. Taxonomy (NCBI): domain Eukaryota; kingdom Metazoa; phylum Chordata; class Actinopteri; order Syngnathiformes; family Fistulariidae; genus Fistularia; species Fistularia commersonii. The sequence goes on along the minus strand of NC_141300.1, from coordinate 7,874,750 downwards.
AAGACCTCCAGAATCACAGGTGAGGGAAAAAATGTTTCTTTGGAAGCCAGTTGTTGTCAAACAGGGAGACCAATTACTCAATATCAAAAAGTAATTATTTTCTTTTCGTTCATGCTGAACTCTCCACCGCTGTCCACACAAAAAAGGAAATCTCTTTATTTCTGACAGTATTAATCAGTGTGAAATGGCCTGAAACATACCAGGTGTCACCAAGTTCAAGGAGAAAACATATCTGGAAAAACAATATAGCAACATACGACTAGGCCTTCCCCATTATTAGCGTGCACTCTCCCATTTGTGATCAAACGTGATGTATGAAAGATCAATGCACATGTTCGTAAACAAAGCTTCGAAACACAACCACAAAACAAGTTTTTAGATTTATCTAAAAACGTGATTACCAAAGAGTTATCACACACTGTAATAGATATCTTGTACATAATCAATTCTATCACAGAGAAAAAAATGACTGTTTTGGTTTTCCCTCTACACATGAAACTGCTGTTGTATGATCAACGTAAATTTAAATCAGTTTTACACTGTTTGCCCTCCGCAATTAAGAAGCTCATCAGTAACTCTGATTCCACAGCACTCTGGTCCCATTTGTTAAAAATTTGTTAATTGATTCATTCATTTATTTATTTGGTTGGGACGGCGCATGTTAATGAACACACATGAGACATGCCTGTAAACACACCACTCCCGATTGTAGCCATGGGCTAATTTGCATCCGGTGTCCCACAATTGCGCTCACAAACACATTCTCATTCATCCTGACCTATTGTACATGTTTTTAGGGGTAGGGGAAACCTACGCAGACACGGGAAGGCCCCCATCAGGCCCGGGAATCAAATTCGGGACCTTCTAGCTGTGAAGCACGAGCACTAACCGCTGCACTATGTGCTGCCTAATTCATTCATTATCTATATTGCACTCAGAGTCACGGGGGGCTGGAGACTATTTCAGCTGTCATTTGGTGAGAAATGAGGTTCACCCTGGATTTGACGCCAATCGATCAAACCATTCACACTTCATATAGAGACATACAATAATTCACCTTTTCATTGACATGATTGGGCAATTTAGGGTATCCTATGAACTGACTGCAAGTTTTTGGACTGTGGGAGAAATGGAAGAGCCTTGCAGAAACCAATGCAGGCACGGCAAGAACATTCAAACTCCAACATGTCGGCATCAAACCAGGTACCAACTGTGAGAAAACCATTTTGTAGGAGTTCTTATCTCGGGCCAATATCAATCTACTGAGCTTTGTTTCGCCACCTAATGCCAAAAAAAAGTAAATAAATGAAATTAAATGGATTGCTTTTTTAAAGATTTAATTTTATTAAAAATTTAATTTTACAAGATTTTTGACAATTTATGTGATTATTTTTATGTTTTATGCTCTGTTGTTTATTAAAGGGATTTTGTTGAAGAAACCAGATGGCGAGGGAAATAATACATTTTACCATAGATATGTTCTTAAGCATATTGTTGTCTAATTTCATAATACCAGCATGAAAACATTTAATTTGGGATCTAATTTATTCCCATGATAACTGTCCTAGCAGGTCAAAACTCACAGCACAGATGATCTCATAATGAACAGTTCACTGGATTTCATTGCATAAAACGCTGCAGCGTTACTAATAAAAATTAGTTGAGGCTGTTTTGGATTTAGAGTTTTAATTATAATGTTTGCCAGCATAATGACATGGATTATAGAGGGAAAAAAAAATCAAACCATCAGCAATGTTGAGAAATTAACCTGTGTTTGAAAAAACTCAATGTTTGGCTACATTGACTCATCTTAATCTGAAACAGTGGTCTTTAAATTTGCCAATGCAATTATTTGCCATGAAATTTTGTAATGATTTCCTGAAAAGCCATTCCCTAGTGTCCAAATATTCCCTGTTTTTGCATAGATTTACACCTTTTCTTAGTAAAACTCACATTTCAGTCAGATATTATTGTTTGCTGAGTTTCCCTGAGCTCCATCTTCAGGTTTCTTCATGTCACAACTGCTTATGAGACTTACGCCCTCTCTCGGTACAGAATATTTAATTAAAAATACAATCACAAGTATAAAGCTCAATGATACAACTATATTTGCCAACTCAAGCAGTTTTTGGTTTCTGTTTTTTATAATAATCTTTGTGAGGATTACTTTCTCTTGAACTGGAAAACTTCCCTTCTTATCACTCCATCCCTTCAGCACCCCACTACCCCCTGCCTGCAGCCCTAGGGCTGGAGATGTAATCCATAAAATTGGTCCATAAAAATCATGAGTCAGATTTAACAATAATATTGATTTGTCAAACTTTTCCCTACACTTTTGGTCAAACAATGTCCAATCACATAATTTGATTAATCATTATATTTTGAGTCCCAATGTAGGTTGGTGACTTTAGATAACTACTGTAGGAAAAAACAGACTTCAGATAGGCGTGCCGTGTGAGGAACTTAACTATACGTGGAAAAATGCGCTCAGCTCAAATAGTGAACACCACCTGGGCTCTTTATTATAATCATAAACACAAAAGGTTTTGCCAGATAACTCCAGACTATGCATCTATTGTTCCAATGAAACATTCCTGGTGAGAGAACCAGTATCCTAAAAAGACTGGGAGAAAAAAAGACAACTCAGGGACCAAGACAGCAGAATCATTATGAGCCCCAAGGATAAATAATCCTTAACGCAGCATGGCATAGCTTGGCCAGGGCTTGTCAAACGGGCCTCAGATAGCATAGCCCGCAGAGCCCAACATCTCAACAAGTATACAGGAAATCCAGATAAATACATAAATAAATAGGAGTGTTGTAATTGGCAGCCCTGTGTTGTTTGAGAATACCTCTGTATATTTGGACTGCTACTTGAGGCTCCATGCACGCCTCTATATACTGGGACTATATGGGTCTTTCATGGGGCTACAGCGAGCCAGGCTTGCACGGAAATGAATGTAGCGTTTCATAATCGTGAAGGTAATTTTCGACGGGCCACACTTCTGGGTGCTCAGTGTTTAACCTGCAAAATATAGACTTAATACGTTCTCATGTCAATACGCAACATTTATTTCACTGATGTTGTAGAATCTCTATACCCAAACATTTTGCATGATCGTGGTTGGACTCGGTGGCTTTGGAGCAGCTATATAAGCAAATAAGTCTCTTTTAGTCATATGGTATTGAATATTCATGTATCTGTACTCCCGATCCTACTCATGTTCAAAGTCTGAGCTGAGCTCCTGTTTGGCAAGAGTCAGGGTACACCTTAGACAGGTCCCCAGTGCAGTAGAAGGTTGACACATCCAAACAAACACTCAGTCATGGGTTGCTTTCAATTAAACTGACTTGCGTGTATGGGGAAAAACCGAAAGAGAGAGCTCTTTGAGACAAAAGCACCTCCTCATTCTCCCTCAGGATGCAAAGAATTCTTTTTTAATACAACAGTAAAAATTTGGAAAAACAACAAACTTCCAGCTGAAAATCTTTCAATTCTCAGAAAATGGCATTGAAAATCTGAAACATTATCAATATGTAACACAAAAAAATTTAATATTTGCCCATTTAGACCTTTGCATATTTGTATCTTTAGGTCCGATATCAAATACTGACCTATGCACAATATGTCGACATGTGTGTTTGTATATGGGAGTTCGATGAAATTCAATATGGGAATAATTTCCCACAACAGCATCAAATTTTAACACTGTACCTTATAAATGAAGCCATCACATTATTTTATTCAGCGTTTTTGTTAGTTGCTTTTTTGTGTGCATCCAAACTCTAACACTGCACTTGATGCCTCACACTAACCAAATCTGCATGTTGGGAACAAGCATGCTGCCAGTTTCTGCTCTCCTGTGTTGTTCTATTCTGCTTCTCTGCCAAAGCTCTGGAGAAGCAAAGAAGGAGGGATAAGCAATCTTCTTATGAACAACAGCTAGAACTCGGGACATGTTTTAAATTTGGACACTAATGCTGGCTGTTTTTATGGCCCTTCTGTAATATGTTTTATGTGCCTCCCAAACACTGGAATGGAGCCTGCATCACTCTACCCCTTCTATATCCACTTCATACATCATATGGAGAAGCTGGATGTCATTGCGCCCTGAGTGGCTGTCCTTCCTTCTGTTCCTACAAATAGTCTCAGGGCTCAATGTGGGATTATGTAAAAGAAAAGTAAAAGAAAGATAGAGCAAAAGCCAAATTCTTCACAGTTACGTCATGAGACAGAAGAAAGGAAGCAAATGGGGAAAAGACAGAAAAGTAATCTTGCAGTGAAGAGATACAGCATCTTGAAGGTTTTGCTGACCCAAGCAACAAATTGTTTGCCCTTTAATTAAAAACAGAACATATTTGTGGACTTGAAATGGGATATCTAATCTTCAATCGTGGTTGGAAAGAAAAGGGAATGACTCAACCGAGTGTATTTACCAAAAATATACTTGTGTGTTTCTCAAAACAACTGAAAACTAAAAATCATCATTTGTCCTCTGAGAACTTTTTCAACATCTGCTTTTGCAATACATCTGCTTTTATTTGCTGGAAAATGTGGTTGTTTCAAAGGTAATATTTACATTTAATGTTGCTCGTGTCTTATATTGCAAATTCAAGCCATTAATGCTCATTTGGTACCATTTATAAAAAAATAAAAAACATGATTTTTCCCTGTTGGAAGGTAATTAGCTGCATCAGAAAATGCACAGGCTGTGTGTATGTAGAATGTACATAAATATGGTGTTATTATTATCATGAGAGTTTACAGGCAACTCCTCCAGAGTTTCAACTTTCTCTCCTAGTGAAAAAGGCCTTCTCGCACAATGGCTGGATTAATGGTGAACATATGTTAGGAGGAGGACACTCTTCCAGTGGCTGCAATTTAGGATTAGTGGAAACAGTCTGATGGAAACAGCTCAGCTCCCACTCTGTCTTTCACTTAACCTCCTCCTTCTCCCAAGACCTCTCCTCATTTTAAACCCCTCATTCATTTCCCTCAAATCACCAGTTAAATTTTAGGCCTCATTCTTGGTGTGGTTTTTCTCAGAGGAGAAAGATAAACAAGACAGACAAAAAATGAAGTGGGACAGAGAGGAGGATGGATAAGTCCCTGGATGCTAGAGACCACTGCTTTGTGGCAGTAAGACAGACTGGCAGTCAAGGACATTGCTGCTCCAACAGCAATAGTGCCGAGCTATATCTTACACACAAAATACACTTGCGTAAGTTTTCTGTCTTCAGAGTACAGCAATGGCACTAGCTTGAACTGTCAGAGGGACACACACGCACATGCACGCACACACACACACACACACGCACACGCGCGCGCGCGCGCTCATGATATCATGGTAATCCTCCTCAATCCAGGCTACTGTCATGGAGGTATGAAATCCTGCCAAGGACATGTGAGAACTGACACCTAACCAGAACAAATAAACCACACCGTAAGTTTTTCCCCCTGCTGCAGGAACTCAGAGAAAGGGAGAAAATGGAGGAAAGAAAAATGGAGTGAGTAGAGAGAAAGTTAGAGAAGTTTAAAGGGGAGAAAATCCCGCAGCACGCGGCTCAGAGTGTGCCTCGCGTGCAACTGCCTCCCACCCACAGAGTCAGTCTCCAATACGCTGGGCTGCTCCTTCTGTTCTGAGATAGAGAGAAAACTGAACCTGACTTGCACATGACGACCAGCACAGACTGGACAAATAAAAACAGAGCAATGACAGACATCCATGTAGTTCACCATACAAGACAGAGAGATCATTTAAGATTAAGCAAAACAGGACTATATTAAGTTAAATGGCCATTAAGGAAGAAAGAGAAATTAAACACAAAAAGTTAAAGCAGAGCTGAGGTCAGCACGCTTGAAAGGAGCTGTTATGTTTTGCATTCAACTTGCCATTTTAATTTGTGTTTTTCTAAAGCTGTACTGATTCATTTATTTGCATTACCGATGATTCAGTTACTAAGTGTAATGTGAAACTAACAGGACATTGCAGTTACCCACAAACCATTTTAACATTGTACAGTTCATTGTTTCGGTATGCCTGCCGCATGTCCAAAACAGCATGCAGTTATTCCACTTGTGCACTGCAAGTGTGATAAAGCAATGAATCTAATCATCTGGGACTTTTGGTTGTATTTTCCTAGGATCAAGTGGTATCAAATTAATATTAAAGTTATGGCTGATACAATAGTAGGGCAGCATCATGCTGCAATAATTGGCAGACATCATGATTTGCAGCATTTCTTGTTTCTCTGTATTTCAGGAACCTGCTATTTCTGTTTGTTTGTTTTTAATTCAAGCATTTTTTTCACTGGAAAGCCTCATTGTGATGCAATGTTATTGAGTCATATCTTTGCAATATTTCCAAAATCATTTCTGGAGCTTCTATTTGGATTGCATCCAAAGGAAGACTTATACAGATGATTGAGAGTCAAAGTCACAAGAAACCAGAGGTTGGAAACAGCTTAGAACACCCGCTTTAAAATTATTAGTAATTAAATGATACACATCTTCAAGACGTAGATGTACAGTAGTCCTCTCGGTTTGCCAGCCTCCTGCTTGAGGGAAATAAGGATACCCCTGAAGTGAGCATCATCTTTGACCCCAGTTCTCCTTCCAAAGATCAATCTTTAAATTTCACCCACTTTTGGTTTAACTTGAAAAGCTCAGTCTTCAAATTTCATCCACTTTTGGTTTAACTTGAAAAGAATGTTTACTAAACACCATTTCAACCACAAACTGCCAACACTTTTTCTTTAATCAAAAATGTTTTCCCTGACTGATAAAAGAGGACAGTGTGTGTATTTAGAGTGGATTTTTACTGGGTTCTAGTGGATAAAAGCTTCCAGATTCCAATTGATCACAGTTTTATCTTGTGACATGTTATTGGTTTTGATTTTTAAGAGACAATTTTTTGCTTCAAAACTGTGACAGACTGCAATAGCTTTCTTCCTCATCAAAATATCACAAAGTTATAGATGCACCACGTGGCATGTTGGTTTTTTTTTTTGTTTTTTTTTTCAAAGTCAACACAATGTTGATTTTGATGACAATAGGTTATTTGTTATCAATCAGTTTTTCAGTTCACGGTCAACATATTTTATGCTTGGGCACATACTGCTACACTGTACAGTTACTATATTTTTGGCGAGGGCAAAGGGAAAAACATTTGAAGACTGAATTGGCCAAATAAAAGTGAATGCAGCAAAATGGTGATGCAAAAATGGAATGGCAAGGGAGATTTTACAAGTATATGGCATGTTATGGTGAGGTAGAGAAGATGAGGGGCTCATGCTGTATATGTAGACTGTGGACAGTGGGGGGAAGGAGGCCCATTCCTGACCTCAGCTGCCGCTGCGGAAATTATCCCACCAATTATCCAGGACGTATTCCCCTAGTGCTCTAAACACTCAGCGGCAGGCTTTTACGATCTTAGGAAACTTTCTGTGTTGTTTTACTGTGGTGACCTCACTTTGGTTAGCATGTACTATGTCTCTGCTAGGAAGAGAGACTGCTACCCGTTAGACCCAAAAATATGACATCAACAGGAAAGAGAATTTAAAGGACCAGTGTGTAGAATCTCATGACATCTAGCAGTGAAGTTGCAGGGGGGTGCAATGGCATCCCTGAACTCATCCCTTCCCTTCATTAGTCTACAAGTAAACCTTTGTGGCATAGAGGCGGGGACCATAATACTTATTACTCAAAATACATTTTGATTGGGGGGGGTCTTTACACAATGTATTTATTGTAAATACCTTCTTCATCATGATTTACATGACTTGCACAGCTGCATGTCTACCAGAGAGGCCCAAGGAAACTGGATCCACTTGAATGATAAGCTGTGGATAATCAAACCCACTGAGAAGCAATGGCTTTGCCTCCTTGATGTGTGGCAGTGGCAGGTCTTTGAGATGATAGAATCTCTCCTGCAAAGCTTTGACAAAGCGTGGTAAAAAAGACTTCAGCTGTGGATTCAATTGGCCTTTAAGGCAGGCAGACAAGAAAATTGCACAAGGGCTCTATAATGATTCAAATCTCTAGTTTGACCAACAAGATCCTTCCTTTTTGATCCAAATGGTCAGCAGCTTAACGTAAGAGGATGGTTCATTCCAAGTCATCATTAATTACAGCACTTACAGTGAAAGATATGGCTAAACCTGAGTTAAACATGTCAGTCAATATTGGTAAAATGTTTCTGTTCTTAAATGTTAACAGATTCTGCAACATTCTTTCATATATCTATTTTATTGAGTGTAGCAAATGTCTGAGATTGTAGCTGTAAAGCTAACTCAAATGGTGCACTTCACTGCTGGGTGCTCAAAGCATCATCTCCAGCACCTTGTTCTCGAATAATTTCACTGGCATATGTTTCTTTGATGGAACTTCATATTTATAGCTATAATGTCTTGGGTGGCGGTGCAGTGGCTGACAGAAGGGAAGGCTTTTTGGAATTGATTAAGTGCTGGCCTCTATTGATCTTTTGATCCTCAGCATAGCCCAGTCAATTAACAAAGTCTGCAAGATTCTTCATCCGGGAATTGTTGCTGTAGAAGTGTTGATGGGAATTTTCCACATTGATGGGAATTGGCTTTGAGGTTGTGTAAGAAATAAAAGAAGAGCTGGGACACTTGGAACCCCCATCTGAACTCAATCTACTCATGGATTCCAAACTGTATGTTTAACTCTCAGCTTCAGTGGCATGAAGACCTGATGTCATTTTACAATTGTGATTAAGTAACACCTAAAATCTGAAGTTCATCTGAGGCATCGGATGTGCATTAAAAGGTACCCTTCCTTATGATGTCTGGGATGTAATGAGACATAATAACTTGCACTGAAAGCACTATCTGGTTGTGTTTTGGACGGCAAAGTAAGTTAATTGTACAGAGAAACTTTTGTCAAAATCTTCTTGTAGTAACTGGACTTGATTCTTCAGTTTGTATAAGAAGCCTCTCAGATGAGAGGTTAAACATCTTCAACGGAAGAGAATCAAGTCCAGTTTCTATGAGAAGAAGATTTTCACAAACATTAACCATAACCTGGATGACTGAGAACCTCATGGCATGACACACATGACAATAAACACCCTGAATCTTTGAATCTTGAATCTGTTGGCATTTAACTAACTTTTAATCACTAAATATTTTCATTAGAGGTAGGTACTGGGAGAACCATGGATTGAAAATGACTGACAAACTATTTTTGGTATGTTTATATTGTGTTTATTTGTTTGTTGGTTGGCCCTGCAACTGACTGGCAACCAGTCCAGGGTGTGCCCCGCCTCTCACCTGATGACAGCTGGGATCGGCTCCAGCATCCCCCGCAACCAGGATAAGCAGCAGAAAATGGTTGGATAAATGGATGGATGTTTGTTGGTTGGTTTTTACATCACTACCAAATTATTTTTCTGCATTTTTTTTAACTTCCAAATAGTACTGCCATCTGCTGGTATATATTTATTTTCAATCACACATTTGCTGGCTGCTTTCTGTGATTGGTCTCCTTGCAGCACAGCTGATTTGAAGTGGATCAGTGAAAAGGTCTTCATTGACACTGGGTCATTTCTCTGGGTCTAGTGTTACTTCTACTCAAATAGTCTAGTGTTACTTCATCTCAAATACACTAATGCATTTTTGAGATTTTGCTGGTAAAAAATCTCTGTCTGAAAAAAAGGTCAAGGAAGGGTGCAAGAAAAAAAGTATATTCATGTTTGGAATCCTTGGACTGTCATGACATCTGTGGTGAATTTGACAGCAGTGGGTAAGATATTTGAACTAATATGATAATGCTATATTACACAAAAAACGAAAACAAATTAAAATCTATAAAATAAATAAATTTACAAAAATAGAAGTGGATGAAACTATAAGTGTTATACGATGCAGAGCTGCCATCTGGTGACAGATTTGCTTTCCTTTTTTTTGCGAGAGATATCTATAGATGAATGATACCTTACCAACACTGCCAACCGTGACTAGTATGTAAAAATAACTACTGAAGTGTTACAACATTGTCTTTACAATGACATACTATCTCCCATTGTGTTCTGGATTATTCCAAATTAGGTTTCTTTCACATCCCTGTATAATTCAATTCCAATTTATAGAAAGAGACAGAGTGAGGTAGATAACTGGGGGTTGGGGACAACAGATTTCTCCCCCTCATTCCATTGACTTTCATATTGACATGTGCCTATAGCTGTCTTCTTGTTATCCTGAGATATGGCCCTGACAATAAGATCTGTAGATGTGTAGGCTCACTTCCATTCAAATGATTACATTTGCATATATGTCTATAATTATCTGAAAAGTGCTTTTTTATCAATGTGCTACAATCAGTGTGCTAATTGATACATTCACTGTCTCTTCCAACCATTACTTAGTCACGGACACAGTGGAGTGACAAATTTCCAGTTAACCTACTGCTTGTTTTTGGATTGTGGGTGGAAACCAGTGGAAACCCCTACAGACACAGAGAGAACAAGCAAACTCCATACAGAAAGGCCCTCTGTAAGGAGAACCATGAACTTTCTCACTGTGAAAAGTCATAATTACTGTGCTACTGTGCCGTCTGTAAGGGGGACGAGGGGGGGTCGGTGTCTTGCCCAAAGACAATTCAGCATGTCAGGGGGGGCATACTAACTAAGCCACAGCCGATATAAGTTTCATATTCATTTTTCACATGAGACAGAGCATGGTGAATAGTCCTGGTTAATCCCAGTGGGACCGTATGTGGGACAGACTCCAGGAGTCAAATCATTAACATACGTGCTTTTGCGGCAACAGGAGCAGAAGAGATGGGGAAAGACGCGGGACAGCTCTGCTGCTAGCAGTGCGATGAAAACATGGGCACAAAGTTACATAGATTTCATTTTTGACTTGTGGAAATAAGATATGGAAAGCTAAAGTGAAGACCAGAAGTTCAAATAAATAATTGTATGTTTATGCTCAATGTGTGGTTCAATATCTTTCCCGAATAAATCAACAGGGGAATCAAAGGAACAGCTGAAAATTAAAATCCTCATTAAGAGAGGATTAATGGTTGCATGTAATTGCAAGTGCATACATATTAAATCTGTATCTGTAGTCCATCCAGCAATCCAAGCACGATAATACAATCTACTGAGCACATTGAGTACTATGACTGAGGACGTGAAGTAACCATCTTGTACCTGGACGGTGCTCAGGAAAAGAGGGGAGTTCAGGGAATTCACCATTTAGTTTCTGGTTCAAGCCTCATGCACCCTGAGACAATGTTGATTTGCCTTTAAAAAAGATACCGCATTCCTAATTGCTCCTGATGAGCTTCTTGGCACTGTGTTCCAGTACAGTGCAAGTGTGTCTCACATTCACACTCCAAATGAGGCATGGCAGAAAACCATTTTATGTACTGCTTGAGTATTCACATCTGCCTTAAAAACAAAACAGTTTCCAGTGACTAATAAAAGAACAAAAGTGCAAATACTCTCTTTAGGTTGTGAAACTAAAGAATTTCATTATATACCAAAAGCTGTGGGTCCCAATCCATCCTATATATTTGTATCTTTTGGGAAACAATGTTAACATTTTCAGGGATGCCTCTTCTCTCCTGGCGCAATAAAATAGCATATGAAAAACTCCTATATCATAAATTGTGTTCGTGAAATGTTTTTTCCATCATGTGTCCATATCAGCAGCTCAGTTAGAGGAATGTGAACAGAAGCTGTGTCAGAAACACACTACACTTTACGTAGTACAGAGACGTGATTTTAACAAACTTTACACGGTCTTATATGGGATCAAATTGTGGTAAGCGATCTGAAAAAGTCAAAATTAACTCAGTGTTTTCTCTTTGCTACTCTGTATAGTAAAGGTATAATTTGATGCACAGTATAACATATACTGTAATTTTAGAGAATTAAGTGCCTTTGAATATACACTTGATGAAATGTGTCCATTCTCACATTTCAAGTAGAAATCTTACTAAGGGCCTAATTTTTGTGAATTTCCTTCCAATATCAATTGCGGTTCTGCGTTTTCAGAGCGCAGGGTGTGGCCAACTTTTCTCTTGGTATTTTGGTGACTAAGGGCATATCGCAGATGCATCTGTGGCGCAGTGTGGTACACAGGGGCCCGATGTATGGCAACAATCATGGCATGCTAGACGTTGTGCAAATTTATCCAACACATTTTCTTTCATATAGAATATCTAAGAGTATTATAAATAACTATAAATGGTGACCCCCCCTCTCTTAACATACCTCATAAGATATATTTATATAGTAGCTGAAGACCAAGAAGACACTGAACATTTCAAAACAAACAAAAATGCTGATTACCAGCTTTATAAGCATTATGTGTTACACAGCTTTTAGTGCGACACCCTCAGGAAGCACATGTGAGATGAGGAATACTGTCAATAATATTATAATGAAAATCTTACCAAAAACAGCTCTGGTTGATAAACGTCTAAACAGATGTAGCTTTTTTCAATGTCAGACAATTTCTTCAATGGTTAAGATGCTCCACACTGGCTTCATAAGCAAAAACATGGAACACATTGACAAACGGACAAGTCTTAGTTGCTTGTAATACAAGTCTTACTTGTTACTCGAGCGCAAACCTGCGGGCTACATCCGGCCCTTTGGCCGTCCCTGCCTGGCCCGTGTGAGGTCAGTCAGAACATTAATTAAAAAAAAAAACTCATACTATTGCTTTCATTTAGAAAACAGTGCCTTTTTTTTTTTACACCAGGATGCACGTATGTACATCCATGACATGTCAGCGTGAACGGAGACGAGTGATGCTAGCCAGTTAGCCTTGAAATATCTCACCTCAAAAAAAAGAAAAGTTGATGCCAAATGCCACGTCCTCAGCAAGACATGGACCGCTAAGTATTTATTTACAGAGGTCAAAGGTAAATCAGTGAGTAAAGACTGCAATTTGAATCGTCACCACATGGCCAAACATCGGGGAAGATACAAAAAACTTCTCTGATGAAGAGCGTGCACGGTAGTCAGATGCTTTGCTAGCTAAACTTTTTTTTTTTTACAAAGCTTTGCACAACCAGAAATGCAGTTTTCAAGGGAAGTTACACTGTATCCCACATAATCGCCAGAAAAAGTAAGCTGTTTATGGAAGGAGAATTTATCGAGTGTTTGTTGGGCTCTGCAGCAGAGAAAAAAGCATGCATTTGAGGGCGCGCCTCTCTTGTAACACACTGTGATGCAGAAGGTTGAGAGATTGCAGGAGTTTCACCTGAAGGGCAGAGTGGTTAACTGAATATTTTCTCTGGCTTTGGATGAGAGCTGCGACGTTCTCGACGCTCCCCCGGCTACTCATCTTGTTACGTGAGACGACTGAAGACTAAAATGAAGTTCACAAATGCAAACATGAAGTTAAACAAATCCAGATTCTCTATCACTGATGAACAACTCTCAACTGCCTTTCCTAAATCTACTTGATACAGCCAGATTTCAGTGCACTTGTTTATGCTTAAGTCAGGCTGGCTATCTCTCACTGTCCAAATAAAAAGAACTGAAAATAAAAAAATCCAAAGCATTTTTTGTATAAAGTGGATCAACTGCATATCTTTAACATTCTGCAAAACACCTTTTTAGTGTTTGCGAATGTCAACACGTAAGACCTTCTGAAAAGACTGACGTAATAATTACTTTTGTTTTTTAATGTTTATTACTTCTAAAGGGAGTACTTTCCCGTTTTACTTTCACATTTGAATAAGTATTTAAAGAATCTCCTTATTATTCTGACAACCAGAATCGTAAATTTATGTCTATGTCATCATTGGTTTGGGCCTCAAACACCGTTCAGGTTTCTCATGTGGCCCCTTGTAAAAATTAATTGCCCACCCCTTCCCAAATAGGTTCAAAAAGTTACTACATCAGTTACTCCTCATTATTTATGCAGGGTGAAAGGGTAGGTCATCCATCTGATATTGATGCAGATCTTTGCCATACACTGAAATAGCAGAGCGTCAGAGATTGCATCTGGATGCAAGCACAAATTGTTTGCCAGAACAAATACCAAAATTGAATTGCAAGGACACACCCTTAACTCCAGCCACACGCCTGGCAAAGCATTGGCAGGCTTATGCTGTGGGACAAATATGGATATACAAATCAAACGTTTAAAATTGAGCCAAAGTAACTACAGGCATGAATCTGGAATTGAAACTGCCATGTGTAAGTGCCAGGCTAGAACTCTTTATGAATTCAATAGGGTGTGTCATGTGGTGGGTGTTTTTGTGTTTGTATGTGGCAAGTTTTATTTTACAAATTGCTTCGGAAACAAACAAAGCTTTAATGGAAATGTATCCAGACATAAATCTTTTTTATAAATCACTTAATGGAACGTTTAAGTCTGTATAGTGGGGGAAATGTATGGGGCACTAAAACTGAATCACAGCTTTAGATTTACGAATTACTTTAGCTCGACTGCAGTCCGGCAGACTGCTTTTACACACTTGAGAGCTATAACTTTTTATATAAGTTGTGTTTATCTCGCCTTAATTATGGTACTTGTGCTATAGTACAAAGTGGATCCAGTAGCTGGGAAATTGTTCCAGCATTCCTGTGATCACATCCCAAAGCTAAAGACACAAGTAATAGTTTGATGAAGCTAAACAGAACATATGCAGGGAAAAATGTAATAAAATGTGTAGGCATATCTGATTTTGTATTAATACCTTATTTAAATAGCCCCATGACAGAATTGTTTCTTTTGTCTTACTTTCCATTGACAACTGACTGTAACAACAAAATAATTAATTCATCACTTTTTCTGGGAAGAGGTGTAATATGCACTAAGTTCTTTAAATAGCCATTTGGATCAATCGCCCCGTGCAATTTTACCGCAAAGGCAGAGAGACCTTGAACAGAGAAGGAGACAATGACGCAAATGGTGGGGAGCCAAACGGGAAGCAAAGAGGGTGCCACTATCCCAGTGGAGTTAAAATAAAAGACAGAAGAGGAAGTGGAAAAGGAGAAGTAATAGTGGAAAGCTGGAGAAATGGAGTCAGTTGATAAATACAGGTTATCAATCCCAGCATGGAGCATGAGGTGGCCTGCTGACCACCAAGAATTCCCATTGAGGGTAGGCTCCTTTTTAAGGTAGAAGGGGGAGAGGTACTCTAGGAGGTAAATGGGTATGTGGGAGTCCTCCAAAAACTCTTGATTGCTAGAAAAACACAAATCAGTCAGTCATTTCCCTACTCCCACTCCTCCTCCTTTTCTAGCTTCGGCCCCTCTTTCACTTAGCCAAGGAAATGATCAGTGACTGCTGTTTAAGCAAATGCATAGGCAGCACAGGTTTTGGACACAGGCTCATTGAACTATGGCGTCATGATGGAAAATTCCTGTACATCCAAACAGTTCCGTTCTGTATAATATCAATAACACAAAGTTTCACACTTTGAACTAAATCGAGATAAGACTTGAAATAAGAAATCCTAGGGTAACCACTGCATCCACGTTGATGTTTTAACAGTTGTTAAAGAATACAATGACATAAGGTATGATATCATCGAACCCCTTGATGGACATTTTTTTCCAGGTGGATGATTTTTCATAATTTCATATTGTGGATGTAATCATACTTGAAAGGCTACAGTACTTTCCTAGACCATATCCTTGTTTTCCCTTTAAGCTACTATTCCATATCTTTTTCCACATTAGTGTCCATTTATGAATATGAATGAAAGCTTGTGAAAGAAATTCCATATCGCTCAATTTTCCATGCTGATTGTGGCTACCGAAGCATTCCAGACTGGCGCATGTCATTATGTGTGCCTAATCCCACAATACTCTCCATGACTAAGATAGGGTTTAATAATTCCACTATCTCCACAAGTTAGACAGATGCTATTTTTCTCCTCTGTGCGCACGAACACACGGGTACACAACCGAGAAGGCACCTTGCACAAATATACCTCATTTCAGTTCAATCATGAACTTGAAAGCCTTTTAATACTGCAGGACTTTGAGCAGCCAGTAATGTATAGCTTACAATGTCAAGACACACGTTTTATTTTTATAGAGTGATTTACTGTTAACAATTCCTGCTGAAACCCACCCGACATTACAGAATGAATGGAATGAAGTATAAACATAAATCACCTCATTGGGTCACTCCGTAAGGCAGAATTCCAGGCAAGGGAATTGAGACTGCACAAGCGTGCTCACACACACAAAAGACACACCTACAGCACAGACAATTCTTGCAGGATATATTGTGGTTTTTACTGCTGTTGGCTTGTGTTGCTCTTAACAACCTTTGCTTCAGCACACACACATTCTATCACTCAGCTGCTTCCCAGTCGCCAGCACTGCACTGAGTCAGTGGGTCAATATGGAAGCTGGGGTCAACATGCAAGGGTGCAGGTCACACCTACAGCCAAATGTAAGGCGTAATGCATGTAATGGACTGTCATTCATACACGCTTCTGTAACTATACACTATAAATAACTACAGATCTTATTTACCTGCCGAGGTAATTATCTCCAATTGGTCTGTTTTTTCTTTTTTTTTTTCATTTTTAGTTATTGTTTTTGTGGTGCCTATTTTCATTGGGATGTTTTTCTGTTTTTTTCATGTAAAACAGTTATGGTCTTTAAAAGCAGACGGGAAAGTTTAGAGAGTTTATGTGAGGCACAAAGAACCAAAGAATAAGTAAACAACGTTTCAGATTTTAATGGTAGTCAGTTCCACTTGGTGCTGGCCTGCTTATTACGCCAAATAACCACATATTTCTGACGCAATCACTGCAAATGCACACTAAACTCAAGTCTAATTTGTGTAAATAGGCCATGCAGGGCAGTAGTGTAAACGGGAAGGCTTGGTGGCAAGCAGAAGGGTCAGCTGACTGGTCCCATCGGGAGGCCCGAATCATCCAGCTGGGCAAACAGATGAGGAGCGAGGCCAGCTGCTCTTAATAAGACTGAAGTTGAGCTAACACATAGACTAATGCAAACCACAAGGGGCAAGAATTAGCATGTTGGACTGCATCTTGATGAAAGTGCAAACAAGTAGTCCTATAAAAATCAAAACTATACTTTCCACATTGGTGCATGTTAGCACAAGAGCGCATTTATGTAAACAAAACTATGAAATTGACTGTTGAGAAACCATCCTTCACCCTCCGAAGATGACTGGATCCTAGATCTTTGCAAACACCGGTCATATGAGGACTTGTTTGCCGGCTCTGGCACTCAAAAATGTCATGGTGACACACTGTTGAATCCCAGGGTAAGTTGGGTGAATGAGCTCTAATTAAAAACGTCAGAACTTCCAGCTGTAATTTAACCCACAGCTATAAATATGAGTCAAAGGTATGTTATCACCAAATTAAGATTATCTAACAGTATCTATTGTGAAAGATTAGTTGCACCTAAGATGACCCCTGTTCTCAATGTGCGTGTTTGTGCGTGTTTGTGTGTGTGTGTGTGTGTGTGTGTGTGTGTATGTGTTACCCTCAGGGGAAAAAAATCTTCATTAATTAGGGAAATATCCTGCCATTTAGTTAAGTGGGAAACAAAATTCCTTCCTAAATTTTTTTTTCTTGTTTTTTTCCAGTGCCCACAGCCTAGGTAGCTGAGAAATGATGTGATACACTGTGTCAAAGAACTGGATATGTAATTTAGATGCCAACTAATGAACATAATAATTTAATGAATTTTGAATGAATTTTGAAGACAGTGTTTAACCTGACCAAATAAGCACTGGTAAAAAAATTGGCTCACGTTCTACAAAATGCAGCCAAGCTAGAAAATGACAGCTATTGCTTACTGTCATGCAAAGCGAGGAAAGATTCACGTCCCTCGAGGAACATCAGAATCTCCTTGGTAGCAAATAAGCCATAAAATGCAGAGGCGAAAATCTCTGGCATCTGCTTTTCAAAAGGGCCATAAGGGAGTCTCAGCTTTCTCTTGGTTACATAAACATTGGAGCTTTAAGGTCCAAATGCCTTTAACAGTACAGCTACTGCCTTGCTACTATGACTGTTTCCTCACTTGCTATGTGCACAAAGATACCCTATAGGCTGTGTTGTCTCAGTAAAGCTATATCCTCACTTGTACAACAGCTCACATCTGATTGATAGGTGAACACACCACAATAACGTTCGCCTTATAAACATTATATTTTATATATTTTGTCCCATTGCGTTTTCCCCCCCCAAAAAATCATGATTAATGAATTCAAGGTAAATAATCTTGATTCTTTTCTTAATATTTCCTGGACTCAATGGTGCACTGCAATTGAGTTATTTTAAATTTGTCACATCGCTTTTAAAGTTAGGCCATTCAACCTGCCGCTAACCATCTATGCAATATTCTTTCATAATACAAAAGAAAAGATTTGTAACTATGCACCTTTGAGAGTGATTGTAAACATTTCCACCATAGTTGGAGAAAAAGTGGATGGTGTGATTACCACATCAAGGTCTAACAAGATTGCAGGCAGACTAAATTACAGAAAAAAAATAAAGGTTGTAAACAGAATTAATGTTGACAGAAAGGGCTGAATAAAGGATTTACAAGAAAATTAAACATAAAAAAGCTGTAGAGGTTGAGCAAGGAGGGACAATGTCATGCTCCTTTGAATGTTCCCAGGCTGAGAAAAGACAACACCAACTCTTGTTAAATTTATTTACATCTTCTAGCATTGTTTTTAACAAGGCCAAGAACTTTTCCAAAAGCTGAAAAATGAGCTTTGTTTTCATCTGAAAGAAAAAGAGGAACGTGAGCATTTCCCTCAGCAAAAAAGCAGCACATATTTTACAAGTGATATTGTGTGTACGTGCATGTGTGAGACCACAGGTCTGTGCATGTGTGTGTGTGTGTGTGTGTGTGTGTGTGTGTGTGTGTGTGCGCGCGCAGGGGCGGGGGGTGAAAGCATGTGTCTGTGTTGTGTATGCGTGTGTGAGAGTGTTTAAACTGCTGGAAGAGGAGAGCGGAATCACTTCACCTGGCGGTGGTTGCTTGTGTGTCTGCTGTGATCCCATTAAAAGACAGACAGTCTTTGGCACCTTCTCCACCAAACCAGAGGACTTCACTTACAAAACTATCCCCACATTAGAGTTTAAAAAGCAGGCCAAATCCCTACAAACCCCAGATGAATTTTCTTTGGGGCAAATGGCTCCTTCTCTAAACTTCTGATAGCTGATTGCTCTGGCAGGGTTCAGGTGGATCTGCTGAATGGACTCCAGCCCAGTTTCCACTCCATTCAACTTTCCACTCAGACCCAGACTTGCTTCCACCCTCCCGTCCCCTGCTTTCATTCCACCCCTCACTCCTCACATTCTCCTTCTCAGCCCCAATCCAAAAGACCAAATCCCTCCATATCAGTAGGTGTTTGAGAATCCATCTTTCTGTCAAGCTGTGTGCAACGCTCTTCCTGTCTTTCAGCTTGGCTTCTCTGACAGCTCCCACCAGTGACCAGCGCTGAAGCAGCCCCTGGAGCCTCCTGCTGGAAATAACTCACCAAGAAGATATAACACTGAGCGCAGTTTACACCAAATCCCTCCTGTTCACAAACCTGCATTACTTTTAGCTCCTCTAACTCTCAGGTTGCATATATATATGTATGTATCTATCTGTCTTTCTATTGATCTGGCTATCTGTTATGCTATTTTTAGCATCTGGATGGCAACTGGTGTAGTAATAGTCAAGGCCGGTGTCTAGACCACTTTTTGGCCTCGTCTCAGCATTGAATCCACATTAACTTTGTCTCGTCTCAGCCCCGGAAACTGTGGACTCAGGATTTATAACCAAGACCAGTCGAACCCAAAATGGATTTATTCGTAAGCATAATTAGCATCAAAAGCAGCAAAGGTCGTGTCGTTTTTTTTTTTTGCTCTTTTTCTGTTTTCTTTTTTGGCACCAACGGCTACCGCTCTTCCCCGCCCCACTCCTCTTCGCTCTGACTAAGAGGTGAGACAAAGGAAAGCAGGGTGGATGTGGAAGGGCAGCAGAGCTGTCCACCAATTCTTCCGTGAAGTTAGGCTTCATCCCAATATACATCCCAATATACATTCGAAACAACAAAGGGGAGAAACCATTTGGCAGAATGAGGTTCTGCAAAGCTGTATAAGAATGTTTGTGTGAGTGAGAACCTCCCTTAAAGTCTTGGGCTCGTCTTGATCTCCACACCCTGCGGTCTCGGGCCAGTCTTGGTCTTGGTTAGTTCGGCCTTGACCGCAATACTAGAGGCAATCGGGATAAAACCCCTGATATTCTCTCGATGATCAGAAAAGATGATTCAGTTCTTCCAAAAATTCTCCTTTAGCGTGCTTTCCATCAGAGCAAAATAAAAAAAAGGTGATCCTCACAAACCCCCACAAATACTCAACTCCCAGATTCCAAGAACAGATTGTTACTGGGGAATATGATAAAAGAAGATATTTATAGCCAGTGTAGGATCATTGATTATTTATGTCACTCATCCTACACGCAAGGTTGCAGAGATTTTCCCCTGAACTGGTCAACTGTCACTCAAACAGCCACATATCAAGACCTACAACAATTGACTCTCTCATCACACATACAGAGCTTATATTAATCTACAGCATGTTTGAGGACTGTGTGAGAAAACCAAATAACCTGGACAGAACCAGCACAGACACGAGAAGAACCTGCCAACTCTACACAGAAAAGATTCAAAGATCCAGTCAGATTCAAAGCAGGGATCGTCTTGCGGTGAAAACGGGGTACACTACCACCGCATCACCTTGCATGTCGGATATAATTGCTTATTTTACATTTTTCACAGTATGTAATAACATTTTTAATATGCTTCTACCTTATAACCCCCTAGTCTGGTGGTTACCTGGATGTGAAGCATGAACATTACTCTTGTAAAATTACAAAAGGGAAAAAAACACCCCAGTACATACCTACTCCAGGTCTTAATTGGAATATTATTGTGATCCCAGGCTTTTTCAAAAAGATGGACTGTTTCCATGAGAACCACTGCAGTGACACAACCTGACACTTCTTGAGTGCTAAAGTAATACTGAGGTGTTTATAATTATACATATCCAGTCTGTAACGATCACAACACACTGAAGGTATTTAAGGAGTTTTCTTGACTGTTAAAGAAAAATAGTACAAATGTACATTTTCGTGTGAGAAGTTACCAATCTGCTCCCTGTCTTTAAGTTATTTAATCAATTTAATTTTATTTTATTTTTTCATTTCTATCAATTAATCGTTATACAACACACTGTTCTGGGACAATGGAAAGGCTCTGAGGCGGCTCTGTCCCATCACTGGAGAACACTCTTGGCCACACAATTTCCCTTTTATCCATTCACAACCATAAGTACATTCACACCTTCTATTGACACAAATGTATTCTACACACACCATCAAATGGAAAAACAACCTTTTGCGTCACAGTCTGCAGCCCAAGAAAACAAGTCTGCCGCATCCTGATAATGTGTTTACTTTCTTCCAGTCAGCAGACTTATATCGTTCACAAGAACCAATTAGCAGCGGCGTGGGGTCGGGTCACGAAAGGAGACGAGCAGTGGGGATGTTAATGTGGATTAAATGGACCATGTGTCTGTTTAATTCGCCTGCTGTCCAATCCATTGTTTACAGGCCAGATTAAGCATATCTGTGCCTGCTGACTTATTGGTTGACCACTGTCAAGACCAATAAAACAAATGCACACATATACTGTTTAAACTGATGGGTCGGATAGGGGGAAAAGGCACTTCTGCTTGTAAATAAGCATGAAGCAGTAATTGGCAAATTGTCTGTATGTGTTACTTAGTGAGTGAGCGATCAGGTCTGTGTATACTTTTCTTTCTGAATGAGACTGAATTTTTGATAGCAAAACATTGAGTATTTTTGAAAGGGAGATTTAAATCATACCTGTGTGTCCAGTCGAGTCAAAGTCCTAGACTGGAGCTGGAAGAAACAAATGGAAACTGTTATGCAGTTGTAGCCAGACACTGATGTAAACTCGGTCATCCACAGGTCATTTCCAGAAATCTACAGTACCAGTTTCAACAGCTGTACTACACAAAAAGATGTGTGTAATGGATTAGTCATGTATAGTTCAAAGATAACTGAATTCAAAGAGAAGTGGCAAAATTGTTTTTAAAGAACAGACTGATCCACTGGCATGGAGGGTCGAACATATACATTTCAAATGATCTGTAGAGCTCTGTATATAATCTATTCTACACAGATTAAAAAGAAATGATGAAATATTCAAAAAAAAAAAAACCTGCATTTGAAACACATTACACGCATCATCGCAACATGCAGACAGAAGGTGGAATCTCACAGCAATGAACATTTGAGAGAAGTCTGTGACAGAGATGAACATGTTCTAAAAAAGGAGGGTATTATTATGGAAACAGTGATGATTTAGCACAAAGCTGAGCAAGAACAGCCATCATAAAACACAGGAGTAAATCTGTCATGTTCCTGTGGGCCAATTTGCTTTGCAGCCAGTAGCTACAGTCGCACACTAAACAAATGAATAAATCAGGTGCATCAAGTCATCTTAAGAGCAATGTTCAAGGTTTTATTACACTGGGCATCAAGGCCTATAACGGTACAAGCATTCGTCACAGGCCACAACGGAACTGAGGTGAGATTTGGTTCACACATTCATACTAAGGATGCATTTCTGAATCAGTTACATTATGACAACTATGATGTATTAAAGAAAGGGCCAAAGCAATAAATGGGAACTTTCTTTATCTACTGAGTTCATATGCAATCTTAGAGCCCACCTCCAGCTCTCATAATAGTGATCCCCTGCAGACTGATCTGTATCTTTGCTCCCTCACCTTTTCTGCATCAGCAACCATTGGCATGATTTGTCAGCTGCATGCAGCATTACACCTAAAACCCTAAAAAAACATTTGAGCTTTCTAATTTTGTAATGAGGTTACCAGTGTTGGCAAATTCTCACAAACGTTACAGTTTATATTTGTGATACTTACTTTCAGTTTTGTGAATAATAGATATATTTTTCAATTTTTGTCGCCAGAGATCATCCATCTTCTTTCATTTTATTCAGCCAAACATAATAAGAATGACCTGTGTTAATGTCTATTCTTATCGGCCATAGACTGCAAACACTATCACAGGTATACTAACACAATGAGCTCAAATCAAATGATAAAGGCTAGCTTTGTGCAATCTGGTTACTGCAAAGTGTTCCTCACACCATCGTACACCAAACAATGACTTTTGTGCGCCATTAAACTTATACCGCAATTAAAACTGACAAAGAGATGGACAACAAATAAAATCCACCGTAGCATTTTATAAACTTTATTTCATGGCTCTATTGGGGTTTGTCATATTTTTGCATATTTCCTGAGCAAAGAATAAAAAAAAATAACATCTTTTTTTTACTTCTTTTTTCCTCTCTTATTTTTATAACCACACTTGACCACTCATTGAATAACAATTTATGGCAGCCTGGACTTTTAACAACAAACTGTCATCCCTATTATTTTGTATTTTAACATTGATTTGACACTCAAAATAAAGGCAATCTTTATTATCCCACAGAGATCCAGTGGTAAATAGATAAATAAAATCATAAAATGCACAACTACAGGGTAGCATTGATATTATAAAGAACAGGGAGCCAATGGAAAGAGGCACATTTAAACCTATTATTAATTCATGTACTGCTGGCATGGACTATTACGCAATTTGCCAACCAGCTCCTAAGGTACAATTTTGGACTGAGGGAGCATCTGTGATGCCAGTAACCTTTCGACAACTCCCCTCCTGAGCCAATTCCCCACAAAGGACATCAATACAATCCAAAATACATCTAGCCTCTGGAGAAATACCCTCAACGCACAGGATGCATACAGAAGTCATTACTCTTATAGTGGAATTTATGTTCAACTGCCTCACAAACACATATGTATGACTCACTGCCTATACATGAACCAAGGAAAAGAATAAAGTTTCATATGTAAAAACAGCCCAAAATATTTGTTTGAAATGTTTAACTTTTAGTGAGGCAAAACTATAATGCTAAAGGAAGGGAAATGAGCAAAGCGATATCCAGCAGTATGAATATTTTTCGGACTTTCATCTAGCAAAGCAAACAAATTGAGAGAAGTCCTCCAGGATTTCAGTGTCAGACAACACGCCCTGGAAACGTCCTTTTACGCCTCAAAAAAGTTCTTTGACGTGCACCCCAAACAGCTGCGCACATTCCATTTCAACATGATCTATTGTAAGTGCCTACAGCGTTACACTGTATGAAGTAAACAACACGGCACGTGCCTCAACTTCAACTTCAACTTCTCCACTCTGTATGGACACGCACACAATGTGCACTTCCATATAAAACATGCATACACACATTTGGCAGACAGACTGTGTGCAGTCCTGTTTGGACAGGCAATGTGTTGACTGTTAGAAATGAGGATTTGTGGGAAAGATTGTGCCTTCTCCTCTCCCCGTGCGTGAGGCTTCTCATCATAAACATGGAAGATGTAACTGAATGAGATACAGACTCGTATTGGACTTTTTTGGCACATTAATAAAAGATGCATAGGGGATTGTGCTGCCTTCATCCAATTTGTGGCACTGATGTTACACTGATGTTTTATGTTGGTACCAGTGCATTGTGTGAGTGTGTCTGTGTGTACATCCATGAGTCTGTTATTGTGGAAATTTTACAAAATGAATAAATCATTAATAATACGGGGGAAAAAATATATTTTACAGAGTGTAAATGAGCATAGGAGTACCAAAGGTCTTGCCAAAAGACCTAAAGAGTGACCAGCTGCTATTTTCAGAAACTTCTTAACAGCCACTAAACCACAACCCTTACCAGTGCCCTTTAATGAAATAATAAGCCC
The DNA here is from genome assembly GCF_037954325.1 of Fistularia commersonii. Classification (NCBI taxonomy): domain Eukaryota; kingdom Metazoa; phylum Chordata; class Actinopteri; order Syngnathiformes; family Fistulariidae; genus Fistularia; species Fistularia commersonii. The sequence continues at coordinate 7,849,897 of NC_141300.1, read as the reverse complement.
TTTAAGTTGCTCTGAATCAGACTTAGTAACTGAGATACAATAATTGGCTAAAAGTCATCATTAATTCAGTCACCTGACAAAGATTTAGTCATAGTCCATATCAAGTTTATCCAGATGTTGAAAATTGAGCTTTTAAACGTTTGAACAAGTGATTCGATGATTGAGATTATTTTGTAAAAGAAATCTCATTTTGATGCTGCTCCGGGCGGCATAGTGGAGAAGTGGTTGGCGCTTCCGCCTTACAGCGAGTAGGTCCCTGGTTAGATTCTGACAGAAGGTTCTCTGCGGGGAGATTGGGTTTATTCCAATCTAAAAACATGCAGTAGGTTAATTGGAGACTCTAAACTGCACAGATGTGTGAATGAGAAGGTGATTGGTTGTTTGTCTCTATAGGACACCTGAATAAGCGAGCGAACGGTCGTATGTCTCTGTTTGTGGCCCTTTGATCGACTGGTGAGCGGTCCAGGGTGAACACTACCTCTTGCCCAGTGGCATCTGGGTTAGGCTCCGGCCCACCTGCGACCCGAGTGGTACAAAATCAAATCATAAGAACAAAAAATACTGAAACAAGCTAAATTTACCAGCAGTTGTGTCATGCTCCAAATTGTAGGCTTACTTTTGCAAATATCTATTTTTAATCAACATGGTTAAGTAATCATTTCTATTTTAATATGAATAGTATGTTCCTTGTATTCAACCTTTTTTCTGAAAGTTGAGCTGCTGCCCTTATAATGCCCCAGTTTTGGGATCAATAAAGATCAATATGAATCTATAAAAGGGTCATAGCAGAAAAGTCTTTGTACTGACAAAGCCTTTGCACCATTAAGCTCTCTCATGAAACAAACTGATATACCAGGCAAACAAACAATACTTATATGTCATCAATTGGTCAAGAAAAGTACTATTCAAATGAATTGCCACTAAAAGTTTACTTTTATTTCATCTACATGTGAATTAAACCAAAATGTCATATTGTTGGCGCTTCTACTGTGGATGGTGCAAAGAAATTACATAGGTGTAACTTTTTCCCCGAATTAATTTTGATAACTACACCGCACAGCAGAGGTGTCATTTAGCCTGTCTGACAAAAAGATGTGAGAAAAAAGAAAAGAAAAGAAAAGAAAAAAGATCCCAAAATTTAGGGCATGATTTGTCATCTTAAGCCCGTTCCAGGAAATCACTCTGCATATTGTTTGGAAAAAGAAGAAAAAAACTTTACACGAAAGACAAAAACATCATGCAAGTTCTATTATAAAGACATGGATTTTCAAAGTCAAACAAAGGTGAGCAGAAAAGAGCTATTGCAAGTTTTTGGTTGCAAGTTCAATGAGAAAAGCCATCTTTTTTCATCATCGAGAGGCAAACCTGTTTCAGGGATATGAGGAAAGCAGAGGAAGGAGTCTTCTTCTTGAAATGTCAAGTTGTAAGTCAGATATCCTTTACGCTAAAGTGTTTTTCAGATGGAAGCTACCTGTGAAAAGGAGAAAAAGGTTTTCATTTCTCTCTTCCTTTTATTCTACGATAAATGATCTTGGAATTCACCTGTACTTCGTGCAATAAGTCACAGTAAACAGTTAGGAGTACAGTAATAGCTGCCATGAAAAAGCCATAAAATAACTTGAACTCATACAGAGAAGCAATTATATTTAAATTCTAGGCATAATGAATAAACCATGATATAAAAATATATATATATATGTGTGTATATATATATATATATATATATATATAGCATGTCCATTATGCTTCAAAATGATTCAGGGAAAGGCCATGCGGTCCGCCCGAGGCGTTTCCAAATTTCAACCAATGGCCAGTTTCTGTATCAGTTTTATTTCTGACCACACTTGGGGAAAATTAGTTTTTACTGAGAATGATGCAATGGAGGAGTTAAATAGTTTTAAATGAGTTTGGCTTGTCCTGTAAACCCACACATCTTTGCAATGGTTGTTTTAATCACAGGTTTATATAAAAACAGAAAGGTGATTAGAGAGTGGATTTATAGGGGCAATGAAAAGCAGACTATCTCGATGAGCAACGTTCAGGATTAATTCCACATTTTTTTTTGTAGAGGGTTGGGCGGGGGGCTGTTGGGAGGGGGCTACAGATTCTGTTACAATCGCGCTCCCTCCCTTCATCGATCCAAAAACACCGTCGTACATGATCAAACAATGATCACATAAAACCCAGAAAAATTCTTGCTTCCAAACAGCAGGTCAAGGAATTAAATGTTAAAAGGGAAACACCGCTCGTGTCAGAAGGGCGATATCTATGAGACCTATGGGGATCTATCTGAAAAAATCTGTCACTCAAAGGGTTGGCTTACAGTTGTGTCTTTTGTAAATCCTCGTCACCAGTGGGATGAATGTTGACATGAACAGCAGCCAGGATAAAAAAAAATATCAAATCTTCTTCAATCGATCCTAAAGATTTGATCAATCAGTTGGACAGAGATGTAACTAGAGGAACCCGGGTCTTCAACTCACTGAAACCATGACTAAACCAGCGTGACATATTGTTATTCCTGTTTCTAATTAGGTAAAACCTCAGTGTTTTCTGGATTTTTATCCATAGTATTGGATCCCAGTTTACAGCTGTCCCATCTATGTCATGAATGCTGCTTCCAAGACCTAGTAGTGACCCTCGGGTCTTCAGCAAGGCTTCTTCACACAGCGATCGTGCAAATACTTGTGTAAGAGCAAGAAACAGAAAAATAACACAACTTTGTGGAGACTGTTTGCCATTCTAAATGACTGAATGAATTATATCAGTATCTTCACGAACAGGCGATTAAAAACTGTTTGTGTATCGTTAGTCTTTCATTGCTGTCAAAAATAATCAAGATAATAATTTTAAGTAATCCAGAATAATACACAGCATATACAAAAAGACTTCAAATGACCTCAGATGCTGGAATATCCAGTTATATTATGATGAGCCGTTTGTGTGATCAGACAATCTGTATCAAGCACAAGCAGTGTCAGATGAGACATTACTGGCATCCACCTGAAAAAAGGATTCTCAACAAATGACTTCCTCCACAATGTGTCCAAATAGTGGAATAGTGGAATAATGTAAAAATAATTAATGCGAAAAGGAAAATACTATGCTTCCAGAGAATGTCCAGAAGATGTTTCAGATCCAAGCCATAAATATGAACTGAGAGTGATTTATATGTTTACAAAAACAAGGGCACTAGCACAATATGCATATCAATTACAGAACTCAGCCTAGGGAATATTTCAGAAATAGAAATGATAAAAAAGCATGTAACACACTTAAAAGATTCAAAAACTATATCGTTAATAAATATAAAGCTGATTTTTTTAAACTGGTTCACAACAGCTGTTGATGTAAGAAAGGCAGGCAAACTAAGCCTTCAGCCAATAGCTTTTCGGTCAAGGAGAAATTGATTTTGTATGATTTAGGATTTTTATAACAACTACCGTGTCTTTGTTTATTTAATGTTCATTACGCTAAACTAAAACATCCTTGCTTCACTAATTAAATAGATATCAATAGAAAGGACAAGAGCACAGAAGCTTCCATCATGGAAGAATCCTAACCGCAATATTCCTAAGTCCAGCCACAACTCTGCAATTAGGGACCAAAGGCCTGAGTAAAACAGGCATGAATGAACCAAGTGGTCATCATGAATGAGATCCAGAGTTTATTTGTGAAGAAGTCTTACCATTACTGAAGAAAACCGTAGATGAAGAACCGCTCCAATCAGGGACGTAAAGTGAAGGGGTCTGAATAGAAGCATTTCTCATTTAATAGAATTAATTGGACTGTTGCTCCATGATACTCACAATCCTCTGGGTTGAGAAAGTGGAGATTTTGCTATTTCCTCAAATGATTTCACTGAGACAATGACCATCACTTCATTCATACCATCACTTCAGTTCCACACGGTGATAGCAGCATCTGTCTGCAACACATTTTATACCGCAAAGAGTGAGAAAATCTGACTGAGGGTCAGACGGATGTTGGAAAGTATGGCGTAATCCTCAGCAGAAAAAAAAAAAAAACTTCAGGATATCAGGTTATGGGTAATGCTTGATATCCTAACAAGACGTGTATCTGGAATCATACAACTGAGAAAAAAAACAAGAGCGGCTATGTGAATACGACAAGTATTCTGGACTGTCCAGGCCAGAGTCCAGACCTGAAGCAAACACGGTGTCTCCAGGGTCTGATACAGATTAATACTCCTGAGCTTGATGAGACAGATGAGAGAGAAAATGATACATATATCATTTGTATCCATCTTTTTACACTTTATAGGCAACGAAGTATCACAGATGCTGTTTTAAATACTTAAGAGAAATAACGTTTTTTTAACAGTGAATTAATGCTGCAATTTTTCATGATAGAGTTCCATACATTTGGCATGAGCAGTCTCTTCGCAAAACTGCACAGCAACAATAAGCCTAGAATAATACAGAAGAAGGGGATGGAACGTTCTGAATAATGATGTAAACGGGATACTCCATTCTTTCCCAGTAAATTTTTAAGCACTTCCAAAAGACATCTTTGCTTTTTTGATCATGGTGTTTGGTGGCAATTGAGGGGGCAAAATATGGAACACAATCATATTAAGTCTGAAACATAATTACCGGTAAATGTGGAAAACATATGGAAAAGGTCTGAAAACTTTCTGTAAACACCATGTATCCCTCTAGCAGCAGAATGAGAGAGGCCATGAACCTACACACTTGATTCCCAAAGGACTATGGGGGCAGAATGAATGAAAATCCAGATGCATATGACACTACTGTTTTCCTAAGAGCTAACAGGGGGAGCCTGCACGTGTAAGATGAATGTTACGGTGGTAATTATATAACTGAAGTGTGGACACAGAAGGCTGAATTCTCATTCAAAAATACTTAATCATAACACTAGTTAAGATGAATTATGATGCTGTGGATTCGAACAAATTCTGTTCTGCAGTCCAAAGCCACAAGTCAATTGCTTTTCAGGGGGATAGCGGTGACGCTGCATTGTTGTTGCAGTCCGGCAGCCTCTGGCAGCAAAGTCCACTATGCAAGTACGGCAAACACCATTTCATCTGACATCACTTGCTCACCCCTTCCGTCCTGGCTACTGGACACAACTTAACCCCAACTGTGTCAAAACTCAGGCACTGAAACATAAAAACAACTGTAAAACTGGAGGCTCAATTTTACTTTCTGCACATCCTGCCAAGAAAATAAATTTATGTGAAGGTTTGTCTACAATAACACATTAAAGTCCTATAAGATGGGAAAGCTGGGTTTTATTTCACATACAAGGGGTGCATATTTAATAGAAAGTGTTCCTCTGGTCAAAGAACATTATTCAAGAGGTTATTTATAAGTAGTGTGACTGCTGGCATTAAACATATAGGCAGTTCTTCATCCCACAGGGAAGGAATGGCATTTGTTATCGTGGTCATGCTGGATTTGGAGCCAGCTTTCAGAGTGTGCCTAGTGTCACAAATAATGCTTTTGAGTTACAGTGCTTTGTTTGAGGTTAGAGCATGTGGTTGAGTTATGAACTCCAGTGTCTGAACCTCTTCATTTAAATTGCTGCGGTCTTAGAGGTTACTCTGACACAAAAGTGCTCTCTTTATAACACATACATTCCCCATTATTTTTTTAACAACTTTAAGCTTGGTTTTATTCATATTTTTGCATAATCAAATACTGACGTAATTCATTGATGAGTTTTTTTTTTTGCATCTGGATAGAATAGTTTTGTAAAAATTGCAGAGTACAAACTTTGTAACCCATATGGTGGTTATTTAAGTAGGCCTACACAATAAGCACCACAGCCAATGAAATGGGATGGTTCAAGTAATGTCTTGGCCCAGCAAGGGCAAAAGCTGTGACGTTATAAGTCTTAAAAATGCACCTACCAGTGGGAGGGTGACCTTCATCAACTTCCAGTGCTTCTACATCGCTACATGATGTAGAAGCAGTAAAACAGGAGTAAATTAATCAGGTAGGGTGAAACACTGGCAAATAACTTTGTGTGAAAAGCTGTGTGAGGACTAGTAAACATGCCACAGTGAATCCAGGGAGGGATGGAAACTGATGGAAGTGAGACTGAAATAGGAATCCCCATTCAGCCTGCAGGGGGGAGAAAGAAAAAAAAAAGTTTACATTCTGTGGTGTGAATCCACTTATTGGTTTCAGACAAGAGGATCAAAGTTATGATCACGTAGGTTTTGTTCTTGAGTCAAGGAAACAAATTGTCACAAACTGTCATATTTACCCTGAAGGCAACCACAACACTGATGATGACAACACTGTAAAGAGTGGAGATAAAAATCACCAAAACATCACTGCTGTCCAGCCACAAAAACATGAAAAATGTGCAAGTGAGAGAAAACGAGGATCTCAGCACTGGGGTGAAGTGCCAAACACGCTGTATTGGTCTCATATTTCTGTCAGACTAATTACATGTCAGACTGGCATTACTCTTTTTTTTCTAAAATGTCTATTTTATGCTTTTATTTATTGTTTAACTTTTCGCTGTTATTCGCTTTTTGCGGGTATTTAAAAGGAGGCAGGCAACAATATAAATAGAGTGAATTAATGAAAAAAAGGAAAAATGAAAAAAAAAAAAACATGGATCAGACCTAATCTTTGCAGAGTGTGTAGCCTTTATTGTAAATTTTCTTCAAAAATAACTTTTTGTCTAACCGTCCTACTTCTCCCACAGGCGGAGACTGCAGGAAAAATACACAAACAGGCATCCAAGCTGATGTTGACTCTCAAGTGCAAACACCCAATAAACCTGTCTGGAACTTAGGAAAGAGCACTTGTGTGTGCTAAAACTGAATACATACACACATTCAGGCATTCCTTCAGATCACCTGCAGTTGGGCTGGGGGTTTAATCAGAGAGGGTAGCAAAACAACATTTTCCAGCTATGCTAATTGACATACTTTCACATGGGCTGGAATGCTATGATAACATCCACCTTCATTCCCCAAGGAGGCCTTGATCCTGCAGGCGTTTACTAGGTCAGGGGACCTCGATTAGGATGAAAGCAAGCTAGAGGGCCTCTGTTACAGATGTATAAAGCAGGGGATGGTCTCTCGCTCACGGACCAATGCATTTGGCATTTGGTTATGTTTGGGATGCCTCCCTCATTCTTTGGGGGAAGCTTCCGTCGCAGGACAGAACAAGAACAGGCTAGAATTGCTGCAATTTAGGGGTCTATGCTGTCGAGCAGCTGGTATGCCCTCTGCACTGCAGGAGGCTAAGAGCCAGGGGGACAACCTGGTCAGCTGGGTGGTTTATGGGACAAAGTGGAGCCCTGTCTCTGCGGGGATGGTCACAAAGGCATAGGATTGATGGGGTGGCGATGAGAGACGAATATGTCAGGAAACAGACACCCATTCAAAGTGGTACCAGTAAGAGAGGCCGTCTGGGCAACTCTGGGGCCCATCATCACCTCCACTCTTTGGATAAGGCCAGGGCAGAGGTACTGGGGGAGGGACAAAAAGAAAAAAAGAGGAAAACTGTCCTGTAGGGTTCCCATATATCACCCCACTGTAGGACTATTAATCTGACGTGTGACCCGAGCCAGATGCCACAGCTCTACAGAGCATACAGTATGTGTCCTTGCAGGGCTCTGAGAATCAATTACTTCTCTATGCTACCTAAGTAAAAAACAACTTCAGAGTGTGTCTCTATGTCATGCTGGCAGACGATGGAGAAAAAAATAACAAACGTAGCTGCTATGCTCATTTTTGGGGCATGACATTTTGGGTCAAACCTCCTTTGCTGGGCCTCCCACATATTTCTGAAAACAGAGACACCAAAATATGAGACTGATAAGAATCAGTCACCTAAGGTCATGTCAGGTATTCAGACAGAGTGGTATTATTGAAATATGAAAGTCCAGATATGTACAAATCAAACAATGTTCAAATAATGCCCACTGTCAGGAGAAACATTGGTGATACTTGTGCTTTATTTTTGAATCCCTAAACAATATTAGGAGCGGCTGAGATCATATTGATAGAAGGTGACTTGAGGGCAGAGATGAGGGGCTTAAAATGAGCAACGATGGCATAAAATGTAAAAATAATAAACGCTGACTGTGTGCAACAAACCCGGCCAAAATCAAATTTGACCGATATGATCTACTGGGTTAGATCTGTGCATCGTATAAGGCCAAGGGATGTTCATACGAAAGAAAATGTGTAGAAGTCCGGTCCAGATCTGATATCAGAGGGAGTCGCAGACAGTGGGAAGCTCACAGCAGATTGAATCACACTTTGTGTCAAAATGTGTCAGCGTGCATCTCAAGTAACCACTTGCTCACTCTGTGTAACAATAAACACAAATATAAGTTTTGTTTGCAGAGACCAGTTGCGGTGTTATTTTAACCAATGACAGACACTGTTCATGCTCAGTTTTACAAAGAATAATGTGGTTTGACTACTTCTTTCCTCTTTGTCGAGGAAGGCACATAGACTATCAGTTGAATTAGACACTGCCAGTAAGTAATTACAAGTATGTTACACAAAACACCTGGAAAAATAATCTTTATCAACCATTTCTGATGAGTTAAAAAGTATGCAAAGTGACATTCTCAAGCACTGTTAAAATGTGACTTCAATTTAAGATCAGTTTGACACTGTTTTATGTCTATGTGAGACTGGTCTAACTTTTCCTTTTTGGGAAATCAGTTTTAAAATTAATTGTAGAAGTTTTTTTATTTGAAAATAATAAACACATCTATGATTTCCCATCTCAAGAGAAATGTCTGTTTGTTTGTTTTTTTTCATTCCAGGTGGCATCCCCCGGCTGTTGCTGCAAACAGAGAGAAAAACTAAGAGAAGGTTGAATTGTCTTATTGTCTGAGGTGCATGTGGAAAATATGTCAGGGTCCAGTGTAACCACAGACAGACCCTCTCCATATCCCAACCAGGGACCTGAGCCAAAGAAACTCTAGTCACATTCAAATAAATTCTTTCCTGTCCAAATTGACACCCTTCCGTTGCCATGGTGTGGCTTTGGTTTAGTTTACAGTAATTTGGAGTCTGGGTGGCACAGGAATCTGGTGAGGGACCGAGGCTTACGGTGCACTTAAGATGACTTACACACTCAAATTATGGGGTGGACTTCCAACATATTACTTTTCAAATATACACAAAAGGCTTACCTGCTGCAGAGATTAAGAGAGTAATTATTTCAAAAGGAGTAAACATAAATCATCACCGGAGAGCTGTGCTTTTTAAATTAAGACATTCTCTCTGTAATAAAGATATTACTACGCAGCCTTCCAAGGTTAAATTGATCTGTATTTTTTGAAATGACACACCGACTAGAGACTATAATTTACCATGGCTGCATTCTATAAAACAGGTGCATATATATATATAAAACGTTGGCTTAGGCAGCATGAAAATGGCCATTTAAAATGTCTCTATTTCAATTTCAAGCATAATAGTCACAGTCCAGAGCAACGGAGAGTATGGAAAAGAGGTAAAGAAACGGGTTCATGTAAGTTGGAACGGGTGGGGAAAAGTGTCAGGGGTACAATGAGACAGAAGACTACCAGTAAGAATGAAAGGGAAAGTGTACAAGACAGTGGTGAGACAAGTGTTGTACAAGACCAGCGATGCTGTATGGCCTAGAAACATTTACCATGACGAAAAGACAGGAGGCAGAGCTTGAGGTCGCGGAGATGAAGATGGCGAGGTTCTCTTTGGGTGTGACCAGGATGGATAGGATCAGGAATGAGTCTATCAGAGGAACAACACACGGTGGACGTTTTGGGGAGAAGGCCAGAGAAGCCAGACTGAGATGGTTCGGTCATGTACAGAGGAGAGATGGTGAATATATTGGTAGACGGCTGATTGAATCGGAGTTGTTAGTTGGCATGACAGAAGAGGATACAAAGAATAGGGTTAGATGGAGAGGGTTGATTCACTGTGGCGACCCCTGAATGGAAAAGTGGAAAGGAAAAGAAGAAGTAGTTACGTTATGTTCATATTCTCAGAGAAGTCATTAAAATCAGAATCCTGGTATATTGGCCGCCTAGTAGATTTTGTCATACTGAAATTTGTTTGTAGTGAACAGTAAATGTTTTTAAATCTAATGCAGCATGTCCAGAGAGTACAACCAGAATGCACAGGGAGCATTGCCTTTGATGGCAATTGTTGTCGCCATCTGTAACTCAACACCACAGTTTCCATCTCTATTTGGTGAAAACAAAGCTGGCTTTTTTTGAAGTTAGTGTGCGGTAAGGAAACAGACCCAAACTTCCCCAAAATACAGACTTAAAGCCCGTAGCTCAAAGAAGCCAACAAAAGGTAATGCAGATGAGAATGTGCTGTTCACAGTGCGGAGCTCTTGGTACCACTACAATGGAGGGTTGATAAACCATTCATAAATATATGCCATATTGTGATGATATGGAGCTGGCTGAATATTTAAAGATTCCCCATGATGGGAAAAAGCAGAAAAGACCTACTAAGTATTGCAAATCAAACGCCCACAGTTACCTCTCACTTCCTCACAAACACCAAATGCTGGCAGACTAGCTTTGAGCTATCCCAGAATATGACAGAGCCACATGTGGCACAGTCCTCATATTCAATAGGCAAGACCTAATAAATGTTACTCAAGTACACAGGCATGACAAGCACATGGTGTTCATAAGCGACCTAATGCTCTCTCTGCTCAAAGGTAATGGAATCCCCATAGCACTGGAATTAAACACATACATATGCATATACACACGAATCACAGACAGACAACATCTCTCTCTCACTTTCTATTTCTCTCGCTCTCTCTTCTCCCCGCCCCACTCATCTCTTGCAGTCTCTTCACATTTCATGTTCACCTGATGTGGATTGTCAGCACTCTGTCCAAATTTCTGTCTCTCTGTAAAATCCTGCATATGTTCGTGAGATGAGATATTCAAGCTCTTTTAGGTCCGTGAACATCTTCCCCGGTATGGGTGAAGACAGGGATATACCACTGTGCAGTATCTCCAGGAATCAATTTTAATAGGTTCAATAGTTCATGTTTGACGTGCAGTAGCTCTGTAAGTAGCCGAGCTTCAGAAGGAGGTCCGAAAGGTCGACCCGCTCCTTCGCTCTGCTACAAACCCGACTTGTACGTTCGACATGTTTATCAACTGTAACAATAATATTCACTGACATTGACCCAGTGTTTTAATCTAACATGCAAAAGACTGAGAAATCCTCTGATCTCTCCGTGAAAGAGCTTTTCACAGCTAATTCCTACGCTGCGTCGCACAGACATCCTCGAAAGTAAGAATTTTAAAATAACTGACATTGGATCAAAAGAGACCATCATCAGTCGAATTGTCCAATCTGAAAAGTCCTGTCAGGACATGATAACACAATCCTACACCAATACCCAGTAGTATAATTAGAACCACACTTTCTTTCAAAGATATTGTATGTATAAAGTCTGTTTGGCTGTGTAGTTCAATGGTTTTCATTTCCAGTCACACACTCTGTTACTATGAAGATTAAAACTGCTCAACTTGAGGTTCACAAGCTCGACATGGCAGGGGAACAAGCAGCAGCCATGCTTCAGTCATCCACCGACCCCAAACTGTTTCCGATGAAGCTCTACATTCGCGGGCTCCTAATAGATGGATTTACCAAAACGTCTGTGTTTTTCTATTCTGCAATCCAAACCATACTCCGACTGCAGCACTGACCACTGAGGTTTTCATATGGAGTTGCCCCCAGAATGACTTCCTACAATCGGATTATTTCAGTGAATCTCTCCAAAATCATGACACAAAGTAGTTACCATCTTTGGGACACATCATGAAATCGAAAACAATGGAACAAAAGATCGATTGTGTGGTTAGCACAACAGTGGAACAGTTAATGTCAGAATATGGAAGATCGAAAAACACTGTAAATCAATAAAACGCTGAAGTAATGAAATGTCACATTGTGCCAGTACACCCGTCGAGAATAAGAGTGCGCCACGAGGCTCTATTAGGACCACAATTTAACATTGACAACCGAAAAAAAAACAAAAGAAATAAAGCTGAACCACATATATATGCTCACAGGAGGGAGTTTGCTGCACTGAGTGCCTGGAGATGGACTGGGGAATAAACAGGGCTGTTTTATGACAGCGGTCTTTTACAGAAGGGTGCGAGCAGAGCACATGTGGAATCATGCTGCTTTGCCTCGCTCTCCTTCGGCGGCATTCCCATGAAACTTATTGTAAGCAAAAATGGAAAAATCTAGGTGGTGCCATTGAGGATTTAAATTCCAAGATAACAGTATTAAATGCACTGGAGATACTCTTCATACAATAAATAGTGTCCAGAGTTTAAGCGGGGACGTGCAATGCTCTTCTCATATATCACCCAGAAGCAGCATATGTTTTTATCCTTTATGTATGTATTTTTTCCACACAATAAAAAGATATTATACAAAGTTCATCTAAGGGGCAAAAGGAGACAACCTGCTGATGTGCTATGGGTACAAGGGGAGTTGACAAAATATATGTTCAGTAAAACAAGACATGTTAAAGTTGAAATTAATGGAATACAAATAAGGGGGTTGAAATAAAAACAAAAATCCTTGAACAGGCTCATGAGAGTACCTATGATTGCCCCTCACTGTTCTATTCGTGGAATCGACTAAAATGGCACAGTGCTATGTGAACGCACGGACTTTGACCAGATTTGTATTTTTGCACACAGTATTGGTTAATAAGAATGTGTGTATCATTTTCTATCTTGAGCCATCGCCTGAGTCTTTTGTGATGGTGGGTGGGAGCCAAGGCCTGGCTCAACAGCTCCATGTAGGATCTGGCTCTGTTTACCCAGTGCTGATGGAGTCCAGATGGGCGTTCAATGACTCTCCTCTCTTTTACAGAGTGAGGACCACCAATTCCAGCCGCCCGGCTGAGCCGGGCCGATCATTTGATTGCCAAGGAAGAACATGGAGGGTTCTTAATTGGGAGGCAAATATGGTTGCTGTTCCATCTTAGTAATGGTAATGGATTTCAATTTAAGTGTGAAGTCCAGCTGAGGATGGAAAATGGTGTGCACAGCGAGTGACAGAAAGAACTGGACTTTGTTCATCTGTACTTGGAAATTACCTTGGTGGAGGAAAGACAGCCTTCCTCAGTCTTTATTAATTATGCAAAGGCACAGAATTGGTCCTGGGTATTTTCAGCTCAGAGAATCTAAAAAAGAGCCTTAAGCTATAGCACAATCTCTTTTCACGGACTTTAATCCTTTCCTAGTCTACACAATACTTACTTTGGGCCAGGTTTCACACTCTGTATGGCTCGCCTCAAAAGGAAACCGGGCCTTCCTCTTTTCCACAGAGAAGACAGGGGACTACAGGGAAAAATAAACCCCAGGGTATAATGCATAGATGGTCTCCAGGCCCCTTTCTCTCTATGGAAAAGCACTCATAAGCCTTGGGGTAATAGCTTCCATGTGCCGAACCCCAATATTCAAAACAAAACTGTAATAACAACACGGAAAAAATCCATGTTATTGCATAGCATGTCATATTCTTCAAAGGCTGACACTTCAAGCCTGTCTGCAAGATGTACCTCAGATGACTGTAGAGGCCCTGATGTCACTTCTGTTTGGATAAGTCAATGAAGCGCCACTATCGCTCTCTTCTCTTGACAGACACATATATGAACCCCAGTATGCAACTAATAAAGCCGAACTATCACTGAATTTTTTTTAAATCCCTAGATTACAAAGAAAAACATTCCAGTGCCATTTTAATGACGTTTTAATATCAGTGAGCATCAAATCCTGGCTTTTTTTTTTTTGCACCCACTGACTGAGAGATTAAAATCGTAATACAAAATACACACACTCCATATCTCCCCATTGAACATGAAGCTGAATCTATGTTGAAAAGATTTAAGAGATAAACCCAACATCAGACTACCTGTGGTTACAGGCTGAAAGTTGGAATGAATACAGTTCTATAGCAAGTGTTTCATTTGTGACAGATATGAATTGAAACACATCCAAATCAAATGAAAACAGATCCTGACTTTAATAGTACAAGTCCTCATTTTCCCCCCAGCCTATTAATTTGCCACAGGCTGTTACTGTAGCTGATGTCAGTGTTACCCGATTAGATAATCGAGATAGAAAAAACACTTGTATGTGTGGTTACATCAACTATGCATTCAGAGCTGGAGCTGTGCAGGTACATGCACATTCAGGCAAAGCAGTTCCTCTAAGGACACATGCAGATTTCATTTGCGTATACGTATGCTTTGAAATGAAACATCGCTACTTCTTTGAAACCTGAGCTTACTGGCTGTGGTCCATGCACAGTCAGAGGGGCACAAAAACAAGATGAACACCTACAAAATATGCAGATGCATATGTGCTCAATTAAATGTCACTGATTACACTTTGTTTCTTCCTTGGCTAACAGAGCCTTAGGACTCTCTGTTGCCTATTAGTTGCGTTACCTGACCTTTTTGCCTATTCTGTGTCTGCCTGCTTTGTCAATCTTGCTCCATCTCTCCATCTACAGTATCCACTAAAAGGTGTGTGTGTGTGTGTGTGTGTGTGTGTGTGTGTGTGTGTGTGTGTGTGAGTGTGTGTGTGTGTGTGTGTGTGTGTGTGTGTGTGTGTGTGTGTGTGTGTGTGTGTGTGTGTGTGTAACTGCTTTGCACATGATTTATAGTAAAACGCGGCTGAGGCCAAACATAGGTTTCACTCGTCTAAACCAGTTCCGCACAGAGAACTGCATCACACATATGCTGGGGTTTATAAACAGGGGCTGTGGATTCTGTTTAGTTTAGCTTTTTCATCCTCAATTACTTATGATTGGGAGTTGGTAGGACAGCCCCGTGCACACAAACGCTGATTTCTGAAGGCAAAAAAGAAACATTCTGGTTAATCTTGGCTTGTGAACCTTTCCAGTTCTAAGTTCAGTATGAGTATGGCTTCACTTCTGATCTGTATCATGAGCAAAGACTGGAAGCACAAAGCATTAGTTACACTCACATGGTGACAGACATAGTGGTTTTTTAGTGTATCTTCTGCACATCTGTTGACCTCACTAAAACAACGATTAAATTTGACCTTCTTGTGGCAGAGCTTTCTACATACTCAGACTTGCATCCATGCCAAAAGAGCACTACTGACTGCCTGTCTCCACTTAAATAAAAGACCTCAAAACTGACAGGAGTTGATAAGATATTGGGATTAATGGGGTAACCATTACACATGGTTTAGTAATCTGTCAATCGTAATAAAACACAATTTTGTTGTTGTCAGTTGTATCAGTTTCAAGATCATTTCTCCCTGAGGGCAGGTCTTGCTAACTAACCACTTTTCTTCATCCTGTCTCTTCCTCTGGAACAGTGATAGGCACCATCAACAACTGAAAATGTCTCCATGTGTCCAGGCATCCAATGCTCACAGTACGGTGGCGAGATTTGAACCAAAAAATCTAGACTTGGACAGAAAAGACCCGAGTGGCAGCATGGGTTTTGGATGAATAGTCTCTTGATGCTCACTGGTTTCATGTGCAGTCTTTCAAGTTCACAATAGTCCCTCTCAAATCTCAGTGTCCCGGTTCAACTCTTTCATCCCTCTATATTGGTTTCGTTTCTATTTTCATTTTCATTCCTTTTTTCCTTTCCCCTGTTTCATGTAAAAGCATTTAATCTGCTCTAAGTTTTTACTTTACCGACATCTGACAAATGACAAAAATACTCCTTCTAATACCCGAACTCCGTATTATGAAAACTAATATTTAACAGAAATGGATCCCCTATGTGTACCATTTTCCCATTTGGTATCTCGATGTCATCATGTTCCATGAAAAGCCCTATTTATGTTGTATTTGTGAATAGGCCTATCTAATATACTGATAGTGTGTGCATTGAACACACTATCAAAGGTGTGGAATAAAAAATCCTGAGCTTGCTTCAAGGACAACTAAATCATCTTTCTCCTAAACAACAATGGAATGATTGGATTGTCCCAAACTACCAACCTCAGCCAAAATCAGTCTTTAGGAGAGAAAGGAAATAAAGAAAGAATTGTTTTTTAAACACTCCAAAATAATCCGCACTGCCAAAACTATGTTCTACAATCCAAATTCAGATATGTCCAATATTTTGCCTCTATACTGCCAACAATAACAAAAGGTGATTCTCATAATTACTGTCACACTGTCCCTCCGTTGCTTTTAAATTCTGCCCAACTCTTTCCTCCTCTTTGGCTCGTATACAATAACAATTCTGAGTATTTTAACACACCCCAGTCAAAGTCAAGCAACACCCAGTGTTTACTGGTGACCTTCACAGCAGCTGTAACTGTGAGATCTTTCACAAACACAGCCAGGGTGAGAAAAGGACAAACTCCTTCAGTTGTATTATGGGAGAGAATACAAACAAATGCTCCTTTATGTTGAACGGTGAATGTAATACACTGTTGGTCTAGCGATGACAGGCAGACAATGCATATTCAATGAATGATGAGTGTGTCATTCCACAGATATCAGGAAATTTCTAATCTTCCCCAACAAATCTGACAGCTTCATGCCATTTTTACATCTAAATAACATGAGCCAATAATGTACGCCATGCATGGCATTGCTGGATAAATAAGGGATGGTAGCTTTCCAAACTTTCTGCATTGAGAATCAGTCAAGGTGGAATCTGAAAATAAAGTTCAGCAAGTTCAAATACAAGTTAGGAGGGATTATGCTTCAAGCATATACTGGCATGTCTGTATAGAGCAAGTGAAATGCCAAACAAGGGCATGACACTTCTATGCATCTATTATCAACTGCAATGGCCTTTGCATTGTGGGTATAAAATCTGCAGATGTGAGGAACCAGCAGCAGAAAATTTCACAGTTCGTAAAGTGAGCGCATGTCATGTGATGACATGATGTCATGAATAAAAGTGAGTCAAATAACCATGGTTCCATTTGATATACAAGACTTGACAGACGCACACATACACATATACACTTTTCATTCATAATGACTAGGTGCTGAATCGAGGGAGAGACTGTCTGTCTTTCTCCTTAGCTACTGATTTTAAGGGATGAAGCGGCCTACCTTCACAAACTGCAAGTAATGTCCCTCGTTTGAACTCATAGTCCACTACACTGCCAATAAATTCTTGCCAATACAAGCTTGAACTCTGCCAATGCAAGCCCAGAAATTTCCCTTGAGAGTCAAAGTTGGAATGTTGGAACGTGTGACAAGTTGGGGGACAATAGAAGAAATACAGTTCCATTAACAATAGGACAAAACAGTTTTGGGGATCATATATGGTGTAGAGATGCAACTGGAATAACTTGGTGGGATTTTAATGGAGAGGTAGGAAATATGGAAAAGGAGAAAAGCAGCACAGCACATATAAATAAGCTGGACTCTGAATCAGTGGCGTCAACGGCGAAGGGCCGCATAAATCTACAGGCACATCCAAACACAGGGGCCAGGTGTCTCTCCGAATCCCCTGAAAACTGAAAAAAAAATCACATCAAGATCACTCTAACAACAGCAGACCACACAAACCTAGCGGATTATAAAATATGAATAAACGAGAACCAAGATATTATTACGCCAAAATGATAGATATTGGCCAATGACAGATATATAAGCATTTGTCCAGGTCTGGCAGTGCTCAGACTTTTGAAGATCTAATCTGATTAAATAATCATGACATACTAACTAATCTTTCTATTATGAGTCCTTAACAATCAAATATAAATCACATTAACTGCAAAGAACTATAAATGTGTTTTATTCTTTCTGAAATTAATATAAATAGAAAAGTTTTGCAATTGTATATTTGACTTTAAACATGTCTTCAGTCACACATCTTTCTCGTGCATATGTTTGTGAATGCACACCATGATGATATGATTAATGTTTCAGGAATTCTGCTGCTTTCAAATTCCCCTATGCTGAAACTGTAGCCATGGAAATGGTATGGAAAACCTCCGGCACAGAGCAGTTCTCTACGTTCATCAGATCACATTTCATGCATTAGTGGATCTGATTCCTCCAATGTTTCATCAAAATTGAAAGAACAC
This sequence comes from Fistularia commersonii, assembly GCF_037954325.1. Taxonomy (NCBI): domain Eukaryota; kingdom Metazoa; phylum Chordata; class Actinopteri; order Syngnathiformes; family Fistulariidae; genus Fistularia; species Fistularia commersonii. The sequence continues at coordinate 7,831,837 of NC_141300.1, read as the reverse complement.
GTCAGTTGTCTTATTGTGACTCTTTTAAAAAGACAGGATGAATGTGCTTGTGCCTGTGCCGTTGCTTGGCACTATCTCGCTCATTAAAATAAACAAATGATACTCGTGTTTATATCAAGCGAGCTTCAAATGCTTCTCAATGGCTGGTTGAGTCATTTGATTCTGCAGTAGAGAACATTTTTTTCTCTCTGAGTGAAAAAGAGTTTTGGATGTCAGATGGTATCATCCAGAGATTGACAGCTGAAGATATTAAAGGGGGAACTTACTCCTGTTGTTGGACAAGGAGAAGTCACAAATATTTGGCTTGCTCCTCAGCCTCCTTTCCTGCACGCCTTTTAAATCAGATGGGAGTCTCCATAGCAATCACACTATAATGTAAAAAAAAATCACTTTTAACATCCACGTCTAATCAACAGCAACAGAGTAGTTGCTTTACTTCACTCCAATAGAAAAATCCAAAACTTACTTCTACAGGGTCTAAAGACTCAGTTATGTGCTTTAGGAATGCTGAAAAATGAACTTTGTAAAAAGCAGGATGATGCTACAGTAACAGGGGAGTAACAGGAAATTATACAGAGACGATGTCCGTGTGCAAATCTTGCTATAATGTTGACACTAAATGTGCTCAGTCAGATAGATTTAGAAAAACACTTGGTGTATCTGTTTCTTCTTTGGGCATCCATGTCTGTCAGGATATAAGTAGTGGTGCTTGTTATCCCAAACTGTATGATACCAATGCATTGAAGGTGAAAAAAGGAAAAACATATGTTCATGGGATAGATATAAAATAAACTTAAATCTGAAGCTAACTTTTGTTGTCGAATACCTGCATAGTTCAGGTATCCGAATACCTGAACTACTCAGGTATTCTCCACTCTACTCCACTCATTAAAGATCACTGACAAAATGCAGCCCCTACCTGAACCATTTCCTCAAGACTGTAAATTCAAATATTGAACAAGGCTGATTATACTTCCAAATGAATTCCCGATATATAAATAATATATAAATAAGAAAAAATTAAGATTAAAAAAACAAAAGATCTACTATTGATATACATGTTTGATAATGTATTGGAATAGAAATTATATAAAATATGAAGTCTACATTATCAGGCAAGGGATTTCGTGGCATTTCCCATCGTATAAGAGGTAAAGAGCAAAGGAATAAATTCCTGATCACGATGACCAAATGTTGAAAGAAAAGCAAGAACAAAAAGAACCACGAAGCCTGGAATCAGACAACTTTCTGTTATTGTGCAGGCTCATTTATGAACTAATAGAGCCTTGTTTGGATCATAGTGTTATCTCAAAGGCTGTTTCTCATCAGTACAACCAGAGAGTGAAAACACAATTTTCGAATCTTTAATTGAGATCAGGTTGAAAGTACATGAAGCAGAGAAAACTCGTTGAATTTCATACTGATTTAAGAATGAACTCTGTTACATCTCCACAAAATGGATTGGGAAAAAAAGATAACTTGTTTTGAATTTTCCCTCCCTTTGATTAAAGCCCTCTTGATACTGGAAATATCTGGCCAAATTTGTTTCTCGTCGCTGATATGATGTGAGAGCCAAAAACAAATACCCAAAGAATGAGTAACAATGTCAAATTTAAGGTTAATAAACCTCCCACTGACCTGGGCTTTGTTTGTCTCAGCTGTTGTTAATATTATGTTGCCAGTACCAGCCCTTCCTTCTTTTTTTTTCCTTTTTTCAATTCTTTTTCACAAAAACTAATCCCATGCAGGGTTCCTTTCCATTGCCATGATGCAGAAATTCATTTTGATCCAGTAGGCTTGATGTTAATTGTTCTGTTGAAACCCTATTTAGTTTCCAATTTTTCATTAGAGGCATTTCCTTTTGGTCTTTTGCTCTAATGTTATAATCAGAATCAATGCTGCCATTCAGTAAGTTAATGGTTGTGTGATTGAAAACCTGTGGAAATGGAAATAAAATGAAAAAGAAAGATTCCCCTTGCCATGATGTGTCAGTTTGAACAGGATCTCTTACACAAAGTGGAGCTGGGGTGATTTTGGGGTGTGACTTCTCCAAGTGTTGATGCAAGACTGGCATGAAATCAAAGTAAGTCAGCTAAAAGACAGATAGAATTCATTATGTCCCCAGTATTTTGCCCACATGCTTCCAATGCTTTGACAGTGAGCAAAGCACTGCATGAGCACTGAATGTCTACCCCCTTGTGGACAAAAACATACAGCCCAATAAAGCAATAAACATAAGGAATATCACCCTTACCCAAATACATTTAAGAAAATGGGAAATAAAACAGGCGAAAAAAAAATGCTTTGAACTCAACATATGATTTAAGAGCGCGGCCTCAGTCTAAATATACTCTATATACTGATAACAAATATAAAACTGAAGAGAGCAAGCAGTATTTTATAGAAGTCCGCTTGTTATGTTTTTTTTTTAATGTTCTTTCTGTTCTTGTGAATGCAGCTAATTAGGATTAACAGCATGAGATAAACTAAACTTGTGGCTTGAATGTTGAGCCAAACAACATTAGGAAACACTAAAAGCTGCCAATTCCAAGCCCCGCAGGCCCTACTGTAGGCAGAGCAACAATGTGCAATGAACCTGCTAACCCTCAGTGGAGGAAAAAATATCCACTAATATATCTGTCACCACAACCTGCTAAGTTAGGACTACCACTCCAAGTATAGCAGAAATGCTCACACTCTCTCTTTTATATACAAAAAATTGCTTTCCTCCGTACACCTTTCACTTCCTCCAACGGGCAAGAAAAGGAAACAGACAGGAAAGGAGAATTCTGTGAAACTGATCCCGGGCTTTTATGGTTGTTTCCACACTGACTGGGAAAGACTTAGACCGATTATGTAAACATGGGAAGTTTTGCATCCCAACTCTGTGTGACTCTGTCTGTCTATGTATAAAATAGTCAATATGGCATGATAAAATCATGAAAACCAACTTGAGAAGTAAATATAGATGCTTGCACAGGCCAGGCCACTTCCATTAAGAATAGATGTTAATGTGTACAGTATATGGAGAGAAGAGTGCAAACACATATTGAAAAATATGCAAAAATATAAAATATAAATATAAAATATTGCAAAAAAATTCTGGACACTGGCAATCGAAGGTCTCCGTCATTTGAGTAATATCCAAAAACATTCATATGAGGGCAAACATGTGGTCATGGAATACTTAAAAAGATAATTTGCAATGTTCACATGAGGTTCTGACTGAATTCCCACACATTTGTGGAGAAATGCTTCGGAGAATTTTAAGACATTTATATCGGCTAGCAATCTAGCTGGTATGACTGAATGAGGTTGTGCCAAAACACTAATGCATTCCTCCCTGTGAAAGGGCTGTGGCTAGTTGTTATTAGCTATTATTGTTGTACAAGGGTTCTGCTGATTAGTCAATTCATCAATGAAGCGGTTTGATATAAAACAAATCAATTTTTCTTAAAGGGTAGTTAGGAAAAGCCATTTAAAAGAGCAACAAATTTCCCTTACAATAAGTCTGTGCAATTTAAATAAACCGTTTGTCCACAGTGTACTCGAGTATACCATCGCCATTTTAAGGTATGAATATAATCTGTTTTTCAAGAGCTCAGGAAAAAATGCTTGAATCATTTTCCAAATAACATTCTGATTTGGAATTTTCTATCATTTACTAAAAAAGTCAGACTACAGTTTTCTAAGATGAGAGGAACATTTTTCGAACCAATTAAAAAATATCAACGTAAAAGAATTTATCACGCTTTAAAGAAAAAATTCCCTCCACCTTGGTTACAATACATGAAAATTGTATACATGAAATCATATACATGAAAATGTCTAAGCACAAGTACACGTTAAATACTGACTAGATACCTGCTGCTTATTCTTGCTGCCAGACAGAGCAGTGATGTGGTTCATGAGGGAAACCTCATGGCCTCCAGGGTTCACAGCACTTCCAAAAGCAACACACATACAAACAATTACCGCCTCCATTCTCTTTGCATCAAATTTTCACTTTAACTACAGGAGAGCACAGTGAGACAGACAAGGAATCCGGAAAATAAAAACCATCAGACTCCTGGAAGGGTTCCAGGTTTTAGCAGTCTGTCTACCAATATATTTAACCAGCATTATGGATGTTATTGTTTACTGTGGGAAACGTTCCTGATTCATCCCAGGCCCATTATATCACTGTATCCTTATGCACCTGACATTTACGAGCCGTTATGTTTCTTATCATTTTATAACAGCTTGAGCAGGTAGAGCATTCTCTTTAGCGAGGTTCTTTATGTCACCCATAAAAGGTTAAAGCCAGTGCCTCAGCTCATACTCCCCACCCCACCACCAACACGCACCGGGAATACCACTAGCTGTCAGTCATTTTAACTGACCCGACCTCCCATATCCCACAAACTCAATCATTGATGATTGCTAGTTGGTGGGCCGATAAAGACTGGTGTTTACCCTGTCTAGACAGCGCCAGTCATGGGCATTTGAGCAGCATACTGAACCCTGCGTAACCACAGATGTGTGCTCCACTGTCATTTTACACCATAAATTAGGCCCTCGCGCATATCAAGCCTACTAGTGGGGTACTCAAGGTGTGGAGAAAGCAATTTGAGAGAGTCGGCGTTTAAAAGCATAAGGAACTTAGAGTTGGAATTTACTCTTGATTAAATCTATCTGATTCCTGAGGCCAGACTGTAAATCCACAGTGTAGTTTCTGTGGCTACTCCAATCTGAGGGGTTATTTTTCCTGTGCATCTTAACGCCAAACAAACATTATAGGAAAGGTGAACAGAGCTAAAATTTCCCTCAGTTATCTGGATAAATACGAATAGTTCTTGCATCGGGTCAAGTGTTCTCCTCTCAAAAAAACAAATATTTCCCCACTTTGGCCAGGCAATGACAGAGACATACTGTACTAGGCCACTCCTCGTCATTTCCAGCTGAAACCTCACTCAGACCTCAATTTAATATGGCTCACACTGATGCCTGGAAAAAAAATCATGCCAGCACACATATTATCATATTAATTACCACAGTGTATTTTTGCTTACCAGGAGGAGAGAAGAAAAAAAAACTAACTCAAGAATCACAAATATGAAATGCTGTCTGACCAGTGGTATTTGTTTATGCTGCGGTCAAAAGGAAAAATGAGAGAAACTAATTTAGACTGCAACTGACCACAAGAGAGGCTGAGAAAAGAGACATCAAACATGCACGACTAAAAGATGGATAATGGCCTGTGCTGGTGCTACATAGGGGGCTTTTTACAGTATATATCTGCAAAAAAAAAAAAAAAAAAAAGAAGAAAGAAAACAAATTCACTGGGAGGGGGACAACAGCTGTATCACATCTGTTAAACAATGTGGCTGCTGTTATTGTGATGTTGATTGATAAGAGTCTATTCCATCTACACACCCTCTTTGGAAGCCCTGCCATATCACTGGAAGGAAGCAGACCTGTTATTGTTATGACCTCAAAGGCTTTAAGGTGGTCCACAGTACAGACCCAAACACACACATAAAGTAGCGAGTAGGCCAGAGAAACTAGAGATAGTTTTGTAAATACAACTGTTAAAAACTTTGATACATGACCTCAAAACACCTGCTATTTCCTTTCAAGCAACAGACCAAGCATTGGCAAAGGAAATCATGGAGGGCTCATCCTCACATACAAGATATTCCATATACAAAAACGATTTCTGGAATGCATCATGTCAAGTAACTGTTTACAAAAAAATAAAAACACAGGCAAACAAACCTCCTGATGAATGATATCGCCGCCTATTTTATGCTGATATTTAGATCTAAGAGACACCCCCCCACACACACACACACATAAATACACACCACAGATTAGAGGAGTATTATGAGTCACAGGCTAATGTGGTTTGGACAGTGGGTGAGAGCTGATACTGACATGCATCAATCAAAGCTACAATAGACTATCGTGAGAAATATTTAAAGACCCACAGGATAAGCAGGGCGCAGCCAGCTCTAAACAAGACACAAGAGTGAATGCAGATGCAAAATATTTATGGCTGACCACAGCCCTGCGAAGAGGACTTTGGTCAACATAATTTCCTTTTCTGGTAAAAACATGAAGTAGCGTTACATAGATGTGTTACTTTTACTGAAAAAATTCTAAAAAAAAAAAAAAAAAAATGCAAAGATGGATTCATATATACTTTGAAGAGAGGAAGTATTGCACTGAACTAATTTTGAAAATACAAATGAGATTATCACTGTTGAAATGAGCTTATTACAGAATAACTGTAAATAATTCACAGTATATGTGAATGCAATAAAAATTTCAGTGGCTCACAGCTCATTTGACAGACTGTACTGGCAGCGGTGAAGGGACTCATTTTTCACGTCTTAGCTTCCTCCATAAATGTCATTTCACCACTACAAATATGTCAGTACTGAGAATTAAAAGCTAGTTTTTGGTACCAAAAGCCAGGTGCTTCATGCAGAGGAGAATTGAAACAGGCTCCTTCATGCAGATCCAGGCGTGTGGGGCGCAGATGATGAATAAAAAAGTTGCATCATCAAGTCATTAGTTTTGATGTAACCATTATGAATTATCACCAGGTTTTGGCTGGGCCTCCATCTATTATAAGAATGCTAGTGAGCAAAGCACAAACAAAAATACAGTTGAGTAGAGATGCTTTCCAGTCCATCGTGCAAGCACACTAAAAACACAGTGAACTATAATCCAGATCCTATAAGATATAACTTTCTAGACTTCCAAAATGTTTGGCAGACAACAGTTATATCATGAATGTGCAGATTTAGAATCAGAATCAGAAAAAACAATATTTGTCCCCGAGGGGCAACTGGGGGGCACATTAGGGCATCAGCATCAAATTGTGAGCATTAATAATTATCCACTGTTTTATCGCTGACGAAATGCATCACATGTAAGCACACACTTGCAAATGCGCTGCAATTATCTAACTGTTTTCCTGCGTTTTTGTATTGAGTTTTATTTTTAGTTCTTCTTTGGCATTATTTCATTGTAATACAAATTGGCTTGGATTGTGAATTCCAGTAGTCTCTTTTACCTGAAGACAGGGAGCATGAGAAGTTTCAGGTCAGCTGATGTTTCGTGTTGCATGGATGTTGGAGGGATGAATGCAGGACTGAAAGCGACGCCATTCTCCCTATCTTGAAACAATTCACCACTGAAGTTAATGTTAGTCACGTCCAAACTACTGACTAAACCACAGTTTGATTCAGGCTAGAATCACGTACATGTGTCTGAATGCATCACCTTTCAGTAATGCACTCAAAGCTGTTTTTGGAAGGTTACAGTTTCCACTGCAACAGTAATCCATCAGTACCAAGCAGAATGAAACAATATCGTATCCAGTTACTAGGAGTGATACTCTGGCCTTTGGAGGACACAAACACCGGCACAGCTCTGATTTCATGTTGCCAACATATTTACTTCACCAACAGAGCTGCAAACAGACAAATAGGGATGGCAAGCTGCTGGATGTCAGCCTGCTGGCAGGAACGGCTCTCAATACTCGCAGATCATAAGTCACAGAGCTCTTTCAGTTAATCTTCTATTTAGGAAGATAAAAAAAAAAAAATTCAAAGACCTCTATGCAGCATTCCAAGCCTTACCTTATTTGTTCCAGTGCTATTATGGCTATTATCATGGAAATTCTGAAAACAGAAAACCCATGCCTGAATCGATCTGATGGGACAATGGATACATTCTTGCTTGATTTTGGTTCTTTGTGCATTCATACAAGAGGTGAACATACAATGATTAATCAAAAATTGTCAGCATACTAGTGAATGCTTTCAAGAATGATGCAAATTGCAACAAGTTGCTATAATTTAGAATTTATTTTATAATGAGACAGTATCATTTTCATTTAAGTGACATTTAACTCCACATCATCTTCTTTGCCCATCACCCTTGGAGAATTAAAGAAGCCTCCTATGTGTGATTCATTAGGTTCAGTTAGTTTTTCATTTTGGGCTTTTTTGAAAAATATCAATCAAATGGAAGCAAAGTATCTCAAAAGGCCTTTGAAAAGAACATCCTGTCATAGCTCAAATGAAGTCAGTGAAATGCATTAGACAAGCCATGAGTTTAAAAACACAATTTTCAGGAGGTTATTGGTATGTGGGCGCACGCTGCCACTGCTCACAGAGATTCTAATCTGGAGGTTGGAGGTCCTTCTGTTTTGGATTTTCTCCATTTTAATTTAATCAGTTACATATTAACCTGCAACCTGCAAGCTTACTGGAGAAGATGGACATATCTTGTCTGTAAGCAATTGAGATAATCAGATGAATTAGCATACAAGAAAATGGTTTCATGATTAATCAAGAAACCTGTCTCCAGGGTTGAGTTCAAGAGGGGCCAATCACCCCCTGTGATATCTCAGTGATTGTTTCCAAACACTTCAGAAACCAAGAAATTAATGCCAACGTGTTTTCTATTGTTCACTCATACTCGTGCAAACAATCATCTGTATATCAAAACAATTTCTGCACTTCATCAATACCTTACTAGTGCCCCCCTGTGGCCGGACATACATCTGACTACTGAATATGAAATCCCTTCCTTACATGCATTAGAGCTACGAATATGCATGCGATTTCACAACGTTATGACAGTATCCCTGTTTAATGGCATTTAATTATCAACAGCCGGTCAAAATCAGCAGAGAGAGGGAGAGACCAGGGGGGTGTGAATGTGTTCCCCATTACACACTATTCATTCCAAAAGGATACCAGCAGTCTGTATTTAAACAATAAATCTCATATTCATTGCTCACTTGAAGCAACGTCAACAAACCCTCAGTCTTTTGCCTACATTATTCTTTTTAAACCACTGAAAGGAGCATTAGTGAAGAGAGATGCTGGAGGAATGATGCGTACTCCATGATGATAAATGTATTTTGTCCTTTCCAATAATAAAATACCTCCTTGATTAATAATTTCACATCTGAAATGAATACCGTAGATCCACAGTTAAACATTTTCAGCAATAACTTACATGAGGAGGATATATATATACTGTATATCCATTATATGAGGTGGATACAAAAAAAACATGTTTAGGATGTTTGATTAATGGTGGCACTTGCTTAGTTTTCAGAATTTTTTTACCTTTATAGGCATATGTTACAAAACATGCCTATAGGCAAGCCACAATCTGCACAGACACACATTTTGAGACGGGCATTTTTCTTTCCTTGTCATGGCCAAAGACAGCATTTGAATTGAACTAAAATTCTCCAACCAAGCGAGATGTCAGTCTTGCCAGGTGTGAGCGACAGTTGCCATTCATATGAGTATTGAGCTGAATTTTAAGAAATGTGTTTTATATTAATGTTTCAACAGTGTGTCCTGCAGAAAACAGTTCTACTACAAGCAATCCTTTAAGCAATTTTTAAAGACCGAACCTCACGAGTGTGCTTCCCCTTTCTGACATCACAATCTCCCCCCTTTCACAGTGCAAGCTTAAAACCATGTTGAAATTATTACTGAAACTGTGGACCAGAGTCCACAATGCACATTCTATTGTTTTAGGACTGTGTTTTTTCAAAGTTATCTTGCTAGAGAACATTCAGGAAATTACTAGTCAATTAAGGCTAAGATAATCCCCCAAAACTAAGTCTTGCATTCCCACTGTCTCTTCCTCATCCATGGGAAAGCTTCATTGCCAGAGTCTTTTGGATTCATTTCAAATGTTGAACCAAAATGCTGAGTATCTCTGGCAAGATAAACAATGCAACGACACAAAACAACATTAATCAATCAGGAAACTGACAACAGGCAACCCAGCCCTTCTTTTTGCAGCATTTAATGTAAGTATGCAAAACAAATTAAACTAAGATCAGGGCAAGGTCACAAAAGAGAGTCATGTAGGCCTGAAAGATGTGCAACAGCTTATGAGATAAATGGCACACTAATAATTACTATCAGCATGGAAGTAACTTATAGGCGGATAAAAGAATGCTCCGATAAGGTATTGCAACCATGCTGTTTCAATTAAACTTCAAAGAATCAATGAAGCTTGAAGCTATCCCTTCATTTACGTACTCTGAATCTATGAGTTCACAATCGATTGGAAGAGGGCCATCATAAAAGTGCAGGACAACCCCACTTATTTCTTACTTTAGAAGATTATAATCATAATTTTCAAAGCATAGTGATTTAAAAAAGTAATGAAACAATAGGTTAGTGGTTGCTGAGCTGTAAAGTGTGTAGTGGTTTGAAGATTGGAAAGGATAAACAACTGCTTGTGAGCGTTTGCAAGCTCTTTTAAATCAGCTTTTGGTTGAGGAGCAGAGCAAGTATGATCTCTTCATGGCCTCTGGCAAAGGGTGATATATTAATGGAAATACTGACAATGACTCATTTTCAAAACAGTTACACGCTCAAAGCCTCTAGCCAAATGAAGTCAGGCCAGCTCGACAGTGACAGTCGGAGTTCTATCCCTCATTGACTCTGACAAAGAACCCCTAAATTATAGATAAGGGATTAATAGAATAAACTCTTATTTCAGTTGAGTGAGGAAAATATCAAACCTTAATGTATTACTAGGGGCAGATTTGATAGGGGTGGTTCTGTTAAGAGGAGATTCAATTTTCCAGGATGCTTCGATGGCCAAACATGCTGCCCGTGCATAAGCTACATCTACTTTAAGTCGTGAAGAGGATGTAGGCTTGCTGTTTAGAAGGGTAAAGACCGAACTGATTCACTACTTGAGTTGAGGTCAAGCCACCAGCTGAGATCATCAACTTATGACTTTTTTCCCTGAAGACATCACCTGCTTTCACTTGTCTGGCAAGCTGAAAAAGTTTCCTTGAAGCGCAATCCCATGTCTGAGGTAACGTTAACGCCAGTTTTAAAAAATGTGTGTGAAGCGTCAGAAACATTGATTAATTAACCTGATAACAAAAACTAAGACTGGTAGCTGAATTTAAAAAAAAAAACATTTGGATGATACTGCTAGCCATTAGATGACATTATTTGAGACCAGGACCTGATATTATATCCTGCCAATCCGCCAATGGCTGATAGATTTCAGCAGTGGCCAATGAGACAGCCGCTCTCACAAGTAACTTTGGCAGGTTGTGGTTCTCTCATCCAGCATCTGATCTTAAACATATCGGAATGTGAGACAAAAACACTACAGCTACCACAAGCACTGTTTGCACAAATGGAGTGCCCAATGGTCCATCCAGAAACCCCTCTTGACGTCATGGTAAACAAGAAATCTCTGAGCAGAATATGGTATAATTTGGAAGCAGTAGGGCAAAATGAGGGATAACCTGAAGAGGAGACAGAAGGCAAGAGAAAAATGGACAAAGAAAAACCAAAAGGAAGAAGAGACAACAAAAAAGAAAAAGTTATTCAATGAAAATTGGAAGTCGAGTCAAGAATGACTAGTCTATGACCCAGGAGAAAAAGTAATGTACTGCATCAATTGCAGGGACATACAGCGGCGAAAAGATGAAGGGCTCTTTTGTGGTTGGGACAAGCAATTTCAAAGTTGAAACAATCAAGTACCATGAAATGTCCATTGGTCACATCCGAAGCACTGTGACTAAACGGGTGAAGACGGCTGCTTTGCCGTCAAGACATTTTAGCGGTGAAGTCTCTGTCCCTCATGAAGTCATCTGAGCTTCTGAATATGCGAGTGACATTCTGCAAAGTTCACTTTATAGAGGAAGAATGGTCAGCCTTTCACCGATTACCATGATTTTTAAACAACAAAGTTGTGGCTATTGAAAAGGCGGAGTGGCTAGTTACTTTGGAAAATCCCTCGCCAGAGTAGCTGTTGAGCCAAAACGTGCATATCAAGTCCCGATTGAGACTTAATTTCACAGCATGTATGCAAGTCTTGAAGTATTGTTGTAGTACAAACATGAATTGAAGGGTTTGGGTGAAGCCTATCCCACCTGTCACTGGGTAAGAGGCGAGGTTCAGTCGATCATAGGGCCACATATAGACACATACAACCATTCATTCTCTCATCCACGCATCTGGGCGATTTAGAGTCTTCAATGAACCTACTGCATGTTTTTTGACTGTGGGAGGAAACTGGAGAACTCAGAGGAAACCCACACCAACGTGATGGAGAGCATGCAAACTCCCCACAGAAAGGTTGGAATCAAACCGAGGACCTTACCCTCAATTGACAAATGCAAATGAAACACAGCACTAACAGCTTAGATAAGAACACGAGGGACAGGAAGTTAAAGATTGCGACTCTCATGATATTTTGTTGAATTAAAAACCTATTGTTGATGATAGTATTTAACACTGAGTTTTACTTTTAATCAAGCCCTGTGCAGAATACAAGAAATATGTAAAATGAATGTCTGACAGGTAAAAAATGTAACAGACTTTAGTAAAAAGTTTGTCTGTAGTGTGTTTTTGCATCCAAACAGAGAGGCGGATAGGTCTCTCGCCACAAAATTATTTCCCAGATAAACCCTCAGGCCCCAGTGATTCAAACTAAATTCATAATGACAAGATAACTTCGCCTGCCACAATACTATTTTTGAAAGACTGCTCAGAAAATGTGTTATCTCGTGTCACGCACATGGTTTAAATCAAAGTGGTTTGGCAATGCTAAGTGTATAGTTGGAAAGTTGTTCCTTTAAAAGAGCCTAAGGCCTCCTTTTCAGGGTCTGTGTACTGCATAATATATCTTTACTTGACCAAACACAGGGATGTATCTCAGAAACATGACAAAAGGAATTGGGTTCAGCGCAAATACTGGCTGAGGTGAGGACGCTCAGCTTCTCTCAAGCCCCATGCCAATGCAGAGCAGCAACACCAAAGCAAAGCTTCCAGTTGTTTTTCCCATCATGTTGAACATCGATCTCAGGTTACTACGAAAAGAGGACTTAGAGAGATATAGCCTTACTATTTGTGTTTTCTTTTCACACTCAATAAATCAAACGGAGTCAGCCTGTTAAAGTCACTTTGACGATGTTCACATGCTTATCTCAACTGGCAGGGTAATTGCTGAGTATTATCAACTGAGAACAATGCAGTTTACCAAGCGGAAATCTCAGTGTGCAATTTCCTCAGGACTGTAATCAAAAATATATTTGATAGTCCCTGAGTTACCAGTCATCTCAAAGAGGAAGACGTTCAACAAGAAACCAACGGCAACAAATGGTCTGAATTAGGAAAAAGAAAAAAAATGCGTAAATCTTAACAATGGAGTTTGGGCAGCAATGAATCTTTGCACCTCCCCAATACATATTATCAACCAAGGTAGAATCATGTGTTTGTTGAAAAAATAATTTCCTTGTCAGGGGGAGATAACTCAAGATAATATTTTCTGGCAAAAGTTGGATTATTTTCCAAAAAGGATGCTACAAGTAAAAAGATACATGATTCTAAAAGATATTTTTCAAGGCTTCTTCTCCTTCTTTTATTTAGTTAGTTCGGCAGCCGTTTCACCAATGGCTGAATGGGTCACGTGGTGACAGTACCCGATCAGGACACCTTGGTGATATAATAAATTGCCAATATTTTCAATTGTCATAGCATCCGTGCCCTTTCACTGGAAAATAAAGGAGACTGCTTTTGTGCGTCCATAAACCCCCCACAGCTGTTTTCCCCATTTCTCCTCAGCTTTTCTATTTTTTTTTTTTGACACAGATCATTTGGGCAGATGTACACTCCACCTGGGGTGGAACTAACCAAATCTCCTTGTGCTTATTGTAGATACATGAAACATATCCTGTCCTTAAGTACTATCACGTGAATGGCTTACCGAAATTCACTCAAACAAACCCAAATCACTGAGTAATCCAACTTTCCAAGAACCCAAACAAAATTGAAACTGTTGAGTGAGAACAATCCCCTTACTATAGTGTGCTGGAGTGTTGTTTACAAAAGCACAGTGCTCTGGCTGGAAGACTGTGCTCTATACATCCAAGTGTTCCCATTTTTTTTTTCCTTATTAACAAGCAAGCCCAAAGATGTGTCTGTGCAAATCCCCTTCAATCCCGCCACTGCTTTGCAAACGGTCCTCTCAATTATCCACCCGGCAACTCACTTCTACATCAGCTGGAATCTGTTTGCCCCCTACTGATGTATCCGACAGGACTCCATGACTGTCTAAGCCCCCTTTTCGGGCTCTCAAAACCTGGTACACGCCTGCAGATGCGACTGCCTTGTGTGGTCCTGTGGAGCCTGGGGCCTGACATGTGGAAGCAATCACCACACATGAAATGATATATAGAACTAATACAAAGGAGAAGAGGTAATGGCCGTGCTCTAATATCTAATCAAAATACATTCACTGAGTACAAGCAGTGCCTTTAGAAGACAAAGACTGGACCCCATGATCAGTAATGACCGGGATCACATTCTACATCTTATCATAATACACAGCTGTAAGTGCCCATCATTATAAAGCACCAGTCAAAACTACCATTTGCGCAAAAGTGCGAACACCTTGGTCATGCTATGGGGCTAGTTTTTAACCCTAAATATGACTTGACTTGTTTTGATTCAGGTAAAAGGGCAACCCAGATGGAAAGTATCCTGGGTACCACCAGGGATGATCAACCAAGTGCGCATTTAGTTGGCCTGCAGCTGGCATGAAACACTGTTGATTTTATTTTGAGAGTAACATATGTCATCCCCAAAAGCATACTTTATTGGTCAAAAAAAATTATACATTTACCCAAGTGATCAGGATCATTGAATCACTATGCGGCGGAAAGAATGGAGGGGCAAAATATGCCTCTATAACATTTCAGAGAAAATGTCTTTCAAATAAATTAATAAAAAAAAAATGAATCCACATCTTTCAGAAAATTCTTTCTCTAAATGTGAATCTCCAGTCCCTCAGTGTTAGCAAGAAAAATCTTATTTGTTCACCAAGTCACATTCAAAGACACATGTTGCAGTTCAAGTGTGACTAGAGGGGAACCAGAGTGTTTGTATGTCTATGGAGGCTCACAGTCATCAGGGTCATGGTTAATCTTTGTCTGCTCTTGTCATGGCAACTGGATTTACTTTTCCGTCTTGAAGATGTTTCACCTCTCCTCTGTGAGGCTTCTTCAGTTCTAATTGACCATGGGGAGTTTCCGGTGTTTACCTATTCAGAGTCTAACTCAAGTGAGCCCCCAGAATCCATGCCTTTGTTCCCCAAATGAGACACACATGATGATGCACACATTAACTTAACAACCCCATTCAACCTGCAAAACAACTCACTTATTAACATAACAAACCCTCTTACCTTGGACCAACGCCCAACCCCAACCCCAGCAGTTATATACTGGAAACTCCCCACTGTTTTAGAACTGAAAAAGCCCCTGGGATGAGAAATGAAGCCTCTTTGAGGAAAAAGAAAAACTAAGCTTATTTCAGTTCATCAATAATCAAAATTCAAAATTCAGCAGACGATTTTAACTTTATATCACTTTTGAATATCAATACAAGCATTTGTTTATTTTAGATGAAATCATTCAATCTGTGAATGTGAATATGAAGTACTTTTTCAACCCCCATAACTGAACTGTGTGCATACAAAACATCTCACACAGTAACAGAGACATCATTACGTATGTGCCTCCTTGAAAATATGGCAGTTGATACCAACACAGAGGGGAAAAAAGAATCCCAAGCTCCTTTGTCCAATAGGCAGAGTGCATTAGCAAGCATCATTACTGTCTCAGAGCTCTATTGATGTTGGTGTGAAGTATGTGTTCCAGCTGTTCTGTAGAGTTGAGTAAGCAATTCAAGAGATTTTGAAAAGAAAGCACTGCCACATAATACAGAAATGTTGTCATTGGTGACTTTGGTTTATGACTGATGATGCCTCAGAGGGAAAGGTGAAGGCACAGACTGATGCCATAGGGATGGTTCGCCACAGTATCATTACTGGTCTGTTTGAAGGCAGAGCTTAATTTGCATTACTGCACAGGGAACTGGCTTTTCCTTGAAGATGCTCGGCACCTCGTGCCTGCAGAAAAACGAGAAGTTGCACAAATCTGATGTGTTGGCAAGAGCCTTGATTACCATTCACCGCAAGAAATTCAAGGGAAGATTCTGAGAACTGACAATGGCCTCTTGGAAGTTTTCAAGTTTTCGGTGAAGATGGGAAAAACAATGTGGTCGAATGTTGTGGTAATGCATCTCAACCAGGCGACAATTACCAGGGCAAAGAGTGAGGATTAGAAATAGTGTTTGATTATATGCTTTAAAATAAAAATTATGTTTGAGTTCTAGTTCCCAAGCTCTGTGCTTGTCAAATACTCACACTCAAACTAGTTTTTGTTGATGATGAAAGGAGGGATGAAAGAAAACTTTGAGCACAACATTTGGTGAGTATAATGCAGAGGATCCACACTAGGGGCCAGAATGAATAAGGATGTTTGCTCCCTCCAGCTGCAGCATCTGACAGTTACCAGGTGGGATTCCCTTTTCCTGGCAGGGGAAAGCCAAATTAGAATGGAGAAAGACAAGACAAACACGTCGGGGTCATCAAGAGTCATCCACAGAGAATTAAAGGCTCCGATGTCACTAAAGAAATAATCCTTCATTGTATGTGAACATATTGTATCGAGTGTGTGTGTGTGTTTGTGTGTGTGTGTGTGTGTGTGTGTGTGTGTGTGTGTGTGTTCTTCTACATTAGTTGTGTGCATGCATATTAAACAATACTGCTTTTCAAACCTGCTTCTGTTTATTTAATTATGTTAGATCATGCAAAAATGACCATTATAATGAAATGTGGGTGGATGGAGCGCTTCAATCCAATTTAATCTAAGTATGTACCTGAATACATATTTGCCTGGGATATCCTTACAACAGAATTAGTAACACACTTGAAAACTGGAGGCAAGCTGTCCTGGTTTAAGTAGACTATGACAATACCAGTGCAGCCTGTTAGGGGTTAATATATCCGACAGAAACGGAGAAGGGAATGAATTTAAGTAAATCCGACTATACAATTAGTTTCAAATCATTTGTATTGTTTTTCACAACATTTAGTCTGAATGTTTGTCTCCTCCTGATAATTCCTTGGAGTTTTTGTGGTATGCTTCTCCTGTTTCCTGCAGGGCAGGTAAGCTATTCCACTCTTTTTGTTGCTCAATCTTAAGAAATCACAGAGTAAACTGCTCATGTCCTGTCTCTTTCCTCCAAACCTGTCTGCCATCAACCCACACGTACTGGTTTGCTTCAGTCTTTGACTTATTCATAAGTGTGTTTACTTGGTCGACTCCATTGCAGTAGCATTTGTGTTCTGTAACACAGAACTTTCTTTTTGCCAGAAGCCTGCTTTAAAAAACTCTTTCACTGCCTGCCCACCATGTACTCCCCCGGACAGCGCCTTGGTTATCTTAAGCAGGGATCAACTTTAAGCCACACTGTGATATGAAAAAAAAAAAAAAAAAGTGGATGTTCTCCTTCCTTTCTTTACTTCATTGCGGAGTTGTTTTTTGGGGGGGGGGATGAAAATAACACTACTCAACCTCCGATAGCCGTGGTTTCTAAAAACCACCCCATCTCCCTTCTGTGTAAAGATTTGGGGTCACTTTATCAGGCCGAGTCAACCTCCATATAAATCACAGTGACTTAAATAAAGTCTTTTACATATCTTCTACCCAGAAGTACATAGTACCACTCTAATAATGCCTGTTGCCACCATGCTTGCAAGTCAACTGTACGATCTTTCTCAGTCTGAATAGGAGGCAATAATGTGTTATATTACGATACCCTTGCTGTTTTTTTTCAATCTGCTCTTCATCACCACCTCAAGAACCTAGAAATTCTAACTTCTGCAAAACATATACATTACTTTTTCCGTAATTTGATTTGGAAGGGGGCATGAATAACATAACCTGTTAAGAACACGTATCCATAGTCCTGTATCATTTTAGCTTTTGAGCCTCTACAGGAAGCCACAATCTTCAACAGGCTGAACTTGGAAATACCTTACAGATGGTTAGAATAAAGGGAGAGGCATGGAATACATCTTTCAACACATCATTTGCAAACTTTGTTTATCTCACCATGTCGTTTGGTCTAACAAACTCCCCTGGAGTGTTACAATGTTGTATTGCCTTAACTATTTTTTTTGTCACTGTACTTCAAGGTAGTTTGTAATGATTGTCGAGAAAACCCGGATGCCATCTGTCTTTCTTCAGGTGCTGAATAGATGATGGAAGCAGAATTGGAGGTGCCAATTCTTGTGGAGAAGGTAGGTTGCAGAACAGCAGAGGTCTAAGCTAAACAAAAAATAGTTACAGAGATTTTTAGGCTATGCAAAACTATAGAAATTTGTCAGTAACTAAAACTGAGTGGCAACCCCTCAACCAGATTAACTTCAGTGTTCAAATGGCTCATATAGAGTTCTTAGACGCAGAGAAAACTTAGTCCTGCTCGATTAGGTACTTCATTTCAGCTCCTGTCTTTCGACAGTTTGACTTTTCTCATCATTTCCTAGTCAGGTTGCATTTGATGTAGGGATTGGGTACCATCCTATCTCACTGATGCAGCAAAAATCAGACGAGGCATCAGTTTGCCACACAGATCCCCTTCCAAAAGAAATTTGGGTACTGTAGGATATCAAAATGGCCTTCAAAATGGCCAAATCCTGGCTCACATTCAAACATGACAACTATACTTGCGAGGACTTGTTTTTCAATAGATTCAGTTTCAGCATGTTTTACCAATGTGGGTCAAACAGGGTTAAGTTCGATGAACTTGCAACCTTACACTGAAAAGACTCCTGAGAGTTTGGTCACAATCCTCCTATTGTATTGCATGTTGAGACTTGAAACCTCAAAACAGTTGTAAGTGAAGGTCAAGACAGTGATCCTTCACTGGACTGTCACCTAATTTGCTTTAGTTACCAACAGTGAAATGTTTTCACCAAAATGTTAATTACTAATCCATTTCTGCAAAATGATTCTACAATTCCATATTTGGTTGTGCTCTCGGTTCTGTTTAAGCTCAATAAACAACTGAGAAATTCTTTGCTGTACATAAATTAGGCAAATCTCTGATCCCAGCATTCTGTCTCATGGCCTCTTGTGAGAAAGACAAGAACACCACATTGCTGACAGATCCAGAAAAGCCATGCGGTGCGTGACAGAAGTCAGAGGACAGTAAATGGGGCTGGATCCAATGGCTCAATGATACGGAATATATTAATATAGATTTTGCACTATCCTGGAGGGATAAAACTTCCACTGCCATACACAACACCTCTGTCCACCATCTGTTCCACCATATGCACCAAAAATTATGCAAGTGATGTGGCTTCTGACAGAAAACAAAGTTACTCTTTCAGAGTTATAATCTATTAGGACTTTCATGGGAAATCAAATAATTCTTTTTATGACTCTGTTACGGTCGTGATCTTAAAAAGGGAAAAAGGTATGGCAATTGGTGCAGCAATAAGCAAATTGCCGAGGTCTTCTATTTTGATAGGTCCATTCTGAAACATTGGAGTATTTATGCACTTCTGAGGAAATCTGTCTGCCAAATGTTTGTTCTTTTTTCATACTGACGGGACTGTGGTATCATATTATCAGTGTGAGATACCATCAGACAAGAGATTTGTCTTTGCATGTACCCGCAGCTTTGTTGTGACCCCAGGGGGAGGTACCAGTTTGTATCTGTTGATAAGTAGACCAAGAATACAGTGTAGGAGTTGGAAGCAGCCCAATGTTATCTTGAGATGAACTTGCTGTCTACCCTTAGACAAACGCATTATTCCAACACATCCTGCAGACCGTTGAATCCGGCCATTGGCATTATTATTCACTTGTGTTTACGGGAGATCTCTCGCTTGCTTTTCACAGTGGCTACTGCTGGCCACACTCACCTCTTATGTGATTCATCAGTGACGGGAAAGCTCAAATATACCCACTGATCTTGTCTTTTGCTCTGTAATTTCATCAAAGTATCACAGAGCTAAAAAAAAAATCATATTTGGAATCAGTAATGCTAAGCTGAGCAGTGCATGCAGGATATACTGCTGCAATAAAGTCTTGGTCTGTGGTGATTGCAAATAACTCTGAGACCCTGGGGGGCAGTGGAGCACCATTCCTTGCCTTTCTCCCCCGTTCTTTTACACTCCCCTTTCTTCTCATTTTTATGGCCACAGCAGAGACCTAAATCAGTGTCTGCCTTACATGACTGGGCCTGGCCCAAAAGGTTAGGAGTGTGTCACAACAAAATGCTTTGCAAAAGCAATTCATAAGATTCAGGTTTCCTCTGATAATGTTCACTTACTTTCGCCCGTGAAGGAAAATGAAGAGAAATGCCATTGAAAGAAAAGTTTATCAAGAATATAAAAGAAAGGCAGACCAGGCAGGGACCAAAGTGAAAAAGGAGGCCTGGAGTGGATGGAAAACTGGAGGATACAGGCAGGCGGCCTGTCAGCTTCACAGGGTCAAAGCACAAGTGTTAAGGCAGATTTTAACGGATGTGTGACGGGGGACTGCGGGACCACCTCTTGAGAACATGTTTAAAGGAATAAAGATCCATACCTAAGGTTGACCTTAGCTGACACTGTTGCGATCAACTTACAAGTGGGGACCAGCTGCTTTGGCAGGAATGGCAACAACTTTACACCAGGACCACGACTGAGGTCGCTGCAGACAACTCAAGTCAGAAACAGGCCTGGAGCTGAGAGAAATCTCTGCCAGCTCAGAAACATACACATGCTGAGCACTGACCAAAATGGTTAGCAAAACAGGAACAAATGTGACCTATGTTGTGACTCAAGGACAGCAGAGGGTCCACAGCACTGGACAGCTAGACAGACCTGGTGTTTTCCCTTAGAAACTGGACCAATGGACCATCAACACCTTTAAGCAAACACAGGAACTTTGCTGCCAGGGATCAATTATTTCTTTTCTGATCATGGATAAGTGGCTATTGGCGCCAGTGGGCTAACATCTTTGTGCCTGGTCAAGCTTCAAGTCCCCAAAAACGAATGTTCAGGCCTTATACCCCAGGTGTGAGCCTGGGATAATATTACACTCTGCAGACAGGTCACGCAGTAAACCACACAGATGGTTTATAAGCTGATATCAAAATATGTTCATGATAATTATTTCCTGACTTGAGCAAACAGCACCTATCATATAGTATTAAAACCAACGTAGTGTAATATTGTATAAGACACTCCTGCTCCTCGTTATCGTTGTTTAAAAATGTTCACTCCATTTAATATCATCTGTGTTTTTTATTTTTCTTTCCAACCACTGCACTTCAGCATTAGACAAGCCTGCATCTCACACGGACACTGAGTCAAGCAACCGGAATAGATCCAACCTTGATTATCTCTTAATGTGAAAACGCAGTTCTCTACAGTGTTGTCGTGCATCCAATCTGTCAGGCCGGAGACCGAGACAAGGAAAAACGAACAAGGTGGGGCTGTTTCTTGCTCTCTGGTGACTTTGGTGGCAGTAAGTCTTTTGCAGACTATGAGTGGGTGAGCCAGCAAAGGCACTGGCTCAAATTACTGTGCTCAAAATACAGGGGAGCAACGCCAGAATAAGACAAGGAGACATTCTGTGTTGTAATAGAATGACAGCAAGGAAGTTGCTTTATGAAGCCTGTTAAAACCCTCCTCCAAAACAAAAGGCAAAAC
This sequence comes from Fistularia commersonii, assembly GCF_037954325.1. Lineage (NCBI taxonomy): Eukaryota > Metazoa > Chordata > Actinopteri > Syngnathiformes > Fistulariidae > Fistularia > Fistularia commersonii. The sequence continues at coordinate 7,810,216 of NC_141300.1, read as the reverse complement.
ATGCGTTCAGCTTCACATGGATACAAACAAATAGAAAAATCAATTACAGTCAAACAGGATAATCATGACAAAAATTATCCTTGATGGTGGTGGTGTGAACATACACAAAAATGATTGAATGAACTGTCAGATGCTGTTGATCAACAACTTGAAAAATTGCCCCGTTTTATAGTTTTACCTCCTGAACGAAAGAGAAAATGCTTTGAGCTGCTGGCAGTTTACGGCTACACGCAAAATTGATACTGCATGCCACATCTGGCATAATCATATTTATAACCACAACAAATCTATGAGAAGTATAACAGAATACGTCTGCTCATTGAACAGCATTGCACAGAAGTGCAGTTTCCTCTCAACAAACAACGGAATCAGAGTTGCCTCTAGCCCAAACTTGATGACCTCCTTTAGTCCCAAATGTCTCTCAAAAACAAAAGGATCATTCTAGCCTGTTAAAACTCACAAACTGTGAAAAATAGAACACTCCAGGATGTAGTCCCTTTAATCCCTTCTGTCTCTGACCCACAGCACAGAGGAAAACTCAGGTCTGTCAAAGTGAAGTTATCTTCACCCTCATGTACATTTACAGATGCTGGCAGTTCCCTGTATATTGCATGTGCAGCTTGCCAAGAAGTATTAGATGAACTGAAAGCGAAAGATGTAGTGCCAGGTACTGTCAGGTCTAATCAACCACACCAGTGTTATCATTCATTATATAGCTTGCAAGTAATAAAAATCCAGCAAAACTCCTTCCAGAAAACATGTATTATGGACATTCTTTGTACAAAGAAAAACAGCAGTAAACAATTGCTGCAGCCTCACCTGCATTTCACTCAAATGGGTCCAGGTTACATGGACAATAAAAAAAGAAAAAATACCTCTGTTTAAAAACTGTATCTGCAAGTAAACATGTTTGTTTACAATAGCAGTTGGCAAAGGAGACACGGCCTCCTAGCAACACCACACACCAAATCTGAATTTAGTCCCTGCAAGCAGTAATAAGAAATTGACGGGATAACAGACTTATTCCGAACACAGCCCTCCAAAATTTAAGATACACATGTTTAGACCCATGAGTGTGCTTTTAATGAAGAAATTTGCAGAAAGTGCCCTGTGCATCATTTTGAGGATAGTCACATAACTTTTAGTCATGCACCTGCCCCCGAGAGAAAGAACACAAGAAGCCCTTAAAGGCAACATTTGCGGACAGGATCCGATCCCCCCGTGTCTTTGACCGGAGATGCAATCGCTTAAGCCTTTAAAAATTCTTCCCATCGGTCCGAAAAGCCTCTAGGAGGGAACAGCAAAGTCGCTGATAAATGGCACCCCGTGATCCCCCGTCTAAAGCGCTTACCCTCCTACGTCATCACGTCAGAAGTTCATCCTAAGGACACCGACGTCATGAGGCTTCTGATGACCGGAACGGCGCCTGCGCCCGCCGGTCCGTACCCACCTTTGACGGTACGAGAGGGGGATGTGAAGCCGGGGGACCCCGGAGCTGCCAACTTGGGTGTTTGTTTTTTAGCAGACTCGCTGATCGGGAAGCAATTCGAAAAGATATCTGGAGGACATCGTCCCCCTCCTCTCTCTCACATCTGGTCCTAAAACTCTGGGAGGACCTCCCCTCCCAATTCTTACGCCCACACCTCTCCTCACTTTCACTGCACTTAAGAGTGATTCCCCATTGGATTCCGCCCTGGATACCTCCAGCCCAAACGCCGGAAAAGCATCCGACAACCCATGCGACACCTGCCGCCGTGCATTAGTGCGCCTGTTCCTGACGCACGACCGGCTCAGGTTAACGATCGGGGCCAGTTCGGACAGATGTATTTAGGCGCATTGGGATATGTAGTTCAGACCCCTAACTGGCGTGCAGCTCCTCCCCCGCCTCTTCCTAATCCTCCTCAAATCACAACAGCGCCCAAAACTATATAAAAATATAACATTTTCCGGCTCAGGTAAACAATCGGGGCCAAGTAAGGGCAGATGTGTTTCGGTGTATTAGGATCCCTCACTCAGATCCCTCACTGGAGCTCCCCTCCTCCTCCAACTCCTCACATCTTAATAACAACCAAAACAATGTGACATATAATTTGCAAGCCATGCTGCTTAACACAGGTGTAAAAATATCATAAAATAAATATTATTATGTCACACATCTGTTTTTGTCGTTATAGTGAGTTGAATTCAAAAGTAGGATTTCATATCAAAATAGTTTACCACAAGATGACATGGTAATATCTGTATTATACAAGTGACTACATTAACTTAACATGTGGTTTCTTTATACATTAATTTTTACAAGTTGCATATAAGAAAGCTTTGTAGCAGGATTGTAAATGACGGATAGATTTCAACAAACTCTAGAGTAAAATCCAATGACATGCGCCATAAACATGATTATTGTATCAAATGAATATTTTTCATAGCACTCTAAAAAATCTCTTAAAAAATTATTTGAAATATTTGAACATGATAGTTATTTTAGTGAGGGGTGTCATCAATGTACATTGTTCCCATTCAGTTAGAATGCCTCTAATGAGGCAAATTCAAAGTGCGCCCTTTATAAAAAAAAGGGTATTTCATCCTCATCACATAAAATTTTGCAGGAGTGTTACACAGAAAATATGATAAATTTGGCATCACCTGTTATGATGGCATCACCATTATAAAAAAAAAAAAAACAACATAATTTGGTTTCAACATCCTAAACCATGGTTATCATACTCCTTTAGTGTCATTAGAATTTCTAAGTTAATAAGACAATTGTAAGATAATGGGGGAAATTCGGGTGTTGCAGCAACACAAGGCAGAGTACAGGTGACAAAAGGCAAACAATATTATTAACAATAAAATAAATACACAAAAAAGGACAGAGACAGCAACAGTAGAAAGATAAAAGAAGATAAACTGCTATGTGAGGATAGGAGTAAAGCGACATGAGGGAGTGACAGTTGCAGGTAGTGGCTGGTACTACAGATGTAACTCCAGCCGTTCAGAGTTGTGTGCCCTCTAGACTGCTATTGTGCAGTCTGATAGCCATAGGTACAAAGGAGCATCTGCAGCATTCAGTTCTGCACCGGGGTGGGATGATCCACTGGCTGAATGACCAACCCATCAGCAACGACTCGCTGTGCAGGGGGTGGGAAGGATTGTCCAGGATTGCTCGAAGTTTGTCCTCCCTCCCCTCAGCCACCCCCCCTTGCATTGAAGTAAAAGGTTGATGAAGGATGATATTTGTTTTGTTTTGTTTTTCAAACAATTCAACATCCATCCCAAGATGTTACAACACATTGGTAAGTCCTTTGACTTTGTGTGAATTCCTGAAAACATTAACAATAAATAAAACATTCAATCCTGATGAAGTTTTGAAATATTCTTCAAGTAGAAGAAGTGTATGCTCTGCGATACAGGTTTGTCAGTAGACATAGAGTAGATCAAACACAGATCTGAGGCACTTAGTTTCCCAGAAGATTAACAATTTCTGATTTATGATTCTTGTGTGTGGGGATTTTAGGTTAACAAAATATGCCCACTCATCTTTACACATGCCAGAATAACTCCACCAGCCTCGTATTATTCCAGTGCCAGAGAGGAAGGTCCAATGCCAGGTGAACAGAGATCAGTATGTTCAGCCTGCAGAGTTGCCAGTATCAGAGTAAAACATAGCTGCTGAGAGAAGGATAGGAGACACGTCATTTGGTCCCGCTCCATCATTCCTCTCCTCCTCCCTAAATATACAATCTGCTTCCAAACAATCTCGTCGCTCCATCAATCATTCACCGCTGTTTTCACCAGGTTATCTCAGGAGCAGCCTCAGAGAAGGTCAGTTACTATAGTAACCCATTCAGCGGCTGGACGGGACCCAGGGTTGTAAAAGTGAAGAGCCGGGTCCGTTCCTTAAATTTAATGGTGGGGTCATCGGTAGAGAGACTGATATCAGAGGACCCGCCAGTGAATCCCACAAAATTTTGGACCACCTGAGTGAATATATCTAAAAAGGAGTAAACGGACTCAACCCTGCTTCTCCTTGGGAAGCAATGTTTAAGCCCAAAAGAATATTTTATCCAGATAGAAAGGGGAATGAATGTGAAGAGGAGGGAGAGTAAAAAGGTCAGACTGCAACAACAGACTGAGAGGAAAGAAGAGGAAGCAGCCAAGACCATGGATGTTGTTTCATCAAGTTCATTTTGTCGCCTGATTCTTCCCCCGACTCCAAAATCCACCATAACACCACACCAAGTATGGGAAACTTCCCTGAACATCACATATTTTCAGAATGCCTTGCTTTCTTACTTACTAGTGGCAAAGATATTCATAACTAGCAGAGCATCACTTCGATACATAATGGTGGCACATTTTCAAAGACAATTCCAGGCAGCGGGCAATTAGTTGATCTGGGGAAGCATTATTTCAGTTAAACACAAAATGATAAGGCCAATTATAATAGCTGACAATATTGTATAGTAAACATTTCTGAAATAAACTTGTGGATTTAGGCAAAGTCTTTTCTTGGAAAACGTTCAAAGAAAGTCCAATGGGCAAGGTTGATAGCTGCTTACAATAACAGAAAAAAACAGCTAAAATGAAAACACTTTTATGGCAACCGCAAACATGTTTTATTCACATGAATGGATCTCCAACACACATAACTGGGGAAATAAACAATAAACAGCTTTAAGGTTTCCTTTGTTTTCTACAGGCTCTGAATACAGTCTAACACCGGAACCGTCTCTTCAGCTTCATGACTTCTAAATCTGAAATGTATAACCCTACGTCCTCGTAGCAGGTTACAATTAGATAAATCCAACCAGGCTGTGCCGTTAAATCAATATGAGTATATGCCGAAGAATGTGACCGACAGCACTCACAGTTGAGAGAAACAGCTTGGATTTAAGCACGAAGAGTCATAGGACCATTCATTTATCATGACCAGGAGTAGCTGTCTTCAGGTAATTCTGGTTTCCGCTGGTGTCCACTGCGACAATAACGATAATGTGAAAATGAGTAAAGCACCGATTGTGTGATGTGAGAAATATGGGTTTTGTGGACGTTAATAGGGGTTTAGGAATTTTCCAAGCGATTTAACTCCAAACGACACCCCGGTTTTCCAAAGTTGTTGTAAACAAGAGTGTGTGCGGATGACGTCACATGGTGATGGTCTACATAAGTAGCATTCTCCTAGGACAGACAGTAATCCCAGTGTGTATGTGTAGTTGGCCAGGTCGTTCTGGTGATGACAACACCAGAATAAACTCCAGCTGATTTTTGGAGTATCACTGTATTTTTCAAGTCTGAACGTTTCCAGATTCTGAAATCTGGTTGGCAATAATCTGAGCAGTTAAACAAGGAAAAAACAAAAAAAACAAAACAAAAAATGACTTGTCTTCCTAATTCATCATTGACCTTCAGTCTTTGTTAAATAGTTTCTCATTCAAACACTTGTCAGAGAGTTTGCTTTTGTTGACCTCGGTGCTCCATTTTGTCTGGTCTGATAAAGCTGGAGGGTAGAAGAAGAAAGTTCTCTCAGGTTGCCACAGAGGTGACAATCTGTACCACCTCGCCATTCTCCCCCTGGATGGCACCCTGTATTGCTTCTTTCACCTCCATGTCTGCCTGAAGGGCTGGGGCAAGCTCAGTCGCCTGGGATACCAGAAAGACATAAGAAGTAACAAATGTGAAGTTTGAGATCTTTCAAATTAATCAAAAAGAAAAATGTCAGCAGAGGAATGTCTTTAGGCCTAACGGGAGGGGGAGGACGGGGTAAGCCATGGCCCCCATTCCTGTTGTCATTGTGTATTCTTGTGAATAGGCCACAGAAAGGAGGAGAGGAATGACAAGGGAGATCAGAGAGGTGATATCAGGCAGGAGAAGAAGGGTGAGGGCTGGTAAAAGGAATGAAGAGCGGAGGAGAATGACAGATGGGGGGAGACTTGACAAGAGATGAGCCATTTGTATATTAATGCACTTTGTCTGTCTGCATGGCCTGTATCAGACAGAGCAAGGTATTGTATGGGTAAAAACTCCTTAAAAGATGAGAGGTTCATGACTCAATCCTGGATGATGACTGTGAAGAGTGACTCACTCCCTCCTTGTATGTACGCCAAAAGTTCCTTCAAACACACCTGCAGCATTTAATCCTTCTTTCAGCCCAGTATGCTGTCACTAGAACAGCTGTACCTCACACACTGTAACCACTGGTGCTAAGGAGTCCAAGTAAAACTCATATTGATCCATGTTTTTCGTTGGGAACTTGGAACTCTGGCCACGTTGAACCGAATAGCACCGGCTTGTTCTCCATTTGGAGATGTTGACAGATAATGGGCTGATTGCTCTGAGTGGTACATTTCAGAGGTTTCTATGAGGTTTCTTAAAAAACAACCAAAAAATTTAACTTGTTGGTGTAGTCTCATTGTTAGACATGAGTTAAGGGGACATATGTCAAACTCTGACACAGGCTATCACCTCATTCAAGAAATGGACCTTGCTAGGCAAAAGTTTTAATGCTTGAGGCCTGCTTTCCATAATGGAAAGTGTTTCACGGAGATGGCAAATACAGAGATAAATCAATCCAAACGCGAAAATAATTTTTCAATAAGTTGTCTAAATGCTACCATATGTCTGGAAACAGACAAGCAATTCACGCAGTTCAACACTTTTCAGTAAAAAAAAAAGATTAGGAACTACACAAACCTACAAATGAACATTGAACTGAGAATATTTTTTTTTTACAGCATTAGACATCAAAAGATGACAATGATAATAATCACTCAAACCATGCTTCATATCTCCGCTACCATTTTGGACACTGAAATAGATGTCTTGCAATTTATATATGCAATATGATTTGAGTTTCATTTGCACTTCTGCAAAACTGTTGCTGCCCTGTCAGACTTTATTAACATACTTTTACATAGGATTAATTATTTGTTGTTAGAACCAACTACACTTTCACTTTATGAAGTCCTAAAATACATAATTAAAAAATATCAACACAATGGATATGTTTTGAAGCAAATTATTTTCTTTGCATGATGTCGGTACCACAGTCAACAAAAATATGCTCCTTGCATAGTTAGTGTGGTCCGATCAAAAGACACCACGTTGCTAACAAGTGGTTTTGTTCAGTTCACGATTATTTCCACATGCCCTAACCGAAATCAAGCTCAGTAAAAAGCAAACTGGTGGCTGATCGGACCTCATTCAACTTTGCTGATTTCCAGCAAAATGTGTGGGAAATAATGGAGCCCTGAAAATAAAAAGGAATAAAAAAAATATGTGCTGACAAACAATTTGAGTAGGCAACATGACAAATTGATCAGATGTTGGGCTAATCTGGAGACAGGTGGGTCAACTGCCCTGTTCCTACACACAGGTTTCAGTTTGACAAGGATCTGCTATGGCCTCCCAAACATTTATCAATATGGGATGCTCTGGCATCTGGACCACAGTAGTAAGAATAACTATCCTTGCTTTCTTCACATCTTGCTGCAAGTAGCTAGAGGGTAGCTATTTGAGTGCGAAGCTTGGGAAAAGAAGTAATCAGAGGATGTGATTCCAGTGGAGGGAAAAAACCAACATAACAATGACTATGCTTTTAGAGTTAAATCAACCACTTCAAAAGGCGACCAGGCTGCGTGTCATTGCACCATCCTGATTCCACATGTGGTTGCTGCTCAAGTTTGGTCATCAGGGACTCAGGCATTTCTACTAATTACTACTTTTCCAATTGTAACACTCTTTCCTTGCATTATTTAAAATGACTGTTTATTCAAACATGTTTAAGTTGCCTAATGAGTGTAACAGAAGTACACTGTATTTAAGCGTAATTACGATAAATTTGGCTGAATGGGGACCATTGTGAGTGGTTTAGGCTAAATTGTAGGAAAAACATTAATATTCCAATATTAAAGCTGGATATGTGACAGTATACGCAGAGCCTTATTATGAAGAGGATCAGATTACTTTCATACATATTTAGAGAGCTACATATTTAGAGAGTTGTGAGACCCAACAAGCAACATAATTTTACAGCTACACGGGCCATGTGTTCTCAAGTCAAGAAAGAAATGTCTATGCAAGAAGTGAATATATTATGATAGGAAAGAAGACCTTTTTTCTTTTGTAAGGAGGACTGTTTTCTTCAGGAGGACAATTTGTGATTTCTCTCCTAAGGAAAATATATCTGCTTTGGTGTCTCTTCTCTGATATGTTTTCAGTCATGTCTGTCATTAAATAATATTTAATATTATATAAACAGCAAGTTTTTAAATTAATTTGCCATCTTTTTGAGGCAATCTTTACTTGCTAACTTGTTAGCTTTACTTACTCATTACTGTTCATCAAAATATTTGTAAATAAGAAAGTCTGATGGTAAATCATGTATTGATTGGCCATTTCCTTTCAGAAAACAGCACTAAAGTAGTCTAATATAGTATGAGCTTAATGATACTTGTATTACAGTTGACAATCTAGCTGTGTGTTTGAGAAACAAGGCAGGCGGATCGGACAGCTTGTTGTCTGTTAGGTTTCACAGTAATTTATCTATGAGAGAGCCGACGTTGCAGCTTTACAATGAAATTAAGGTGTTTTCTTAAAACGAGATATTTTAGTTAAACTGTATAAAAGTATAAATATGATAAATTCATATCTGAAAGTCAATGCCCAATAGTGAGGTGGGCTACAAAATTCAATCAACAAATAACTGAATCAGAATATTTCAAATAGGTTCAGAGACTTTCCCACTTTTGCCTTTTTCATCAAAAAGCAACTTGCTCTTTGCACTGCAATAAATAGAAAGTTATTTTAAAGGCTAATTTAAAATAAGGTGTATGTGTTCTCTACAATGCACAATTGTGTTAAAAATGTCTATTATAACAATATGGTACTATTAACCAAGTAAAGTAGGTTAATAATACCATTGATATTATTGGAATACAATAGTCTAACTGTGTTGCTGTAGAGAAAGAGAACGATATGAAGTAATTTGCCAAAGGAGTGATTTGCATCACAACACATTAGAAAATGTACATAAAGGCAATTGTAAACTTATTTTAAATTAAATATTCAGGTAAAATTCAGTTTGCAAGTCATTCTACAGGTACTGTATGACATGTTCTTAATTCAATATGACATACATGTATTACTAATTACCAGTTCTTTTTGATGAAATAAAAGTATATACATTGTATGAAGAACTTGTAGGTGAGACTGAAAATCAGTTGCTACAAAATTCTGCGGATAATCCACCCTCAAAGTTCTCTGGCAAATGACATCTGTATGGTTTCATGATTATTAGAGAAAAGTTGAATGTGATGTGCTCCTCTTTTGAAACACTTGTAGCACAAGCCTATCTGGACAAAAAGTTAGAAATTACTGTTTACAATGACTCAGAGAGAAACTTGGGTCATGCAATAATCTCAAAAGGGTCACTTCAACTCCTGTCTCCATTTGCCCACACACTATCTGCATGAACAAGACCCTGATCCTGATATGAAGGAAGCTTATACTATTGTAATTACAAAAAGATGAATATTGTCACGTTCCATTCAAAAGTGGAAACAACCTATCAGAGTACTACCGTTGTGATCATGAGAGGACTCGAATCCTTGGAACTCTGCTAGCAGAGCTTAACTCAGATTGATGGAGTTTCTGAAGGACTGATTGCTGGCCTACATATGTAAGACTGATTGGGGGAACTCAATTATTCATTATTGAGAGTTTTAAAACAAACACATGTGATTGGGGACTGATTTAGATTAGTCGTGGCTCTGTTTTACCTCAAACTAATGGTGGCTGCAAACTACAGCACTTGGAGTGTTACAAACAATGTGTCTGTGTGCACGTGTACAAGAGCCTGCTAGTGCTCTGATTGGCCGTGTGTTTGTACCTGTACGGCAGCTGTGTGATCTGCGACAGGGGCGAGTTGGACATACTGTACTTGGATGTCTGGTGGGAGAGAGGAGCCCTCTACTGCTGTAGCAGCCCCATCAGCTGAAGCCACCGCTATCAGCTGGGCTCCTCGTAGCACCTGGGACAGACAAGGAGAGATACGACACAAATAAAAATTCAAGACACTTCGACATGTGACTCAAGGAATCATCAGAAATTTCTACATCATGTTGAATGAATTCTAATCAGGTCTGATATCAACTTTATCAAGCTTAACAAGCAACATAGTGGCTTTCTCTGTTATGATCTGATGATAGCATCAACACAACTTCTGCTCTTCTGTTGTCACTTAGTGTCATCCCAACCCTCTATTTATATACTTGGCTATGGAGGAAAGTAATGTGACATTAATGTGCGCAGAATCAAAACAACACAAACGCCTCCGTGTGATGAAGAAGAATTATTTCCAGGGGAGCATAAATTAAATTAGATAAGTCAGAGATGATGAGATCTGGGAAACTGTTGTTCTTTAATATTAGGGGATCTAATATTGACCTGAAGTTTGTAACTTCTGTACTTTGTTGTTGAATCTCTCCCTGTTTTTTTTTTGCTTTTTTTTTTTTCTTTTAAACAAGGCTTCCCCATGTATAACTTTTATTTCAAACCTAATGAAGCTCAGTATTTCAAATTTGTTAGAGCAGATCTGATCAAGAGTCTCGTGTTGTGTGCTGTATGAGGGAGTGCAAATCAAAGTCTACTTTTCTTGGAGCAAATATGGGAACACAGTTTAAGTCTCTCAAAGGGGGTTTTAATGGTTTGAAATAAAGTGCATTCCGACATGAAAAGACAACATGACCACATTAATATTCTCTGTTTCCCGGCCTTCCTCTGGAACACAGGCCTCTCAAAGTATCTCCACTCTGGCAGGTTTTATTCATATATTGTCTTGGTGTGGACTCAGTGATGTGTGAGGTCTCTGTATCTTACTCTATCCAACCGCGCTTGGTGCCGGGACTGGCATCGTCATGCTAAATAGACGTTCAAAATTCAAGCAAGAATATGCAAGTTTGCAAAATAACTTTAACCTCAAAAACCTCAACTACAGATGTGTCCTGCCCCCTAAAACCTTTTAAATCCAAAGCCCCACATTGATTCCCCCTCCACCAATCAACCTATGCTTTGAAGTTTGGCGCAAGTTAGGTCCCAATAGTTCATTTTACCACCCCAGTATCCATCAGCTCTATTCATCATCTAACAGACATGGCCAGTTTCACCACAAAATCTGCCACCTCATCACCATTATATGCATGGTCTAGGCATACTGATGGAAGCTATTAGTGTTGAAATTTGCCTGACTCACCCGATCAGACAACCAAGGATGCCTCTTGCACAGAATGACTGAGTATGCCACAGGCAGAATAATAATGAGGAAGTACCGGTATATAAGAGCTAAACAGCTATGTCAAAATGTTCACATTTGTTGACCTATAAAACTTTCTTGATGAATTAATAAATTTGCTTGAGAGGTTAAACCCGAAAACCAGAGAGGTAAAGGACTTAGAAATTTCATGTATACTTATGGCTCGATAGCTCTGAAGTTAACTCACAAATTACTCTTGTTGGAGCTACTCAAGATTCTTTGAGGTTCTATGATACGCTAAGCTGTCCTCCATCTCGGCAAAAAATCTAACACCCACTAGCATTTCTCCCAAAATGCCAAACAACAGTCCAGGCAGATAATGACTTGTCAGTCAAGCCATTAAAACAAGAATTCAAACAAAGCAATTGTTTCAGTTTGACAGAGGTAAACACAAATGGTGTTTCATCATAAAAAAAACCCAGACCTCATCACAGTACTCTCACAATCAGAAGCAATATACTTCTTTTGCCAACAGATTGGGAGAGCAAGGGTATGCAATTGTATGAGGGAATATTTGAATAATCTTAAACATTATGATGTCTCTGTACAGTCTCTCTGGTGTATGTAAGTGAACAACTGCTACTTCAACTGATGCTATGGTTGGTACTTGAGATTGTAAATACTTGTCAAATTCAATTATATTCTTAACTTCCAGTTTGCATTCTCAGCTGGAACAGAGTTTTGGATCTATGCAGCTTTTAAACAGGAACTGATCTGGTCCACATCCTGTCCCTTGACTATCGGAGTTAGAACAACTTGTCTCTGCTATTTCAGTAAAATACTGTCACATCTGGCTTCTATGCAAGATTGAGTGGAAGAAAAAAAAATCAAAAGCAAAATCTTCTTTAATGAAATGTACAGCTGCTTCATGAACGCTGCATGGATAAATTATAGCATTAAACTCCCTATTTCTGCCAATTTCCTTAAAGTTTAAATTATTTGCATCTTCGTATGTAGAAAAGACTATTAATGACCAAAAGAAAGCAATTCCTTGAGTACTTATGGTAATTATCTCTTATTTGTTTAAAAGGACATAATTATCATTAGCAGTGCTGGCGGCAAGAGTGCAATAATAAGTACACAATTATATTAAGAAATGTTTAAATTAGTCAGAAAAGAATCAGCCAGAGGAATAACAATCCTGATTGTTGAGTGAAAAACACAAAAATCCATAAATCCATCCATCCATAATCTACCGATTATCCAAAACTAAGGTTTGGGGGGGGTTGCGGGAGCCCATCCCAGCTGCCATTGGACAAGGGGAGGGGTACATACACCCTGGACTGGTCACAGGGCCACATATGGAGACAAAAAAACATCCACTCTCATTCACACACTACAGCAATTTTCCCAATATTTTCCAATTAACCTTCTGCATGTTTCATGAAGAACACAAACTTTGGACATAGTTTTCCCTTGCCCGGATACGGGTCACCGGGGCCTCCCCCTGGAGCCAGGCCCATGGGTGGGGCTCGACAGCGAGCGCCTGGTGGCCTGGCCTTCACCCATGGGGCTTGGCTGGACACAGGCCAAAGGATTGACATGGGTCTCTCTTCCCCTGGGCTCACCACCCACAGGAAGGGCCAGGGGGGTTGAGTGCAGTGCGAGTCGGGCGGTGGCCGGAGTGTGGTACCTTGGTGGTTCGATCCTTGGCTGCAGAGGCTGACTCTTAGGACATGAAATGTCACTTCTCTGGGGGGGAGAAGTGTGAGCTGGCCAAGAGATTCCACCCAGGTACAGTCGGACTCATCTTGACACACAGCGTGGGTCTGCAACCACGACTCTCGAGAGGGGCTGGACTCTTTTTTACTCTTGAGTTACCCCTGGCAAGAGGCGCCAGGCAGGTGTGGGCATATTGACTGTGCCTCTGTCTCAACACCTGTACACTGGGGTTCAACACAGTAGACAAGAGGGTTGCCTCCATCCGCCTTCACGTGGGAGGACAAGCTCTGACTGTTGTTTGCATCTATGCATCCAACAACAGTTCAATTTACCCACCCTTATTGGAGTCCCTGCAAGGGCTGCTGGAGAGCGCTCCTACCAGGAGCTCCCTTTTTTACTGGGTGACTTCAACGCTCTCGTGGGCAACAACAGTGCCACTTGGAAAGGCGTGATTGGGAGGAATGCCCCTCCAGATCTTAACCAGAGTGGTGTTTTGTTATTGGACTTCTGTGCTTGTTATGGATTGCCTGTGGGGCTCCAGAGGCAGCTGAGAGGTACTGGCAGGCCCAGCAGCATGTGGCTTCGATGGTTGCGGTGGTTGCGGGGGGAACAACATACGGCTGGTGTCGAGGAGACCACCTTCCAATGAGGAAGCAGAGCCAAGGGACTCTGAAGTGGACACACCTATTTCCAGGGCTGAAGTTGCTGAAGCAATGAAAAAAGCTCTTCAGTAGTGGGACCCCGGGGGTGGATGAGGTCCGCTCTGGATTCCATCTAGGCTCTGGATGCTGTCCAGGGCTGTCCTGGCTGACACGCCTCTGCCACATTGCGTGGATGTTGGGGACAGTGCCGCTGGACTGGCAGACCAGGGTCGTGATCCCCCTTTTTAAAAGGGGGATCGAAGGGTGTGGTCCAACTACAGGAGGATCACACTCCTCAGCCTCCCTGGGTCTGAGTCAACCCAGCAGAAGAGGGTCTGCTGGATCGTTGAACCTCAGATCCAGGAGGAGCAGCGTGGTTTTTGTCATGGCCGTGGAACAGTAGATCAGCTCTATACCCAAAGGTGGGTCCTTGAGGGGGCATGGTACTTTACCCAACCAGTCTACAAGTGTTTTCTGGATCGGCAGAGGGCATTTGACTGAGTCCCGCAGGCAATCCTCTGGAGGGAGGGTGCTCCGGGAGGATGGGGTACCAAACCGCGTTATACAGGCTGTTTGATCCCTGTATGATCAGTGTCGGAGCTTGGTCCACATTGCCGGTTGTAAGTCGAACCCGTTTCTGGTGAGAGTTGGACTCTCTCAGGGCTGTCACCGATTCTGTTCATAACTTTTATGGACAGAATTTCTAGGCACAGCCAGGGTGCAGAAGGGATCTGGTTTGGTGGCCAAAGCATCAAGTCTCTGCTTTTTCGGGCCATGATGTCCAGCTCTCACTGGAGCAGTTCGCAACAGAGTATGAAGCGACCGAGATGAGGATCAGTAATTCCAAATCCGAGACCATGATGCTCAACCAGAAATGAGTGGAATGCCCAATATCGGTCAGGGAAGAGGTCCTGTTCAAGTACCTTAGGGTCTTGTTCTTGAGTGAGGGAGGGATGGGACTGGAGACCGACAGGCAGATCAGTACCGCATCTGCAGTGATGAGGACTCTGTACCAGTCTGTCATGGTGAAGAGGGAGCTGAGTCAGAAGGCGAAGCTCTCAATTTACCAGTCGATCTACATTCCCACCCTCACCTATGGTCACGAGCTGTGGTATCCAAGGAGATACACTGCCCCCCATGCTGTTATGCAAAGCTGAACCCCCAAAGCCAGATCATCATCACCTATTCCAAAGTGAAACAACAGTCAGCCATATCCTGTAAAAGGATGACATGTGAAAAACAACCATAACATTGGGATCTTATTCAGAATGGATCCATGTTTACGGATGGTTTGCAGAGGAGGGAAGATGATCACCACTGAAGGGGTTGAACTATCTGGATGGGTAGAAAAGGCTGGTATGAAAAGACAGCAAAGGGGCATTGATCATTGCCGCACAAGAGCAAGCCTTGAACGCAAGATTAATCAAGTCCGTGGTCTATCACATCAGACAAGATCGCAGGTGCCAGTTGAGCAAATATGCCACTTAGACAATCCAGCCCATAACATTGAGCTGTAAGATGCTGGCGGGGAAAGCATATATAGACATAACCAGGTGGCTAGTATTGTCCACAGGATCATCTGCACTGAGTATTGGCTGGGTGTCCCAGGATCAAGGTGGGAGACATCTCCAAAGGTGTATCCAGAACAACCATGTTAATGTCCTGTGGGACTTTCAGTTCCAGACTGACAAACTGGTGATGATGAACCAACCGGTCATAGTGGTTGGACAGGCAGTAAAAGACAGCCATAAGGTGACTACAGCAATCCCAAGTGACAGCATCTTCGGGAAAAGAGAAGCTGGAGAAATACCAGGGCCTCAAGGAGGAGTTTGAGAAGATGCAGGGCGTTGAGTTAAAAAAAGTGGTCCCAGGCTTGATGGGATTACTCGGAGCAGTAACCTCCAAGCACCCTCCAAGAGAATGGCTCCAGCACATTCCAGGAAGAACGTCTGAAATCTCTGTCCAGAAAAGCACAATCCTGGGAACAGCTAGGATCCTGCGCACAACCCTCAAGCTCCCAGGCCTCTGGTAGAGGACCAAGCTTGAAGAAGACACACTACTACCAAGCAGTTTCCATAGAAATATTTTAAGAATTGTTTAGTAGGTGAAGATATTTTTACTTAGTATCTAATTTTCAGAGGCTTCAAAGTACCTTGACTTTTGACGTGCTGTTTTAATGGCCCGTTTCCTCTACACCCCATGACATATCAATCAGAATCATTGACTGCTGTCCAAGATATACTCTGTCTCTTGCCCAGTGTCAGCTGGAATTGCCACCAGCTGGATGTGCAGGATTAAGCAGTATAGGCAAACAAATGAATGAATGGATGGATGACTGAATGAATTGTATGAAGGTGACAGGGTGATATTGGATTAGGAAAGTAATCCGTGAAGCTCCAATGTAATATCCAATCAAATGTCAATGCAAATAAATCAGCCCATAGTAGGCTGAAAAAAATAAATTGGAGAAGAGACAAAACAAAATGAACAATTTGATACACTTAAAGAATGAAGGTATGCATTGCTAAGTTGAGCAACACCAAAAGGCACAGAATTCCAAACAGCAAAATTGCAGATGATCAAATATTTATTTCTTTTATGAAGAACAGCCCCTTCTCAAAAACTAACGAAATCACAGGCACTCTGGACAAGGAAAACATCAAGTCTCGAATCAAGAGACATGTTAGAAGCGGAGGGTTTCCCTGTGGTATGAACCACAGGTCACACTTAGAAACTGGTAAGTCAAATTAGGCCTTGACAGACCTCTCACTCTTGGACACATTAAACCAAGACGTCAAAATCTTTTGAAGAGAAAGTACAGAAAAGGAAAGGAAAAGGTAAAAAACCTAAGCATCAGAAATAGTTTGCTAATCATGGAAGGGCAATACATGGGCAGGTATGGCATTTAATAACTTTGGGTCAGAATTGATCCAAGAAGGTTCATGTTCAGAATATATTCCATTTAATTTATAAAATCGCTTCTTAAGCTCATGATTAAAGAACAGGGCTTATAATTATAAACTATGACTCAAGGAACTAATGTATGATAAACCAAAACATACAGGAATGGCTAATGAAGAGCTTCTCATTTTAAAGGAGTATGATACTGTTCAATAAGGTGTCACTGTCCTGATTACTACCAAGTAGACCATGATTTTTTTGTTTATTATTTTCTTTTCTTTATTTTTTTCTTTGAATTGTACTGAAGACCTAACTGAAGGGGGTTTGACAGTGAAATCATGTTAGAAAGTATAATCTGATATAATGGATTGAAAGTATACAATACTGAACGGTAACAGTCCGAAATGATAAAAATTGGACTCAAGACTCATTCTCAACAGTCAATAAATCATTATCCTTTAGAAAACACCTTATATGTGAGACAAAAGCTCCTCAGATTCTCTATCAGCACTAAAAGGGAGCATCATACTGATGCTTTGTATGCTCTTCTCAGGAAGAAACAGTGCCAGTTTATTGTTGCCACAGTGAGATCAATATACCATTTCTAAACAGCTGCATACCTGGCAATGCTAAAACATTAGGCATTTGCATAAGTTGTAACACAAATACAACTGCTTTTATCAAGAACATACTTTTATCACTAAGCCATGTTTTGATATAAACATTCAGACAACAAATGGATAACAGTAATCTGTAAGTTATGACTCTTTGCAAGTTGAGGGTAACATATGCAACCAAATGATCAGCACTAAATTTAAATAAAGAAAAAAGATATATATGACGGTACTATCCTGCTGTACTTGTGGTTTATTACTTATAGCTTATGTCGCTTACTTGTATTGTGCACCTTGGAATTACTTGGGCATATAATTGTGCTTAAAATCCCTTGCTACAACACAATGTGAAATATTATGTAAAATAGGTTAACAGTAGTGAAAAATATGCCATCAAAACCCTGTGTCCATCGACAATTGAGCAGCAATATTCAT
This sequence comes from Fistularia commersonii, assembly GCF_037954325.1. NCBI lineage: Eukaryota > Metazoa > Chordata > Actinopteri > Syngnathiformes > Fistulariidae > Fistularia > Fistularia commersonii. The sequence goes on along the minus strand of NC_141300.1, from coordinate 7,792,655 downwards.
TAAAACATTAATAAAATAATAAATCCAACATATATGACCTAGTGGAGGACATCCTTACATTTCACAGTAGCTCACTTGGGCCAACATCATGATCACTGTCAGCTGGGACAGTACATGGGAAAAACAGGGGGGTAAAGAGTAAAATGTATATAGTAAATATATATATGAAAGTACATCGGTTAAACAACCATTTTATTAGCACCAGGTCTGTCACAGTGAATAAGAGAATAATCTAATACAATTTATAGGCTCGAAAATAATAGAATTGTTTGTCAGTTGGTAGGCAAGGTGGTTGAGGACAAACTCCATATGTGGACACAACTGTCTCTGAAATACTGCCAAATACAATAAATCAGCTGCAGATCTTAAGTGCTTTAGGTTCTGCAGATATTATAGTTTTAGTGACTTGGACCCTGAACATTAACAGAGCTTGCGAAACACCTGAATGGTGGATCATCAGAGAGCAGAGCAAAGAGCAGGGTAAAAGGGACATAATAGCGCGCAGTGTTGGAGAAAAGAGCACTCAAACAATTAAGAATACCTTAAATTGTCAACAGACTTTTTCTAGCTGCTATTGTGCAGCAAAAAAGGGAAAGAAAAAAATATAAACATTGTAATGCTGTAAATATCAATTCCAGCGCACAATTTAAATAGAGCCCAGGGAGAGAAAACTCACTGAAATGAATAACAATGACAAAAACAACGTAATGGAAGAAAAATTCATGATTCATGATCAAGTGACTAAAATACAAACCAAGTGGACAAAAACCATCTCATTTTCTAGGCTGTTCAGAAGTCAACAAGCATCCTGGTATCCCAGGTAAGACTCTTGAGTAATTTATCACTAAAAAGTCTCCATCTACACAAAATAATCTCAGTCTAAAATAGTATAAATCCCCAAGCCTACCAGAAGGTCTTAGTTAAAGGCAGCTTTGCATCTGACTGTGCCGTTAGTCATTGATCCTCTGAACATTAGCGTGCGCACATTTTTTAGTTTGTTTTTTTCAACTTAGCTGTGATCAATGTTCTACTCTTACAGAATAACCTTGATTTTAGGAGATATTCTAAATGATCTGCAGTTTTCTGTGCTTGAAGAAGAGAGAACGACATAAAATTCTGACTTTGGCTTTCCCAGACAAGAAACTTCTTGTTGAGATCAGAAAAGGAGAAAAAAGCAAAACAGAGTAAAGCTAAACAGGGAAATGAAAAAAGAAACATTTGGACTTTGGAGTGGCTGGAACTTCCTTTCAGCTTTACAGCTGTCAACAACATCTGCAGCTGCCAACCCTGGACAGATGTCCAAGCAGTAACACTGGCTTTGGATGGGTAAGTGGGGGTGGACTAAGGTTTGGCTGAAACTGTGTTGTAAGGAGGCTCAAACATAGGCCGATCACTACTATGAGTGCTTTATGTTGTAGACCTAGAAAATTAACAAACTGTCCTAAATGTGTCTCCCTCAAATCATTAACTCTTTGTTACATATGGCTTTTATTTGACTTTAAAATCTAAGGACTGCTCTGACATCATCTGGACTTTAGCTCATGTTAATACTGAACAGACTACAGCGATCTTAAGAAAATATGTTTAAATAGAACCCAGAGTTTATAATGACCATTCTTGCATGACTTGTGAATGCTTTTATTTTTGCAAACGTAAGCTCATATTTACAAATTGATTCCAGAATGTATTAACAAAGCTGATAAATCATATCTTCTTTGAAGTACGAGAGCGTTACAAATCTCAATGTCATGACCTGACTGTATAACCTGTCCCTTAGGCTCCTGTCTCCACCCACACCATGTAGCTGTCTCTGCACCAGGACCTAACAACTGCATCTAATTAAACACTCCCCTCCTCTGCTCCACAACTCCCACCAGCAAGCTGTGAATCAAATTCAGACAGTGCTCAGCGAGGCTTTATGACAAAACCATGAAGACTTCAATTCTGATCCAGAACCAGCAAATCAAAGGAGGACTGATGACAAAAAAGAAGCCATAATTAAGAGTCAAGCCCCCCCTCTCAAAAAAAGAGAAAAGAAAAAAAAAGAGAAAATTAAACTGGGTTTCTTGGTTCTCAAGAGCAAGTCCCAACTTGGCGTGCCATATCAACAATGGCGTTTTTACAATGTTGGTAAACTTTCATGATAATGACTTTATCATGTTCTAATGATCCTGTCCAAGTCAGTGGAGTCAGAGAAGATGAATATGTTATGTTATCCAACTAGCAAAATATCTCAGTAAATCAATCTCAACAAGTCAGTAAAAGTTCATGCTGAATATTCTATCTTCCATATCACAACATGTTTCCAACTCAAACAGGATAGTTGGGCAAAGCTTGAGAAAATTTTGATGTGATCATTGAGTGCTGTAGCAAACTCAGGGAATTAGATGAAGATAAAGACCATTTTATGGATGGGCGGCTCCACTGGGTTACATGTGCAGTCCACTGCAAAATGCTTCGCACAAAATCCTTCACAACTAAATATACAGTTTTCCCTCCAGTGGATACAATTCGTGTCAACTAGCCTGAATTAAGTGCTATAATTTCAATGAAGAATCATGCTCTAGGACAATAAAACAATTAGACTAGAAAAGATAAATCAAGCTTGGGTAAAGGAATATCTATCTATTTACATAGAAAACTGTCTGACTTTGACATTGCAATAGGAAGAAACTTTTTTCAGCCTGAGAAAAACACACTGCAATATCATTGATGTGACTTTGAATTTAAATACTCTTCTTTTGCCTCACAACTGCATAAGCAGTTTTGCCATGATTAACAAAAAAGTTAATGCTATGTAACTACTGCTGATCTTGCCACTGTTTTCCAATTACAATATTTGGTATCCAGTTTAGTAAATGTTTGTTGTCAATTACCAATCAAATAAAGCAGACAGAAATCAAACTATGATGTACACAAGGTTGGAATTTTTTAAAAGACCAATGAGAACAGTATTTCCATTCCATTTTATGCTTGTTATAACCAACCATCACTCAGAGGGATGGTATCTACAAGATCATGGCATGTGCTACCCATACCCATTGGTATATCCACACTTGAATTCTTAAAATCTCCCAGAATTTTCATATGATTATGAATACGTTTTGGATTAATGCTTAAGAAAGGCAACTATAGCAATCTATTTTGGAGCAGAATTATAATGCTTGGGACTCATTATCCTAGCTGAGGTCACACATTTCATGATTGAAGTTATCCTGTTTTTGTATGTTCACCTGTGAAAAAACCTATGAACAGATTTTAAAAAATCCATACTGTGCTAATTGCACTACTTTAACAGAAATCAAAAACATGGTTTCCATTTGCTCCAAACTACCAACACAGGTGCATCATCAGCAATTGGTATCCCCTACAACCACTGACATATATATAGCCTACCACCCATTCATTCCGTACCACACATTCATTCCGCCACTCCAAATAGCTACAAGCAGTAACACTGATTATCATCATCATCGGTCAGGACTGATGTGTTGTGATTAGGGCCTCATTAAAAAAACAAGAGCAGAACTGCTCATGCTGATTGAGATAAATGCACGTATTTTGCAAATGTAATTATTAAATTAGCTTGGCTTTGTAGATGATAGGAGGGACTGAAATGCTTACCTATTTAAGAGCAACCAGGCTGAAGAACCCTGGTGTCCTCAGCGGCTAAAAGGGTTCATTAGTCTAAATACTAATTAAAACAGCACAACTTTATAGAGCTATAATTCCTTGGGAACATTGAACATGAAATAAAGGCAGTAACCTAGATGGTGTAACCATCAGTTACTCAGTTCAATTTCACATAAATTAAAAAAAAAAAAAAAAAAAAGAACTTTTGAAGGCACTTTTGATACTCCATTCAAAAACACCAGGGAATATTTTTGTTTATCACCCCCTCCCCTCAACAGTGTAACAAAATATTCATCCTTGGCGCAATGAAGTGCATTCCATGTCAGGATCATGTTGAAGTTGAAACTGATGGATGATAGAGTTTTGTGGGCCTGGAACTGGTGGGCAGGGCAACAAAAGGCCTGTGCTGATGTTGAGTCACACTGAAATGAATCTAAAACATCTGGTCCCTCTTATTCACACAGCCAGTGACCCTGGGCTCTGCCCAAATAGACAGGAGAAACTACCGCAGGGGTATCGTCCTCCTTGCTATTCTAAAATGCTGAGTTACAAACACATGTATACACACATTCAGGCCTAGGAATCCCTGTTCTGAAGCTCTTTATCTCTAGGCCTTGATGCCACAAGGACATAAAGCAGACCACTACTCCTTTGAAACAGTATACGCCAGTAGGCCTCAAAATCCCTGAGTGCTTACGCACATCTATATCTCATTTACACAAAACATTACTCATAAAACATGTTGTTTGTATCTTTTCATCTGTTTTAACCTATGCTTATGAATGACAGTAATCTCAACAAGCTATTGCACATGAAAACAATATTTCTGGTAAGAGGGAGAAAGTAGACAGCAACTGAGATCATGGGTTATAGTTTAATTATGGCATTAAACAAACACTTAACATAAAGGTTAAAACTTAGTACTGAGAAGTACTGCATCATTATCAAAGTGACCAATCAAAGGGTACTGTCCTTGGTCAACAAAATTAACGCTTTGTTGAAGTTAACTGACAAAAGATGTAAATGTAATTCATTTAAAGCCACATCTAAAGCTGGACATCTAAATTTTGATGCTGATGTTGTTACTGAATATTAGTAAAAATTCTGATAGCTACTGTATATCTATACATGTCTGTCAGCATAGTGTACCTGTAAACAGTGTGTAGAAATGTACATTTTAAAAATACCGTGTTGTCTATATATCGTACCTTAAACACATTTTCCTTTTTTCCTTTGTTGTTATACCAGGAGTGTACCAAACCATATTCTTCTGGCATTAACTATCAAATCAATTTGACTCTTTTCACAACTCTACCTGTACTGTACTATTATGCAAAATATTCAGCAACTGCCAATGAGTATCAATATCCAATTTATATTATTGCTGCATATTCTTTTACAAGATTTACTGGAGTTAAACTTGGCACTGAACAGATGCTTAATTTTCTCAGAAAGTGAAAATGTGGCTGTCAAAAGTCCCAAAGGTAAACATTTGACATTAACAGTTGTGGAATCAGAATGTCAGATTTTTGTCGAGAAAAAAACTATCAATGCCAGCTATTGCCAGCATTCTGTCCCAAACTGACCTTGGAATCATGCTGAATTTGCATTTTAACATGTAGAGAAAAAAAAAAAAACATGACAAGAACAAAATAATGTCCATCCAGCAAGGCTTGAAAAATGACTACCACATTCAGTGGATCAGCTCCAATTGATTACAATGCAAGTAATCGAATACAGTTGCCATAACATGCCCAGTGCGTATTACATGTGGTCCAAATATGACTGCAAAATCTATATTCAACCAAACGTCTTGAGTCAGCTGTGTGCATACTTAGCTTTCATATAAACAGCTCATGACTAGATGCTGAACATTAACACATTTAAAAAGACAGCCAGCAAACAGGCTAATAAAGTAATAATAAAATATTTACATGCCAACACTGACCTTAAGATCAAAATCTTGTCATGCAATTTTGTACTAGCATATACACATATAGAAACTTTAAAAGTTCCAATGCAAGAGCTCACAAATATAAAAATCTCAGATGTTTCTTAATTTCCCTCCTTTGCGAGCTCACTTCAACATTTGGATTAACCTCATTCATCTTTCTTTTTTGTGCCACTTTCTCCCATCCTCTGTCATCATGCCATCCATACATCATAATCTGTCTACACTATTGCTCTAACAGATATGAATGAATTCCTCTGTTTTTCCTGGTTCTGCACTAGCTCCTTGTTTATAGGTCTTGGTGGCCTCTCGCCAGGGACCATTGCAGAGCTGGAGACTCTGTTCTGTCTGTTCTGTGACCCAATTCCCACACTGACCATGAACAATACAGCATGAGAAGATCCAACAGACACGTTGCAAGATATGTGGCCATTGAGAGATGGCAAAGATTCAACAAGGGAGAGGATGGACTGTGTCCGAAAAACTGACAATAATATTTAATCCCCTAATAGTCAGCTAAATAATGCCATTGGATGTTCAAAGCCTATCATCAGATGTTATTTAAAGTTCATTGAGGTATCTAGATATATTATTTGGACCTGGTCATCTTAAAGGAAGACTCCTTTTTGAACTTAACGAAGGTAACTAACTTGTATTTCTCTTGTGGGAAATTTCCAGTTGACCAGGCGAATGACAGAAGAAAGCAACCAGAGAGAATAAGGGTTCCCAAGGTCATTCTGGGCGTATTCAAACTGGATGTGTCTGATACATTTCAGCTAAGAGAACCCCTCCACCACTTTTTGCTGTAAGTGGCACCTGATCCAATTGTGCATTTGTTTAACAGAGTGTGTCTTTTTTTCCACATTCTTGTCTCAACCCGTTTCAGGTTGCAGTCATGAACAGAGCGATGCAATTCCTCCTAAACAGTTTTCATCACGGCTTTTTTCTCTCAATTTTTGTCTCTCTCCCCTCCCCTCATCAGTAAATCCTTTCGTCTTCAAATCTTACATTTGGTCTGCATCAGATCAGGATAAGATCCCAGCAGAGGGAACTAGATAAGAAGCTATGACAGACAGGAAATGCAGTAAAACGCGATTTATTTTATAGTTTCGTGTCTGCCTTCCCTTCCATCTCTCCACCATGAGAGCATTTTTACTGGCTGGCAGAGATCTTTGGATCCATTTTACTCGGACATTCAGCTGGCACAGTCAGGGCTCCACTGGCATTAAACCTGGAACTGGGACCGGATACACAAACACGAACATCTGCTGCCAAACTACACAGACTTAAAGAGTGCATGAACAGACACGCAAAAGCAATAAGAGGGGAAAAATGAGTGTAGCACACTGTGCTTTTCTTAACAGTTCCCCAGTGGCAAATCAAAGGATGATAGAAAAACAGAGGGGTCAGTCTCTGGCCCTCTTAATTGTTTTATCTTAATATTATTATTTTAACAAAAAATCCCCCATAAAAGTACAGAATGTCTCGTTCTGTTTAGTCTACAAAACTGGAGCAAAGTGCTGATTTCAGATCTTACCCGAAGGTGTTTACTTAAAAAGAGCTTAATTGCATTCAGAGATGAATGTTATTATTATTATTAGAAATACTGTCAAAATATTCTTTTAATTCATAGGTACATTTCAAAATGACACCTTGAGTGACATTGATACAGTACAAAAAAATGAAAGCTGAAGTACACTGCAAAATATGGCAACTGTACTTACGTCATGTTTATACATTTCAAGAAGAACAAAGTATAACTTGTGTAACTTGAGTATTATGTTTTGTTTGAAAGGAAAACGGGATCAGATTATTGGACCATGGAATGATATTGTGAGAGTTGAATTCTACTGTAGTGAATAGAAGGGATTTTGGAATATTTATATAGTGCAGCTTTGCCTCAAAGTCTACAATGATGATGTAGTAGACTTCAGCATCTCAAAAGTCAGACAATTATTGAAGTTCAAGTGAATTCATTTAACTACTGGTTGATTTTGTTTTGTTTCATTTGGTTGTTGTTAAGAAGAATAAATAGGAAGTAGAAATAAGAAATGTGAAGCTGGTGGGGTATATCTATATAATCTGTGGAATTTGTTAAAAAAATCCAGCTACACATCTTCTTCTTCTTCTTTCGGCTTTTCCCTTCAGGGGTCGCCACACCGAGTCAACTTTCTCCATCTAACCCTATTCTCTGTATCCTCCTCTCTCACACCAACTACCTTCATATCCTCTCTCGCTACGTCCATCAATCTGTTCTTTGGTCTTCCTCGAGACCTCTTGCCTGTCAGCTCCAATTCCAGCATTCATCTACCATTATATTCTCTATCCCTCCTTTGTACATGACCGAATCATCTCAGTCTGGCTTCTCTGACCTCTCCAAAACATCTAACATGCGCTGTTCCTCTGATAGACTCATTCCTGATCCTATCCATCCTGGTCACTCCCAAAGAGAACCTCAACATCTTCATCTTTGCAACCTCTAGTTCTGCCTCCTGTCTTTTCGTCATTGTACCTCTCTATCCTTAATCACCCAGACCTGTTGTACATCCTTTCTATCATTATCTCTGTTTCACCAGCTGGTATAGATCATTCTCACCCTCTTTACTATCCAACCGAGCGTACAAGTCATCAAACGCCCTTTTTTGTTTCGCCTTTGCTACCTCTATCTTTAGCTTGCGTTGTATCTCCCTGTACTCTTGTCTGTTCTCTTCAGTCCTCTCAGTATCCCACTTCTTCTTTGCTAACCGCTTTCTCTGTATATACTCCTGCACTTCCTCATTCCACCACCAAGTCTCCTTTACTTTCCTGCCAAATGACACACCAAGTAGTCTTCTACCTGTCTCCCTGATAACACTACCTGTTGCTGTCCAATCATCTGGGAGCTCACCCTGACCACCCAGACCCTTTCTCAACTCCTCCCTGAAAACCACTCAACACTCCTCCCTTTTCAGCTTCCACCACTTTGTCCTCTGCTCTGCCTTTATCCTCTTGATCTTTCTCGTCACCAGTCATCCAACAAACCACTATCCTATGCTGTTTGGCTATACTCTAACCTACAACTACTTGGCAGTCACTGATCTCTTTCAGGTTACCTCATCTATACAAGATGTAATCTGCTAGCGTGCTCACAAGATGTAATCTACCAGCGTGCTCCTTCCATTGCTCTTATAAGTTAGCCTATCTTCCTTTTTTCTGGAAAAAGGTGTTCCCTACAGCCATTTCCATCCTTTTTGCAAAATCTACAATCATCTGTCCCTCTGCATTCCTATCCTGTATACCAAATCTGCCCATCACTACTTCATTCCCTCTATTGCCTTCATCAACAACTCCATTGAAGTCTGCAACAATTACCACTCTCTCATTTCTGGGAATGTTCTGCATCACTTCATCTAACTCAGGGGTGTCAAACATACAGCATGCGGGCCAGAACTAGCCCACAAGGACATCCAATCAGGCCCGCAGGATAATTAAGTGAAAAAATTCTTAAAAGACAAGGATTTAATGTTTTTAATGAAATGCAATTCAAGAATTTTCTGCTAGAGGCGCACTATTTTGGTCAGAGTAGAAGACAAGCTGCATCACTAAGATGGACCAATCAGCAGATGTTCTCAATGCACCATCTGCGGATTGTTACGACGCTGTTTCTACCCTGTTCTATCTCTCCGCGACTCCCTCATTAGCCAAAATGTTGTTATCAAAACAGGGAAAAGTAGATAAAGAGTGTAGAAACAGCAGTCCACTTTAACCAATAGCCGAGAAATCATTGAAGCAGTGGTCAAAGCCAGCTACCTAATTGCTTGCAAAAATGTGCAATTTAACTTTAGTCACCAGCTTCACTACAAAAGAGAATGGTGGAATTCTAATGTTCATGCAATTCCATGCATTTTCAGTATGTTTTGTATGTGTATGCATGTTTCATGTATGAAGTTTACACATTTACAGGACAGGTGAATGCTTTCTTCCTTACACATTTAATAGCACTCTTTTTAGTTTGTAGGGTGTAGGCAGGGATTCAATTTAGATTTTATATGCACATGTGTAAATGGTTTAAATCCCTTTCTTTATAAGTCTCATTTAATCTTAAAGTGCATTACTATATTTTTCAACACCAATTACTTGTTAAAGGTTCTGTGTCTTTGTACTATCAGTGGGATCAGTTGCAATGTATACATGTGAATGATAAAAGTAAATTACACATTTGTCTAAGGAAATATGAGGTGTTTCATGAAATGTTTTGAAAAAGGATTGTTCATTAAATTCCAAGATTTTCCTAATGTCCTTGTACTTCTTTACGCCAAAACAGAGGAAAGACATGATATTTTGGTTATTTATTGCTGAGTATGCTATTATTTTAATGGTCCAGCCCACTTGAAATCTACCTAGGCTGTATGTGGCCCGCGATGAGAAATGAGTTTGACACCCCTGATCTAACTCATTCAAGAACTTCTCCTTCTCTTCAAATTCACATTCCACCTGCGGGGCATAGCCACTAACAACATTGAGCGTCACATCTTCAATTTCCAGTTTCAGACTCATAAGTCTATCTGACATTCTTTTCACCTCCAGAATGTTCCTAACAAACTCCCCCTTCAAGATAACTCCTACTCCATTTCTGTTCTTGTCAGTACCATAATAGTCCAACTTAAAGCCTGCTCCTAAGCTTCTCGCCTTACTACCTTTCCACCTGGTCTCCTGGACACACAGTGTATCCACCTTCCTTCTCCGCATCATGTCAACCAACTCTCGACCTTTTCCTGTCATAGTCCCGATATTCAAAGTCCCTACTCTCAGTCCCTGGCTCTTTCCTTTCCTCCTCTCATTCTCTGCTTCCGAACACACCCTCCTCCTCTTCTTCTTCTTGTTAAAAAAACCAGCTACATATAATCGATCTAATTTAACAATATCAATGTGACCACCACCTAAATAAAATTATCAGCAGCACTTACACAAAAGTACAATGTGCAGAGGTCCAGAGTTGACTTCAGACAGCATAGAAAACCATGCAAATAAAAGTACACCTGACAAAATGTGTTAAGCTGTTTAACATCAGCCATATTGAACAAGAAACGCTGTTTTTTTTTTAATTTAGATAATAGATCTAAACCCAGCCTGTGCATTTCTTTGACCATTGAAGGGGCCTGGACTAAAAAGAGATGTTGCAGGTATCCTTTAGAAGGTTTGGCATAACCATGGCCTCATACCACAGTGAGATGCTATGAAGAGGAACACAAGCTAAGAGAATTTTGTGATGAATCGCATAGGCCAGGTTACCATAACATAGCCTTAACAATATTCTGCCTGATTACAAAAACAGTGACATCATGGACTGCATGTTTGCGCAGGCCTCTGTAAATACAGAAACTAGGCATTTTAAGAAAGCACCCTGGACAAAGTCCAATTTGTATTGCAAAGTTCTTGAAATATTCCTGGCCCAAGATACATAACATCTGTCATGATGTCTTTCCAAGCAACCATATCTGTTTTAAGTGATTTATCTGCTTGTACAAGTGGTATCACTAATATCACACATGTTTCCCTTGAATGTGTCCATGTTCTTTCTTAGGAATTGACCTTGGTTCTGTGACCTTCTATCCCCCACCATAAAAAAATGTGAGAAGTTACAAGTTAGGAGACTTTTCCATACTAAGGACCGTTATTTTTGACAAAAGCCTATTGGGTAATAGAATGTTAAATGATATAGAGTTTAATATAATTTACAGACAAACTCCATGCATGAGCTGAAAACAAGAAGGAAAATAAAAGAGCTTTGTATTGGACAAGGTTCCCAAACAGTGCAAGGTGGGTAGGGGTCTTTGTGTAGTGTTAATGCATCTTGTTTGTGTAACAAAACGTGGTCGCTATAACAAATACAAATACTAAAACAAATACTAAAGCCAACGGAATTTTTGAAAATTGGTTCTTGGACTCCATATTGATTAGACAAATGCAGTGTGTTGTGCAGAATCTTAACTAAAATTTGGCCAAAACATGTTCTGAAATTCTAGAGAAAAACCAAAAGGAATTCTGCAGTTAAACTGAAAGAGTAGGTCAATTCAGGACACACTCAAAGTGTTCATGAATGTAAGATGATGTATTCGGGAAATAGTTCCAGTATGTGCTTTGCAACTCTTGCTTCACTCTAAAAGATTTGACCAGCAAAAAAACAGAGGTGATGTTTTGTAAATAAGTTTAATCTTCAGAGCAAGTAATGCCATTACCATAGGCTGGTAAACCAAAGCAAACACAAATTTTGATTTCATCATATTTCTGGTTCAGTTGGTAGAAATAATTAATTCAAACTGAAAATCCAAACTCAAATTCAGCTGCAGCACCTAATGTAGTGTCATCAGACATTCCTTCAAATCCATCATTATACCACTCTATACGTCTTGTGGAGAATTAATTATTTTGGGTTAAAAGGAAATTAATATGAAAAATCATTACATTCAACTAAAATAATAAACACTGAAATAACCTTATCTTTCAGCAACTTTGCAAATTAAAAAAGTGTTGATTAATGTTTTGATCTCCTTTGGGATTTTCACCATACGTTGGTAATCCAATTGACATTGATATCAATATTTTCAATATTGTAATTATACAGCGGTACTTAAGAGATTTCTTAAGACTTCAAACTCCATATGACTATGGAGATGCATATAACTCGTAAGCTAAGGTATACACCCAATATTATAGTGGGGAAAAAAAAATCCAACTGCTTTTGCATGACGTTTGATTGAAGACCTCAGTTCTCAAGTTGATCTGGGTTCCAATATTTCCCTCTACACTACACGGTATTGGGAGTTTTCAGCTTGCATTATTTCCTCAGTGGAGATATTGAATTTCTCTTGCTGTAAGGAGTGGACATTTGAGTTAAAGCTGCTTTTCAATCTTATTGAAACTCTCTGGCCACTGCCCTTAAACCCCTGAGCTTTTTTTTCCCCAAGAAATGTGGCATTTTTTTTTCTGATCGTCCACTGTTAATTCCGCATGTGGTTGCTGTTGGTTGGCCATTTACCATATTATTGATTGTTTGAACATGTGTACACTAATAAAGTGGCAGACTTGGCCAACTAATTGGATACAGTCTAAATTTGTAAGATACATTTTTGAGTTAATTAGGAGTTGACCATCTCTTTGAAAATATAAATTTTTCAAAGCTGGCTCAGAAAAGGTAAAAGTTGATGCTGATGGTCGTTTCCATGGTAGACATTATAATGTAAAGGAAAACACTGCATGTGTTCACAAATTGTGTCATAAAACTGAACATTTGTGTAAATAAGCGGTGTTGTTTTGCGTTGCGTTGTATTCAATCAAACAAAAAAGCCTGACATCCCTACCCTCCTCCAATCACTTCACCAGCCTTAATGAAACTGAAGACACAGGAACTGGGCCTCTCTATTTCCAATACATGGTCTGGGGTTTGACATGCATACGTCTTCATTAGGTTACTTTGAACAGACCCTTAATGTGGACCGAGCATATCCCAGCTGTCATTAACTCTCCCATTCACACACCTGACCTGTTTAGAGCCTTCAATTAAACAAATGCATATTTTTTGTGGAAGAAGACCTGGATAGAACAAAGAAAACCCACACAGACAAGGGGAAAACATGGGAACTCCACACAGAAAGGTCGATCAATATCAAACCAGGGACCTTCAAGCTGTGGGGTGGAAGCACTGTCCACTACATCACTGTGTCGCCCTTATCCCATCAGATAAATATCTCAACACAAGTGTTGGAAAGCAGAAGATGACAAAGTTTCGCATGGTTGGTTGATCAGTATAGAGGAAATAGAAGCTTTTCACAATAAGCCAAGTAGTACATTTCAAGAGGAGCAAAACAGAAAATCAGCCTGACCAAGGTAAACTAACCATGTGCGAACTATTGATGTCATAGAGTGAAAGTGCACTTATTTATTGTATTTGTTCAAATGTTCATGAGAGAAGGAAGTGAGTTGAAGTACAGGGACAAATTACCAGATTTATTTGTTTAATTTAATTGAAAACAAAATTAAATAAAAGACAACTTGATTTGTGTAATTAAGAAGTGTGTTAAGATACATTTCAAATAATGATGCCCTGTAAGAGCGATTTGTACAGTTAATGAAACAACTCTAATATATTTTCATTTCACTACGTTCTTTGTTCACACCTCTGGAGGTACTGAAAAATAAAGGGTGAGACTTCTGGTCATGTAAGGATGAAAAACGGTAGCTCGGATAACGGATCTGATTAACAGAAGGAGGCAAATGGGGCACATAAAGGGACAAGATAGTACATCTCTGCATTATCACAGACTAATAAGAGCAAATAAACTGCACAAGCCGACTATGGTTTGGTGGAAGCCACAAAATACTGAGTAAAAGATGTGATAAAGACTAAGATGTAAAACCAGGCCAGCATTTGAGAAAGATGGCCATTATTTACGTTCCCAAAGATAAAAAATAAAAATATTGCATCGGTCACATTTTTACTCTTAATATCTGTTATAGTGTGTAGCTAGAACTGTAACTGCATATGAATTGCATTGAGCAGGGTGTTATCACTTGTCGCAGAACCAGAGATTAATAAGACCATCTCACATTTAATATGTACTTGATTTTGATGGTGTTAAAAGATGAACTTTGATATTCATCAGTTCATCTACACATCACTGGCCACATTCTCACAGCTCTGAACTTAGTAGTGAGTTTTAAATTATTCACAGAAACTTAATAGACATTAATCTACAGTACAACACTATGTAACACAAGCTCAAACCATCATATGTCATGATAGCTTCCTATCTGATTGCTTCTAGTAAAAAAATTACAGCCCAAGCTATGAAAATTGCATTTTAGAAAAACAACACCAACTTTGCCTTACTGATATGAAAAAGTCCACCACTGGCTTACAATGACAATTAATGAATGAATCTGAGCTCTCTTCTAATACCCATTACTTTAAAATGTGGGTTTTAAATGTATATGTCAATGACATGGCTTTGGGTTTCAATTGTATATTCATTTTTCAACCAAGAGGCCTGTTTTGTTTGAAATAATAACTATAATATTTGTTCAATTATCTAATACAGTATCTGGGTGTGGTCTCACAAATCTTTGCAATATGGTGATCAGAACAACAATTGCTTCTTTTCTATCATAAACCTATTCAAGGACAAGTCTGAGGTAAGGGCAAAAATCATAATAGATTCATTCTCAAGACCAGTTTAAGTCATACAAAGGGCAGTTTAAGTCATAGTATTTAGGTTCTGGGATTTTAGAATTTTGGGAAAATTGTAACCTTGAGTATGTTGAAAATGATCTTACCTGCCCGTCCTGACCAACATGCACTTGGTGAATCTGAAGATTCCCCTGAAAATGGAGAGTGTCTCATGTCAAAACAATGATGTCAAATTGAATACAAAACTGCTCTTTTGACAAATAGATGTCAAAATGATGAATGATGGACACATCTGTGTATTTCTTGGCGCTTCCAATTTTAATCTGTATTCTCTACAGAATAAGTCTTGCCAGTACAGGATTTGTAGTTATTATATGACCAATGCCAGTAAATAGTATCATAAATCAAAAATACAATCCATCTTCAAAAACTAAACCTCCCTTAATTAACAATGTGTTGAACAACAGCTGCAACTTCTGGAGGGTGACACATTTCATGGTAATGTTCAATAATGTTCAATAACAATAATGCAATGTCCTGTATGTCAACCAGTCTGTATTTTGCCTCATAAACCCCTCACAAAAATACCAATAGAATTTAATGTGCATAATCACGAGGATATCAGATAGGTCTCAAATCATTGCAATGACGGCCACATCATGTCTGATCACACACAGAGTGATATTACCAGGACCACATGAGAGCATTCATCTGTCCATAATGAGCTTGCCAAGTTTCAATTGTTTTTTCTGTCTAATTATCTTTCATGTATATGCAGAGCTGTTTGTAATGACATGTGGCAAAAGAGCAGTGTAATCTCTCAAATAACTCATTTCCTTTTCAAGCATGCTAAAACCAATGCCTTTGATGCAAGGGGCCCATTTCTAATGAAAACATATTCTGTGAGTGGCAGTCGGGAGAAGTGGGATTTTGTTGCTAAGCTTTGAGCTCTAAAAAACAAACAATATCACGAAATAGGAAAGCGAGGGGAAAAAAAACTGGGCTCAGCCACAAAGAGCAGGAAAAGCTTTAGAGCTTTTCGACCTCCAGTTCACTCTGACTCTCACTCAATAGTGCATTTCTTCCTCAACTGAAAAGGAAATGTGAAAAACATGTGGTCAGTTGCGTTTTAACAAATGTATAGCTCTGAAGTATGTTGCAGGGATATCTTATACAGTCTATAGTACAAGTATATTAGATTAAATCGCAAAACAATCATTAATGATACTGATGGTCAACAATTGGCAAGGGTTTCAGTTAGCCTTATTTTAAGTATCAGCGACTACTGTGAGTGCATTCAGGTTTTGAATGTCAGACATGGTACAATGGTAGACAGACTGTACGCAAATTTTAAGGCTTTACTTTCTTATCATTCGCAAATGACTCGTTAGCTATTACTTAGTAACCTGGCACCAGACCGATGAACCACTATACTGACATTTCAGTGGCACAAGTTTGCTCCTCAGCCAATCATTCCCTTCTACAAGGAGTGTCTGGCAAAATGTGTGTTATTTGCGGAAGAGAGTGACCAAGTGATTTAAATTACTAGGAAGAAAAAAATAACCAGGGGAACCCAATGGTGATAATTATTATCATCATAGACCACACACGTACACAGGTATATGTATACACAAACACACACACACGCACACACACACAAAAACACAAACACAGACTCACCTCACTGTCCTGCGTAATCTGCACCTCCTCTCCTTGAGGCACCTGGGCAATGTGCAATTGACCCTGTGGAATCTGAAACACACAAAGAGGAAAGACGGCTCATGTTAAACTAAACAAACACAATTCATTTAAATCATGATCTTGGAACTTCATTATCCATCCATCCATCCATCCATTATTTACAGCTTGTCCAACACTCAGGGTCACAGGGGATGCTTGAGCCTGTCCCAGCTGTCATTGGGCGAGAGGCAGGCTAAACCCTGGGCCATCGCCCATCAATCGCAGGGCCACATATAGAAACAAACAGCCATTCCCTCTCTTATTCACACACATTAGGGCAATTTCCCTAATTGCTCCAATCAACCCCCTTCATTTTTTGTGACTGTGGGAAAAAACCAGAGAACCTGGAGGAAACCCACGCAGACAAGGGAAGGGGGACATGCAAACCATGTTGTGAAGCAGACATGCTAACCACTTCTTCACCATGCGGCCCAGAAATGTTATCAATTATGTAATTTTTGGCAATCATTATTGGATTTATTATTTTTAAAAAATTTCATTTTAAAACCAAAAAAGGTTTCTCAAACAACAGTTCAAGTTAGTTTTTCTTTATAATTAAAAACTGCTTCTAAACTAAACAGACTTTTATTGACCTAATTCTGCATGCCATGGTATGTTCAAATCTGAACATTTAGCATGCTCACTCTGAAGTTGGAGCCTCATAAAGTTATAATCAATTAAATTATGACATGAGATGAGATTTATACCACTTAACGTCCGTTCTTAATTATAATTAATTAATTAAATTATATTCTACTTTCAATGGTGATAGTGACCAACTGTTTATCAAATGAGATAGGAAGATTCGAGAACAAAAACATATTTCACAAGTCAGAGCATTTAATCCTTAAATCATACATGTATTACCTTATCAAAAACACCTAAAAAAGTTTTCGTCAACACTTGTAACACTTGCAAAATAAAGAACAATAGGGACAGATGTAAATAAATGTTTCCATCAGTCCTAACTTTAAATGTATTTTTGATTTTAAATATGAAATTAAATATGCTTTGTAATACAAAGCATTAACCTCTTACAAGCTTTGAAAATTATGTATGAGAAATAAATGCCCAAATTTACCATAAGGAACACAACATGAAAGGCAACCTTTAGTGACATTACAGATTCAAAAACGTGAGGGCATGTTTTTTGGAGCCACTGATACTTTTAACTTTTTGATGTCTCTGATGTGTTTCCTCTAATGTAGTCTTACAGCTATTCTTAAAATTAGTTGTTTTTTTCTTTGAATCATTTTCAAATAACAAGTATCCCAAAATTATTAAACTAATTTCTCAGAACATCTCATTTACTTTCATATCTGCAATATGCATTCCATACTAGGAGCCAATGTTGTGTTCCATTCAAAGTATTGTATTCTTCCTCCCACCAAGTGTGTTTAGCAATTACTAGACAAATAATCACTTTACCTTTCAACATATTTCAGTCATTTGAAACTCCTTCATGATATTTCCTGATCTAAGTCATCATTGTGTCAATCATTGTGTGCTGGGGCAGCAGGATCAAGACAGCTGACACCAACAGACTCAACAAGCTCATCAGGAGAGCTTGGTCGGTCTTGGGAGTGGAGCTGGACTCTGTTGTGCAGGTGTCAGAGAGAAGGATGCTGAGGAAGCTCCTCAGCATCATGGACAGCGTCAATCACCCCCTGCATGCCACACTGACATCCTGTCAGAGCTCTTTCAGTCGTAGATTGATACCACCAAGGAGCTCCACTGAACGCCACAGGAGGTCTTTCCTACCTGAGGCTATCAGACTTTTTAATTCCTCTTCCCCCAGCTGAAGGGAATCTTCAAACCTTTGTACTTAAGACCATAAAACACTGATAGCCTTAACCTTGACAATTTATAGTTATTGTATTTCTTATTCTCCCTCCTTCCTACTATTATCTATTATTGTTATGTTTTTGCTTGAAATTCTGGCACAACAATTTCCTTCGGGATAAATAAAGTTGTTCTCATGTCTCATTCTCATCTCTTAATAGGCCGTACAAAAGATTTTTAAATTAAAACAATCAAGGGGTCTTCTGTTTAATTAGTCTTGCTGCTGTCGAGTGTGAACAGGCAGCATATTTAAAACACAATCTGTTGCATTGTATGGATGTGGGAGATGTGGGATGAAACTTGGCTCTTTCAGTGAGTTACAGGACAGGATAGGCCTGGTCACTTTTCCGTTTGTCATCCCACACAATATTCTTACACCATTGTGCCCTCTGACCTGACAACAGTAAAAGATGTTTCCGCCCCTGACCATTAACTTCCACTCCTCCCTTGATATAAGCATTTCAATATAGTTCACCTATTAAGTCACTGAGTTGGGATAGACACCGTGGGTATGCATTAAAAACCTGCTCAAGTATATGATGTAATCGAAACAAAAAAGAAACAAAGAAACATATAAACATCGTATTAAGGGCATGTCAAAGATAAAGGGATGAATAGCCCGGTACTCACAACTTGAACTTGACCATCCTCCCCAATGCGGTGGAAGTGAACATGCTGATTGGCCAGTGTATAGTGCAAAGTCTGTGGGGTAGAAGCTTCAATGTGGCCTCCTTCTTCCGTGATGCCTCCCTCTGGTCAGGAAGAAGACTAATGTCATTGATATGATTGCATATACAGTGAGATTGCATTGAGAATGAAGCATTTCCTTAGAGCAGATCAAGATCAAGCAGATCAGGTCGACATATACCATGCAAAATGTACTAAACAAATAATCTTGACCAAGCAAATGCTAGTAAAAACCTGACATAAATCCAGACAATCTGTGAATAATGGTGTGTTTATGAAACACTTAAATAAGTAAAAAAGGACTCTCCAGCTAGCTGCCCAGACACGCTCATGGTCTAGGAGCCAAACTCAAACTCTAGGGGCCACAATGCAAAGGGTACTTTTGGTTACTCAAGATTCCCTTCAACATTTTTTGGATCAGAATGATGGTTGACATGTCAGAGTGACATGTTACTGTGGTAACTTGTGTTGTTCCAAATAGGCTTTGAGATTCAAATGTGATAAAATGAATGAGGTCACTGCCCTCTAAGAATTCAGTTTTTATTTATATTAGTCTCACCATTTGTAGAAGATTCCATGCACTTTGGTCTTGGATAACCCTTTTTTTATCAGTCTTCAATGATTTGTTTTTTTTATTTTGGGTTCAAAGTTATTTTCAAGCCATAATGCTCTATTTTGATATTTGTAAAGCACTTTAAGCCTTACTGATATGCCTTAATACTTTACAGCACTGAAGCCTTATAGCTCTTGCATGTATGGATATCTACATTTCTCATTCTATTTGACTATAAGTGTTCAGTTGCTTCAAAACAGAGTTAGTGTATGTTTCATAAAATCATAATAAAAAACTAATTTAACTTTTTTTCAATGATCACTTATTTATATCGTAGTTAAATCTGATTGTGACGATAATTACGGATAAGGCAGTGATACTAATAATTATATCAGGTATGTCTGTAGATCTATAGACTTACAAATTCACACACGTGGCTGCTTTCTGTAAACCGCTGCAGCAACTCTATTACTTCAATCCCTATCATGGATTCAGATTCATCCTATTTGTAATGAGTGATGGTTTGTTCACTTTTGGTTAAAAATTCAGCTCTTGACTTCACCAAGTGTGAAGTTATGTGTTAAAAATTCAAAGATATGAATGAATAACAACTTGATTGAAAGAAGGGCTCTGTTAATGTGTTTGCATCTAAACAACTTTTGGATATGGCTAATCTGTTTGTCTCTTTTAGTAAAGCAAGATGTCTTAAAGGGATTCTGCATTTATTATACCTGTCTCATTTTACAGGCCCTTTGCTCTCAATCTAAACCTTATAATTACAGTGGTACACTACCCAAAATGCCCAGACGCAGCATACAAAGACAGAGGAGTGCTCAGTAACCTGGACCACAGGCCACTGAATAAACACAATCACATGTTCTCATACGACATGTGAATATGTACAAAACCCATTTGGCAACAAAGACCAAAATGAAGTGCCAAAAGTCTCAGTATTTTTCAAGCATTATACAGAAAAAAAAAAACATGAAATATACTATGATGACATTAAGCATACATCATCTATCCCATGCACCTCAACAGTTCTGTCTTGTGTTATGTTGCTCTCAAAAGTATGACTCTCATCTTGTTTTGCAACTGCTATGCACGCTAATAAGTAAATAAGCCCAAATCCGCATGTTTGCCAGATGAGGAAGCACGATCCAGGTGGTTTGTGAAAGCTACAGTTATAGTCTGAGCTCTTCTTGCTGGTTCACTGATAAATAATGGTTTTTAGAGCAGAAGAATTACTGCTTTCCAGTCCATTAACATGTAATCTGATTAAGGGAGAATGATTGGTGTGTCTTTGCATTGTTGCATGTTTGTGCATGCACCATCTGAACTAGTATTTGTGTTGTACACTCGTGGGTGTGTGTGGCCTAAGAAGGCAGTGCTCGAAAATCTACCCCTTGTGTGTATTCACAGGATATTTGGGTTTCCTCTGTAGTCTTACTTTCCCCAGTCAGGGGTGAGAGGTGATGGCTTGCAGGGAGGGAAGGACAGCAGGCATTGTGTGCAGATTACAACCATCTGCAGTATTACATAGTGTATCAGCATTTGGGTTCTGGGGCTTAAACAATCTCCTTGTCTCTGAAGTAAGACCCCTCAGAGGGGGGCAATCTGAGGCAACACAGAATACTGTCTTGCACAAAAAAAGAGGAGGATTACATCTACCGCTTCTAGCATAGAAGAAGAACGAAAGGCCAGAAAAGAATCTTTGAACCATTGATACATCAGATACATTAGTTACAGATACATTAGATCAATGTGACTTCATCACATTATTGACAGAAAGGAAAGATGTTTTGTTGATGAAGACACTTTCAATCAAAGAAAGTATTGCAGGTTTAATTGTAGCTTGAAATTACCCCTCAATTGTTGCATTTTTTTCATGACATAAGAATTCTGAACGCTTGAGGCACAATAGCATCACTATTTTGATTGGGCTGTTCCAGAGGTCCTTATGCATCCAACACTGTGTGAGCAGAATTTTCTGTCCTTGTCCCTTATCTGTACTTTTATACAGGCTCCAAAAGAAGAGGAAACTACAAATATTCCAACTTAAAACTGCTGTGTAAAAGTCTGTAGAATATCATGTTCTTTCACCTCAAGCACTGTGAAAACTACTTGGAGAAGGCAGGAAACTTGTGGTTCTGACAAACTGTATCCACATTTGGGCAAATAACGTGACATTAAAAATTTTACAGTTGATTCTATTTTTATCTCTCCAATTTTGTGACATAGTGCATTAGACTTAGTAGGATTTAATGGTTAATTATTAACTTCTATCATGTTTGAAGAATGAAACCTCAGTTTCAATCTGCTTTAAAGGTTAAACTGACAATTATAAGCTACAAATGAATTGAAATATTTGCCAACTGTACAAATTGAACGAACTTCATGACCTGGAGCAGTATACTGTCGTTTCTACTCCACTGAAATTGAGAAGTTTTTTAACAGTGAGGTTAATGCCCTTTCAGTGAGAGACCGTATCATCTATCTCTGGAGGGTTTTGTAGCTGATTCCTTCAACTGTGCACCGTGTTTGATTCAAAACACAGAAACCTAGCAACATTATCACTTGATAAAGATTGTCGAGAGTGAAGTCCTGAAGGTCTTCCTCTGGCCAAAAAACGATGAGCATTTTGCAAGAGTATTCAAAACAATGTTGGTTTCTGGAAAACACTTAACCTAAGTTTATTCCCATTTTTAGTAAATAATTTTTTTAAACAAAACCAGTTTTGATGAAATATTTCAACTAAGACCATGCTAGTCAAGGCAAAGATGGTTAGTAATCTTGGCTTGAAGGCAGTGCAGCTATCTTATGTCAGAAATGTGAGACAAAAGGTAGTTCTACTCTTGCATCTGTATAAAAACATTTCATGTCTTCACAAAAGTGACAATAGTTATTTCTACTTCACAATATATAGATAGTTAGTGTTTGCTGTCAAATAATCAGCCACAATTTACTGGAGAGTAAAGTATACAGAAGTGAAAAAGATGCAGGCTTTTGCGAGTGGGTTTAACCTCTGAGCAATGGCCTCTTGGTCTTATAAAAGAACATAAAAAAAGCCTTGGCAGCACATCTAACCTGAATAAACACCTAATGAATTCCAAATTCTATCTAGCAGCATACCACAGTACTGCCACTAAAACCTCAGTATCTCCAAATACCTCGATTTCCATTAAAAAGTCAATAGTACCAAAGCCAAGTAAAAACCATCCTTAATGTACCGCTTATCTACAGTTACGTCACGGGGACAACGCAGCCAAAGCAGAGGAGCCCAAACTTCCCTTTCCCCGACAACTTGGTTCAACTCTTGCGGGGGGAACCCCAGGGCCTTCCCAGGCCAGCCAAGACACATAGTCTCTTGAGCGTGAGAAAACTAATTTCAGTCGCTTGGATCCCTGACATTGTTCTTTCGGTCACGACCCACAGCTCACGACCATCGGTGAGGGTTGGGAATGCAGATTCTGGTCAATTGACAGCTTCACCTTTCAGCTCAACTCCTTGTGAGCCACATAAAAACATTTGAGGTAAACCATTAAATATGACACCTTGAAATGCATTTGCGTTTTAAATTTGACAGGACAGCTGTGGCTCGGAGAGTAGCACAACTGTCCCCTCCAATTGGAAGGTCAATGGTTCAATTCCCCACTCTTCCCATCGCATCCACACCTCCCATTGCATTCACACACTAACGTCTGCCAACGTTCATGACTGAATGCAATCCAGTGCAAAGCTCTTTGAAACTGCAAGGTGTGATAGAACTATATAAGCGAGGAAAACATGTGTATGTTTTCATGATTATGTTTGAAGCACTGTCTCAAATTTAGCATTCCTGTTACCATCGTTTGATAAGCAGGACTGAGGAGGTTGTACAAATCTGGCAGTTTTCTGCATAGAATTGATGCATATTATTAAAGACAGATTATTTCTGTACTTTACCTGTGAGTGAACCGCATGGCGTGCGTTTGGAGAAGCTTTTGACAGCTAGACTTTGGCCCCTCTGCTTGCGCCTCCAGGCAGTGCGACACTTTGAATCAATGCTTTGCTTGATGCGATACCAATCTGACTCTGTGATGCCAAATTTGTGGAACAAGTGACCTGCAAATAAATGAATCAATAAATAATTGAGAACTCTTCAAATGCTGCACTTTTACCAAATTGCTACTCAAAAATAAGTGTTTGGCATTTATAATGAAAGACCGCATTATATAACACTGCAGACTGTGGATAAGTTCATGAAGGCATAAGGCAGGTTTTTTCAGAGCCATTGGTCATGTACAGGCAGGCAGACCAGGCAGGTGTTCCTTCATCCCCCTCCCCCACACACACTTTTTTTTGGAGAGAAGGCAGAGAGAGACACAAAGAAGTGTTCTGGCATCCATTTGGATGTTTCTACAGACATGTGCTTGTCATTTAGGTTCTGGTATGATACAAAATGTGTTGCACATGAATGCTTCAATGTAATGATGAATGCACATTACTGTAACTTCCATGGGAATAACGAGTATAATGCATTTGTGTGTTTAATTCAATGCTGCTTTATAATGGTCTGAAAGTGAAATATGAGGAGGATTCAGAACATGATCATATTCATTTGAGGTGGGAATAATATATAACCTCGATAATAGTTAAATCTATGTGGTTGAATGACTGTAGTGTAGAAATCACATAAGCATCATTTCATGAAAAGTAGCATGACTTTAGATGCCATTTTATCAGCGCTAAACATAGGATAAGATAAGTAAAATGCAAAATTCCTATTACAGCTGTAAGCTTCCATGATAGTAGACTTGATGTGGAAAATCAACAATATGCAGCATCATTAAAAGGCTGGGGTCTGCAGTGCCAAATTTGAACTCCATACTTCTAGTTTACTTTTTTATAATTGGCGATTACTGTCGCAGCCTCAATGGGACCACCACTAAGACGCTTTTTTTAAGTCAAGGCTCAGTAGCATAGGCGAGTCTTCAAACATTTATTAATTAGTAAGTTGAGTTTCCTATCGGTTAGGAAGTTGGTAACTTCTTCTTTCTCATTATCAATGCAGGTTTGCATCTTTAAAAAAATATGAAAATTATTTACTTGAATACACTATTGACAAACCAAGGCAGCACTTCAAGAGTTTTTGTTTCAGTAAAGTCTTACAATCATATCAACCATAAGCCCGTTAAAAGATCAATAACTTCACAGTGAATGTGCAATATGTTCTCCACAGCTGTATGCTAGAGACAAAAAAAAATGTTTATGTGACATAACTTATAATATTAAGTTATAATATTCTGGGAAATTCAAGCACCTCAGAAACACTAGACAAAATACGTTGGGAAGACAAGTAGCAACATGTAAACGAAAAGGGACTTTGTCACTTGATAATATTTAGTACCTGGTACATATCAATGGTGCCAAAAACCACAAAGTAAATGATTTCGAAGGGGACCGTAAATGGTAGATATGTTTGTGATACCAAAACTAAAGCACTCACAGCGAATGCCATAAATCATGAGTGGATCCAGCTGCTTCTTGCCATGTTTGCCCTGTCCTGAGAGGTTTGACATGGCCTGGATCTCCCGGTGGAATAGGTAGTCCAACAGGGTCAGGGCCATCTTTTCTGCTGTACGGCAATTCGTGGTGATATGAAGCATGTCACTTGGTGACACTGGGCAACGGACTCGCATCTCTGGGTTGTTTTCATCTCCCAACCACGTTCCTGCTGGAAAATCGTCTGAAACAAAAAAGCACAAGCACACAAAAATTTAAAAATATAAATAAACAAACAAACAAACAAACAAACAAACAAACAAACATGGGTAAAAGTCATTCGAACGGACTTACTGCACCCTGTGTCTGTAACTGTGTTCGGTTAATCATACCTGAGTGTTTAGATACTAAATCTCTACTTGTCCCTCTTTCAGCAAAGGTAAATATATAAACTGTTAAAAAAAGGACTTGGACACAACTTTGTCACACACAAATACAAGCCTGTGGAGTGATTCATGTGATACAACAGCACACTCATGTGGCACAGGTAGTACAGTTTTAAATTTAGCGTGTTCTAGCTGTTAGGCCACCACAAAAAACAAACAGTAAACACAGCTTGAGAAACGATACTCTGAGGGACACGTGAAACCATCTAGCTATTGCTGGCAAACTGCTTAATCATTGCAGTACAAGTTTGCCTTTGAAGAGAATGCAGAACTTTGCAAGATCACTGGGAAAAATAACAGCTTAGACCTAAATTAGGCTGGCAGAGAAATAAAACAACTTTTCTCCATTAGTAAGAGCAAACTAAAATCATAGACCCTAATTTCATTAATACATTCATATAGTCATCAGGATGACAGAACAGCCCCATCTGACTTTCACTAAGCTTTTTACTGTCAGTTTAGACTCATCAGAAATGCGGAAATTATTATGTTATAAAATGATGCAAGAACTGTCAGAGCCAATTTAATGTAACTGTTATAGTAATCACCTAAACATACCTTCTCTAAACACAGAAGGCTGTTGTGTATACAATATTCAATTTATTGAATTACACTGATTGCCCCTCTTGAGGTGAACCTTTTAAGTACAAAAATACATTGTTGAAGACATAAAATTAAAGGATAAAAGGAAGACAAAAAAAAAGGATTTCCCTCATTTTAAATGCTAAAGTAACATACTTAAGGCTTGTATATTTAAAATGATATATCAAGTAATTTTTTCCTTGCTAAAAAGAATGTCAGTGTGAAGTTAGTATCTGTGGCTTAGTCAAAGAGCAACACAGAAAACATGAGCTCATGCCCGCTGGCAAAATGAACAAGACCTGGATAATATCTTTGTTGCTTAATCATTACTAATGGCCGGCCTACTTGCTGCTGCAACGGTGAAACAAGTTCATTCCACATGAGTCAGAAGATGTGTCTAACTGTTTCCAGGTACACATGCATTTCCAGAAAACAGACAGAATCAGAAAAGCCTTTACCATTCTAGAGCATATGGTCCCAAGAATTTTTTTTGCTTACATCTCCATTTAAGCAGTTAACACTATTATATTCGAGTGTAAACAAATATCACCCCCTACTGCTACTGAGAGCTAAGTGCGACCTTTGGCTCATTAAAAGTAACTCTTCTGAAACCACCTAACATTTAAAATGACAAATAATAATAATAACAACAATAATGAAGAAAAATGACAACTACCCAACTAATGTAAGAAATATCTGTGAGAAATGAAAGTCGAGGGTAACAACACCTTTATATTATAATGCATGGATTACAGAGATCCTGTTTGGCAGCACCATGACCAAAAAAAAAGCAACTCAGTTGTTGTTGCCAAAAATAGTTTGAGAACATTTTTGAACATCAGTAGCAATAATCACATTTTGTGTTTTCATAGCAATGAAAAATAAATGAATATAACAAAACAAAAAACTTTGCCTTCACAGCCCTCAAAGAAACTAGGAAGCCATAGTACTGAGGTCACTACAGAGACATCGAGGGTAACAGTGGAAAACATCTATTCCCTCCTCACTTCATCTACAGGTACCCCTTTGATAAACAACTGTTTATTTTCTGTAACATGGAGATTTAAATTGGGTCTCCTAGAAAGATTATATCTGATTAAACCAATATAAGGACTTTAATGCTATGGATTTAGAATATTCATTTATACTTCAATTATAGATTTATTGTAATCCTGCTCTGAATGTAACGTGTAGATATTGAAAAAATTCCAAAATAAAAAATGAAGAAGTAATAGTTTTGAAGACAAAATCCTAACAACACCCTGCCATAAGTCAATGGCTTCAACATGACTTTTAGGAGAAGATTTTCAATCACTTTTTCTTGTTTATCCAATGTTATTTCAAGGGGTTTTCAAAGTGCAACTATTTCAATGCAGATAATTACATTAGTATCTATTATTTGTTATATTGTTGATTTTTTTCTCTCATGTTTTGATCAACTTCAAACATGCATGCAAGTTATTAATACTCTTTTCGGCTACTCCCTTCAGAAGGTCACCACAGTGAATCAACAACCTCCATCTAACCTCATTCTCCAAATCTTCTTCTCTCACACCAACTAACGTCATGTCGTCATACATTTTATTAATACACTTAGATAGTAGAACTCAAGAGAAAAAATATATAGCCAGCCACAAATTGAATGACACCAAAATGTCTCCAGTAGGCTAAAAGGAAAAACATTAGTATTAGAAATGTGTTTTTTTCTGTGTGAGTGTCAAGTCATACCCTCTGAGTTTAGGGTGATAAGTGTCACATTTTGGCCATTTTGCATATTGCTGGAGTTGCCACCGTTGGAAACAGAGTCACTAGCCTCTGAGCCGCTGTCCTGTTCCTCCTGGCTCTCATCTGGACCAGGAACCTTTACCAGAATGGTATTCTGTCGCCTCTTAGACCCTGTGCTATAAGGAAACATGTTAATAGTTTAATATTTCTAATATATTATGAAGATTAGCAGTGATCACTTTGATGAGGCAGTTAAGTTCTTGAGCCTTCTCCAATTCCACATAGGGCATTAATATTACTCACTTGCTGAGCAGGTTTTCCAGTGGGGTGTCCTCCGGGCTCTTTGTGGTTTCACTGCTGACAATCACATTTGTTTGAGGAACAACGCTAAGGAGAATATAAATACAAATTAATACATTTATGTAATTACATATTACTATGGTACCATACTCTTGTCACAGTCATGGCACAGCCATTAAACCAAAGCACTGTTATGCCTTCTATATTATGATGTAAAAGATACACTAATTCTGTCAAAACTGGCAAAAAAATGCACTACATATTCCCTCTAAAAAAACAATGGGCCAAACAGGAATAGTTCGGATTGTTACCACCAACTGACTTAAACATAAAGTATTTTTAAAAATGTTGAAATCCAAGAGCCCAAACATAATCTTGTTGGCCAAAAAAATATTAAAAAGGTTATAATAGAAACAGAAAACAGAAACTAGAGCTCTCAAAATGTCATTTGTTTCAGACCCAAACAGGAATAACAGAGACGAAAAACTCGTGAGGGGAAAGAAGTCAATGAGTATGTTTTATTTTTTTAACTCAAGATAGAAAAAAATTCACGAATACAGATATGCGCTAATTTCCTCTAAACATGACATAACTAACATCGTTCAACTGTCTTCTGTAAACACAACCCAGCCATGGAACAAGACTGAATGAACTATTTCTCAATATAAAAAAAGATTTGATTTGGCCTGCATTTTTTCCATTTTTAAATCAACCTTGATTCAGCAGTGCTCATAGAAAGCGAGACAATGACTGATTGTAACAAAATTTAGCTATATGAAACCTCCAACAACTGAAGCTTACCAGCGCACTTTGTTCCAAGTTTGAGTGGCCCCCTGAGGTGACCCTGCAACCATAGGGACCTGGATTGGACTCTTGGCACAGGGCATCATGCTGTCTAGTTTACGTGCAAGGGCTTTGCATGTTGCATCCAAAGCCTGTAACTTTAATTCAATTCCCTCCAATCGCTGGGTAACTGATGTGCTAAAAGAGACCATCAGGTTCTGGAAAAACAGCCAGATATATATCTTTGAGGTTCCAAAAGAAACTTTAATTTGTTCAAGAAAAATTACAATTTCATATGAGCAATTAATATTTTGAAACAAACAGAACTCAAGTACCTTGATAAAAGAAATGTCTTGATTGTTGCTGTTATTCTCCAGACTGTTGCTTAACTTTCTTTTTTTCTTCAGAGGCTTTTCATCATCATCTCCATGACTGCTCACCATTTCTGGCATCAAGGACAGACACCACAGTGGGACAGACATATTTGTGGATTAACTTTATTTCTTGTATCTCACTTCGAGATATCGATAACAACAAAGTGTTTGCTCTAATTCCCTGCAACAACATGTAATTGCTGAAGTCTCAGCATTGTATTTAATAGCTTTCTCTATGTCCATCATGAATAAATATTAAGATGCATTGTTTTCATTTGGAAATTAATGTTCATTGTGATGCACTTTTATAATTTCCATAGTGTTGCAAAAAAAGCCATACCTGTGCAATCTTCTTGGTTAAAATCTTCCACTGTTATCTGGACAATTTCACCCAACTCTTCCTCAGACATTGTTCAGAGCTAAAGTGAGTTAACACAAGTTGGTTAACAAAAAATAACCACAACACTTGATGGGTAAAGTCCTATGGGGCAATACATTTTCTGTCACTGTCTTCTTACAGGAACCAGCTTACTCTGGATCAGAAAAATCTACTATGACATATCTGATAAATACTCTAGTAATGAGGTAATTTATATTCCATAAAAATAATAATGTCAAGAACAATTTTATCAACCATAAACGTTACCTGTCAGTTCATATAAGGTCTACATGATTAAAAAAGCTGCACTTACTTCATAACAATCTTAATTAAAGTGACCGCCTAGACTTGGGACTCGCTGCTGTCCAACCATCACCCTGAGTGCAGGATAAGCGGCACTGACAATGAGTGAATGAATTATTCAAGTGTTATAACTGTATTGAAGGAAATATCATTATTCTATTCTTTGGTGGGGGCGGGATGATTATGGTGATTTTTTCTTGGGCTCTACTCTAATCAAAGTGTTTTCTTAAGACTGTGATGTGTGCGTGGGATATCTTTGCAGCACCACATTTCCTCAAGTGACTTCAGAATATTTTGATTAATTGTGGAGACAGATTATGCTTGGTGCACACACACTGGTCTCGTTACCAATGTTAATCAATGATTCAACTGCACAACTACATTTTTATTTTGATCAAAACAGTTGTCAGTACATGAACATAAACACCAGCACCTTAAATATGTTCAGTCATTTTCTTGTTTTCTATGTATAGCTGTCCATTTCATTCAAAGGAGTCCTTAAAGACATTGACAACACAACTTCACTTGAACTGAAATCACTTCTATTTGAACCCAGCTTATTATTCTATATATTCTGTGTTAGTATCTCAATTGTGTGTATGCGTGTTTTTTTAAAAGAATTATTAGATTATGCCAACCTTTTTTTGAGTCTTTGGTCACATTGTCCATTTGTTTACATCAGTCCAGCAGTTTACATCAAATGAAAATTAACATTAAAAGTAACACATAGCTGTTCCCAAATTATACTGTACTTAAATGAGTAATTTAACAAGACAGTGTTAATGTATTCTAGTGTTTAAACATCTTCAACAATGGTTTTCCCTTACATTTTATTTATGTGAAAATATTTGTTTGCTTTATATTAATTACATTTCTTATGTGTTGTACATCTGAGATTCTTCACAACTCGTCTGCCAGGTTTACCTCACCTTTAGGCCTTATAGAGCTGTTTTTTTTTTTTTTTTTTTGCTTTTCAGCGTATGTCCTTACTTCTTTAACCCCATTGACTAAATGTATTATTACGGATATCGACGGCATGAGAACATCTTATGGTTGTCTTTTTGTCCCCGGTTTTAACCTCGATTACTTGGTCCGATGCTTTAAGTTCCCATGCTGTACATACAGACCTAAGTCTTGATGTAAAAGAAAGCATTGTACTACACGTGTAAACACTGCTTAAGGATCTTGTGCCTGAAAGACAGTAAACGTGTGAATATGACTTTCTGCGTTTATCCATCATTCCAATTCTACTGGTATCTTCTTCCAGTTTGTTTTCCTGGACAGGTCTCACCAAGTTTTGCACATGAAGAGCGACACTCTGAGGAAAGTGAGGTAACTTGGGATGTATTTTGAGACGCAGCTTCCCAAACATATACTGCACGAGCTCCCGATTTAGCATTCATCACTGAAGCTCAGTTTAAAATATCAAAATCAGGACTTTTCGTGGCGTATCGATTATTAAAGTTGCAAGTTCATTACCTACAGCAATGTGACAGCTGGTGATCAATTTAGTTAGCTAGCGGCAATCACGATTAACCATGGATTAAGAATATGGTATCGGTACTATGCAAAATTCTTTGTACTTACAAAGAAAATTAATCGATACTTAACCGACCTCAAGAATGCTTCATTGACCCGTGCATTTGGTAATCGTTAGCTAAATTTTAAAACGCAGTTAGCTATTAGCTCATGCTAAAACATCGAATTCGCAAGCTTCTGTGCTAACATGTTAAACGGCAAGCTAACGCAAATGAGTAGCTCTTTACGCTAGCGCAGCGATTAGCATGCTAGTTGGGCCTAAAGGCCGCCAAAATATGGTGAAAGAATCGTAAACTGGTAAAAAGAAATAGCAATGAGAATTGTTTAAATGTGACTCCTCTCCCGGACTGCTGGCACACGACACATGCACCGTGCAAGATTGGGTTATATTACCGTGTGAATGATGAATTCTCGTGTTGTTTGTGGAGATTCCGATAACGGCGTCGTTCCTCGCGAGAGAAGAGGACTTGGCTTCGCGCGGTCCTGACGTAGAGTGAGAGCTTGGCTTTTCACACAGCCGTCCGCATTCACTCGGAAACGGTTGGATCTTTTCAAACCATCACGTCGCAATCCACAAGATATTCCTACGTTGAGCACTTAACCGAACGGCAAAATCGAAACTCGGGGAACTGTGTTCAAGCTTTTGTCTGGAAATCGTGTCATTTCGATTTTGTTCTAAATAATAGCGCGGACGAACGTCGAGCTGGATGTTTTCGCGGCAACATACGGCAGTCTTCAGCTCCCGCAGAGAACGCAAAGGAGGATTTTGTCCAAGTTATTTTTACGAAAAAAGGTGATTTCTTTGTAGCTTCTCAACGTTACCGAGACATGTCCGTTAACCGGGGTGGAACGCCGTTGTGCTGCCCAAGGGAAGCTTGGCATTTCTCTTGTTATTTTCAAGTAATATAATCCCGGTAACCCTTGAATGAATCGCGATCCTTTTCATAGACTGGCAGTAAGTAGTTGTACGGGTCATGTTGTAAACAGGGGTGTTTTTTATCACGTTATATTGTTGTGTAGTGACTAGAAACATTTTTCAAAATAATTAGTAAATAGGGGCCACATCGTTAATCCAGTTACTATGTAGATCAGCTACACCGGGATCCTATTGTTCGGTCGCCGTGGCCCTTTGAGTGTGAGCCCAATGCTAAACATTACAAAGAGACAGTAACACTGGATCATGAAGGACGAGGATTGATACTCATTCATTCTCGTTACGTGGTTGTTATTATTATAATCAGTAGCACTTTGTACTACTGCAACAATGTACAATTCAGTATACCGACATAAAGACCGGCTTGCTCCTCTTGCCTCAGAGGTGCTCGGAAAAATTGCTTTTGTAAGTTGCTCTGGATAAAAGCGTCTGCCAAATGACTGTAATGTGATCTAATGTAATGTCAGGTTGAGAAAGTTTCTCATAAAACTTCTGTTTCAGTCATTCGGTCAAACCGAGAGGTGTTTCCCATGTATGTGCAGCACATTTCGCCACCAAGAGATTGTTATTGTGAAGACAGTTTAAATGCACTGTTCACCATGACAGTGTTTTACTTTATACGTCCTAGCTGTGCATTGATGATCTGTTCGGTGAAAGTTACTTCTTATAGACTTGACAAACATCTCAACATTGTGTATTAACATAGTATGACAAGGTCTTACTGAACTAATGCATTTGAAATACAAAATAACATGCTTAGACTTTCACACAAGTAAGATAGTGTTGTCTTGCAGCGATCAATTTCTCATGGGGTTTTCCCGACACTCAGTGCTGATGGTTATTCTTTTTGAGAAATAATAAAAGTAATTATTATCATGATTTCTAATTTTATGTCTTGCTGGGACCTATCTATCAAGGGGTTTTCTTGAAACTCAATGTTGATGGTTATTCTTTTTGACAAATAATAATATAATAGTAATTATTATTATTATTGCTGATTTGCTGTCTTGCTGCAACCTATTTCTCTAGGGCTTTTCATGATATTCAATGCTGATGGCTAATCTTTTTGAGAGAGGACATTAAGTCGTTTTTTCAAGTTCGACTCATGATGCTGTTTAGATACTCCAAGGTAATTTAAACCACTAAACAACACTGTACCCAAACAACGATAAAGACATTGAATCTAGAAAACTAAATGTTTTTGTCTGTGTCTTTGCTTTCTTTCTTTCTCGTTGAAGCAATTACATACTCTGATGGGTCACTGTCACTGCTCTTTTACAAAACAATGAATGGTTGAGTTTTCAACTAACAAGGGAGTCTGAAGCTTTTTTCACTTCTCTTTGCAACATGCATTTTACCCTGCAGCACTTAGTCATCTCCATTTCTTTCTCAACAGCAGCACCTGGAGCTGCTTCGGTCAGGCTGCTTTTTACAGTTAACCTCTCAGCGGTTGTAATTCACATATAAGATGTCAATTACAAGAAAAAAAAGAGTTGTTAAAATAGCTGAATGCATAAAAGACAGATTTTAAAATGGCAGATTTAACAATACAATTTGAGGCTAGTACAATCAGTACATGAAAAAAGTTATACTAACAACCATGTTAACACGATGAACCTCCTTCAGGATTATGTGAAACGAGTAACCATGCCTCAGTTGGAGGACATAGAAATCATGAGGAAGAGAACAATGCAATGCAAACTCCAAACAGAAAGGCCCCCTGGTGGAATCTGGACCAGAGATGGAAGGTGGAAGCACTGAGCACTGAGTCACCCACAACCAGATCAACAAGGCAAAAATTTTAAAATTGAGCAATTGACCTACATTCTGCTTCCTAGTATGTATAGTTAGTCAAATGCAAAGAAAACGGTTGTGACAACATTATCAAACAATTGATAGCTGATATCTTCTTAAGTGGGTCCAATGGCATGTAGGTCCTTATGTGGACCATGTTGCAATCAAATTAATCAGCGGCAAAAAGTTACTTTCACCTTTGCACCACAGTGGCAAAGTGTTTCTAGATAAACATTCCATGGTAGAGTATTGGAAACCAGGGTCTAAAGTTAAATCTGTATTTTCTTTCCCCAATCACAGCTATCCCAAATGCAGATGACTACAAATGATTCAGTGGTGAAAATATTAACTATGCTGCCCTTTTCTGAAACTTATCAAAGCAACTGAAATGGGTGCCTCACTGAAAAGTCTGTTCACATCTTACTCTGTTGTTGATAGTGGTTCCTGGTTCGTTTGCTTGACTATCTTTTAATATAACTAAAAAGAGGGTGGGGGAAATTACACCCTCTAAACTTGGAGGGGAGTGACTTGAATTTTACATAACATTGTTGCAGCAAACTGACCTTCTTTACGCCTGAAACATTTGACACATAAAAAGGTGAAAACAATGAAAAAATATCTTCTTGCAAGGTGCAGAAAGCTTTTGAGTTGAGAAACAGGGGCGGCTTCTAAAGGGGGCGACAAACAAAATGTGTGTGTGTGTGTGTGTGTGTGTGTGTGTGTGTGTGTGTGTGTGTGTGTGTGTGTGTGTGTGTGTGTGTGTGAGAGAGAGAGAGAGAGAGAGAGAGAGAGACGGGGGGGCAGGAAGTCACGTTAGGTGTGTGAAGCCTCAAATCAAACCAGAATCCCGTCCGTGTCTAACAATCCCCAACCGAGCCTCGCAACGGCGATCGCCATGAAGCCCCAGACTGAGAAATCCCCTCTCCCATTTCTGCTGCTGCTGGTGTGTGTTTTATTCGTGCGAGCTGCTACAGTGATCGATGGTGAGGATCTGACTTTGTATGAGTTTGCACTTTTGCGTTCACGGCTCTGACAGTGTTATTTAGCAAAGATACTTCAGTCCCACTGTCTGCTTTGCGCACCGCCTTCCCCAAACTATTGTGTTCCGTGTAACTACAAACTACTTTATTCAAACATCTTGACTAACTTTACTTGGCCAATCTCCACTAGTGGGTATGTTGGTTAAGGAAAAGTAATTTTAAAAAGTAATGAATACAAATAACACAAAAACAAAGTTTTGGGGCATTATTGATGACTTTACTTTATTGTTGACATTATAAGTTTAAGCGAGGTTATGATTTGATCACAAGTTTTCAATTTGTAACGGTGAAATTCCCTGAGTAGCCGAGGTCAAAGACCTTTCTTGTGCTGCCCTAACCAAAGCAAAAAAACCTGGCCGAATGACCTCAGTGTAGTAGACCTTAGTAAATTTAACAGGGGGAAAATACTGTACGAAAAAAAAAATCTCACTGATTTTTAACCTTAAAAGCCTGCATTATTCTGAAACATGAATGTCCATGTAAACTAAAGATGCATAAATCAGCATATCTCTATTACTGTTACTATTACAACTATTAACTTTACCACTGTAAAAGACAAAAGCAAGCTTACTATCAAATAACAACAAATAATAACAATAATAAAGATAATAATAATAATAACAACCAGCAAGTTTTGATTTCAAATAATATCATTTTGTGTCAGGTTGATGAAAGATTACGTCAGGTAACATAAAGCATGATAAGATATAACACTATATGTTGAATTAAAAAAACTCCTCAGCTGTAGCCAAAATGTTAAATTGAAAATGCAAAAGTAGTAAAAATATGCCAACTTTGTTTGGGGGCAAAAACCGGACAGTATTGGGTCACGATTGTTCTTTTTCATCCTGTCCAACTGTCTTCATTTTTGTGTTTCCTTTCTAATTCTTGTGGTCGCCCCTCTACTTCTCCCATTTTCAATGGTGGTTTAGTCACTACTTGTTTGAATTTTTTGTTTTGTCTTAAACTGCACTGTTTGTTCTGTTAATTTATCCCTGCCTGTTTGTTATTCTTCATGATTTGCATGCGCCATTAAATGTTCATCAACATTTTGTCAATAGTTCAGTATTTATGAAATTTTAAAGCGCAAATTTAATCGACTTTATTTGTCAAAGTTTTAACCACTGAGAATATCTTGCTAAAATGTGACTGACTCGGCATTTACATCTCAACAGCACCTGTAGTCCAAACACTGCTTGGGAGTGTATCTGGTCAGTATGTGAGTGTTAGAGGGAAGGAGGCCGGGGTCCATGCGTATTTGGGAATCCCCTACGGCAAGCCACCCGTTGGCCCCCTGAGGCTGTCTGCACCTCAGCCTGCGGAGGGATGGGATGGAGTGAGGGACTGCAGCAACCAGCCACCCTTGTGAGGCATCACTGATCACAAGGAGGTCAATTCTGTGCATGCGTTTAACTTTTTTCTTTTTTTTTCTTCTTCAGGTGCATTCAATATAGAGAGGCTCTTATTGATCTCCTTAATGAATTTGGAGCCAAATTTACAGGCCTGCCCGATATTTCAGAGGACTGCCTTTACCTCAACATTTACACTCCTGCAAACAGATCCCACAATGCCAAACTTCCAGTAAGAAACCTTTCGCTCTCAAGTATTTAAATATGATTCTTAAAAAGGTGAATGCTGTCATCCTTTTTAATTCATGTTAAGTTAAGTCAGAATTTATGTATACAGTGCAACATGGTTGTTTCATGACATTTTACATGTAGAGCAGGTCTGGACCACACTCTGTAAAATAACTTACAGACACCCAGCGAGCCCTCTGTGAGAGTCATGAGGGAAAAACTGCAGAAAGCTTGACAATAGCCGAGCTCAATGCGGGTAACGCCTTGCCTCAACCACTTGGGGTTGAAAGAGAACAAGAGCAAGGACAGAGAGTGATGAAGCAAGAGTGTGATAGGGACGGGGGTGGTATTAATGGTTGGGAGGGAACAGCACAAATGTAATGAGTGTTTACTCTCAGACTCAATTTGACTTTTCTAGAATCACACTCATATTTTAGTTGCATCAAACTTGAGTCGCATCAGTAGCATGTTAATGTTTGTTTCTTATGGACACGTTCAATTAACAATGTATCCATCTTAGGTAAAGTTCAGTAAAATATTCTTTGACTGACCAGGTCATGGTGTGGATCCATGGTGGAGGGCTTGGTTCAGGATCTGCTTCAGTGTACGACGGCTCAGGCATCAGTGCTTATCAGGATATGGTTGTTGTTTTGATCCAATATCGTTTAGGGCTGTTGGGGTATCTCAGGTAAAAACTTGGATTTCTTACCCTCAAAATGGATCACTTCAGCTGATGCAAAGATGTGAGTCGTGACTATAATTGTACAATTGCAGCACAGGAGATGAGCACATACCAGGCAACTTTGGCATGCTGGACCAGGTACTTGCTCTGCAGTGGATCCAGAAGCACATTCACAACTTTGGGGGAGACCCAACCTCGGTGACCATATTTGGGGAGTCTGCAGGTGGTGTGAGCGTATCCCTGCTGGTGAGGAGCAGACAGAGGACAGCACAACTGTACCAACATCACAGATACCTGTTCCTTTTTTTAATACTTGCGTCTCTCAACAGCTATTGTCTCCACTGTCTGACGGCCTATTTCACAGAGCCATTGCTGAAAGTGGCACTGCTGCAATGGATATGCTTGTGGGAGAAGATCCCCTACAAGCAGCAATGGTTGATTATCAGTTTTTTCATTTAGGAGCATAACATGTTTATTAAGCACAACAAGAAATAGTTATGACTGCTCCATGACATCTGTCCTTAGATGGCTGCGAATATGTCTGGATGTGGCACTGAGAGCACAAGCAAGATAGCCAGCTGTTTGAGAAATCTGGATATAGATACTATTGTCGGTCTGGTAAGATGCATTGCAGTTTGAGAACAAGCCTATCATTCTTTCAAGATGCCTTGTAAATGTCCTGTGGTAGTTCACTCTGAGCTTTATTTTTGACATTGACACTGTTTTTATTCCATTAAAGAACAAGAATTTCAGAGTTACTGTAAATGTTGACGGACACTTCCTGAAAAAACCTGTACATGAGCTGTTTGAAAAACATGAGTTACTTACCCTGCCATTCATGACTGGTGTTAACAGTGATGAAGGAGGCTGGTTACTGCCACTTGTAAGTGCCATTTTTTGGTTTTCCTTTCTTTTTTCAAGCTTTTTGTCCCTGAAATTTGATTACAGACCACAAAATAGTGATTTGTGTTGTACTGTATAATTGAAGCATTAATAGCAATTATAACCATCCTTTCTCCTAGTTCTTGGGTCCTCCAAATTGGACTGAGGGAATTGACAAGGAGCAACTGAAAAACCTCCTGTCCTTTTTCTACCCTGATGTAAGACACTGCATTATTCTACGTATTTTGCACTGTTACTTAAGGATCATATTTCCACGTTATTTTATTTTTCCTCAGGCCAAATATGCCCACTTTAAAAATCTGCTGTTTGAAGAATATGCTGGAACCGGCGAGGATCGAATCAGGAACAGAGACGCGTTAAGGGGGCTCCTTGCAGATCTATGGTTCAACATCCCTGTCATTAAGACTGTAAAAGCCCACAGAGGTAAGTTTTATACCAGGATACTAGAATTAATCAACGAACCATTAATATATTGTGTGACATATCACCCCCTTTTGTCTGCCACCAGATGCGGGTGCCCCTGTCTACCTTTATCAGTACCACCATGCCCCATCGTTCTTGGCAAAAAGGCCGAGCTTTGTCGGGAGTGACCATGGAGATGAAATATTTACAGTTTTAGGATATTGCTTCACAACAACCCATTTTGAATTAGTTGGTAAGGACAATGCAGAATCTTATTTTGTATGACCAGCTTTTTCACAAGAGTAATTCACTTTCTCTCAATTCAGAAAACTGTACCGAGGAGGACAAAGCACTAAGCAGAATAATGATGAACTACTGGGGCAACTTTGCTCGGACAGGGTAAGAAACAACTGTTATCATTTTTTAAAAATACAAGATAAAACATAGAACAAAATATGGTTCCATGTGCGAATGTAGGTCACCAAATGGGGATGGTCTCGTTCACTGGCCCCAGTACAGCGCTGAAGAGCTTTACCTGGCCATTTCAGCGACTGAGCAGGTGACTAAAAGACACCTGAAGCAAGAAAGATTTGACTACATCACTCAGACCCTCCAGGAGAAGATCCAAAAACTAAAAAATTCCACAGATCATGGCGAGCTATAGACATTTCCCTTTCAACTACACACTTCTAGTAAGACAATAAAATTTTGATTAATTTGTAAAATGGATTTACAAGCAAGTGCCGCCACCAAAGCGGCATTTGAAACTTGTTGTGTTGAAAGTCTTTTTTTTTTTTTCAGACCACCCTGACAAAAGTATCTTTAGTTTTGTTATTGTATGTCACGTTAGCTAAGTGTTTTGTAAAATGAATAAATTGTTTATAAGTGACTGAAACACTTCACACACACTTCACAATGGCTGTGGCAATCAAAGGAGTAAGACTAAGGATGTTATGCTTAAACATGCAAATATTAAAAAGAATAAAGAGATGGCAAAAGAATGTTCAATTCACTCTTGTTTATTACTGAGAAGAGCGCTTAAGCTGAAAAGCTCCCTGAAGTCCAATGTGAGCAGTTCAATCGGTCAAACATAGTTCATTTTCCACAAAATCAGGCCAACGGCAATTAAAGCAGTACAAAGAAACATTTCAAAGGTAAATCATTCGGATGGCAAGGGAACAATGTGGACAGCATACTGAGACATGGGTTAAGAGAAACCTAATACAATATGACAAAATCAATGAGGCTTTAGCACTTTTTGTTCTTTTTGAAAATGTTAGTAAAGCTGCTGTCTGATATAAAAGTGCTTACCAGTGGTTTTGAATGACTCACAATACCGCCCAGAGAAGTGCACTTGGGGTAGGAAAGCTACTGGGCATCACCGTCAGGCCATAAATCGCATATACAGACAACTACTTCAGTTTTGAGATGCACTTCGAATTGTGAGGTTTCTTGTACTGTTCAGCTAGCCTGGTCTTACATTTGAAATTATTTTATAAAACTGGAAGGAAACACTTTGCCGGTAAGACAGCCAAGTAAATAATGTATCAGACATCTAAACATTGATGCACTTTATATGTAAGGGATGTTTGCCTTTTACTCCATTATTATATAAGCACATTAATTATATTATGAAATTTCTACTATATCCTCCTTATGTAGTCAGAGCTCAAAATTTGGAGGGCTTGTACAATTGGAATCTTGACCTTAAATTAAAAATTGAAAATAAAAATGCTAATTCTACAATGAAAGTTGATAGAAATTAACTGAACATTTTTTTGTATCATATAAATGCATTTTAAACACAATAAGCGGGCATGCACAGTGTTTAAATGCATATAATTATTAACTCCTTAATGGAGGTAACGATGACTTTACCTTTTTTGAACAGACCTTGAAGTGATCAGGGAGTTTCTCCTTCCACAGAGTGAGGCCAAGAAACTAAGGTTTTAGAATCTTCCAAGAAATGTATGATTTTACAATACCATGACCGTTCAAGCTGTGGGAATTCCCCTAGTCGTCACACATGAACCAATTTTAAGTGACATTGGGGTTTTCAGGAAAGAAACCCAACTTTTAAGATTTAAAATTTTCCTACATTTCATCTCTAAACACAACACAGTAGCAGATAATTTGTTCTCCAATAATATATAAACCAGGGTTACCACTTTAATTCATTAAATATAAATTGTTAGAATAATAAATTACATAAATTAAACAAGTTAGCATCACCATGGAAACTTGTAATTACAGTTGAAGCCTCCCAGCTTCAGATCAGACAATTAAATTAGCCTCATCTGATATCTATGGTAAATACCAAACACTTAATTTATATTTCTATCACTCAAACTCCCATATTAACTTGCATTATTGTTAAAACACATTTCATTATCACGAATTTGAGCAACAAGCATGAGCGGTGACGGAATCGTCTCAGTGACAGTACCAGTCTAAATTGTGCAGCCATTTCTGCTGTACTCAATTAGAACACAGAAGACTCCCATCGATATGGCTCAAGATATAAGTCTTCAAAGAATGTACTAAAGCTTTCTTGACTCCTTATCTCTCTATTCTAATTCCATATATGTGCTTACCCTTCAATGGCATGTCAGATGCTCTGTATGAAGGATCAGTGCCGTGGCAGGAATATTGTTGCGTAAAGGAAACGTTCGCTACTCATTATGTCGTCAGCCATGCTTGCATTTACAGTGAGGCGCCAGCTCTCTGCTCTTTGCGTGCCAATGATCCATCTGGAGGACACTGGTGCAACCAAAAGGGAACACGTGTGCCTTCTCTCTGCACTCTTGTGAGAACACTTCCACATATTGACATGTGTATGGTCAGTGTATACTAAAGACCTAAATATGTGCTTGGACTTCAAATGTCAAGTTTTGTTTTATCAGTTTCCATTATTCGATGATGCAAACAAGCTCAAAAGTTTTTTTGAGGTCTTTTAAGTCAACTATACATGAGGGGAGGATGGCTGAATCTCAATTATTGTAAAAGTTTTTTTGTCATTTTAAACTCATAAAACAAAACAAACTTAATACAAAATTGAACTGTTTCACTGGACAATTCTGAGACGAGTCCTGCTAGGTTATCTTCTTGTTTTTCCAATACATATTTCTTGGTTACGTAATCCATGGTTGGGCGTGGTGAAATCAAATGTATGTTTTATGTAGGACAGCATTTGAAAGCACATTGATGATAAAATTATCACAA
Organism: Fistularia commersonii; assembly: GCF_037954325.1. NCBI lineage: Eukaryota > Metazoa > Chordata > Actinopteri > Syngnathiformes > Fistulariidae > Fistularia > Fistularia commersonii. The sequence continues at coordinate 7,750,614 of NC_141300.1, read as the reverse complement.
GTTCAAAGAGCAGACTTCAGTCTATTCACAACTGGCTTGTCCTGCTACGGTTTTTGATGAGACAGCAGCTGCTTCCTTTCTGCTGCTGTAACACTCACTGTTGTTCCACTGGGCAGTTATCCCTATTAGCTCACTTTTGTACATTTAAAACATAAATAGTGCTGTGCAATTTAACAGACTAGTGAACAAAACATGACATACTTTTTAAAAAAAAAAAAAAGATTCCTATGGCTGAAAAGCAGCTACTTAAAACCAAAGGTGGCTATGAAGCAATTAAAATAAAATACCGCATGCATTAATAGCCTGGGCATTAAAATCAGTAGAATACTATGGAGTAAAAACTATGACACCTTGATCTTCTTCACATGGCACCACTCAGTACAGACATGTTTTTAGAATCAGAGGCACAAACAGTTTGATAAATCATGAGTGGTCTGAAAAGTCATTCCTTTTCTCCTGGATGGTATAAATAAATAAATAAAAACTGTTATGTGACCTGTTATCATGCTGCCCTGGAAGATTTAGGTCATACCGGAGCGAGGTGAAAAAGTTACTCGGGAGGCCAGTCAACTGCTTGCATGAAAGGTGGGAACTGAGGTGTACTGTGTCAAGGTGATAACAAGGGGCTAATAAAGTCATAAGTTACCGATTGTGGTGTTGTTAGGGGAAGGTGATTCATGAATAACGTAGTTTCGAATGCATTGTATCATGAGAAGAGACTTAAAGCTTGGGACATCAAGATGTCCAGGACTGCATGTTGCACAGCATGGCCTCAAATCGCTCCATGTTTGGCGCGTGGGCGTGAGCTAGGTGGTCCGTCAGACGGCTGTAGAGACTGAAAGACTTTAAATCCAGCCAGATGAAACCAAAACGGTCCTCATCAAACAACACAAAGAGTCCAGGGGTGCGTTCTGGACTTGTAAAGCCATGGCCAGCAACCAGACCTGTCCCATAGAAGCTGAAATGAAGGAAAATCCATTCAATCACATGTCTGAATGATATCTTGCTTTTTTTTTTCCTAAACAGGCTTATTAAGGAATTGTTTAGCTAAATATTTTACTCAAATTAATCTTTAAGTTCTCAAGAGCAAAGTGATCTTTGAATAACAAAAACAAAATTAACAATTCTGTCAACTGTAGTGTCCTGGAACCATCCTTCCTTAGATTGAACAAAAAGAGCATTAGAGGTCTTTTAGTGAGTAGCTGCAGATTCATTGAATAGATAGAATGACACTTCCCCCAGACATTACTCTGAAAGCCAAACCTTCAATTAAAATCACTCTGTTAGCAACAAGACATCTCCCCTCTGCTGGCAAAAGTGAACGCAAAAGGACTTCTGGCTGTGAAAAGATAGCTGCTCCAGAGGTCTTACTCTGTTTCTGATCAGTGGATTGTCTTTGGGGATTATTGGATAAGAGCCAGAGCATGGAGCTGAATCATATCAGCAGGGAGTGACATTGTTCTTTCAAGAGTCTGGAATAAAGGTGATGTAAAAGATGGTTTTAAATTTGTTACTCACCAGAAATCATTCAAGTATTACTTTATGAATTTAGCTGGATTACACAATTTCCACAACTATTCCATTATCAGGTTAGATTCACATCTCTATATATTCCTCTTATTTGCCTCATACATTCATCACATTGGTTTAATAAAGGCTTTATGATTAAATAGCATTTGAATAACGGACAGATTTTGCTAAACAATGTGAGACTGAAGTTATCCACTGAGCTCTTTGTACATAAAATCAACACTTCCTTACAAGTACTTGGATACTTGTTTGAAGTATAACATAACCATCTGAATAAGTGAGTTAAGTCCAAAATGTGTCTATGTTGCAGTGGTTTTGTCCATTGAAATTAATTCAGTTCACCCTTGAGTGTAAGTGATCATTTATGTTGAATTCCAGGGAAATACAGAGAATTCACTTTTTCAAGTCAAGATGAACTCGGGCTTTCAGTAACTCTAATCAGCTGGTTCAAGCTTGTGCACAAATTCAATACATTTCCTTAAGGCGTTGCGACAATATCGCAATTGTAAGAAAGGAACCGAACAACAGAATACCATCAAAAGCACCTGTTGCAGACAAATGAGGGCAAAGGTCAGGACTATGCCGTCTGATTATCCAACATTCAACACATGGGGCAACAAGTCATTAAACACTGATAATTTTAACTTGTTGCCCTTGAACCTGGAGCGCTGTTAACAACTTTAACAGCGCAGGAACAAAAATAAGCTGTTTTTAACAATACTGAAAAGGTGTAAAGGTAACTATAATCATTTTTTTCTGTGGGATTGAGAAAATATACATTTCTACATGCCCTTACCATTTTCTGCAGACACGAGGATACAGCTCATTGCGAGCCATGACTCCTAAGGGTAGAATAAAGGGCTGGGTTTCCAGAGGACTTGGGGAATTGCTGGGACCCGGCTGGCATCTGTCTGCACAGGCACCTTGGTTCATCTCTGACCCCTCTGCCCCACCAAAACTCCCTTCGGCTGTGCCTGCTGCGTTGTCTTTGGGTTGTTCTTGTGCCCCCCTCTCCGCTTCTTCATGTATCCCCATTACCAGCCGTGACAACTCCTCTATGTTGCATTGATATTCCAAGTCTGGAAGGACCACAGGCCGTGTCAGGTCAACATCTAAAGTGAGCTGCCCGGCAGGAACGTTGGGGTCTCCCTGCACAGAGGGGTTAAAGTTCAGTCAGCAGCTACAGAAAAAGATTTGCTAGGGTGAAATGTTGCAACATTAAGGACTATAAAAGGCAATATTGTACTCCATGATGCTAAATGTGAATGACGGGTGTTAAACGCATGAGTCAAGAGTTGTTGGACATGTCAAGATGTACCTTGGAGAAAGTATTACATAATTTATGATGAACATGACAGCTGTAAAATGACCTGATACCTCTGTTGACTCTTTGTGTCAGAGCAGCTTTGAGAATAGCCACCTGAGCGACAGCAAGATTGATAAGCATTGTTCATAATGGTGAAAAAAGGCACAGTAGTTCTAGGCACAAGTGGAAACCAGCATCAACCAGAGGAACCCCAGAATTATCTCTTTTTTTAAAGTATGCCCCTTTAATTCCAATAAGCACTATACCTCCAGAAATGCACTTTTTCACTTAAACATTTATAAAAAGTTGCCAACACACCCATCTAAAAGATTGTGAAGAAATTTGTATGTTTTCTTATTTTATGATGGGTATACGTCAGCTCAAACAAGTCCCCTTTAAAAGACTCTGGGATACAGATTCTTGTAAAACATGTATTTAACATAAAACGGCGGAACATGAAATATAGAACTGAAATCACATTTCTTGTCAACCAGAAGTTACTTAACATTGTAACCTCGAGTTAGTGTTGAACAGGTTCCTTGTAATGCCACTCAAGATCTAGACCAGGTGTGTCAAACATACGGCCCGTGCAATTCAAGAATTTGGGGCACTATTTTGGTCAGAGTAGAAGACAAGCCGCATCAGAGATAGAGATAGACCAATCAGCAGACGTTATCAATGCACCATCTGCTGCTTGTTACGACATTGTTTCTACCCTGTTCTCTACCTCCCCGCAACTCCCTCATTAGCCAAAATGTCGTTATCAAAACAGAGAAAAGTAGATAGAGTGTAGAATTTTCAAAGAAAAATGGACAACATCTTTTTTATTTACGGAGACGCACGGGAAACCTTTGTGCTTGGTGTGTTGCAACAAGTTTTAGTATTTAAGGAATATAATATTCGGTGCCACTACGAGACTCATCACTACGAGACTCATCACAGCGGTCATGCCATCTCTGCCTGTCACAGCAGCTCTCCTTACATCTCTTAGTATACTATAATTAACTGATAGGCACCTTATTGGGTGTCAAAATATGTAATAAGGAAAATGGTCTGGACCACTTCCTTGTCAAGTTATGTTTGACAATAATACTGCTTGGAATTAGTAATTAAGCAGCAACTGAGGTGTATTATAGTTCCCAATCTGTGAAAGATGGAACCTTGATCAGTACACATTCTGATGAGTCACTAACCCAAAGTCAATATTAAACCAGTCAGAAGAGACAACGTTCACTGGAGACTTACGGTGAGCTTGGTGGCCCTTGCAGAATTCCTGTGAAAACTTAGCATGACGATCTCCAGGCCATGAGTACCATACGTGCCTTTGAAGAGACCTGGCTGGATCAGGTCAGAGGGCATGGCCGGGGGCAAGTAAATCCGTCGGTATGTCAAGCAATTACTGTCAAAAGAAACCAAGGGAACCAGTTTTCTTGAATTCGAAATCAGAGAGCCACAGGGATTAGGCTTCATGTTACTACACAAGATATTTTATTTGTAGCTTTGGTTAATCTGAATCTAAGAAAAAATGGTCAAGTCAATTTTTTGAGTAACTTTCTTTACAAAAAATAAAATAAAAAAAGTCTTTCGTCTCTGACTTAGTTGATTTTAGGGTGCCCCTAGATTTTTTTTTTAATTGAGGAAATATTACACCTCAGGGCAAACTGATGGGCAAAGTAAAGTACTAAGAATGCGTAAAAGGGCTAGATTTTTCTTGAATGCAAACTTAGCTTGGCTGTTTTTTTTGTATTATTTGATCTTTTCCAAGTTCATTCATGCCCAGCCACCTGATAGATCTTCGAAAACCTCCGAGGGTCTGTGGACCCATGGGTTACAAAAAAATAAATAAATAAGCAAGTAAATAAATAAATAAACCACCCTGATTTACCTGATTTACCCGAAATTCAGTTTTGCTGTATCGCTATTCTTCTATTCTTGTAACAATACAAATCAATTTTTCCTGAGCATGCATTAAATAGGGTCTTACTCGTATTGACTGGTATAAATGAACTTCATCAGGATGAGCTCCTGCATGTGCTCATGGAAGATTTCTTCCAATGTCCGACCCCATTCTTCCTCCAACCATGTCCTGAACTCCTGCAGACATATAGACATAAAATAGCTTATGACAGTCCGTTTAACTTCAGGGTTTTGGGTAGTAACCGATTACTGATCTCACCAACCTCTTGTCTGCCACCTGGCATGCGGTGATGATCAGTTTGGTTACATTTTGTTGAAAATTCATCCCTCTTTACAGACTAAAAAAGACAAAACAAAAATGTGACCCTTATTAGAGAGCATCCTATTTTTGTTAGCCTGTAAATATCCAGCACTGAAAAGGAAAAAATAAAAAACAAACTGGTGCCCTCACCTGTACATCGCCTTTGTGAGGACCCTTGTGCCCATACATACACTCCACGGTGGCCCTTTTCCTCTCCCACATGTGAATACGGAAAAGGGGACGTCTTCTCATGGGATCTTCCACCCGAGGGTCATGTGGCGGCAAATACATCCAACCAATGATGAACAGCCCATCCACCTAAAAGGACATTCATTCGTATACTGGCAAATCAACATAATTGAGGCTAAATAATATATAATATACAAATATTTTATTATGTATCTTATACTGTGGCAGTTCACTGCTTACCACAACATTGAGCAGTCCACCGTAAGGGCCAATGTCAGGTTGCCATAGGCCCAGGATGTGTCTATATGGATAAAGCACTGCAACAGATGCAGAAATCACACTAGTTTATGGTTCATCCCATGTTTTGGAATAAACTGCGACATGGTGCACGCTTGAAAACACAAAAGAAGCTGTTAATGTTCGACAAAGCCCCTTTCCGTCTGAAAGGGAAGAAACTGTGGCATGACCATGTCACTGTCAAAGGTTTGAAACCACCACAAAGTGAACCGTTTATTCTGTTTACCATTTCACTCTTATTACAAAAGTATGCCATGCCATGAAGAGGAGCAAGTCATGGACCTTCAAACACAAAATGGATTGTTAACATTCCAGCAGTACAATGCTATAAAAACACAACTCATCATGCAGTGGCCTTTCCGCTTTTGAACCCCTTTTACATACAGCGTGTGTAAATATCTCTATATTCCATGTTTTCACAGTCCGGGAGGAGCTTCACAAAGCATCCAGATTTCACCCTTGGATTGACACCTGTACAGGCACAACACATGCACGTGTAAAGTGCCCACGCAGCAGTTTGCTGGACGTGGTATTGCGCCAATATAATATATTCAGAAACCCTAAGGGTGCCAGAACATTGCATACATAATAGAAATTCAATGCAGCCTGCAAACAAAGTAAGATACTATCTCTCTGCAATTACATTTATCCCATTTAGGAAATAGAAACAACACCCATATCAAGTATCAGTTCATTGAGAAACTGGAGATATTCTTGACATAGTCCCTATATGCATCGAATCAGATAAATTATTGAACTGGCAGACAGCCTCACGTTTAACATAGAGGTCCCTGCAGGAAGCTCCTCCCATTTCCGTCTTCTTCAGATCCTGCTTCATGCCAAATTCTGCAGAGAAAATGAGACATCAAGTGAATACGAGACGGATTAAAATCACATTTGATTTTCTTGAAGCAATGTGTGTACTGCACAATATTTGCATCTATGCGGAGGACAAATCAAATTGTCTATACAATTACAGCTACTTTAAATAACGTGATTATTCATCATCATATGTAACTAGGGCGTGAAAACATTTAACATGAAACAATATTTGAAAAAAAAAAAAAAAAAAGGTCCCAATCAACTGTTAAATTGTGTTCTCACTCTGCACCAAGACATGCGCATGTCCTAATTGAATGAAATTCAATATTGTTATTAGATTTGTTGCACCAACATACAAACAAACAAACAAAAACACAGCTCACATGACTAAATTTTAATAGACACAGCTAACAACCACCACAGGACGAGCACTATGCAGAATTTTTCTGATTAACTTAAAAGGCATTTCTGAACACCCAATAGATCCTGGATGCCATATTTACACACTTCACAGATATCCTTGTCTGCTTTCTCTCAGGCAAACAGGTTACTGGCTGCAGGGCAACATTGTCAAGTTTGATTCCACTCACCCACTGTTCAAAACAAATGGACTCTACTTTTTGAAAAGAAAAGGGAAAACTTTCACATTTGAAAAAATTGTGATTTTCCTTATTAAATTCATCCGTGAAATATCAACAAATGAAAATGAAGTAAATTCACTTCCAGGTGGCACACTGCGCAGCCAAAAGCTGCGGATTGTGTCTAATTCAATTTAAGAGTGTCCCACAAATATATTTTTTAACAGTATTGCAGCACTGAGGCCTCTGCGAGGATGGATCTCCGGAGCCTGCCGGCCTGCATGCGACTGATAAGGGCCTGGAGCACCAGCGCCCAGCCTGCCTCTTTCCGTTCGTACACATCCACCGCTTTCCCTTCGGTTAAAGGGTTACATGAAGAAATTCTTGAATGTGAAATAAAAATTCTTTTTGGGGCGCTGTCGACGGGAAACAGACCGCAGCACTTTGTCACAAGCGCTGTTTGGTGTTAGCCGTCTGGCTGCTAGCCCGGCTAGCCTGCAGGTCGGGGAGGGAGGGAGGGCTCGGCGCCGTATTTACCTGCTGTGCACCTCCTCCTCCAGATGGTCTCGGTGTTGAGAATCTGCCTGAATTTCTTGCAGACGCGGGAGACCCTCGGTAGGGCCGTCCCGGGGAGCAAGGAGAAGATTTCCACTAAAAGCTCCGGCGGCAGGTCTGACAGCGACTGCGGGTTGGACGGCACCGCGGCGGATTGATCCGGGGTGCCAGCTGTGTTGACCTGCGACGTTACACAACTCGGCCCGGTAGCTGCGACGCCGCTCCCTGGGCCGCCTGCGCCCTCCTCGGCTTGCCTCCGGCCCACAATTCGCTCCTCTTCCTCCTCGTCCATGTCGGAATCGCTGCCCTGATCCTGCCGGTTTTGCCGTGGCCGCCTCCGGCATCTCCGGGACTGACCAACTCCGCAGAGCCTGGCGCACACAGCCATCCGGAGTCACTAAACGGGCAACATTACATCACCGGGACGGATCCGCGGGCTGAACCGTGGCCGATCGTCTCCTCCTCCTCCTCCTCCTCCTCCTCCTCCTCCCCCTCCTTCCCGGTGGGGGCCGCGACGCGTCTCCGCAAGTGGACGGAGCCGCTGTGACGTCTCAAAGCCGAGGTGTCCGGCCTTTTTATTGATCTGGGGAGACGGGGGTCTTTCAGAAACAAACCTGGCGATCCTTTTTTAACGCAAACATAAAGCAGCCACGCCTTTAAAAACACCTGCCTCACCGTTATTGTGTCATATACCTTAATCGTGAATCTGCCATAAAAAAAAGCCAGGCTACCCAAACAAACTGCACTGCAGACAATAAACTAAACAGGTTTTTGATGAACATTTTGCAGTACATCAAGTGATGAAAAAAACTACTGCACCAGTTAGTGGCCCCTTGCAACCAATGTACATATTTAATTATGAACTATGCAATCTCCATCTCAACTGTTATTTTTGTATGACATAACTTATCATCTGTACGTTTCTACTTATAAATTATGCCCTTGCTTCCTGTCTTTAGTCTACCACATCTGATGCACATATCCACCTGTACAATTTGTCAATAGTACCCTATCTCTAAGTCACATGTAAATTATAGTATAGTATAGTACAGTACGGTATAGTATATAGTGTAGTGCATACTATTAATTCATTTGTTTTATCTACACCTGCTGCTTTGTTGAACTTCTGGTTCGATGCTAAACTGGATTTCTTTGCTCTGTACTTGTACATGTGTAATTTCAATAAAGTTGAATGTAATCTAATCTAATAAACTTCTCTTAGACATCTTGATTCAAAGGATCTAGTTCGATTATGTTAAATGTCCTAAAGTGATTCTGGGCCCCATACTCCGATTTATACAATGTGTCATTTCCATTTCTGGAAAAAGATAAAAATCAACACTGTCCTTGTTTTCAAGGAAAGAAGATGATGAACTGTGGAAAGAGGAGAAATGTGACATAGCAAATGATTACAGCCAATCATTTTGCTTCTATGCCCATCAAATCAACCATTCAATCAATTAATCAATCCTCCAACCAACCAGTCTACCTATCTATTGCCCAGTGTTTGGGTGCAGTCACTCTGAACACATAACTGGACCAGGGATATGTGCATTTAGCACTAGCAGGTCATCTCCCTTCTTGGTGCTTAATTGTTAGTGGATTACCATATGTCCTCAATTGAGGACTAACTCACTGGCAGACCACAGTATGTACGCCTACAACACTGTGTCAGAAGGAGGGGTCTGCAATACTGGCGCAGCACAAGAGAATGTCCTCTCCTCTTTCCTCTTCACCCTCTACACCTCTGATTTCAGACAACATAAATCCTGCCACCTCCAGAAATGTTTTTGACAACGTGGCTGTGGTTGGATGCATCAGAGGAGGTGATGAATCGAAATACCAGGCTGTCGTGAACTCCTTTGTCTCTTGGTGCAAGCAAAACCATCTGCAACCAAACGTACCTAAAAGCAAGGAGCTGGTTGTGTATTTTAGAACTTCTGAATCACCTATCATCCCAGTTTCCATCCACATCCAGAGGTTGATGTGGACATGGTGGAAGATTACAAACACATTTACATCCAGATTGATAGCAAACTGAACTGGACAAAAAACTGTAATGCAATCTACAAGATAGGCCAGAGCCATCTCTACCTCCTGAGGCAGCTGAGGGCTGTCAACATCTGCCGGATGATCCTCAGAATGTTTTATGAGTGTGTTGTGACCAGCACCATCTTTCATGCTGTTGCATGCTGGGGCAGCAGCCTGGGGGTGGCTGACACTAACAGATCTAATTAACTAATCTGTAAGACCAGCAAGGTAATGGGGTTGGAGTCGGACTTTCTGACGCTGGTGTCAGAGAGGAGAGTGCTGTCCAAGATGAAGGCAATTCTCATCAACACCTCTCACCCATTCCATGGCATGCTGACCAATTGCTGGAGCTCATTCAGCAGCAGACTGATTCCACCGTGGTGCACTACCAAGCATCATGGAGGTCATACTTGCCTGTGGTGATTGGCCTGTTTAACTCGGCCCATTAATAACATCCCACTATCTCATCCCTACTCATTTCATTATCCATCTGGTTTTTAATATTTGTAACTAATTTATCTTAAACCTGACACTACTTTTATTCTACTTCACTTCATAATCTTTATTTACTCCTGCTATCTCTCTTCCTTTTTAGATATTTTATTTCTTTCCGCATGGAGCATCTGTGACCTCTCAATTTCCTCTGGAATCAATAAAGATTCTAATTCAGATTCTGAGAGTTAAATATGCAGTCATATTGGCCTTCATCAGAACAGTGGAGGGCCAGATTAGAATTATGATGAACACACTCAGAACACTAACTTGGTGTGAACCCTGTTGCTCAGCTATTGTTGAAGGGATTATTGTTGACATGCAATAACAGTCATGACAGTCAGATCATATCTCTCTGTTTCTGTACGCTGCATACAGACAGAGACTGAAAAAGACAAACGCCGTAACAAGAGATATCAAACTCTGGACCCTGGATTCAGAGGGAATCCTGCAGGACTGTTTTGCTACAACCAACTGGGACGTGTCCAAGACCGCAGCCACTCAGGAAGACTCTTCTGTCAGCACACAGTATGCGAGTCAAGAAGTTCCCCAACCAGAAGCCTTGGCTTAACAGTCAGGTACGCCACATGCTCTCATGCATTTTGGTCTGGCAGTGAGACAGAGTAAAAAGCTGCTAAGTACGGATTGAAAAAGGCCATTGGAACAGCCAAGAGGCGGTACATTACATTACATTACAGTCATTTGGCAGACGCTTTTATCCAAAGCAACTTACAAGTGCAATTCAGTCACCACAGATCCAAAGTACCAGTAGTCTCGGAAGTCAGAAGAGACCACTCTACCAAATAGCCATCTTAAAACAATATACATACATACTTTCATTTCTTTTTTTTTTGGGGGGGGGGGACTAAGTGCGATTAGTGGGGTATTGCTTGCTGAAGAGGTTTGTTTTCAGCTCACGTCAGAAGATGGGCAGCGATTCCGCTGTTCTGACCTTTTTCGGGAAACTGGATTACAGAGAGAACCTGGATGGCTTCAACTCCACTGTTGACCCTGGGCGGATGTGGCAAGGCCTGTAGTACATCACGGACAACAAGTTAACCACCAGCATCAGCATTACCGCAGACAACCTGCCGGACGACCTCAACAACTTCTACGCCCACTTCGAGATCCACAACACAGAGGTGAGTCACACACATGATGGCACCCCCCCCTACTTGTCCTTTCTCCCAACAGTATCATCAGACCAGGCATGCCAAGCGCTGAGAAGGATCGACCCCCGCAAGGCAGCCAGATCGGACAACATCCTGGGGCAGGCCCTCAGAGCTTGTGTCAATGAGCTGGCAGATGTTCTCACCGGCATCTTCAACCACTCCCTCTGCCAGAGCCCCACCTGCTTCAAGAACAAAACCATCATCCCCCTCCCCAAGAGAAGCCTACCCACCAGTGTGAATGACTACAGGCCAGTAGCACTCACTCCAATCATCCAATCAGTGCTTCCAGAGAGTGGTGCTGGCCCAGATTCAGAACGACAACCCCAGAAACCCTAAACCCCCTGCAAATTGGATACCAGTCCAACAGGTCCAACAGCCGCCACCCTCCAGTACTCGATCTCCCACCTAGAAAACAAAGAATCCTACATCAGGATGCTCTTTGTTGACTGCACTCGTCCGTGCACGTGCACTTGGTGAGTTGCACACCAAGCTGCACTCAAACATCTTATTGCACCTCCAATGTTCTATTGCAACATTCATATTCATTTCTATAATCATATTTACAATAATCTTTACACTCTTTCTATCAGCACATGTCCAAATGCACTGCGGACAGCAAAGTAGGAATTTCACTGTACAGGGAAACATGAATCTTGAATAACACTTTTGCCCCCTCAAAGTGTCCCCATTGGTAATTTACCCTTGCACTGAAAGAAAGAGCGCTCAACCTAACTGTGGATAAACTAAGCAAAGTTACAACATTGTCAAAGGTGTTGCTTCTTTTTGAAATAGAATCCTCATCATAACACCTGGCATTTCCTATTGTTCTACATTTTCATTCGGGGTCAAATGAAGAATACATCATTATCAACACATAGAATAACTGTTAGTGAGCGTCTTGTTACCTAACTACCAAAGGATTTGCGAATAAAATAAATAAAAAACTTGGCAAGATCTACCATTGTTTCCTAAAAGAAAGGAAAAAAAATTCGAGCCAGCCAGGAGTCGAACCTAGAATCTTCTGATCCGTAGTCAGACGCGTTATCCATTGCGCCACTGGCCCACATCGGTGCTGGGCGCGCACATCTGTATATGAATAAATACTGCTCAGATGGCTCCACTGAAATGAATGCCAAGAGGCCTGGGGCTAATTAATACGTTATATTTATATAAATAAGACATGAATGGCAGTATTGGGAATTACAAAAGAGCAACAAAGACCCTGCCAGGCGTAGTCACTGAGAAACAATCAAATCCCCCCCGAGGAAAGACATGTGACTGAAGAGGAGAAATTAGCAGACGGCGTACTTTCACACTTAGGTAAACAGATATGAAGAATTTTTTACTTAATAATACATCTTGATAGGCTATAGTACGAAATGGAATCAGTATTTTCCCTCCCTCTCCAGATTACAGTGTTTCTTCAAGCATTTAAAATCCGGATGGAACTCAATGATAAAATGAATAAAGACAAAATGTTTTTTGTGTTCGAACATGTCATTAAAAAAAAAGAAGTAAATAAATCTCGTTATCATAGAAGTAAAAAAAGATCACAGTTCTAAAAGGGAAAGGGGGGGGGGCGTAGACCGGAAGTGCTCGCTGGCGGGAAGTTCGCGTTACCAAACAGCGAAGAAGAAGAAAAAAAAACGATCGGGTGAGACCACAGACGATCAACCCGAGTTTGTATATGCATTATACTCGTGATCGATTTACAAAAGATACACTTTGCTAACTTTCTATTGTAAGTTCGCGGCTGAACGGTTCAGTCCGGGTGTTCGCCAGTCATGAAGCCTGAAGGGGATAAAATCCTCTCCCTGTCAGAGGGAGAAAACACCGTGGAGCTCCAGAGGTACCTCTCCTCCCTGTCACAGGAACAGGTAAGCTGGCTTTTTGGTACAAAAACAAAACACCTTAAGTTTTTCTTTCGCAGAACAGTCAGCTGTCACTTCTGAATCTTGCAGATAAACAATGTGATCACCAACAGTGCACTGAAGGGTAAGAAGGTCGGTGCAATGATAAAGAGTTTATTTAAAGGTGAGTAAACGTCAACCAAAGCATCTAAGGTGATTAGTTAATAATAACATTTAATATCACACATCACCTCACATCTGTATCTGATTATCACTTATTTCTACATTTTGTAATGTTGGACAATGTTCTTGTCCAGTCATTGCTTACCTCCATGCCAGTACGAGGTGTAACTGTCTGCCACAGCCAAATCACTTGCATGTGTGAAAATGGTTTGGTAAATAAAGCTCATTCATTTCTGGCTCCACAGGCTCTCCCGGCAGCTCTTCTGAGGGCTCGGCCCGCAGACTTCAGCTTTACCAGCACTGCATCCCCCTCTGCGAGTCCGGCGACCTCCAGGCCGAGGTGGCTGCTGATATCATCGGGCTTCTGATGCTAGAGGTAAAATAGTAGGCTTTGGCTGGTCTCATAAAAGGATGAGAATATCAAAGGAGTTTTTAATCCAAAAAACGCGTTTACAAAATCTTCTGTTTTAGAAATACACATTTTGGGGAAAGTAAAGATTTGTGCATGGCCAACAATTTTTGTGCAGTTATTAGTTAAAAATGAATACACAATGTTAACTATCAATGTGGATACCATTGATGATGCAGCGGTACATCTTTTGGTCCAAGATTGCTATTGTCACCACAGATATTACTTGAATACCCCCAAAGCTCATCATTGTGTTTTTTTCTTTTGAAATAAACAACTACAAATGTGTGATTTTACTATTTCCGGCAGGTATTACTGCATCAGTAAATCAAATTTCCTTCCATGCAGACTCACACCCTGTCTGGACCCTCTCTTGCACAATTGGCGTCCATTTTTGTTGAAGCTATTAAAGTGGGGAAAATGGGCAGCGGGAAATCCTTGGAGTTGTTTCCCACTGTACTGACTGCCCTGACTGCCTGCCAGGCCTTACAGTACGGCACAGGTGAGCGCACGAGTGGAGCTGTCAGTCAAGCAATTTTTTTTTTGAGGTAAAAATATTAGAGGGTCACGGTTAATTTAATATCTGCGGCTTTTTTTGTTTAATTGTGATGTCAGGAGAACTCGATGGCGAGGAGTACAAGAAACAGCTAATCAACAGCCTTTGCTCAAGCAGGTGATATTCAAAATATTTGAACGCACCTTATTCTTATTGCTAGAAGAACATCTTTACTGTTGTAGGATTCTGCAGTGCTCTTTCTGTGGTAAACAATACCACACTAAATGTCATTGTAATTATTCTAAAAAGACGGATCATGAATTAATTTTATCTTTTTTTTTTAGATGGGACCCACAATGTGTTATCCACCTGACAACCATGTTCAGGTAAAATACTCTGCTGTCCTGCTCTGGTGGAAATGATAGTGATTGTCTTCTTCAGAACAATATGGCATCATTTGGAATATCTTAACGGGAAATTTTTGCTGCCCATGCTAATATCATATCATAGTAAGATAAGATAACACTTTATTGATCCCCATAGGGGACATTTGGATGTCGCAGCAGCATAGGACAGAGGACAGGTAACAAAAGACATTAAACAATAAATATAAAAGAGACATTAAAAAAGGTGACATTAAAAAGGCGACATGATGGAAGAGGACATCTAATTTCATGACATTTCTTTGAAGTGGTTTTGTAATTTTACAAGGTTAAGCTCTGATTTATTTATGTTTTCTGTGTGAGTGCAGGGATGTGCCCTTGTCTTCAGATGAGCTACAGTTTGTTGTGGAGAAAGTGCTCCGGATGCTCAACAAGCTCGATCTGCAAGAGATTCCTCCACTAGTTTACCAGCTGCTGTTGTTATGTGCAAAGGTAGCGATGTGTCACACGCAAGCTTCTCTTCTCTTATTTTTCCTTCTTTGAATGTGAGTTTTGCTCCCTTTAAGGGTTGCAAGAAACAGGTCCTTGGTGGAATCATTGGTTATTTTCGGGAGCAAGATCGTTCCCTGGATGAAGAGCAGAAACATGATGAGTGAGTGCCTCAAAATTTGCCGCTCAGTTTGGTTTCTTTTAAACGTTGCTGTGCTTGTTGAGGTTTTCTCTGTTCCCTCACAGGTGCCTGGACCTGGAGGTTCTATCCATCCCACCTGACCAGTTAAGGCACGTGGAGGGCACCGTTATCCTCCATATTGTCTTCGCCATTAGACTCGACCATGAACTTGGGAGAGAGTTCCTTAAAAGCTTTAAGGTGACCTAAACTCAGCTCCTGTAACCAGTTTAGAAAAGTGCATTAAATGACCAAATTCAAAATTCATTCACATCTCGTTGTAGACCTCCTCTGGGGACCTCTGCTCTTTCAGTGTCGCCCTGTTGCTCTCCGTTGCTCGTATCCAGCGCTATGAGGAGCAGGTGAGAAGCCTCTGTCTCGGTTCTTTAGCCCAGTTCTGTTCTCTATATTTACATTCAACCTCCAACTTCTGAATTTGTAGGTATTTGAGGTCTTGAAGGGGGCAATAATTAAGAGCTATAAAGACGAGCAGCTGCAGCAGGGCTCAAAGTTCCTGCAGGACATTTTGCTTGGATACAGCAGTGTTGCTCAGATGACACTGGACACTGTAAAGAACAGGTAAGAACACGTTATCTGTACTTGATTTGTCTGGAAAAAAATGCAAAAGATTATACAAGCTGATGGTTGTTCATGAAATGATGATCTTAAATGTACGTTAGTTCCACTATTTGAATAGGAAATAATTTTAAATATATATACAAGCATGTAAAAGACTATTGTGATTAATGCGTTAGAAATATTATATATATTCTAATGTTTGGGTTATTTTGTCACATATTTTCATTGAAATATGAGTGATAAATGAGCAAAGAATGACATTAAAACCATTCTTCCTTTTGAGTTTAGTACTCAGATTCTGAGCAAAGGATCTGCAGTCTTGGAGAATGTTCAGAGTTTCTTAATCTGTGACTGTTTTGCAGTAGTCATCTTTTTTCCTCCTCTAGTTGTCTTTACTTAATTCTAAGAATTTTTACTTTAATCCTTCACCTGACATTTTTCTCAGTCATCTGTCTTTAAATTTCTCTGATGTGTCTACTTTAAACTCTGGAATCCGTGGCAACCCCATGGATGCAAACTGCCCAAAGCCTGACTGAAGAAAACTAATTCATTAGCATGTGGCCTTCATCCTCTCATGGAATTAATGGCCCGTTTTTCTGTTGTCATAGTTGAGTCCGATGTAAAATGCGGTCAAAGAGGGGTACGACAAACATTCTAAATGTTATTAAAACATACAAGTAAATTACAACTACTTAACAAGTACCACACTTAACATTATAATCTTAATAATACTCAAAAATTAAGCTTATCATTTTGAGCTGGATCTGGGTGTTCAATGCACAAGCTGTTGTTTAACTCTTACCAGGTCCCAGAAACAACAAAGATATCCTATAACTTTACTCAGTCTAAGATTATGAAGGTTGTTATGGCAACACTTCTAAAACCTTACTGTCATCTTTTTTGCCTTTAAATATATAGATTTAAGATTTTTGCTGATCCATATCCATGTTTGATTCCACTTTAGATAATGACATATTTTACTTTACAGTGTGTTCGGTTGGGATCATGTGACCCAGGGTCTGGTGCAGCTGGGCTTCTTCCTCATGGACACCTTTGGACCGAAGCCCGGACCATTTGGCAAAACCACAGAAGGGTCTATGACGGTGGCCAGGACCCCAACCCAGCTGGCGTGTAAGCTGGGGGGCCAGGTGCTGTTGCAAAGCTTCAAGGTAACACCAGAATCAAAAACTGGAATATAGATCTCGATTACACGTGTATTACTTTTCCTCTTCTGTGTCTTCTGTGCAAGATGCATGAGACAACCAGAGGCGAGATACTGGAGCAAGTTCTGAACCGACTGGTTACAAAGACGGCCTCACCGGTCACTCATTATTTGGGTAATAAAACCACCAGGTCAGACCCCCAGCACTGAGATACGGGCTGTATTTTTCAGATTTCCCTTCCCGTCTCCTCAGATCTTTTCTCCGACATTGTTACCTCCACTCCCATGATTCTCCTGGAGTCGTCCTCCAAGCTGATCGAGACCTTCGACCACCTGTCGTACCTTCCTCTCGCCACGGTGCAGGGCCTGCTGAAGGCCATCCAGGTGCTTAAACACATTCACACACAAACACATGGCACACATTAAGATGGTCATATTAAATAATTTCTCTGTGTTTATTCACCAGCCCCTGCTGAAGGTCAGCATGTCTTTGAAAGATTCATTGATTCTAGTTCTCCGCAAGGCCATGTTCTCTAGGTACATATACAGCATTGTGTCAGTGTTTACTCTGCTTGAAGTTGACGCGTGTAGATACGTTACAAGCTCAGACAGTTCTTGACTCTCCTGCAGCCAGCTGGATGGAAGGAAGTCTGCCGTGACTGGTTTCTTGTTGCTGCTGAAGAACTTCAAAGTGTTGGGCAGCTTGGCCTCCAGTCAGTGCAGCCAGGCGGTCTCATCCAGTCAGGTACATTCAGAAGATCTTCACAACAAGAGGGGGTAGTTAAATATTAAGTGCCGCTATAAAGGCTGTTTGTCTGCAATAGATCCAGGTGGACGTTCATTCTCGCTATAACTCTGCTGCCAACGAAGCATTCTGTCTGGAGATCCTCAGCAGCCTGCGCCGCTGCCTCGGCCAGCAGGCTGATGTGCGCCTGATGCTCTATGAGGTTAGGGTTGTCTTCTAAAGCGTATTCATCCATGTAATGAATCTAACCAAACTGAAGTTAACTTTTCCCAACATCGCATACTCTTCATATTAAACATTGTGGTGCTGGAGTAATAGGATAAATACGTTTGAAAGGAAAACAGAGACAAATAACTTTATTCTACCAGTTAAAACAGTAGACTACAATTCTTCTTTGGTCTTAGTTATAACTGAAATATGACTAAATTGTAATATATTACAATTAAATTCCATTGTGATGTTGGACCTCCTGCCTTATAATAGTATAAGATAGACATGTATGTGTGTGTGTGTGTGTTTATACAAAGCAAACGAAAATTTGGTCTTATTTCAGGGCTTTTATGATGTCCTCCGCCGCAACTCTCAACTTGCAAGTGCTATCATGCAAACCCTGTTCTCACAGGTATGGATATATGTTCAGATATACCATATACTATTCATTTGATCCTCTTCAGGTTTTAAACCTTGACCGATCTATTTGTGTCCTAAGCTGAGACGGTACTACGAACCTGAACAAGACCTCCTCCCCCCGGTGAACCTGGAGCCGTGCATCACCGGTCACGGAGACCAAATTTTCCTCCAGGAGCCACTGGTACTGTGGAATATTCCCCCTTTGGGCTCCAGTTTCGTCAGGCAGATGTTCCTGAAAAAAATCTTTCCTACAAACAGTGTTTGTTCTTTCTCAGGCCCACCTTGTGGGATGCACCGTACACTGCCTGCTGTGGCTTCAAAACGTGCGCCAACCAGCTAACACTAGTGACAGTGACACCGAAGATTGTGACGGTGAAGAAGGCTACCAGTCTGAGCTCCAGACAATCCTGGACAGCATGACAAAACGGATGATCAAGAGTGAACTGGAAGACTTTGAACTGGTATGCTTTTCTGGTGACCTGGAATCAGTGCAGCTAAGCTATATTTGTCAGTGAATGGGAAAATGACTTAACAGGAAGTCTTCGAATCAGTAAACATTTTCTACAATTAATGCAGCTGTTTAAAAGTATAATTATACACAAGTACTTAACAATAAATTGATATTTACCTGCTGATTAAGTTAGTTTAATCAGAATTAGTCAATGCCACTGTGATTAATGGTATTTTGACTGAGGTTGTCTACTGTGATTTTTATTCAGGACAAATCGGCCGAGTTCTCCTTGGGATCTGGTGTTGGGGTTAAGAATAATATCTATGCTGTGCTTGTGATGGGAGTGTATGAGGTCCTTATGGAATACAACTTCCTCAAAGCCAATTATAGGTAACTAGCAAGCGTTAGGTATCATAAGTGTTCTCAAGTGGACGATTTAATGTGTGCATTATGCAATCTCCAGCAAAGGCCATTTTGAGGAGGTCATGGAACTCTTCAAGTGCTACAACAAGCTGGCCGAGATCCTCAGGGAGAAATCTGGAAAGGGTCGACAGCCCTCGAACAAGACTCCTCGCAGTTTGCTCTCTATGGGCTTTATATCGACCCTCCTCACTGCTATCTTTAGGTAAAGATTTCATTCACCAAATCAAATCACAATAAATGGCCTAAACAAACCTTTTTGAACAATACGTGAAAATTTACAAAGGACAAACAAATGTGATGCAATTGTTTTGTATTACCAGGGACAGCAGTCAGAGCAGAGAAGAGGCTCTTTCAGTGCTGCGATCAAGTGGAGAATTTGTTCGATATTCTGTAAGTGCAGCAGTACAGAAAATCCAGCAGTTGGAAGAAACCGGAAACACTAACGGGCCAGAAGGGCAAAACCCGGACAAGACCTTCCGCTTTCTCTGTGACATGACAAGGTCTCGATTACCATTGACTTAAATCTTATCCACTTTAGTTTTTATGCAACATTTGACCGCTGTGGCCCGATTGGTCTTTGCAGTGTGCTGATGTGGCGGTACACCAACATTCCCAGCACAGCGGAAGATGCAGGGAAAAAAGAGAAGCGGTCCAGTCTGTCCATCCTGTGTCTGGAAGGACTGCTCAAGATATTCACAACATGCCAGCAACGCTACCCAGACAAAATGGGCCAGCTCCTTTCAGCCATGGGTTCGGGATTTACTTTTATAAAAACCTCAAATTCATTCCTTCTGCCTGCACAAATGCAAATATTTAGTTGAATATTATTTCTTCTAGACATCACAGATGATGATACTGAGCAAGATGAGGGTAACGTCTCAGAGATGAACTTCTTTTACATCCGACAATTTCAGGTGAATGGTGGGCACGGCAAAATTAAAATTGTTTTGTCATGTGTGCGCCATAACTCACCATCCGTGCATCGCTTGTCACCAGAGGGCGCTGTTTACCCAGCTAAGCAGAGGAGAGGAGGACTTCAACAGCAAAGAGGCTCAGCTGCTCGTCAGCATTCTGAGTGTTCTGTCACTTCAGTTAAAGCCCTCCTCCGAGCAGGTAGGGTATCCGAACATGCCCTGTTTAGTGCAAGTTGAGGATCAGTTCGGCTGTTGATATTACTGTTTTTCTCACAGTTTGCTCAGATGATCAAGTGGACCATAAAGATCTGCAAAGAGACCAGTTTTGGTGAGCGAGTTTATAAATTGTGGTTTTTGCAGCTCTGATGTTGAAGGGCACTCAAGAGTTGACTTTCTTTCTTATCCTTTAGAGGATCCTGCTTTCTCTAAGGGGCTGCTGTCGCTTCTTTTCAATCTACATGTGCTCTTTAAGAGCCCAGTTAGCCTGTTGCTGGAGCTCTGCCAAGACATTCACAGCCAGCTAGGAGATATTGATCAGGTACATGCAATTACAGGCCAAGCAGTTGTGTGATATCAGCTGGTAATGAGTAAAACATTCAACCAAAAACCTATATTATGGGAAACAAGTTGCAAAAATTACTATTTTGTCTAATTGAAAATTAACACGTTAGCAGTTTATTATATTCATATATTTCTTGATTTATTCGGGTATTAATTTATCAGACTTACATTTATTTATTTCCTGAACAGAAATAGTGTGAAAGTTGAAACATTACTTTTTATTCTCTTTCTGTGTTTGAGAAATTCACTACCCCATATTCTCCATTATCAGGATGTGGAGGTGGAAAACCAGTCTCACTTTGCCATGATAAACATGAAGACAGCAACAGCGGCGACAGTGAGTTCAGTGTTGTCTCTAAATCCAAGTTGTTTTAAATTCTCTTTTGTCAATACTTACAATGCCTTGCCACAGCTGCAGGTCCTGTCCCAAGTGGACAAGGTGCTGGATGAAGTGGACTGGCTGATAGCGAGGAAGAAAAGCCAGATGGCCACAGACCAATCAGGCTCCGGTAAGAACCCCCTTTGAACTACTTCACTTTTTAAAAGTTTTAGAGGGATGCCATGGATTTTTTTTGTGTTTATGTTTGGTTATTGCGGTGTTTCAGAGACCACACAGACTGCAGGCCAGCAGGATCCTGTAGGGAAAGCAGTGACGCTGCAGCTTGGGACTCTTATGACGGCATTAAATGAGATGGTCCAGACAGCTCTGCTGCCTGGCACCTGTACATTAACGCTGCTGAGAGAGCTGACTCGCACATACACAATCCTCACCACCCTGGTCAAATATGTGTGTAATCGTCCACTATACTATCAATTCTCTGTGTAAGACTTTTGTTTCTATATTGTCTTGTTTTGACTCGTTTCCCTCCGCATCATGTTCTAGTACATCCAAATTTGCGCCAGTCAGAACAACGCTCTACCCACACGCTTTGAGAAGTTGGTACGTGATAGGAACCTTTTTATGAATTTAAACTGTCAGTATTGTTGCCGTTATGTTTGTCTTACGTCATCTTTTCCACTGCAAAGGTAAAACTTTCCGGCTCCCACCTGACACCACAGTGCTACTCTTTCATCACATATGTGCAGGTACAGGCCAAGATGGTTTCAAGTGTGTCACATAAATTAACAGCACCAGGAAAACAAAAAGTTTGATATTTTTACTTCACCAGAGTGATGAAAGCAGTGGAGGTGCTGATGACAAGAAGAAAAAGAAAAAGAACGAAGTGAATCCTGCTGCTTCTGTATGCACATCTGTCATTATATGATAATTCTGATTAACATTTTTAACTCTTATTTAAGCTGTAAATATTCAATGACTCACTGTATAACTTTAAAACAGATAGTAAGCAGTAACACCATTTGCTGCTTTATTTGCTGTACAATATTCTCTTAGGCAAAACTTCTGCGCGAGACGAAGGCTATCCCTAACTTGATCTTCAGTATTGAACAGTATGAGAAATATCTCATCACACTCTCGAAGAAATCCAAGGTATCTGTGACCTTTCTTATTTAGGGTGGATATAAAGCTCACACTCGGAAAAATGCAGTAAACCCCTGAACAGTGTATTACAGCTGTGTCTGATGTCCAGGTTAATCTGATGCAGTACATGAAACTCAGCACCTCAAGGGATTTTCGAATCAACATTGTGACGCTGGACGCAGCTCTGCAAGACCAGGAGGTCAGTGCCATTTGAAATTTGCGACCACTAAAATGTCTTAAATGATTTCCTGATTTCTTTTCTTTCAATTAGGATCACTGATAAAGCTTTTCTTAACTTTTGAAATGTTTCTTTCCCCCCTTGAGATGCATGAAGCTACGTCCGTCAGAGCATTTTAAAAGCAGTATTTGACTTTTCCCTTCCCTTCCCTATACCATCTGCTCCCATTAACCTTGGCCCACTTCTTTTTTCTATTCCTTTCAGACCACAGAGATGGAGAACACAGAAGAGACACAAGAACCCAAACAGAAGAAGAGAAAATGAAGACCTAAAGTGCTTCTCTTTGTTACACGCATCTTCAAGTTCAGGCTGGTCAAGATGCTGACGAGCCTCGAGGCACTGGATGTATCAAGTCACTTGACCCACTAAGTGCTATCTTCTTTTGTCCAGGGAACCATTGGTCGTGTCAAGGATTTGGTAAATGTCCAGAGCTTCACCTGCAAGCACACATTATTTAAAATTCTTTTTTCGTCATCGAAAGAAAATCTGTTTCACAGAGAAAAGTCACCAGTAGCAGCTCTTTCTGACCGTCGTGTATAACCTTGGTTATACTTTCTTTTATTCTCATGTGTAGCTTATGTTCTCAATGAGTATTGTTTCTTATTTCTTTAAAAAGTTTATTAAATTATAAGTACTTTTTTCTGTTTTATGGTCAGAAGTTTGACTGTTCTTATATGAATGAAATTGCCTCAACACCACTGAGGAAGATGTCTCTTTTCATTAATCTTTTATCTTGTAACTGCATCGTTACTTCGGTTTGTGCTTGCATTACAACATGTTACGTTAGAGAGTTCTTAGAATTTGTATTTTAGGTCTATTTCAAGCAAGTAGGCTATCATCCTTTCACTGAGCTAACTAGCAGGAGATCATTCACGTTTGTATACTTGGGAGGAAAGAGGTTTAGGGGTGGCGTGGTGCAGGAGGAAGAGAATTGTCTCTGGAACCAAACATTCCTGGTACGATTCCCAGCTCCTCCTCGTGTGTCAAAGTGTTGTTGAGCAAGACACTGAAACCCTAAGTGCTCCCCTGGTGCCGATGGACGGCTTGCCTAATGCTCATGGTTCATCCATGATGGCTTAATTGCAGAGAACAAATTTCCCCACAGGGATTAATAAAGGATAAATTATTATAATATTAGTTTGTTCAGGGATCATTGTAATATTGGGTATTTTACAAAAGTAAGGCGATAAGTGCATTTAGCACTGAAGGCTTCTTACTGTTGCTGAAAAACATGTCAGTGAAACACTAACCGGGTGAAAGGCCATATCTTCGCTCTACTCCGGGGGGGTTTGAAGGGGTCACGCAGTCCATATTGACCTCCTTCCTCAGACACTTGTCGATGTCTACTGCACTGAAGAAAGCCACTGACTGTGGAAGGTCCTGCATGCCTAACGCATGTGCAAACATACTCCTGAAAGACAGTACCATAAAAAACAAACATCTGGGTAATTCTACTGTGAATGCTTCCAGCAGGTTTAAGCATGTATCAAGCGGTCAACTAACCGTGTCAGTAGGTTGGTGATCTGGAGTGCCAGTGAAGCTCTGTATCGGTCTTCACTGCGGACCAGGTATCGCACCTCGTCATGGATGCTGATGCAGAAACGGCCATCGATGCCATGTTCCTCAAAGAGCCACTTCATTGCCACCAGCATTAGATGTAGGTAGTCCACTGCAGAGCTCTGCACTACCCAGTTTACTCTACTGGTGATGAACTGGTGAAGGATACCAAGCAATGAAAAGATCTTTTACAGACTGTTTGCTTGTCCAAAGCAGTTATTCTCCAGTTAAAACTCACCTCATGTTGAACATTTGAATTTAATGCCTAACTGACTCATGTAAGTAGAATGAAAATCATAATGACAGAAAGACAGAAATGTCCCACTGGTGTCTGATATCAAACTGACATTTTTGTCAGTTAATTCATGCTCCTTGTTACAGACTATTCACCATGTGCTTGACTTTTAAATTCTTTCCAAACGTAAATGAGAGAAACATAAAGGATCAATTAAATACTATTAGGAACATTTGGGCTCTTACAGTTTTCCTTACAGACCAGTTTGTACATTACATTAAAAAAAATCCATAAATTTATTGTTATTGTAATCTTCCTTGTCCAAATATCACCACAAAAAAAAAAAAAGTTTTCTAATATGGTTTGTAGATGTGTTCGACACGAACACATGTGCAAAAGCATGTTGTTTTGATAAGGTTGTTCACAGGTGGTCCACCTTACCTCACCCTTCACTGCGCTGGGCTCTAGAGCTCTGCTGATCCTACAGCCCAGGACAGGGGTGGCTGGCTGGGCTGAGTGGGCGATGTTCTCCAATTTATTGAACATGTCCGACTCTGTTCCTCCGGACCACAAGCGTTTTTCCACTATATCCCACCTCTTCCGCCTAGAGCTTGAGCAATTTTAAGAAGGAAAGCTGAATTACTTCTGGGGGGTTGTTTATATTCAGTATGTTCACCTACCATTGTGAGGCCAATTTACTGATCCTCCGCAGCTCCTGGAGAGAGACACTTCGGTCGTCTTCCCTCTCTACCTCGATGTCCAGTTCATTGACCAGCCACTCCCCTTCCTCTGACAAACAGTATCTAGCAAAAGCAAAAAGGTGAAATTTGAGTCTGTTTCCATTCAAATTAGCAAATGGTTCAGAAAACTTGTTTAACAACAAGTACAAATAATTGTGAAAATTGGGAGCTTGTCTTCTCTTTCCAGAGTAACTGGTATTGCAGTAGAAACATCTAATTTGATCGTTTTGATGAATGAAAAATTCTAAGGGAAGTTCTAAGGAATTGAAAACATTTGTTGAGGTTTAAGGTGAAAAGGGTACCTGCGTATGCCCTTAGTTAAAGCGTACATCTGCCTGGCCTTGCCAGCAGCTTCAGTCTGACTAAGGCGATGGTTGAATTGCATCAGCAGCCTTTCAGCAAACGGCTGTCCTGCGCCATAGATGCGCCCATAGTTAAACACCTTGGCGTGTTCACGGCTGATACCCACAGCATCAGCAACGCGACTGTGCAGATCTGTGCCCTGACTCTTCTTTCCCTGAAGGGTCATCCACCCAAATGCTGTGCAACCTGCAGGGAGATGAGATGACAGCACACTGGATAACTTTGATGTACTCATGGTGCTAAAGCTTAAAAGCGACTAATCTGATGAATCTGACCATGCATGCTGGAAAAATTAGCTTCTCCAAGCACAGCTGCAATCCATAACTCTTGTGAGTCTACGTCTGCTCCCACCAGGTGGTACCCAGGTGGTGCCTGTACCATCGCCTTCAGCTCGCTGCCAACTCTGTCTTTCTGCAAACACAAAACAGTACAGACAGATTTTATTCACCTGTGGAACAAGTAGATACATCAGGGAAAATTAAAATTTTCTTTGTTCTATTTGCCTCTTACTCGTGCATTACTTGCTGTAAGCCAAGTTGGCTCCACTGCCCTCCGTGTTACCGTACCAGCTGTGACCACCTGTGGTAATATGGCGCCATACTGCCCCTCTTCATCGAAGTCTTTGTGTCTTTGATAAATACAAATTGTATATAATAATATATTCTCCACACCATATGACTTTTTAGAAACATGATAGAAATATATAACACAAACCTGGTGACAAAAGTAGGAAGCTCTGCCTTTCGTAAGCGCACGACCATCTGAGAGCTGAAAAGGAATCAAAGACAGATCTTTGAGGTTGAAAAATAATTGTGATAAAATTATTAAAATAATGCCTTTATTACTTTATACGTTTATGAGCATTCCTCCAGAATGACATCATTTTGTTGATCTCCAGAGCACGTGTAGCATTGGTTCCACCTCTACCCGACCTCAAAGTGCCATCTTCCATTTTAGGAAGAAAGTCTTTTGAAAAAGGACTGCCGACATTGTTGAGATTGCCATCCTGAAATTTTACACACACTGTTAGGAGAAAGTGGCTCGATACACGAGTAAACACTAAACCATATACCTCACCTTATGGGGTAATTTGAAAAACCAACATCCCGGTAGGTCTACATCATTGTAGGGGCCGTTTCCATGGTGATAAGGGCACTGGCTCGCTTCTGAGATATAATGATGGTTTTGGGACTGTTTTTTTCCCACAGAAGAACATAGAGATAAAGGAGTCATGCACCGCACGTCCAAAAAGACCCTGTTAGGTATGAAGCTTACTATGGTGTTATAATTTTTGCCTGTTGAGCATTGACAGCATTTACAGCGCCAAGTGTACAAGGTCAAGAAGCATCACCAAAATACCAGCAAAAAAACAATTCACTCACCTCATTTTTCATTACTCGAACAGCATTGTCCTCAGCCAAGCTTTCCAGGGAACTTAACTCCTCCGCCTTGCAATGAGGTGAAGACACACAACTTCAGTCAGGTTGTATGTCAAAGTCAGTCAGGTTGTATGTTAAAATGTTTTTCATTATAACAACAAATGATCCAAGGCTCTATGTGCCACAGTCTGTTATGTGACCGCTACTCGATATGTAAGAAGGGTTTGATGTGTCTCCTTTAGCTTATATAGTCATACCTGCGGTTTAACATCGAAATTAATACAGTTTATATCAGAGAGTACCCGCTGAGAAACATGTCTAAGTGTGTGCTTGTTTAAGTGTGTGCAGATCTGAACTTTTCCCTGCAGCAATTCGATGCAGGGGGGCATACAACTGTTAGATTACTTTCTGATGGGTTCTACTAAGGAAAACAAGAATTCTCACAGTTGTGAATTGTATTCAGGGCTACTGATGTACCTTTGCCCAAACTGTGCTGTCTGTCAACATGTGTTCTTCAGATAGAGTGGAGTCCACAAAGTTTGGCTGGTCTTTGCTGTTCATCTCACAATACTCCTTGTAAACACTTTCAATCACACTGTGAAAGACAGAATGCTTACACACAGCAGTTTCAATTGGAAACAAAATTATGTCCTAGACAATGACAAAACACAACAGCTAACCCATTATCCTAGAGCAGTGTGTTCAATACCTGTGTGGGCACACTGGCCCTGAATTCTCTGCCTGACTATTCAAGTTATCCCTGCGTCCAGGCACTAAATAACCCCAGCCATGTTTTTCTGTGTAATGCAGGGGAAATCCATCCCATGTCAGACCCATCAGCTTAGGAGTCACTCTCATCTGTAGACTAATGAGACTGGCTCCAGGTGACCAATTGTCTTCATTAGTCATCTTCTCACACAGCTTACGGTACCACCTGATGACATGACAAAGCGGATACAACCAAAGAGGAAAATGAATAAATTGATGAACAAATGGAAGACACTTTTGACCAAGCTTTTTCTGATCCTTGGAAGTGGATGTGTTCCTGTAAACCGCTTTCCAGCAAGTGTGAAATGTTTATGGGTGTCTTTGTCAGAAATGTTGGGAGACTCACCCTGGATGCGCAGGCAGATGTTGCCTTCTCTTGGGAAGTCGGTTCACTGTTTCCTTTAGCTTATCCACAGCTAGCCTGCTGGGACAAGATGCCGCCATCTCCTCTTCAGATGGTGGACCAGGGTCTAAAAGCACAACAACTTGAATGATTTACTGAAGAAACACATAAAAATGTCTATTAATAATTTTAAACCCTGATAAATCAATTCTTGAAAACAAATGCACAAATGAGTTTCTACCTTCCTCATACTCAGGAAGAGGAGAAATCATTTGTTTCTCAGTGGCTTTCTTAGAGGATTTCTTCTTGCTGATTGGCAATTTCTTCTGCTTGAACTCTTGTATATCCCACTCAAGATCCCAAAGCCAGGGATCTTCCTTGAATCTGGAGAAAAAAAGAAGACATTTTGACATCTAAGAACAAAACACACCAATAACTTGAATATACAAAGTTCTAGTCAGAACCTAAACCTATGAATTATATAACTTCATCATGTTAAGAATTTGACTCAAGCTGCAGTCATTTAAACTGCACCCCTCACTTGTTATCCTGAAGTAGGTGACAGGCGTCATCGGCGAGACTCATCAGCGACTTCTTTAGTTCCTCCTGCAGCTCTTCGTAAATGTCCTGAGAATCATCCAGGTAACGGTCCCAGCTCCGATTGACAGGCAGATAGCTCACACCCATCTCGAGCATTCCAGCAAATGTTACTGGATGAGGGCACCTCAAAAAAATTACAGATGACAAGTAAATATCCAGCGTTGGCTTAAGAAGGAGTTTCAATTCATATGTAGGTTAAAATAAAACGTACCTCTCAAGGAAGTGGGGCAGTTGCTCGATAAAGACTTCATGAGAAGCCTGGACATCCAAAGCGCAATACTGCATTAACTCCTATAGGTGGTAACAGAGGAAAAAATTATGGCTACATGCAAGCCCAAGATGAATGGGAAAATTCAGACCACCAACCAACTTGGCGACAAGGATACACCTGATTGCTGACAACCGTACACGGGATTTATAATGAACCTCACACCTGGAAGCGGCTCCTGACATCCATCATGCTGCCCTTTATGAAGGTCTCTCTCGCCTCTTTCTGTAGTGGCGGCCCTCCCACATACAAAGTATGGACATCGGCAAGGTTGTTAATGCTGCTAATATTCACCCAGTCCCAAGAACCAATCTGTGTGGAGACACACAGAGAGGCACAGGCACACACACACACACACACACACACACACGCGCGCGCGCGCACACACGCACACACAAACACACACACAGGCGCGCACACACGCACACACAAACACACACGCACACACCGGGACTTTAATGAACAAAATCAGACTTTCAGGACAAATGACCAATGGGAGATTACCCCTGCATATATGATCTGAATAATTGTTTCAGAAGTTGAAGTTGTTCCCACACATTCTATTAAGACTGTATATGAACTAACTCAATTAAACATAAAATTTAAAAACCAAATTATTCTTTGTTGTGTCTAAAACTTAAGGGGCTTATCAGTCAATGCTTATAACTCAGGTCATATAAATACATCTATATTTATACCCAGTCACTGATTTCCAATCTCTAATGCCTATAAAATGACAAAATGTTCAGAATCAACATGTCTTTGTCATGGTACCAAAATCATGATAAATAAAGTAACTACCCACAGCTTGACTGAATCAATGTTTGGTGAACATCATTTTTGATAATTATTGTCTGAAGTTAAAAATTTGCTTGTTGATGTGGCTCACCGTATTGTATTTAAAATCAAAGCAATAATGCTGTGATGACATAGACAGAAGATATTCTGAACTTGCTGAGAATTCAGCACAAAATTACAGCAAAAACATTTTAAAAATTGAAACTTTATGAAAACAACTTTGAAAATGTGTTTATTAAAATTTCAGAAGCAGAACTACGTTAGATAAAATGCTTTTGAGAGGCAGCTTAACAATGCATTCAGATGCATTTTCACAAGTATTGTGGCATTCAAGTACTCACTAAAGCACTTACTTTTGGTTTCGACCTAAGTGCAGAGGCAGCATATGCCTGAGCAAACAGTGACTAATATTGGTGTCAAAAAACATTGGGTGTCGAACAAAGTTATAAGATACCGCAGCAACTCTAGTTTTCAGATTGTCACGTTAACTAAACCGAAGCTTAAAAGCTTCTCTTTCAGCACAAGCAGACCAGCAACACCACCAATTATAAATCTAACTGAAAATAAGTATGGTTACATTTCATTTATAAGGACCAATAACCTTAAAGGAGAATTTGCTTCTGAGGACTTTAAAAGCTATAAAAGGTTTGAAACTCTCAGCTGTGAAACATTTGATTCCGACAAGGAATATAAGTGTTAAAATAAAAGGAAGAGAGAAAGAGAGATCCAAGACAGACACATGAAGAATGTCTATATATATTTTATATGAAAATATAAAAAAACCGGCACAAACCATTGGTCCTTCCCTTTTCTGTCCTGGTTTCCGAATGTGCTGCTTGACATCCTGAAGGCCCCTCTTCTTGCCCAGTTTACTGGCCATCCACAGTGTACGCTGATACCCAGTCAGCCCTGAGATGACCATGTGAAGGCTCATGGTGTCCATGAAGCGTACCTTAGAGCCCTATAAGAAGGGAAAAAAATGTACCTTTATTTTTTACAACATGGCCATAAAATGTGCGCATAAATGAAAATGCTTTCTTCGCAGCCTCACAGATAGAACATACAAAAAACCTCAGCAAGGGGGCGAGAAATGCACTACTCAAAGTCATTACTCCCAAATGTAGAATTTCAGCCATTGAGAATATGAAAAAGAAAATTCCGTCTTTGTTTTCTGATAAGTTACTGATATTTTCCTGAATGCCGTCATAGTTGCCAGTTGATTCACAGTAAATTCTGAGCTGATAGTGGTGGACTTCCCCCTGATTTTTAAAGTCATTTCAGGACTTTACACATTTTCTTCATCTGAAGGGCACTTTAAACAAACATGCTGAGCAAATTAACAATAACTGACTGAGCTATTGCAAAACTGTCAGCAACGAAAAAAATGACCCAACAATGTAAAACAATAATATGATTTTTCAAAGGTCCTGGCCTTAAAAAGTCAGTGTCATATATGGCTGATATTACATCTATACTGATATATTGCTGAGGCTTCATGATGACAGAGTAAAAACATTCAGCATAAAAAAACTGAATGAGAGTAAACGCAAATTCAGAACCCTCTGAATACTGACCTTGAGTAAATATTGCTCCTTTATGTGAGCCCTATCAAAACTGACATTATGACCCACTACGAGCCTCTCCTTCCAAACACCACCAGGAGGACGGACACTGTTGACCGGTGTCTCCAGCGGAATGAGGTCAGCAAGCGTCAGCTGGTTTGACCAAGAGTATCGCTCTTCTATCAGACGTTTACTGCACCACGAGTACCTGGCAAGCAAGATAAACAAGCTGGGAAAAATTACATTTAAAAGCTACATATTCTCTTAAGTGCCGATGATAGTGGATTTATGGAGCTGCTACCAATATTCTGGTTTAAAGAGGATTCTAACTTAATGAAACAGGTTATATTTGAGCTTCAGTTTAACATGGCTAAACCAAAACTGTGTTCACAATGTTCACACAACACTGGTAAGCAGTAATAACCAGCTTTTCTGAGCATCAATTCAGTATCATAAATATGTCAATTTCAGATTGTTAATTCATCAATTTGCAATCATCTTAATGTGCCAGCTAAACTGGCAACAGTAAGTCGGACTAAAAAAACTTTTGAGTTGTCACATAAGAAGAACAGAGGGTTGTACTGTAGCGTAGATTGGATTCTGTTAGGTGAACAACACGATGTCATGCAGGTAAACATGCAGACATACCTGGTCTGTAAAAAAGAAAAAAAAAAGCAAATACAAAATGGACAGAACACTAATATTCACAGACAAGTTTTTCTGATACATAAAGTAAAGGACATTTGATAATTTAAAATGCTCTGGAAAAAAAACAACTTTGTTACACTTACTCACCAGTTGGTTGGAGAGACAGCAACGGCTAGTGTGGGACACTGTCCCTCTGACATGCACACCTCCACGTCAAACACAAGAGCTCTCTCATCGGGGAAAGCCACTTTCTGACTCTCCCCGTTTGGTCCGTAGCGTGTCCAGCCTGCCTCCCAAGCCCACTCCTGAGGCATGGCTGGCAAAGTGGCTTGCTGTAGCTGGGCTGCAGCCTCAAGGTAAGGGAGGCTCTGATTCTGGGCCAAAATCCGAAAGTGTTCATCAATATTATTACCAAACATATTGGAAAGCTTCAGCAGCACGTCGGGCAGCAGTGCGGTTTCCTTTCCCCACAGCTGATGCTTCTGCAAGTGGCTGATGCTGCGCTGCACATCCTCTTCTCTATACTCTGGTTCCAACCCTCGAAAGATCTGTTCGTGCAGATTTTTCGACAGCATCTGAATGTTAAGGGGGTTCAGGCGAGTTTCTGGGGAGTCTTGGCCCTGGATGTGGTGAGGCTTGGCGGAGTAGAGGCGCCGAAGACATGTTTGTATAGAGAAGAGGCACTTTGGCAGAGGACAGCGCAACACCCGCATCACCTTGATCGGAACTCCTCACAACTTGAAGACATGAAACATGCACATCACGTCAGGATACAGCTGTCACGCATGAATAATTGATCGTGCGATGGCATCCAGCACTCATCCATTCCCCTACTCTGCCTTAAACACTAGTTAAGAAGCTCCAATTACTTATTGACGCTGTCAGGCCAAATTCACAGGACTGGCAAACGCAAGTTTTTATAACAAGAACAGAGAAACATTGCTAAGTAAGAGTTAATAGTAATTTAAGAAGAAAGGTAACTAACTACCTGAATAAAGTCATTGCACCGAGTCCAAGCTGAGTTACCCAAATCAACCATCTGGTTCCCTTGACCAACACCGCGTCACGGCTAATGTTAGCTTAACAAGACAATCATTTTAGGTCACTCTTGCGGGGTTTGTTATCTGACGGAAAACACCGGCGAAGGCTTGCAACATGTATAGAAAATAATAATAATTTTGAAGCTAAGAAAATTCTCGAAATTCAGCGCGTGGCTTCGCCAAACGGTTGTGAGAACACACGGGGGTGTGAATGTTAGCGACCCCTGGCGATCCGGAGGACTGTGTGTGCGTGGAACGGGACGACTCACCAGGGGCGTTACATGCTAACGGACGAATACATGACTCGATAACAATCACAGCAAGAACCAATTGTTCACAATCACACATGGAAATCGTCGATATTCACGATTTCGCCGTGATATGATATTTTGGAATATTTTGGTATTTTGGTATTTTTGATATTTTGGAATAAATATAGTTCTACGACCCCTGTTGTCGTCGGCCGCGTGGCCTAATGGATAAGGCGTCTGACTTCGGATCAGAAGATTGCAGGTTCGAGTCCTGTCGCGGTCGTGGGACGATGCCCCCTTTTTTTAAAATCTTGGATACGATGACCCGGTGTCTGTAAACAAACTTCTCTCGTTTTACCGTTGACATTGACAAAAACTAATTTGGGTGTAACTATTGACGTGGGTTTTCAATTTATTTTTGCCGCAACACCTCGCTTGGAAGGTTCTCTCACACACACCACATTTAAAAGCAGCGGTCACCTTCCCTGCCTCTGCACGGATTGCCGTGACTGGAATAAGTGCGTTTGGTTTTTTGACCGCGCACTTTGAGAAACACTCACTCTCTTATTCTCAAAACAGAAATCAGATTTCCAGAGAAAGAAACATTTAGATTCGTATAACAGCAATGTACCTGCGTCAT
This sequence comes from Fistularia commersonii, assembly GCF_037954325.1. Taxonomy (NCBI): domain Eukaryota; kingdom Metazoa; phylum Chordata; class Actinopteri; order Syngnathiformes; family Fistulariidae; genus Fistularia; species Fistularia commersonii. Next base: position 7,717,061 of record NC_141300.1, on the reverse strand, counting down.
TTACAGAACGTATTATGTGTTTTACCTATCAATGATAGATAATTATGAACGGATCCGCAGTTCTGTTAAAATAAATTTGGCATTGATATGAATTAAGGTAACTTAAACTTTCACAACGGCTTAATATTTAAACTGTTTCAGTGGCGAAGAACCGACAAAGTTTAACACAAATGTAGGAGAGGGGAAAAGTTTCTTTAAGTTATTAATGACGTCACTTGGAAAGTGGTTCCTCAGTGGGACCATATGTATATATTACACACACACACACACACACACACACACACACACACACACACACACACATATATATATATATATATATACATATATATATGTTTTAGAGATAATCGACCCAAAATCATAGTAGAAACCCCACCACCGCCACCAAATCTACATAATTCAATCCATCCTATATTGCATTATTCTCCTTGTTAGAAGGGAAATATAATCGGTGTAATGATGAAGGGCAGAGCTTTATATGTTTCTTATGTTAACAGACCAGAAGGTAGATGAGTGATGAAGAACAATGAGAAAAATGACTCGTGTTCTGTGGTCCTTTTGCCACTGAACATAAATTATATTTTATTGAAGAAGAACTGCAGACCTGCCCCCACAGACTGGGTTGCTAAGGACGAAAACTAAAAGAAAAAAAAGTGTCAGTTAATGATGACTGAAAAACGAAATTTTCACATATTTGCGCATATTTGCAGTTTTAACAGAAGCGCCCACCCCATACTTAAGATTCATTGTATAATTGTGATACACCGAGTGCATCTCAATTTTCAAATATAGATGTTTCTAAATATGGATTAAGCTGCTTTTTCGTATTCAAAAGTATTTTAACAGCGACCGTCTAAGAGCTTATTCATCTACAGCTGAAGGGTCTCGTCTCTTTATAAAAATAACATAAAATCCTCTGAAACGTGCTAATAACAAATCGCAATCGGAAAACAAAACATTTTTCCCTCCAACAAATTTGGACGAAATTGTAAAATATTCCGGATGGTCACGGCTAACGCGCTCCGGCTCTCAAAGATCACCTATTTGCCAAACCTCTCACACTCTTTTCCCACAACGGGATGGATGGTGAAAACCATCTCACGACCTCCCGCCTAATTCCCATGGATGGATCATACGTGTTGTTTCATAAATGACTCATTTATATGAGATAAACATTAAGTGAACCAAATAAGAGACCGGCCATCATGACCTCAAGAGTAAGATCACATGTGAGAGAGACACCTTTAGGGTCATGTTTCGTCTGAAAAAAAATCCAACTTTGTTTGTTGCAAGGGCATTTCGCATTCGGTTTTAATATTTCATCATGTATGATTTAAGCTGATAATTGCACATTTAGGAGAGCTTTACTGCAGTTCAGCTCATATAAAGCTTATGAGTTGGGACCACTATATGTTACACGTGAGAGCAATGTAAATTTGCAGTACAGCGCATCACAACAACACAGAAAATACTGTGTATGAGTGGATCCGCTAAATTTATGTGTTCAATGTTCCAAATATTAGATTTGTCGTAATAATAATATAAAAAAATCCAATATATGAATCTACTTTTGCCTGAGGATGGTCTGTAGTTGGTAAATAGAGAATTTATTGTAATTTAATTCATAATTGATAATAATAATAATTATTATTATTACAATTAGCGTATTTTAATGTTACTATAATACTGCACATCGTTTCAAGAGACACTGGGAGTAGAAAAGCGATGAAAAAGCGGTGGTCAGAGTGAGGTGTCTTCCTGTTACTAGAACATCTTTGAAGCGGGCGGCTTTTCTGATTGGTCAATCCGCTGTGTGGTCGTGCTATGACGTCAGCGCGGAGCGAGTTGTCAGACAGTAAAGGAAGCGCGCAGGCTGGCAGAGGCAGAAGGTGGGGGACAGCCGACGGACCCGTGTGCCGCTTGCAAAGACGCTCCCCAAGGGCCCGACGGGGACCCAAAAACACAAAACTGGAAAAAAAAAATCACCGCGACTCCAAGGCTGAGGACGTTTAAGTCTCCGGAATTCGCATCTTCTCCTAAAACAGGTGAGAATTGCATTAGAAAAGGAAATGAATGGAAGGCGCATCATTCCCCACCTCCCACCCCCAGCCTGCGATCCGCTCCCACGCCGTGCCCATGTGTCTCACGGCGGGGGACGCGGATGATGCCCCCATTTGATAAAAAAAAATAAAATAAAATACACATCCTCCGTTAAGTTCCACAGCGTTATCCGCGGCCTTCGTTTTAAATGGAAACACATCCTGGGTTTAGTGTCGTGCGGCAAAATGCGGGGTTTAATTTCCCGTGTCGAGTTTTAGAAGTGGGCCGATCGCAACTCTCGTTAAAAGTAGGGGTTCTTGGTCTGCGTGGAACGGAGTGTCCACGGGAGGTGTAAAAAAAAAAACAAAAAACGTCTCGGCGCGGGAAATCCACGCCGCATCAGTGTTCTTCTGTCTCGGTTCACGGTCACGGTCACAGGCGTTTCGCGACCGCCCGGTGCACCGCCTGATGCCCTCCTCTCCTGTCCGCGTTCAGCCACCATTTAGAGATTTAAGGTGTTATTTATGATTTTATTCATCCTAATACAGCCTGTTTTAATCCAACTATATAAATAAATAAACTCTTCTATAACAATGTAATAAACACGTTCTACAGCAAATTAAATAATCATTACAATCAAATCTTGTGTTATTTGAGCGTTTTACGCGGCAGGATGATTTTTCAAACGCACCCACACGCATCCACCTTCACGCAAAAATGTCAGTTGTTTTACAGATTTTTTTCATTTGTCATTTCTCTCATTCACGGACAAAGTCAGACTCTTTTTCCCGTCATACTGACTGTTAGAAATAATTCTCTCACGAATGACGGGTCATATTGACATCAGCATGTATTTTCGAGGCCCACGCACACACATGAATCAGAGAGTTTAGTTATAACAATCATTGACAGTCACATTATAAGTCTGAAAAATATAAAAACGGATGATGAATAGTATTTTTTTGTAATTATAAATGGACAGAAGCTATTTGCCTGGCTGATGCCTGAACTGTTCATTTGGGCTGTTTTTTTCTGTAGCTGTGCTGAACAACAAAATGGGCGTTTGTCTTAAATACACTATTTACTCTCCAAAGACACGTCGTATTATGTTTCGCATTGTTACCCTTCGCTGCCTCTGGTGTGACGTTGATTCCCCGGATAATGGAAGATGTAAGATGGAATTTGTTTGGAACTATGACATTAATGCTTTTTTTGTCTCTCTCTTCCTCTCCAGATAAAAAAAAAAACCTGTTGGGATGCAGCAAGTCAGAGATCCAGGGGTCTGTTTCTGTCTTTGGTTATCTAGCTGTATGAGTGTTAAATACCTGTCATAAAGCTAGATAACCGAAAGTAGAAATGACTTCCTTTACCTTGTGCTCCAACAGGACGTCAGGTTTCGGCTTGGGCTTTCACCCTGGAAGAAAAAAAAAATGCAGGTAGGATAATAGGTTTGCTCTCTGCTGTTTATTCTTTAAATTAGTGATGGCCTACTGAAATGTTCTCTCATTTTATGTCCCTCATAACTGAAAACACGTGTATTTTATTTGTGTTTTTTTTAAATAGCGTATTAAAGGTTGTTTATATTGAGTAAACACTGCAACTAAGCAATCTCCCATTTACATTTTGGGTATTTTCATGTGTTATTTGGATTTGTATCACTGCTGCTACAGAGGGACAGCGTGCTGAATCGGTCCATCCAGCTGCTCTGTGATATGGCGCTGACCGTTAAGCGAGGCTTTAAATCTTTCCCCGTTTTAATGATCTCAATTTCAGGGACGAAATCTAATGGGCATTTTGTAGACATGTGAAAAGGTTTATTAATCTGACAACTTGTGGGAGAGAAAAAAAAACACCTGGTCGTATTTAATCTGGCCTCCTGCAACGGGTGGATTAATACTGCACCTCATCTTGCTGAGGTCTCTGTGGTAGAATAGCCGCCTTGAGTCTCAATTTTGTGAAGATACTTTTTGAGCTTTTTTTAAAAAAAACGTTACACCGTATGTAATTTTTTCTCTAATTTGAATCCACAAGTAATGCTTTGTTTATAGAAGTAAGAGAGGGGAAGCCAAAGCGTTGTCTAGGCACCGACATCTTCAGGACTGCTAATAATGCATTGGAGTGGCGTAGCACCTAATACACACAGGGTTAAAAAAAAAAAAAAAAAGCACTTGGCATCTGTATTTAAAGCTGTAACAAATCTCAGAGCCTAAGGGACACATTGTATCTGGCCTCAATAAGAAGGGCAGGGCCATCCTGCAGGCAGTAGCTGAACTTTTCAACTTGGTACTTCAGCGCTATGCAGTGCACACTCTCAGTATGGAGAATGCCAGCAAAGCCTAAAGAGCACTGGAGTGAGATGAGTTTTCATTCACTCTGTTAACTACCTATTGCCATCCAGCTCGCTGTCAGACCAGGCTAATTGCTTCATTTCACAGACAGATACTGAATCTGTGAAGAGGCTGCAGTTCCTGTCTTTTCCGCCCAAGTTTTTCCTGTTCTAGATAGGACATGGCGTGCGTCCTTTGTGAATGGGAACAAAAAAAAAGCTTGAGGCTCACGGGCTCTCCATCCATCGTTGTCTTGTCTGTTCATTTGTATAACCTGGATTGTCATTTTATGTTAATCTTGTCCCCCCAGCCACCTATCAACAAATCAGCGTGTGTGTTGTGTTCGCTGCTAGTTTAAAGAAAAAAAAATTGAGTCAACGAGAATGGAAGCACTCACTGATGATCTTTGTTTAGCGTTTATGACGAACAGCAAATGAAGCGTTCCATCTTTTTTCCCTGATTTGCGTCTTCCATCTGCTCTTGTTACAGATTTTCAATTAACACCATGGAGTGATCAGGGATTCCTGTAAATAGAAGCATCATTAAAAAGAAAACGTGGCGAGGGGATGGGGCTCGCCGCAGAGTCGCCATATCCTCCTCCTCTTCCTCCTGCTCTGCTCTTCACCCAAGAGCCTCTAATGCCATCTGCACTGGCAAGGAGGGACGCGCCCCCGTGCCAGGAGGTGGACAAAGACCCCGCCGGATCCCCAGAGTCTTGGTGCGCTCGCAGGAGCCATCTTGAGAGATGTTGCAGCGACATCTAAAATGGCTGGGCTGGCACGCAAGGTGGGTTGCATTGTGGTTTTCTGTTGGGTACAAGTAGTAATGGCGGTGATGGGCAGGAGGTGGGGGAATACAAGTGCATGTGTGTGTGTGTGTGTGTCCGTGATGAGAAAAGGGCTATAGGAGGAAGGACGAGGGAAAGAAGAGCTTCCCATTTCCTCCCGAGTCACACATGGCCTCTCCCCTCCCTCTTCTATCCTCTCCTCCTGCTAATTAGCAGTTAAGGGGTGATGCGAGGGGGGTAGGTTGTTGAGGACGGGGGTTGATGGTGATGTAGGTGGGGGTGCTGGGTAGCAAACAAAATTAATGAGCTGGCACCGGTTGAAGGAAAGCTGCCATCCTCTCTTGTCATAGTGCTTCTTTACTCACTGATGCACAGCAGGCCGGGGCGTTTCCACCTGACAAACCTCACACGCAAATTCATGCAATACCTCTTTTGCTGAGAAATTCACGAAACACACGTTTGCATGTGATGAACCTGTCAGGTGGGTCCTGCTGGAGAAAGACAATGCGGGTTGGGATAAACTTTCCAGCGTTGCTATAAAATCGTAATTTTAAAAATGATGTATTGTCTAACTATGAAAGCAATGGAAACATGTCTATTTTGTATTTTCAGGAGCCGGAGTTTTTAATTGGTATAAATTTCCCACATATCCCTTAACAATATCATCAATTAGATAGTGTGAAATATTGTATATGAGGGACTCATAGTGGGCAAGATTATCCACCTATAAATTACCGGTAAAATCAAGCATATTAACATTTATTATTATAATTATTATTATGTTAATGTAAGTTATGAAAATACAAAGCTGCACACACTAATAGAAAACATACCTCTAATCGGAGAGATTAGAAATCACACGTTACTGAAAATGTCCTTTTGCTCTAAAAATCTGGACAAGGACATGTAGGAGCCTAAAGCTTCTTAGCATCCCCGCCATCCTAAACAAACACACACACACACACACACACACACACACACACACACACACACACACCATTAGAACGGTCCCCATGATGGCTGCAGCCAGGAACAGAGAAGCGATACACGTGAGTGTGTGTGTCCGGGGCCAACATGTGCAGCTGCAATGTTCGTGTGTTAATGAACAGCACCGTGCGTTTTCACATTATCATTCAGCCCCGCTCTCGCTCTCACTCACACACTCCCCCCTCAATAGCTGTTTAGAACCCCCCCTCCTGACCCCCCAAAAAAGCCAGCTTTCCCACAATTGTGGGAGCTGGTTCTGCGGCGGGCCAGGGCTGGGGGGCAGGGTGGGAAAGACCCTCCAGACTAGACATGAGCAGATGCCTGAGACATTAGACTGTCGTGCGGATCAGCAGGGTCGAGCGAGCTGCTGAGTTTTAATGTGTTTGCGAGTGTATGTGTATTTGATATGTGTGTGTCAGGGAGGGGTGCAGTCCCGTCCCTGGAGTGCCACCTGACTGTTCATTAGTCTATTCAGCCTCCGCTGCATGTCTGAAAGGCATGTTTTTTTTCCCTGTGAAATGAGAAGGGCTTCTCTAATGCTCGAGATGCATTCATACATGACGTGCATATAGCCGTTCAGACCTTCACATTGTCTGAGTGTAGGACAAAATACGAGCCACGGGAATGTGATATTTCACCACACTCACCTACAGAATCTGGCTGTATTCAGAATTTAAACCTTGCACTTGTGTGCCTTCAGCATCACACCGCATTGTATTTGCTCGGTTTCACGCCTGGATGCAATTTGTCCTTCATGCAACGTAGAAACACGCATTTACACCGCTTCTTGGTTATAAAAAAAAAAAAAAAAGCCATCACCAAACCTCACAATGCAGTTGGTATGATGTTCCACGGCCAGTGACTCAGCTTAGGTGATGGGTGTGTCTAACAAGCTGAATGATGTAACCTATGTATAATGATTATTAATGAGCCTGATTCTGTATGTGTCTCCACCTGATATGTAAGGCATGTGCTGCATACATGTCAAAAGATGATTTCCGCTCTTTATTCATATAAAAGACTGCGAGGCGTCTTCCTAATTACATTTGTGCTGCTCATCTGTGATATACAGAGCATGGCTCCAGGCACATCTGACAGGAGGGAAAAGGCAATATGAAGGCGTGAAATTAATCATGAGGATACTAGAGCTTACTGTTGCCGATCTCCATGGTATGTTAAAAGAAAACAGAGGCGCAAAAGGGGAGATGATGAAAACATGGCTTTCATAAACCAAACATTTGCTTATCAAGATGGGTATGAAAGTAGTAGAGACAAACACGCATGCATGTGGAGGCAGTAATGGTTGCACCCATGTTTGCATTGGAGTCCCCATCGTTCATTCTGCATTAGCTAAGGAAGTTAGTTAGCCTGGGCTAGCTTGTACAGCCGTGATGAGGACCTGTGCAATGTGTGTGTGTGTGTGTGTGTGTGTGTGTGTGGGTGTGTGTGTGTAAGCGAGAGTCTGGGGAAAGGTTGGTGTGTAAATGTATTTGATAGCGGCGGCCATCGAGACAGTGTGGCCTGAGACATGTTGTTAAGGACATACAGTATATTAATCAGAGACACGTATTTATGCTTTTTTGAACATACATGAAATTTTCTTCTATGATTGGTGTCAATGGATTGACTTTATGGGAAAAAAAGAATATCATACTTGGGCATATGTTTTTTTGTTTTTTTTTAATTGGAGTTGAAGTGTTTATGGAAAATGATACATAAGATGAACAAGACAAATGTTAAAAAAATGGGGTTTCTCCCTCTCATCGGGGAGCCTCTTCCAGTAAGGAGACCATTAATTTCATATGAAAATTTAGGGGTTTTTTTCTGAATTGGGAACTAATTTCCTGCAGATTTTCAGGTAATTCCTTGCTAAAATTTAGGCAGTTGCAATTTTTCTGCCAATTTCAGATAATCCTTAGTTGACATTCAGCAAATTGCATTTAGGGAAAAAGTTGATTTTTTTTTAAACAATGCTTTATGCAAAGTGACAGTGTCAGTTTATTTGTGACAGTTTTCCATGATTTAGAAAACATTTATCTGAGAAAATTGGTCTAAAAATGACTAAATAAGCAAAGAGCTTACAAAACCAAGGCTGTTTTTTGTCCTGGCAATCATATCTGTTTGGACATAGTCTGTAAAAATTGAAATCAAAATGTCCAATCTTTACAATGAGTTACAATAAAGTGTCACTCTAAGATGACATCTGTTCAAGGTAAATGAAGTATATTGGCCAGCCCTATTGGTGAAATTAAACTGCTTAAGTATTTAATCATCAGGAGAAACAAAGTGAGTTTTCAATCAAGAGTGACTAACAGCAGACTGACTGCACTGATAGGTCACGTTCTGTGACTCAGAAGGATTTGGGATCTGCACCGAGTAGATCCACTCAATTAAATATTCATTCCTTACTTCTCTGTGCCACACTTTAAAATTGACAAATAAGATGTATTTTCTCTCAAGACAATGGCACAATATGGATGACCACCTCTCCTTTTCTTTCTCTCGGTATTCATTATTAACTATATATTCCTTATGCTTTTGGGATTTCCAGTGCTAGGGAAATTACAGTGTGACATGATAAAGTGACAGTCCTCCATTCTCTTTGGGTGAAGCCATGTAGCCATAGTGGCAATAAAATGTTAATACCATATAGCTCCTGGGCTACCTCCATAGATCTTCTCACTAGTGTGGACACTATTAATGTTTTAACGGCTCTGCTGTGAAATATAAATCTCACAGGCTGCCCATAGTCTGGGATGAGGTCCCATGTGGGTCAAGCAAGGCTCATCGGGCCTCTTTTAATGCAACTTTGACCGAGACTAATCTAGCACAAAGCCAGACGTTAAGTATCTTAGAGGAAGATGGAGAGAAGTTTCTCCATCCTGGGCTTTTCAGATTACGTGGCATCCCTGAGTAGAGGTCCTGTGTGCTCCAGTGGTGGAGGAGAATTAGGTGACTGAGCCTTTAATACAGCAGTATTCTTTGTAATCATATCAGGAGGAGATGAGGTTCTAGGGTGAGAAGAATTAGGGGAAATCCTTGATTTGACCTCTTTTTTGGGGGGAATCTAATACTTGCTCTGATGTGAGTTCAGTTTTATATGAATGAAGGTAAAAAAAAAGGGAGAAACTCCAGAAGAAACTTCATGGATGTTAGATGACTGTCAGCAGTGGCTTCAAGTTCAAGTTCATGAGTGCATCGGCCCGCCCCATTCGGTCAGGGGGTGTGTCGATGGCCACCCTGAAGTACAAGAGGAGGTGGAGGTAGAGGTTGGATGGGGGAAGAGTGGGGGGGATACATAGCCTTTGACCTCTGCCAACGTTGCTATGGGGAAAAGGCAGGCATGCTCAGTAATGTCCGACTGAAAAGGCCGAACTGTCAGAGCCGTCCAGCAAACACGAAACTCAACCCCCCACCACACACACACACACACAGAAATGGCTTGTTGGCAATGTGAGAGAGAATTCAATGTTTGTTCATCAAGCTCCAGCTCTGCCAAACTTTACAGATCACTTCTTCCTCACAGTCACCACATCCAAGTCCCATGAAGTCCTCATGTTAAAGGCTGTAGACTTTATCTAAATGTATGAAATTACCATAAACTACTTTTTTTAAAAGGCAGAAAATAAACTAGTTTGTCATATATTGTTAAAAAATTACTCCTGATTATTTATGCCAACCAGTAAATCACAATTTCAGTGTCTTTCCTAGGGTTTAACTTGTATTTATAGATAGTTTTGAGTCAAAATATTACACAACTGGAGGGTAATCTGTGGTATAAATACAATGCATTTTATTGCTTTAAAAAAAAAAAGGAATAAGATTACATAGAAAATGCTGTAACTGATCATGTTGCTTTCCTCAGAGTTTTTTGACACTGAGATAAAAGACACTGAATAAAAAAAATCTGCATACAATACATCTTGATACACTCAGGTTCAGTTCTCTCAATAGAAATATTTGGGAGCATTGAAAGCGGTAAAGCTGCTTCCCTACACACTGACCACCTATCAGCCAGCAATACTTTGAGAAAAATCATTGCAGTGGTGAGGACAAAATATCTCTGTACACTTCACACAATGACATTAGCAAACGCTAAAGAAAAAAAACCTCCTCTTTCCCTCACCAACAAAATCCCAAAGGAGTTACAACATGGATGGTGTTTGATCAAATAGATAAGACTAAAATGTGGACACTATTTAAGAGCACATAATGCGAACAGCCTTATTATCTCTTGAAGCAAATCTAGAGCACATGAACAGTCCTTCGCAAATCTTAAGTCATGATATGTTCCGTGTCATCTCTCATGATATGATGCAGCACATGTGATGTGAATTAGATAAAGATTGTCTTTACAAATGATCCGCCTGTGAACCCACATAAATTAAAGACACTTTGTCTTTTCTTTTTAATGATGAATAACAATTTTCATCTATAAAAGGACTGCTACAGCTTAAAAAACAACAACAAAAAAAACCAAGATAATTTATTTTGCAAATTCTTATTAGTATTGTGTCTTATAAAGATTCTTAAATCACATTATATTTATTTAACAAAAATCTTGCTGCACATTTACATCTAAAAGAGTAATAAGACAAAATTATTGTAGTGCAATGATAACCACCAGCTGGTCATTTTTCTTCAAGAAGAACCACAGCTGAATTGTAATTCACACCTAAATTCTCATCCTGTGTTTGGATAAACTGCATGTGTAAACATGAAATAATCTACTGATGTGTGTGTGTGTGTGTGTGTGTGTGTGTGTGTGTGTGTGTGTGTGTGTGTGTGTGTCTGCTCCTTTCCAAATCACAGTGCCTAGTGTTTGAGTGACTGTGTGTCAGAGCGGGCATGCAAAATCCTCTGATTGTTATACGTGCATGTTTCCATGCCCCCTCTGTGAATGTGTGCAAGTGTGGCCTCATTTAAGACTGTATTCATTCAGGGGAGGGGTCTCACGAATAAAAGAATGTGTATTTGCATACGCTGCATGCTGTCTGCAGAGAAGGAGCGGGCAAAAAAGATATCAGAGGTGGACAAAGAGAGCGAGGACAAATCCTTCATTGTGGGGTTGGTGGGAGAAAGGGCCAGCCTGAATTGGGGAGTGGGTGAAAATTGACAGAGAAAGAGTTCAGGCTGGTTCCCTGTGGGGATAAAAGCCTTAAGATCCTTCCGTGCACACAGCCTGAAAATGGGAGAGAAGAACAACATGCAGAGCAAAGGCCCCTTCTCTAAAAGGCATGAAAAGGAAGTTTGTTTTTCTAAAACAGAGCCCAATTTTTTTTATTCATTTTATCATGAATAAATGTAAAAAATGCTGCATTTTATTTATTGTATTGTCAAACAGACTCCTCAGCGTTTGGAGTAATTAAGGAAGCCAAGATTCTCAATTGCATTTTGTATTTGTTCTTAATAACAGATTCTATTTACTCTCTCAGTCCATTCTCTCTGAACTTTTTGTTTCTGTTTTCTTTATAGACAAAAATATCAATGAAACACAAGTAAATCCAACTGATGTTATGAGATAGTGTTATCAAATCCATGAACCATTTACTGTGGTGAAATCTTTTCTTTCTTTTTCTTCTTTTTCTGTCTGCCTTTCTTTTGTCCAAAAACGCCAGAATATTTTTACTGTCCAAGCAGAGTGGAGGAGTTTATGGGGCCAATCCTAATTCTCATGCTAATGATTCCCTTCATCGTTTGTCCTCAGGATGGGACTGGATCTGGGAGCCTTTCTGCACGCTACAGGAACCAGCTGATGAGCACATCTTGGACCAAACTCATCAAAATGTCATCAGACAGATAGTCAGACACTCAGTGAACTGAAAAGTATGCAAGTTTAATTTCTGAGGAGGGCAGACTCAAAATGCCGACTGTGTTCTGACGAGTGTAATTTGTTATATTTCTATTTTAATGACGGTGGTGATGACGAGTGCAATTTGACATTTTTGGAACTTAATTAATAATTACCAGTTTACAGAGCTGCAAATGCTTCTGCTCCCTTGTATCAATTAATAGATCTCAACTGAAACAATGGAAAGTGAGTGATCACTTGTGAAGAGCTGTATAACATTTTAGATTTGCTGTGCTGTCTTTATTTTTAAATAAATGCTTTTTTATAGGTCAATCTCACCATTGTCTTTTTTTTATTCAGATGTTTTCATGTACTTTTTTTTTTTTAATTTTGTAGATATGCTTTACCTTCATTTTGAAATATTTCCTTGATTTAATCAAAAAAATGGCCGTTTAAATGAACCTAGACCGGGATTCAGTGACGATGCGCAACAGAGACACTTCTTGTAGTATCAAAAAAAAAAACGACCCTACCTGCAGCTCGGGAAACAGGCGGGCTTTTTTTTTTTTTTTAAATAAAACTGACCTTTTTTGTTTTTAACTTGAATTTCGTCGTTCGTCGTCGTCGTCTCAGTCATCGGGGCCACAGGCCTGCGGGTCGCGGACACGCCGAGAGGGGAAGCAGCAGGTTATCCAGGTTGTCACCCAAACAGCAGTTGAAGCGATTAGGGAGCGCCGGGATTAGACGCGCCCTGGTGTCCGTCTGATCTGTGTCCGGAGTCAAACAACAGATGGACACGCGCGGGTCAACAGGGGATTATTTCTGTCTCTTTGTATGGAAACAAATCACTCGCAATGAAAAGTGACAGGGAAAAGACCATTGACGTGTCTATAAATCAACGCACTTTTGTTTTTGTAGTTTTCTTCATTCGAATCCCGGGTCTGAACGGAGCAGAAATAGTAACCCCACCCCCCCCCAAGCTCCCGGTGAAATGGGGATTTATGTGTCTTTTTTTTTTTTTTTCAATTAAAACAAAATTGTACGACTTCTGATCTGAGTGCAAACATATACTGCCTTTCGAAATACATCCGTGGAGTATTCGCGGCCCGAATGCAGCGGGAAGTCAGATCGTAGGCAGCTCCTGTAACGTGTCTGACTCTCATTCATAATAACAATAACAACAATAACAATAGAAACGAACAATTCTTTAAAATCACGTATTGCGTGTTTTATACATTTATTTGGATCCCTCCTTGATTAAAAATCTAATCAAGGGCATGCTTACTAATTTACTATTTTATTATCTATTTGTTTTTATTAAAGCAATTATTATTATTTAAAAATTTCAATTAAAATAAGTAAATTTTTCTGGAACAATTTGTCCATAGTTGGGATTTTACATTTATTGCCCTGTGCTTCTGGTCGTTGCTGGTTGTATGATTTTTTTTTTCCAGTTTCACGTTTCATTCTGTTTTTCAATTGTGTAGTTTTGTTCTAAGTGGGGGACCCTTGAATTTTTCATATCTTGAAGGTCGTACGTTATATATTTTGCTCATTTGGTTAATTGAAAAATCAAAATGAAACAGTAAGAAAACGTCAAGGTGAAATAAATGAAACTTGCAATTGTACAAGTAACTTTAAATCATACCAAAATATAATAAAATTAAACAACATAATGTTATATAATAAGCAAATTCTTTTGTCATTCATTTATTTTCTATCACATGTATTATTAGTATTTATATTTTTTCACAGTGAAAGCAAAAAAAAGCAATTCATCAGTTAAACCTAATCAAGTCTGATTGAACAAAACAGCAAAACAATCAACAAAATACATTTTTTAAATTCTTGTCAGATTTATGAGGGCAAAATATTTTTCAAAATGGGTTAAAAAGTAATTTAGCAAAGGAGCATGCGATTAAGAAATAAACCCAGAAATATCACTTAACAGGAACATTTTTACATCTTGAACTGAATCATGTCCATAGCTGTGGAAATTAATTAATGGAGACGATTCCAATGTGAACAGATTTGGGATATTCCCTTTTTGCTTGACTGAAAATCCATTAGTGAAATCTGCCTCTGCAGACACAAGATGGAGCGAAATATTGAAATGATTTAGTAATAACTGCACCACTGGTATGTTTCTTGTAATGACATTTTTTGTGTGTGTGTGTGTGGGAGGGGGGCATTGATGCACCATGGCCTGATTTTTTTCCCCAACTAGTGACAGCCTCTAAACATCATGTACCCTTAACCTCTGTCAACCTTGTGCCTGAGTAAATCCCAGAATTATTGGGTTAAATATTACTTTTTGAAGTGTGTCTTATTTGCAGGCCTGCTTTTAGTGAAGTCCTTAAAACTCAGTGGGGGTCAGGGGTCATGATCTGGACGTCCCCTAGAGGACAATAAACAGGCCAAAGAGATGTTGAGGTCAGAAACAGTCTTACCCGGAGCCAAAGGTCAAGGGCCTCTAATTAAGTGGCCATTTCCCCCTTTTCCCCAGTGATCACTGGACCAAGAGATGCACTGGAAAGTACAAGGTGTTAAAAAGATACTTGCAACAAAATGTATAAAAAAAACATGAAAGAAGAAAGCAGCCTTTGAAAATAAAGTCCTTTAAAACCTATTTTGCTTTTTTAGACAGCTGGAAAATATTGCTAACCTGGTCTCCCTGGGTTTGTTTAAAGATAGCAGAACAAATAAATACCAAAAAACAATTTTCACCCCAGAGACACCAAGAGTCAGCAATGTCAGCCCTCTGAATCCACACATTTTGGAGGGAAAGTTGCAGGGAGCTATTTTTGCTTTTCTTGCCACTGAATGAGTTTGTATGTACAAACCTTTAGCATAAGAAAGGCGTTGGGGCCTGTGAACTCCTCTGACACTGACCTTTCTCTCAGGATGTGAATGGTATCACTCAAGGGCCTTTCAGTCAGACCTGAGCGCTGCCCTTGCCTAAACTCCTAATCAGGCGGATTTAATGTATCCTACAAGTCCTTCTTCACCCGCCCCACCGCTTCAGAGGAGTTGGACAACAGCCATTTACTGGAGACACACTCGCACCCCTGGCTCTGGGCCCCTGGGCCTTTGGGAACTTAGACGAGCCGGTACAAAACAACAGGGGGCCCTGCTCCCTCCTGTCTCCATAATCAATTGGTTCCTCCTCTGTTGAGTTGCTGCTTATTCCGAACTGGTTCGCACTTTTTAAATCTACCTCCGTCATCTACCCTATATTGTCCCTATCGAACACAAATATATTATGCAAAATTTAGCTGTTAGAATAAAGTCCTGTAGGACAGACTACAGGACAGTGCCGCGATTATCCGGGAATTTTTCCGCTAAACTGAAAAATGTGAAGTCTGCACATCTTGCATGGCCTATATACATTAACCGATATCCAATAAAACTATCATGGCAGGATCAGTATTGAAATGCTCCTGCAGTGTTGCTATATTCATCCCATGAAAAACACCCAGGAAATCCAAACAAACATACAGCATTGATGACATAGTCTTCAAACTTGTCATTGACAAAGGAGCGCCTCATGAATATATTTACTTCCAAAGTGCCTCTGATAGATGTATAATGTGTGTAATATAATTTTTGGAAAAGCCACAGCAGGTCCTTTGAGCGCCAACAGCTATCAGTCCACTATTTTAGCTCACAGCCCCATAAATTAGTCTGTTGGAGATTTTAATGGACGCTGTTAATGTGAAAAATGTGCAGCCCTGTTCCCTTCAGACTTTCAATTTCTAAAATAAAAAAGTTATATTTTATTAAGTTTAAAGCAGGGTTAGGTTTCTACTACATTTCTTATTAATAACTGAAAAGGATAATAAAAACTAAATTTAGGCCCTGGTTTAATCTGAATAATATTCAGTAATAAAGGACAATAAATTCATTGTATGTCTTACTGTAAATATGTCAAGCTTTTTAATTCAATCCCATCAGTTGCTGATGAGTTGACTAATTTTTATGTATATCTTTTAAATTGTAAAATAAATCCAGTATTTACCAGCCCGTCGTTTCCAAAACGTTTCGTTTCAGTCCTTAATAACAGTCTTTGAATTGAGTACGTGACTTTTTGTCTGTAACATTATCGAAACGACGCAACTGCGCAAATAAGATGCGGCGCAATCCCGAAATGTGCGCTCCGCGCTGGAGGAGCGCCGGTCCGAACCGCACGCCCGGCAGGTCCGTGGGGGCGCGGCAGGACTACAACTGCATGGTGGGTGGAAACACGGGGAAATTACATTTAACACGTGGATGAAGATAAAGTGATATCCGCTGTTGTTGTTGTTTTTTTATTATTTTTTTTAACCTTTTTACCTATGTGTTTATCTGTATTGGTCTAAAACAAATGTAAAATAATTTGTTGGAAAAATATCTCTCTGGTTAAATTGTATTATAATGGTTTTATAGTCTTCCGCATGTACAATCAAAACAATCTGACGTTTTCAAAATAAAAAAAACGTGACTGATGAAGCAAAAAATGAATAAAGGAAGAAAGAACTGAACAACAAGAGACATTTTAAATAAGATAGCAGGTGTGTTAAAGTTAAGTAAGCCATTAATTTCACCACCAACATGTATGTCCCTTTCTCTACAGCTTTACTTTGACGTGCATCCAAATCTTCTGTGTTAACACTTGAAAAGAAAAGAAAAATAATCTTGATTACCCATATTTTCAGTGTCCTTGGAAATTGTTAATGGGGAGAGGACGCTTTTATGTAGGGTATTCATCCGGGTTTTTTAAAGAAAAAAAAGGAAGAAAAACTGCTGAGTGTTTGTGACATTAAAAGCGTCCGCTCTAATCTTCATGCTTTTTGTTTGCACATCTCGGCCCAAAGACAACATTCAGTATGAAACCTGTTTCTTGCTGCTTTGCTGTAAGCATAACACCATGATCAAGATCTGTACACAACATGGGAGGTGCCGCTTACAGAGCAAAATGTCCTCCAAAGCAGTTGAGTTGTGAAGAAACCTGTGGGTCCGAACAGACGGGGAAGGATATGGGGAACAGCATGGGAATATGGTGTTTTGATAAAAGGGAACAGAAATGCATATCTGACTGCTGTTTCAGGGACTGAAAGGATGAATATAGAGCTAGAGAAATGAATGCATGCTGAGACACAAGCGATGCTCTGTGTGTGTCTGCATGCGTGTGTGTGTCTGTGTGCGCGCATGCTCAGCAGCAAGGGGAGGCTCATCAGAGCTGCAAACTGTGTGGGTTGGCATTTTTCAAAAAGCCACACGAGGCTTCATCCATTCCTCTATTTAACAAATCAGTTGAGGTGTGCTAGAAGCCAGCTTGTGATTGGTCAGAAATGTTGTGAAGCAGATGTCAAAGGTGAAAAGTGAAATGCTAAGAATGGCTGCTGCTGCATGTTCATTCCCTTTCTTAACAAAAGTGGATGTGTTTCTATTTAATAGGAATAGTTCCTCTGTCATGGGAATATACAGTGTTATATATAACTCCATTCTTTATTAAAACCTGTATTCCAATAGAGAGATCCAGTACATGCAGACACATCTAATCCATCTTGTATTAATATCTTGTCTTTTGTTGCATCTCTTCAGGAATTCAAAGGCACATTCCAACAGGCTGCCTTTTGTGTGATTTACCATTCAGCATTTATATGGACACAGGGGACTTGAACCGTGTCTGATGTGTGACTGCTGTGTTAGCCTTTGACCCCGGACTGTCTGGAGGGCCACAGTCACAGTGAGTCAAGGTCAAGGGGAAGGAGGGGGCCGGTGGGTGTGTGTAGCATCTGATGGGTTGAAGGGTACCCTGTCTGGGACTGCAGAACCCAGACAGTCTCAGCCGTCTATCTGAGGCGAGACAGTGTTGTGTGCAAACCCCCTTTTTGGTCCCCCGAACGTACCCTGTCTGTTCCCACTCACCTCTGTGGCCCCAGAGGAGGAAGCTGGTGTCTAGAGAGCGGAGGGGTGACGGTTCCCAGACTGGAGGAAGGGAAACACAAAGAATCTGAATATCACTAATCCTTCTGATGCAGATAAACACAGACTAACTTGGTCCTTCACAAAAGCTTTTATCCCTCTACGATGACAGCCGAGCATCAAAATATTTTCCCTCAAACCAAGACAGCTTGTAATTTGTGGCAAACATCACTCAAAGAGAAAGTTGACACAAAATATTAATTAAAAAAAACTTAGATAAGTGCTTTTAAACAAATCCGGACAGTTTTAGTATGAGCAGCAAAAGAAATTTACGTGGACTGAAATACTATGGAACTGGCGTTACAGACAAACATGAGAAAATTATTCTTAAAATGTTCCTTATATAGAAATTATTTGTTGATCAGCCAAACAAAGAGTATTTCAAATCCTCACTAAATGGAGCATGGAGTAATGCCATCCGTTCCAATTGCATTTAAAAAGAACGGAGACCTTTTTTTTTTTGGCTGACATCTCAAAATTCACTGGCTCCCAACAACAACATTTTCTAAATAATACATTGTACTTCAGGCAAAAAATATGTTTGCTTTCTCTTTCTCTCTGTGGGGGAGGGTGGATTTGTATGGTCATCTTTTATTCTCCTTTTCAACATTGATTTCATTTATTCCAAAGTGCTTGAAACTGTGACACTGAAACACGCTGTGGAAACATGTTTCCTCACTGGATCTGTGTACACTCTTCAACAATCATCTGTTCCCCGCCCCCCCCCCCCCTTTTTTTCTTTCAAATTTGAGGTTAAACTGAATTTTGTAGCTTCTCACCTACAAACCACTGAGCAATTACCAACATAAAATTCATCCCCTTCAAGGCTCACCGGACCAACAGTATCTCAAGGAGTAAATGTTTGTGCATTGATGCAATAATGTATATGGGGTGCCGTCCATGTCAGTGGAAGCACATTTACTTTTGCCCACATTTGCTGCTGTGTTCAGGGTTCTGACTTTTTCTCAATTTACTTGCTCTTAGCAAAGTACTAGCATCGCCAGGCTGCTGGCTGCACACCAACACAGTTTAAGAATGATTTGACATTGATTTGAAACTGAAGCAGCTCCCTCTAGAGGTAATAAACTGTACCTCTTTCATATTTATAGAAATCTTATACAGAGACTGCTCATCCTGCCAACTTACCACATCCACATGAACTCACTTTTCACACACACATACACACACAGACACAGATATGAGATCCCCCAGACCTCCCGGGTGATCTGCAGTGGAGCGTGTAGCCACCTGTCAATCACTACATCTTGCCCGTCTTAAGAGAGACATTTCGTCTGGGACAACATTAGCCCGTCCCTCCCCATACATTCTGCCTCCCCTGGCAACCATCACTGGATGACTGAGAGGCTTTGTCCCCTCACAACAGGAGTCCACCATTGAACCTAGAAGCCCGTAGCAACCAGAATTAGAGGGTGCCAGAAAGGGGTCTATTCTGCGAAACAGGGGCGAGAGCTCTGTTCTTGTCCGTACGTCTGGGATTCATATCATGGACCTGAATGGTGTTCCCTCCTCCTTTTAAATGCTGGTGTAACGGAGCGTATGAAGGGGCTAGCAGCGAGCGGATAGGATCATGGTTAATCTGCTGTTCCTCTCCACTGTGGTCCGATAGGGACACTTAAGCAGCTTCTATGGACAGTTAGTGGCATGGGGAGGTGGGGGGGTTACCTTGGGCATGCGGAGGTGGGTGGGACATCAGCAGAGTGGGATCGTAAGATGGTGGTCAGGATGCTAAAAGAAAACAAGTGTGGCTGGTAAGAAATGCGTGCAAAAATCAGGATGTTTGATACAAAATGTCAATATCTGAACAAATACCTGAAAGCCAAATGTGCCAGCTGAGAAATCTTTAGGTGGCACCGAAGCTGCACCAATTGTGAGCAGATTAAGTGCAGACAGAACTTCAATAGTTTATGAACACTTTTATGGACTTGGGGATGCTTTCAGTAGGGGCTTTTACTGCACTCTTTATAAGGGAGTGAACATGAATCCCTGAATACTCCTTTAACTGCTGTAAATCCTTGTAATTGTAAAGTGAATTCAGCCACAAAGTGAGTGACACATATCCGTAGTAGAAACTGCAAGGTTAAATTATTCAGATGGACGGGTTTTCCTGGAGCTCAAGCCACCGCAGATTTAAAGTGTGGTTTTGCTCTGGGGGAAGGAGGAAAAATAAAAGAACCAAACAGGCAAATAGCCACAACCATATGCTCTGACGCGACCTCCCACGTTGTATTTTGCCTCTCTGTACATTTTATTGCTGTGTGGAGAAGATTTTAGACTAATCTCAACCTACAAACATCACTGGCATGCAGAGAAAACATGCTTTTATTCTGGTATGTTCTTTATCATTAATGAGCGTCTCTGCGGCCCCCTGTTCGGGAGTATGTTTTGTGCAGCTTCCATTCTGAGCCCCTAGTTTCTTTTTCCCACCCTCTCCTCCCCTCCACCTGTCAATCAAAGATCATGATTGAGCCTGGATGGCAGGCAGTCAGTCACTGCCAATGGAAGTGAGGCCTCATTGTCCATCCGTTTCCCCCCTTTTCATGCCCCCGTGCCTCCTTTTTCCACCTCACCTTCCACATGTGGCCCAAGCCTCCTGTCCTGTTATCCTGATAGTTTCCCTCCAGGAGGTCACATTTGCGACCAGATTTTGTTCAAAGCGCCGTTCACAGGGGTGCCACGAGTTCTGATTCTCTCACTGGGGCAGGAGAAGCACGTGGATCATGTAAAAAAAATAAGTCCGGTTAAATTTTAGCAGACCTGTGCATTTGCCCTTTTAAGTGGCTGATGAATAAACATGAGTAAAGTTGGAACAAGAACTGGGAGTGAGGAGAAGGGGCCCAGTGTGTGTGTGTGTGTGTGTGTGTGTGTGTGTGTGTGCCATAAGGTGGTGCGGGGGTGGGGTATAGGGCAATGGGGGTGCTTTTTTTCCCCAGCAGGGCTGCATCTTGTTTAATTGGAGCACTTGTGGCACCATTACCTCCTTTACTCAAACACGTTACTGATGACAAAAGAAAACAGCACTAAGCCTGCCTTTGTTAGCCGGGAGGCTGGATGTAGAGGTGGATTCCTGGCTGCTACTCATGTGTGGGAATCATCCAACACTCCCACCAGGAGCTGTGGTCACCTACCAATTAAATGCCAGGTGGAGGGAAGATGGAGCGTTTGGAAATTACAGCAGTCATCAGAAAATTACAGACAGGAAGCCACTTTATCACATTGAGGAAAAAAAAAAAACGTATTAATAGATAAAGTGAGGGACATGCTTGTTTGACTCAGCATTTCTGAGAGTCCTTGTCATCAGTGGGGTTTAAATGACCAATGTGCTTTGTCTGTGCCCTTGCACTTGTCTCACCTTTTGACCTTAGGTGATGAAGTAGCTGGTTTGTTTTTGGTCACCACAGTGTCTCTGGAGAGCAATAAGGGTGTGACCTTTAGCCTTCGCCTGACCCTTGGCTGACAGAGGAGACTGAGGGTGTTCTAACCTAGGGAGCCATGTTGCTTGTTGGGTTAGTTTTGGTTATAAACATCTCAATTTTGGCTAGTTATTTCCCATTGAATGTTGAATTAAGGGGTCGAAGTGTCTTATAAAGTCAAGACAAATTCAAAAGTTAGCTTTTATTATGCCGACCTTATTGCAATAATTGACTTTTCAGAGAGCAATATTTATATCTGATTGTACAATCATAGTTTGGAAACGATTATGACTTTTTAGATTAATGGCAAGAGTAAAAATATCCTTGATGTAATGGCTGAATTTTACTGCATTAAAGATGACAAACCAAATATATCTCTGAAAATGTACTAACATTTAAGGTAATTAGACTTAACAGCTTGAAATTTGGCTGCCACCGTTTTCAACTTCAATTTGCTGCAAACAAGCAAACATTTAAAATTAAATATAAATATATATATATATGTGGTAGGGTTAAAAAAAGAACCTTCAGAGGAGTGACTTGGCTCAATAACAAACTCAATACAGAACAGTGATAATTCTGAACAGTCAAACATTACATACACGGGTTGGGGCGAGACAGTCGCTCAAATGCCACTCAGGCAATGAATTACAGTCTTTAACTCTAACGTTTCATCTTATGATGGGCAAAATCTGAAAAGAATGGTTTGATTCCCCCAATAATTATCTATAATGGACGTTTATTTGCTCAACGCGTAAGGAGTATTTTTATATATTTCTGTCCAGCAGGAGAATCAAAGGAGCCAATGGGTGACAACGACAGGGGTTCTGTAGGATCAAAATCTGGCATCAGTTCTGCTCCAAGGTGAAATTGGACTCCATCCTGGAAAACAGAAAGAATGAATCAAGAAAAATGTTTTGTAAAGACAAACTATGTGTTTAATCACTAACAATATTTAACTTATTCATTGTATCTACTGCAGAGCTCTTCCCGATCAAAATCTTTTTTTTTTTTCTTCCCCATTTATTGTCTCATTGCCACTGTAAACACGACTTGCGTCTTCAAGGTCACATTGAGGGCCTGCTGTGGTGTGGAACCAGCACGACATTAAGGAAAACTCTGCTTGGAAGAAAAGCACGGAACCCGTATGAGCATTTCACAAGAAGTGCGAACTGAGTGATAGGGAACAACACAGGCCTCTGTGGTGCCACTTTGTCCTCAACCACATCCTCACACTGTGCTCATCAAGTTTTAGTTAACACAAAGGGTGTACATTTCAGTCACATGGCACTGCAGCAAATTGTGATTTGCTGCCACCAAGAGGATGTTGAATGCTACATGTGCAAATGGTAGAGTCACCTAGTTCACCCTTTGTTGTGGCGTGAAAAAACCTGACCAGATAGTGTTTGCAGTCAAAATAAACACATACACATCTTTGTTCCGCATGTGGTTGTTGTACTGCAGCACTGGTGGAACGCTCTCCTCATCCTCAGGAACCTGGAGACAATCACAGTTCAGATAAAACCATAAATATATCTTCCCCATGCTGCCTTTTATTGTGCAATTATACATTTATTTTATACTAATGTTACTGCTGACAGCAAACAAAGAATTTCATTGTACAGGGAATCATGTTTCCTTACTGTGTATATGACAATAGATACTTTGAATCTTGACAAGACCTTTTTTATCTGTTAGATAATGTGATGTGACTACTGTTAGCTGGAGAATGAAAGAAACTAGAGAACGGAAGACTGGAGAAAGTTCGGCAAATTCAAAGGTAGAGCGATTGAACATAAACTAAAACAATGTTGTGCAAGCTCATGCTTTTTAAAAAGAACTAGAAGAAAGCTAAATACTTGAAGACGTGAAAAAAAAAGACATTTAAGATATTTTCAGGCGTAAAACATTTTTAAAGGGTTCACTGGTTTAAAAATAAAGACGATATTGACTCATTTATCTTCTATGAATGCATCCAATATGTGTAATTTTTGTAGAGAAAGATACAAAACACATGTATTGCTCACCTCCCAGTAAACCTCATCATCAAAGCAGTTATCATCAGCAGGGTCTCCCCAGATTGGTAATCGTAAAATACAACCTAAGAAACAAAACAATATGAGGGGCGAGAAATTCCATTCAACAGTGACCTTCTTCAAACACAGCTACTTGAACATATACAGTATGCTTTCAGTCATGCGCTCAAAGAACAGAGCACAAAATCCTTACCCACAATGATGCCTCCGCCGATGCCGAAGCAAATAGCCACACATATACCTGCAGCCTGGTGGCCACCCTGCCGAGCGGGTACCATGTTTTTGAATGACCCCTCAAAGTCAAAGGTGTTAATCAGCCTAAAATACAGAAACGGCAATCCTCTATCAGAGGGATACTTACCTCAAGTATCCACTCATTTTGATCATTTACCAATGTGTAGGTTTTTACAGCCACATAGTCCATCAGAGGAACTTACCCTTCAGTACCGTAAACTGAATCTGTTGCAGCAGCAGCAGTAATTGCTCCCACAATGCCTCCTATTACTCCTGGCATTGCATGCAGATTATGGATTCCACACGTATCCTGGATCTTCAGGTGTTTCTCCATGAACGGCTGTGACAAACATGTTAATGGATTTCACTTCATGTTTCACTGACCAAACATAGCTTAGACATGTTAGGGTTTAATTAGAATGCCTTCATTTGAGTGCTGACGTGCACCACATAATGGACAGGGCACAAGTGATGGAAGATAATAATTTCCATTTAAAATGTGGATAACATTGTCATACGTAGAATACATACTTATAATTTTTGGAGAAAAATATAAGCATATTACCAGTAATGACATTTCTAAAGGTTAGATCAGTGATACTGTTTGACATTTACCCCAAAATGTGACATAAAAGTAACACGCGGGGTCACACACGCACGCACGCATGCACGCACGCACGCACGCACGCACGCACGCACGCACGCACGCACACATACACACACATACACACACATACACACACAAGAAGCCAAATAATTAACCTTTGAGGATCTGTTTGTAGGCTTGGTGAACATAAAGTATATGGTTCTAATGGCCAATCATAATATTGAATTTTCGTATGTGAACTTGGACAACTGCTGTGCATTTTTCATTTCAAAACAAAACATCTATTAAACAAGACATCTATTATGTTTTACTGAAACTGACAATAAAGGGATACCGTAAGGTAGATGTATCCCAGGGTAGAGATGATACCACAACAGAATCCTACGATCAGAGACCCGTAGGGCATCAACATGAACTCTGCAGCTGTTCCTACAGCAACTCCTCCTGCAAGTGTGGAGTTCTGGATGTGAACCTGAGAAACAGAAACAGATTTTTGCACATTTTTTGCAGCTGGGGCTACCTTGCAGGGAGTTATTTTTGATTGACACGCAATAACTGTATGTTGTTACCATGTCAAGTTTTCCATGCTTCTGGAAGAGGCTTGAGATGGCCACAGTGGTGAGTACTGTTGAAGCCAAGGCTAAGTAGGTGTTGATAGCCGCCCTGTGCTGCCCGTCCCCATGGTCAGTGATTGCTGAGTTAAAACTCGGCCAGAACATCCACAAAAAGAGAGTGCCTACGCAAAAATTGAAGCGCAGATAATCGTCAAAACGGCAAAGGCCTAAACCAAAAATGTGAAAAAAAGTATCTCCTGGAATGTTCCATTGTTACTTACCAACCATTGCGAAGACATCAGAGTGATACATAGAGCCATGCAAACGCTGGCTCTGGTCCAGATTTGGACGATAGAGCATCCATGAAATGGCGAGGCCGTAATAACCTCCAAATGTGTGGATCACCATGGAGCCACCAGCATCTCTGGCCTTCCGAAAAGAATATGATCATTGGTAAGACTGAGAGAAACCAGGCTGGATGAGGCTGATGTAGTACTATGAGCCCTGTTCTTGGAGGTCAGCAATGGAAGTAGCTGCTTATAAATGGTTGAATTTGTGTCTGCTTCCATGAAAGAAGAATTATTATCAAAAACATGACATTTCTCTACATTTATACAATGTATTTTTTCCCGTTTAGCAGGTAGCATTTTCTCGAGGAAAAATTAATACATAAATTTTATTCAAATAAGTCCTTCCAAAAAAGGAAGGTTATATTACCGCGTTGCACTATGAGATAAAAAGAGCACACCCATCTCAGCGGTGTGAGCAGTGTGAGCATGAGACGCTACACTAGATAATAACATCAATTTTACAATAATGCAAGCGAATATAAATTTTGAAATTAAATCAAATCAAAATATGCATTCAGCTCAAACTTACATGTATGAGACTTAGGATTATATATTCCTCCACAGCGAACAATGTGATTCCAAACAGAGTTAGAACCATCAGCTGGACCGGACTGACCTTCCCCAGCACTGCTCCGTAGGCAATCAGGCAGCCCGCCACACAAAAATCAGCATTGATTAGGCTGGAAAAACAAAAAGGTCACCATTAATACCATCCTCATTTTACTGTCTGTAATATGTACTGGCTAAGGATGTCAAGCTTTTATCACTGACAGTGCAAATATTCCAAATATTCAAAATTTGGTTATATTCCATGTACTAAACTCTGACTCTCAAGCCTACATGAAATAGAGAACAATCAGATTTTGACACAGACCCTTGGAAGCAGTTAAACAGTATCACATTTCCTTTATAGGAGTTTTGGTTTGACTCCAAACCACAGAGCAAGCACCCCAAAATAAAAAAAAGCACAACATGTTTGGAAATATACTGCTCAAAAAAATAAAGGGAACACTTGAACAACACAATGTAACTCCAAGGCAATCACACCTCTGTGAAATCATAGTGTCCACTCAGGAAGCAACACAGATTCATTTTGACTTGTTTTAAGGACATTACATCAAAGTTGGATCAGCCTGGAGTTTGTTTTTACACTTTAATTTTGAGTGTGATTCTTATCCAGACCTCCATGGGTTGATACAATTGATTTCCATTGATCATTTTTGTGTGATTTTGTTGTCAGCACATTCAACTGTGTAAAGAGCAAAGTATTTCATAAGAATATTTCAGTCATTTAGGTCTAGGACGTGTTTTTAAGTGTTCCCTTTATTTTTTTGAGCAGTGTATTATGGCAGGATGCTGTTCAACTGGTTTCTTCACTCAATGTTTACATGGAATCAAAGCAGGTGGAAACATTTCCAAAAGGTCCTTTTGTAATTGAACCATAGACCCAGATGGTCATGGAAGATATCAGTTGACTTTATCTTCAATGTCGCTGGGCCAATAGGGGTATGTTTTTTTTTTGTAAGAAATCAAATCGAAATGCAGAGGATGTGTAGCCTCATTTAATACTCAAAACTTACCTCTCAATCCCAATTTTAATCTTTCCATCAGAGTAATCCAGGGAGTGAAACCAGCCCTGCATTAAGAGTGCCCATTGCAGGCCAAAGGCTGCGATGAGGAAGTTGAAACCCACGGCGCCAAAGCTGTACCGTTTTAAAAATGTCATCAGGAAGCCAAAACCCACAAAGATCATCACATGGACATCCTGAAAACCTGTTGGGATGAGAGTGATTGGTTTTTGGCCACAAAATGAATTGAGTTAAAAAGAATGAGGAGCAGCTCAAAGCTCTCTGATATGGGCTGAGGCAATGTATACACACCTTTTTAACATCATCCAATATCATCCTGTTTTTTTTTTTCCTGTCTTTTTAATATCTGACATTATCACGCACATGCAAAAACAATCACACATACACACACACACACCATTTGATTTTTTTTTTTTGGTTTAAGCGCAGCTGTTCTTAAGGAACTTAGTGAATGATGATGTGTGAAGTGCTGGACCTAATTGTTGATGTCAATCGAGAGACAATGGACTTCGGTTTTAGCACACCATGGATGCCAAACTGGTGTTTAATCAGTAAGACTGCTGACAGTTCTTTTTCCCTTCCTCCCTGAGCTCTTGTATCAGATGGTCTCCTCTGAGCCTTGGCGTCAGAATTTTTCTCCAAAGACCAAGTTTCAACCATTTCTTTCCTTGACTGATCATCAACCTCCTTCTGAGGTTGGGTCGCGACCAGAATTTCCAGCCCCGAACAGCGGGCCAACTGACAATTGGAACCTTGGAACTAGATTTTAGCCTGCAGTTTTTGCGTCTGAGCCATCAGAAACTCCTACAGACTGAAAGCCAACCTTGATTCTGAGGTTTTGGCTTTCCCTACTGACGCCAACACAGCTGGGGTTCCATCTTTGGGTCTTGTTCCCAGATCTTAGTCTGAAGAGTTTCCATGTTCCAACATGTTAGCAGTTGTCTCCAAGTTCTGATCTGCAGCTGGCTAACCCCTCCTTTCCCAGGATCAGTTCTTGGTGCCACTGCCTCTTCTTCAGCTGACAGTTTATTCCAGCCAGAGGTCCTTAGATGTTTTTCCATGTCCTCACAGCTGGACTCATGAACATCCAGCCCTTGGTCATTGGCCTGATCATTATCAGTCATCTCAAGCTGTCAACTTTAGGTCCTGACACACCATTATTGGTCTACCTCTTGCCCTGTTCTCTTGAGGTCTGGTCAATTGCCATTTATATGACTGAGTTTTCTTTCTGATGTTTATGGATTTTTTTTACTGGCTGCTACTTACTCAATACTAAAGTCGTGAACCATTGACTGACTATTGATGCTATTTGCACGAGATATAGTACTTGGTTCCTTTCACGCCAAATAAAGTTCATTTTAAGTACTTTCTGAGCTTCACAGCTTAATTTGAATTGCTTGCGCACCTGATTATACTAGCTCTAAAGCGCTATTATCATTTAATATTAGCAGGGGCTAATTGCAATATAATTTGACTTAATCAAGTTTACATTTGTTTGCAGAATGGACTCAGCTGATTCGCAAAATTACAAATATTTATCTGAGTAATTGCTTTGTGGAAGCCATTCTTTGAATTGGTGGTTTCTCAGTGTTGCCGGTAATGAGTTTGTATCTTCCACAACTGATTACATGACAGTATCAACAGCATTTGATTCAACCACTTGACAATCTATGGAATTTTTGATTACAGCTACATAAAAGTAGTGTTGTGAAATTGAGATTTCCGTAACAGGTGCAGGTGCAGTTCAAATGACAGTGATTTGCATAACATTTTATACTGCACAACTCAACAATTAAACAAAATTTGCCTTTTGTTTGAACACTTTGACATTACTTATTAATATGGAGTATATGATACTTTTTCTTACACCCAGACTTTGGTGTCAGATTTACTCCACTGACACATGGCCTCAAACTACAAGGTCAGCAAGGTCAACAAATTTTATCTTTATTTTCATTTCATTTTATCATTTTACCTAAATATAAATGGCACACCTCTAATTTTGAAGAGATTTTGTTGCAAGACTGAACCATCAAGTACATGCATTTTTTTTCTGGACTGAATAAAGCGTACACATAACAATTGTTATATGATAATTATTGCTAGTTTAGGAATTGATCGTAGAAAAATTATAAGGATCAGGAAAGTCTTTTCTAGGACAGTTGATATCTGAAATGGGGATCGAAAAAACAGATACCATGCCAAATTAGCCAGTATCACTGACGGGCTAACATTATAATCAGCAAACACATCTGCTGGTACAATAGCTTCTCACTGCAGTCTGAAACATTAGAAGAATATGCAACAAACAGCCCATTGTACAAAGTATTTCACATGCTCCAGAGCCTCAAAAACTACAAAGACCACAGACAATTCAGACCGATAACAGCAGGTTTGGAAAAGACAGTCCGGTGACTTGAAAGATTCAGTCTTGAAGTCCAACAAGAAACTGTCAGGACAGTCATCCATCATGTGACACCTAACACCATGTCTTGGACGTTCGTGGTAGTGACCTCAAAAACTTTGCAGCTGGTTAGAGGTGTACATCATCAGCAAAAACATATACAAAACAAAGAAAAAAAACCCAAACATCTTTTTTTTTGATACAAACAGGTTACATGTGCTGTAGTGTGCAAAGTCAAAAGAGAATCAGAATCAACATATGCAGTGTTATTTCAGTAATGTGGAAATTTTAAAAATAAAATCTATTTTAGAAATGAAAACACAAAATAAATTGACAAAAGCAAACACTCTATATCTATGTGTATATACACACACGCAAACACACACATATATATACATATATATGTATATATATATATATACATATATATATATGTATATGAAAAAAGAAAATAGAAATGAATTCACTTACTTGGATATCTGAAGTAGAAGTCATTTTCAATATCACTTGATATATTATGAGCTTTTCTGTGCTCTATCCAGTGTGGATTAGACTCTTCATCATAACGAATAAAAACTCCAAACAGGATGATCATGGCTGTTTGCCACACAACGCACACTGCTGGAAGACTGAGGCGAACGTTGGTATTTTTCGTCCGGTCACACAACGCCCTGAAGCTTTGAACGCAGCCCATTGTCTTTCTTTTTGTTTGTTGTATTTTTTTTCTTTCTTCTATAATTTATGAGAGCTGTCGAAGAGCAGTTAAAGCTGTCCTCCACCAAAGTGACACTTTTAAGGCCCTTAACATCCCGAGCACAACTGAAGATGAGTAATGATCATTTGTTTCCCCCAAGGACACACCCATAGTCACTCCCTCCACTGTGGACACTTTACCATTTTGACACAGACCAGTAAACATGAGGCTTTTGAATCCAAACATTTATGAATAATTTAACTTTTTTCAAATATTCTGCACAGGTGTAGATGACAGTACAAGAGGTCAATCAAATTTGAGTATTAAGAAAGGAGGAAATTTGCTTCATAATTTTTACAGCCTGTGGAAAATGAGATTGATAGTTCTAGATATGATGGTTACACAACGATTGCACATCAACCAAGAAATAAAGGGTGTTTATATTTGAATGTGATTGTTGGGAATATATCTTTGAGAGGTTGATTCTATGAGGCATAAACTGTAAATAATGTGTATTTGTGCTGAGGCCCACAAGAGGTTAGAAAGATGCAAGACTGGTTCGACTCAGTCAGCCTTGACTGAAGGTTGGAAGAAGCAACCACTTTTTTCTGTGTTCGTGTGTCTTTCCTCATATATTTATGGTACTAAGTTGTTTCATAATACATTAAATTTCTATCTTTCAATTACAATTACCGTTGAAAGCATTCACACAGTTCAGGATATAACTTTCTATTATTATTATTTTGCGAATTTCATGTCACTATGGGAATATGTGCAACATCTTCTCAATTCCTCGATGTCTAGTACATGCAGAGAAATTGACTGATAACAACTCAGCATCTTACAATGCTTAACGACAATAGACAAAATACACATCACAGTTAAGCGGCTGTGGGACAAACGTTCAGACAAACATTCTCAACAATAAATCACAAGGATTTTTTGTTAAATCCCAGTCTGCATTCAGCTAGTTGTACTCTCAGCAGGCTGGATGTTTCTGCCATCATGACAATCTCATGATATTTCTTAGTTCCGTTTACAAAATGTTTTTAGTTTCGTTGACATTGTGTTGAGTTTTTGCATACATGTGCACAATGTAAATAGTGTGGGTGATCTAGACCAGCCTGTCCTGTTCTTGTAAGACATTTGACGTAGGTCAGTTACATAGCAATTGAGAAAGGGGTCTTTAGTAATGCTGTCTGTCCTCTTTCCTGCTGGAACTATGGTGGCACAAAGGGCAAAAGTGCCTCAAACAAAAATTTGAGCAAAAAAATATATTACCTTACTCTCATCTTATTCTAATTGTCCTTTTTTGGACATCAGGTAATTTACAAGTTTTAAGTAATATTGTTATAAAGTAATATTGAAATGAAAGAAAAAAAAAAGTAAGTCATGTATTTCAAATATTTAATTTATTATATACTCAATATTTTAATATTTAATATCCTGTGCTATACCTCTCAGAAAAATCTGAAAATGATCTCAGGATCACCTTAAGGTTTGTTGGAAGGTCTCATGTCATCTTTAGGAGTGTTTGTTTAAAGCTCAAACAGATGTTAGTTTAAATGAATGAATTATTATTTAAAATAATAATTACTTTTACATGGGGGGGGTGATTTGTATAATTAATACATGGTTGAACATAACAGGAAATAAACAATGTCACCAATTTCTGCAGCTTTCAGACACCAGGGGGTACTTGTAAGACTTGTTATGATACAACAGCTTCAATGTGCAAACTACATTTATATATTATTTGTAATTTTCTGTTTATGTTTCAGAATGAAATCCTACCCTGATTGACTCAATTTTTTTTATTTTTTTTTTGCAGTGGTCATGACGTTCTTCACTGATTGTAAAATTACAGGAACAAACATTTGGCTGTTCAGTTTCTTCTGTAAAAGCCTAAAAGTTCTAAAAAGAAGTTCCCCTGAAATATCCCCTAGGCCATTCAATTTTCAAGGACTCCATTGTTGATGGTCAAGAATTCAGTTGTTTACTTACATAAATCCATCCTTTAGTTAGAAGACCGCAATTTCTCTAGCTGGGGTTCGGTTTCTCCTGTGGGAGTGGCGGCTGCACACACTTTAAATTTATTTTGTTTAGAGTTGTGAGAACCCATCTAAGCATTCTGAGGTGCAGCAAGTGCATGTACCCATTGGTAATAAGTTTTTACCTTGTAAAATTTGTGTGCCAAACTTGTGCTTTTTTGTACCAACTATGTGCCTCTGTACATTTCTTTGAGACCACTTTCTAAGGCTAAGCATCAGATTAATATTCACCTCACCTTGTGTTTGAATCCAGAGAACAAATCAAATATTGACCCAAAGGAGAGAGCTGCGAATCTATCCTAAACACAAAGTGCCTTCACCACAGATAAATGTGAATAATCGTAGAGATCTTATTTGATGTGTTTATGTACAATAGACTACAAAAATGTAATGCCAAAAAACTGGTTTGTATGACTCAGTTAAATCATGTTTCCCCAAAGACATATTTTAACTCAAACAATCCTGTTATTTTTATTTTAACTGGAATTAGTTCAGCTGTGCAAAATAGTACTAACATTAACCAAATAACCATTAACCAAATAAACAGAATTTTGGACAAGAATGTAGGTATTGTTTCATACCTACTGAACAGTTCAAGTGTTAATTTCTGGATTGGCATGATAGAAAAACAGGTAGCGTGTATAGGAATCATATCTCTAGCCTCAAAAATCAATAAATTACCAAATACAACAATGTTAATCTTGCATTATGGCAGTCCCATCACGTGAAAATTTGTTTCATCAAAACAGAATGTAACTGCCAAAGATGTGATTTTGTCCAGGTGAGGAGAGTAAAACCTGCAGGCAGGTGGACAGAAGGGTTACAGCAGTGTTTGTGCACAAGCTAATTATAGTCAGGTCAACTATCTGTTTATCTTTTGAGTTAGCATTGCAACCTTGGGAACACCATCCTGGGAGATGATGAGCTCTTCAGGGACGATGTGGCACTGGTGTCTGAGGAGTCCTTTCATAAAGTCATCTAGAATAAACAGAAAGACTTCAGCAATCATTCACGTCTCAGTCATGTGTAACAGCACAGGCTAGGTTTCAGGCTGGTGTGTGCATGTTCCAGAACTCCAAGGGACTGTCACATTTTTTGGTTAGGTCAACTGCCTGTTATATCTAATAAAAATTGCGAACACCAATCTAACCCACTGACCATTTGCAGGGTAAGAGGTTCGGTATTAATATGAAACTGTCTAAAGCATTCTTCCAGAAATGATTTGTCCTAAATAATATAAATATTACCTCCATCACAAAGGGAAGTTGTGCGCACCTTTCCCAGCTTGTCTTCAATTCATACAAAATGTATGACTAGCTTTGAAACACCAAGAGAAGCTCCGTCTTGCTGCGATCAAGACATGAACAACTAAGAACCAACCAAAGGTCAAAATGAGGGAGTTAAAATGAACGAAACTCATTATAGCAATTTCTGTTGAAATCAAACCAAACTTTGTTTCTACAGTTTTTGGCAAGAAATCAATTTCTGCGCATTAACAAGGGCACTATTTCTGTTTTCGTCTTTTTGAAAACATTGAATCGTGGCTCATTTAGTACTGTTTGATCTACTAAGCCAGTAAGCTGTTTAAAGCCGAACAAATAACAATTAACTATTTTCAAAGATGTTTGACCTTTCAATTTTCAAAGATGTTTGACCTTTAAATCATCGATAAACAAGTGGAAAGTAATATCTATAGTACCTACAGAAGGTACATGGAGCATTTTTACGGCTGGAAAATTTGTTTACCCCGCTCCTCCTTAGAATGCTATTTGCAAAATCACAATATTTTGCAAATAATTGGCCTGCATCTCACATAAACGGAAGCATAATAATAAACATATACTTTTAAAAAAAAAAAACAAATCAGTGGGAGGCTGATGAGACATGTTTTTTTCTGTCCCCTCTCGGTCATATCGCATTTATACCACAAGGGGGAGTAAGAATTTAGTTAGTCGAATCTCAGCCTCTAAAGGTGGATCTATTGTGGCCCGTTTCTCTCTTATGTGCTTATGTACTTTTAAGTGTCTCAAACTGGGA
Organism: Fistularia commersonii; assembly: GCF_037954325.1. NCBI lineage: Eukaryota > Metazoa > Chordata > Actinopteri > Syngnathiformes > Fistulariidae > Fistularia > Fistularia commersonii. Next base: position 7,683,175 of record NC_141300.1, on the reverse strand, counting down.
TGGTTAATGTTTTATCTATTATTAAATTCCTTTGCTCCGCTAAAACTCCTCATCTTTGGGGAAATTTTGATTTGTTATGTGAATACTGCACTATATGAATCAAACCGTAATACACTGCCCCCGAACTGATATTGTACAAGCTCCATCTCAAAAAAACTTTACTGTAAGACCTGATGAACAGACCACAGAATAAAAACCCCTGCCCATGCTGGGACTATCACAATCTCTATAATGTCAAATGGGATTAATATTTGAAACCCTACCACCTCATCCTCATGGGGTTTTCAGTGTTTCCATTGGTGATCATTTATAGACATCTCCACATTCAAGAGTATTATTGTTGTCCAGGAGACAGCAATGTAAGTTGGCAATGTTTTCATTGTAAAAAAAAAAAAAAAAACTTACAGGGGAAAAGCACAGAGGCCTCTAACTTTAATAGATCAAATACATCAGAATCAGAAATACATTATTCACCCTGAAAGAGAAGGAATAAATAATTAGATAACAGAAATAAATAAATAAGATAAAATATTGACTAATGTCAAGAAACATGAATGGGTAAACATTTTTTGAGCGTTAAAAGTTAAAAAAACTATTAACTACACCTGAACATTAACGAAAATTCATATTGTCAATCATTTTGAGGTCTGTATCTTACTTGTACAATAAATACATAATTCAGGACAAATGTATCTATAACTGCATTAAGTGATGTGTTAGTTCCTGTTCCAATCTAATAAAATCTCTTTCCGGAAGAAGATACTTCTGAATGGTATCCATGACATCTTTCTCAGAGGTGAGCTCATAGTCCTTTTCATTTTTAAATGGTAAATGTCCAGCGAGCTCACAGAGCGCAACATTGAAAGCAGACTCTTCTTTGGCACCAAAGCAGGATATTCTGGGCCATACAGCAACCCGCACTCCTTTTCGTGAATGGTGATGACTTTCATTCTGCATGTGAACACAGGGCGGACAGCCCCTGGTCAAGAATAGGTTGTGAGCAATATCAGCAGCCACGAGGTAGTCAGTGACTTGACAGACAGCAGAGGCAACATTCTCCACTTCCTCTGTCTCTGTGTAAAACAAAAATCCTGCAGGAAAATCCATTAAACGGTAAAATCCTTTTTCTGGAAGCAGGGGCTGGACTGGCATACATTCTATCTTGAGCTCCTGGTCCAGGTAATATCCATGTAGATGTAAATGATTGACTGATGCAAAAGCTCCCAGGCTGTTGAAGCCAACACGGAAGCCTGGATGAGCGCTCAGGAACACAGACTCAATACCAGTTTGAATGGCATACTTTGTTAGGATCTGTGGAAAACAACTTGACGGGTCCGGAACGAAGAGACAATGTCCGAACTCCAAAGGGCTGACATTGACCAGCACAACCATCTTGCATGGCTGTGAGCACTTTCCATGACCAGATGGGCTCCCCTCGGTGTCCTTTATCATTTCAAATATGATCTCATCTGGATTGATTTTGTTAAAATTAAACTGCTTGCAGTTGAACTCTTGCTGAATGCTCAGTATCTCCTGAGGCTTTCTTCTCTCTATTCCTCTCATTATATTCAGTTGTGCCACAAAGCCACGTGAGCCCGGCAAAACACGTGTTCGCAAATTACTCAGATGGTAGCGGAAGAGTCCCCTCTCCATCCTGTCTGTCCAGCCAGCTTGGATGGTGAGGTCAAACGCTGTTGATGGTGATGCCAATTGGGCACTGTTACTTGCTGCACAACAAACATCTGTGATAAAGTCCTGACTGCTGTATACAAACTGGCATGGCATGTCTGGACCTGATGTTGAACTGTGAGAGACATGATAATGAAGGTCATGGTTATAGTTCAACCTACTAAATCAACACACATACAGCCAAGGTACAATTAGAGAAACAGGATTGCTAAGTGGTGATGGAAATTTTTAGTTTACCTAAATAAAAGCGCGGAACAAGAAAGCAAAGCAGAAAGAAAAATACCAATTAGGGAAGTATATATGCATGTGAGTCAAAGGCAAATTCGGAATATTTTGGCAAGCTGGAGTTCAGCAAAGTAACAATCGGAGTCATGGATAACTTGCTCTAAGGATTATGCTCTTTATTTCAACAGTCATCAAACAGGGGAAACCTGGGGGGGGGGGGGGGGGGAACTCTTTCTGAGCGTTAACAGTTAGAAAGAGGGTGCAACCCCATGTTACCACAACTAACGGTGCAGGTTCGTGTCACACATCAAACACAACATTGTACAGCTATTCAGCAATGGAGTTCCCTAACACAGAACCACGAGAAGCTCCCAACAGTCATCATCACTCGCAAAGGATTCTAGGGTTCCATTGGTTCGTCTCCCCGCCACACACTACAATAGTAAAGCCCTGGTTTGGCTCCAAATATTTCATTAGATTAATAATGTAGATATGACTTTTGAATCCGGTAGGTTGATATTTTTTTAAAATATTGTACTAAATAAATCAACACCAAATCACTCTGTGGAGCTGATCAATAAAAAAGGCAATTAAGGGACAGAAGAAAATTTGTACAAAAATCTGTTTTACAGACAATGTCTTTCATCTCTGATTATGTGAGAAGTATTGGATCATTTGGAGCTTTATGAAACGTTAGGGGAAAATATTTGATCGACCAGCTGTAACCCATGAACACCAGCTAGTTGGTGTAATTTAAATGGTAATGTGTTGATTTGTAAAAATGGCTGAATGTGTTGAAACTCTTATAATTAAAACAGTGTTAAAATCAAACACGTTGAATAAGTAACTTGGTCAATAATAAATCTCTTATTGAGGTACAGTGTTTTTGAAAATGTACCGTTTTCCTGCAAGGCTCGTGGGTCTTCACTCATTCTGAGTGGACGGCGAAGTCATGGGCTCCAACGGTTAGTAAAACAGGCAGCCATGAGTTGATGAATGGAATCCTCGTTGTAAACACGTCAAATTCAAATATGCCAACTTACCAGGTTGTCATGTTCAAGTGACTCCAGTTATCAATGCTCTCAGCTCACTGACATTCTCTAACCATCGACTAAGCTGAGTTTCCCTCTCATTTTCGGACACCTCAAACCCGGACAAGCTAACTTGAGGCCACGGAACAACGTGGAAGCGGGTTCTTCCTCCTTAGACTCTACGTACTTCCGGTTGTATATTTCAAAATAAGACTTCCCTGTACTTTTGCTCACTATATACTTCTTTATTACGTTGAGATTAAACTGAATTTGCAAAACTTCTTTACAAATTGAAATATATTCATCACGAAAACGATCAAACAGAGTATAGAGTAAAATAACAAAGTTTCAAGATAGTAAAACATTGTACAGTAAAAGAAGATGAATAAAGAATAACCCAACTTTATAACACATATCAACAATAAAAGCCTCATGATATTAAGGGGGAGCAACTGTGGTTATTCAAAGCTATAATGTTCAGGCCCCACTAACATTGAAAGCATGAACGGCTGTCCAATCCCCCTTCGTGTTATTTTGGTCGCAGCATGCTTTTGGAGATAAAGCGGGCTGAGATTGACAAGGCCGAATAGGTCTCTCTTGCAACACAGCTGCTGCTTGTATTAGTCGGACCTTTAAATTAAATTCTGCTGCGCAGAAATCCAGGACACATAAAGCAATGGAAGAAAGTAACAAGGTAAGTACAAACTCAGTATTTGACCTAACCAGAATCTCTCTCAACTACGCAGATAAAACTCCTTGTCAAGGTTTTTTTTTTCTTAAAAATTGATTTAAGCATGAATGTTTGTGAGAGTGATGATATTAATTGAACTGTATGTCACCACAACTCAGAGGCTGGACCAATATTTCTAGCTTAACAATTTATATTACTATCACACTTGACTGTATACTATTCATATTATTAGATTGACTTTGACCGATGTTATCAACTTTAAAACACTAACATTAGAGACAATAGAAGACACGCTGCTTTAATTGAAACAAGTGTCGCTGGGTTTCAATGATTTGCTGTCTTTTCCAATCAATTAAACAACAGCATGACTAGAGAATGAATATGAAAGATTTGACTGTGAGGGAGTGTATGATTTCACACTGACTCATTTCTGTTTTGTAGAGGGGACATGGTGCTGAAGATAGATCTCAGAGTCAAACGGCAAATTCTCTTGTTGAGCTCACAGCAAAGGATTTCCAGCAATCCACCTCCCTCATTGTTCAAGGTATGCAAAGGGCTATGAAGAGTTTTCTGTGAAACTGAGGTACAATTAATGTATAATTTTCAAGGAGTAAAGATTTGTCAAAAAATCATCAATTCACAATTTGATAGCGTATGGCTTTTATTGACTTTTGTCTTTATTGAATGTTTTCAGGTCAGCCTGAAAATTCTGTTCACAAGAGCAGTGACAACCCCTCAGATCAACCTGGTCCTGCGACCAGTAAGGAAAACACTTTAAAACCGCACCTGCAGATAACCTTTAACACATTCACTGTCAAGAATGGTGAAGATCTGAAAGTAGAGATCCCAGTGGCTGGTCAACCAACACCAAAGATTGAATGGAAAAGAGATGGCCAGGTAGTCAAAGAAACATCCAGGCTACAGATTTCAACAAAATCAACATTAACACTTCTTTACATCAGACATGCTGCCAGGGAGCACGCTGGTAAATACTCTGTCACAGCAAGCAACAGTACTGGAAATTATACAGAAGAAATTAACGTGGTTGTTCTTGAGAAGCCTGATCCACCTATAGGGCCTGTTAGGATTGATGAAATCAGTTCTGACTACATTACCATCTCTTGGGAGCCACCACAGTACACAGGTGGCTGCCAACTTGACAACTACATAGTCGAGAAACGTGAAACTACAAGTACAGAGTGGCAGACTGTGTCAGCAACAACAGTGCGAACCACTATCAAAGTCAGCAGGCTGAAGACAGGCAGAGAATACCAATTCAGAGTGTTTGCAGAAAATAGGTATGGGAAGAGTACCTCAATTACATCTCAAATTGTAACAGTACAGTATCCATTCAGTGTGCCCAATGCTCCCGGCACACCCACTGTATCCACAGTGACTAAGTACAGCATGTTGGTTGAATGGGAACCTCCACTGAAAGATGGAGGCAGCCCCATCATTGGCTATCACCTTGAACGCAAAGAGAGAAACAGCATTTTGTGGACCAAGTTGAACAAACTTGTTATATCGGCCACTCGCTTCAAAACAAATGGACTGGAGGAGGGCATTGAATATGAATTTAGAGTCTTTGCTGAGAATATCGCTGGACTTGGCCCGTCCAGCAAGATATCGGAATGTTATGTGGCAAGAGATCAATGTGATCCACCCGGTAAACCTCAAGCTGTTGTTATTACAAGGGAGAATATCACCCTTAAATGGGAAGCACCCCAATACGATGGTGGCAGCACAATCACAGGCTATGTTGTTGAAAAGAAAGAGCTTCCAGATGGCAGATGGATGAAAGCAAACTTCACAAATGTTATTGAAACTGAGTTCACAATTACAGATCTTACAGGAGGTCAAAGTTATGAGTTCAGAGTAACTGCCAAGAATGGTGCAGGTGTATGGAGCTTACCCTCAGAAAGTATTATTGTAATAGCTCAGGATGTTATTGAAAAACCCACAGCCTTCATTGACCCAAAGTTCAAGAGTTGTACTATTGTTCAGGCAGGTGAAACATTCACGATTGATGCCGAATACTTTGGAAAACCCCTCCCTGAGGTACGGTGGTTTAAAGATGGTCGGGAAATTGACAAAATTACACCGAGAATGGATGTTAAAATCACGCTCACCTGTACAACTCTGACAGTCAGGGACTGTGCACGAGCAGATGGAGGACACTTTGTCTTGAGTCTCACTAACATGGGTGGAAATATATCTGTCCCGTTTGATGTGAAGGTCCTAGATAAACCTGGACCACCTGATGGACCACTTAGGGTGAAAGTTGTCACTGCAGAAAAGTGTAACCTTCACTGGAATCCCCCTTTAAAAGATGGTGGTGCCAGTGTTTCCCACTACATCATTGAAAAAAGGGAGACCAATCGTGTTACGTGGACTGGAGTTGAATCTAATGTTGAAGCTGTCAGTTACAAAGTAACCAAATTGGTCCCTGGCAGAGAATATATCTTCAGAATTGCTGCTGTAAATAAGTTTGGTGTTGGAGAGTTTCTGGAATCGGACCCTTTCATAGCACAAAACCCTTTTTCAACACCAAGTGCACCATCTACACCTGTAGTCAGTGCTGTGACTGGAGACTCTATTATGCTAACATGGGAAAGGCCTGACACAGATGGGGGCTCAGAGATTGAAGGCTATATCTTGGAGAAACGGGACAAGGAGGGTGTCAGGTGGACTAAATGCAACAAGAGAAGACTGAATGACCTGCGCTTTCGATGCACAGGGCTCATTGAGGGACATTACTATCAGTTTCGAGTGTCAGCAGAAAATGCTGCTGGTCTGGGCGTGCCAAGTGAAGTCAGTGATTATGTAAAAGTCTGTGAAGCTTCTTACCCCCCTGGTCCTCCAACCAACCCCAAAGTAACAGACTATTCCAGCAGTTCAGTGTCTCTGACCTGGTCAAGACCAATCTATGATGGTGGAGCTGCTATCACTGGATTTGTGGTTGAGATGAAAGAGGCAGCTGAGGGTGAGTGGATACAGTGTACACCAAACACGGAGGAAACAAAGTTTATTGTGATGAGACTGAAAGAAAATGTAGAGTACAGTTTTCGCATACGTGCAATGAATATCAATGGGGTTGGAGAACATGTGGACCTTCCTCAATCTGTAATAGCAGCAGAGAAGTTGGAGTCACCTGAGATTGAGCTTGAGACTGCTTTAAGAAAGATGGTTAGTGTTCGAGTTTGTTCAACATTACGTCTCTTTGTCGCCATCAGAGGAAGGCCACAACCAGAGATCAAATGGTCAAAGGAAGGTGGTGTCCTTAGCGAGCATACTCAGATTGAGGTGACAAGCTCTCATACAGAGTTATTGATTGAGAACGTCAATAGAAATGACACAGGGAAGTATGTGCTGACTGCTGAGAACTGCAAAGGCTCCAAAACAGCATTTATTAATGTCCAAGTATTAGATACGCCCAGTGCACCAACAAACCTCGTGGTGAGGGATGTACACAGAGACTCAGTGCACATCTCCTGGGGGCCTCCTGTTATTGATGGTGGGGCTAAAATTTCCCACTACATCATAGAAAAGCGGGAGGAAGCAAGGAAGGCATTCTCCAGTGTCTGTAGCAACTGTGTAAGGAACTCACACAAGATTGACGGCCTACAGGAAGGAGGCTTTTATTACTTCCGTGTCCTGGCTGTGAATGAGTTTGGAACTGGATTGCCAGCAGAGACAAGTGAGGCAGTTAAAGTGTCTGAGATTCCTCTACCTCCTGGGAAAATCACAGTCAGTGACGTTAGTCGTGACAGTGTGAGGATATCATGGGAGAAGCCAGACCATGATGGAGGAAGTAAAATTATATATTATATAGTAGAAATGCAGGTGATGGGAGATGACAAATGGACAATGTGTTCTGAGAATAAAGCACCAGAAACACTTGTTAGTGGACTGACAAATGGAAAGGACTATTACTTCAGAGTTATTGCAGTGAATGAAAAGGGAAGGAGTGAACCAAAGTTACTTGCGGCACCGGTTTCTATAAAGGACTCAAGTGCTGAACCCATTATTAATTTGCTGTCCAACACATTCACTGTGAAGGCAGGCAATGATTTAAAGATTGATGTTCCGTATAATGGTGTACCACAGCCAGTAGTAACTTGGAAAAAAGATGGTAACATGCTCAGAGAGACAAGCAGGGTAAACGTAAACACATCTGATACATTGTCTCAGCTCACCATCAGAGATGCGTCAAGGTTAGATGTTGGTATTTATCTGATGACTGTGACCAACTCGGTCGGTACTACATCTGCTGAAATGCTGGTGAATGTTTTTGAAAGACCCGGGCCACCATGTGACCTCAGTGTGGATGAAGTGAGTGCAGATTTTGTGTCTCTCATGTGGCAGCCTCCGCATTTCACTGGAGGATGTCAAATCAGTAATTATGTTGTCGAGAAAAGAGATACGGGGAGCACTATATGGCAGACCGTGTCGGCAACAGTTGCTAGAAATTCAATCAAAATTCCCCGTCTTACGCAGGGCTTGGAGTATCAGTTTCGCATTGCCGCAGAGAACCGCTATGGCAAAAGCCTCTTTGTTGAATCTGAGCCGGTGGTTGCTCAGTTTCCCTTTAAGGCCCCCAGTCCACCATCAAACCTCTGTGTTGTGAGCGTCTCAAAGTCCATGATGGAGCTTGAATGGAGCAAACCAGACAATGACGGAGGCAGCCCTATTACTGGTTATCATATTGAATGCAAAGATCAAAGTAGTATTCTGTGGACAAAGTTAAACAGAAGTCCAGTGACCGATAACAGATTCAAAGTTACAACTATTGAAGAAGGCCTCATTTATGAGTTCCGAGTCAGTGCTGAGAATTTAGCCGGTGTCGGACCCTGCAGTAAACCCTCTGTGCCTGCAGCAGCAAGAGACCAATGTGATCCACCGCACAACCTAAAAGTCACTAATATTACTAATACCTCTGTTTCCCTCTCCTGGGACAAACCAGAATATGATGGGGGGGCTAAAATAACTGGTTACATAGTTGAACGTAAAGAACTACCTGATAGTTGCTGGCTTAAGTGTAATTTCACCAACTTGCTTGACACCTTTTTAGAGATAACTGGGCTTACAGAAGGTAACGAATATGATTTCAGAGTTATTGCAAAAAATGCAGCTGAGCTTTTTAGTGCGCCCTCTGAAACCACTGGACCTGTCACATTGCAGCATGATGTGGAGCCACCAACAATTATCTTGAAGGAAAAATTCAGACAGATGATTGTTGTTAAAGTTGGAGAACTCCTCAGAATAGACGCTGAGATCTCTGGCCGTCCGAATCCTACAGTCTTGTGGTCGAAGAATGGCAGAGCTATTGGCTCAAAGGGACGGGTTAATATCACTGCAACAAAGACACACACATCTCTGATTATCAAAGACAGTGTAAGGAAAGACTCTGGGCAATACATGCTGACCCTTCAGAGCACATGTGGGACTACATCTAAAGCTGTGACTTGCAAGGTACTGGACAGGCCCGGCCCACCAGCTGGACCACTAGAGGTGTCTGGACTCTCTGCAGAAAAATGTACCCTGTCATGGGGACCCCCTCAGGAGAGTGGTGGTGCCGAAATCATGTATTACATTGTAGAGAAGTGTGAAACCAGCCGTGTATTATGGACTCTTGTATACGGTGACCTGATGGCAACTACTTGCAAAATAACCAAGTTGCTCAGAGGGAATGAATACCTCTTCAGGGTGAGAGCAGTCAACAAATATGGGGATGGAGAGACTTTGGAAAGTGAGCCCATCAAGGCAACAGATCCCTTTACCATCCCATCGGCTCCAACTGATGTTGAAGTCACAAGCGCAACTTCTGAAACAATGACTATCTGCTGGAAGAGACCCATATCTGATGGAGGCAGCCGCATCAGTGGTTACATTATTGAGAAGAGGGAGAAACAGGGTATTCGTTGGATACGTGTGAACAAGAAGCCAGTGTATGACCTGAGAGTAAAAGCCTCCAGCCTCCATGGGGAATGTGAATATGAGTTCAGAGTCTTTGCTGAGAATGCCGCTGGGCTTAGTGAACCCAGTATCCCATCTCCTCTAACCATGGCAGAAGATCCAAAATTTTTGCCTTCCCCTCCAGCAAAGCCCCGGATTATAAATTCATCCAAGTCCTCGATCACTCTTTCTTGGAACAAGCCACTCTTTGATGGTGGCACAGTGGTCACTCACTACAGAGTTGACTTTAAAAAAACAGCAGACGAAGTCTGGGATGTCGCTCTCCGTAACACAGATAAAACAGAATGTACAGTGACGGGACTCGCAGCAGGAGCAGAATATGTTTTTGTTGTGAGATCTGTTAATAAGATGGGTATCAGTGAGCCAAGTCCTGAAACAGACCCTCAAATGGCTATCGAAAGAGAGGAGGAACCCAGGTTTGACATTAACAGTGAGATGAAAAAGACTCTTCTTGTTAAAAGTGGCACCTCCTTCACTTTGACTGTGCCTTTCACAGGCAAACCAGGTCCCAGTGTCACATGGGAAAAAGTGGATGTAGATCTGAGGGTCAGAGGAATGATAAATACAACCAGCTCTGTCACCTCCATCACAGTGGAACATGCAACACGTGATGACTCAGGCAAATATACGGTCAAACTGCAAAATGAAGTGGGGAATGCCTCTTTGACTCTCAGTGTGAGAGTCCTGGATTCACCTGGTCCTCCTAGCCTGGTGGCCGTTAAAGATGTCACCAAGAACTCAGCCACTGTTACTTGGGACATCCCTGAGAATGAAGGAGGATCGTCTGTCAAGAACTACCTGGTAGACATTCGGGACATCACCAGAAAAGGGTGGACAAGACTCACAGACAAATGTCGCAGATTGTCTTACAAGGTGTCTGACTTGGAGGAAGGTGGGATCTACTTCTTCAGGGTCACTGGGGAAAATGAGCACGGCATTGGTGTCCCTGCTGAAACGAAGGAAGGAACAAAAATGACAGGTATGACCTGAAAGTATCACATTCTATTTCACATTCTGAAATAAATTAGTTAAAAAATATTATATGACGGAAATGAAGGAAAAAATGTCTACAGATAGGAAGCCATAAGAGAGATTATTCAACACAACCATCTAAATTGAGAATTATCCTTGCGACTAAACAAAAATAATTACCATTTATCTTTTTTTAATTTCAGATCCTACCGACTGGGAGAATAATCCAGGAGCTTAGGTCATTGTTTCCAGCCCTCAATTTGTTTGTTGTCTTTTTTTTTTATTTAAATCCTTTGATTGTTTGTCGTTGTTGTTTTTTTAAAATTACAATAAAATTCTATTCTGTATTCTATTCTATTCTAAGATCTAGTCCTACATTCGAATTTGCTCAGATTTAATTTGATTTTATTTATCTTTTCAACTGTCCCACTACTTAAGTCCATTAAATCCTTTTGTAGTTGTGAATTGTAGTAGTTGTGTATTGATACACCAAAGCTTTTTTGGAGATACATGCCATTTACCTGAATTTTATTTCCACGAAAAAAGTACTGTGTTTGCTTGTTTCTCTTTCAAATGAGTAAAAGTCTGGAGTGTACATTTAAACCATAATAGAAAATGAAGCAGATGAATAAATGTGATAGTGCTTTACTTTGGCAGCTGTGTGAAAGAACGCCTCGCAAATGGCATCACATATAAAGAAAAACAAACAAAGCTCTTTGGACGGGTAGAATCTGTTTGTAAACACGGGCCACAGTGGAAGCTATTAATGTTTACGTGTCATCTGCCGGCTTTTATCAAGACAACAGCTGTTCAAGCAAAAGTGTCAACAAGGAAACAGAGGCCCCACCGGCTGGACTCAGGAAGCAGGACGCGTCCATCCGTAGAACCCGGATGTAATTTCTGAAACGCAACTAGTTTCCTGGTACGCGGTCGAGAGAAGTGTTTACAAATCGCATTTCCAGCCATAAAATCGCAAGATGGGAGCAACAGCGAGTCAACTCGGAAAGGATTTGCTCTCGGAATACCAGGTAAGGTATTTATACAAGATATAACGATACGATCGATAACATTTCCGGAGAAGGAAAAATTTGAGAACTTTTTTTTTTTTTTTATTATGCTCCTTCAAACCGAGGGTGGGGTAGTAAGTTAGCCGTTGTAGCTTAACTTTAAAACAATTATCAACACTTTGTCATCTAAAGTAGAGTTCAATTTACTGGCATTTTATATTCAGACATTATTTCCCTGTTCGATTCTCATAACTTTAGTGAACCACGTTTCCTCACAGCAGCTGTCAACCAAGGTTCGGTGACGGCTGAAGCTAACGTTGAGGAGAACGTTAGATGTTGCAAAAATGAAGTGGAGGTTATAGAATATTTTCTTTTCTGGGTTTACTTATGTCTTTTAACTCTAAAAGTATCTATTTTTATTTTCTAGGAGCTGACTTTTTTGACAAAACAAGAAATCCTTCTGTAAGTGACCACATGCAACAGTTGTAAAGAACTAAGCCAACAAGGTTACGTTCCCAGGCTTAATGAGGTGTGTTTAATTGGTTATATTTTCGAGTAAATAAATAACGATTTGGTTTATTTTAAGTGCTCATAAGAGATTCTCCGAGCTCCTCACCAAAGAGGAGAAAGACCTTCCAAATACAAGGGTGTCAATGGAGAGGATTCTGACCCTGCCGGAGCTGAAGGTGATAATTTACAGCACCAAGTGTAAATTGTGCTTTTAATTTGTTAATAACTAATGACTAATGACTAATGTTAATGGCAAAATAGAGGGATTTAAACAGTTGTTTCCCTATCTTTGACTGAAAAGGTACATCCAATCTTGATCAGTTCCACTGACCTTTGGTCTTCCTGTCAAAGTCCAATCCTTTCAGAAAAAGAATCTGCCATGTGTTCTCAACATCAGAACAGAAAGATGGAAGCCTCACATTTGAGGACTTCCTGGATCTTTTGAGCGCCTTCAGTGACTCAGCTACTCTGGAAATCAAATCTCACTATGCATTTCGTATATTCGGTAAGTGAACCTGTAATAATATTATTTTCTTAATGCATTTGGGAAAAAAAAGCTCAGCTGAATTTAAGCGATTTACACATTTTCAGACTTTGATGATGATGGAACTCTTGATGGTGGTGATCTGGAGAAGCTGGTTAACTGCCTGACAGGCGAGACAGATGACACAAGACTAACCCCTGATGAAATGAGACAGCTCATCAACAATGTGAGTGAGCTGAGCTTCTCCTCTTCAGAGATCAAATCAGCATTGTGGCCACTGGTGCCAAATGTCAATGGATGTTTTCCCCTCCATGTTGTTTAGATTCTTGACGAGTCAGATATTGATAAGGACGGAACTGTAAACCTCTCTGAGTTTCAGCATGTCATTTCAAGGTCACCTGATTTTGTCAGGTAAGCAGAAGAGTGAAAACTGTTTCAAAAACCAAAAATATATGCGATTCCACTAAAACTATTGTATTTACTGCTATAAATTTCTCCGCAGTTCATTCAAGATTGTGCTGTGAAGACTTGCACTGGAATTTGTTAAACTCATCATGTCATTACTGTGCTTATTTTTCACTTTGAAAAATCTTTCATGTCACCTTAAATTATATGCTGATTTCACGACATTGTTTTTATATTTGAAGTGTGGAGTCTCTGATATTTGTTTTGTTCTTTGTATACACCCGTAAAGAGGAGTTTGGTACAATTTACCAGACTTCTGTTTTATACCAAAAACAACATCATAACACAGAAATTTTGATAATTTATTCAACGTCCATTTGGTGGAAAAGCTGCACATCCCAGCAAGAAGAACAAAGGTAATAATGAACTTTTATCTGGAATCCTATACTGATTAAGAGGATGGCACTTCCTCTGCAACAGCTGCAACAAAGGTATTCCATGTGCCACATACCACATCCACAACACACATCTTTTGCTCCCTGAAGAACTCTACCCGCTGTGGCTCATCTGTTAACAAAGTCTGGTATCCAAGCTGACCGTATTCACCTTAAAAGATCATAGGAGACAAAGGAGACGCAGCAGAGGAGTTCATAACATATCTTAATTATGTATTACAATGTAAATATGAACATTTTGAACAAACAATGCTAGGTTTGTGAAAGGATGAAGCTAATCCAAAAAATAAACTTCCCAATTTCCTGATTGAGCTCAAGACTAATTGTCTGTGTGGTGTCTCATTCAAACTTACCCCAGCCCCAAGTATAGAGGTCACCTGTGGCTAAAAAAACAAAACAAAAACGTTAATAAGGATGACACAGAATAATGAATTTGTGAAAAATTAGGATATGCATCACTGCACACTACAAGCAGAAATGCCTTACTGGTAACTGCAGCTGTGTGCCTCGAGCCACAACCGACTGCTTTAACGTCACATGACGGAGCGATGTCCAGTAGTGCAGGAAAGGCTTGAATGGATATAAACACTTCTTTTTGTCTCTCCTCCTCTGTCGGGTCTTCAGATGAAGATGTATTGATATCTTGTGACAATTTAAGAAAACTCATTGTGAGACTTTATATCACTTTTATCCCGTGCAATGTGTTTTTACAGATTGTACAGCTGAATGTCAAATCCTCACAGTATATGATGTACACTAGTTGACAAGCAATTTTCACTCATTTGATTGTGTGAATACCGTTCTTTTATGGTGTAATATTCAGATTGTCAAGGCAATCCTATGTCACATAAACTTAAACCCTCCAAGATGAAACCACTGACAATGGCAATTTCATTTGTTAATGGACAATTAACTGCATGTCTTTTTTCATATAAAAAAATCTAGTATTTCCCCCCAAACACACAAATAAATTTTAAATATAAGTTCAAAATCAAACATAAAGAGACAGGAAAACCATTAGTGTGTGTTTTTTTTTTTTTTTTTTTTTGATATGACATGATTTTTTTTACCTTCATCCTTACTATTTGCAAGTGTTGTCTAAAGTAAACCAAGTTGCTCTCTTGTTTTTACAAAACCATATTTCCTATTAAAAAAGCAAGACAAACGAGAGAAATCAGTATCCCATTGGCTTGATGCTTTTACAGGACCAAGAATGTTTACCCAACCTGCTTGTCTGCTCGGTTGCTGCAGTTGTTTCCTCACTGCTTGTGATGGAAGGCCGAGCTGACCACTCTCATTCCAGCCCCAAACATAAAGGTCACCCCCATCTATAAGAAATTCACAAGTTTTTCAGTCTCTTTTTGAGTACCCACTCTCACAGAACAGTCTGTGTGTTACTTACCACTGACACACACAGTGTGCCATCCTCCTGTAGCAACGCAGCTCATACGCAACCCCCAAAGCGCCTCCACTGCCCGGGGTTCCTCTTCTGATGTGAGGCCTCCGTGCCCCAACTGACCGTGACTGTTGATTTTAAAAAAGGATGAAGATTATTTTGCATAACAGTTGTGATGGCCAACAATGGCAGATGTTGTGAGCCGTACCTGCCCAGTCCCCAGGTGTACACTGCTCCTGTGGCGCTGAGGAGGACAGCATGCTCTGGGCCCAGGGCTAGACTCTTGGCTTTCAGGTGTGGAGACAGAGAGTGATAGAAGGGAGGTTTTGAGGCAATGTAACCCCCTGGAACCAACGGCAGATGAAGAGATGTACCTGGGAGGCAGTGAAAAGTCTACTAACAAACTTTCCATCACAACAAAGTTGTGAAAAAAGACTGGAAAAGACTTTGTACCAGAGTTCTCGAACTGGAATTTTAGCTCCATGGACCACGAAGGAGCCTTACTCTCTTTCTCCAAGTCCCAGGACTCAACTCTGTCAGGAAAAGCGAGGATTAAGTGTGATTCCCCGATGAGGGTGTCCGTGCAGCCGCGGCTGCTCGACACGCACACGCCACATCCGGGACGCAAGGTGGACGCGCCGAAACCCGCGAGGCACACACAGCTGGCATCTGGAAGAGAAGCACCAAGGAAGGACTTCAAGAGAGAGCAACAAAACGCGCAATCCCGATTCTGCGTGTTTTCAAATGAAGAGTCGCTTCGTCTCTTACCATCCAAATGCAAAGTCGCTCTTCGGCTCCAGCCCGCTTTGACGTAACTGGTCCTCTTGACTTCACTTCCGTCAACATGACGGCTTAACTCCGTTGGATCGGTCACTTTGAATGTCTCCACGCGTTCATGTCCACAGACCGGCGTCTCACTCGTGTTTATTTGTCCAAAGGCATTGAAGCCAAATCCGAACCATTTCATCGGGACTGACGGAAACTCGCTCCCCGCAGTTGTGCTCAACGATTGAATGCTCGCAACAGCGTCAGTGGTGCGCATGCGCAGATGTTCCACCAGAGCTCATCACCCTTGTTTTTGAGTGCAATATGTTTTCAAAGTGATTAGTATTGTATATATTGTTGCATTTTAGTTAGAGACACTCGGTTGACGGAAAAGCGTCTGTTTAATGAGCAGTAGGTGTTGCTGGCCACAGGCACGCCACACGAGCCTGCAATATAAAGAACTATTCCCGCTTAATTCCAGGTAAAAAAAAAAAGTAATTGCAGCCCCAGATCATTCCCAGTAAACTCAAAATCACACAGAAAACAAGCATCAACATAAACCCCAACATTTATGACACACTACGTCATTCTTGTTGACTGATCAGCTTCTTGAGGTTTTTTTTCCCGTGCTATTTTTTTAATAAAGTTATACCAAAAAACGTCCTCACTTCCTTTCGAGGTTCAGATTGACAATGAAATCTAGATGTTTTGGTTACGTTCAGTCGTTTTCCAAGAATTATTAATTCATATTTCCTCCTAAGTTAAGCACAGCATTCACTTGGCTTTCTATAAAGGTAAAGCTAAAATTGAAAGTAAAAATATTACCACACACACATACATATATATAGTAAGAAGAGAATTATGGTCCTCAGAATCATAGCATGCACTTTACTCCTGTGGATAGTTATAACATGCAATTTCAAACACTCAAAATGTCCATTCAGCTATTTTCTTTTTTTCAATCAGCCATTACTGGACAGCAGATTTAAAATCAAGATTAGTATAGCAAAACTACGTGCACAGATTTCTGCATAGTATAATTCATGTGCTTCACACATCACCAAGTACAAATATGTTTTTGTTTGATATTTCTGTATTCGTGTACTGGAGACAAAAACAGTTGAGATTAGAAATCTGGCCAGTGATATTAATAGAATTCAAATAACTCTGTGCATGAAATATTTGTGAAAAAATATAAAAATGTAGTGTGGAAAATGAGCAATATATATTTTGAATAATGTGATGACTTGAACATTCTGAGACCAAATACTGAAAAGAATACGGAATGACAACAGGCGCTTCATTGGTTACAAACATGTTCAAGTTGAGCTTGAACATGCTAAATTAAAAGGATAAATACAATCAGTGGAAAAAAGTTGAAACAATAAAAGTATTTTTTGCATCATTAAATATCTGCTGGTTTTCTTTCTATAGCTTTCCTCCACAATTCTCTTTTCTTGGTCACTGTTTTGGTCTGGGTGAAGACAAGTACACCTCGAATCACCTGGACCAAAACTAACATTCAACAAAGGTGAAATTACATCACTGGTCCGACTCGAAATTGCTTGCGGGGCTACCTGATTGCATCAATGCAAGTCCACATATTCCAGGTATTATCATGGTTCTGTTCCTTCTACCCTTTCTCTCTTGTCTCTGCTCTTGATGATCCCATAGTTTACAGCTTTGTCTAAGCAGCTCTGAGCTATCTTCATGACTGGCTCAGTTGTTCCCTCTCCAACCCTCGTCATGACAGAAAGAATCTCGAGAACTTCACTTTCAATCAGTGTTTCTGCCAGTTTCTTCTCTGCCTGTATCATGTTGTGGACAATGACCACTCCACGATGACGCAAGTCAGGTATTTCGCTGAGCAGCAAAGCCTGCAGGATCTCCAGCCAGTGGGTTGTCTAAGAACAACAGAAAAGTGTGGGTTCCAACATAGAGTTGATAATCGTTTGCAAGACAAAAGGGAGTCGGTAAAGAAGGTAACCAGATATCTGCTGGTGTCATTTGCTTACTGCTTCAGGGATACGGGCACAGATCTCGGGTTGCTCAGCAGTCAACATGGCCAGGGTTCCTGCAGCAGCTTTTCGCAGCCTTTCATCCTCCTCTCCGCTGTACAGTACAAGCAGCTTCAGGCGATCATTTCCTGTGGCAAGGAACAGCTTTTGCACCTGAGGACATAAGTGGTGTGCTTTTAGTCACCTTTCAAAAAAATTTGTAGTGTTAAGGTTCTCATGGATACATTACATCTTACCTCTATGCTCAGGATTAAATTACACATGCATTCTGTGGCAGATGCTCGAACAAGGTCATGCTCTTCAAACATATAGCCTTCAATTTTTGGTATGGCCTTCTCCTTTATGATCTTTTGTCTGTTGAACAGAAACATCAAGGGGAAACCCAAATGTCAGAACACAAATACATCATTAGAGGAGGAGAAGACTGAACTGAAAATAATATGGTTATATCTTGGTGTAATAATAGAAGAGATACTTCAAAAAAGGTCTGTGCACTGTTACCTTGTAACATACATAAAGTATTCATGATAAGGCATATGTATAAAGAAAGTGTTTGACCTCAAAGACTTGCGTCTTGACTTTGAAAAGGATGTTTTAGGACAAAAGTGCTTGCTGTCAGGGAGAAAAGATAGGACTTGAGCTCTCCGGTAAAGATTATAAATCTTGAGTAGGTATATTTCTATATTGCGAGTTCGTCAAAAAGATACCAGTTAAATAACCACATTTATCTAAATGGTGAAGCACAGAGACAAGCTTAAACTTTCAATTTAAAAGCAGGCACAGGCTAAGGCTGTGAGTAAAGTAATTATATTTCAATCCAACGGAAGCCAAGTGTAGGCATTCTGTGGGGAGACCTCCCCCTTGTGGCCAACCTGAGTCTCTCACTGATGCCTGCCAAGTTGGTCAAGGCCATAAGTGCCTCAAAGTTCTGCAGCAGGGAGCATTCAAGATTTAGAAGGTTGACGAGAGGGCGCACAACCTCATAGACCTGATGAGAAAATCAAAAGATAGATTAACAAAAGAAAATGCATTTTAATTCTTTGAAGTTGAATGAGTTACTGTGTGTTTTCGCACCCTTTCTCCAGGGAAAGCAATCTCGGGATTAGATGTGATAGTTATTTTTGACAGAGCTTGTGCTGCTTTGATTTTTCCAACATCTGTGTTATCAGATGCCAGTGGGATCAGCGCCTGAGGAGCAAAGCAATTAACACAGAGAATGTGAACTACAGGCATGCTATCAAGGCTAGAGGCTAACATGAGTATATGTGGGTCCCCTACTTTTCCTCCACCCTGGGCTACTACTGTGCCTCTGTCTTCTTGTCGCTCCACCAATGCCAAAAATACTCTGTCAAAATGTAAGCAATTCATTAGTAAACATTTGGTAAATTTTAAAACGAACAATGTTTAAAAAAAATAAATAAACAAACCAATCAATCAAGCTACCTTGCAATACACTCCCTACAGGCTTCTGTGAGAGCCGGACTCTCCTGTTTCACCATACACACCAGTGCAGAAACTACACCAGCCTCCAACAACTTTATCAGCCTTTTTTCCACATAAGAAGGCGCATCCTAAAACAGAATGACTCCAGGTTCAAGTCTGTTAAATACACATTTAGCATAATCTATGCTATAATTACACAATTGAATATTTAGGAAATATTATGTGATTTGCTACCTTCGGGTGCTCCTCTGGCACATGCTGCTTCGCATACTTTGCCAGCTCCAGGAGCTGTGGGTCTGGCTTCTCCACATCGTAGCTGTTGGTGCAGTTTACCAATGTGGAGCCCACAGCAAAGAGCACGGTCTTATCTTCAGACTGCCAGACAGTAAAAAAACAACAACACGAGTCATGTGAACACAGGAATTAAATGCCATTTGTGTGAACTCTTGGGTTGGCAGTTGCATGCAAAAGACATGGCAAAATGGACAAAAGTCACCATATTTAAAAGCCATCAATGAATTCTAGATGTCTCTTGGTAATATCTGATCTTGGCTATTTCTACAATAGTCAACTGAATATTGAAATATTGAATATTGGGGAAAACATCGAACCAAAAATTTCTTAAAGATTTTTTTTTTTTCCCAAACAAGAACCTGTTGCTGGACATCAGAGGAATAGTGTTTAACTAAACTAGGGATTATTTTTCAAATGACAAACAAAAATGTTGCTCATCTATGAGGGAAAACTTAGTTTCTTGTAGTATGCATTATTTCAAAAAGTCAATTATCTTATGAGCAATAAAACACAAAACAAGTCAAACCTTCGCTAACTCAAACATAGCCTGCAGAGCATTCTTGTCTTCCACAAAATCTTCTTTGACATCAGCATCAAAGGTGAGGTAGGCGAGACCTTCCACGGACCACCGGCGGGACGTGGCAGGTAGAGACTCATTACAAAGCCACCTAGCAAGAGAAGATAGATCTTGGTACTTAAAATAGATCTATGAATATAAACATTGCCGCTACTATTTTGAATTAAAAAGTGTGAGCTATGTGAGAACGATCACTAATCTCAACTTGAAATTTCGGTACAGACAAACCTACTTTCTGCACTGCTTGGCGAGCTTAAGTGTGGATCCTTCTGCAAACTGCTTCATGCTGAAATCTGTCCCACCTGCTGATCCAAGCTTGCACAAACCCTGTGTGATAACAATCAAAAGTCACAGTTAATGTACCTAGATTTAGAGATGTGATTTTCTACCATCTGCCTCAAAGGAATTTAGTTGCTTTGATGCTTTAATTTACCACAAGCGCTCTGACGCGTATCCTATCATTGTCGCTCTTCTTATAGAGATCCTTAAGCAGTGCCACACCATTGGCTGTGATAAAGGAGGCTCTCTTAGCCTTGCCAGCTGCATGAATGAGAGCCTCCACTGCAACTTGCTGGTGAGTTACATCTTCTGAGGCACACAGTGAGATCACTGCATCCATCATCCCTGACATCTCTAGAGTTCTGTTGCCAACGTCGCTTGGACCTTGGAGGAGAACTGATACTGTCTGGATGGCACGTAGCTTGGCATTGGGCCCCGATCTGCTAAAGTGTTGCCTGCAAAGAAATTACAAGGATAGAATAATTAATACACATCTTTACGGTCATCATGATCACAAACCCAGATGGAGTTTCAGTAACCTGGACAATCCACTTACTGAATGTACTCTTCACATAGTTTGTTGAAGTTCTCTCTCTGTTTGTCGCTCTGAAGATCATCGTACAACTTGTTAAGCAGGACAGAGCAACTCATATGAGTGTTGTCTGTAAGTGGTGGCCCATCTGACAGCTCTGACAGCGTCCCTGCCACTTCCAGGATCTGCTTGAGCCCTGCATGACCACACAGAGCTAATTGACTGAGGCCCAGCTAAATGTCTGGAACGATCAGCTTCTTCAACTGTTTATGTACCAAGTAATCAGGCAAATAGAATTTTGACTGATAAAAGAATGATGATGACACCCCCCCCCCCAAATATACAATTTACTAAGATATCTTGTTTTACAAAACATTTTAATAATATTGCACACTCTTGTGCATAGCCTGACGTTAGTGTTTCAACATCCCCGTAATACCCTAGCTTGATTCCAACTTCTGTCCTTTTATATTTGGTGGGATTAGGCAGGATGATTGGAGAACATTTCAGTCATTTTCTAGGACAGCGTAGTCATTTTGACGACTTTTTGATTGTTCTGTGATTTCTATCGGTTCTCCATGTTTTAAAAACCCAAGCAACCGTTAGATATTTGACTTCAGCTAAACAAAAAACTGTATGGCTACCAGGAATGCTGTGCAACAGCACAAGATATTTATTGGATAAACACTACATGATGCACAAGTGCATTACTAACCATGGTCTATCACCCATAAAGTGAGGGAGTTGTCTGGGTTTTTCATAGATTTGCGGGGTACTTGTTTCACAAGGAGGTTGATGGCGCTGTCCCTGCCGGGTCCTGACACATTCAATGCTGGCATCATTTCCAAGAGGTGACGCAACATTGAGCGAAGCTCCCTGGACGGCTCTGTGTTCACACAGACATCAAACTGATTGTCAAGCAGAAAGTTAACAAACACTGAAAGTGAACTGAAAAACACCAGGTTAGAGGTCAACATTCATCTGTTTCCAGCACCAAACAAAAAACATGTTTAGAGTCCAATCTCACCAGGAAGTATGGCTTCATCTTTTCCTCTGATCTCTCTCTTCATGCCTTCTGTAAGCGCCTCAAACATCACCTGCAGCAAGTGGCAGGCAGCCAGAGATACACTGGAGTCTGCTGATCCCATTACTGCACACAGCTGTTCCATTCCCAACTCATTTACTATGGCCATAGTCTAAAAAAATAAACCCAAAGATGTCAGAAAAAAAACAACAGCATAGTAATTATCATTAACAAGTTAAAAAAAGGCTCTTGGCAGACATGAATGCAGATACTGAAATAACGTTCAAGTTAATCACACTAAGGTCAACTTAAGGTGAATGGAAAAGGAAAAGGAGTAGGGAGGGAGGGAGGGAGGAACAAACAAAATCACTTTAATTTACATCCAATTTGGTAGAAAGGGCTGAAGGGTGTTATAAATGGGTTTAGGAGATCATTTGTTACTGACTCTGGACTGATGCCCAGTACACAAGCCAACCAGTGTCCTCAAAGCGGAGAGCAGCACATCCTCCAGTTTTGATTGTAGAAGTTGACTAATCAGCTTTACTCCATCATTACGGAAGATCTGCTCAGCTCCTGCGTCTTCA
The DNA here is from genome assembly GCF_037954325.1 of Fistularia commersonii. Lineage (NCBI taxonomy): Eukaryota > Metazoa > Chordata > Actinopteri > Syngnathiformes > Fistulariidae > Fistularia > Fistularia commersonii. The sequence goes on along the minus strand of NC_141300.1, from coordinate 7,660,818 downwards.
CGTGATAACACCACCAGATTTTGAGCAGCCTGGAAACAATGATTCCAAAACAGCATGTTGAGGAACAGGCACGGACAAAATAATTATAATATTGGATTTGTTGTTTTCCTCCATTAAAAGCCAACCCTACCTTCTGTTTATCAGAGTCTTTGGCAGATGCATCCAAAAGAACAGAGAACATCTGCTGCACACGTGCATTTGTGGAGTTCTGTTGCACTGACTACTGGGTTAAAAAGAAGAATCTACTATGAGATGTCTTGGAGATGTCTTATGAACGCACAAATTTAATGGGTCACATTTGATTCACTTCTACAGACAAAAATAATAGAGTTTCACATCACCTTCTGCTGGATCTGTGTGCCCAGCGTTCTAAGAAGATCCTGGAAGGCTTTGTTTTTGGGCTCCAGCTGAGCACACCTCTGAGCATCAGCAAAGGCCTGGTCCAGATGACCGAGTTTTTGGAAAGCCTGAGCCCTTCGGAACCTGGCTTTTACATCTCCTGGGTCAGTGTCCAGTGCTGGGGGAAAACAGTCAAACAAACAATTCTTGTCGAAAATCTTTTTGTGGTGACTGGACTTGGAATCTTTTTCACTTGCAGACATTTCAACTCTCATTTGAGAGGCTTCTTCAGTACATTATTTATGTACATAAACAATGTACATACAATAGGCTTGTGAATTGTGCTTTCAATGTTTCTGAAATAAGGATTATGAACATTCACTTAAACAGTTCAGCACTAAAAACTAACCCTCCTTCTGATAGGGGATGAGCTACAGAGCAATTTTTTCTCCCCATTTACGGATTGATGGATAGATCAAGTAAATCTTTACAATAAATACAGGGTGAGGACTATCACTATTACTGGCTCCACCACACCTTTGGTGGCATCAGCCTCTGCCTTGCTGTGGTCGTCCAGTCTCAGGTAGCAGGCTGAGCGATTACGATATAGAATGGCGTTTTCTGCCTTGCTGTCGCTCAGCTTCAACGCTTTAGTGTAACAACACGCAGCGCCCTGAATGTCCCCCGCCTTAAAAAGGTTGTTCCCCTCCTCCTTTAGGGCTGCAGCGTCCTAGGGATGAGGTAGGACATGGGAAAGACAAAAGGAGTTCGGCTTCGATGAGCACTTACAAGCTAATATGTCTTGCTGACAGGCGCTTGGCGGAACAAGCTATGCTGCTAAAAACCGAAACCTTACCTTGGCAGCCTCACTCATCCTTAAACGATGGTTGTTATACACAAGTAGACCTTGCTACGCCACACTAGTGTGCAACGTTAGTTTTTGAACTCGAATAGTTGAGAAACACCGTTATCCCCAGCTAAGCATGTCATAGCTCCCAACACTTCCGCGTCTCCTTAGCACGACAGTGACGTATTCAGCATAAGCCCCGCCCACCAAGACATACACACTACACTACCTTAAAAGGAAAGAGGCGTTCTGGATCTCCCTGCACATTGTGGGTAGACAGATACACCAGCTTTATTTGGCCGTTTGTACTGTCTTTGGAGCTCAGAAAATTCCTTCATACACTGCACATATGAGAACTATTTATTCATGCCTCAACTTAAGAAATGCGTACTGAAGTGGCTTCATTTGCAAATGTTTTTTTTTTTAATTTCTTGTAATATCAGCAGCTGGATGTGTTTAAATACTGATGCTGAAAGATTGTTTTTCTCCCTTGTTTTTTGCCCCTCCCCCCTATCCCCCAATCAGTAGGGTGTAGTAAAGTGAGGGTTATTTATTTATCTGTTCCACATTTTTTTCATCCACATCCCATGACTGCAATGTCCCTTTTGGAAGTTTAATCAGAACAAGTGGCAGCTCTGTAGCAGCTACTACAACAAATTGCTCCCTCAAGCCACTTCTTTCCAACCACTGAATGAATGTAAAATGCCTCCACTATAGAACTCAGCACACACATTGTTCTACACTGGAACTTGGAAATTCATTACTTAGACCAAGATATTTATCTTTTCTTTTTCTTTTTTAATTTGTTTATCTGTTAGTTGCAAAGCAATGCAAGCACTCACTTCCAAGTTGTAATTTTTTGGTACTATAGTTAAGAGGATTTTTTGGCATTTTGGTTTGAATTGTGTACATAGCAAATGTGTATAGATATGAGTTCCTCTTCAAATCAGTATTATAATATACCCTAATATACCAAAAGATTCTTGCTGGGTCATATTTCTCAAGACTTTCATATGTCAGGACTGCCACATGCTATTTTTTATGATTCCCATGTCGCCTAGTGGACAAGAGCTTTGCCTTTGGATCTTTTGCATAGGTTCACCTGTTAAGACACTCATATTACCATGGTGGCATTTGTGGCTTTTTTTTACATGGTCAATTGATATATATGTCCTGAGGGCTGAGTTTGTTGTGAGACACAATACATAACACATTCACAGAAAGCCAACAAGGCTCTGCGACAGCACCAGGCACCCATATGAGCTTCTGTCTCAAATCAAAATTAAAAGCAGCTGTGTACACATTTGTTCCATCTAACAAATGTGTCCCAAGGGAGATTGTGCTTTCTGAATAAGAGCATCCAAGAGTACACTTTACTTCAACAAATTATTGTTTAAATCTGAAATTAGGGGTCTTGTACACTGTGATTGCACACAGTAGGTTTTTTATGGCTGTGTTGAAAAGTCTGTTTTGAATGTAAGAAAAGCAGAATGGCCTGAAGAGTCTGAAAATGTAAGCCTGCTCAATAATTGAGCAGTCTCCTGTTTCCATAGAAAAACATAAAGCATTTCCGGATGATTCCAGAATCTGTTTTCCCTCTTCTCCCCCGTTTCCCCACTGTGGGACGATTAAAGGAAATATTCATTCATTCATTCCAAAAGACTTCCCTTCAAAGTGATATTATATTTCCACACTAGCCTTCATAGATGTCATTCTGCATAGTTGTTTCTCAGTTTGCTGCAGCGGTCAGGCTTGTATTTATGCTTTTTTTGATTTATGTATAACAAGAAAGGCACTTTGCAAGTCTGTCTTTCCACAGACAAATGGCTAAAATAGGAGGTTGGAAATCAAGTCATCACAGTAGCCTCTGTAAATAAAAAGCCCTATAAAAGTAGTATGCTGTGACATAACTTATGCAAGCATTTCCAACTTGACACAGCCAATGCAGCCTTTCTGTGACATAGTGATTAGGTGTGATTTCCTGCTCAAAGGTATTATTTCACACCCACATCCAGTTTTTGAAACACAACACCTAAGGTTTGCAAACATGCCTGAATAACTTCTTAATCATGTTCCTCAAAGAAACACTGGTTATCCAGTTACTTATGGGAGAAAACAGAATTGATGCTAAGGGACTAGGTCTGAAGTGAAAAAAAACATCTCCACTTTATCTGTGTATTTATTATGTTAAATGAGAAAACAGTTGATAGGTCACTGTACCTGCTTTAAAAGCCTTTTTTGCTATTCAGGATTATATAGAATCCTGGAACTATATAAGTTTCCCGATGTAAATAAGACAAAAAAATTAACACATCAGTAGCTGTCTAACACTCTAGGCAACACATTCAGCTAGAAGGAATTTCTTTTTCTAAATCTTTCTCTCCTTGTTTACATCCCTTATTTTTAAAAATATGTATGCATATTTCTACATGTATATTTATTTATTTATTTACATGAACTTATATATGTGTGTATTCATGTGTGCACATCCATCCATCCATCTTTGACTGCTTTTCTAGGATCGGGTTACAGGGACAGCAGCCAAAGCAAAGAGGCCCAGACTCCCCTCTCCCCAAGCCACTTGGTCCAGCTCTTCAGGGGGATTCCAAGGTGTTGCAAGGACAGCCTAAAGACATAGCCCCTCCAGCATGTCCTTGGTCGTCCTCCCAATTGGCAATGCCTGGAACACCTCAACAGGGAGGTATGGCCTGAGCCCCCACATCTAACTCCTCCAAATGGAAGCGCAGCAACTCTACTCAGGCTTGCTCTGAACTCCTCACCCCTATCTCTAAGAGAGAGCCCAGAAACCGCCTGGATCTGCAACCTTGTTCTTTCTGTCATGACCCACAGCTTGTGACCATTGCTGTACACATATTTCTTCTTACGTATTTTTTTTACTTTTACTAAAATACAATAAATTATTTTCATTTACTCATTCACTGTCTGAACTGCTTATCCTGCACTCATTAATTACTATTATATTAATTCACGAGGTAATGATCTACCGTATCCCTGTTCTGTACTTGATGTGTTCTTCTATGTTGTTTTGTGAGGTGTTTTTTTAAATTTGGTGTGAAATGGTTTATCCCTTTTTTCACATTTGACTGCTGCCTTCACTTTCTCCATTGAACCCTATCCTCTGCATCCTCTTCTCTCACAACAGTTTATTTCATATTCTCATTCACTCCATCCATATATCTCCCCTTCGGGTCTTCCTCCAAGCCTCCTGCCTGCAGTTCCCATATAAGCATCCTTCTTCCAATATATTTACTATCTCTCCTCTGGAGTCAGCCTCTCTGACTTTATCTCCAAAACATCTAACATGTGCTGTCACTCTGATGGACTAATTTCTGGTCTTCTCAATCCCTTTCACTCCCCAAGGAAAACTACATCTTCATCTTTGCTACCTCAAGCTCTGCCGCCAGTCTTTTTCTGCCCATCACCATCTCTAAAACCACACAACTCTTCCCTAGTAGAATCCCCTGCATTTAACCGGGCTTGGGACTGGCTCAGGGAGATCACTGGCTTGTGTGAAATGTTGCATAGTGATAATATATGAGTCATTATTATATGATTATTATTTGACAACCGAGACAGCAAACTCCTTTACTGGCAAGAAAAACACTGTTGACAACAATTCATTGAATAAACTGGTTTGTTGTGTGAGCATTTATGTGTATATATTAAGTACATGATATTTCAGACTGCCTCGAATCGTCGGCTATTTAAAACATTTATTATCACCCTGACATTATTGCACATTTGAACTGCAGAGTAGGATGCTCATAAAATATAAATAGTTATCCATCAGTTATAAAGTATGTGAACCTTTACGTAACTCTCTGAACAATGTTTTCACCCTGTTGTGTTTAAAGTGCATGGATTAATAGTCGTACAAAATTCGATTGCATTACTACAGTAACACATGAGCCTTGCTTCCGTCCGAAAAGAAGCGTTTATTTTTAAAGCTGCAGAAGCTGATAACCAATCGTCTTCCTGTTTTCCCACAATGCCTTACGGTAGCTCAGTTTTGCTATTGCTATGCTAGCCAGCTCAGTAGATTATCTGTCAGGCTGCAGGCTGCGGCTAAAAGCACGCACGCACACACACACACGCACACACACACATAGACGCGACAGAGCCCAACTGTCTCTTCCGGAGGGCTACTCTCCTTTGACAGGTAACGCCAGCTTTATCTTCCTATCCACAATGACACGGGCTCTCAAGGTCGCACGTTATTGTTAGCTGAGTTTTGTGTGAAAAGTAGTGGATTAGCCGGGAAATATCTGCCACGTAACGTTACTGTGACTGTTAACACGGTGACGCTCTGTAACAACGGAACGTTCTATCGGCCGTTGCCCTCATGCCACATCTTGCTCATGGGAATCTTTTCTGAAGCATATATCTGTTTGATTAATGAAGCTAGCTCACATATGAGTCGCATCGATTCGTTTATGACACACACACACACACACACATACACACACGTACACACACACACACACACACACACACACACACACACACACACACACACACACACACACACACACACACACACGTACACGCACCGCAGCCACCGCTAGCTTGTTTGGCTATAAAATCTTTCAGATTTGGCTTGACAGAGTAACGGCATGCCAGTGCGGCTACTACTCGCTTACGACGCGTGTAGTTCAGATAGTACAAGTACACGCTTTGTGTTGCGGTAAGAATTAAACAATGCCGGGTTTCTGACAGCTGACTAAAAAGTAATCCAAGTTAAATCCAAGGGGAGCGAAGGGGGGTTCAAGCCCTTAGGCGAAAAGACAGAAAAGGACAGTGTAGGTGGGGGTTAATAACTCAGTCAGGACACAAGGAATACAAATGTTGCCATTGATTCTAATGTAGCATCACATGTGCTGCTGGGAATCAGTACTTTGGTATAGTTGTTATATACATGCTGTGCTGTGGTTGTTGGTAAAATCTCAAATGCAGTCTTTTCATACTTCCGTTGTTCCGTCTGCTGTCACTGTACTTCTGATTAAATTAGTGTTGTTTATCAGTTAGTATCGTAGTGCTTGGTCATTAAGCCAACTCCTTGGGGTAGTGCAAAAATAGTCCCAGCCTGAGAAGTGAGCGGATTAGGATCGTGTTGGATTTGCCCGCAGAGAGAAACAGGATCACCTATTAGGGCTCATAGGAAGTCGCCATCATGTGTGTGTCTTGTGAGTCTCCTATTTGAATTGGTGGCCTGACTATATGTTGTTTCCTGCTCAATTAATCTAAAATTTTTCCCAACAGCCAAAGACCCTCCGATGTGGAATCAACTTGGTGCTTTTGATCAAGGACAGTCCTGCTGCCTGCGCCCCCATTGTAACTGCACTGTCATAATGCCATTGAGGAAGGCATGACATTTATCTCATTCTAATTCTCAGAGCTGCTTTAGGCAGACTTGAGGGTTGATTAAAAAGCTGCTGCTCTGAGCCAAGTTGACATATTTCTCAACCCATGTCTTTGCAGCAGACCAGTGTGCGAGCTGTTATGGCACTGGAAACCAACTGAGTTAAAGAAGTCTTGCTATACTGGAGGATTAGTCAGTGCTGTGGGAGAGGGGACTGGACGACAGGAGCAGACCCACAATGACACACATGATGCTCTAGGGGCACTAAGCTCCCTGTTTGACTCCTTTCTCTGTAATGCTTCTTTTTTTCTTTCCCTGCGATCTCATCGATTTGGATGTTGGAGTACAAGGGCCACTTTGAAGGAGCCCACTGGTGGCTGTGGTTGGGCCAAAGCTGACATACTACTTGCCAGCTATTGCTGATTTAGTAACCTTGTCTAGTGCTACCACTGCAGCAGCCCTGGGTTGCTGTGGTATCCGTTTGTTGGATGGACGCAAGGAAAATGTAGAAATGGACTTTTGGTATAGACATAGCTGAATTTTTTTATAGCACATTGTAGGTTTTGCTTTTCTTCTGAGTTTTTTTTTTTTTTTTTGGTTTATCTGGGACCAAACAAGACTGCAGTCATTTTTGAAAATAAAAATCTGGAGGAAAGACAGCTCCAGAGGAGGATGAAGCTGAGGAAACAGGTGACAGTGTGTGGAGGGGCCATATTCTGTGTGGCAGTATTCTCTCTTTATCTGATGCTGGACCGAGTTCAACATGATCCTGCGAGGAGACAGAATGGCGGCAACTTTCCACGGGTAAGAATAATATTGATTCAGCAGCTTTTTTTGTGTGAGATTGTTAAATTTGAAGCACTTGCTTTAATAAACCAGGACTTGCAGTTTATTCAAAATGAATATGAACGTTTTTCCAAGGTCCATTTGCTAATTATATTTGTCCTTGGGATTTTTTATATTCCAGAAAAGTCTATTTTGTGTAGCACAAGACTAAATTTGTTTTGGCATTCAATGGTATATGTTTAATCACATACCTAGAATTGTGTTTTGCGTGATTGCTGTATTCAAAATCCTGTATGCGACCTTGGCTTTTGTGTTTCTTCTAGAGTCAAATTTCGGTCCTACAGAACAGAATAGAGCAGCTAGAGCAGCTCCTGGAGGAAAATCACCAAATCATCAGCCACATAAAAGACTCCGTCATGGAGCTCACAGACACAGGAGCTGTGTCTCCCAGTGGCCACCTGCCCTTTAGGAGTGCCAATGGTTCTTGGGTCCTCCCTTTTGATGGCCGCCCCACTTTCCTTGCCGTCAAGTCTCAGGATTGTCAGTTTGCTCAGAGCAGTCATAGCCAAGCAGATGTACAGGTGAGTCTGCTGCCTGCTTGTGTTAAATGTTAAAATCAAAGTTGCAGAATCCTTATATGATATTGTTGCTGCATTGATTAGATAGTACCATATATTCATCAATGTCTTTAACAAGTAAAAATATGTTTTTGCTTCTGTCTAGATGTTGGATGTGTACTCCCTCCTAAAGTTTGACAACCTTGATGGTGGTGTGTGGAAACAGGGTTTTGACATAACCTATGAGGCTGATGAGTGGGACAATGAACCGTTGCAAGTGTTTGTGGTTCCCCATTCTCACAATGATCCAGGTAATCAGTGAAAAGACCAGACTTGCAGACCGATCGGTTTTTGGGACAATATGTTAGACTAAAGTTAAAAAACAAATCCATCCCAACATTCCGCATCTCCCTTTCAGGCTCTCTACAAAAAGGAGGCCTAGGCCAGAAATAGCACTGCAAAAAAAAACACACACATACTAAATACTAAAGGTTTTTGATCTATTGAGCGTTTGAAAGTACAAACGTAATTTGGGAGTTTTTTTCATATAATTTTTTAAAGACAACATGCAATGAAACAAAAGGTTGACCTGAGTTAAAGTAATGTGGATGTAGAAATTATCAAAATTAATAATGGTTTTATCTAATGGATTAATATTTAGTTATGCTAATTAGATAATGGGGATAGCCTTTATTTTGAGCGGGGCATACTTCTTGTCTCCCGTGCCACTCAGTGGTAAGAGGGATTCAAGGATTCAGTGTTTGTTGTCAGATTTACAGCAATGAAATGTGTTTCCTGTGCAGTGAAATTCTTTCTTTGCTGTCAGCAGTGAATGCCAAATTCTATAACATAAGTATTAGTAGCATTTGTAACAAGGAGACACTGCTGTTGGTATGCCTCACCACCTGAAGAAAAGTTCATAGGAAATAGGACGACAGATTATTCCATCAAACAGCTCTGGATATACAACTGTTTAGAGGGCTAGTTTATTTTACACAAAGATGCTTTTTAGTTTCCCAGAGTGTGTCTGCTGTGGATACGAGGGGGGGACGTTACACAAGTGATTGTTTTGTTTTGTTTTTTCTACCTGTGCGAGTGTTAAGCAATCCCAAGACTCTTGTGATGATTGTCCCTAATTGAGATCTATTCAATGAAGGGCAACCTTGATTTCTTTGAAATTAAGGATATTGTACACATTTTTCAGGTAGTTTTACTGTGCAGAACACTTTCAAGTGCATCAGGAGTGCTTTTTGGTCACTTAATTTGCATCGCTCCTCTGAAAGCGTTCTTAGGGGAGCAGCACTACTTGAATTATATATGAATCTTTTTTTGATCAGTTGCAGCACTTTTTTCCATAGTGCTGGAACTCTTTATTTATCCTGTTTTTATATCACACGAACAAAGAGAGTTCGGGAATGGAATGGCTGCCCGTCAACTATGGTACAGATTTTTTCTGTATTTTTTTTTTCATGTTGTTGTCAGGTTGGATCAAAACATTTGACAAGTACTTCATGGACCAAACGCAGCATATTTTGAACAACATGGTGGTAAAGCTTGCTGAAGATCCACGCAGAAAGTTCATCTGGTCTGAGATATCATTCTTCTCTAAGTGGTGGGAGACTGCAGACATACACAAGCAGGAGGCAATGCGCAAGTGAGTCACTGCTCTGCCAATCATACATTCTTTACTTTTTAATTTCTCTGCCTTAACCTTAATGTCTTGTTGTCAATGTCTTTTCTTTAGTACAGTATTAAATACAGAAAGAGTGTGTGCGCTCTATAGATAGCATCTAATCTGGTTAATGTGATTCTTGATCTTTAGGGCCAGATTAGCCTCACCTTTATTCCTTAATCCCCCTTTTCCAACAGACTGATTCTTGGAGGACAGCTAGAGATTGTGACTGGAGGCTGGGTGATGACTGATGAAGCCAATGTTCACTACTTCGCCATGATAGACCAGCTTATTGAAGGGCATCAGTGGCTCGAGAGAAATCTAGGTGTGCAATGAATTGGAAATATTCAAATAATCTGATTCCTTAATATTTTGGCAACACAATTTTACCTTGCAATACCCTGTAATGATCAAGTTATTCTCATGCTGCTTTTAGCTGGGTTATTTTACCATACACGGGCTGGAAATATATATATATTGTAGATCTATATTTGAGAGTTTTTTATTTTTAATAGGAAACTGTTGAACAAATTATTGATGTATGTAATGTTTTTTTTTCCAAAGGCAGCAGCACAACTCAGCACAGCACAGTATCTCAAACAAAAGCACTCATTGTCATATTTTGACTGAAAAAAATTGACAATTTTCTGTGCTGTCTGCTGGGCTGGTCAGACAATACAGAATGTGGTTTGTCGAAATATGATAATCATGGAATATTGGCTTCTCTGTCTAAGGTATAACTCCACACAGTGGGTGGGCAGTCGACCCATTCGGTCACAGTGCCACGATGCCCTATCTGCTGAAGAGGGCTAATCTGACCAGCATGCTCATCCAGAGGGTCCACTACTCAATCAAAAAACATTTTGCCTCCACCCGCAGCCTAGAGTTCATGTGGAGGCAGGCCTGGGGTAAGTGGACTGGAGCCAGCAGTGCCATCTGATTTTTTTTTTTTAAGCTTGTTTAGCAACCAGTCTGGCTTTTGTCACTGCTGTTGAAAGCAGGGGATATTTTGGAAAGGCAACCAGCGCCTCATAGCTTCAGGGCATCATCATCAATTTTGATTCACAGTGAAATGTGCATTTGTTGAAGATTTACTATTTTTGCCCTAACCCTAATGGGAAAAAAAGCTAGAATGTTTTAAGTAATCAAATTGTAAGTGTAAGACTCCTCTATTTCCTCGCAAAATGGTGTTACTAGCACGATTTCCTAACCCTAATGGAAAAAAAGCTAGAAGGTTTTAAGTAATCAAATTGTAAGTGTAAGACCCCACTATTTCCTCGCAAAATGTTATTACTTGCACAATTTCCTCCTTGTTATGGCTTTTGTCAGCAATTGATGTGTTCAATATTTTCATATTTACTTTGTGGACAGATGCTGGGTCAAGGACAGATATTTTCTGTCACATGATGCCATTTTACAGCTATGATGTGCCTCACACCTGCGGGCCAGACCCAAAGATCTGCTGCCAGTTTGACTTCAAGAGGCTGCCAGGTGGTCGGATTAACTGTCCATGGAAAGTGCCACCGAAGACTGTGGGCGAGGCTAACGTAGCAGAGAGGTGAGGCAGAAAAGTGGGCTCTCAGTAACTTTTCTGTCAGAAAATAGCTGTTGATTCATCAGTTGCTTTGGAGCAAATATGTTTTTATGATTTAGAATTTATTCTTAAATAATCTTTGTTACATGCTTTTATATTACTATACTCTCCGTCATCACCTGCAATGCATTGTGCTGTATTTTTTCCTGAATACTAATTTCTTAAACCTCGGATTTAAAATGGGCAAATATCAAGAAAACTGTTTGTAAATAAGGAGGACATACAAGAGCTAGTAATGTATAATAATGTAACAATAATGTAACAAAAAATGCCAGTGCTAGTGTTGGTATTAAAGAAAACATCCCAATGCAACTGTTGACTAACAGGTATATAGCACAGTTGGGCTTTAGCTTTGGATGATAACCATCTGTATCCATAAATAGAACATTGGAAAAATGTACTGATTATATTCCATATAAATGTATGTTTACATATTAAAATGTAATTTTTATACCAAAGGTTTTAAATCTGATTATATCCAAATATAAATATGATAAAAATGCATTCTCTGTCAGTTTGTGTTGGCTGCTAATCAAAACTCCCCTGCTTCCCAGAGAGGTCCAGTTCTGTCCAAGGTCCTAGTGTTTTCTTTGATGGCGGGTTATAAAAATGAAGTGGTTAGTTGCCAAGAAATTTGTCCTTCATTCCCCCCCCCGTTCTCATTAAGGGCACAGCTGCTCCTGGACCAGTACCGTAAAAAATCCAAACTTTACCGCACCAAAGTGCTTCTGGTCCCCCTGGGAGACGACTTCCGCTATGACAAGGCCCTGGAGTGGGATCAACAGTACATTAACTACCAGAAGCTGTTTGACTACATGAATTCTCACCCTGAGATGCATGTACAGGTGAGGACAAAGAAAATGTGTCAAGTGTCACAGATCCTGTTACTAAAAATGTAGTTTCAACATTCTTATCTGCAATTCTCACCCTGCGGTATACCAGCATTTTGGTTTACAACCTTTTGGGAGGTAATAAATGATGCAGTGGAATCTTAGCTTGCAGACAGAACAAAGAAACTGTTGTGAATGTTTGTCTTAGATGACATGCTGAAGATAAAAGGCACACGCATGATAATGAGATCAGCTCTTCTTTTGTTCTCTTCGGCTGTGTTTCAGTAAAGTCTTAATTTCCAGCATTGTTATCTGTCAATTTTTGCTCCAGGCTCAGTTCGGGACTCTCTCTGACTACTTCAATGCTGTCTACAAAGCACACGGAGTTGCCCCGGGATCCAGACCTGCAGATTTTCCAGTGCTGAGTGGAGATTTCTTTGCTTATGCAGATCGCGAAGACCATTACTGGACAGGCTATTTTACCTCTCGACCCTTTTACAAGAGCCTGGACCGTGTGATCGAGTCTCACCTCAGGTGGGAAAGCTACATGTGCTCTTCATATCTAACATCCACAACCTGTGCTGAAACGATGTTGATTGGCATTGCCAAAAATATGTAGCTTTGACATTCTGGGTCAAGGTGCCAGAAACACCTTGTATACAACTTAAAGGGATTTTTTAACATGCACTACGCATGATGATACATTTTAGTGTTATTTGGAACAATTAAGTTTTATTTACATGGAATTATATCTTGAAGTTGATCCTAAAGTAGTGCCTGTCCAAACTGACAAACTGTCAGTCAATAAGGGGGTTTGCATCTTGTATCTTACAGTCACAAGTAGATGTTGTGGTATGTGTGAATGTCAAATAAAGTACTACTAGGTATTCTTCTATTGCCTGGTGCTGTAATAACTAGTTTGTTCATTTATTTCAGGGGGGCAGAAATTCTATACAGCTTGGCTGTTGCAAATGCTCGACATGCAGGCATGGAGGGTCGCTACCCAGTTTCAGATTATGCTCTCTTGGTGGATGCCAGGCGATCCGTTGCCCTCTTCCAGCATCATGATGCCATCACTGGTACTGCAAAGGAGAATGTTGTCATTGACTATGGAACCAGGTGAGGCTGTGGAGCTGAAACAAGTGCTCGGCTTATGTGGATTAAGGTTCGAAAAAGATTACATTGAAGAGTTTTACCCGCCTCATCAAATCCACTTTGGGGCTGTTTATAACCTGAAACAAAATAACGAGCTGTCTTGTGACTGCTTGGTGAGCTGTCGATTTGTTTCTGTCCTCTAAAGATTACTGCGCTCACTCATTGGCCTGAAGAGAGTAATCATCAATGCAGCTCATTTCCTGGTGATGAAGAACAAAGATTTTTATCGCTTTTACCAGACAGAGCCTTTCCTGGAGACGGTAAGCAATAACATCAAGGACTCCTCAACATTTTCAGTGAGTTATGAAGAAAAATTGTTTCGGACTAATGTTGCTTTGCTGTATTTTTTGTCTTTTCAGGATGACAGACGTGCCACTCAAGACTCTTTGCCTCAGCGCACTTTAATAGAGTTGGATCCAGCAGGACCAAGGTTTTTTTACATCTCCCCGCATCTTCCTTCCCCTCCCCTCCCCTATCTTCTGCGTCTGATTGCTTTTGACCTCTTGCCAACAGGTACTTGGTCCTGTTCAACCCCATTGAGCAGGAGCGGCTATGTGTGGTGACTGTATGGGTCAACACGGTCAAGGTGAGAGTGCTGACTGAGGATGGACAGACCCTTCCTGTGCAGCTGAGTGCTCAGTGGAATTCTGCAAGTCAAATGAGTGCAGAAGTTTTTGAGGTAAGACCTCACGTACAAGGCTTTGCCCTTTTTATGACTGATCCATACTCACCCAGATGATTTTCACCACATCCTATGCATTCGCCTTGTTAATTTAGAGACGTCAAGGAACAATATTGGGTTGTCGTATTGCCTAGCTGTCTTTTTTTTCACAATGCTGGATTGAAATCTGTTAAATTTGGCCAGTCAGAAGTCAAAAACAGATAGTGGAGTTTATAAATTGAGCTCATTGAGGTTCTTTTGTCCCTTTTGCCTCGGTTACACAGCCATCTGTGTTTGATTCTGTGTGAAAAATATACTGTTCTGCTGTCCCATCCAAAATTAAAGTAATTACATTTGAATGCTTAATATACCAGAGATGACATTCATGATCTGTTTAACCACTAAATGATCTGCTTCTGTACTCTTGAGTGGACTTTATAGGTCACGTTATATCGGACAGATAAATATAAACCAGCAGTGCAACTGTTGTGCATATTAAAGTGCACTTCCACAAGAGCCCACTGTTTGTCTGTGCCCATGAAAGACAGTATAAATCTTTAATGAATGGAACAAAATTGACAAGATGAAGCTTCATCTTGTAAAGAGATGTTTAATTAAGAGTGTAAGTCCTCATCTTCAGGAAAAATATGGATCATCACTCAGCTAACCACCTGCTGTGGGGGCAACTACAGACTACAGTGACAGGTTTTCAGTGAGTGATTGATAGAAAAAGGACAGGGCAAATTTGTTGAATCAAAGTGTTTGAAATAAAACACAGGGGGTATTTTTTCTCATGACCACCCATAACAATATATGTCAGTTTGATTTATTTTGATTAATAATAGGTTACACTATGACATGTGGCTCAGATTTTATGTCTCCACCATCAAGAATTACTGATGTGTGGATCTTGTTTGTGTGTCATCCAACTGAAATCCGAGGACTATCCTAAGACAATGTCCAGTGAATGCGCTAAATGTAGGAGGATTCAAAGAGATAGTGAATGGATTTGGTGGTGGAATGCCAAGGTCATAGTAAACAGATATACATTACGAGAAATGCCCTGCATTATTTGGCTTTTGGCAATTTCTTTGTGCTCAAGCAAGAAAAAGGTGAAATTGAAGGTTAAAAATTGCTTTTAAACAATTACATTGTCTTTGATATTTAACTAAGTTGCCTATCACTATTACATCGTTAATAGAAAACATTCAAAGGGTTTTGTGTTATTTTGAAAAAATCAAAACCAAAAACTTTTTTATTGCTGTTTTTTCCATCCATCCATCCATCCATCCATCCATCCATCCATCCATCCATCCATCCATCCATCCATCCATCCATCCATCCATCCATCCATCCATCCATCCATCCAGAGTCGGGTTGCAACTTTAATGTATTTCCACATATTTCCACATTTTGGCACATACTGTATCAGGGAAAATGATGATGCCAAGAGTAAAAGAGTGGCTTTTTATTCAGGTGGTGGCAGCGGTTACTGTAGCACCCGGCCTCCTATTCTATGTTACATAGCTCCAAGACACAGATGCTCCATGAGTTTTTGGGTGCATTTGCAAAATGCTTGTTTGCCTGATACAAAACTTGGCTCAGTGTCAAAGATGAAATTAAGCAAGTGTTCGTAGTCCCTCCTTCTATTGTCTCTACAAGCCTGGGTAGATACATTCTAGGTCACAACAAAAACCTCAAGAACGAGGAAACCATTGATCACAGTGAATCGGGGGGGGGGGGATGTATTCCATTTGCATCACTTAAACTCTTTTGATTAATTTATTTTGCTCATATAGAAATTGCTCAGATAGAAAAGTAATGAATTCAAATCTTAAATATCCATTCAAGTAATATCTCATCTGAATTTAATAAATGCATATTGCTGTTTATGTGTAAATGCTTTTAAATTTTAATGAATGCTTCGCAGTCTGCATTTACCCCTCTGGATTAAAATGAAAGGCAAATGATGTCGGCGTTGTAAAAGTTCATTATTTCGTTTCTCTGTCTGCTCTAATTTAACCCCTCATTCTGTTCCGCATATAGGCAACATTCATGGTCCGTCTACCGCCGCTGGGGCTAGCAGTGTTCCATCTTTACAACTCCGCTGACTCGCCCATGACTCTCCGCTCCGATACCCTCCTCCGGCTGTCCGGAAGGGGGGTCACGGCACACGCCACAGACCCACTTCCTGTTCGCTCTCAGCAGACCGACCCTCAGACCTTCTACATCAGCAGCCAGTCTCTGACGCTGGGCTTCTCCGGCACTACAGGCCTGCTGGAGGTTATTGTTTTTATCTGATGTCGACCATGTTTAGTTTTTATCTGAAGTCAGGTTCTGCTCATCTTTCAACTTTGATCTTCATGGGAGGAAGTAAAACAAATTATATGAGCTGGAGTAGCATAAAGAAATGCTATGTTCAATCAAAACATCCTTTCATCCAGAGGGATTCTTTGCTAATTCTCTACTTCTCTCTAACTCTGCTTAACGCTCAATGTTTGTGGCTTTTTCATCTGAAGAGTGTCAAGCGGAAGGATGATCCTCAAGAAGTGAAAGTTCAGATGGAGTTCATGGTCTATGGCACCCGTCCCTCAAAAGACAAAAGTGGGGCTTACCTTTTCCTGCCTGATGGAAAAGCAAAGGTATCTGAACCCGTGTCAATGTCTTTTAACCTCTTCATGCTACATCACTCTTTCAATTTACAGCAAACAAAAACCCCATTCTGTATCGCAATGGTTTTACATCTCATCTCTGTTCCCGTTTTCAGCCGTACAACCTCAAAGAGACGCCCGTGGTGCGCGTCGTTGAGGGGCCTCTCTTCTCTGAGGTGGTGTCACACTATCAGCACTTCCAGCAGACAGTCCGCATAAACAATGTGCCAGGTAATTAAATAGTGCTGGAAACAGCTCAAATAGCATTTTGCCCAAGAATTTTGTGTTAAGTTTGAAGGCACCAGATGGTACCATTCAACAGCGGCCAATATGTTTAGTAAAATGACAATTCAGGAGTCATAATTCAATAAGATCCTTTTTTTTGTCAGCTTATAGCAAAAAATTGGCATCAGTATAATGAACAGACTGTTAGTTAGTGGCGTATAATTCCTAGTTCTTAACAGCTTTCGTTTCCCTTCCCGTGCGGATGATGGTTTTTATTTTCAGGGGTAGATGGCTTGTCTATAGACATCACTACCATGGTGGACATAAGAGACCAGACCAATAAGGAGCTGGCCATGCGGCTGGTCACTGACATCCAGAGTGGAGACGTTTTCTACACAGACCTCAATGGCTTCCAGGTGGGGCTGGGTAACATTGATGTACTGTTTATGGAATATTCGGACATGATGCAGTAATTTTTTGCTTGTTAAGCACCATTTGTTTTCTTTACCCTTTCCGTAGATGCAGCCCCGTCGCCACCACCTGAAGCTGCCCCTGCAGGCCAACTTCTACCCTATGCCAAGCCAGGCGTACATCCAGGACAGCCATCACCGCCTCACGCTGCACACTGCCCAGGCTTTGGGTGTCAGCAGCCTGGAGAGCGGTCTGTGTCTTATTACTATATTTTTAGCTTTGCCTCGCTCATCTTAACGTGATCAGTCAGATTTTAGTTTATCATCAATGCTTTTTGTTTGTTTACTGACTCAAGTGTTTTACTTCATAGATTATCAATCTATGAAGTGAAGGCTGTTTATATAAAGTATAGATCTCTTGTGACTTATCTGGACAAAGGACAAAGCTGATATTCCTCCTCCTCCTCTCATCTCTTTGCTGCCTCAGGCCAGCTTGAGGTGATTCTGGACCGGCGACTGATGCAAGATGACAATCGTGGTCTGGGTCAGGGCCTGAAGGATAATAAGAGGATAGCCAACCGCTTCCGGCTGCTGATAGAGAGGAGATCCACTGGCAACAAGGTGAGATGATCCCTCTCTGTGTGACTGCGAGGTGCCGTGGATGCCGTGTCACTGAGCTCTTAAACAGTGTTTTTGTTTCTCATTCTGCTTTTCATTAACACGTCTCCATCTTCCTTCCAGTGATCATTATCACCCCATCTGTCTTTTCCTGATCCTCCTCTCACTCTAATTTTGTTTTGCCTCTCTTTTTCTCCACACCATTACTTTCAGCCTGATGGTATCTTTGCCAAACTCTCCTCTTTGTTTAATGCGTTCTTCTCCAAAATTTTGAGTGACGGATTTCAAAAGGTAACGTTACCTTGGCAAAAGTGGGGATGCTTATTAGCTGCATTATAGTCTGAACTATAGGTCCAGTTCCAATCCCTGTATTTTTTTTTTTTTGGTTTCTTTCCTTCCAACTCATTACTCCTTTTAGCTGTAGCCAAATCACTCCAGTATTGAGTATCAGATAAAGCGCTGGGTGAAAGCGCTGAGTGATACGGAGGAAAGAGGGTGAATTTTATGAAAGTCTGATATAGATCATTGATTCCACTCTTACATATCTTGTATATTTTGATGTATTGTTATTATTATTTATTAACTCCTATTTTCAAGTAATATATACATACCGTATATATTTTTTCTCTGCTGTTTTCTGATTCTGTCCTTGTACTTGTCTTCATTTGTCGAACAGTTTCAGACCATTTTTCTCACAGACTTTTAATCAGACCGCCGTCTGCTTCTCAATGTAGACGGTATCATTAGGCATTGCAATTGCATAATACAATATCCCAGATGATATTTAATCATATACATCCTATTTCTTGGACAGCGCCAAAATGGTATTATTTATAAAGTGCAACAGGAATTGGATCCAATGAATCATTTCTGTTAATCACATCTACTAAAATGGAGTTGAGATTTTGAATGAAGTTGTAATTTTGTTTGATTATTGATATCATTTGAGGATTCTAAACCTTTCGACATTTTAGTGCTATGACTGCAGCAAAAAAGGGTTAGTGATGTGTGTTTGTGGATTAGAGATATACCTTAGCTCCCTGTCTGAAAAAATTGCAGTTTCAGTCTTGAATGCTACCATGTAAAATGTATCCCTGTCTTCTTCTGACCTGGTCCACCCTCAGATGATGGACAGTGGGACAACAAGCTTCCCTTCCATCCTCAGTCACATGACCAATGCCATCCTGAACCATGAGGTATTAGCACTACCGATTTTGCCGAAAAGGCGTGGAACCCCTCCCCTTCAAACCTTTGCTCCCCTCAAGTCCATCCTACCGTGTGACTTCCACTTGCTCAACTTACGCAGCATCCAGAGCCAGGTGGGAGTGACACCTTTATGTCGAAAAAAAGCTTTTTCTCTGATTGCTTTTAAGGTTGACGTGTTATGTGCTCTTTGGGGGGATTCTGTCTGTGTGTGTGCGTGTGTGTGTGTGTGTGTGTGCGAGCAGCAGGACCCTCACTCTCCTTCACCATACACGGCCTTAATTCTGCACCGGCTCGGACTGGACTGTGGTTTAGAAGCTCAAAACCTGGGCTTCAACTGCACTACCACACAAGGACAGGTCAGAGGACACATAAAACACAAGATTCAAACACACACACAATGTGTGTGTGTGTTTGAAAGTGTGTTTATCTTCTTTATGTAAGCACTAATGCCGGCTTGTCATCATCCTCTCCACCCTCCCCTGTCTGCAGTTAAATGTATCTGGACTCTTCAAGAACCTGGATCTGCAGCTGCTCCAGCCCATTTCTCTGACTCTGATGTACTCTGGCATGCCCCTAGCCAACGACTCCACCATCAGCCTGGATCCCATGGAGATCTCCACCTTTAAGCTCAAACTGCACTAGGAGCCGCCGTGACTAGAGGAACGATGCTCGCCCTTGAGGCTCCACAGACCAAGAACAAGGCCCAGACAGGCTGAGCAGCGGTAGCGAGGGATCAGAGCCTCTGTTTTGTTAAACGCACACGCAGAACCACGAAGCTCGGAAAAACGCAGCACCGGCTGTAACATGACTAATTGCACAGCAGGGGGCAGGCTATGGTTGTTACTAAGGACGCCTCAGAGAGTGGTGAACCCAAGTGAACTCACTGCTGGAATCACACACAGGGGCAATGGTGTTGTTCTTGAACGGACAATGAAATCTCAGTTGGTTCTGCTTTGTAAGAACATTTTCTATCTTCGACTCCTCTAGAACTGAACTACTGAATGTAAATATCCCAATGAAATGGGGCCTGGGACTTGTGCCACATCAGAGTGCAATTTTACAATGCTTTATTTGTTTAGTTTTTTTTTAAGTTTCATTTTTTACGTGGTCTTGTAAGTGGGCACAGTGATTTTTCTATTTGTACCTCTCAATTTACCTTCTTCCCACCCCCGACAGGCTCGAATGCAGCACCAAGAATGTGTGTCTCTTTCTTTAGAAGTGCTTGTACTGGGCCTCTGAGTTGAGGCCCAAAACGTCGGTCATCATGTCCTGATAATGTGATCATTAATCATTATCAGATGTCTGTTTATCTTGTTCACTGTCGCTTGTAGATACCCCCAAAAGGTTACACAGCCCCCCCCCCCACCCCCCGCTCTTCACAAATGAAAAAAATGGGCTCGGAGAGGGGAAAAAAAGAAATTAGTTGCATTTAAAAGCCCTTGTCAGTCATTCCTGTGCTTGTACTTTTCTGCTGAGAAGCCAGCTGTGTTTAGCGTCTAAACACAGTCTAAACATTCAGTCTAAACTTTAGACTGAATGCAGTAGAAGACTAGAAAAAGACAATACCTCATCAATATCACATGGTAGATTTCTGTCGCTGTGCATCTGAAAAGTATGTTGACAAGAAAACTAGAGATGTTTTTTTTTTGTTTCTGTTTCCATCAAGATGGTGGTTTACACTTTCAGGGACACTTCATAGTATTGTTATATAGTCCTGTCAGTGAGTGTGGATGGCTTATTTGCAGTAAGAGATGATTCACCATCGTCAAAGTCCATTTAAAGCAACAGTAGCCATGGAAAATAGTGAGATTTAAATGGCTGCTTATTCCATATTATTTGAATTCTGAATGGAAGGTTACTTGGTGTTATCTCAGTTGATGATGAAACATACCCATCAGAAGGCCCAAGGTGACACTTTGATAGGGTTTCACGTAATAAGTAATAAAAATTAGAACTAGATAGAAAAACAAGATTCACAATCACTGACGAGTCAAAGCATTCACTGATCATTCTGTCATATAACAAAATTTAACCCGCAGTACTGATACTTTGAACTGAAAAATCACAGCTGGCAAGCAGTATTTCAAGGATGGAACGTCATATTATGTAAAGTAGTGGTGGAACATTGCTTCTGGAAATAGATGCGAATGTAGGATTGTTCTGAAGCTTTTCAAAAATATGATCACTGCTGAAGAAATTTCAGTCGTCTTCATTTCATTGCTGTTGGAAAAACAAACATTTCTAAAAATGTCACTGCAAAACCCCAACAACAGTCTGGGTGGAGAGACACCTCAGTGTAAAATGTAGCAGAGCTGAGGGATAATATATGTATCGTTTGGAGAATCTGGGTAAGCTTGGTCCGGAAACACAAATGGCCTCCGGGTTTTCCTTTATCACTGTCCCGAGGCCATCTTTCACCCTTTTGTGTCCTCATGGAGGCCAAACATATCCCTTCTCATCCACCTGCGTCACACTGCCTCACTTGGTCCCTCCTTTCGGCTGCTCAGTCAGTCTTTTTCCTGCAGACCTACTGCATGGCTCTAGCCTGACGTCCAACTGTCATACTTCTCAGACATTCTGTGAGTGCAGAGCCCCAGCAGCTGCACTTAGACACATTATTGTAAGAGCTAACTTCACTCTTGAGTTGCACTTTGTTTATTCCCGACCCATCCAATTTTCTGTACTTGCTGCCTCTGTGTACGACTGTTGTCTCTGTGTAAATGTCCTTTATTTTTCCTCTTTAAAATGTGATTTGTTGTAGCGCTGTTCATTTTTTTTTGTTCCAGAGGTAATATATGGTGGCAAGGTTTCCCCGTATGTGATTCACTGTGGACTAAAGATGCAAAAGAAGTTGGGAAGTGAATAAAGATCCAAAACTCAAAATGACCATGTTCTGCTTGTAGTATCTGTCTGAGGTGAGCAACGTTTAATCAGCCTGGAATGTGGAATTTTTATTTTTCCGAGGGGGGGTCCAACCCACAGTTACGGGGGCTGTAGCGTTTCTGACATTGACATCAGCCCTTTTACGGTGTCCTGTACATCACCTGTCAGTGC
Source organism: Fistularia commersonii (assembly GCF_037954325.1). Classification (NCBI taxonomy): domain Eukaryota; kingdom Metazoa; phylum Chordata; class Actinopteri; order Syngnathiformes; family Fistulariidae; genus Fistularia; species Fistularia commersonii. Next base: position 7,638,833 of record NC_141300.1, on the reverse strand, counting down.
CTTGCTTTCACTCACAAGGCCTCATGAGGAGATGACACATTAGCGGCATTGTTAACAGCAGTGGCTTTTTACCTTTGTTTACGCCTTTGTAAGGGTAACTGACAGCACTGAGAGGCTGCGCAACATAAAAAGAAATGTTTTTCCTCCCGCTACATGAAAACTGATCAGAGATGCAGAGAAGAAAGTGAATGTATCCGGGGCGCTGCGTGAAGCCTTGGAGCGATCACAATGGACACACTGGAGACTGAATTTCACTCTGGGCTCTTCTAGTGCCAAGTGTGTTACTCAACCAGTCTCTTCTCCCGAAGGTTGAGCTCTTTCCAGCACAGTGGGATCAGCAGATACACCTGCTGGAATAAGAAGAATAGATCTGTGACATCAAATGCATCTAAATGTGAAAATCTGTTAAGTGATTTGTTGACGCAATTTTAATCAATGTTTCTTCTTGCCAAAACCTACTTAGTATGCAGCATCATATAGAAAACTAATTGAACAGCTCAGGCACATGCAAAATGAAAACTTGGACCTCACAGGTCCAAGGTCCTGTGATTAGACCTCACAGACATTCAATGCAGGGCAAATTTATGTTTTTTTTTTTTTTTTTTTTTTAAACTCCATTAGTCACACATAGTCCTTTGACACATACAGCATTTATAATGCGAAACATGATGTGTCCGAGGGTCTTTAAATTGTGCAGTGAGTTTTCCCAGCAGATCTAATTATGAGCCACAGAATGAATGTATCTGAACCTATGAACCCAGTTACCTACCAGTGTAAACACTGCTGGAGGAAAGCAGCTAATGAACAAAGATACTACAGACAGGCATTGTTTTCCCACATGCACACAAACAATTTTCTGCAATATTAACTTACACTTCTGGGTCGCTGCAATAAAGCTTAAAAGAAGCTTTCGTTTCTTGATCATCAAGGGCATAGTGAGAGGGGAAGAGAGAATGCAGGCCCTCCACGCCCGAAGGTGAAGAAGTATAGCCATGAAGAAGAGATGTACCATCTGTTTGTCTGAATTTAAGACATGGAAAACAATGCCTTCAAATCTGTCAGGAGTCACACAAACAGCCGATGGATGCAAGAGGCAGAGTAATTTTTATTCCAGTGTGGAACCGTTCTCCACAGCATTAACATCCATTGTCAGTTAAATAAAAAAAAGATAGAAAAAAAAACATAGAAAATGCCGTATAAGTTCTTTTTTTTTAACTCTGTTATTCATTAGTGAGTCCACATTGTTCAAGGCAGGAAGTGAAGCATGTTTGTGATGTCTAATGCTCACAATAAATAGGGTTGGAGCTTCACCGTAATGAAGACATTCTAAGAGAGAAGCCTCAAAATCAATACATGCTCTATCGGGCAAAATGAAGCGAAAAAAAAAAAAAAAAAATTTTTCCCTTTTTTTTTTCACTTGCGGCAACCACATAGAAAATCATGTAAAGGTCAGCAAAGTTGTGTTTGGTGGCCTTTCGGAAAAAAAGGAATCATTAAAAACTGCCAGTAAACCGGAAATTGATATAATTTCGTGACAGATCACATTTATTTTTCAACGCTGTGATGAATTTCCTAATTAAAATATACTTTTTTTTTTTATTGGAAAGCCTGCAAGACATTCTAACATCCACCATTGTTAATTCAGAATGTCAAGTGTCTTATAATTAATGTGACCTTTAACATATCGGTCATCTGCCTGAAAACACAGAACAATTCAAATGTGCCTGAAAAATGACTGTCATGTGTTTGGTTTGCAGAAAATTCATGTATATCTGACAATGTTATACTTCTTATTAATCCCACAAATCAGCGGTAAAGGAAATTAGATAATTGGTGCTATAAGTTAAATTGATTTATATCTTATTTTGTTATCAAAAGGATCTGGAACCGAGGGACTGATCACAAAACCTTAACTAATGTAATTAAATACATGGAAAATCACATCAGATGTGGACGGGGTAGTGAGAGGACAGTAAGGCCTGTTTTTTTATTTTTTCATTTATTAAGAGTCCAAATTTCCAGGTGAGCTCTGGAATGTTGTGGTGTCAGATGCCACAGCAACTAGATGGAGCTCTGTGTTTTGATAAAAGCTGTCCTCTCGCAGTGACTCTCCACCTCCTCGCTGTCTGATTCAGACTCGTAGGTGATCATGTCCTCATCCCCCCACACAGTGGGGATCCCCTTGTAACAAATGCGTGCATTCCTCTCCTGCCCGTGGCCTAAGCTGAAACCAAAACCGAGCTGCGTCCTCCTGGTCTCTGAACTCACGAAGGGCAGTTTGGTCCTCCAGCCCAAAGTGGCCCCACCTGAGCGCATCTGCAACAAAAGAAAAACCCCGACAAAAGAAGCCAGGATGAAGGCACAGCTGAGCACGGCCACAATGGCGGGTAACGGAGTGGATGGAGAGGCGCCGAGCCCTGGAGGTCCACCATCCTCCCCGCTTTTTGCTTCCACTCCGGGGTTCTTCTCCCCTGCTTCAGCTCCGCTCCCCACAGCAAGGGGGGATTTGCGTTGGACCTGGTTCTGGCGCAGGCACGAGGTGTGGACCAGATGACTGTGAGGCGGGCAGGATAGGCAGTCGGTGGGCCCGGTGCCCGAGCAGGTGAGGCAGGCGGAGTGGCAGGTCAGGCAGGCTTCGATGGAAGACAGGTCCACCCAGTTCTCCAGCGAGAGGTTGAGGAGCTGTGGCCCTGAGGTAAAGCCTGGAGGACACATCTTTACACATCCCTGGAGAAAGAGGGAGAAGCCGGGGCTGCACTCTGTCTCAGGAGAGAAAAAGACCAAAGGGCCAAAGGGTCAGGTGCAAATACAACTTATTATTTGATAAATGTAATTTAGGACGACAATATATTTTTCCAAATCAAGTATTCATTTAAAATAATAAAAAAAAATTTGTGTCACTCCTGTGACAAAGGAATTTCCCCTATAGCGAACAATAAAGTTTATCTTGTCTAATCTTTTACTTTTAAAATCAATTTTTCGATGTATTTACTTTCTTATGTATTACCCTTAAATTATTTCTTAGACTTGTACAATAATTTCCCCGAATGACACCATCGAACGAACACACTGAGGGATTTCGGGGGAACAGAGCCACATTCTTTGCTGTGAGGGAAACCATAACAAAGGAAAAATAAAACATTTGGAGAATTTCTTGTCCTACATTAAACCTTTGAAATTGTACTTAGTGTCTACTGTAGTTGCGGAAAGGTTTACCAAGCAAAGTTTTGCAATCGCACTCGAAGAAGTTGGTATTTTGAATAATAAATAAAGTTACTTGTTGTGATCAATTATTTAGGGGTCTGACATGAATCCAAATACACCATATTTATAAAAACACCTGAAATACCTTTGCAAGTTAAGGGTAAAAAAAAAGGTTTCAATGATTTTATAAATTACCAGAGGGAAATTATAATTCAAGAAGGATGAGAATTCATGAAACACGCCAGGTGATCAAAATGTCCACGTTTGAGAGTCGAACTTTGGAAAGTCTCTGTGATTTTCTTTTTCTAATAAATGTGGTTAAGTCGATGCTGCTCCAATCCGGATCAAAACGGGCCGGCAGTAATAAGCCTTGGTTTTCAGCAGCTTCCCTTTTGTTCTCAGTGCGTTCACTGAGTGGCATACAGTTCTACGTTATAAGGCGATGTGTATTTCAGTGCATTGGTGAGATTTTGACAATATGAATCAATTCATTTATAGGGAAACAGGAAATTGGGACAAATGGGAATTATACACCGTCAGTTTTGACATTTGTCAGGGAAACTCTCCCAAATCCATGCTATTTCAGTTTCAAAGAAAAAAAAACATTGAAATTTGTGAGGATGGACCCATCAACTGATTTTCTGTCAACTGGCAAATACATAATTAATTATTGATGTCTCGTGGGATTTGATATTAGTTTTTTTTCCTATTGGTAAGTGTTTTAACTGACAGGCGGATAGCAGTCTCCAAAACCTTAAACGCTTTCTACTTTAAACTCATTTTGCTATTCAAAATGGCTCTTTTTAAATGGACTGAAAACCGTTCCCTGCACCAGACAGAATAATCTAACAAAGTCACATGTTTGGCATTTCAAAACACAACCAAAATGACACCTCAATAACTAATTGCTAAGCCTCAAGAGACCACAGGGAACCCCCCTTTTTTATAACAACAGATATTTTGCAAATAATTTACAGTGCGAAGGTGACAATATGTTGAACTGATTTTTTTGGTGAAAAATAAATAAATTAAAAAAAAATCAACAGCATGTGTACCTACCTGTACATATAGATAGATAAATTCTCTTCATGTGAAAAATCTGAAAAATTATCTCAAATTTGAATTTTAGTAAAATGACAAAGCATGCTAAAGATAGAGTGCTTTTCAACATGCTCAGCACTGTGTGTTGGTTTGACAAAAATCTGGTGATATGACTAAAATGTGTGCCAATTGGTTGCAAAAGTTTAAGTTTGATAGCACAATATATTGTTTTGGTTGCAGTGCTTCATTTTGCAGGATATACAAGGTATCGGTAATTTGCAGTTTGGGTGTACTATATAGGGAATTTTGTTAAGTGTTAATAGCTTTTACCAGATAGTAAATCATAAAAAAAACAGCAAAACAGAATTAAACAACACAAAACCAAAACTTCATTTTCATCCATCTTCTCCCGATTATCCAGAGTCAGGTCACGGGGACAGTGAGGCCCAGACCTCCCTCTCCCCCGCCACATGGTCCAGCTCCTCTGGGGGGAACCCTGAGGCATTCCCAGGCCAGCCTGGAGACACAGCCTATCCAGCCCGTCCTGGGTCTTCCCCGCAGTCTCCTCCCAGATGGACATGCCTGGAATGCCTTCCCCAGGAGGTGTCCAGGAGGCATCCTGACCAGATACCTGAGCCACCTCATCTGACTCCTCTCCATCCTGAGGAGCGGCGGATCTACTCCGAGCTCCTCCTAGATGACCGAACTTCTCACCCTATCTCTAAGGCCGAGTCTGGCCACCGTACGGAGGAAACTCATTTCGGCCACTTGTATCGGCAATCTTGTTCTTTCGGTCACTACACACAGCTCGTGACCATAGGTGAGGTTGTGAGAGTAGATCGACCGGTAAATTGAGAACTCCGCCTTTTGGCTCAGCTCCCTCTTCACCACGACAGACCCATACAGAGTCCGCGTTGCTGCAGATGGCGCACGGATTCGCCTGTTGATGTTCCGCTCTCCCACTCCATCCATCCCGCACTCGTGAACAAGTATTCCACCCATTTCCTGTTGAGTTTTGGAGGTGCTCATCCTCATCCTGGCCGCTTCACACTCGTTTGTAAACTGTTCCAGCGAGAGCTGGAGATCATGGTCTGATGAAGCCAACAGAACCACATCATCTGCAAAAAGCAGACTCGATCCTTGGCCAAGTCCAAGTTACAGCCTATTTTGTAAAACACTCTCACCGATGCAGATCTGCTGTGCGTCGAAGGTCTTGCAGCTGTTGTTGGATGGCCGGGGGAAGTCAGAGGATGAGGGGCTCATGACAGCAGGCCCTGTCCCCCAAAGGATGAGGGTAAACTGACTCAACACACCTGCAGGAGGGGCAGAGATGAGCCGGTAAGAAACAACACTTCTGTGAGAGAACAGTGTGAACTCGCTGAGGAGACAACAAGGAGGATCTATGGGGGTGGAAGGAAAAACAGGGACGTGATTGACTTACTACGACACCGGAAGACCAATGCTTTTTGGCTTTATCCCCGCAGTGCACAAAACACATTCTCACAGATTTGATGAGTTAAATATTACACGTATTAAAGAAAAAACCTTTGGGAAAAAAAAGCAAACCCATAGTTGGGTAAAAACTTATTTAAAAGGTTGGCAGCAACTTTTCTTATAAAGAAATTATTCTGTGCCTGGCAGCTGAAGTGTTTCTAATCCATATGCGGTTCTGAGCCACCGTCCTGACGGTACCACTAACTGTATTGTTAAAAAGGGAGTGAGGCAGGGGTGGGGGGGGGCGGCTATTTGAGAAGCATGGAAATATGCTAAAAGACTTGATTTGATGAGGGGACAGTGCTGATTACTCCCGCCGAGGGATGTGTTATATGGTGAGATCTTAATGACAAAGAGCAGTGTTACCATAGTCACGTCCATTAGGCTTCACGTTCTCAATTTCAAGGGTCCATTCCCCTTGAGGATCTTCATCCCACGAGTGGGTGGTCATAAAGGCCCAGTCGTTGAATCCCTCGGAGGAGAAGTCATTTGGCCTGAATACATATAAGCATTAGGATGCAGAACATGGATTTCAGAGAGACAACAAAAACTTGTTTGCATGGCATACTCATGCAAATTGTGGTGGTGTGTGTGTGTGTGTGAAAAAGGATTTGGTTGATTTGCGGCCATAGCTGTGTCTTTTGATCCATACCTGGGAAACAGCAGAGTGGAACGTGTACCGAGCGGACTTATGAGATGAATGGCCAGCTTCCCTCTCTGGTTGTGAAGGAGAGTGAGACGAGCCTGAACGTGTTCCAGGGAGCTCACGTATTCTGGTCTTCCCCAGCAGGCATCCAAGCTCCTGCTGAACACCAGCTTATTCCCAATGTCTCTGTGGATTTGACAAGTGGAAGGGAGAATGGTTTCAGAAAAAGCTGCACAAACACGGCACTGGGCTACAAATTCACACAACTCTCACAGCACTGAGGCGGTATCAATCAGGGTGATCGAGATGATGGAACATCGAGTACTTCTGAGTACACACACGCACCTTGGCTCAATGAGCATGGTTTGAACACACTGATGCTGCGGTGCCACTCTAGTCCAGTTCTGTGCTAAAGCCACCATGGCACCAGCATCCAGGAGCCCATAACCGTATGAATGACTCACTGCCGGAAAGAGGATGATGAGAGGACAGAAGGATGGTGAGGAAGATAGCCATGATGTGACACAGCAATCATCTCTCTATAAACTTTGTATTTTTAATGATTAATGATTAAAAAGCATACACACTGTAGAAGGAGACATATCCATCAGATGATCATATTATAATATATTATAATATCATATAATATAATACAATATAATATAATATAATTTGATTTTTACCCTTTCAGCTGTCCCCTCTTGGGGGCGTCAGAGGGAATCATCTGCCTCCACCGCAGATTTGACTGACATGTCTAGTGTGGCATACGTTCTATGTATCATAGTATCATAATATCATAATATGTGGCTTAAAGCTATTATACAGGTACATAAGAACGTCATGAAAAAGTAGAGAGAATATTTTTGACCCTCATTTCAGTAAGTGAGAACCATATATTATACAGATTCATTACACATAAAATTGAAATATCTCAAGCCTTTATTTCTTGAAATGTTGATGATTACGGCTTACAGATAATGAAATGGAAAATTCAGTGTTCAGAAAATTAAAATACTGTGAAAGTTGAATATTGGAAATGCATGGTTTAACACCCTCAACAGCTAATTAACTCAAAAGACCGGCAAAGGTTTCCTGAGCCTTTTACTGCTCTCTCAGTCTGGATCAGTAGGCTACATAATGATTGGGAAGACTGCTGGTATGACAGATGTCCAGACGACAGTCACTGACATCCTCCACAAGGAAGATAAGCCTTAAAAGGTTATAACTAAAGAAGCCGGTTATTCACAGAGTGTTGTACCCAAGAATTTTCATAGAAAGTTGAGTGGAGGGTAAAAGTGTGGTAGGTAAAGATGCCCCAGCAACAGGGATAAACTCAGCCTTTAGAGGATTGTCAAACAAAATCCATTCAAGAATTTGGGGGAGCTTCATGAGGAGTGGACTGAGGCTGGAGTCAGTGCATCAAGAACCGCTACGCACAGACGAATCCTTTACAAATGTCGCATCCCTCGTGTAAGGTCACTCCAGAACCGGCGGCAATGGCCGAGGCATCTTCGTGGCTGTGGCGAAAAAGAACTGAACAGTTACTCAGTGGTCCAAAGTCCTGTTTTCATATAAAAGTAAGTTTTGAATGTCATTTGGAAATCAAGGTTAGAGTGTCTGGAGGAAGAGTAGAGAGCCACAGAGTCCACATGTCTTCAATTCCAGTGTGAAGTTTCCACAGGCAGTGACGATTTGGGCTGCCGTGTCATGTGTTGTAGTTGGTCCACTGTGTTTTCTGAAGTCCAAAGTCAACATAGCCATCTACCAGGAAGTTTTAAAACACTTCATGCTTCCCTCTGGTGACTATCTTTATGGAGATACAGATTTCATTTTCCAGGAGGACTTGGCACCTGCCCACACTGCCAAAGGTACCGAGAGCTGGTTCAATGATGTGTTGCAACTGTGCTTGATTGACCACTAAACTCACCTGACCCGAACCTCATTAGAGAATCTATGGGGAATTGCAGAGAGAAAGATGAGAGACATCAAAATTTCAAGAAATAAAGGCTTGAAATATTTCCATTATAAATGGGTTTCACTTACTGATATCTTCCTCTTTGCCTTTCGGTCACTTCAATCAGGGTTGCCATAGAAAATCAACCTTCCCCATCTAACCCTTTCCTCTGTATCCTCTTCTCTCACATCAACTAACTTCATGTACTGTTTCACTCAATCCATAAATCTTTTCGGTTTTACCCTAAACCTCCAACTCCAACTTCTTTATCTCCACTCCCTATAACCTCACCATTCCACTTGGGTCCCTTTCATTTACACACACGGATTCTCAAAGATAAGCTAATATGGTCGATGTCTTTCCTATCATTCAGATTTAATATATTTCTTGTTATTTAATTTGATAAAATAGAATGTATAGCTATGATTTCTCATTAATTCTGATATATTCTAACACATTCTTCCAACATCTACGGTCAAAACTACAATACCATTTGAAACGGCACTTCTCAGAAAAAATGTGTAGATGTGTTAAACACATATACACAAAGACACACACACGTACATATTCATGTATATATATATACATTTCCCAAATCTGAAGAAACAAATACTGAGCAGTGAGCCCAGATCAATTTGATCCAGTGCTCTGACGATTGTAAACTGATTGTCTCTACCTCTGCGTCCCGCTCCATTGCTCCTCCAGTCAGGAGCACTGAGATGTTGAGGCTGCGATGTTCGAACCACCAAATGCTGCATGTCTCTCCAGGTCAGGTTCATACTGCATGGCACAGTGGGAGAAAGGGAGGGCTGTTCGCTGTCTGTGATTTTGCAGCAGATGCTATTATTTTGTCTACCTGGCACAGGTTATGAAAACTGTATTACCCTGACCTCACCTGTATAACACCCCAGCAGGGGATATTTGAGGAGCAATTGGATACAGGAACAATTGGTCACACTGAAAATAACCCACAGCTGAGCTTTTAGATTGAGAACAGCTACATGTGGCCTTGTATCTTATATTTGGAAATATGACACTGCTGTATAAAAGAAGCCTTGACTCATAAGAGTCATTCATGACTAAGGTATCAGTTCACATTACGGTTTTGATCCTGGTATTAAATTGCACACTATTGAAAATCCACCGAACTCAGTGAAACAGAGGATACAATCTAATGACGAGACATCTTCCCTCGTTTATTGTGTGATGCTGTCCAGAATTTGAGGTCTGAGATAATGGGATTGAAAAAAAAAAAAAGGTTTGTGATAAGGCACGGCAGACAAATATTGTGAGAGGAGAGACTTTTGAGTCACCGATGTCCTGGTAAAGATAATCAAACTGTGAATCACACTGAGCGTGCCTGCCCAGCACACAGAAATAGAATTGCACTGCGGTGCATCACCTCTGTCACTCCACATCAGCATTCACATCTCACATCTCACATCATCTTGCGTGTTATTAATGGACATGATCCCTGATCTACTCAATGTCACCTCAATGAAAGGGCGAGAAAAAAACAAGACAAGCCAAAAAGCCAAAACACTATTATGCCTATTAAACGACTCCATCACTAGGAATTCATGCGGCTTTTCTGTGATAAACTAGCTGTCATCGCTGCAGCCTGTGTGTGTATGGGATTGTGGGGGTGGGCGGGGCTGCCTCCAACCAACGATTCTAGTTTGGTGTTGAAAGTGAGAGATAGTCTACATGGTGTAAACTGTCAGCTGCTGCCCTCTTCTCTTAATGTCAGGGGTGAAAGCGGGAAATAAACTCGATTTATAGCTGCACTAAAACTGGCGTGTGAGGTACTACCAGATACAGCTTGACACCTGTCAGCCTATTCTGAACTGTGAGGTGAGTTATTATTTTAATAGAATTAATAAAATTTATATATGCACATGATGACAGCCAAGATACAGAAATACATAAGGGTCGGGAGAGAGATATTCGGATTGACACCTCAAGTCCGCCTTGAGTAGTAATTAGAAACATTCTTTCATTTCAAATCTTTACTTCCAGCCCTGTAGGTATCCCAAGGTCTCTGGGGACTGAGAAGGCTGATTTGTCTTGCTAATTAACTGATTATCAAAAGCTCGTACCGCAGAAAAGAGAATCTCAATGCTGGCATTTAGGCCGCTGTGACTATGGGAACGGGCTTCCCACACGCAACTACACACATAGAAGTGTGCGCACGCATGCGCACACGCATACACAAACACACAGACACAGACACACAGACACACACACACCTGCACGCACACACATACACACCTGGACGCACACACACACACATATCACACCTGCACACCCACACACTTCCCTGTGTGCTGCATATCAAATAAAGTATGAAATCAATTTTTAAGAAGTATGTATTGGCCACGAGAGGGTGTGTCAGTCATGCTTACTTGGCTTCCAGTGCCAAAGCGATGATCCCAGCAGCCAGTGGCGCTGAAGCTGAAGTCCCTGTGTGAGAGTCGGTGCACTTCTGCCTCAGGTCTGTGGTCACCTTGGAGACAGGAAGTGAAGAGAGATGTTCAGAGGGTGAGATATTGTTAATACTGAATGAAACACTGCATTTCACTTCAGCAGAGGGAAGGCCACAGTGAAAAGTTGAGTGTTGTAGATATGATGTAGGTGGAAGTGCTTCTTGCTAGAGAGGGTAAAGTGGAGGAGGACAAAAGTGCTCGGCAGACTTGGTGTCGTGTTTGTGGATATGTGGTACAAAAGGTCAGAGCCAGGACAATGAAAGTCAGCCAAGTCTTCCAGGGCCAGGACGGGTGGCAGTGAGATGAAGTATGTTTCCTCTGCCATCTGATTATGCCGAAGCCAAAAAGCTAATGAGGCCTGTCTGGTTCATCGTGGGGTAGCATCGGAAAGAACAGCAAGGAAAAGGAGATCTGTGTTAAGGGAAGAGAGTCCAGGTTTTTTTTTAAAAAAAGGGACAGCTGGCAAAATTTATAAGGAGGGTTCACTAATCAAGACGCCATATGTCAGAAAGACATAAAATTTCCGAAAAAACTCAAATAAGGTGGAGATTAAATGTCAAATGTAATTGTTCATCTCAAACAACAAAAATGGAATTTCAATGCAAAAAATAAAGTGCAAAAGTGAAGATACCATGTGAGCCTGATGTTGACATATTTAGGAGGTGTTATATATTTTAGTTGCAAAACTTAAACAACAGAACATTATTTTTTCTGTATCCTCGGTCCGACGGTTGCTATCAGATGGCTGAACAATGTAAATTTCTCAATAATATATGATAAATTTCACTGCCATTTTACCATGCATTTTGCATGCCTCTGAACTTTAGTCATACCCCAAATAGATACTACATAAATTAGAAAACCTTCGAATTGTAAATCAGGTATTTATGATTTAAATATGTTAAATATTGTATTTTTCACATTCTGTGAAGACACCCAGGCCACATTTGAAGCCTTGAAGCTGAAAAATTGTGCAAATATTGATTAACATGACATTTGAATGCGTCTCAAGAACCCAGTCGTTTGATAGAATACACAATTGGAATTATAATTACATATATTCCGATCTGACATGTTTATGTCAGCAATTACTTGGCAGATTCTTTCAGGGAGTATCCACTACAATGCATTAATATGCCTTATACATGAAAGGGCATCAATCGTTGACTAACATGTGTCTGACCTTTTTGTTTTCAGGTGGTGTTTGGTTCGACACCATCTGTACCATTGCCCACCAAAAGGACTGAGAAAACTATGTTGACATACTGCATTTATAACTTATCTTTCTGGGTACATTTTGTTTGGTTTTATTCACCCTCATAACCTGACAAGATTCAGGCTATGCTGAAGATTATGTTTAGTCTACATCTGTGACCTTGTGGAAGGGATAGGAATACTTGGATTATGAGTTATTTGTTCTGATCTTGCAGCAAATCCTTTTAAGAGGTGTTTGAATTAAAAAAAACATTTGTAAGTGCTTTCCTGTTTTGTACACACCGGTCACGATTGTATTCAAGCAAAGCAGCTTTTTTGGATGTCAACTTGCAGTTGACTGATAAGGACAGTGCAAAGCCCAAAAAAGGTGATTATTCAACTTAAATTATACAGTGTTCATATCCTACACACAATTTGTTAACATGTGTGCTTGTGTGTGTACACCCACCATGAGATTAGTCAACTAAGATGTATACAGCGTTCATTTCCAACAAACAATTTGTGAATATGTGTGCTTGTTTGTGTACACCCACGATTTGTTTCTCCCCTGGATTTCCAGAGCTGAAGGTCGTAGCGAGGGTGGATGCGCAGGGCTCGCTATACCAGGGCACGTTTCCGGACTGTGTGGTGCTGCTGATGGACAGGGTGTAAATACTGTTGGTGTAGCCGTCACAGTTACAGCTGTCCTGCTCCCTGCCGCCGTTTCCTGAGGCCCACACAAAAATGGAACCCAGACCATCGCGTCCCTTTACGAAAAGGAAAAACACCACAAGAGAGGCACAATCGGCAAACGTGGTTTGAAAGAAAGTTTGAAAGGTTTGAAAAAGAGTGAGAAGGAGAGAGAAACTAGAGAGAGATGAAGAATGGAACACCGATTTTGTTGAAGATTTGTGCATCACTGCTGAAAAGCCTTGCCCTGAACGGGGTTTTGATCGGAAGCAGCACACGGCTGTGGGCATAACTCTTTTGAATACAGCATATTGTCAGGCGACATATTCTAGATGAACATCAGATAGTGAATAGATGAAAAGTAATTACAAAATCTATTCGAGTGGAATATACTTTTAGGGCTAGATAAATGACAAAATGATCAGGCAACAAGATTGTATTGCCCCGATCTCCTCAATAAAGACCACACAGTAAAAAGCGGGTGTATTCAATCCCATTGCATTTGTGCTGTCGCTACAAGGATAACAACATTGGGGTTGTTTATGAGTCAAGATTAAAATATGACTAGTTTATGTATCATTTCTTTTGTTCCCAGACAAACAAAGCCATGCTCATATCTTCAGTCAATTCAATTACTCTAAATCCTTATTTGCTGGAATGTCCTAGAATTGATCTACTGCCTGCGGCTTACATGAACACAGCACACCAGTTAAAAAAAAGAATATAAATTAAAAAAAACATTACAAAACAATCTCATCTTTTTCAGTCTAGTTATATATGGCCCCTGGCCTATTTTTCTTGCTTATTTTAAGGATTCTTTCACACACTGTGGCCACTTTTCTCTCCAACACATCAATCATTGAAGTCTGTGGTCGGCTAAGCAGTCTTTGTGCCCTGAGAGGTTACCGGGGACATCTGCTGTTGGATGAGCCCTCGAGTGGAGCTCAAGTACACTGATGATTTATTTGGGTCAAATTAAGTTTCTTTTGTTAAAAAGAATATTTTTTTTGTCCCCATTGTTGGACCTTATTAATGTTGTATCGCTGTTAACTGAACACCCTGAAATGAACAGTTTCAAGCAAGATAGGTCTCCCATACAGAATCCTAATGAACAACATCCTCTGAGGATGTTATGACAGAGTGTGGGATCCCGGGAGTCCATGGCGATTAATCGACGTGATGTTTGACTGTGGCAAAAATTCCATTTATGAACAAGGTCACCTGTTTTGTTCTAAGATGCCAGTACAACAATGTTACCATTCTAGCTAACCACCCAAGAGCCAGAGACACAGAGTCCTCATGTAATACTACTTTGATGTGAAACATTTAGTTCCTTCATTCATTATGAAGAGTCTGGCAGATGAAGCACTCATCATCGTTGCTCATAGTAGTACATAAAAAATTGTGTTGGAGAAAGTTCTTTCACCTAATGAAGCATGCTATTTGAGTTTGGGAATAATGATTAGGATTATATTAGTAAACAGCTCAATAATATATCCAAAGTCGCACACACACTATTTTTAGACTATTTAATGCACAAATTTTATATTAAACATTCAAAACTAAATATTTCATTCATGTGTAGACGCAGCGACCGGGGAAATCTTTCAGAATGCAACCTCCTGGCAAAAGTTTGAAACCAGCGTGGGCGGGATTTAAGTTTTGAGAGCAAAATGCAAGGAAACAAGAAATTCAGACATACATTGATGGACAGAAATAAAGGGAACACACAGAGACCTAGATCCTGTATATAAAGCAACAAAGGAACTGTTGATGCCATGTACTGAATTAAGTGGGTGAAAAAAAGAGATGTACAAAATGTATTTTTCCTCCTCTGTGTTTTGATGTGAGGCCTTAAGGATGTGTTTGCTTATTTTTGTTCTGTTGTGCTAGTCTATTTATCCTGGCCAGTATATTCCATAAAAGACACACAATCCTGTCACATCAGTGGCTGTCAAGACCCTGTCACCTGCTTCCCTATAGCTGTCTCTACAGACAGTTTACTATATCACTTTAAGTAAATTGATATATCCTTTGCACGATCCTCTAATTAAATATCTTACTAAATCACTTTATTTCATTTCTCACAATAAATGCTTTCTAAATGAAATGGAAAAAAAGGTCCTGACTTTATGTCTGATTCCATCGTGTTGCTCTGTATCTTGACCCCGGTCATGTAGCCAGAAACAGATATGACTTGCAAACTTTAAAGCTCAAATTATCACCTCACTCTGCCTCATTGCAGGTCACACAAGCTAGACGAAAACCCTGCGTCATCTGACACCTGAACACACACTGAGCTAGAAAGGTTCTTGTGTTTGAAGTCTACAAGTTATAACCACATATTGGCCCATGTGGAATACCATTTGATTTAAGACAGAGCACCAATCAAAAAATTCATAAGTTGCAAAAGTGTATGCAAAGCTCAAATACTACCAATGGGATTGATAATTGACAAGTTGGCAATCGACAGCTTATGTCTGTTGAGGTTCTCAGTCATCCAAGTCATGGTGAATTCTTCTCCAAATCTTCTTGTCTTGGCAACTGGACTTGAGTTTCTTCACTTGAAGATGTTTCACACCCCGTTGTGAGAGGCTTCTTCAGTTCTAATGACCTATGGAGAGTTTCTGAATATAACTGCCAGGGTTGATCTGCAGAAACTAGGTGTAAGGGGGTTGTTATGGTAATGAGAACAAAAGAGCAGCTTTGTGGGATTACCTGGATTGGAATGTGAATAGGTACACCTAAAGAAAGGAGTGAAACCTTTTGGATCACATGAACTGAGGCTCATGTGGATATTACCGTGGGCTGGTTCTGATGGTGGGACTTTCCTGGTTGTTTGGAGGGTGTAGATGGGCCTGGTCTGTGTGTGCAAATCTCTCTATGTACTGATCCAAGTACGGCATTAGACGTTTGAGAAGGTTGTGTCAGAGACCCCCTCCACTGCTCAGAGATGTTTTTTCTATTTTGATAAAGATGACTTCTTTGACTCCTCTCTCAAACCATTTGTCTTTGGCCAGAATACGGACATTGCTGCTGTCAAAAGAATGGCCCTTGTCTGTCATGTCTGTCAGGTGTAGGTAGAACGCAGAGTCCTGTCCTGAAGTGGCTCTCCTGTGTTGGGCCATCCCTTTGTGCAGAGGTTGTTTTGCCTCTCCAATGTATTTGGTCTCATCACAATCCTCATTGCAAGTGACAGCAAACACCACATTCTCTATCTTATGCTTGAGTGTTTTTTTTCCTTAGGGTGCATCAGTTTTTGCCTCAGGGTTGTTGTGGGGTTTGAAATGTACCGGTGTATGATGTTTATTGATCATTCTCTGGAATTTCTCTGAAACACCATCAACATACGGTATGACGATGTTCTTTTGTTTGGTGTTATCTTCCTTCTGTTCTATGTTCTTGCGGCTGATGGTCTCTGATTTGCGGGATTTGATGTGGGTGTTGACTGTGTTGAGGTGAGTGGTAAAAGCTTAATGCTTCTACCTCATTCTTCTTGATCTTGACCCATGTGGAAATAGATGGTCTGTATCCCCACTTCGGATGCGATCACAGTGGTGAGGGAATGCCTCATTAAGGAAAACACCTTAATAAATAGAACAAAACTCTCCACGGATCACATCTGCACCCTACTGGACCTTTGTCTACAGACCACCTATTTCCAGTTCAATGGTGGTTTCTTCTGGCAAAAACATGGATGCATCATGGGCTCGGACACACGCGGACACGGCCCATCTACACCCTCCAAACAACCAGGAAAGTCCCACCATCAGAACCAGCCCACGGTAACGTCCACATGAGCCTCAGTTCATGTGATCAAAAAGGTTTCACTCCTTTCGTTAGATTTACCTATTCACATTCCAATCCAGGTAATCCCACAAAGCTGCTCTTTTGTTCCCATTACCATAACAACCCCCTTACACCTAGTTTTTTGCAGATCGACTCTTCCATTTGCACAACAAGGCACCATATCCTGGACCTGCCCAAAACCTTGGCAGTTATATTCAGAAACTCTCCATAGGTCATTAGAACTGAGAAGCCTCTCAGATGAGGGGTGAATCATCTTCAAGTGAAGAAACTCAAGTCCAATTGCCAAAACAGGAAGATTTTGACAAGAATCTACAGTTTTAAACATTAAATTCCAAGTGTATCAAATGTTTAAAAAACAGGCAGGGCTGATCGATGAAGCAAAATGTAAAACTGGATTTACGTGTGGATTGTAGAGCTTCCCTGAGTTAGAAAGGGGTACTTGGTGAACCAAGGAAAATATTACCTTCTTTAAATTCCAGTTTTATGGTGTGACTGACCTTGGTGATTCCTTGGATGAAAGCCTCCTTGGCCAGTTTTGCAGGGCCGTCTAATGACTTGCCATCGTCCTCCGGGCCCCAGCTGGCACTGTAAATGTGGATGTGCTGAGGGTTGAGGCTAAGAGAGTGGGCTTCCACCACATCTGTCACCTCCCCATCCAACATACGAACTCCTATTAAAATGCACACAAAAACGCAGCACAGGTTACATAACAAAACTAGGGATGTGAGGAGTGGTGGTGGTGGTGGTGGCGAAAGAGTGACAAAATGACAGACCAGAGATAGTGAGGGTATGAATTTAAACCTTAGATGGAGATGAGTTGTCAAAACATGAGGGGGGAAAAACAGCACAAGATGACAAGATGTCGTCTGTTGAACCTTATATTTCCATTTTATCTTTGCTGCAAAAAACAGGCTGTAAAAACAGGGAAAACAAAACAGCTATACAAAGCACTTTACAGAGTTCCAGTTTAAATGATTTACCATACAAAGATTCACAAATGATGCTATGACTGGCATCATTCTATTATTTTCTGTGACATAAACACAAAGCCCAGCTGTTTTTTTAAAAACTACCATCAGAATTGTCTGATGCAAAAAAGCCTTAATAGGAAGGGAAAAAAGGCAAAAAAATAAATAAACACATTTGACAGCAGGGGGGCGGGTGCGCACACACAAGCACACAGGAGCTGAGAGTTTACAGAGCCTTCTAGAGACTGGCGTGTCCTCAGGGTATAGCACCAAATGTCACCTTTCATCACACCTGAACACAGACCTATCTGAGGCCTTTGAAGTGAGCAGCCTCAGATCAAACCTGAGAACATTAATGGCTGAGGAGAGGTGTGAAATGAACCACCCTTAAATCGGGTCCATTAGCGGGAGAAGAGCCAAACACATACAAGGCAGCGCTGACATCCACATTAAGACTTTAATGATCTATTCGAGACAGCCTGACCAGCCCTGCAGGCACAAACACACAAGCAGTAATTACACAGTTGGTGTAACACAGGTTTGAATACAGAGTGGGCTTGAACAAAACTTGACTGGAGAGAAAAGTGTGGCATCAATCACAATGTTTGCCTGGTGATCACTATGAACAGGCTGGGATGCAGCAGTTATTATAATCATTGTGGTAAAGATTCCCATCAACTTCCTGTGGCTCAAAATCCTTGAATTGAAAACATATTGCTGAGTTCCTTGAAGCCTCGGAATCAGAGGTAGCAGGTAGCAACCCTGAGCTGGAAAAGGGAAACCCCGATTGAGACAAGCGGGGCTAGACAAAACTGCAAAACGCTAATCACAACTCATCAATTGGTGAGATATTCTAATTTAACTCTTCCAAAGAGCTCACATGTGAAAATTTTTGCGGAACATTAAGAGAGAAAAAAAAACCATGGCTGTT
The DNA here is from genome assembly GCF_037954325.1 of Fistularia commersonii. Taxonomy (NCBI): domain Eukaryota; kingdom Metazoa; phylum Chordata; class Actinopteri; order Syngnathiformes; family Fistulariidae; genus Fistularia; species Fistularia commersonii. The sequence continues at coordinate 7,620,415 of NC_141300.1, read as the reverse complement.
TATCCACATTCTGGGGACATTAGACGTGAGCAGAATCACAAAGGAGTCATTTATTAGGGCTGGGCAAAAGCGCCGCAGTACCGAGGAGATGAATGGTAATGAAGACAAAGGAGAGTTATGAGTAACATCTGTGAATGGGACTGCTCCCGCTCCGTTGAGTATCGTTGGCTGTCATCATTTCATTAATAGATTATTCAGTGACAGAATTTGCAAAAAGTCTCATTGGACTATCATGTGCAAGACTTTTCAGCCTTCATTGGTGATCAGGGGTTTAAAAAAACTGAATATTTTTATTAATGCATGCACACGCTGACAGCTCTATTAACATCAACCAACTGATGAAAGGATAAGAAAGACTCACATTTCATTCACAGGGTTAAATAAAGTTGGTGTAAGCTACTTGGATCATTTTTTTTGATCAGTGTAGGTTTTTATTCATCATACAAGGCCGCATATGAACTCTCCGGTGTATCCCTCTGTCTTTTCTTGACATTTAACTCTGTCAACTTTAAAAAGTTGACCGATTTATCCGTTTCATCTGGCATGCAATAGCAATTTCTCTTTGAAAAAAAATATTGATTCACTGAGCACAATGGGAGATGAGGGGACCAATGCCTCGATGAATTTGTCAAGTGTACGGTGCATCTTCCAATATTGCCTGACATCTTAGTTTTGTTTTATTTCTCCTCACTCCACTTGTTAAATCTCTGCAAAACTTACATGCTGGTACGACTAATCATATTTCAACCTTTAAATGTCCTCAAATACAAGCAAATATACATATCTTCATTGAGTAGAGAAACAGAATGACACTTTCCAATGTAAATAGTTTTGAAGTTTTGAATAGAAATATGAACAACTGCTAATTTGAACAAAAGGTATTCTACGTTTGATGGTTCTGGAGAAATAAAATGAGGAAAATCCAAAGCTGGTCTGAAATTTGAGCAGAGAGCAAAAGTTGATAGTAAACTGAATGTCATGGTGAACCCATTTCATAAATAGGTGCTCCAGTGAGTCCAAATGTAATCTTATAATTTAATTGTGAGGCTGGTACACTTAGTCCATTATGAAAAGTAGAATGATGGAAAGATGGGTTCACCCTTCACATAAGAAAATGAATGGTAAGAAATACATTTGATGTTATAAAAGATGTTTAAACACACATTTGATAGATTCATAAATGCCAAATTCGAAAATGTATCTGTTATGACTCCACAGCACAAATTTGAGGACATTTAAGGTCAAGTGACGGATAGAAAAATAAACAGTAAATTGTTGGTATTAGGTACATACAAATTCAAGCCTGTATAGTTAATTTTTTATTAATCTTTTTAGATTACAGTGACGATGCTAATAAGGCAGTTGTAAGATCATGGACGGATGGAACCGCTCTTATTCATGTTATTCCAATCAAATTATCATTAAGTTAATTATAGTATATGACTATATATGTGAATATATCCTTGCTTGTCAATTCCTGAAAGTGTCTCTTATTGCTGTGCTCCTCTCACCTCCAATTTTAGCATCATATGCCACCCCGACTCCACACACACCGTTGTTGGCTGCAGCTGCAACTTCTCCTGCACACCGCGTTCCATGTCTGGGAGGAGAGAAGGGCCAAAAATAAAAGAAAATGAAAACACTGGCACATCAGACAGGAATAATAGCATTATGAGTAATAAATAAGCATTGAAGAGCTTTTAGGATTTACAATCCCCTTTACTTAAACTGGGATACCAGTGATGTTAGAAATACAATGAAAGGTGGTCTTTTTCCAAGGGGAAGGCTCATGTTAAGGTTTAGAATGGATGCTTAGTAATCAGAAGATCAGGTGTATAACCCCCTACTCTTTCAGCGACTATTATGAAGGGTCCTTCAACAAAATCTTGAGCTGCTAATATGCCCCCAATGCCTTTATGTATAGATGTGTGAGATATGATGGTGAATGGATTCTTTTATGGCAGCCTTTGTATATTGTACATGAATATATGAAAATAGGTTGAGGGAACATTATTGAACAGTATTGTAAAAGCACCTGTTTAAGTCAGTGTGAATGCAGTTTATTTTATCATAAATGTACAATATGCCTTTCAGTATAATGGGTGCAACTTTGTGAGGACATTGGGATTGTTCACTGGTCGCAGTGCATAATAGTGGGACCTTCAGTCTTATTCAGACACTATTGAACTTGGCTGGCTTTTAGAGGATGAATAAAACTGCATGAAGCACTCAGTGATAAAATGACAGAGTTCCCATTCACAAGAAAATGGTTCTTTGAGAAACTGAACAACAACTCACTTGGTTTTCTGTTAAAGTTGGTATGGCAAATTATGGTTCAAAGTCTACTTTAACTTTACTCTTGCCACCCACCCCTTCAGTTTGTCTGTTAACATGCCCATACAAAGTATGGCATTAATTTGAATTCAACTTGTGGGGGGTGCAGGTATTGGCAAAGAACGGTGTTATTACAATGGTTTAGGTCTGAATCGTAGCGTGGACATAGTTATCCTTTTCTTAATGTTACTGATTGACAGGAGTGACATGACACAAAAAGGGGGTGAATGTATTGCTTTTGATATCCCAGTACTTTATTATTTGCTGTTGAACTCTGATATTCAGGTCTTTGTTGTGAAATGAAGTAATAAAAATAATCGACAGCAAAAAAGTTCCAAGTCACATAAGATGTGAACACCTTGCTTTGATACATAATCCGTGCTAGAAGCAGACCTGGCAAAAAACTCATATTGGACCAAATTTCTGTGGGGAGCTGGTACTAGGCGCTGGACCCCTACTTCAAACCAGTTCAACAAAAATGGTTTGCAGTAATCTGGGTGGCGACTTAACAAACCAAACTAAACTAAAACGTAAGTTCCAAAAGACAGCCCTAATCCAGACTTCCTGTTACAAAAGCCCACTATATACCAAGATAAGGTGTGCTAAAACTCATAACTACTAGCAAAGCAAAAGTCTGCAACATTCTCAAACACTGGTTTAAAATATTTCCATCACTGCCTGCTAAATCTATTCTCGAGCTTGTTTGCACAAAGCCTGCTGTTCCAAAAGTTAAAAACAGGAATCCCAAGGGAAATTGTCTCTGGACTCTGATCTTTTTCATTTTCTAAATCAACAATTTGATTGAAAATAATGTTTACAGATACATCTTGAGAAGAATGGATGATAGAATATTGTTTGAATACCAAACACAACAACACTGATTACAATTCAGTTTGACAAGGTCTGCAATTACACCATTTGATTCTAGTTTATTGAAAAGGTCTTCAATCGACATAAATGCCCTTAACACACCATTATTTGCATTTTTTGTAAATCAACTTACCTTTGCAATAATTTCAAATCCAAAGTCCATAATTTAAAACATAAACATATGTGTGTATATATATGTATGTATATATATACATACAAATATATATACACATACACACACACACACATATATATATACACACACACACACACATACAATATATATATATATATATATATATATATATATATATATATATATATATATATATATATATATATCTCCTAATAGTCTGTAGGTGTTAAAAGTATACGCACACAATATAAATTAAAGCCTCTCTTTTTAATCAATGCTGCATCTTTCAAGTGCTTTATAGTTAGGCTGATGTACTGTTACCCCTCACACATGCATAATATGAAACAATGGGGAACGCCAGGAGCACACCACATAACATCATCATTCGTTTGGAATTTAATCTTTTGTACTTCCTATAATCTAAGGTTGCTTTCTCTTTACACTTTTAATTGTAAAATCCATTGAGACACTGGTTTATTTAATTGACTTTGAGGTTGAAGGACTGTGCTTGGACTATGAATGGATGAAATGGATTTAACACAGGTCATTAAGATTGTCTCCTAATTACGGTGCAGATCACACTAGTCTCTAGAATGTGATGTCTGAATGTTATCAGGACGAAGCTCATTACATCCACAGTATTGTTATGGGAAGGGGCAAATATGACTTCCTTTTCAGGCTCCCAGTCTCCCTGATGATGAGGCAGAGGACAAAGCTGTTTCACAGGGTCAGAGCACAGCTACGCCTCCAGCTGGTGTCCTGATTAGACTGCGTGTAGCTTTGTGATGTATTACCCCCTTGCTCAATTTTGCTCCCTCTCATATTTTCACACTGGGACCACCTTTGTTCAGTTTCTAATTCTTCTTTCTTTTGTATTTTCTACATAAGCTCGTAGTTTGCAATATAATAATAAAAAAAAAAAACTACACCAACAATGCAAAAAGGTAGCTAAGAAAAATAAATGAGCGAGTGAGCGAACCAGGGAAAAAAACAAACAAACAAACAAACAAACCATTGAACAAACAAACTGCTGCCGCTGCTTTCTAGAAAATGATTTATTCGATCCAGCTGTCAACACCTGGAAAGCACTGTGGTGATTTTTCAATAAGCAATCCTGCAGCCTGACAGGGGCTTGTTTTTCATGGATGGAAATGCCCTCAGTAAAGGACCCTGGCACAATATGACAGTGTGTAATACATCACATAGACAATTAAAATGTTACCACAGCAATCATGAGGTTAAACTACCTTGGTTTATAGCTAACTAGCATATCATCTGATATTGAGGTTGGCTCGGCAGCTCCCTCATGAACAATATATGTACTCAGGAGTGAAATTGGAACCTATTATGCAGGGAGGGCATTTTTTCAGTAGCGTTTGGAAGGAGACAGTTTTGCAGCAGCAGCAGTTTTTGGGAAAAATTCAGGGTGATAAACATCATTAAATTTTACACTAATCATTTCATTTATCTGATTATTAAAAAAACAGTTGGTGCATAAAAAAGACTGGAGGCACAGTCTGCGGCTCCAATTATTCGGGCTCCAACTCGTACAGTAGGAAAACATTGTGTGTGTGTGTGTTGAGCAGTCAGCAAACATCTTTGATAGTAAATTGTTAATTGCAGGAAACACATGGTCACTGATTAGGCCCAAGCTCACCAAAGAGCATCTGACCAACTGGGCTGTTGTTTTGCTGTTATGGGCAGACAAATGTCAGGATATGAGCTGGATGGGGACTGTTAAAATTATTTGTCAGTGTTATCAAGATTACAAACCTTTTTTTTGTGCAATCATGTCTATGACGTAAACACGATTAATTATGTACCAATATTATTATCATTAGATAATTTCATGCAAATAGTCAGGTTTCGTTTTTGATTAAAGTTAGACCACAAATGCTCATCTTTTTTTAGGATCAAGGCTGACATATTCTATTCCTCAATTGAATGTATTTGTGTCGAGGTTCATAAATAAGAAAATAATAAAAATAAAAACAACCACAACAATTGAATCTATGCACATATGGACAACAAAGGTGCTAAGTGCTTTTGTAGTTAGGTTTAATAGTGTGTCACACATAACACCAAAGTAATGATGAGTGAAGCTTTAATTCTTTATGTTATTCCTTTATCATCTTTATTCTTTCTTTAATTTATGCATTTGTCCTTCTCTGGGAGTTCTCTATATTTTAACAGAATTTGCTATGATTTTTTTTTCTTTTTTGGGGCTTTGTAGCACACTGCATTATTAACACAAAAAAGAAGTCTAATTTCAAAGGTTTTTTTTTTCACTTTAAGTCAGAGACTGGAGAGCCTGCAGACATTAACACGGGCCAAAAACACAGTTACATGTAGAAATGCAGCTGTGTGTAAACGAGCGATTAGCTTGGACAAAATTCAGCTAAAATAACCAGACAGCCTTGTGTATTCAGGGGGTCTCAGCTGGACCAAAGCTGAGAAAAAGTTTCAATTAAAGCTACGGCTGTTTGCATCAATTACCTATGAAATTGAGTGATTTCTAATGCTGAAATCCGGAATTTCTCGTTAGCTTTGGGGTCAAAGACTCATCATCGAAGGCTGTCAGGGTTAATTTTAGTCTGAGGAAGTTAATATTTGAACAGGGTTGTGGGGAAGAAGAACTAAATGCTTTAAAATTTGTACAGGCTCACCTCCAAGATGAGAAACAAAGTGAATAAATCAACAGCATGAGAACAAGACAGATGGCAGAAGATTCCTGCACTGTCCTTTGACAAAGTGGGGGGAGAGAGACGACTAAACAAGGCTTAAACAAAGCTTGGATGGGAGCCCGCTGAACTAAAGACGCTATCAACATAACTAATGCGATCCCTTTATCTCCTTGGACAGAGCAATGGTAGCTGAGCAAGGTAATGCTTTTATCTTTCCCTACTTGGGGCAGGGCTTTTTACCTGCTTGAGTCACTGCTTGTATTTAGTGGAGAATACAGGTATTGATTACATTCACCTCAAGCAAGATACATGCTAAACATCTACTTGCAGTAAATACACTGTGATGCTGTGTAATACGCAATAAGCATGTGTGTGTGTGCCAGTGATTGGGGGTGGGCTGATAAATTATGAAAATTTACACAACTTTGTCACATGATTCCAAATTTACGTAAATTACGAAAGCGTTTGGATGAAGGTCATCCTTAATACAGGTTTTACATCCATAAAGTGAAACTAAACACTAGATCTTTACAATTTGCATACACCTCTCCTCCATGTAGTACGGTATATCTCATTTATTTACACTTGTCTGTTATTGATCTCAGTCTTGATGTGTTTCGTATTTTGACATGAAGAAATTTAATGATAAGCTCACAGTTTTGTATTTCTTAATGTTTCCATTCTCCAGTACCTCTGTCTCATTTCTCCCTGTTTTAAATTTATTTGACATAACTCTCTGAATGTATTCATTCATACTAATGCATCATTTTGAAGACTACCAATATTTTTGTCCAACAATCATTACCTTATCATCATTATCTTTTGCCTGAAGCAAATGTTTACTGCTGAACATAAGATATGTCTTAGTTTTATTTTACTCATAGATAATGTATACCCCCTGCCTGTTATTGTAATTTCTGTTCTCTAAAATACTATTTTTTTGGTCAAATTGTTTTTGTTCTAAAAGACGATCCTTTGGTTTGGCGTAATGAGACGAGAAAAGAACAGCATTCGCAATGTTACATTTGCATCTGGTAGATTTATTGCTTCAGGATTATAGTTGACTGAAATCTCTGAGCTGCAGAATTAGTACTGTAAAAGTAGGGGCTGGGCTCTTAAAAAGAAAAACACAAAATCGATCTAGTGTTTCCAACTGACATTAAACAGAGCTCTTCTTGGGTCACAAGGCATTTGTTTCTCCAAGTGACCAACAAAATGACAGGCTAAACTAACTAGGCTCCATCTGAAAGCCCATTAAAGAGGCTTGTATCTGGGGATGTAATGTGTCATCAAGACATTTCTGCTGACAAACAAAAGAGGCAGACATAACTAGCGAACTGGTAGAGAGCGCTTTCACTTGACTAGTGTTGATAAATAATTGATTGCAGTTTGTACAGGCCATTACATCCTGTGAAGAAGGGAGATACATGCATGCAGATAATGTTATTAAAATTCAGTGTAGGATTATTTTCCAATCCAACCGAGATTTTTTGTTTGTCAGATCAATTCGATGAAAATGTCTTTATCCAGAAAAATCCAGTGTTTACGTGGACTACTTTTTAGTCAAAGTCAAAGAATTTCAGTTATTTGTTGAATCTTCTTTATCGTTTACTGACACAGACACTGGATAATTCTACATGTTTCCATGAATGATTTTTGTTGAGTAAGGTTGGCAAGATTCTGAAAAAACTGTAATAATTTTCATATTAAATGTCTGAGTTCTTAAATTGCTTCAAGATGCAGTTGGAGCAAAGGAGAGTTTAAGTTGGGGTAAGCAGGGAGTCTTTAGGAGTCTGGAAAGTTTGCAGTAAGAAACAAGTTGACGTTGTTCCCCCTCAGTGTAATAATTATGTTGAAGCAGAATGGAGGTTTCTGACACATCATCTGCTACTGAGGTGCACAGAAAAAGGAAAATAACTTTAGAGGTGAATACCATTTCAACACTGAAGTGTACGATTATTTAAAAGGGTTGCATCTATAAACACAACCTTGACATCAGTGGATCAGATGGTATGATGCTCTGAGTACTGTCATCTGGATAATAGGTTTTTAGATAAGAGGTTTTTATCCAGTTGTGAAAGATGCTCGGAGGAGAAAATGGAAATAGGTTGTTTTTGTACAGACACATTACAATCTGCTAAACCCCAAGATAATAAAAGTGATTGTAATAACGTCTTTCAAATATCACATTCAGACAGAATGTGTTACCTACCCGGTTTTGCCACAGATGTCCGTGGAAATTGAGTAAGGCACACGGGGACAGAGGTGCTAATTGCCTATTAGTCACTTTTTGGGCCCAAAAAAGTGCTAAACACACACACACACACACACACACACACACACACACACACACACACACACAATTTTGTACACGTACGCACATAACTATATCAACTAATTCAAATAGAATCAATTATCTATCTATCTATCTATCTATCTATCTATCTATCTATCTATCTATCTATCTATCTATCTATCTATCTATCTATCTATCTATCTATCTATCTATCTATCTATCTATCTATCTATCTATCTATCTATCACAGATTTGCCTCTGGTAAAATTCATAGAAAGAACTTTGGTTTTCATTTTTTGTAACTTCAGATAAAAAAAAAGGCAAAGCTTTGCATCTAATATCTATGTTCCGAGTTTAAAGAACGGGTCACAATCAGCTTTCACCTGCTGATAACGCTGCCACAATTTCACAAGATCAGGCAGTTTCTCCTTCATTTATATTCCTTGCAGAAAATTCTTTCATTTGTTTTGTGGTAGCAGTTGTGGTGGGAAGATCGGCCTTTTCTTTAACTGAAATTGAGTCTACTTCCAAGTAGTCAGTGTATTTACATTATTTCATTCGCTGGAGTAGGGAGCTGGGGAGTCTGCAGCGGAGGCTCTGTAGAGTGGATTTTGCAAGATGTATTTGAGAATAACTGAGTCTGCACTAAAATGGCATCGCCTTGCTGGATTTGAAACAGTTATAGATGAGAAGATGGAGAGGACCTATGTATGGAAAGATATCTATATTTCCATAAAATAAATGATTGTGTCATTCCAAGCAGAAATTATGTACCTTATGAGAAATCTGTCTGAAAACATTGCTTTATTTATTATAATCCAGTGTATTTTTCGTATGTTTTGCATTTAAATATTTTGGAAACACATTAGAGGATAAGTCCAATGAGCTAACTTGAATGTACTCGGTATAATTGCTGGTTTCCATGGTGACAAACACAATTTGTTAGGGTAACGGACCAGTTGTCATGAGAGACTGAATGAAGATATTGGTGAAAATTATGCGTTTTTTACTTTCCATGTAAATGTGCTCTACGTGATTGCACACTTTAAGGTAATTCACATCATTTCAAGGGTGTTAGAATGATGTATGTTTCAGGGGAAAGAAATGCATTAAAAAACAAAGCACAAAGACTCCATCAATATTCTCCTCAGCAGTAAAGAGGAGACCTATTGTTGAAACACGGTACCACCTTCACTTCAGACAGAGTCTGGAATAAACTAAAGTATTGCTGAAATGCATGTACTGTCATCTTGACTGGGACTATGGTGTTAGTAATTATATGAAGTAGGAGCAAACGTGTTTAGGGGACAAAGGGGCATTTTTTAAAAACTGCAATAATTTCTGCATTATTTATGTCAGTACTAATTGCAAAGAGAGCGAGTTTTTCAAGTATTGAAGCAGCAAAAAAAAAAAAAAAATGCTGCTCTCAAGTGTAAATGGCTTGAAAAGATAGAGTATGTTGGTTAGTGAGGTCTTCAAGTTCTGAAGTACAAATTTATGCTTGGTTGCCTGTCTAGTTTACACACAGTATCTATTTAATTTAGCTGCTTTTAATAATATTCATTCAGAAATAAGATATGGTTATTTTGTAAAAGTATTTTTTGTTTATTAAATTATTGTCTGTTTATGTTATTAAACAAAGTGCAGAAGTACGAATAACTATTTTTGAAAAAATATTCTTGTAGCAACTAGACTGGATTTTCTTCCCCTGAAGACATTTTACTTCTCCGAGAGTCCGAGGGTCTTGGGTTATGATTGGGCGCATATCGGATCGAAAAAGTATATGGGTCCACTGAGGGCAAGAATGTGATCAATACATTCTTAAAGTTAAATCTAAATAGTACTGACCCTTAAATGGGAGTTTTATGGTGGTGGTTATGGTGACGAGTCTAGCTGCTGTGATTTCTATAAACTCCAATGATTGAAACAGGTGAAAAGTCTAAAGGTCATACAAGCAAGAGAAAAAAAAGGCATTCATACAATTTCTGTTGGTCATCATGACACTGATTTTGAAAACTTCCCTGAAATGTACAAAGCAAAGTTGAACACCTCTGTTCATATTCTTGTTCAAAGATGACACCTAGATTTTTATCGCTCTGGGTTACATTAAAAAAAAAAGAGCTAAGATGAGGCAGAAAATTGGCAGTATGAGGGCCAAAAATGATGACCTCCATCCTATTAATATTTAGCTGGAAGAAATCTAGTTCATATAGTTTTTGAGGTCACAGATACAGATGCTGGATGTGAATTGAATAATCTGGCTTGTAAAGAAATATAATTGTGAGTCATCAACATAAGAATATAAACTTACAATATGGATGTTACATGAAAAATGCAGGAATGTTCTGGAGGTGAAAAGAATGTCAGATAGGAGTCTGAAATTGGAAACTGAAGGTGTGATGCTCAATGTTGTTAGTGGCTATGCCCCACAGGTGGGATGTGAGTTAGAAGAGAGGGAGAAGTTCTGGAATGAGCTTGATGAAGTGATGCAGAATACCCCAAAGATGAGAGAGTGGTAATTAGTGCAGACATCAATGGACATGTCGGTGCAGGCAATCGAGGTGATCTAGAAGTGGGCAGATTTGGTATCCAGGATCAAAACGCAGAGGGACAGATGGTGGTAGACTTTGCAAAAGGATCGAAATGGCTGTCTTGAATACTTTTTTCTAGAAAAGACGGGAACATAGGAACTTATAATAGCTGAGGTAGCCGCATGCTGGTAGACTACATTTTGTATAGACGAGGTAATATGAAAGACATCAGTGACTTCAAACTAATGGCAGGTGAGAGTGTAGCCTAACAGCATAGGGTGGTGGTTTGTAGGATGGTGGTAGGTAGATAAGGAGACTTGGTGGTGGAATGAGAAAGTGCAGGAGTATATACAGAGAAAGCAGTTAGCAAAGAAGAAGTGGGACACTGAGGGGACTCGAGAGAACAGACAGGAGTACAGGGAGATACAGTGTAAGGTAAAGATTCAGGTAGCAAAGGCAAAACAAAGGGCGTACGATGACTTGTATGCTTGGTTGGACAGTAAGGAGGGAGAGAATGCGTTATAGGTTAACAAAACAGAGAGAAAGAGATGGAGAAGATGTAGAGCAGGTCCAGGCAGTTAAGGATAGAGAGAAATGTGTAGACAGATGCTTAAAGAGTGATGGAAATATGGAAGGACTACGTTGAAGAGCTGCTGAATGAGGAAAATGAAAGCGAGGCAAGGGTAGAAGAGGTGACTGCTGTAGGCCACAAAGTAGCAGAGATGGGTAAAATTGAAGTGAGGAAGGCATTGAAGAGGATGAAGAGCCGAAAGGCAGTTGGTCCTGATGATATACCTGTGGAGGTATGGAAGTGTCAAGGATAGGCAGCTGTAGTTTCTGGCAAGATTATTCAACAGGATCTTGGAGAGTAAGAAGATGCCTGTGGAACAGAGAAGTGTGATGGTACCGATTTTTAAGAATAGAAGACTGTGTACATTGCAATAGAACAGTGAGTAGGATACAGTGCAATCAGACATTAGAGTTCAGCTTGCTGTGCAACTCACAAAGTGCAGGTGCAAGGATGAGTGCAATTTCAGTGCAAATTAAGTGACAGAGAATAAGAATGCTACACAGAAGGTCAGAGGAAGCTGCACAGCGCTTTAGTAGGCCGAGAAAAGCATACGACAGGGTGCCGCGAGAGGAACTCTGGTATTGTATGAGGTACTCTGGAGTGGCAGAGAAGTATCTTAGAATCCTCAAAAATACAGCTTTCTTAATGATTGTGCACAGTGTATTGGTAGACGAATACTGGAATTGGAGGTCTAAAGGAATACCAAAGAGAAGATTTAAGGATGTAATGAGAGAGAATATGAAGTTAGTTGGTGTGAAAGAGGAGAATAGGCTTAGATGGAGAGGTTGATTCACTGTGGCGACACCTGCAGGGAAAAGCTGAAAGGAAAAGAAGAAGATGGATGTTACATGAAAACCCCCCCCCGGGCAAGAGGTATGGTGTGAAAAAAGAGTATTTCAAGGACAGATCCCTGTGGTACCCCACAGGCCATCTTCACAGTGGACAACCATGACTTGCCAACAGTTACATTAAAATAGTGACAAAGATCGAGACCCAGAAGTGCCATTTTCAGGACTTTTCTCCAAGATAAAGGATTATTATTGGATGCGGCACTTAGGTCGAGCAGAACAAGAACAAAGAGGTTTCCAGCATCAGCTCCAACCAGAACAACAATCATGACTTTTAAAAATGCCGTGTCTTTGCAACAGGGAGCTTAGACTCCAGACTGAAATGTCTTGGTGACATATTTCTTTAAAAAAAACAAACAAAAAAAACCTGAATACAAAAGGTGTTTTCTGCAATTATCTATGTCTTGATTTTGATGGAAAAAAACATTGCCATTTTCAATGTGTATATTATATTCAATAAATTGTTCAGTCAAATTTATAAAATCTCTGTTGTATAAATGGTGTGTCAAAAACACTGATAAGAAATGGTTAGAGATCCATCTCTGAATGTCACCAAAGCAAGAAATAGCACTTAGTTATTAATGTCATTTCTTTCATTGCACGGGAGCTGGAAAAAAGGAGTGGATGAGAAAAGGAAGGAGAAAACCAAATAAATATGGATGAATAAATCAGTTTTCTGTATGTATGCATGTATTTACCTTTATTCTTCAGAATAAAAGCTCTTTATTTTAAGGGGGAACACAATACAAATTTGGTTCATCGAAATGTTTGAATGGCCCCTTTTCTCAATAGAGTAATTTGGTTTTTGCCTCCAGAGACACTAATTTAAACAGAACTGATTGCGACTTAAGAAAAAGACTATTTCAGAGATTTTTCCACAAACAACAAGAGCCATAACAAACAACTAAGAAAAGAAAGCCTGATCGGTGGGTCTGCCACTGTTCTTTAATAGCATACATTTTCACTTCACAATAATAACTGTAATTAAACAAAGGCTTGGAGTGCCGCTGTTGCTTCCAAATTGCTTATTCATGATTAAAAAAGCTGTAGTGATTAATTGGTTTATGGGTGGGAGCTTGAAAATAAAGATTTTTTTTTTCAATTATATGTAAATCATTTATTTACGCAAAATAACATTCTAACAATAGCATAACATAGATGTTATGGTGGTGCAGCCTTGCAATACCATATTTTCAACCTCTTGATATTAATATAAACTTGAAGTTTTTTTTTCAATGCTGAATATGTATTTGAAAATAATGAAACTCCAGGGTAACACAGTCTTTTTATATTGACTGCGTGTATCAGCAACGCTATTCAAACTGACAAAAACAGAACTCCGATGATTACAATTAATAGCATAGCAACCTCTATTTTCTGTTATAAAAATATGAGGGGTTAAATTGTGGGGGATGTGTCCCTCTCAGGACATGGCCTTGTGCGCATTTCTATATACTTTATCTAAAAGTGTATCTGTATGGGTTGTATGAGCAGTAGAAATAAAATTGCTACAGTTCCCACTGCAACATCTCCTCATTTCACAGCATAACGTGTACCATCAAAAGGACCCTCAAATGTACACATTCATTTGTCAATACGGATAAATGGTAGATAAATGGATAGCAGGCAACCACGTACTACTAAGGGAACATATATTTATTGGAATCTCCTGCTGAGCCCCATAATACAGCATGAATAGCTGCTATTTTAATTAAAGTAGCATTTATTTTTTATGCTGGGCAAACAAGAGACCATGACATATTTCAAAAGTTAATAACACATTAATAACAATAAATAACGTACAAAAAAATGTTTGTACAAAAAAAGTAACAAGATATAATATTTTCTATAAATAATGATGTCAGGTTGCCATGATCATTTTTTTTTTAATAGTGCAAAATAGTTAAGGCCTGATACAGTGTGCTTCAGATGTGCATTTTCCTAATGCTGCAGTGAATCTCTGTTACCTCTCGAGAAACCAGTATCATGAAAAAATAAACAATCTTATTGCAAATTGCGCCTTTGGAAAATTAGCCTCACAATAAGAAACTAAGACAATCATTTTTATACGTTTGCATGGAAAACGACAAATCTAATTATAGAGTTACAAGTTCAGTGAGCGGTTTGAATAAACATACCTGTTTCTCCGAGTAACATTTTCAGCGAAGGACTTTGATTAACTAGTACTCACAAAGTGGCACCCATACTTTTACATGACAAGCTAAATACAACATAAAACCCTGAGGGTAAGTCAAAATCAAACAGAAAAGGATGAACTGTTCCCTTGATGCAATTCATTTCCAAAACAGCATTTATGAAAAGAACATGAGAGATTGTCTTGTTGGCTGCAGATGGCTAATGGGGACGACCGCTGGCATATATGCACTCCTGTTGTGTTACGTAGCTTGCGTGTATTTAAAAAAAAAATCAGCCTTATCAAATTTGGCTGTTTAGTCTGTTGATTTCATTCTATTTTTTATGAAGACAGAATAGGGTCCACTCCGTGGCGCTTTCAAAGGATTAGGCTATTTTCTGCTCAGCTCAGCTCAGCTCAGCTGTGGCCTGAGGCAGGTTTGTTCAAATGTGCCACAAACACTGTGGTATAGCGTAGTGTGGCTGAGCAGAGTTGCTTCTTTCATTATTGCAAACAAGACACTCTGGGGCTTTACCATTTTGGACTTGAGAATACCACATTCAGCAATTGATTTACGTGTAGTGATTACCTGTTGAGAAGTGGCATCGATATATGTTTAAAAATACACAAACTCTCTGGGGTGTTCATACCTAAAGGCATCTAGTTTACAGCCCATCACATCTGGTTTCCGTATTTGTTGAGACAGTGACAGGGTTATGGAGGTAAAACAAAAAAAAAAAACTCTATACACATAGTGATAGAGGATGAAGTAGTATTTTTTTCCCATGCAAGAAAAAATAAAAAGAATTAGCTTTGTTACTCTCTAAGTAATAACCATGTCCTTGTCAGCACTTTAATAGGAAAGGGAAAAAGGAGCATCTGAGGTAAAAATGACCATTACTTGATGACACGTTTTCCAAAAAAGACAAATGAAAACACTTGGGTTTTCAAATTATAATTCAATTTCAGACTCAAAAAAGGCTGAGATCAAGCAGCACAACTCGGGAAGATAAAAGACCTACAGATTGCATATTGTGTACCTTTACATGCTGACAAGCAAGCTTTATTATCCCATTCATCAGCATCTAGTCAAGTGAGAGGAATTATATTGACTGACTCCAGGTGATCAGTAATGCCTTGCATTGAATGGTGTTCGACTTAAGAGTGCCACCTTCAATCATCATACCTCAAAGAAATGTTTAGAAGGCAGCCTTTTTCAATCAGACTGCCCTTTCCCCTGGCTAAAATATACATAAGAACACACAGCTAGGGGGACAATAAATCTTTTTTGAGAGTGAGGTCCAAGCTACCAACACCTCCTTCAGTTAGCCTTGCTGTCCACGAAATAAACAAGCCATCTCTGGTAGAATAGGCAAGATAGGAACAAGTGCAAGTATATTCAGGCTTGAAAATGTGTCAGCTTTTTAAGCAATAATTGATAAACGGGATGGGTTTTTTTTTTGTGTGTGGTCCCTAATCTATTTTAATTTCTAATCTTTCACTCTCAGTTCACAATGGTAAATCAGGGGAAATAATTACTATAATTAAGTCTTTTTTTGAAAAAAACAATCAATCTTCTTTAAAAATAAAGCTTACTCTGTGGCTTAGTTCTTTGTGTATTTCAGGGCTTTTATCAATGTCTGTTTCAAAATGAGAGGAAAAATATTTCTCTCATAATACGAGGATATTTAACATTTGAATGCTTCAGGAGCTGCCTATTCCAAACAATATTTTGTTTTAAAATGTACTTGCAGTTAATTCTATGCAGTACACAGACAACCACTGTATCACCCTGTGGGATTACTATATGGGCGGATGACTGTGTGTTGTGGGGATATGGATTTGCAAAGGGAAGACCAGGTTCATTTTAATTTCAAATGCTTCAACAATGTACTTTTTAGCCTCAAGAAAAAATGTCTCCATTTTAGTCACTCTAAGAGCAGAGTGGCTAAAAAAGGAAAATCATGCCATTTTAATTTCTGTACATGTAGCTGGAATTAAAATATTTCCAAAGTTCAGATAAAAAAAATAATGATTAGATGTGAAGAAATCTGTTCAGCATTAAGATTCATGAGGATGCTGCCTTGTATTTAAAGTACGTACCATAGGCTGGATGAAGAAATGAAACTTTTAATATTTGGACATCCTAGGGCTTGGTCTATGTCCATAATGTGATTATCAAGATATAATCAAATTTTTGTAGCTTTGATGTTATGTAATTGTTGAACTGTTCAGTTAATAAATGTTTCATCATAACAGTGCCATAATTTTAGTTTTTACTTTAAGCTTTCATGGCAGGCTCTTGTATAATTTCTCCAACTAGCTGTATTTGAGAGGGGGAAAAATGAGGAAAAAAAAAACACTTCCATAAAATGTTCACAAACAGTTAAGACTGAATCTGGGTAACATAATATTCTCAGAGCATCTGAGGCCTCGAGAGAGCTCCTAAGGTGAAATACGGTCAAGAGCAGTGAGGAAGACTTTTAAGAGGCTTAAGTGTGTATTAAGTGGAAGAGAAAATGGGGGAAAGATGAAGAGGAAAGAGAAATATCCCCTAAACACTGAATGACAGTGGATTAATTAAATGATTCAGATTAGATGGTGGAGGGATAATGTTTGTGGCCTATCTCATTAGATATGTGCAAATATTTCCAACCAAACGACATGATGAAATATCGCTGGAGATAAAAGGGATCCGGCTATTTGGCAACTGGGAAAAAAATCAACAACACAGCACTGATGACTTGGCTATGCCCTGACCTCACATCTACAGGGCGATCACACAAAGAGTTAGAGAGCTTGTAGTGCATGACCAGACTCAAGGAAGCATTTATCTGCCTTCCTATATTTTGTTCCGCTGTCTCTTGGATAGTGGGGAAACGAAAAGAAAATTCAGAGGCTAAAAAAAGACGTCTTGATTTTGTTTTGCTCTCCATCCAAGAGACTGATCTAAGAGTACTTTTGTTTCCATTTAGGCGTTTTATTTGTTTTGACTCATATTTCAAGTTGACTAGTTCATGGTTTATTTATGTGTAAAATATGCTGCGAAAAAAGACTAACCAGTAGGCTTGGAAATTGACAGGTGTGGAATAGGTGTATTCCTATTTCATGGATTAAGTCTTAAAATGGCCGATATCCAAAATATACACAAAACTTATACAATTATGACATAAAATATACAGGGTTCTGCTCAAACCAAAAGTATGTCCTTGCTCAAAATTGCTGCAAGCATTTCTTCTTATTTCAACTGACACAGAGGTCTCACAGAATGGTAAACAAAGTGGCTCCTGATGTTTTCAACTATATATATTTATCATTGTTTGTTATTATTATATTCATTGCTTTTCGTAAAACTGGAAACCCATGTCAGGGAGCGACATAAAAAAAAAACCCAATCCAATTTAAGTCATCTAATCCCTTTGCTCATAGTAATCTCAGGGCTTACCTCAGTTATCTTTTTCAGGGGATGCCTGTCTGACTTTGACCAGTGTCATGAGAAATTAAGTATTTAACCTGTTAAGCCCGGGGCTATTTCTTTTTACAGCCCATTCTTTAAAAGTAATACCTTGTTCTTGATAAGGGCTACTTTTACATGCTGCATTTTGTCTTTAGCAGAACAATCAAGGGTCTCCAACCATTTAATATGATAATTTGCGGTTATCTTATATTTTAATACAAGTTGAACTTACATGCTTCTATGCAAAAAAATGGAGGGGGTAGAATACATTTCCATAACCATGAAGGAGAAACTGTCTGGGATTATAAATGACATTGAATCACTGGAAAAAAAAAACCAAAAACAAAAACCGTGGCAGAGTCTGCATCACTGCCCATAGATCTCCAGCTCCATCGTTTCCCTACTCGTGAACAAGACCTTGAGATACTTAAACGGCTCCATTAGAGGCTGGACCTCTTCCAGTGATGCCAACAGAACCACATCATCTTCAAAATGAAGAGACCCAATCCTGAGGCCACCAAACCAGATCACCTCGGCACCCAGGCTGTGCCTCGAAATTCTGTCCATAAAAGCTATGAACAAAATCTGTGACAAAGGGCAGCCCTGATGGAGTTCAACCCTCACCGGAAACAAATCCGACATAGAACCGGCAATGTGGATCAGGCTCTGACACCGATTATACAAGGAATGAACAGCCGGTATTACAGGGTTCAGTACCCCATACTCCTGGAGCATTCATCTACTCCAGTTGAATGGCTTCACCAGGTCCACAAAACATATGTAGACTGGTTGGGCAAACTCCCATGTGCTGTCAAGAACTCTGCTGAGGGTATAGAGCTGGGCCACTGTTCCACAATCAGGACAAAAATCAAACTGCTCCTTCTGGATCCAAGCTTCAACGACCTGATGGGTCGATCCAACCCCTCTTTCCAGCACCAGTTAGTAGTTTTCCAGGGAGGTTGACCAGATCCTCCTGTCATTGGAGCACACCCTCTGATGCCACTTTTTAAACAGGGGGACCACCACCGGTCCAGAGGTACTGTCCCCGCCTTCCACGTAATCTTGCAGAGCATGTCAACCAACACAGCCTTACAACATCCACTGCCTTATGAAACTCAGGACACATCTCATCCATCCCCAGGACCCTGCCGCTGAGGAGCTTTTATACTAACTCAGCAAACTCAGCACCTGAAAGTCCACCCCAAAGTCCCCCAACTCTGTTTCCTCATTGGAAAGCATGTCGTCGGGATTGAGGAGGCTTTGGAAGCATTCCTTCCACCAATCCACAACATTTCGCATCAAGGCCAGCAGTCTGCCATCCACTCTGTACACAGTGTGGAGGGTGTACTGCTTCCCGCTTCTGAGTCACCGGGCAGTGGCCGAGAATCTAAAAATGGAAAACAAATCAAACCAAGTGTGAGTGGCCAAGTGAAGAAATTACACGGGAAAAAATCAGAAGAAAAGTTTCATTTTTTGAAACAGATCAGTACACACTTTATCTTATAAGCAGTTTGATGTACACTTCAATGCAGGGAGAAAACTGTCCCTTAAAGAAGTGCTGACTACTAAGTCCCAGGCTATTCTTGATTAATCAGGCCATGATTACTGGAGAAAGACTTTGTTGTTGAATTGTAATATGATTATTTTGCACTTTAAGAAACACAACAATAACTCCCTCTACGCCGATTATATTGGACAAAAAGCACTCATCTCAAGAGGCAGTATTTCTAAAACCAGAAACTCACATTGAAATGATCTATGAAGTGAAATGTTTAGAAAATAATTTACAGCTGAACTGATCATATCTTTTGATCAAAACATTTGATGGCATGAAAGAAACAATATTCAATATTGTTCATTCATGGAAACAATTCATTTTCTACTATTCCAAAATTAAAGGACTCCATAAGGCCTTGATGCAGAGCATTTGAAAAGCAGCAGAAGTGTAGAGAGATACTGTACATGAAGATAGTACCAATAAATAAACTCAGATGCAAGAAGGCACACACAGACAGACAGACAGACAGACAGACAGACACACACACACACACACACACACACACAAACACACACATCACATATTTAATGTGCTCAGTGATAAATATATGGTTGAAGGTATGTGATTACGGACAAAGGTTTAATCTGTGAGGCCATGGGGATTAATTCAATTAAGTTTCTTTTTAAATATTCCAAAAAACTTACTGTCTTAAATAAAATATATGGCTACTGCTGGTCCATTTAACAATTATTTTACTGAGTTAAGTATAGCTTAAGAGGCACATTGAAGGTCAAGAGAAAACAGAACTCCATGGTTCACTCAAGACACAGTGATGTGCTGAGGGTGAGAGAAATGGAAACATTTGTTTTGGTCTCTTCTAATCCTGACATTTCTACAAGACTGTCCTTCACCTTTCCATTCGTGAGCTGAAATCACTCTGTTTTTTTGCTGTTGATGGGCTTGTTTGGACTGAATAGGACACACAAGAAGATGTGGCACACCAGTCATTTTGTGATAAAGGTTGTACTGCACAGCAAATATTGGGCAGACATTCAATTAATGGATTCCAATGAAAAGTTGCCTGTAGTTACTAACAGGTCTCAGCAAGGACAGGTCAATAGAGATGCAGTGTATAAAATTGGATTTAGTTTGTTTTTTTTAAGGATTTGTGCTTTGAGAAATAATACCAATGCTTTGTATATTTGCTTTGAATTGGACTTTCCTATTGGCTTTTAAAAACAATTTGATGACAAACAAAGCCTCTTGTTATTGTTATTAAATGCAAAAATGTAACTGTAGCAGCAGCAGCAGGGTATTAGCAGTACAATGTGACAACAGGCAAATTGTATCATCATTTCCGGAATTTTAAAACAATTGCCAATGCCATTTGTAGAAAACTCTTGTTCTGGTCTTTGCTGTTTTGATTGAAAATTAAACATAGCACTTCAATGGTTTGGTTAATAACGGAATATTCTTTGTAAAAAAGGGGGCCTTTTAATTTGCCTGTTGTTGATTAAATACATGGTTTATCTATTAGCGGGATTACACAAACTACCAAACTATCAGGTCCTCATGAAATGTAGTTGGATGAATTTTTCCCCAATAATAAGATATTATTTGGACCTATTCAGACTGGTAATATCTGATAATCTGTAGGGTCTGGTGCAAATCTTCATTAAAGTTTTGATTGCGTAAAGCACATTACATCGTAAACAGTAGGGGGACAGTTCAAATTCAACCAAGCAACAGACTAACTAATGCCAATTAAGGAAGTAAAACAGACTCAAAAACCATTAATAATTCTGACAAACTGACAGCCTCTGTGAATGTCAATACTCCAAATATCTCCAGCACTTAAAACTCCTTTAACAAAGACCGACTCCAATAGCTTGAACCATGAGGAACCATTAATTAGTCATTATTTATCCCCCAAAAATGTGATCAATAGTGACTGACTTAATACTCCTTCAACACAACTACTGTAAACAGTCACAATAGCAATTATCTAATAATCATTTGTGAGAAAAGACAAAAGGTAAACCAAAGAAGTGGGAATGAATATGCAAATGACATAATGGACGGTATCAAGTACCTAAGGATCCTCACAGCACAGAAACAAGAAACGGTCAAATATTAATGAAACATCTTACTGAGAAATCAACATATTTTTTTTACATTTACATAAAAGGACTTAGTATTACCTTCATAAAATGACTAGCAAATGCATTTCCACAGATGCAGTGACTGTTCAAGCCTTTGATTGGGTCAATAAATCCTTATCAATCATTCCTGACTGATATGACAGTGTGAGCAGCCTGGCCTGTATACATATCTGCCAGCAGTGTCAAACTGGCAGACGAACAGGCACAGACAGAGAGCAAGTAAAGTGGGTGGAGGCGGGGGAGGGGTGATTGTAGGAGGGATGGGTTGGTTGGTCAAAACACACATCAGTATAAAGAGAGATGGAGAGAAGAAGATAAGAGCAGAACTGCTCATTGACCAGTCAGCTCAGTCTTCGTGAACCCACTGCGAGGGTGAAAATTGGTGCTTTGGTCTGCCTCAAAACAATTTTTACCTTCTGTTTGGCTGCAATACAAAAAAAGAAAAGAGTCGTGACAGCAGAAACCTCGGCAAGGATTATGTGCAATCTCCTCAAATCAATAATGGAAACACATTTTTAGATAAATACACACCACACCTACCAAACAGTTCAGTAATTACTAAAGGATCAATTCCTATAAATAAAAACATTAACAACAGTCCATGAACTATATAAACTATGCTCTTCTCGACAGATAGACAGATAGATAGATAGACAGATAGATAGATAGATAACTGAGGTGGCCTTCCCTTTAAAAAAATGACTCTTATGGATTTGCTTTCCATGAGATTCTGAAGAATATATATCAGTGGGTTTTGCAAGGACATCCAAAAAGTTATTTCTGAGGTCAGGCATCGATGTTGAATATATGAAGGCCTGGCATTAAACCTGTGTTTAATTTAACCCCAAAGCAGATCCCATGTCTTAATGGACCTCCGTGTGTTTACTGAGGGAAAACAGTCATAGTGGAATGAAAAGGGCCATCCTATATCCTAAAGATGGATATCAACATTGTTCAAAACGTTTATTTTCGAACCTCAGATGAACTAAGGACCAAAGGACCACCCTGAAAAACAGCCCAACTCCATGTCACGGCTCCACCAAACTTTGCAGCCAGACATGCTCATATGGCACCCACCGGGCCTAATGCAGATCATGTCCTTTAGACCAACTGATTAAGGAACAAGATTGGACATTTCTGGGTGAGATCTATCCATCCATCACTAAGTCTTTAGGTTGGCAACTAAGAGATAGCATGAGGCTACTTGGCCTCATGCCAGGTAGCCTCATGTTTGGAAACCATATCAGCTGTCCTCCTGCAGAGATGTTATTTCCAAATGTTCTCTGTGGCAGTTGAGAAAAAAAGAAATCAGAGTTCACATATCTACCACATTTGAAGTTACATTTTGTTTTATTACTTTTTGATATCCTCTATGTTCAAATCCTTTTATTTCACCTTTCAACAGTACAGTGACAGCCGGGGTCAAAAACAGGTGAATGAAGCAAAACTGTCAAAACTACTAAAAAATACCATTCTCAGGTTTACAGAGGAGATTGTAAATCGTCGGCATTAGAAAAAGTTGAGTATATTATAAGTATGCATACAATATTGACAATTCTTAATAATCTGAGGATTTATCAATGGCACGAAAGAAGTTTTCTATAATATGGCTGATAGAGGATATCTTCAACGGCACTGGCATCGGTTCCTTTAATAAAACAAGAGTCAGCGCTAGTGAAACCTTGGAACGAAAGAGAAAAAGCTAAAAATTTTATTGACATCCAAGTATTTGCACTTGTCAATTCACATCAGTCGGGGTGTAAATTTGACATTACACTCCTCCACTTTATCAGATGGCCTACTCCTTCTGGCAGCCAGAATGACAGAACTTTGGCACTGGGGACTCAGGCGTGGGGGTTCTTGAGGTGAGCTGACCACCATTTTCTAGATGGAACAAGCTTGCAAATTATAAATATATTTCTGATAATATTCCAGCAAATTGTACTGTGCAGTTTTGGCTTATGAAACGGCCAGGAGGTCCCCTAACAGTAGTCTGATATAAATACGGCAATTTCAAATTAAGTTCTCTTTTTGAAACATTTAGTCTTTACTGAAATGGTTTATAATATTTCCCCAACTTTGCTGAGATCAATATGTCCGACTCAAAGGTATGGTCTAAATTCCTTTCACCCCACTTAAAATTTGACGATGGGGAAACCATAAAGATGACTGTTTTAACTAAAATAATCTCTTATTGATTTCTGTAAAACCTATATTCAATTGTAAATATTTTTTTCTATTTGACAGAAAAGGAGAGCCCATTTTTATTATCATTATAATCCCAAGATAAAAGACATTATGATGTTAAAGGAAATTACCTCTTTGATTAAATTTTAATATGCACTATAGAATAATGGATATATATCTTTCTGACTCATACAGTTCACATACAGAACAATAGGAATAATTCATTTCCATATTTAATTTCAAAACAGCTCACTGATTACATGGATCGTAAGTTATGGATCTAATGCCTGTCTTCCAGAGACAACATCAGCAAAGATGAAAACAGATCAATAAACTGAGCAAATAGAGTAGAATGGATCATGACTTATTCTACATTTTTGTCAAACTTGTGTAAAGAAAATCCAGACTTTCTTTTCACAGACCCTTCTGAGCCAATGCCTACCTGACATACCTTAACCACCTCAGACATAAAACCAGATTGGGAAAAGTGAACGTCTGATACCATTGAACCATCTGTTTTGATGCCAGGTCTCCCAAGTCAACCCAGCTGTTCAATATTCTTTTCTTTTCCTCTGTGTTTACCATTCTATTTTTTGTGGTGTTTTACATTATGATAGGTTTCAATGATTTTAATGAAATCTATGAGCCTACATTTACACATAATTTGACACACAGACTTGGGACCCAAGGTGAAAGCAATCCTGGCAATTGCCCTTTGCCCATCACCTGTCAATACTACACTATAATTGAGCAGACGTACGGAGGAGCAAAAGAATTAGCCTTCTTAGCATATCTTCTGCAAGATGTCAGTTCACCCTTTTTCCACTTCAACAATATCTGACAGAACTGCCAACTCATGAATACAGCACCTGTGTGATTTTGAAAATCAGGCTAATATTGCATTTGTTTCAATGAGCTTGGCATTATACATATTAGAAAAAAATTAAAACTTCTGACATCCAAACAAAAGCCTATTCTTTGTTTTCACTTCACTCAGATACACTGATCCAATCCTAGACAATTGCATTCACATTTTAACTAACAAAGGGAGCATGTGAGAGAAATTCTCCAGTCCAAATTTCAAGTATGTGTATGTGTGAGCATTTACATATTTCAGTGTTAATTGCTCAGTTGGGGAGTTGATGAGAAGAAAATGCATCCATGTATTGGACGGAATCCCCTCCAGGACTGTTTTGTTCCATCAGCAGGACAGAGTGGATCTGCTTTACACTGACAGGAAGGGCTATGGTCGCTCTGCATGGGTGCTTGAGCTGTCAGCAAGGACAAGCAACAAGGCCTGAGCTCAGAAACTTGCTGATGCTAGCTTCTTTAAAGACAAATAGCATGCCGCGATCATGTATCAGAGGGTGACAAAATACAAAATTAAACACAGCTACAGTAGCACTAAAGTAGAAATATATAAATTATGCTTTCTTTTATGATAACAGCTGAATTCAGAACCTATGAGAAGAGACAATTCTACTCTCACACAATACTCTCTAAAGCTTCATAAAAATGTTTTAAAGCCTATTAAATTTCCCCACTGACCAAGTGAAAGTCGATAGCACCACAATCATGTGAAAGGAAATATAAAAGCAACAAGCACAAAAAAGGTTGTGGCGCTGCTGTAAGAAAAAGGGAGAGATTTGAGACAAATGCTGCTGCACATTACAGAAGCAGGATGCAGTTTCTCATCTGCTCCAGCGGGAATGGGACAAAGGAAGAAGACCATAGCATTTGGACAAATAGGGAAAGGACGGACATGAGGGTTTAAAGATTAACCCTTGCTGAAGCTTTCGTGTTCCACCACTAAACTGGGGCAAACATGTTCAGATGTGAAGAACTGGAAGAGAAGAATATGAATCACTGAGGGCAAGTAACCGTTGCCTGTTTTAGCAACAAATAAGTGCCTAAGCTGCTGTGAGGCTATATTTACTGGGCCTTGAAGTGCCAGCAGCTTGGTTTGTATATTTTGAGACTTTGCTATGTGACTGCACCACTAGTTTTAAGCTTTATAAATTGGTTTCTGAATGTAAATGCTGTAGCCAAAAGCACCAGGCCGAAAGCTGTGAGGAGCACTGTGGTTTCTCAACATTGTCAATTGACATATAGCGAAGTAGTGTGGGGTCAATATAACACCAGCTATGAGAGGATCTGATTATAGGGTAAGAAGAAAATCCAGGTCCAATTTATTTGTCAGTTTGGGGCTGCGGTGTGTAGCACTTGATAAGAATTCTACATTGAAGTGTTACTTCAAGCAGTGAATATCAGGTCCTTATAAAAGTACTTAACAGACTACTGTGTTTGCGACAAAATTACCTGTTATCATTGCGCTGGGTGTATCGTGGCTGTGGGTCAGCATCCCCATCATTAACGTCATAACTAGCTTCGGGGTCCTAAAAGATGTAAAAGGGCAGAGCACCAATATTGGAATTTGACAATCTGACATTTTCCCAGAGCTAAAAACAATACCCAACTGTAAATTAATGATGTGGGTGAGTTATAGATTTTTTAGCAATTACAATTTTTCACATGAACTAAAGGTTTGACAAAGGGACTCAAATGTTTGTTCCCCACCTTATTTCAGTTCGGACAGGTCATCCTTACAGTTTGCAAATAGTTATAAAATTAGGTAAATGAAAAGTACAGTATTGGGGTACAAGCACTGTATGTTCAAATTCAATCATGTATGTGTCTACAGTTAAAGCTCAGCACTGAAGAATTCAATACAGTCTTCCATGATCCCATGACCTTTGCAGAGACAGAAAACATAGCACCATTGTAAAAAACAACTGCCCAAGTGAGGAAAATAGATGAGGATAAAAAGATCAGGCCTTCTATCAATCTGACATCTGGGCAAATCCCCCCTGGCATGGTGGGTAATTCATCTCTGAATGGGGGCGATCTTGTTTTCAATTAATATACATGTACATAAATTTTATTAGAAAGCATTTTTCGCTTTTTAGACCCCATGCTTTTGTTGATATTTTTGTAAAGTCTTAATGCCTTTTCAATACAGCCAAGGGCGCATTACAATATAGGCTTACAATTAAAATATGCCTTATTCAATGTATACGTACTTACCATCATATTGGCTGTCATGACTGTCTTGACAATAAACACAAATCACTGCATTGTGAGAAATTGTTAATCCTTCTGACAGATGGATTCTAACAACCAGTTTCCCAAAATAGTGTTAATCCCCCTTGGAAAAATTCATGCAAACACTCCAGTAAAAAAAACAAAAAAAAAAACCCACTTAAAACTAATAATGAAATGATTATTAACTAATGATGGATAGAATTTCTTGTTAACTTACATAGTTGCTGATGAGGTCAGGATGGTCTTTTTCAATTCCATCATCCAGTATTGTCACCACTATGCCTTTTCCTGTGTAGCCCTGAGCCCAGGCCACTTTGGTATTCAGATCCTGATGGGTTGGTGTCGACTAGAGGAGACATAAGAAACCTCATCAGCTATCAATCTACAAGGACTGACACTTCTTGTCAAAACAACAACTTGTCCACACAGCTACATTCATCAGAAAAATAATTTTACGCACTACAAAACGTTACATTATTAATTTTTCGTTATATTAAGAGCAAAACTGGAACTGATCAGAGCACATAATAGAGGACTGCGAAAAAGTCACATCCATTTAAGGTTTGTCACCCTGACATGTCATAAGTCTTGGAGCTACAGTGTCAGAAAAGAACATACAATATTTTGCCATGGAAAAAAATTGAAGCAAGTCTATTATTTTGTGAAAGAAATAACAGCCTGCTTTGAATGTAGGAGAAGAAAATTGAGTAAGACGAGATAGGGATAGAGGGTGTTATTACAATTATTAATTTCAAGATTACAAAAGGGTACAACTTGAAGGAAAAAGTTGAAAGAAATGGGGAAAAAAATAGTTCTCTCTAGGGCACAATTTGAGCCAATGCACTTCTGTCTCTTAAGTAACTTCTTTGAGATCCAACTGGTCCAGCTCCACATCAACATATTAAATAAGCCACATAAAATTGTAAAACCAAGAAAACATTTGCTATATATGCTTAATGCTCGACCTTCTCTATTTCTTTCAATCAGAGCTGAAAAAATTTTTACCCCTCAGATGACTGGAGGCCTGATACTGAAGTAGAAGATACTGGCAGAGATGGTTTTTGCAACTTCCATTCACTCATGATTTGTGTAGGAGATCAATTTTGTCATTAATCCATTGCAAATACAGCTTTAAATGATTAACAGGATAAAAATGATTAGGACAAACTGAACAGTTATGTAGAGGGAAATGTGGATAAAAAACACCGAGTCCAGGCAATTTGGTATGTATGATGTCAAAGGAGATGCCATTTGTCTCTCTGTGTCTAGTAACATTTAATTTAAATTCATTTCAGCACCCTGAGTTGCAGCCTATTTTAGCTAAAGATATTAGGTCTGTGAGGTAAAGCCAGGATCCAAAGATCCAGCAGACAGGATAAAGAGTTTTATATTTTCTGATCAGGGCAACAGAAAGAAAAATATCAGCATCTGTGTTAATGATTTGATGAATGTCCATATCTTTCACAAGCAGAGCTGAAAGTCTTAAGCTCTTTAATTCTCTGCCTGAGACAGGCTGAATAAGGAGAGGTTCAGGTTTTAATAAAAAATGACTATATTGCAGAACCTAAAAAGGGATAAAAGTAACTGAAAAAAAAAAATAGACAGGGATTGACTTTTTGTGAATGGAAACAGGAATTTATCTTCATCTCCAAAATTCAAAATGGCGTAAGGAATCAAAAATGTGTCTACTATTGTAGTCTCTTGAAGATCTTATTTTCTGCACCATAATTTCCTTTTTAAAAAATTGTCCATCTTTGAAATTAATTCTCAAATGAATCATTTTTGAAAAATAAGGAAAAATCAAAATGTTATAATTTTTTACAGAAGGACACAGTGAAAGACTAAAAAGGTATTAAAGATAAGAGACGGTGACACACCAGGTACCACTGTTTGGGGAAATCGGGGTCTGTCGGCTCTTCATAGACATCCCTTCTCCTCCGTCTCTTCACCACCTGCTGCTCCGCCCACAGGACCTGCAGTGCATGCATAACAAATGTGCACGCACAGTCATAGGAAGAAAATCCATAGTGTTTGGTGTTGTTGTCATTTCCTAAAATACAATTGTGAAACCACAAGTGTTCTCCAATCATGAATGACTGCAAAATGCCACAAAGTATTTGTGGAAAAATGCGGCCCCAGATATGTTCAAAAGGTAATGACTAGACACACAGGCAGAGTCGAAAAGCAAATCTCATTTATTTGATTCCAGAGATGCAGAGGAAGTGGCTACTGTAGCATGTGCCAGAGTGACTCCTTTGAAGTTGTAGAGACTTGTGGGTGATGCCGAGCTCGGCAGGGGAGGGTAAATGCTATTATCCCATATATAACACAAACTTTATAGTTAGTTTTTGTGGTGAAAATATTTGCAAGCAAATGTGCTAGATAGTTTCATAATATGCAAGCATTTAATGTCCAGTCACAAGGCTGAGTAACTCACCCTTTCCTGTTCAGATTTCATGCATATATTGATTTGTTGCTATAAACAGTGTTTCAAGCCATTGGATGTGGCTGCTCATAATGATCACACAAACACTATTTGATTCTGCTCTGAATATTTTAGTGCTACATAAAAACTGGATGATAAAAAAAAGAATACCTCATCCATTTCAGCTTTTATTTTATCTTGTCGCACCTTAGTGAGCAGGGAAGGACTGCAGCAAAGTGACTGCCAATGAGAGCAGGGGCATTAACAGTAACTTACAACATCTCACTGAGCATCCCTGTTCCGACATGCCTAGTTGTAGTTTCTGTGAAATGATGGATCCTGTCCAAAACTTTGACAATAAACACGGGCATCTTTATCATGTCCAAACAACAACACAAAATCATTTGAGATGGAGAACCTATGAACCATGATGTAGTTCCCTGAATTTCTGATTGAGAATTCTTTCATAATTTTTCAATCTCCTTTTAATACGTAAATGCAGACAACATCTGGTTTAGTAGCCAGCAGGTTTGCAAATACGATCAGAAAACCTTTGGCTTCGCTTGGACACACCAATGCAAAACACAACCTAAATTTTCATTCCTTAACTTATGAGGGAGAACTGTAATATAATATTACTGCCACATCTTATGATGGATCTTACTTTTGGTCTCCAAGCTTACACAAATGTTCCCATCACATGATTACAACTTGATTTTAATTGAGTAAATAGGAGGCAAGCCTGTGTCTGATAAAGACCTCTATTCCTGTTTTAATATACATAATGCAAGTTTTTTTTGGGGGGGGGGGTGATATGAATAACTTCTTCGATTGCCATTTCATGGGGCGTTCAATCACATTTATATTTAAAAGCTATTAAACTTATACTGTGGCAAAAGTAACATGCATGACTGAATTGCAAGTGCAGTAGACACAGATATTCACTCTCGCGTACTGAGCCAGATGCTTTTTGTTTCCATATATGTCATAGAAATGCATCTTTATAATAACTGGTTCTTGCATCCCAAACACACAGAAAATCATCTTGCATTTTGTAAGTGTATCTCGACAGACCATTGAAAGAGAGTGTTCTCTTTTCTGGAAATTTCCTTGCGCTGTTATAATTTTTTTTTTTTTTCACTTTTTAGTCCTCCTCAATGCTTCCAAATACTACAGCCTCACAAACCGTGTTGTTGAAATGTAAATCCATATCTTTCTGAACACCAAGTGATTGATGAGGGACCACTTTGGACTAATTAGAAATAACCATGAAATCTAACACAAAGTCAGAAATGACAGCTCCAGGATGAAACAATGATCAGCCATGAAGGAGGTCTCTATGGGTTCAGTCTGTAATCCGTATTTGGAAAGCAGTATTTGTTCCAGGGCTTGCTCCATGTCTTTAGGGCTCCTCTATCTGATAAATGAGATAAGCCAGTCATGCCTTTACTGCACAGATACTAGTGGAAAATAGTGAATGCTGTGATTCACATTTATTCATAACATTTAGGCAGATTATAGGTTTTGCCTTAGTCTATTATACTTAAATCTTACCAAACACTTACTTTTTCCTGATTTTATAATTTGAGCACACACACACGCACACACGCACACACACACACACACACACACACACACACACACACACACACACACACACACACACACACACACACACACACACACACACACACACACACACACACACACACACACACACACACACACACACACACACACACAGAAACACCAATATCTAAATTAAGTATATGACCCCATGCACAGTCAAAACAAAAAAACAATTGAAACATTTTTACCAGACATTGCTACATGTCTGGATGCACACAGTACAACTGTGTATTACATGAATTCCTTCATTATCTGTGCCACTACTCCTGCACTCAGGATTGTAGGGTTGCTGAAGTCTATCCCAGCTGCATTTGGGCATTAGGGTGAGAAGTGGGGTTCACCCTGAATCAAGTTGAGTGTAGGACCACATAAAGAGACATACAATCATTCACATATTAGAGCATTTCGGACCTCCATCAAACCTACTGCATGTTTTTTGGGCTGTGGGAGGAAACCAGAGAACCCAGAAGAAACCCAAGCAGACATAGGAAGTACACATAAATTCCAATCAGACAGGGCCCTGCCAGAATCAAACCAGGGACCTTCTGGCTATGAGCTGGATGTGGTAAACACCATTATACCACTTATCACATTTTACATCAAAAGCTACAAAACATAATCCCACTAACACAATGACTGATACTGTGTCCAGCCCCGCTCTTTGACAAACTACATATTTTCCCTGTATTAGTCTATGATCTCTATGAAAAGTGAAGTTAAATGTATCCTAAGGTATGCACAGGGTTTCTATCCCTGGTGGATGTTTTTTATAGGACCAAGCAAGAGATACAGCAATGATGGATAACAGAGAAATTTGAAAAAAATAGAGAAATCAGTGAGCATGCAAGACAACGGGAGATAGGGGAAGGAAGATGCATGCAGGGAAAAGACCCTCCAAAACACAGTATGAAATAAGCTGCTTTCTACTGTAGTTGTGTTCAGCCCCCACAAAACAAATCAATTCCTTTCCTCATAGAGAAGAGTGTGCCATGCAGAGAGGAGATGACAAACAACCTTTGCGAGCATAATGGTAAAAGCTTATACAGCTGCCAATGTCATCTTACCACTGTCTGATTATTCAAAGGGGATGGTAATAAGCTGCATGTTAGCATCACAGTGCTAAGGAAAAGAGACAATGGAAATATTGTAAGAGAGAGCAGGCAGATAAACCAAAAAAAAAAGGAAAATGGTGAGTGCAAACCTAAACATAGCTGATCTAAAAACACCCTTTTCTTTCATTGTCTGCTATATCTATTTAGAGCAGGTGAAACAACCATTTCTTTGTTTCTGATTCAGGGATCAGACGGCCTCAGATACATGTAAATATGCAAGATCACGTCCGTAAACATCAGCCCACTCTTGTATGCTGTCATGTTTTTTTGGCTGTGGTCACTCCTTGCCTGAGGGTTGGTCTGTTGCTCTGTGTGTGGGTTGGTGGGAATCCTAAAGACAAACTGTTTCCAAAGCCAGAAAAAATGTCCTGAATAGCATGGAGTTCAAGTGTGGTGCTAACTTAAACTGCGGACCCTTTGACTGAGGCAACCTATCTGATTGAGTCTTTTAGAATCAGAATGTCTCTATATTAGATAAAGTTGCATAACTCTGGCCTAAGTGTTAGGGCGCCTGCTTATCTAGTTTGGGACAACTGTGATTGTCTGCTTGCATTTTATCGTTAACATACGAAACTATAGCGTTTACTGAACATATCTGGAGGAAGAGAATTCCATCCCAGTGTGTCTTTTACCTTGTTAGAATGACATTATGCAATTATTGTATTTGTCAGATTGTCTTCTCATCCAATTTGACAAATGCATCCATTCTGTTGGCTCATCCAGAGAAATTTTTTGTTTATACACAAGCTCTATCGAT
Source organism: Fistularia commersonii (assembly GCF_037954325.1). Taxonomy (NCBI): domain Eukaryota; kingdom Metazoa; phylum Chordata; class Actinopteri; order Syngnathiformes; family Fistulariidae; genus Fistularia; species Fistularia commersonii. Next base: position 7,587,682 of record NC_141300.1, on the reverse strand, counting down.
GGAAGCAAACAAAAGCTGCTTGGACCAAACCATACAACATGGCTCCAACCAATCACTAACGGTTTGAGGTCTTGCATCGCTTCTGTTAGCTTGCCCTCTCCCGCATTTTTACAGAGCTACAACACAATGACAATAAAATGCAGACTATATAGGAGATCTAACCTTGTCAGCTTTAAATGAAAATAATTTTCCTTGCCAAGGCAGATCTCACATTCTTTCCACAGGAATACATAAATGTCCATTTTATTGTGTGAATTTATTGTGATGTAAATTTTAGCCTTTCAGCTGCATCACCCTGGGCTACAATGTCCCGCTGCTGAATGGTCTGATGGCTCAATTTTTCTGTCTCTCACTTCAGCTATCAACCATCATTAAATTCTACTCAGCGTAAATTACCACAACACGGTCTTTGTCACTGCCCATCCTGTTTGTTGTTCAGGGTCTCCGGCAAATCTCAAAGGCATTTGATTGCTATAATTCTCTTTTAGCCACAAGCCAGACACCTCTGAGCGCCCCTGTGCTCCTAGAGACTCTTTAATGTCCATTTAGCCTGACCGCTAACACCAATGGCCTAGGTGAATGCCACCATCTCAATAATGGGGTTTTGGGGACCTGCCACTTGTCAGACAATATCAGGTTGCTCCTCAGCAACTCAGATTTGGGCTCTGCCTGCTTTGTTACAGATGGTACAAATCACTTCATTCTTTGTAACTGCCACATTTTAAGCACTATTCAGGTACCCCTTAATGTGCTTTTAGACAGCTGCAAATACTGCTGCCTGCAGTGTTCCAAATAGCCTGTTGTTGAGTAGGGTTGAGGATTTTTCTTGGCTGCTGCCATTGCAACAAGTAATTAACGCTCGCTAAGAGCCTTATTCGGAGATGATTTTTAATAAGCAAAACAAAAACTAAATAGCTGTGCTTGTTGATGGCACTGTAAAAAATAAATACAGCACTAAAGTTATTTATGGCAAATGTAAAAAGGGCCATGTCATTTAACTGAGAAACACATGGTCCCCTTTGTCAGTGGCACTACATCCAGTCACATGTATGGTTATTATTTCGATCATAAAAGGTTCTGAGTTCTTTACTACTGTGACTTTGTTGACACCCTTTTACAAAAAGATGCCAGGCATTTTGTTTTGCAGGGCTAAAAGCATCAAACATTCCACTTCAAAACTAACAACAGAAAAAAAAAATGTGTCGTGGGAAAAAAAACGTCTCATCCACTGATCTGCTTTATTTTTATGTGTTTTCTACACAGATTTCTTGAAAACATTACATTCTATTTATACACCGTTAGTCTGTTGAAATATACCCCACTGTGCTGCTTTGATCTGAATTTAATTAAAATAGTTTTACTACCTCGATGGAACAAAAAAGCAGCTAAGCCAAGATCACTGGCTTGAAAGTCGTAGTAATGTTTCTGGAATTAAAATGTTGTGTTTTTTTGTGTTGTACAGTCAAATTTCTCACCAGCAATCACAAATCTAAACTTGATAGACTTAATTTTCTTCTGTTGGTCATGGGTTGATTCACTTGAAAATTTGATAATACATCACAGAAAACAGACACTCCTCATTGAGCGTGTTATATTAGCACATTTACATAGGTGCCTCATGAGACAGCATTGTAACACTCTATAAACCTCCGATTTCATTCAAATTCTTGTGTATCAACATTTTAAATTACCTCTTGTAGCTGAACTCCAGTATGACATAGTTTAATTGTAAATTTCTCAATTTTGTGACTGCCTTTTGTGGATGCAGCTGTAATAAGGATGTTTCATAACATTCACAAATTTAACAATCTAGGAATGTATAAAATGTATGAAATTTGAGTTCTGCATATTAAGAAGTTTCAATAAGTCAGATATTAAATTTATAATTTGAGAGAATGCAAAATTTTTAAACGCACAAAAAAGGGCAAGTGCTATGCATTAAAAGCTTTAGAATGCTTTTGCTGGCCTTTTCCATTCATAATTCAGGCTGACACTTTCAATGCCACCTTCAGGGATTTTTTTTTAACCCATAAAAGGATTGCTAGAGGTACTGTAACACTATTCTTCAGAAAACACACTATCATTTTGCTTATGAAAGAATCCCTTCTCTGATGCAGGTGTTTCTGTTCAGTAGATTTTAAACAATTAAAGTTTGACAGGCATAAATTGGTGGGCTGGCTACATGCAAATTCCAAAACAGATGTCTAAATAAAGATGGCATTTAGGTGCGGAAAATGTCTTTGCTATTAAACGTGAGACTGATTAATAAAGCTTTATAATCCTTGTTAACATTTAGGTATAATGAAATTATCCTGGAAGGGAAGAGAGTAAAGCAAGGCAAACCGAGGACACGCTTTTAGCTCGAAACATTTTCAATAATGTAGGGAACTTTGGGTAGGTCAGGAGGACAGATGGAAGAGTAGTGTGGTGTGCAAAAAAAAAAAAGGTTTGAAGTGTACTCCTTGAGGTTGTAAAATACAATCTCTTAGATTGTCATCCAGTCTTTGGGTGTTCTTGGTGAAACATACTGAAAAGACTTGTTTGAAGACTGACAATGGTCTTACCCGTGGTTCTTCTTCCAGTTTGATGTGGATTCCCCTGTGACCAGTGGGAGCCCTCTTCTCCACCGTATGATGCCTGAAGTGATAGTAATTTCCAAAAACCTACACAATACAAGGACAGAGACAATGAGTTTACGCATAGCAACAGTAAAGTGGACAGATTTTGAAGCACAGTCATATGCATGAGTGCAGATATGTGGATTTAGATTTAAAAAATGCCTGGAAACTTCCATTTAAATATCACAGTCTGGCATTTTATTTCAATTTCTAAAGATAAATGACTACTGCTTGTGTGAAACTATTGAAAACAGCAATGGCAACCCTAATTCAATGTTGGCATATCCACACAAGCAACAGACTCATAAAACTGTATATTTGAAATTGGTTCAGAAAAACTTCAGCCCCCTGTTTGAATCTCAGAAACAACCAAGAAAGAGATCACAGAGAGAAGCCCCAAACAGACCACCAGAAAGAGACTGTTCTTCAAAAACTATCAGGAGCATCTTGTAGAACTGCTGTTGCTTAACAGCAATAAAGAGACAATTCTCATACTGCTTTTACAATTTTCATTGCCATGTTTTTTTTTTTCTTTTTAATGAAAGGAGTTTTTAGAGGACAAGTAAATGAATGACAGCTATCAAAAAAAGACCGAACCTCATAAGAAACCTGTCAGCTTCAGGAGATACCTTGAGCAACCTGTGCCTCTACTAATAATGGTCAAGTAGAGCAAAACCAAATCACACAGAAATAAAAAAAAAAATGGTTCAAGCTGCACAAAGTCAACCTCAGGATAAGGAAAAGAAAGACAAGAAGTGGCTCAGACACTCTAGGCATGGGTATTCACAGGCGAGCAGTCTTCATTTGAGGAAGAGGCAGAGCAATCTGTACAGTAGTGCCACTGGGGACTGGCTCACCTTCACAAGCCCAGTGGAGCAGAAGAAGAGGGGGGGTGGCAGTGAAGAATGACGAAGGCAAGGAAGTGGGGGAGGGAGAAACAGGGTTTGACAGTCTGACTGGTCAGGATGGATGTGTGTGTGTGTGTGTGTGTGTGTGTGTGTGTGTGTGTGTGTGGAGGGGGGGGGGGCAGCAGATGCAGAGGGATGGAAGGCTCTCCTGGGGCTACTGGCTGATTCTGCAGGCTGGCTGTCTAAAGCAGACGAACCCCTTGTCTGGCAGCACTAAAAGAAAGCTGACTGCCCAGCAATGTCCAAATTGACTTTGTTATTTCTAATTAAGTATTTTGCAACACATTCTTTGATTATTTCCACATAACCATGTATCGGGCATGTATTACTTTATGACTTTCAATAACGGAGTTCTTTCAGCTTATCCAACTGATCCTAGATAAGCTTGATTTTAGTAATCTGGTAAGGTGATTCACAGGCTTGGGTGTCAATTGATTTATTCCTATTCATGCCGGCCACATTTGAAAATGTCTAATTAAAAGATTATTTTGGGTAAAATAAAAAAGACAAAACTGGACTGACACTTGTGAACTAGTTTAGCAATTCAAGTCATTCTGCCTTGTTCATTCACAAGCCTCAGTCCCCACATGTCTTTCAATGACAAGTATTACAATTCGCCAGTTTATCTGAAATGCAGAATTTCCCATCTGCTCCTGCCTCCATCTGACACATACATGGGTACATGAGATATTTTTTCATCATCAAAGATCTAGACATTTAGACATGTGAAAAGTAATGCTCAGTATGAAAATAGAGGAATTGAATTTGTCACCTTGCCTTCCCCTTTTTCACCTTTACAAAAATATAAAAACCAAATTTAGTTCCGTCCATGTATTCAATAACAAAATCATCATTTTCTACAGTTATTTTCCAGCAACTGATGACTTGAACACAAAGGGATTACTTATTATGAAGCTAAGAAAATTTTAGCATCCCTAAACTATTATGGACTTAGAAAGAAGACAAGAATAGATATTGAGTGAAAGTTCAACTGCTGAGTTCATTCAAAGTTTTAATTACTTTAAGTTGTTCTGTATACAGCTTCCATTGGAGGGAATTGAGGTCCCTTCTTCAACAGTTAAGAGGATGAGTATAATATATTTATTACTGAAAGCAGCACTGTATTGCACTGTTCATTAATTACAGACAAATTAAAATCCCTGTAAAAAAAGAGGGTTAATTTAAGAGAAAAATGTGGTGGAAATGTGCTTGCCCTGTACCAAACACAGATAACAGCTGTGAACTAATTTGTCAAAACAGGAGGAATTGGAAATTGGAATGTGTTTCATTTCAGTCATCCGTGTTATTATAATGTTGTTATTATGTGAAAAAGGGAAAAACTTAAAACGGCAGTTCAATTCAAGGGTTGTCCTTGCCCAGTTGCTGCATCTCAATGTGGTTTACAAAGCATTTATGAATAAAAAAGTGAAACAGCTAGTGTCGTAACAATCATTTCCTGTCCAATAATAAAACACACTTGATGCCCTCTTCATTTTTTTGTTTTTTTGGATAGATCTATTTTTGCCTAATGTGGGCAGGTTTTTTTCCTCAGTTAATCCAAAAGGTTAGATTGTGTGGGAAATTAGTCTAAGACCACTTTTCGGAGTACCCCAAAACCTCCCCCCAAAACTGTATAAGATTCTTGGTCCCTTGTTTAAAATCCCTACAAGGCAACCTTGATATGGTCAAAGCCATTTTAATGGTATTTCCTTCTTTACAGATAAGGCAAAGGAAAAAAAAACAAACAACATACACTGCACTGAGGTGCAAAATTACAATAAAAACAGACATAGGACCAATGTTCCCATTCAGCTCTGCGCGTGCACATTGCATCGTGCTAACATGGTCTGTGCAGAGAAAATCTGCACCGCGTACAAAAAAAAAAAATCCAACCTAAATTGAAAATAAAACACACTACTAGTTATTCTGTACAGTTTTGCAGTGTGGCTTAGACAGTGACAGGTGACTGGTCAGCCAATGACATGATGCAGTTTTCACATGTATTCACAAAGCTAATCAATGTCATTGATATGTGCCACCACCTGTGTTTTTGTCTGCAAATGATGCTAAGTGCTGCGAGTGTTAATCCTTCACAATAATGACAAAACAAATGGGCAGTGATACATCCAGTCACGGAGCCAAAGCAAACTGTTCTTTTAGTATAAAATGGCTGTCAGAGAATGTACAAAATGGAGAAAAAAAATGTGGAAGCGGGTAGGATTTTTTGCTTTTCGAGTGAGAAAGGTCTGCTCTGCAAAACATGTTGCGAAGCCAAAGTAGCTAGCGACATTTCTGAGAAAAAAGTGTGGACAGAATGGAAACTGGACTTCCTTAAGCGTCACATTCAGCATAAAAGTAATTTGAGCGCGGTTGCAATTATAAGAAGATGCAAGATGGAAATGGGGGTCGGTATGTTATTGGGGGCGAGCACCAAAGACCGAGAGAAGAGGAAGGGGCTGTCACTCGTAAAAAATCAAACGCCGAGACAGCTAAAGTTCTCATCGACAATATTCTTCTAGTCATCAAAATTAATGCATCAATGCTTTCGGTTTAACAAATTTACGATCACATGGCACAGTATGTGAGTGTACCAGAAAGCTGGTGAAGCAAAAATTATACCTTTGAATTTGTGAATGACGTGCAGTGTTAAAAATGCACCTTGGCATACCCTGATAGCAGATGAGAGCAGAGACATAACAGTGCACAAAATACTAGTCATGGATATTAAATTCAGGGAGGAAAATAACATCAATCATAAAATTGTGTGCAGATTGTGAAAGAGGCTTTAGTTTAATGAATCATATCAAAATAGCATCCGAAAATCATCCTGAAGTGGCACATTTGGTCCAGCTGATTGGAGGAGCAGGACTCTCACCCAGTGCACAGCAGAACTCTCTCCCAGACCACAGTAGGAGCTTCACACACTGACATACAAAATCACACTCATAATTACAAGTCAGAGTTTTATAATAAAAATGCTCAGCGTGTTTTCAAAATTGGTCTTTATAGGTGGCTCAGTTCAGTTGGCAGTTCATGTGAAGCCATAGTTAAAATTAATATTTATACTTCAAATGGTGTTAACATACTACCCAAGTCAGGAACATAATTTTTGTCTTTCATTGTAAGTGGGCTTTATCACTTAATTAAAGGCATTCTATTGAAAATTACTCCTGTAATTTCATTCTTTTAATAAACCATGTATGAATGAATGTGACACTGGTGTGACCGCAGTGTGCATATTTGATGTTGTTCACAGTAGTCCAAGGGACCACTCAAGGAGTTTGTGTGTTTGCTCAGGTACATGGAAAACTAGAGGGAACATTGCATAGGACAACAGGACATGAAACAAAACTACCACTTCACTAGTGTCCCTATACAGCAAATGCTCAGACAACAGTTTGAAGCCCTTCCTCAGCTCTCACTGTCAGGTGGGACAGAAAATAAAAGATGGGAGGCCACTTGCCAAAGAATGATCTGAGATTGCAATAAATATTTCAAACAGTTTACTAGCTCGACACCCATAACATACATTTGTGATGACATGTAAGGCAGAGTGCAGACAATGACACACGTTGCTGACAGGTGCCTTGCTGCGAGTGCTGCCATGATGAGTAGGCTTGACTTGCATGACACTTTGTTGTCTTTACATGACTGTAACGGATGGATGTCTACAGTCATGAATTTTGCAACCTGGTCTCTCGTCAAACTGCTCTGATTTGCACACAGAACTTGAACAATAATGTTTGGAGAATTTCATTTTGCTTAAGAAATACAATTAGTTTGTGTGGGTATGTGTGCTTATGTGTGTCAATGGTCGGGTCGGTGAAGCTCATATTTCGCTTCAGAACACAAGTTTCAGGTATCCTTGATTTCACTTAACTTTTAAAGTGTTTGTAGAAGCCTATTAATTTCGAGGGTTAGAGGGACAAGGTTTAACAGCGAAGGACAGACACAGAGTATTATGCAGAAAGCAAGATCTTTTAGAACACAGCAGACCATAAGTGGAGGCATTCTTGGTGTATTAGACAGTTCTGAGTTGCCTCTAAAGGTTCTAGAAATTAGACAGTTGGCAACTGATTGTGTCCTGCAATAACAATGAAGGCTATTCTGATTCTGACCTTACTGGCAACCCATCTTGTACAATATGCCATGGTCACACAATAGGAAATGGCCTCAGAGTGATGCAAGATTGAGGTGTGATGAGAGATGTGACCCAAGAAATTAATGAGTCCCACTTCAGCATTGATTGCATCGGGGCAGAAAGCTAATCTGTGCTGCACTTCAATGGCTTTTCTCTGGGACAAATCTATTTCAGAGTGTGCTGATGTCCTCACTTATACCTAGCATCTGTGGGTCCTGGGAAATTGAGCTAGGGATGGTAATGTCGGTGTGGCTTCTCATGAGTGCGGCTGAGTCATGGTGCTCCAGAGTCCGAATTGAAATGAATCATAATGTATGTTTATAAGTGTGTCAGCCCTAATAATTGAGAGCAAAGAGGGTCATTAGTCACCTTGCCACGTTGCTGTGACTTTTTTCCCCAAAGGAACAATGCTCTTTAGACTCAGATGTTGCCAGGAGGCACTATCTTATGAGTTACCGGTTGTGCTGCTATCCCCCATATTCGTCATGACTAAGTTGTATTAACAGATTTACTGTCAAACTGCAATATTGAATTTTAGCAAGGATTAGACAAAAAAACTACACGTTCAGTTTTCATTGAAGGTGGGCTAGCGTACAGCCCAAGGCGGAACCCATTAAAAACTGATGCTGACTGCATCAAGAGGTGGACAAATCAAACGCTAAATGAAAAAAAGGTACAAAGCATCCCTCAAAGAGCCAGATGTCTAACCTGTTCATTGCAAATTCAAGCCACAACAACTCAGCTGATATCCAGTATTAATGAAGCTAAAAATTATTACATTTTTACAATTGCACAGTGTAGCCTCACCAAGTGTTGTGGTATCAAGCCATATTCCTACAAAATATTCAATGTCCAGTTCTGGACATTGAATATCCCACAGTGTAAGATAATTGTAAGATACAGTGTAAGATAATTGTGTTTGCGTAGGTTCTCAGTCATCCAGGTCACCTCTCAACCAAGAGGCTACTTCAGTTCGAATGGACTGTGGGGGGGCTTCCTTATTTTACTACCAGGGTTGGTAATTATGTAATATACACATGGTAATTGTTATATAAACGTTTATCTACCAAGAAGAATGTTTAAAAGTGAAATGTTCTTTGTTCAAAGGCAAAAAGAGAATTATGTCCAGCGGTTTCTCACTGGCAAAACCCATTTCTGCATATTATGAATGTAAAGAGCCACTACAGTCTTCATAAACACATTACTAGGGGTCCATTTGCAAGTAGGGCAAGTAAAAAAGTAGTAAGATACCATATTCCTATTGCCAACAATAGGAATATGGCAAGCATTAAAAAGGTGTGACTCATAATATGCAAATATGCAACAATATGCAATAATATGCAAAACAATCACCAGCAACAGAACTTAAAGTGAAGTAGGGCAATGTGAAGTCAGAACTTGATTATATTTCCTCAATTGCCATTCTGTAGAAACAGTTGAATAACCGCAACAAATAATGCAAAATTTGCGAACAAGTATTATTTTTGATCCTACTCAGATTCCTGATCCCTCAACAAAGAAAAAAAGTAGAAAGTAATGGAATGCATGACAACAAGATGTGAAGTTTTTGTTTGATATTTCTCCCTAGTTGAATAAACACTTGGGATTCTTGTACTTGTTGATATAGTCAATATAGTTTAATTCAACCTCATTTGATGTGCCTTTTGTACATGTGTCTTGTAACTTGATGTATACTCTTGAGAGGGAATATTGTCATTACGTTATACCTTATGTACTCGTTCCCTACAGTATAGTTTGTATTCGAAGAGTATCTTTGAGTTAATTAGTGAAGTTTTACTATGACTAAGAGAGACCAGTAACTACCAAGAGTTTCCAGTCTGGGAGTACTCTGGTGCAGTCAGCATGACGATTAATACTTAATAATTTCTGGTAGGAGCGGACCCTTTGTTTCAGCCATAATCACATAAGGATAAGTTTTCTGAACTAAGTTATGTCCAAATTGGGATAAGTTGATGTAAATCTCATGAACTTCAACCTTATGATTTTTGGAACTTTTCAGTAAAAAGGTCAGACAGGAGAGTCTGTTGGAAATCAACTATTACTGACTTTACATCATTTTTCAAAAGATATCTGTTAGTCCATTTTTGTGGGGATCAAAGAGGGATTGACTAGTTGTACTGTTTTTTCACCAATTCTGTAGAACATAAACCCCATTACACTTTTTTTTTTCTTTTGATCTATATAGAAAGCCTGCTAAAATATTTTCAAAACAGAAATTGCTTGCTATAGAGTGTTCCTTATCAGAGGTCATGCTAACATTATACTGCTACATGCTGCAGAGGAATTTGAGCTATTCACTGATATTATCAGTCACAGGTTGTTAGACCTCAAGGTGACAGAGTAATGTCACGGTTTGTCTCCCATATCAGAAATTCTTCTCTTTCCGTTCCTTATCCCCACCATAGTGAACGCCTCAGTCTAAAGCCACATTCAGCCACAGGTGTTGAGTCATTTTAGCCGGAGGGGATTGGCTGCAGATCAGTGATGCCAGGAGAGACAAATTCTGGATTTTAATGTAGTGTTGTTTCAAAATTCAGTTCATGTGCACTGCATTGTTTAAATAAATCTTCAATGTGACGAAACAATTTAAAGAGTTTATATTTTCTTGTCAATCTAATCAAACTTGTGAGAGCAAAATGATGCACCACACTTGCAAAAAATGTCCCTGAAATGTATTTACCACTGGACATACAATGTTTGTCTTCGTAATAGGTGGAATGAAAAAATACACATTGAAATCTAGTTTTTCTTATCAGTGAACAGAAATCGGCTAGTGAGACAAAAAAGAATTTTAGTATTCAAATTAGGCATAGTGTAGAGCAATATTAAAACACATGCAATGGTACATCATCTAACAAAATGCAGCTGAATTGGGGGCCTATTAGCTAAAGAGTCACACACTGCTGAAGGACTCTGGGAACGAACGCACAGTGATTAATTTACAGCCTGATGAATATAGTATAATGTTATGACCGACTACGTCTTTATTAGAGTCAGAGACAACAAAGGCATGAGGCTCAAATTTAACGCCAACAACACCCAGGCGTACAATGACCAGTGAATCATTGGTTAAGCAGGGTCTCACATTCATTGGATAACAAATCAAAGAGTGGGAGTTGCCTTTGTCATTGTCCCTACTCAATAATGTGTTTTGTGTGTGTGTGTGTGTGTGTGTGTGTGTGTGTGTGTGTACACACCCTACAGTACAGTTTGGGACACATCCATGGTGCACGTGATTTGATTTTATGCATATAGGCTGAAACAGTGTTTGTCACCATAAACTCCCCTGGTAGATTTAAAAAAAACAAACAGCCTACATCAGCGACCTGTGCTGATGGGGTCACTGCACTTAATCCAACTTTCTTGGCTTCAGAAAAAAACAGTGCTACAACCACAAATTCAATATCACAGTGTATCACAGTCCTGTACATCTAGACAAATAGTGTCCGTCCGAAAGAAAAAAAAAGCATCATTATTTAAAGCCATATTGGGATTTGACTTACCCAAAGAAATTAATGGAAACAATAATTGATGCTTCATATTAATGGACCACATATACAGCTTAATAATTTCACTAATATTAATGGACGCTGAACCAGTATGCAATCACAATGAAATAGATACACAAATCTTTACCATATTCTCCTGATTCAATGTGTAGAAAGGAAGCACAAAGAGAAGCTGCGTCTGTTTATCTGACATGCAAATGTCTGGGGCAGAGCACAATTCACTGAGTGTCACACGGCTCACCCGATTCTTCCCGTTATTCCATGTTTTCCCGTCTTCCTCCTCACAAAATATTTATGCTGCTTATTAACACTCCAGACCACCCCTGGAAATCATTTTGTATGTTGCCTACCGTTTATAGCATATTCAAAACAAATGTGTAATTTCAATGCCAGAGTATTTACTGTTAGACTTAAAAAAAAAAACTGTGATGTTGTTGCTGTCCACTGAGCCATTGGGCTGCCATCGTTTGGACTAATTATAGCTGAAACTCTGGGGTTCTGCTTAATGGGAGAAGCTCATTATTTTACTCTGAAACAGAGGGTAATTGAGTGTTTTCAAATGAAGGGTAATTATTGGTTTGCATCTTGGCTCTAATTCTGCATGTTGATGCATTCATCAGCTGCTTAGGGGTTTTAGTGTCTTGGGAGAAGCAAAGCCAGAAGAAGAGGAAGAAGAAGAGGAGGAGGAGGAAGAGGAGGAGAGGCAAATGAAATGGCCAAACAGAAAAATTGTCATTAAAATTGACTTTAGTGTAATAAGAGCAAAATAAAGGCAACATAACAGTAGAAGACAATCGTGGAACATCATTTGTTTGATAAGAATAGAGAATGGTTATAACATAGCTGCATGAAAAAGTATCTAAATCAGAACTGGTGTAGCTGGCTGGACATATTTCTATCCTGATGTAAAGGGTGGGGTAGGGGTTGAGATAGGTTATATGACAGTGAAATACGTAATAAACTGATTTAGGAAAATTTATTACAGGATGACAGGTAAATAGAGAAAGGGTGAAGGTGGAAACCTAAGCAGCGTACAGCTACAAAAGACAGCTGCATATAGATCATATTCTTAGACCTGGCTGAAATGATCAAAAAACTGAACTGAGGAAATTCTGTGCCCATCTGTAACTACAGCTTTGTTATTTTAATTGATGTTGAGGTCATTCCTCAATGCCTGAATGAAAACATGGACAATCTAAAAGTATATCTCTTCTGCCTTGGTGGCTGGATTAGATGAGAAAACTCTTATCTTTCACATTTAAAAAGCACAACATAGCAAGCGTAAAAAACAAAAAACAAAAACAAGGACCCCTGAATGTTGCTCTGTGAGGTGATTTTCCAGATAAAACATAAAGGACAAAAAGGGAGTGTGTGCTTATCAAAAAACCCAAATATGCACCTCCCCATCACAAACACTCACACAGATGCGCACAAGCACACAGACAAATGCAACAAAGATTTTGAGCTGTGGGCTGGAGAGGGGGAGGCTGAGGCAGATAAAAAAGACCTTGCATGTTAGTGTGTGTGCGTGTGTGTGTGAGAGAAATACTAAATATTTCATATCAGTCTTTGCCTTTTTAATTCGAGCTTTATCCCACTGGCTTGATTCCCAAGTCTCAGATCCCTGTCTCGGTTCAAGAAAATATTTTAACCAAATTTATTAATAAGTAACTTTTACCACAATTCAGCAAAGCAGTGGATATCCATTTCAATAGACAAATGAAGGAGAATCCGACACTTCTTTGGATGCTTTTGAGACTGCGGTGGAGCTTCTACTCACATTAGTGTTTTTGGAAAAACAACCACAAATCAGAATATGCAAATTTAGAAATATTAATCAGCAATTTTTGAATATGATTTCATCTGAGTTAATATGAACTCAAGATATCTGGCTGCTCTAATTCATTGGCTTGGCAAATATACATCCATTGCACCATAAAATAACAAGGCAGGTAGAAATGGGTAATGTCAATTCCAATTATTGTGGTTTGAAAAAAGCAGCACCCAAGTATGCCTTGTTTTTAATAAAATATGTATATCATGGACTAGGAATCAGCATTATGCCAACCAACAAATAAGAATATTTAAGAAATGTTTCAATATAACGGTACTTAGGGAAGAGGATTGGAATGATTTTGACATTTCACTCTCTGCAGTGCAAATATAATTAAATGAGTCAAGAACTCGGTAGCTAATTCAGAGTATAAAGGCCACTAAAGGCCAGTATATAAGCAGAATACACATGTTCATGAATGCATTATTAGCTATCATTTATCTGTAGCTAATAAATCCACAGGGCAAACCTTTACTTAGCTCGACAATAGGCACAAACCACCTGAGATATCACTTTAATCTCTACGAAGCCAGAAGCATTATGTTGACCGAGTTCGGTGGTATTATAAAAGTAAATCTGGACTTTGACAGATTCTTGTTGAACCACACATGGATTGTGGTCATTTTTATGTGAGAAAATAAAATGACTTAAGATGAAAAAGAACATGTGGACTGTGAGCAGAAACAAATCCCTAGGCTCAGATCACTTAAGGTATGTGGATGTAAAATAATGCAAAACTACAACCTACGCACTTTTCAAAGACATGGCTGTAAAGCCTTCCACCTTGCTGATTCTGAACGACGATGACTTTGCATAACTTGCACAGAATTGGAAATGTTATGCAAACAATAATTGTACAAACTGACTGTCTTCATTTTGTTAATCATAATAAAATATTTTTGATCTTGTGCCCCTTTCGTGTCAAATATTCTGCTTTCTCCTAAAATAACCATTCTTAAACTCAACTTTGATAAAAACAGCATCTATGGCTTCGATAGAGCTCTGATTTAAGGGAAAAACATTGCAAAATGTATACAATGTGATAATCATTCCTAAATAACATATGTGGGAAAAGTTGTAAATAATGCTGATGCTGATTCAAGAACCACTTGTACGCCCTAAGAATTTTTTCAGAATGGAACAAAATGTTCTCTATAAATGTATTACGGTCTTAACTGGCATTAATGGAGGTTTAGAAAGGTATTGAAGCCAATGAGACAGGGATTGGGCATCTTTTGTTAAAATCTCCTGAAATTCACAGAGAAGACAATTATTAAGAAAAAAGGATAAAAAAGGATGAAGGGAGAAGACAAGTAGCCACTCACACTCAACCCCCAACACACATAAACAGTCTACTGTAATGGTGGCCATGAGGGGCCTTTTCCATTTGCCATGTGGAAAGGTAAGTGACTTGACAATAAATGAAAACAACCTCAGTGGAAAGTAAACAATTGATATCAAACTTGTCTCATTTTCAAACCATTGGGAACGAGGAGAGTAAACAGACATTTTAGCAGAGGAAAAAGGATCACTACTCGAACGAGTCGACTGAAGCTTTGAAAACAAGAGTGCCACCACAGTGAGAGGATCTGACAAAGATCAAGCAACGTAGCACAGCACTATGTAGATGAGGAAGTAAGGACAAAGGGCGGGGGGGCTTTTAAATGTATTCAAAAAAAGGATTACAAATGTAAAACAGCCTTAAATATTGCCAACAGTATGAGTTGAAGTTGGTGAAGTATAGCTCTGTTGCAATAGCTCCTAATTTCAGTGTGAGTGTTGGTGAACTTGATTGCCTTTTAATTAATAAAATAAAATAAAACAATTTTGATCTGGATTTAGTAGACAACTGATGAAGAGGACCTCAATTTTCATTTAGAAATCAAAAATCTTGATCATGTGTTAATACACTGCTGAAATTACTTTCTTTTTAAGTATTTTTATGTGAAAGAGCATGGATTCCCAGGGAATGACAATCCTGATCTGTATGAGTGCAATAACTAGAGTCCATATAAATCTATGCGAAGAACACTCAAAAGGTTGTCCTATTGATTTTTTCCATAGACACAGATCAGTCAATCTATCCATCGCTGCAGGACTGAAGGCGAGAGCACTGATAAAGGTGGTGTGGGAGTAGAGGAGCATTGATGATACACTGAAAAGGAAAAGTGCAAAACCTCCTCATCTTGGAATCTGACCTTAACTTGAAGGGCTCAGCTAAGGAAAATGGAGGCTATCAGCACTTTTAGGCATAAAGCAAAATGATGCAACTCCATGCTACATGAAACCCCAGGGAGGAGAACCCACTGTTCACCCTTACTTTAATATCGGAGATAAAGGAATACCTACATGCAGTTGGGCTCACTATCACACACTGATACAATCATACTGGTGAATCTCAGTCTACTCCTCTCTGCATGTGACAGGGTCAATAAAATAAGACAACTTCAGTCTCTAGCTGTTGCCCCTAGGTTGATTCTCAGATGGTGGCCTGTTTAAGTGTGCTGAGATCCTGTGAGACTGCTGTATTATTCATTTGCAGACTGAAACTCAGCCCATTGCTCATTTCCAGGGCACCTTTGCTAAATTCCCAAGTGTTAGCCAAGCCTCCTTTAGACTCCATCACCCTAGTCTTTGAGAGCTGCAGTAAATAGGCTGTATTTCTATCTCCATGCAGCACTCATCTGTTTAATTCCTTTACTCTCAGTCACACCCCAACAACTCTTCCCCTCTTTTCATCTATTAATGAAGGCAAGTGCAGTTCACATCTAATCCCCTTTTTCATGTGAGACCTTAATAAAAACCTCCGCCTATCTGTTGAGTACAAACTGAAAACCTGGCTGATTATAGCTGTGTGTATATTACACATCATCATATCTATCAACAGTATGCTGTGGTTTGCGTTTCACACAACATGATGAATTCTGTTTTGAAAAGGTGCAATCATATATGTGCCTTGCCTATACCAACTTTTGTCTCCTGCCTGTCTCTTCAGATAAGGTCAAAAGCATATGTGGCTTACAGCATATACTGGTATAATAAGTTGTTTAAGATTGCAACTGCAGTTTCTAATTAAATTTGTGCGCATTGCAGAACTGCAACTATGGATGCCAGATCAACTGCTTTCATACAAATCTAAGTGGATAGTTTGTATTCCAGTGCTACACACAGTCAGTTTATCTTGTGCTACTTGGAAAGATGGAAAAATCCCCTTATTGGAATCAACAAAGAGAGGAGGGAGTTGCAATAAACATGATGCTGCAGAGCAGCATCAAATCTGCTCATATTAATTCACAACCGTAGAGATTAAATTTGCCTGGATGTCACTGTCTGCAGATATGAAACCAACTTATGGCAAGCAAGAACAGGTAAAAACATTGTTGAAAATGGTGCACTCAAACAAAAAGATTTATGAGCAACTTTGGATGCCTCATTCGCTGGCATCTAATGCTCCACCTGGAGCAGAGGGCAAGTAGTGCTCCAGGCACTCAATTAGTTTCTGGCCTATTTAGCAGGCCAGCGATAAACCTGAAAAGGACAGTACTTGTTTTGCGATTTCCAAATTCATTCATCTGGTAAGAAGCATGTGACAAGGTTATATGTATTTTCATATATATAATAAATGTGTGGTTATTACAAGGGCTTTTGAAGTTATCGTTGAACATTTCCAGTATACACGGAGACACGACAAGTCTGCTTTCATGAGAAATTGTTCATAAAAAGAAAGAAATATGCACTTTTCAGTGCTTACTAAAATGTAGGCATCAAGGGGCAAACCTTAGAAACATTGCTCTACCTCTGCTGCCTTATAAGGGCAGCTGAGCCCTACTTGTGGCACAAAAGAAGTTGCAATTTAGTTGTCCAATTTCAGTACTCATCAATTTATTCATCCAAGTTAGTAGACATACAAAACATAGAAAAGATAATTCAATTAGTGTAACAATGTTAATGAAAATGGCTTTACTTTTGTATTCACTATTTAGTATTTTAACTTTAATCAATTTGTTTTAGCAGGGTCAGAGGGAATTAGCTGTGTCAATGTATTGGGCCAAGATTCCTATACTCCATTATGCTAATGGTAATTAAGGACACTGTTACACACTTTGCGGAGTCAAATTGGATGGTATTTAAGATCTTCTACAGTGCTACTTGAGGTCAAATGATATAAGGTTATTCATACTTCAAGTATTACCATTCAAAGATGTGGTTCTTTACTTTGTATTTTAATACGATTTTAAAAGAACACATTCATGTTCAAAAAATGAAATAAACTGGTGGCCTTAAGCAGTGCATCTGAAAAAGCTTCTTATTTTTCTTAACTTCTTATCCTGCCATATTCTGAGAGGTATGTAAAGGAAGCACAACTAGGTCCTCTATGGTTCAGGAAGCCATGATTGTGGGTGTGCTAATGGCATACTGTATGTTCTTGTTCCTTTTTGTCTTGCATCATGCTGATCCTCAAACAAATTAAACAGCACACATGACAAGGCGTAGATTTTTTTCTGACCTGCTTCAAGGGCTGCGTGCAGTGAGAATAACAATGACTCACAGTACCACAAAAAACATCAGTACGTGCAGCACAAAAGTTAAATTCACTGAACCTTCAACAGTGTCCTACATATTATATATCCCCCTTCATTGTACTGTTAAGCATGTGAAGAAAATACTACATGACGGTGCGATGTGAATTTGGTCCCAAATTTGCAGCAGCAAAAATGTGGTCAACTTACAAAGCGTGTCGTCTTTGAGTTGAAAAAGGCTAGAACACAATATAAATCCATCCGGAGAGGTAGCGTTACACTGGCGATATTTGTTCTGAGGAAAGAAACAATGCGCTGTCACTTTTATGAAGATGAGTGTGTTTTTAGACTTAGAGAACTGCAATCTTTGCTTGTTGAGAACAGGACCACGAGCTTTCCATTTCTCAGGGACTGTCACAAATAATCCAGGTAAGAGAGAAAGCAGCACTGTTCTATGGACGGGACTAAGATAAATCATGGCAAAAACAGATCAGAAATAAAGAAATATAGAAAGCCCATAATTTTTGAGAGTATTATCTGTTTATAAATTACATTTCGATTACGATTTCCCCAATAGTAAACAACCGAGAGAAGCTAAAACGGCTGAAGAAGCTCCATTTTTCCGAACATTTCTCTTGAAAACCGTAAGGTATAGGCACTTTAGAGGCACTTTATTTCTTCACAAAAATTGTGTCACAATATTGTTATAAATTATCAAAGACAAGACATTCTTAGGTTACGAGCAGAAAGCTGGTACAGGAAAACTGGCATTAAAACTGTTACTTGCAGACCCACAGTATCTTCTTCCAATGTATATTTCTTCATTGGTTTCTTCATTGGTTAATGAAAAAGCCCGACAGCATAGGTGTTTGTGGTTTTTCAAGGGAATTTTGATTTATGAACAAGATAGTCAACTCCGTCTATTTTTTAATATTTCTCTGTAATCGGCACAACATTTTTTTTTTTTTAATCAAAGTTCAATCAATACACCCCAAGACTATCCTGTCAAAGCTAAAGTGAAAAATACTTTTAATTCACATGAAGAAATTCTGAAAAAAATATATTGGATATTTCAGTTTCCAACAAATTAGGTGTTTACACCTCACTTTGAGGGTGGGGAAGATTCATTTTTCAGATTCAATGACTTCTCTCTGCTTCCTCTTGGCAATCCTTAAAGACTAGGATTGCAAGTAACCTCCAACCTCGGTGAGTCCCAAGTGCTGTTAATTTGTTTTAATCTTAATTAATTTTAAAGAACAATTCATATTTATCGACGCCAAATTTTACTGCCTACCAGTTTCCCTGGTATCAAGCAGATGACTGGCAGTTTGACTGAAAGGTTGGGATGTGAGACTTTGTCTGTTATACAATATCTCTGGTTGTACCAAACAACATGATGATATTGGTGATTCTGGTTTACACCCATGACATTTAACAACACCAAATATGCTTTAGTATTGTGCTATTTAAGGCAAAAGACCCCCGGATTGCAAAGGGCATGACATTTAAAACGACTTCCACTCAGCGCACCATGAACACTATGTAATGAGTTGTGACTGGAGTTAACAGATTAAGCTTGGGACAAAAAAAAAAGATTCAATTTGGATGTCATTACAAAAAAAAACCCCAAAAAAGCATACAAACAATGATCCAAACTATGTAAAGGAAGAAAAAACAAGTTTGAAAGTAACTAAACCCATGTAGTAGTTTCAATGAGTAATTATGTTAAATAATATAAGGTATCTACAGTGTTTCTCTGGTTGAATTAAACTTAATGAATCACCAAAATATGTATTATTTTAATTCAAATGTGAAACATCTGACACATGTAAGATCGGCATGACCTTTTCTCAGCAGAAATCAACAAGTAGAGATGGAGGCCAGCTGCATCCTGATCCACAAACAATGCAGTTGCCTATGCCATTACAGTATACAATAGATTAGAATTTATCATTTTTGCTGATTTGCAGGGGTGTAATTAGACCACTTCATGTCCCATAGAATACATGGTAATATACGTTATTGAACTTGTCTTATAAGGAAACTTGACTGGAGACTGGAGAACGGTATATACTGACAAAAAGAGGCATCAAACAGGCGTTACATTTGTGCAAGAGAAATAACAGTAACAACAACCAATGAGCATTGTGTGAAGACAAATAGAGGGCTGCGCATCAAATAAACCAGGTCTACAAAGTCCATTTCCATAATTTTAGCTAAACTGCTGCATATTTGGGACCAACTCTTAATCAGGACCTTAAACTCAGATAGTCGTTAGCAGTGTCTAGTATGTTCTGGATAAACCACTATATCATATAAGTTTTATTTTATATGTAACACCAAATTAAAGAACCCCTGCATTGTTTCGAATTTGGAAAGGACTGCTGAAGTGGCACCAGACTCAATCTTTGTCCACAGAGATTTTGAAGGAGAATGAAAATAGAACGAACACTGTGGGACTATTTTGTATTCATCCACTCTCCTTTGAACATGGCAGACCCTCTTTCTACATTATTCCTGTTGAGAATGATCTCGCTGTTTCATGAGTGTGACATACAACCCCCATTTCTAGGTGAGGGGCGGCCTGGTAGCGCCCACGCACCCATCCACCCGTACTCATACACTCACTAATGGCTCTAACATGGTTCATTAGGCACTAATTCCACACCTCTGAAATTCAAATTCAGATACAGAAGTTGAAACTTTAAAAGCACATAAAGTGTGTTTATTTCTTTCAAACCTATCCCAATAATGAATTAAATACTGTTACAGTCAACCGTTATCTATATCCAATCCATGAAAATTTATTCCATTCCAGGCCGTATTTCATTATCACTTTCTGCCTTGGCTTTTCTTAATCCTATCAGCTTCCAATTGACCATGTGTCATGCTTCAGGGAGACCATGTGTCATGCCTGATATTTTCCAGTCTCAGAGACCTTTTACTTTCACATTCTACTTTTCTCAAAAGGTCATATTATTTTTTCTTTTAAGAGACCACAAGTACTTTACACAGCACACACATTTAAGGGGCATATCAATTGATCAGACATTTATTTATGTAACAGGATAAAAAAGCAGGAGCTGAAGACACAATGAATCTACATTTTGCCCGCTGTTTGATAGAGAGTTCTCTCTTATTTATCAACAGGAAAGGAATTAAGGCACAGCACAAAACAGCAAGGACGTCAGTGCACATTTTGATTTGTAATTCCAAAATGAGAGAAAGGCAATTCGTTTTTGCCTCTTAAAAATTTAAGAACACTTGAAGTCAAATAAAGAAATGATGCTGGCCAAGTTTTGGATGTAAAACTATCTCGTGGAGGATCACCACAGTTAAAATTTAAAAACAAACAAAAAAAAATGCATTGTAAAAAACTGGCATTGAAATCCATTGTTGGATATACTGGGCCATGTCTAAAGTAATTTTGAAGTCAGACGACTCATTTAAAGACTATATTGATGTTACAATCCTGATTGGAAATATATATTTTGAAATTTCCAATGCAATAAGGAGGCAAATTGTACAGGTGTACCGTTGTCTCAAATTATGGAAATCTCATACATTTATTCATCTACAATATTTTATTACCATTGCTGTGCTTTAATCAATACGTCCTCCATATGCACAGACCTCTGATCGTTATGAGAGCAGTGCAGACATTATGGCAGGAACATTGGCCAAATATGTGTTCATGAAATACATTTATCAGATTTATTCTGTATGTTAAACTAAATTTTAGACTGCGTGGTAAAAAAAATATTCACGCAGAATCAAATACCTGCACATAAAATAAACAAAATAAACAAATAAAGCAGGAGGCTCCAGATAACATTTACAAAGCAAACAATTATACTAAATAGGATATGAAATGTCCCAAATATGCATTATGAATTTTCCAAGTATGACACTTTTTCCTGATAGGCAAGAGACACAATGTAGTTTAGAAAAAGGAGCATTTTAATAACTCGAAGTCTTCAGAGAAAAATTGCTCGTTTGTTCTCATAGATCACAATCAGTCATAGCTGTTGCATTTTTCTTATTTATATGTTTTATGAAGAACATGTTTCTGATTTCTTCAATAAGAACGTAATACTTCTCCATCCCTGCAAAAAGAGAATGTTTTTACTTAATTTCTCCAACCTTTTGAAACCCGCTCATATTACATTTCTAATAATATTTTCTCATATCTAATATCAGACTGGCTTCATAATACTGCAAAAGGAACAAGGAGGGATATTGCGTGACTGCACTGTTGGCCCCCCTTGTGTCTTCCCAAGTACTCATTTAAATATATCTGTAAAAGATTTATGTAGGGACTTTGCATTTGTGGTTGAGAAATGAATAAATGCTGTAAATTAAAACTCAGTTTGACTCTATAGCTCCTAATATAATGTCACTAAGGGAGCATAAATTTAATATGCCTGTTTTCAAATGAAAAAGAATATGAGACACATCTTCATACTCATAATTTTTCACAACCAAAAATTATACACATTCCTGAACAGCATGTGAGTCGAGGCTCCATTAATTGTGAAAAATGAGTGATTCTATTTGGCATTGGTTTCCTCAGAACATCATGTTACAATATTTTAGGAGAGAAAGTTTCACATGTTTGAGGGGAAAAGACAGACTGATCGATCAGGAACAAGCAAGTGAAGATGTATGAGGAAAACTCAATAAACCACCACTGGCCCAGTGAGTGAATGCAGGTGTGCACCAAATCCCTTAACGTTTTTTTTTTTTCCCGGATTTTGCTTTTACCAAGCCGGTAGGCATCAAATGAAAAGCTAGTTTCAAAGTACATTACGGAAGTTTCGTGAAGCCTTGATATTGAAGAACTCACAGTCTCTACAACCTAATTACCAGGAATCTCTGATATCGATATTTTAGTGAATAAAATTTGTATTAATGAATGGTAGCATTTATGCACTCACATGAAAGGAGTTAAAAGATTGTCTTGAGAGCTACAGGGGTATTTTAAATGCTTGAAGACATTCCATGAGAATCATAAGCCGGGGCTAAAATAGTCAAAACTGTTAACCAGTGTTGTACAGGGATTACTGTTGATTACAATATGCCACTGATTGGGTCAGATTTTATTAATTTACATTTGCCCAGGGGATACACAAGAAATAGGCGTCTTACATGTGGACAAACCACTAATCCTGTAATGGTACTAAAATTAGGACTTCAATATGGCAACTTCCTCAGGCAGAGTAATGGATTAATACAACTGTGTCAAACTCAGGCCCGCAGGCCAAATTTGGCCCTTAGTGCAATTATAATTGGCCCGCGAGATCATATCAAATGTGCATTAAAGCTGGCCAGCGGCATGCACCGCTAATACTACAAATCCCACAATGCTTTGCTAGTATGTTGGTGTGCAGTCGAACCCGCAAGTGCTCCTTTTTTCTGTTGACAGTCATTAACAACCATGCTAGAGTCACATCGGGCAAATTTATTTCACCCTCCACAAAAATGGCCAAATGAAAGATGGACAACAGGAGCTTTCAAGACAGGTGGGAGGCAGATTATCTGCTCATGAATATGAAATACAGACCAGTTTGTCTTGTGTGTGGAGCTAGCATGGCTGTAACGAGAGAATATACAAATATAAGAAGACACTATGAAACAAAGCATTAGGAGAATTACAAGGACCTGGACGTAAAGCAGAAGCTGCAAAAGGTATATGATTAAGCTATGCTTGTTCCATATTTAGTTTTAAGCAAAACTTGTTTGGGTTCATTGTTATATCTTGAGGAAGATTTTTTTCAATAAACATCTTTGTTGGCCCGTGACTTTGGGCCAGTTTTGAATTTTGGCCCACTGTGTTTGAGTTTGACACCCCTGGATTAATAGATGATTTGAAGGAGAACTTGGCCATGGCTGTTTACTTTAATACTTGGGTATCTCCAACCGCAGCTGAAATGTGGATATTTTATCAGCTTTGTGTAACTGTTATTCCTAGAAGTTTTTGAAGTAAAACAGAAATTTTTCTTTGGGTGTATCTTCTTTGTCAATAGGCAATGAACAAGAGATGGAAAATAGGTACATTGTCAAAAAGGCTTTTGCAGGGGAAAGTAGAGATTGGACACAGAGAGCTGAGTCACATAGCCTCACTACTGCACACTGCTGTATATTAACCCGTTTTCATCTAATAAAATGATTTCCCATTTGGTGTTGTAAAGTAAATTTCTCATTTATGGAGTAATAGTTCATTTGTTGAACAAGCTGCTAATGCTGCTAAAGGGAAATGCACTGCAGACAATGCATAAATGGTTTGAAGTACCTCTATTCTGTAAATGTGAACTGCCTGCTCTGGGCGGGAAGGTAGTAACTGCCTCAAGAGAATGAGTTGTATCTCTATGCTTTGTTCATAAATGAGGATACAGTGAAGCATAAAATCAGTAGACAAACCGGTCCATTATCTGCAGTGATGCAGGTGAAGTATTGGTCAGCTGTGGTGAGGAGGGAGCTGAGTAGGGAAAAGAAGAACTCAATTCACCAATTAATATGTGTTCCAAATCTAACCTTTGGTCGAGAACATTGAATCATGACTAAAAGATCTAAGTCTCAGATACAAGGGTCTCAAATGAATTTCCTTCATAGGATGGCCCCTTGAATAGGACAGAGCATAGGCAGGGTGTCCCTGGATCAAGGTGGAAGACCTTTGGAGGTCCAAAGATGATCCAGAATGACCAGGCCAACAGCCTGGGGCACTTTCAGTTCCAGACAAACAGACTGTTGAGGCTGAATGAACCTGACAGAGTGGTTATGGACATGCAGCAGAAGACAGTCAGAGGGGTGGATGTCAAAATCTTGAGAGACACACTACCGCCAAGACAGGGCAAGAAGGGGATTTAATTTTTTTTAAACACAAACACACACACAGTTTCAAGTACATCATTATGCATCGCAAGTCAATTAATCTTCATGATTTACAATTTCTTTAGGCTTAACTTTTGCACCTATGTTTGGATGGTTAAATAACAGTAATATATACTGTATTATTTAAGTAGCAAAAGTGGCCATGTTCTTTATAAACATCGACAAAGGATAAGAAATTAATTTATTTTCATTATTGGCACAGTCAGTTCCAACTTGCTCTACCACAATTCAATGGGCGTCTCATATTCTCAGATGGCATTGACTCTTGATGGCCAGTGTCAAGGCAAAGATAAACATTAATTTCTAACACAATAACAATAAATAACTGTCAATAACATTTTAATTGGTTTATTTCTCCGCTCAAAAAAATGAATAATGATTGCTTTCTGTGTTATATGTAAAGTTAAACCTGTGCTAAAGAGAAATGAAAATGATAATGTGTACACGCACGCATGTATTAATTCCTTTGTGTCACTTCCCTATCCAGTGAGTAATTCATGTCAATATTGGAATTGAACATAGTACTGGATGTGACCCATCTCAAGGTCCACCATAATTTACACATTGTAAATTGAGCATCAGCACCAAATTCCATGAATATTTAATGAACAAACATATATTTAAAAATACTTTTGAGCTCAGATTAAATCGCATCTAAAATACTTCAATGCATATTGATGATCTGAATGTGTACAACATAACTGATAAAAACTCATCTAAATGAAATTAGTTCGAAAAAAATAATCCACTATCCTGAGATCCAAAGACATACGACTGTGAGGGAAATAAACCACCCACTTTACTTCATTAGTGTTTGGCTGTAAAATACAAACACAAGAGAATTCCATTCCCCCTGTTACTCCTTAACAGAAAGGAGTTAAGGTATTTACGGTGTGAAAACATACAAAAAACAAAAGCCATACAAGTCACTCTATCACTAATAGACAGGCTATGGATGTGAGTTGACTTACAAATGTCTAAGGTTATAAAAAAAATTGAAAGAAGGCAGGTGCATGCATGGCTGACTCCCTATCTCTAAGGAACAGACAGCAGTCTGATAAACTCAATCCTTTATAATACTCAATATATATTCTCTGGCCTTAAGAGTCATCTATTCACCTTTTCCACCTGTTCACTCTTATTTTCTTCTGCAATGAAAATTTTGACAGAAATGCTGCTGCTAACAAATTGCAAGTGGCAAATGTAACTATAATCAGTATTTTTAAACACATATTCCAGTTATTTGATGATACATTGCTATCATTACTAGCAAGGCTCTATGTAACCTTTTTGTTTCTTGAAATAGCATTTTAATTCAAGAATGCCAAAAATGACTATTTTCAAGTCTAATATCTTGAAATAGAATTTAAGACTTTTTCCAACATATCCAGGCACCATGAAGCCATTCCTGTTTAATTGTCTTGTCAAGGGCTTATAAAGAAAGAATCAAATGAATGAATCAATTTTGAAATTATCTAATCTGGAGAGATGAGCTTGTTAAGGTAGAGAAAAGAACCTTCCTGCAATTAACAAATATAACATTACTTTTATGGAATCCCTTCCAATTTCTGTGCAGTGTCAATGTCTCCGTGAGGAAACATGTCAAATATTGACTGACTGCTGTCAGTCAAACGGCAAGTCCTACCTCCACGGACAAGATGTAGTTATTATCGTTGCTGACACACATTTGGCTGAAAATAGCATGGTAATTGAATATATACCATTACTTTGAAAATCGTTTCACAAATACAACAGATGTGAGTATAAGAAACCTTTTTGTGCTGTGGCATTCTATGAATAAGGAGTCCTTCTTAATAGCTACTGTATGTATAATGTCACAACAGCTGTATAAAAAGGAGTTATGCCCTGACCTTTGAATTGAGGAGGAGATTCATTTAGAAGAGAAAGGGATTATTTTTTAAATTTGCCAAGTCTCTGCCGTTCAGAACACTTAAAGATAATAGCTGAATGTTATTCTGGACAGCTCAGAGCAGCTTGTGCATGCGTCACACTAATGTGAATTTAGGTCAGTCGATATTTTGAGGTGTGCACAACCATTTTCCATAATTACATTTTTATGTAAAATTATGTCTCCATTCAAATGCTGATATCCAGGAAAAGACTAGCTCACACAGCATTTCAAATGGGATTTTAAAGCTAGTGGTTGTGTAGTTACCTTATGCTTGACAAAGATTTTAATTTACTCATAGGAAGACAGTACTGCACATAGGCCAACAACTGAAGACACAATGACAGAATGACAGCTTGTTTTGCATGTGACTCAGACAACCCTGCGCTGTATGTACACTGCAAGATAATGTGCTGCGGTAGAGGATGCAATCTGCTGCACATCAGCTTGGCATATTGTCGGGCTATAACAATCAGATGTGGTGAATTACATCATTCCGGTAGCAAAGAGAAGCTACACATGTATCACTAGATTGTAAAAATGTTGACCAGATCCATTTAAATCAGCTCAGGAATAGTTAGAAATAGTTTCATATCAACTATAATTGCATATGAAATGACAGAGGACATGTGTGTATGTTTGTGTGCCTTGTGTTTTCACATGACAGATAGGTAAAATAAGTATGACATTTCTTATGTATGGAAAAAAAAGAAATTGGGAAAAAAGTGACATTTATTTCAGGAAGAGCCTGAATCGGCTTCATGACCACCTGTTGCACACAATGCACAGTCAAATCACAGCTGCTTTACTTTCCTCACCCAGGTTCAACGTGTTTACATGTGGAATAGAAAACCTAGAGGTGCCACTCCAGTATCCACATCCAGTTTATTTGTAAGCGCTATCCTTGAAGTCCTTGCACCTGTGTGAGGAAGAGTCTTGCAAAAATTTATATTTTGGTCCTAGAAACTCCACTACACAGGATAAAGATTAGCCTTTAAAATCCGATATGCCACATTAATGGCAGGTCTAGTCCCTCACATACAGAGCTGACAAAAAAAGTTTACAATTTGTAGATGGAAAGTAAAGGAAGGGAATAAACATACTTTTAACTGTGATCTTGACATTTGGTGTTAGTGCTAAAGAAGCAAAAGAATCATATAAGGGATATCAGCCTGCATTATTTTGCTGTGCTGATTGAGGACCGAAAAACGTGATGAAGGGTCAAATTATGAGTTAGATGTTGATATTTTGAATGAGATGAGGCATGTGAATATTTATGAAATGATTATGGAGAAACTATCCTCTACTGAGAGCATATTAATTTTGTCTTATTTCTGGCCTCCAAATATCACAGACAATTAGTGTGGTTTAAAAAAGTGATAATATGAATGGTACTTTTGATAGGTCATCTCAGATAAACAGACGCATGTCACTGAAGTCCTTGCACAAAAGAAAGGTCATTATGAAAAAACAAGATTCATGAGAGCCATTTCCATTGGCTGGTGACACTATGTGATGTTTAATGGTCAGTTTTAGGACTGTTACAAATTCTGATCACTGGAGAGGTGCATTTTTGGGTTAATTTTGTGGTTCAGCTATGATTAGCCTGCATGTGTCTGCAAAGCTTTCTTCTTAGATCAGTGGGTAAAGCTCTGTTAACATACTGAGCTAGAATTTACAAGACTTGCTCAAAGACAGAAATACATTTAACAACTGGATTCACAATATTTTAAGCAATGTCTGGATTGGTGAGTAGGTGCTGCAAAATGTGTATTTTTATGATATTTCGCTCAAGGAATCCCATTCAGGGTAACAGTGATGCCTGTGAAGGAATCAGTCAGGTGCCTTTAACCTCTTTCACACATGCTGACTTCCAAACATCAGGCAGATTTGGTGCACTTGTGAATGCAAATATTGGATGACTTTGGGTACGTTTGAGTGAAATGCCTTTAATCATGCCGCTCACTTCTGCAATGTCTTTGTAATCTTTAATCAGGTTCATATTTTAATGCACCAAGGCTTTCTGAGCCATTTTTACAACAGAGCCAGTGTTTAATGCCGTGAAATACATCCTCTGTTGAAAAAGGATGAATTACAGGAGACCTCTGCAAAGTGTAATTGAGGTGAGAAAAATGTCCATATAGACAGTCCTTCTACGGAAGCAGCAGCAGCCTAACCTACACCAAGGCATAGGTAAACTAAAAACCATCTGAAAGACAAAATTGTTAGTTCTGTGTCAGTGAGTAACAATGACTATTACTTAAATAACTTGGGATGAGTCACTCCTTCTGGATTCTCTGTATGATCTCTGCTGGGTTCTGTTTGCATCCTGTCCTATCTCACCAAACACAAATCCCAACATTGCCTGAGCAAATGGACTATTTCCAAAATGTCTAAACTTAATGCGTGAACAAACAGTAGACCATGTTAAGTCCTGTTACTCCAAAGACAGTCCGGAATTGACATCCAAAAGGGGCATCAGTTTGACAGCTGAGTCATCCATATAGTAAGAAAATATGAGCACACTTGTTTCTATTAAATTGCTCAAACACAGATACAGTATAAAATGACTGCATTTGTGGGAAAGGTTATAGTTTTGTTATTCCATTTAATTGACAAGGTTAGGTATAGTTTGGCTTCTGTTTGGCAGTGATTGAGTACTTTTGTCCTGATCAGGTAAGATTAGGTTATTATTTACATTTACTATGTGAGCTGGCCTAAATATAAAGCTCTGGCAGGGCAAACTAATACAACATACGTCTCTGAGGAGATCAGATGGACCATCTGTGCTCCCACTGTGTCTAGCTGTAGGAGTGTGCCTGCATGCTAAGAAAGGAGAAAACACTGTGCTGGATTTAAAGTACATTAATGAAAAACTACCAGCTGGGCTTAACCAGAAAAGTTGTAGCACATTTTACAAACAGACTTTACTTTGATAAACTGGCAGGACAAATTACAATGCCAGCTCTGTAAGCTGAAAAAGGTTTATAAACCTTAAAGAAGAGACGAGTGCTTACTTTTATCTTGGATACTTAACTGACAACAGTGCATAATACAGCAGAGACATCTGAACTGCTGCTGTTGAAATATTTGGTTTTGAACAATACAATTATTAATCAATTTATTATCGATACTGCTTATCCTCTACTCAGGGGAGCAGGGATGGGGTGGTGCTTGAACCTATCCCAGCTGTCATAGGGCAAGAAGCAGGTTCACTCTGGACGGGTAGCCAGTTGATCTGAGAGACACATGCAAGCATTCACTCTCTCATTCACACATCTGGGCCATTTGGTGTCTCCAATGAACCTTCTGCATGATTTGGACTGTGGGGGAAAAACCGGAGAAACTTGCACGTAAACTCAGCAACTTCTTGCTGTGAGGCTGAAGCGCTAACACCATGTCACTCTGCCGCACTGTTGTTATTTTTTCACCTGAAAATCAGTTTAGTTTCAATGTCTTAAATTACTGTTGGTGCTTGCATCTTATTAAGTGTAAGGTTTCTAACACATTGCTACAAGTAATATTTAAACTCGGTAACTGTAAAGTGTACCCACTTTCAAATTTTGGTCTGCTTGAAAATATGATGACTGAACATGATTATGAATCCATTTTGAGATCCCATTTCTGTTGAGCTCTGGCAAAGCACCAATAAGTTTGTGGGAGATTTTTTGGGGAAACCAAAAGGTCGACAACTGCAGGCTCAATATAATGAAGAGATGCAGTTGTACGAGAGACTGTAGTACACTTTACTCCAACTGGTAAACACACTAAAACACTAAACACTAAAATAAAACAAAATATAAAGGATGAAGAAAAGGCGTAAAGGACAAATGAACAGGCCAGAGAAAACACTTGAGAGTGAAGAAAATAAAGAGAAGGATATTTGTTGCTGCACAAGCATTTCATGCAATGCGTAATAATCTTAAGGAGGAGCTGGTTCTGCAGTGGCAGCAGAAAATTAGGGCAGTGTTTGTCAATCATTCTGTGTTCATATTAATATTTTGAATTAATTATGTAGAACACATTCTTATTGTGAGCTAAACACAAACACACTTAGAGCAAGGCTGAATACCGCGCTTTTCTAAGCTCCTCTTAGAAGCAAACACATCCAGAGAGTTTTTAATTTGTGTAAGGCATAATTTTATAGAAAACAGAGGTGCCATTTGACTGTAAACTAAAAAAAAAGTGTGAAGAAACAAAGAAAAAAATAAAAGGCATTACTTTCTGATACAGAATGATACAGAAAGCAGTGCTTTCTCTTGCTGATAATATTCATTTGGTGCCATCATAATGTCTAAGCACACTGGCATATTCATCCTATTGAGATTCTTTGCGAATGCAAAGATTTCACAGCTTTTATTCGGATAGGCATTCCTCATTTTCACTGCATGTCCTATGGGAACCTGCATAGTGCCGGTAGAAGCATTGCCGGTCTTAATAAGATGGAGCAGTGTGGTGTGTGTTTATGCGTGAAAACGAGCTGATGAGGTATGAGGATGTGAACATAAAAGTATGCAGAAGAATAGAAAGACAGAAAGAGAGAGAGAAAGAGAAATATAATTTGATACAACTGGCTTTGGTTTTAAAGTGTTCTATGCTTCTTAGGCAGCAATATAAACTCACTCTGAACAGGGTGAGAAACGTGTTAATATTTCACACAGCCATTAAATCGGAAGAATAGAGACCGATTGTTTTAGGAATCTTTTTTTTTCCATATTTCATGCCATGTCATGTTGCTCATTTGAATTGAGTTGGAGGGCCTGAAAACCTGGTGCATCACAGGGCTGGCAATGTGTCATGTGAAGCCTAATTGACAGTTGCCAGGGACTGTGTCACATTCCACCAAGCACAGAGTGGGTGTGTTTATCTTGGTCAGACCGTCGGTAAAATAAAAATAAAAAAATACTTTGGGAAAAAAAAAAAAAAAAAAAAGACAACAGAGGCTGCGAAATTGGAATCCTTGCTAAATGATAAGCATTTGAAAATTAAAATCTACTAACTTTAAACTACTGTTCGTTATAGTAATAAGCGAACATTGGAACAAAATGATAACTGCAAATCTGGACAGAAAGTTTTAAAAGCAGCAGAGATTCAGGCTACCTCCACTACCGCTGGCTTTTTAACAATAGAGTAGGGGCAAAACAAACAGTCTGTGCACTAGCTAGAGAGTAATGGGTAAGAGAAACTTTCACACTCAGATGCAGACAACAACTCAAATAAAGGCTGGTCAAAATATTTTATAAACTCATAATTTTATCTGAAGGAACATTGGTTATGTTAACCAACAATGCCAACAATGCGGTGCAGACATTGCCAATAGGAAAAGTATGAGACCTTTGAAGACCTGCCCCAGACACTTTAAGAAAATGTTTTATTTTTGTTGGCTCAAAGGAAATTTCAATTCGGGGCTATTATTTGTTTCGATAAACTAGGATAAAACAGAGAAGAACAAAAAAAGTAAGATTTTTCTTGAACAGGAACAAAAAATGTGTTCAAAAACATGTTTCCATGAACAGGCAGGGTTTAGATTAGACCTACACCAGAATGTTGGGGAGAGGAAAGAAAAGAGCAGGAAAGAAATTTGTCATGATCCAAAGCATCCCAAATGAGCTGTCAAAAATGGTGTGTATGGCTGCCAGAGGAACAGAGGTCATTGTGTTTCATAATGATGTAAGAGTAAAGAGAAGACACCAGATCAATTGTAGGCTGAAAGGTTGTGCTTTCTGTTCGTCAAAACAATGTCAGAGAGAACTGCTTCACATTACAGAAATGACCAACATGGATTGGAGAACAGGTTGCCAAGATAAAGAATTTGAAAAGGAAATTTGTGTGATGTTTGAATCTTCTTTTTTTTTTTTTTTTTAGTTCTAATGAGCTTTTTAAAGAGTTGTGAAAATCATGTTTTAACCAGCTTTGCACCATTCAAAAAAATGAAGCAATTTCTCGCTTTCAAGGTCTTGGGAGGAAATCATTTATTTTCTGGCATGGACTATTTTGGGATGACTTTGTCGGCCATGTCTGATTACAACTGGTCCTCAACGGCCCACCCAGACTGTTGAAATTTAGCCACTCCTGAGACAACACCACCGGAGTCCTGGTTCACCTTTTCACAAATTTATAAATGGGCTCTACCCCTATTATATTGTGCACCTTTTAACCCATTATTCTACTCCTGACACCGTCAGACTGACTGATTGAACCCCCTCTGTGTAACACACTTTAATCTTAGTCTCGCTATTAATGAACTTTTTGAGCTGCTGCCCAGAGAAGGTAGGGGAGTATCTTCCTCTGAGTTAGATATATCATGATGATCTACATTATGAAGGGCAAAAAAACAGAGTAAAGTAGTTGCCTTGATATGGTTTCATTTTATTGTTTTGTATCTGTCTGACTACATATTTCTAAACTACTCATGGCTCAACACGATAGAAGTATAAGATTTCCATTGAACTCAATCTGATAAAGCATGTTTATGTTTTAATGAGGTCATAATAGGATAAAAAAACATGGTAAAATAAATTGCACAATTGCAAAGCTGTGATGTTATCCCAATATGTATGTACTTTTATTAGTTGCCACAATATAAACTATATTGATTGCAATGTTAAACCCTGTTACACTGATGTCCAACAACAAGTTCTCCTAACTGTTTTTACATCTTGAAAACATCCTGAATGTGGTCCGAATAAGTTTTTCAGCTTTGTAGAAGTTCCAATCTGCAGTCAACCCGGGGGAAACATGACACTGACTGATTTGGCTCACCAAGAACAAAACACAAGTGGCAAACGTTGTTCTCTAACTCCCACACAGAAAAAAAACACATTCTTAAAGAAATAAAACAAAACACTATTAAATGCATAACAAGAAAATCCACCTCACTGTTCAGCAACAACAATGCTGATAATTGATGTTGACGTAAAAAAACTGATGCTGAATACGCAAGCACACACACACACACACACACACACACACACACACACACACACACACACACACACACACACACACACACACACACACACACACACACACACACACACACACAGAAAAAAAAATATCGGTCTCCTGCCTTAAACCAAGTCAAACAAAAACAAATTAAGGTGAATAGTAATGAGCCAACCTGAAACTATGAGAAGTCTCAATAAGATTCGACAGGATATCTGAGCACTGCAGTGAAAAAAAAAAATCACTTCTGTGCTGATCCCGTAAAATTAAATAAAAATTCCATTACCATGTGATTATACATCAGCTTTTCTACTCTCTAAAGTGCCCTATAACAAAAGCGCCAGGGATGATCAAAAATGACTAAGCCTTTCCTTATTCTAACCTTACAGCAGCTCCTTACTTAACTACTCTGCTGTCGGTGTGCACACACAGGTACATGGTGCCTTTACATGACCTCCTCGCTCCCAGCACCCACTCAGACACTAGAAAAGGAAATGAAACTTATTTGGGTGCCACCTTGAAACAATGAGCGAGGATGTACTTCCACAAAATTTCATACTGTGCGGTGAATAATACTATACCCTTCCAGTTGCCAAGGCTGAGGCATTTCTCTACTGTATTATACGCCATTATTTATATTCCTTTCTTTTTAGGCTGGGTGTCTCCTTCATTTCCATCTCTCTATCACTTCACATATAACTCAGTCTCCAATTTTTCCCAAAGATAATTTTCAATTATGTCAATCCTATCTACATCCTTTCCATCTACCCTTTTATGCCTTGGCTCAAACCTCTCCAAAGTTACAGCTATCTATTTTTAATATTGTAGTGTCAGCCTCTCACATCAAAATTGCAAAGAGAAATTCAACAGCATGGTTTCAAATTTCAATTATAGTCAAGATATTGTTGCAGAAAAACACTCCTATGTTTCGATTTCTTTAAGGTAAACTGAAACTAAGATAGAAAATAAATGTTCTCTAAAAATTGATAAAATTACTTGATGATATTACTCATCACTCAACAAATCTTACAGTTCACCACGTTTAAAAAGAGGCTAAAGAAGGAGAGGCAAGCGGAACAAAGATGGTGCTACTAAAAGTTTCGAAGCCAATGTGATCACATAAAAGTAATAAAATATTTGTTCAATTTCAGTGCTTTTTGCTGCAAAGCATTCCATCCCTAGGTGATTGTACAGAAAATGTATTTGTGTTATACAGGCAGTATATCGAACAATTCACTTCATTCCATTTAGGCTAGAAATTGATTCCCTTGCTCGAAATTATAGAAGAAAGTGAGATTAAAAATCCATTTGATGCTGTTGCAATTATATAAACTTTCTTTCACTAAGCAGTATGATAAAACAACAAAAGTTCAGGTTAAAGCTGAATGAACACTTGGTTCAAGCTGAATGGAATTCCTCAGCAAATGTAGAGTCCAAAGACATTCATATAATTACAATACAAAATGAAGAGGTTGGAAAATAATTCCAAATAATAATGACCCTTGCTTAATCTCTTTCTAATTGGTGTAGTAATCATATGCAGTACCCTGCCAAACAATGAGAAATAGTATTTGACTGACAAAACAAACGATGGAAAAAAAAACTAAAAGCATAAAGCTTTGCCTGAAAGACAAGTAAAGGAAGGCAAAAAGCCTGAACTAATTGTGCAAGACTCTCTTTCAATAATCCTGTTTATTTGAGGTGGGGGGGAGGTGTGCTGAGTCTTTGCACATTGCTAAGAAATTATCCTGACGGCAGCTCACTAGTGTGCGTAGCATCCAGACAGCCATACAAAGACACATGCAAATGATTTTAAGTCTCAGAAGAGTGGCAGAAGAGGGGAAGAGGGGACCAAAATGCAACTTGCTGTCAACTGCTGAGCACAAATATGGGAAAAGCTGAGTCGTGGAAGGTTTTTGATATTCAGCAGACCTATGACACCAGACGAAATTCTGCTTCGCTTTATCCATTCCTTCCAACAAATAAATATTTCTTTACTAATCTAAAAAGTGTTGAGCATGGCACTTTAATTTATCTAAATTAATTCAATCCCCAAAACAGACATTTGAGAACATGAACCATTATTTTGATCCAAGAAAATCCTCGCATAGTATCCACAGTATTCCTGACAACTCTCCAACAACAGAAGTCTGCGCCACACATGCACTTAATGTATTTACTGCGACAACCACTAAACCACACCTGATACTTTGATATTTCAATGTTCCTTTGGAGGTTTACAGGTTGCAGAGCAGTTGAAACTATCAAACACTGCTTGACCCGGAGAGACACTTTACAGAAAAATGGCAATGAAATTCTAAAGAATGAAGAGGAAAAAAAAATAGTCTGGGTTAAAACTTTGACCTGCACTTTTGCTAGACTTGACACTCAACTTGGAATTTCCTTCAAGTCTTTACTCTGCTACCAGTTCTATTGCATGTTTTTTGGTCCAGATTTCTTGTATTCATAAAATTCAAGTTTTGCTGTATTTGCCATTTAGCTTTTTTTATTTATTTTGTCTATCTGGTGCTAGCTTTTTTTGACCCACTCTATTTGAATTTGTTAATAAGATGGAGAGGCCATTTTTCTTACACCTCACCCACAATACACTCATGTACTTTTAACATTTTCATGAAAACAATGAGGATGCCCTTAAATGAGCCATATCTCAGTATGCTATTCCTATTTTTTCTTTCTGATTAGTATAAATGAAACCTGGGGCCTCAAAGGCACCGTACTACAACAGTTAAACGACATGAGGTTCATTATTCCACCATTCCTGTTTGGAGGAGATACGCAGCCATGGCTCACCGACCTTTATTTTCCTCTGTTTATTTTGGACAATAGCATACATGTGACTGATCGGCGCACTGCCCAAGCCTGACCCTGTTCTAAGCATTTCTGTTTCTCTTTTCTCATTGGGGTTTTTGTCCGATCAGGTGACAATAAATCAGATCCAGAGTGTGATTACACTCTGCTGAGTGCCTACCTTTCACATCTGGATTTTTTTTTTTTAATTATAGGTGATCCTATTCCTTAAGTTGCTTGTGTTGGCTGCAACCAGTCTTATTGAGATAATGATTTGACCATGAACACACCTTTTATTCTGATGTTTCAACGAGATAGTGAAACTGAACACTGCCTTTCCAACACCGCTTTATGTAACTTGGGGTTTTCATGTTTGGAAGATTTGAGGAAATATGAGTGTGGGAAGGATGTGGCTACCAAGGGCTTGGTCCTTGCGCTTTACAAACCATATCCTGAATATAATTTAAAACAGGTAAAGCACTATACGTATAAAAAAAAAAAAAAAAAAAAAAAAAAATCAGTGACGAAATGTAGAATTATAGTCTATTAAATCAATGGCAATAGATGTTTTAATATAAAATGTATCAGGTTGACCAAAGGCTGTAATTCAAGGTGCATGAAAGATCAGCAGGTTCCAGACAGCCTTATCATTCAATCTCTAAGGAGACCTTGGTGTGCCTTCAAGTCTGCATATTCAATCTTTATGCAAATATTTGATAATTTGATAAGTACTTCCTCAGTACATGACAAATTATTCTTTGATGTATTAGTGTTCTGTCTTTAACTATTGTTTCTCTAATGAGACTTGTGAAACCAGATTATGTTATTTCCAGATCATGTATATTTTTCATGACAAACTGATGTCAAAATGTAATTTCAACACTGTAAATTGATATGTATATGACATTATCTTATCTCACCTTATTATTTGTGGTATATACTTCTGTATAAATACATCATATAACATAGCATAATCATAAAGCATTAAACTGGGAATGATGGCCAATGTGAAGTCGAATAATGCAAGGGAGGTTAGAACTAGAGTATCATCTCCCTGGTCTGTGTGACTTAACAATACTTGTGGTCAGTAAAAAAGATCAGCCAGGTGTGGCATGGCAAGTCAGTCAGTGTTAAACCTACTCCAACACTTCAAACAAAATGAAGTGAAGAAACAATCTAGACAAAGACTTAAGCGGAGAGAGTCGGGGTGACGAAAGTACTGACTCATATACACTAATTTGAATCTCCAGTTGATTTGCGCATGGGTGTTCTTGGTGTGTTCTTCCGTTTTCTTCAATAAATCTCGTGAGTCTGGTGATTGCAACCTTCTTTTGTCAACACTTTAATTTTGACCCCTGTCTGTTGAGTAAAAATCTTAAGGCAGACAGATCCCTGATACATGGGGCTCTGCACTTCCAAGTATTAGGGTTATCATGACATTATTAAACATTTAATAGTCTGGATTAAACAGTCAAATGGGGAATGAAAGTAAAGAAATATTCTTTATTTAAATCTTGCTGGTTGCTTGTAATAGAAGTGGAAAAAAGGCATTTCTTAATTGTATTATTCTGATAAGGTTAGCAGTGGCAGTAATGAGGGGAGGCAAAGAAAATGTCTTTGGTGCTGATGAAATAAAGACCATTGCCAGAATTTTAAACAGCGGAAAAATGTCAGTGAGCCTGGACTCATGCAGGCATATCTAAACATGATAGAAAATGGGAAGAAATTTCAATTAAAATGATATCAAAAGGCCCAGAAAAACCCCCTCCCAAATCTCTCTTATTTTACTGGTCATTGGAGATTATTAGTTTAAAAGTTGTTGTTCAAACTTATTCACAACGAAATATATATTTATTAATTGATTTATATTTCATATATATGTATGTATCAATTGATGTAAAAAAAAAACAAACAAAAAAAAAACCAGGGAGACATAGGTGATCATTAAATGTATCACATTAAATGCATCACAAAATGTCTTTTGACACGTTTTGATCCAATATTGTAACCACGTTTTGCATTGGTTTCAATTACAATATTGGACTACAATTTCACAGAAGGTGTGAATATGAGCAATCGCTTGAGTCTCACTGATAAGCTATATTTTGATGCAGTGCTAATGATTTGCTATACTAATTTTACTAGCAGATGAAAAACATCAGGACTCTATATTTTGTCTCCTACATTAACAGGGAATACTGAGTATGGTGTTAACATTTTTTTTCAAGAATGAGCCTTGAAGTATTTTGAGAACCTGCACACAAATGATGCGCAAACTAGCTACACCGCTGCTACGAAAGGATACAGCTGTACCTCCTAATAAAGTAAACACGAAATGCTTTTACTCAAACTTCGACAGGGAGCTTCATCAATATCTGTGCAACATTCCTGTCTGACTGTCGCAGCAAAGTCTAACACCCTGCTGCTAAATTTGGCTTTTGCCTGACACACATCACAGATTAGAAAATGCGAAACTTCAACTATCACAATCATCTTCAAATTTAAGATAGTTGTCATTTTTTCAGCCTCCCTGCCCCATAACTCCTACCAGATATCGTGTGTTAAATTTTCACCAAGGTGGGTCAACAGTTAATTTTCACTGTGGTTTCTGTCTTTCCATGTGCTGGTATAGACATAGGCACCTTGAGAACCTGTGAGTATGTTGCTTCAGGATGCAGAATGATCACTTGCTGGCCTTGCCAACACAGGACACTCGCTCAAGACAAAGTTCCATGTCTGCATTGTTTGGCAGAGCATGGTCACAGGGCAGACTGGGGTGATCATCTTGAAAGAAGCTGATGCCTCATCACTCCATCCAGAGGAGTGTGTGATAGAGTAAGAATAGATGGTGGTCTGTGCTACATCTACCACACAAAAAGTCAGAATTGTATTTGTTTCTAGTGACTGGTATTAATACAAGTTCAGTTATTATGATAAAATAAAGACTACATCATGAGCTTCTACTTTGGATCCTGCTCACTTCAGGCCCAGTTTTAGGCTTTTTTATAGCTTTCCTTTCCCTCCTCATTTGCATAAATCTAGTGGTTTTAACCCAGACCCCACAGTTTTCAAAGCCTGACCTTCATTATAGCGCAGATCTATTCTACTAAACTAGGCTGGCACCTGCAGCTAAGGGAATGAAAGCATGTTTAAGAGCAGTCACAGCCACAGGTCTTAAAAATCAAGGTCATTGTCATGGGAGTTGAGTATTCATGTTTCACATGCTGCTGTGCAGATTCTTAATATGTCTACTACATGAGAACTGACTGTGGCAAGGACATCAGTATTAAGTATTAAGTCATAAAGCAATCAACTGGCTTATGTCAGCAACAGGAAACACGCTCGTGTTGCTACAAATAACCTGGCAGTACAAGTGATAATGGACAATGCCTGCTGTAATAATCAGAGCAATTATCAGATGTCTCAAGAAACGTCTGTCCTCTTCCTCTTCACCAGAGTCCTGTTTGATATTTAGATGTCAACAGCGCTTATTCTGTCAATTATTCAAGGTTTTACATCACTGGGCATCAACTATGATGACTTAGATTTGTAAAGAGAAACTGTCAAGTTAATCAAGCCATACTGTCCTCCAAAAAAACGCACAAATGATCTACTAAATTCACAACGTATCTGGCTGGGGACAACACTAACTGTTGCACTGTGAAGAATCAATTGAATGAAAAGTAATATATGTGTCACCATTGATTAAAGTGTATGCTTTAGCTGAAAGTCTTCCAGGGGATAACTATATGGCTGTCACATACATCAATGTTACTACAGTGTTCGGTATTTCTAGGTTGCATTAGGGAATGTTCTGCCAAGCATCCACTGTTCAAAATTGATGAGTTGACAAGTGGAGTGCACTGTTTCAATTTTAATATCAGGCTGTTTCAGAAATACTTTAATGCTGCTTTATTTCACAGTAACTGGGATATTGATGATAACCCAGGTGTTTCATAGAAGCACATGAACATTATAGCTAAGGTGCATTGTTTAAACAACAGTCAGAGATCAGGATACCAGATTTGAAAATAAATGAATAAATAAATAAATAAAAATCACATAACCATAGATCTGGTATTAGAATCACAAGGGGCTTCAGCAGTGTAACTGGGACGCTTACATCTCTGATGCCTCTTACGCAGTTTCTGAACAAGCAGACGATAGCCCATGGGAATTGTGGCACTTCATAAGGTGAATGGGATTGATCCATTATTTGAAAAGGAAGGAGCAATTAGGCCCCCAAGCTCGACCTTGATACAATGGCGCTTTTTTAATGCCATTATCTGTTCTGCTGTTAATCACTGTCTTGCTTAGGCGCCTGTCTTACTGCTATAGAAAAGAATATGGGTAAAAATCCATGTCGAACCCTTTTCTTGTTGCACTGTATATTTTATTCTCTATATTATTGTGTTCTGAACAATCTGATGATTTTTCCTCTAAAAGGAATGTTGATGTTTTTCTTTGTTGTATTTCGTTTTGGTATCGATAACGAAACAGAATAAAAACATTGAAAAAGATGCTTTTGAAAGGGGTTCTCGAAATGCTAATAGTTCATATTTAATCACTCAATATTTATCATAACTTATTTTGATCAATATTGCTCATGTATTTGCTTTTATGGTAAGTTGAAGAACAGGTAAAACACTAATTGAATGATGATAATGCATAATATGAATTTATTCATATCTCAATAGGGATGATAATTACAATATTGATATACTAAGTTGGTTTATCCTCAAGCAGCACCGGAGAATTTTCTCCCTTACAAATGACATGGCGAGATAGTAGGTCAGGCATTTTCACCTTTCCAGAAGTAATTTGATTCTGGGAGGAGTTTCGGCCTGAAGTCATTAAACATCTTGGGATGTTAGATAAAGCTGAAGGGTGATGGGGGGGCTTTAGGAATATTATACAATGACCCCCCTTTTAAGTAAGGCAATGTGAAACTAAGTGTGGAGTTAAGGCGGAGATGTGGAAGATTATGAGTAGCAATAAAGGCAGAGAACCAGCACCAAAGTGCATCCTTCGTAGGACTGGAAAAATTAGTGACCTCAAAAGATCTTTTTGGAAACACAGAGAATGGTCAGTATCCGAGCGACACTTCATTGAATTGGACAGATCTTTCCCTTCAGAGGCCAAATGGCTGAAAATCTATTGCACATCATCAACAGTCTGGAGGTGTCAAATTAAACTCCTTGATGCTCTGATGTTGAAGAACCCAATTTATACTTCACAATAGATTCTGCCTTGTATCCAGTGTGTATCTTGATGTTTGTTATCTCATTCATAGCTTGTATTCTTTGTACATCCAGAATCTCCACTCATATTCAATTGAGGGCTCTTTTCAGTTTGTGGCACATTGGGTAGAGTGAGACAGACACAGACTCAAAAAACATATTCACTGACCACAATGCTTAAGGCCCAGTTCTTCTAACGCGTCATCTCCATGGTCGCCATCAGTTAAACTGTGTGATATTTTTTTCAACTTTCAAAGTGGGACAAGAAGCCAACTTAAACAGCTGAAATGCTGAAGAGGAAAGTACAGAAAAATGCTGATTTATGCAGCTGCTTTTATTTCAGCTGTGGTCAGTGCCCCCACTGTCCAGAATAGACATTTGTATGCAGGAATGAACTTCTTGTGGGGAAGGATAACACTGTGGACCTTTGCAGGTGTCAAACTTGATTCTATTTGTAAAAGGGAACCAAGGCGTGATTACTCATTTCTGTTTATGAAGTTGTCAATATTTACACTTGTGATCATAGTTGTAATAATGCTTGTCCCTGATTACCTGGGGAGATGGAAAGGCTGAGTAGATAACAATTCATCCTCATTATGCCAGAGCATTTAGAACAATATTTAAACATGACCAAGTACTATTCCTGCAATCCTTTAACACAAAGTACATTTTAATGCCAAACATAAATAGGGCTATATTCACAAATCAGACAATCAATAGCTGTCAATGGGTGCTAAATTGGACATGGAATAAGCCATTTATTGAAAAGTGTATAAATTAGGTGCCTGAACGTGAGCAAAACTTACATTGCCGTGGTTGATGAAGCCATGTTCTCTGGCGATGCGGTCAGCCTCCTCAGACCCCCCATTAATTTGGACTGCCCATGTATTTGTATAGACCTCTGCAGCATCAATCCACCTTGGTTCTGGCGTGAAGAGGACCAAGACTGTCCATGAGTGCAGCAGGGCCACCCTGGCATCCATGAAAAGGGTAGCACTTCACAGGGCAGCCTGTCTGTCCGTCTGTCACTGCTTCCCAGGCAGTGTGAAGATGCTCCACGTTACAGCAGCAAAGTAGAACAGTGGCCTAGAGATGAGAAAACAGAGACAAAGATTTCTAAAAATGGGTCATTTTTGGGTCTAATATAGCACTTCAGAAAATATTTCAGAAACGAAAACTTAGCACAAATTATTTCCCAACACACTGCCCAATGATACAATAATAAACATGTTAATATATGTGAAGCAGGATGAGATCAAAACAGACAAGAGCTAAAGCAAAAATAAATGATTTTTCAACCCTCACTCATCTTGTCCCAGTCATAAAATGGTAACATAATTAATATAAAAGGCATATTGCAGCAATACAGGCTGGACTCCAACTAGTAAACTGCTAATGACAACTGGAGAGGAAATGTGTCTGACAGACATGATTTAAACTTTTTAATGGACTCAAAATTTTTGACAACAAAACATTCTTTGCCACAAAAGTACAATAGATATTAAGTGAATAGTTACAGATTATTTACGGTTATAGCATTATTGCAAATGTTGAAAAAAAAAAGGTTTTAGGATGAGATGCTCTAAGTGCCTTTGAAGCAATCCTTATGTCATTCATGAAGAGAAAAGCTTAGTGCAGGCCTGGCCAATCAACCACATACACAGAGCATATAATTGATACATAGCAGATAGGTGGAGGGGAAGATGATTTAGGTTACATTTTCTGTGC
Organism: Fistularia commersonii; assembly: GCF_037954325.1. Classification (NCBI taxonomy): domain Eukaryota; kingdom Metazoa; phylum Chordata; class Actinopteri; order Syngnathiformes; family Fistulariidae; genus Fistularia; species Fistularia commersonii. The sequence goes on along the minus strand of NC_141300.1, from coordinate 7,544,610 downwards.
GACTGCTAAGCCATGTTGACATGACGTAACTCATGAGGTCAGTCTTTGCTGTACACTTAATTGAGGTGAAGACACAAATATGGCCTTTTCATAGCAAATATTTTAAATTGTCAAGGCAGGCTGTCATTGACCTATTGAATTGAATATTTGATTTCTGCTTTGACGGTGTTGGCTGTGAAAACTTAAGTGGTTCAGCTTAAGAGACACAAGTTGTTTTTTTTCTCTTTCTATGAGATATAAACATTTCTGGAAATTTCCTCTATGCCCAGCCTTGTACTGAATTTAGGTTTTTATCCTAACTTTGGCTATCAAACATACTGTTTCTGCATGGTCATCACAAGGTGCTCATTTGATGAAAGTCAAATGCGGTAAATTAACTCAAACACATCAAGCTACAACTATTCTGTTGCTTGATTCAAAAGGAAAACTATGAAAAAATATGTGCACCGTGAAAGCACTGTAGTGTGTGCTTTGAAAATCTGTTTTACTGTAGATCACTGAAACAGAGCCATATGCAATTATCTGTATTTTTTCATAATGCAATATAAAAAGGAAACACCAGACTTTTCCAGTATCAACATCAGTAGTACCAAATCAGTACAAGAGACATTTGTGATACTGGCATCAGAATCAAAAGAACTTCACCTATAATAAATGGATTAAGCCAATTATTTTTTTAATGAACATGTCAGGTAAATATTTTCATTTTCAAAACAAATTCAAATATTATTGAATCAAACCGTGTTATTTTTTTGACTGGCTATCTAGCAAGGAACTTGAAATACAATGATAAGTATTTTTCGATAACATGCACGGGCACAAATTAAAGTGATTCTGCCCATTAGCATTTGTTAATTGAAACAGTATTTTTCTACAACAGCTCTGAAAAATCAATTATTTTAACAAGCTGGACATTTTTAAAACTTCTCTGCAGCAGATATGATGCCCTTGTTCATTGCTGACCCCAAAAATGTATCCCCTGCTTCAGGGAACACAGTCAAAGGGAAGCAGCTCTGAAAATACATCTGTGGCATCACCACTGTGGTTGGGATATGTGATTGGAGCACAGCAGAAGAGATGCAGAAAAAATGACCAGGGGCTGTCATTCTTCCTGTGGAGCAATTCTTTTGAGCTCATTAGGTACTATGCTGGTGTCACAAAAACAGGAGCAGGGGGTCTGCTGTCAGTGAGACTGCTGGGAAGGGAAGGAATGGTTGGAGGAGAGAGTGAAACAAGGGGGGGTAAAGAGTATCACTCCCCATACAGCACTCCAGAAATAACAAGTAGGTACCAGCCTACATAATAATACAACACTCAAAACACCTTCTCACTTAACAATGCCTGGAGAGCAGTTAACAGGAGGCTGTTTGCTCTCACAAAACACATTACTGTTCCAAATGGAGGCTAAATTCATAACGTGGGAGAAATCAAGATTTCTACAATTGGGAGCGCATTGGATGTTGAAAATCTGTTGTCTAATGTCTTTGGAGATGATCATTCCTAAGTATGTCAGCCAGTGAAAATGCGTCAGCACCAACTGCTTCTAGCTATTGACAGGCCTCCAAATGCGGTTCAAATGTTATAGTGATAAAGATGCTGAGAAATTCAGATAAAAGACTAATGAGTTTCAAAAATCATATTCTCAGTCATAATAAGTGATTCACACCCCTTCCTTGACTCACAGAGCTGAGGGGCCTCTCAGGTGTTCTCACAGGTCCCAGCATTCTACTCAAGCTGCCAAGCGGCGCGACAATATGAGTATCCGTTTTATCAAACCATACAGTGGTCTGGTCCCTATCTAATAGCCTAAATATTCACCACGATTTAATGAAGATGGAGCCAATCAAAAAGTATTTCATGGTTGATTAGGAGTGCTACAACTAGGAGATGAAGTAATATGCATAGTGTGTTGTCTATTTGTGTTAACATAGCATAGTTTATTTATGCATATGCATAATGTTTGTTTTACTGCAAATTTACAGGTCATTTTTGAAAACTTACTGGCACTTTCAGGCTATTGATTAATGATTTCTTGCTCATTAATGTTCCCATTATGTTATTTCTTCTTAAGAATGAAAAAAAAATATATACACTGTGTGAAATATGTCCCTGCTGCAATGCTTTTATGCCAAATTATCTTTGAAGATATATTATGAGCTAAAACAGACGAAAACAGATTGATTTATGTATTCAAGCATGTGGGGATTGTTATTTGAGTTGTACATTGGGAATTTATTCTCACTCCACAGGATTAAATCCAGCTATACAGATATGAAAGCACCTACCAAAAAAAAAAAATCAATGGAAATGATCTGGCTGTATTGCGAGGTTTGATCCAAGTGCACATCTTTGATAAGGCCGCCTTCTATTCTACTGTGTAACATACAGATTCCCTAAATATCCTTGTCTTAAAGATTTTGAAAAATGTTACTTGTTAACCAAACGATATCTTTTCTTGATATTCAATGTTATGAAATCGATCACAAAAGAACAGGAACACGATAACCTTCCAGAGTCAATTTTAAGTCCTTTTTTTTTTTTTTTTTAATCAACGGATCGGACAGTTTTAATTGAAAATAAGAGTCGATGCATTGCTCTTGCTGAGAACTGCATCTAATCTTTACAACTCACAGGAGGCTGGCTTGCCTCCCCTTTCCTCTGAAAAAGAAAATAACCTGGAAAGCACTGACCTCCACCACCTTCAGCAAAAAGCTCAGTGGAAGACAGCCTGTGTATGCATGAAATAATCCGAGTGTAGCCAAGTGATTTACCTGATAACCAAACCGGTTAGTTGCACCTTTGAGGGGATACAAATAAACATGATGTACCACATTAACAGATCTGCCCTTCCAGAAGTGGATTTGATCATTTTAAAAGAAGTAAACAAAGCTGTATGCAGCACTCATGCTATATTTAAGGCTGCCCACTGCTCTGGCCTGCCCTCAAAAAGAAAAACCAAGGCGCAGGAGGGAATAGCATTAGTGGATTGCCGCTGACAGCAGGCATCCTTTCCCGCCAGGGGAAATTGCAAAGAGTGAAAGTTTGATTGCAAAGCAAAGGTGCCACTATTGTACACAGTCTGGACACCAGTTCACCGCAGAAAGTGAGCTATATGGTGATCATCTCAGATATGCTGCGATGGAAGAGAGAGCGCAGTGAGTAAATATCACCACAGCCGAATCCATCTCGGGCCTCCCTGATGTCCATGTGCTAAAAAGATGGAAATTCAAAATAAAATGTTGTCAGGGGAGTAATCTGTCCAGGAGTAAGTAACACCACATGGCAAGATTCAACCCAATTCTTCACCGTCATCTGAATGCTGGAATTACTCCCTGCGTCAAACTTCATCTACAACACCTGCTGCCACTGATGATAGAGGAGCTGCAAAGGCTATCTGCTCCAGTTACCAAACTTGTTGACAACGAATCTTTTTGATAACTGTCGCATTTCCGTGGTTCCTCTGAAAGCTTTGCTGCTCAGAACTAGAGGCTGAAGTATAACCAAGACTGTTATACCCTTGCACTTTTGCCACGAACAGAGAACAAAATGCAGTGTCCTGGGAACTGTGGTTCTGAAAAAAAAAAAAAATCAAATAAAAAGAAAAAAGAAAAATCTGTCCAGCTTCCTTAGGCAAGAAGAGAACCATTTCTCAAGACAACTTTGATCTCTTTAGCAGTCTGAGCTGGAACTGGGCTAAAAAAGACACGACAAGTTGTATCTGGTACCTCTGATGTGATTAACCAGGCGGAGAGGAAGAAGATTGTTTTTTGCCCCAATAGATGATGACCTTGACTTCAATGAAATCCCAGAGGATGTAAAATACGGTGTACAATGCCACCGGTAACCCAAGCGATGACATAGGATCAACTTTAATCGCTTCTATTTGAATTTTATTTTTCTGTCGAATTATTCAAAAGGAGGTCCCTTTGTTTTTTTTTTTTTTTTTTGTTTTTTTTTGCCACAAAAATGATGCCATTCTGAAAAGAGAGCATGTAACTGCAAACATTTCTGGCTTTGTGTTTAACACAATAAAAATGAAATCCATTGCTTGAATGCCCGCCTCAGAGGGAACAGAGGAGGGCTTGAACCTTTTGAAGCGGAATGGGGTGGATAACATGATAAAACAAAATAATATCACAAAAGAACACAGACTGAGAACAGGTCAGATCCTCCATCAGGAAATAACTAGTTCAATAAAAACAGTTAAGAGCCCAGTGTCTTACCGTAGATAAACTTCAGAGGAAGAGCCTCAATGATGGGACTAAGGCATGTCTCCTCCGAAAAGACGGACATCCACCTGTGCAAGATGAAGCTGTCCAGGCTGGAGGAGAGGAGGTCTCACCTGACTGGGGGAGAACTGGTGCGGATCGTCTGACAAGACTTCAACCGAGCACAGCCTTCATCCTTCGCGCAATTAAGTCCCTTTGTCGCCCCCCTCCCTTCTCTGAAAACACGTTTAACTCTTCGCCTCGTACCGCGCCGGGATCAGGAGGACCGTCTCCGGTCCCGAAAGCCAACAAAGGTCGACGACGTCACAGCCGCTCAGCCTCCTCTCTCCGCTGGCGGAGGATTCTCGTTCCTCCAGGCTTTTTTGCCATTCAACTCGGTGCTGCCCCGAGCCTGTCGCTGTACGTCCGAGAGATTTACTAATAATGATGCTATCCGCACACGCCCATTCTCGAGAAAAAAAGTCTTATTTTCAACTATTCGGAACAAAAGAAAACAAATATCACATTGTGAGCCGCCACCAACTTGCCGGCCCCGTCCCTTGGTTCTATTTCGCCGGTTAACTTCCGAGCGTTGGACCCGTCTATTTCTTTCACGGCTTTCTTTGAGTGTGCGTGCGTGTGTGTGTGTGTGTGTTTGTTTTTTCTTCAAACAGCCTGCATGCTGAGTAGATTTTTAATTCAAGTTCAAATAGATGTACAGATATTACACGAGGGGGGGAGAGCGGGGAATGGTGTTCCGTGCTGTGTGAGGCTTTCTGACCGGGTGAATCACAACAACGACCAAAACGGGGCTGAGCTGTCCAGGAAGTACGTCACACTCCGGGCCGACTGGACCGCGATGCGTGCTTGATTATCTCACCCTAATTGCTCAGAGGGGCGGGGCTCTAATTTTCCTCGCCTGGGGCAAACGTAAACTTTTAATAAGTAACTGGAAAAAATGCCCTTTCTGTTATCTTTTTAATGTACTTTTCGAGTGCGTTAGCCGATTCCCCCCTCGCCTCCGGACTCTCCTCTGAATCATCTAATTTAATCAACTATGCGGCCAAAGCTGTCGAGTCAAACAGTAAATATATGAACGTGTCTTCTGGAGACGAAAAGTATACGTAATCCATGATATTATTGGATTAAATATACAGCTGCTTGCATTACTGTGGATATCTCACGTTGTCGTTACCGGGACACGCCTGCGTTGAGGATGCTCGTTATGCGTGTCGACAGTGTCCCGCGGTGCGACACTGCCATCCTCTGGCGAGCCTCGGAAGTGCAGCCTATGTAGGTAACATACTCGAACTGTAGAGAGCGCTATAACGCAGAGCCAACGGTCATAGTTTGACTCGCATGGTTTTGTCTACCGCCTCGTAGCCTGGCTGGCATAGCTGGGATCCAGCCTCCCCTCAGCAGCTTCACTGTTAACACGGACCAAAGTTATCCCGGAATAAGGACAGCACGCATGTGCCGTCAACCCGGATGTAGATATTTTCACACGTCTAACACCCGTCACCCTCCCCAATCCCTGTCAAACAAGTTGTACCGTTTTCCCTATCCGGAAATGAATATGACATTTTTAGCACCGATTTAGCAAAAGCGTCCCCGGCTCGAAACGGGCGTGAAATGAATCGCTCGACGTCACGTCACCGTGACAGGTCCACGGAGATTCGTTTCCGGCGGGCTGTTCTTTAACAACACAAGTGGGGGGACAACACGAGTACGTACAACGACGCCGGTGCGATTCCCGTGCTCGTGGAGCAACTTGAGAACACCAGTGATCGCTTTGTCCCCCCGAAAAGTCGCGGGTGATTGACAGAAGTTGGTGTGACAAGGGTAGGATGTGCCGATTTCATGCGATCTCTTCGCCCTGTGTTGCAGACACGCACCGCGGTGACTCCGGAGAATGGACCCCCGCGGCAGGAGGCATGAGCGGGGCAGCAACTGGACCGACCCGGAGATCGTGGAGCTTCTCCAGCTGTGGTCCGACGAGTCGGTGCAGATCGAACTGGAAAGCTCCCTGCGCAACCAGCGCGTCTTCGACCGCATCGCGCTCATCCTGCGTGAAAAGGGCATCTACCGTACCGGCGACCAGTGCAGGGAGAAGATCAAGAAGATGAAACTGGAGTACCGTCGCATCAAGGACAACCACAAACTCAGATCGTGGAAGTTTTACGACGTGATGGACAGGGTGTTGGCCAACCGGCCGGCGATCACCTACTCCTCCCTCGGTGGCGCCGTCATAGCGCACCAGGTGTTTCAGAGCCCAGGTGGAGGTGAATCATATCTGCCAGGGGTTTCAGCAAGCGCCTTCGGTCCAGCTTCTTCCGGGGGGTTTCTGTTTGGCCAGCCACCTAAAACTGGGGATCCGCTTGATATTAAATGTGAAGATGTTGAGGAGAGTATGCTGAACTCTGGTGTTGCTCCTCCAGAGATGTACTATGGATCTGGAGATGACCAGGAACCCGACGGGCAGTCTTTACTGGGGCAGGAGGATGCACTGTGTCAAGGAGAAAGCACAGCAAATGCAAGGATGTCACCTTCAGGTTGTTTGCGCAAATTTAAATCAATGTTAAGAGGAGTTTTTCAGCAGAGGAATAATTTAGTTTGGCGTCTCTCTCACATCTCTAGGTTTTACTGACCTGAACATTGCAGGCTCGGCCCCCCAACTTGGAAGCGGTGCATTAACCCATGACGCACCTGTGCCACCCGCCAAGGAAGGTCCTGACCCCTCAGCGGCCGTAAGACAGAGAAAGCGTCGCAGAGCTGGGAAACTGATGTGCGGCCACGGGAGCGTTAGATGCGGCGGTCAGGGGCACTTGGATAAAGCCCTGGCCAGCTTCCTCACCTGGCAGCAGTCGGCGGAGGATCGCCTCTTATTGCTGGAGGAGGCCCGGCTGGAAAGGGAGCTGCAAGCCGACGAACGGAGGGAGCAGCGCGAGGAGAGGAGGGCGGAAAAGGAGCGGCAGCATGAGCTTCGGCTCTTCAGCATGCTCACGGGGGCACTGGTTGCTGTCAGGCAGGGGAACAGCCCTGCCACGGCGACGACGCAGACCGACCCCTCCATCCCGACCCCAGCTCGTCTGTCAGCCTCGCATCACGTCTCAACGCCTGTATCTAAGACGCCTCCAGAGGCTACCGCTTCACAGGCCGGTTCCACTAAGGAGATAAAGTCCAAGCTGCCCACGTCCATTAAAGCCTGCAAGATATCTGAGAGCGCTTTGGCAACTGTAAGTGGCACAGAGGCTTTGGGCCACAGTGTGTACCTGTCAAATCGAGGCAACACAATCCGGCTGCATCAGGGCATCCTCCAGGAGGGCTATGCACAATATGGAATGGACAGATATCACTACATGGACAACCCCAATGTGAGAGTGTCATCCGAAAAGATATCAAAACTGTTGCGTCAGCTTTACAGTGACACAGTAAAGGTCTGTGCTAATAAGGTCATCTCTCTCTCACGCCCACAGGGTGTCATCAACATGGGAACCAGCGAGAACAAGCTCTGCCATGATCTTCTTCACAAGCGGGTGAGATTAAAACAGCGGTGTCACATATTGATAGCGACAGATGACAAGTAGCACTTGATATTAGTTTTTTTTTTATGGATTTCTGCTTGCAAAGTAATTACTTTCCCCTTTCTTGCAGCTCACCCAGCCTGACATGATGCTCACCGACCCCCTCCTTTTGCAGTACGGCGACTGGAGGGGACACCCCTCGTAAGAGATCAGAGCGGACACTTATTTTCAATTTGAACAAGTCCTGCATTTTCTTCTCAATGTGAAGTTAATTGGTGCAAAGATAAATATTAACCCAGTTGGAATCTGCATTGCGCTCTGTTTCAGCCTGAGAGAAGTGGTTGCGAAGTTCCTCACTCATTACTGTCGCTCCCCAAACACACTGAAAGCCGACAATGTGAGTAGAAATGGTTGACATTAACGCCTGAACACCACAGATATGTATGAATCAAATATCATCATTACTTTATAAAGGCATTACTTTTCTTGTTCACTCTGTGGAGAGGCACTTGTTTTGAAATTTGTCGTCAAACACTCATCCTGTTCTTTATATCACAACTTTATACAACTACTGTAATAGAATTAAGGCAAGATAATACTTAATTGATCCCTACAGTGGAAATCCGTTTGTCACTTGGCAACAATATCAATAAATAGAATTAGAAATAGAAATAGAAGAGACAATTAAGGACAAAAACAAAAATAAACAGTATGAGAATGGAATGACAATAACATGGATAAAACATGGATAATAGAATGACAACAACAAGAATAAACAGGACTACATACATTTCAGATCTAGAAATATAATGATACAGAGTAGCACTTTCACGTAGGGTAATTACAGTTTGTCAGTATTTTAATGGAGTATTTCTGTGTGGCTTCATCTACCTTTACCAGCATGATATGGCGGGAAATATTTGCTTTGCCTTTGTGACTTTACATAGCGACCTTCGATTTCAAACCAGTACAACATCATAATTAATCCTTTACAATGGCATTTTGATCATAACCAGGTCGATATGGAGAGTATACCATAACTATGTGTAATATTAAATTTGTCCTGTCCTGTTTATTGCCGTTATAAAAAGAAAATGTTTTTCTTTATCCACTTTTCTGTCACAGTTGATTTAGCGTACATCAATTTGTTTGATGAGATTCTAATTTTGTGAAAAAAAATAGAAGCTCTAATTTGATATACACAGATATCCAGCAGAAAATATATATAAAATTACCGTCACATTAGCAGTGGAGTTAACAGGGGACACTCATCATACTGAGTGCCTCCCAAAAATTGAGATATTTTATAAATCTGATCCTTGCTATGGGGATGCAAAATGCCAACATTTTGCTGTAATTGCATTTTGAGAGTAACAGGCGTAATTTCTGGAGCTGGCATATTCGTGGCATATTCATCAGACCTCCCTCTGCGCCATAATTAAGTTTTTCATAACACGATCGATGTGTGCATTTGCTCAGGTGGTGGTGATGAATGGATGCACTTCTCTCTTCTCGTGTATTGCCGCAGCCATTTGCGACCCTAAAGGTAGGCTCAGCAGCTCATTATTACACACATTCAACCCATTCTCTTGCCCCTTTTAAGAATCTAAGTCATTTTATCATGGAAAATGGGAAAGCTGTTGCTAAGTCATTTGAAGGAAACGCGACCAAGCTACTAAATCTTTAGTGCTCCAACATGGAAGGATTCATTTCAAGTAAAATAAGTAAAACATTAGAATATAATGTACAATTTTTCTGCATGACCGCTTCCTTATTATGAAGGCGGTGTATAAAATGAAAGCATTTTATACATTTATGAAAAAATCCGTGCATGCATGTATTTGTACTTGATTGTATTGCTCTTTCAAATGTTTTGCAGATGCCGTTCTTATTCCTACACCTTTCTACGGTTCCATCACAGAGGATCTGCAGTTCTACAGCGATGTCAAGTTGTTTCATGTTCCTCTCGACTGTGAGGTGGGAACACACATCCTGATTTATGTGCAGCAATTACTGTTTCTACACTCATGTGCGTCTGTAAATATTGTGGCTCATCTATTGATTATGATGATATACATTCAGTATAAGTCATATTTTATTGACATCACACTTTGCTTTTTATGTGCGTCTCTTAATCTTCAGTAGAAAGGTGTATATATCAGCCGTCTTTTTGTGTTTATGTAGTTTTCTCTCCTTCTTATTACTTTTTATTTATAGGCCGGTGACAAAGAGGGTCGGCCCTTCCTCCTCACCGTGGGAAAGCTCGAGGAGGGTCTGAAAAGGGCCAAACGAGAGGTTTGTAATTTATGGCTGCGTTTTTATCAACGGACGCTTCTAATGTTCCAAGTTTGAACAAAGTCCTTGGCTGTCTTTCCAAAACCCTTCATTTTTGTAGCGTTGTCTTCGACAATTGCTTGTACACAGTATATTTGTTTAATTTAACTTCAAGGCCAGGCATAAAGGCATCTTTTTCTTTTTTTTAGGGGGCAAACATCCGTGCTGTTATTTTGATAAACCCCCACAACCCTCTTGCCGAGATCTACACCCCGGAGGAGATGATCGCCTTCTTAGAATTCGCTAAAAGGTACGTTTGGCCCCCTGCTATCTCACTCTGTGGCGCTATCACAGTAATCCATATAAAAGCACATTGCCAAGGCCCTGCACGTGTCTCCTAGTGCGAAATCTCATTTTTTAAAAGTCTGATAGTACCTCTGTGTGTGTGGAATTTTAAAACATTCCTGATAGAGCTCTATCACCTTTCATAACCATCGCCATATTGTTAGCCAAGCGCCTGAAAGTCCCCAGTGCCATCTCTTGTCTTCTGAATGAGCTTGTATTGAGCAATTCCCTTCAGAGAACCTTGTTAGCACCGACCCATAAACCACGGTGCTTTTACAACTGACATCAGTTGGTTGGTTAATCACTTTCTGCTTATGTTGCAGTTTTGTAAACAATTGTTAATAATTCTATCAGGGGTTTATTGACGCTGCTTTGTGTTTCACTCTTTGCTTTAGGAATGAGCTCCATGCTATCGTGGATGAGCTCTACATGCTGTCAGTGTTTGATGAATCTGTCACCTTTCACAGTGTCCTCAGTATGGAAAGGTACAGCTTATCCTCTACCTGATTACTCCATTAGACCCTTAATCATGACAATTATGGTGGCGGCCAACCCTCTTAACTGGTAATGATGTGCCCTTATTTCAGTTTGCCCGACCCACAGAGGACACATGTAATGTGGGGAATGAGCAAGGTATGTGCTGCGCTGCACTGCGTGCCAGGGCAAGACACGTGTCGCTGCTGTCAGGGGGCCATCAAATCTCCGCACATTTCCCTTTGCAGTTTTTCTCTCCCTGTAATCTCTTTACACCTTCTTTCTAGGATTTTGCGCTGTCCGGAATCAGAGTAGGGACTCTGTACACCGAGAACAGAGACCTCGTGGAGGCTTTGGCCCAGATGGGGTCATTTCACGGTGTCCCTGGAATCACACAGCATCAAGTAGCACAGCTTCTCAAAGACAGGGGTATAGATCCAGAGTCTCTGTGCACTCTTTCAAAGACACAATTATAACTAATTTATTAGTCGTAGTTTTAAAAGACAATGATTATAAAGTGATTTGCATCTGTTCTCTTGTCCCGGTCCAGAGTGGGTCAATGGAGAATTTTTACCAGAGAATAGACGCAGGCTTAAAGCTGCTCACAGCTATCTGACAGAGGAGTTACAGCGTCTGGAAATCCCCTACCTGGACAGGCCTGTTGCCCTGTTTGTCTGGGCTGACCTCAGAAAGGTATTCAACTGAGATTTAACTCTGATTCCTGTTTAGAAAGAGGGGTCGTGAGTCCATTTTTAGGATTTTTCTTAATATATAACTGTAGGTTTGATTCATCACTTCTGTCTTTGTTTGGGCAGTACCTTAGGGTCTCTTCATTTGAGGAGGAGCTGTGTATGTGGAGGTGCTTCCTCAGACACAAGGTGGTGTTGAGCTGTGGCCAGGCCTTCTCCTGCATAAACCCAGGCTGGTTTCGCATTGTCTTCGCCGACCAACGTCGCCATCTTCAGCTGGGTCAGTCATTACAGTTTATATACATGTTTAGACACTTTAAATGTACAGCGACACGGTGGTGCAGTGGTTTGGACTCCTGCCTCACTGTCCGTAGTTAGACTCTGAGAGGGTGCCTTTCTGTGTTGAGTTTTGATGTTCTTCTCATTCTGCGTGGGTTTCCTACCGTTTCTACCTTCACCTCAAATTGCCCAGAAATGTGAATGAGAGACTAAAGGGTTGTATTTTTCTGTATGTGGCCCTGTGACCCCAACTGTCATCCAGTGAGAGCTGGGTTAGGCTGCAGCCACCTATAAGCCATTCAGATAATAAATTAATACTATAAACATCCTTTTTTTTTGCTGTCCACATTTTTTAACAATTATTTCAATACATTTTCTTTTTGTGCACATTAAGGCTTATAAAACACAATTTTGCCAGTGTGTACTCTATATGAGTGAAAACTGGAAGAAGTAGTTCAGCCACATGAGAGAACGTTGTCTCTATGGAGAAATAAGTGAAAAGGAAACAAAACCGCTTGCCAGTCTTCATAGGTCTGGTGGATTGGGGGCTGAAGTAATCATTCAAGATGCAAATGAATAAAGATTATTTTTTGTTACTAGTGGTTTAACACAGTGATAAAATAACGCTCAAACTAATATGGCTTTCCATGATTATTTTGCATTTCATGGAGTTAATCGGATTACAGCTTCACCCTTGCTCGAAACAAGTAGATAAAAACTATTAATGTTTATGGAGTCTGCCATTGTTATGTGATGTACCTGATACATAATTACACACTGGATTTTTAATTATGCGGATCGGGGTTGGGCAAAGGGCATTCCTACTATGTGTATTGGGACTTGCTTCTTTAAACAGTCAGTAGTTTTCTTCTTCCAATCATCTTCGCATTCTTGTCTTCACTACGTAACTGTGACCCATAGTTTCTGATGATTTTTTTTGTGATATTTCAGGCCTAAAGCGATTCAAGGAGGCCTTGAAAGAAATGGAAGCAAAAAGTGCCATTCAGGATTCACTGTCTGACAAAGAAGCCAGTGAGGAGAGCGTGAAGTCAGTGAAGGGGGATAGCGGTGAATTGGACAATGCTGCGATTGAAAATCAAGCATCGCCTCATAGCAAGTCATGTGATCAGGAGAAGGATAGCCCTGTTCCTGACACCTGCTCACAGGCCCCTGATGAGTTTGTGTTTCTTGACTGCCAAGCCTCTAAGCCTGCAGGGAGTCTGGACTCTCTCATTGGTACTCTCAGGCATCAAATCCGCTCTTCTGATTGGCTACAAAAAAACACTCCGGAGCTGGCTGCAGGGGAGGACCCACAGATCCTTGATGTGTTCAAGGCTCTGCTGGAAAGAGCTGGGAAGTAAGCAGAGGATAAAAAAGGCACAGATGTAGCTGCCAAATTTCAGCAGGCAGCACTTTGAGTCTTTCTCGCCAGACATGTTCATGGCAAATCTTGACATAAACACCTGACACAAGGTTAGATCTAATGCCTGTTTTTGAAGAGGGGGAAGGAAATGCAGGGGTTAAAGAGGACAGACAAGACAGTTCCTCCAGGCAGCAGAATGCAAGAAGGGGGTGGCCATGGAAGTAGCTTGAGTCGACTGATATTTTGGTCAGACGTTCTTGTTAGCTGAGGTTTATCTTTCACAAATATCCAATTGTATTGTTCTATATGGTGCCTGATATGAAAAATGACAGAGCAATATTCTTTTGAAGAATACATATCGAGTCTCTTACATCTATATATTCCCCAGTAGGCACCCAGCTAGTTACTTAAGTTGCTAATATCAGTCAGGGTGTATGATGCCCACAAATTATTTTCCATACTTCCAACAGCTGCTGTTGATATTGTAGTGCTTTTTTGTTTCTAATTGTGTTGTTAAAAAAACAAAATCAAGCATCTTCCAAGTGTTCAAATGTTATTAACCATATAGTGGGACCTTTATGTCTTGAAACTATTATTTCATTGTTTTTATGACCAACTTTCTTTTCATTTTTTCTTTCTGATGGTAAATTGATATTGTTTTTATGTACAACTCATCAGGGTGACAGACTGCGCAAGAAGTTACGCAGAACTAGCTCTACTAAGAAAAATTAACTGCCTCTCAAGTTGAGAATTGATCATTATCGATATTTTTTTGTCTCCAATATCTGAAACTATCGGTAAGGCTCTCCTGTCTACTTGCACTGAGGCTTTAAGCTTCAGCTTCTAATAGACATGGACTTGATATTTTTGATCTATGGGTTGAAACATGTTTAAGAGCCGATGTTCCAAGTACCGACAAATTGTCATTGAACAAAAAGCAGTTAAATCATAATCTGAAAAACACCCAAGTCAGCAGAATTAAAGTGTACATCTTCATTATTTTTTGTCATATGCACTTTATTTTATCTGAATGTATTTTACTTTCAGTAAAAAAAAATAGTGGTCTGTGAATGAAATATAATCATATGCCTATAATGGTCTTGAATTGATCTCCGTCATAATTACGTCTTCATCTTTGCCATGATGTATTTGTGATCACTGTAAGCGGATGTGTTTCTGGGGGTGTTGCTGTGCTTTGGGTGGGCTGTGGGTTTATATCTGTTTGAAAGGGGAAATAGAGGGTATTAAAGTCAACTGAAATGTGAAAGTGGAATTTCCTGAGCTGCTGTCGTGCTGCAGCCAACTGTCACCCACCACTCACTTTCTGTTTCTAATGCAAAACAAAGACATTATTTCAAGTTGTAGCCTGTGTTACTTTCGCATAAGTAAACAGTTATTCCCTTGTACAAATGTCAGGACCATCACACTTCTGCTTTGCCAAATATGGTGTGACCGGGTCTCCTTTCACACTGACTTTCACAGTCACAGTTGCAGTGGGACTTCATGGGACTATTCCTTCCATGCTGTGGGAGTTTCCACTGCAGTTGAGTGGGAGTGACGATAAGGGGGCACGTTTGTGAAGGGGAAATTGTGGCCATGTGCACTTTAAGAGAGAACGCGTTGAGATGTTAAAAGCTGATGACCATAGAATTTGTACCATAGCTGACAATAGATAGCTGTTTTACCTTTAAGCTTTTATTGTTTGTGTTTCACTGACAGCAAAGGTAAGTCAGCAGTTTCAATGAATTCACGGTCTTTTATAAACAAATACAGTAGAACCACTTTCATGATTGGAAACCTTGGAAGACTATTGAAATTAATGTTTTTCTTTAATAGTGATATTTGATTGCCAGTGTGAAAGAATTACGTTGATCAACTTTTTTTTATTAAGCCTGCTAATGAAAAACCTAAGCAGCCTGAGTGTTGAATTTATTGTCTTGTTGGCCTTACCTCTCATATTCTAATGTTAAGTGTGATGCGTTTATGCGATTTTTCAATATGTAAAATATTTTTTACAGACCTGAGAAGAATAGCGCAGGCAGAGCTATTGTTAACAAATGAAAAGGGATTTCAAAAAGACAAGCCAGAGAAAACCAAATGGAGCTTAAAATGAGGGGATTGCTTTGATGTTAGTTGAAATGTTTTTGTAAACTCTAACCAGTTTAAACTTCCTCTGTTTTTCTCTCAGCAAAGGCCGAAGATGCCTTTCATAGAACTGAAGGAGTCACATAGTCGCTTCAGATTTGTTCAGTCATGTGTGGGGCTGTCGGGTTGCCTGTGTGTGAGCTACGCTGTATGGACGCCATTCTGGTTCAAGGACCATGGACTCTGGACAGAATGGAATAAAACTGAAAGTGACCATGTCGATACTAAGGATGGAAAGGTATTCAGTGGTGAGCAATCAGTTTTTAGTTTTCCTTCTGACATCTAAGAATTGCTGATCTCAAATATGGCTTATCTATAAATTCTAACAGCAAGACAATAACCTATGTCTTCATGTATTATTATGCAGTGTATTTCTTAATTGAAAAACAGGATAGTTTACAATATCATAATTTGACAATATTCTGTATTGACGTATTCACCAGCCTTATTGTGTTGTACTAAAAAATGGAATCTGTCCCGGCTTGTGTTAACGCATTTGGCCTCAGGAGGGAGATTTGAAACACTTTGTTCATCCTAAATACTTCACATGTTTGAACTTGCCCAGGAAGTTTGTTCTGCTTACTGATGAGTCAGTTGCTGTTTCAGTCATTGACAGATGAAACCAAAATAGTTTTTTTTTTTGGTCTTTTTTTTCTTTTTTATAAAACAAGAGATTGTTTTATATAAAAAGTAACTGAGTAATCATACATATAAAGATAGTAAAATGATATGTCACATGGCTTGCCCAATAAGGTCATTGTCAGTATGTGTGCATGAGAGCACTTGACAACATTTCATCCCCCTTCATTAGCCCGCTGACATTCTGCTTGAGTAAAACTCAAAACGAACATTCATTTTACAAAGTAGAACTCATACAGGGGGACGAATCTTGATTTTTTTCAACGTTGGCATTGATGAAATCTCAGCGCCTGGTATTTATGTTTTGTTGACTTGTTTGTCATCCAGCCCTGGAGGCAGAGAGAGTGTTTGGAGTTCTGTCCTTCCTCCTTGCTGTGAGCACTGGGGCCTTGTGTCTGGTCTTTGCCCTCTGCTGGACGTCTGAGACTGTGCATTCCTACTCCAACACACGAGCTCTGCTCATGGCAGGCCAGGCTCTTTACCCCACCACCCTGCTCTTCCTCACCATGACATCTACAGGTACCACCACTACAGTCGTTTGTTCTTGTGGCTTCACCTTGATCCAATATAACATCTATCAAAATTCAAAAGTTTGAAGATTTGTTGGGCTGGGCCTACTGGAAACAACGAAGACTGCAATTTATTGCAAAATTTAATCCCAACTATTACATTTTAATTAATAGTTTAAACAATTTAATTAAATTAATCCTAATCCTAATTACATAAACTATGGTATTTTATGTCATTTCTGATCTGTTGGTACATGTGAAAAACATGCATTAAAGTTTGAATTAAATTAAATTTAACTCAATCACTCATATTCCAAATAACACAAACTCAAATATGTTGCCCAAGCCTGTGGAGATCTCAAAAGGGCAACTGCACTTCAGTCCTAAGAATCTGCCAAACATTTGCACCGAGACATACTTCATGTTGTTGTTTTTCCAAGGTTTTAAATATTCATGTTTTCTATATATAGTAGAATAGAACATGTTACCAAAGCTCGCCTCCTACTTGCCTTTTGCTATGTTATGTTAAGTTCTAATTCACACTTACAGCTCATTTTCATATCCTGCAGTGCAGCGATTTTAAATATACTTCTGAGGTTCCCTGGAATTTCAGTTAATTATCACGGAAACTATTTTCTATAGCTCTTAGGCATCAACAGTTCAGCTTTTTTTTTCTTTTGATGTTAATGGCTCTATATTTTAATGCTTATGTTTCTCTTCTATCCACAGGTTTCTTCTTCCTCCTCACCTGGTCTCTTTTCACTTATCAGCACCAGGATGAAATACAAAAGGACCTTTCCATCTTGGGCTCCTCATACTGGCTGGGAGCTTTAGGCTGGATTCTGCTTTTAGTTGTGGAAATGATAGTGTTTGTAGTTGAACAAGTGGTTGTACCAGACATCCTCCCAGATTTGGAAAAGGCTGTGGAGTCATGGCGTGTTACCTCTCAACTTAAATACAGTTACCGCTCTTTCAGTGAGGGTTATTATCATGGAGGCCCAAAAAGCAACACTGAACCAAAGAAGCACATGTCAGTACCTTGAATGAACTAACGACAAAAACTACAATGCCAACTGAGCACTTCCATGTTTACTGTATATAATGCATAAAGAAAATGAAGCTCACTGTGTTCACTCAGCAACAATTTGTTGCTGCTTTTTTTGTTTTGACACAATCAAAAAGAATATGTAGCATTTTATAATCCTGCCACAAGGATATTAGATTCTGTGAAACTTAAAAATGAACTGACCAGAAATGGGGTTCTTTACTACATTGTCTGAAATGAAAAAAAAAACAAACAACAAAAACAGAACGCTACTGACATTGTAAATAAATATGTAACTATGCTCTTTGTATTTATTTGTATCATTGGATGTCCGTAAGTGTCCTAGTCAAAAATACGTGGCTATTGGCGTATTTCCTGGTTGTTGGGACATATCTAAGCTGAGAGGATAGAGTTTGCTAGTAAAATGTAACAGGTCTGTCACCCACTGACCATAGTACACATTATTTGTGCCTTCGGGGTTTCAAGCTGAGACCCGGTGATAGCAATAAAACCCTCTGACCATCATTCACATGTTGTGGTATGTCTGAGGAAGGAAAGTTCCATATCACAACACTCATTCATCATCGTCTCCAGACAGGGAACTGTTTTGAACGTGTCCCCCTTTAAGATCCAAACATGTAAAAATATGAAAAAAAAACAAAACAAAACAAAAACAAAACAGAAATGTATGCATTGTAGATAGAGGGTCGCCTTTGTCACATGGATTCTTTGGATCCACTCTGGGTTCTATGATAAAAGTTGTGATAGAAAAACAAATAAAAGAAAACCTGGGACCACAAACACCTCATCTGCTCAACTATCTCATGACAGTTACACTACAAAAGTTCATGGAGCCAAAAATGTTTCATGACAATATAGCTTTCAATGTGTTGTTCGATAAAAAGGAACAAGTGAAAATGTGTTCCAAAGTGAAAAGTTTTTTGAGATAAAAGATATCATCTCTCCTGGCAAGTATTTTGTCTGGTGTCTGATTAGATTCAAAATAAGATAGATTATGGGCACAAAAGAAGATTTTTGAGTTCTTACTGAGGGATTATAAATCATCACCGAATTACTTTAGTGATTACATTGGCTGTGTATTCTGTCTAGTCTTCTTCTGGCTGTGCTACTTAAGTTATTCAGACATCAGAAATAATAATAAATATGTTGCGCAGTAATTCATTTGGTTAAAAAAATTTTTAGAAAAAACGGGTGGGGTGGTTGCTCGTAGGGTAGCGCTTCAACTGCACAACAGGAAAGTCCCTGGTTCAATTCCAAAAGGGGGCCTTTCTCTGCGGAGTGTGAATGTACTTCCTGTGTCTGCATGATCTGAGTGCAGAAAAAGCCGTATAGATAATGAATGAATCAAAAAATAATACAGCTGTGACGTGGCGACCAAGCATGAGTCACTGCTTGGAAAGTCCAGTGCATCAGGAGTTAAATTTGCTGGTTACAAATGTGACACTCCCATCCACTCTGCAGAGCATCAGGATAGCAACACCAACAGACTGCCCCACAAGTCCTTATTTACTTTTCTCCCCCTGTCCCAGGAGTAGGAAGTGCTCTGTTGTTGGCCTGCTCATGTTTGTATTCTCAAACTGCCAAAGTGGGTAGAATTAAATGGCTCTAGCTCTGTTAATTGGGTGATAATCAGGTGTTGCTCTAATTAAAAGGCAGTTCCACCCCGTTGGGCCCTGGTAATGAGTTTGTTATTAAATCCACAGAGGATTTTTGTCTCTTTTTTTCAATTTACTAACAGGGTAGTGGTTAATTGCTGTGTAAATGAGGGGAAAGTCCTTGAAGGTCATCCTGCGTCATCACGTGAGCCATAGCCGGAATCGTTTTTTAAGAGCTTTCCGACGGAAACCTAAAAACTATTCACCTCACTCTGCATTGACCTCGGGTGTCTTGCTTGTGCCGCACAGTGGTCACCCTCATGTCTTAGCTTCACTTCAACTTCTTCAAACCTCAAGGGCTCATTAGATAAATGGACATACTTTTAACAATTTGTTCCTTCAGGTTCATTTTCTTTATTATGTGCAGACACTTGAAGGGGTGTCTGCAGATGTTCTGTCCCAAAAAGTAACCCCCTCCCAAAAAAAAAACCAAAAAAACCTAAAGATTGAAAATGCCTCAGTGGGCAGATGGACCAAATGAAAAGAGAGATAGAAAGACACAGAGTGAAGGGCACAAAGGAAAAAATGACAGATGAATGCTGGAAGATCTTACACAGAGATATGTGGTCTGATAGTCACAGAGAGATCGTGGATACTGATTGTTGAAGGGCACTTGCTACAGAGACATCAATCAGAGAATGGCACTAAGACAGTGTAAGCGCTTTCTGTCTGCAGCCAGCAGCATGCTTAAAGCACACCCTGGGATAAAAGATTGCTCTTCATATCAATTATGGACCAATTACACAGCCATGTCCTACTAATTACTCTGCACCGCCGCAATGCCATCTCCCTTGTGTCCCTCTAAATGCCCAAGTGTATGCTGTTGTTTGCAGGGAGGTAAATAAATAAATAAATAAATGAACCTACGGAGTATGAAGGCTAAGCACCCTCTGATAGCCAGAGCAATGACTTTTATTTCAGGATGAAAGCAAAAAAGAGCAAGTGCAAAAAAAAAAAAAAAAAAAAAAGACAACAGCAGTTTTCCAGGGTACCTTTTGGTGGTGCTGGTGTAACATCTATCTCTCAGCACAAAGCAGCGATACCCCCGGTATTGAGGGAGATCTCATTCCATGAGTGACAAAAAAAATAAAAAATAAAAAAAGTTGTATGCATTTATCAACACGTGTGCGTTTGACTTTCAGGTGTGAGGTCGACAATGTGTGACTCACAATCTAAAACATGTTTGAGTGAACTTTGAGCCAAAAATCTGCTTGGCTACTTAAAAAGAGGGTTCTTTTCTAGCTTTATCTGGGAAGATGATGAATTATGAAATAAAGTCAGAACATTGTGCTTTTTGCAGTTTCCATTCTCTGCGGTTTACATAATTCAGTCTGAACATTTGTAACTTCTCTGACAGGTTAATGCTGTGGGGTTCAAAGTGAAAACACTGAGGAGATCTGCAGAATGACAAGACAGCAGACAAAAGACAAGGGGAGGGAAGAACAGAGAACAAAGTGTTGAAGGAAGGATATGAATTGGCGTAGAAAAGCTGTCCCTGAATTCTGTAAATTATCAGTGGTATCAGTTTTTGATGAACTTTGCATCTACTTCTTGTGTTCCCTCCACCTCTTGTGACTTGATCCTATCAGGCCTGAAATATCTGATGTTGTCGAAAATAAGAGCATGTCGACTGCAGCGCCATGCCCTTCTCCGCACCGACATTAGCATAAGTGGACATGATTATAGAAGTCTGGAATTTCTCTTTGTCTGTAGAGCCACAATCTTAGACAAAGCATACGGTGAAATGTTAAAAGAGAGGGTGCTTGAGGTGGGTGCACCTTGTGTCCTTCAGTAACTTTTCACTCATTTCCCCCTATAGAATTTCCAATGAGCCATTGCTCCATGTGACGGACATCCCTCTCAGACCACCCTGCTGATTACATTTGTTCAGCAGAACTGAGTTTGAAGGAGACAGACGGAGAAGAGAGAGACAGAGCTTACATCAGGGAAAAGGGTTTCATTATTCCCCTGCACTTGATTTGAGAGTTAAGTCTATGCATTATTGAACCTTTTCTCCTACCCTGGGTGCCAACATTGTTTTTGTCCCTTTGACTTTAGACTGGTGAATCTCTATGAATGTAGCATATCTGCCTATTGAAACCTTCACTCATAAGTGGTGTCGCCTTGGACATCTCAGTCCAGACAATGAAGATGTAGTCCCATTCTCGTCGCTCTATTCATCCTCGGCCAACTGTAGCCACCGTCTTCTCTTATCTCTGCGTGACCAAGGAAATTAAATTACAAATATAATCACTCGGCGCCAGTTTCTTTAACAGTGTGCTACTGCTTTGCATATAGAGTGCGCTTGCTTTGGAGACACGTTGTGTAAGGTTACTTATTAGCCAATTTACAATAATGGACTCCGCTCACATACCACATTCACACTCACCTTTTCACAATGACAGTGAATGGCATGAGGACCAAACGTGAGGAGGTATAAAGTCAGATCAAGTTTTATCACAATCATGCTATCTTAATGAAGTAATTTTAAGTACGAAAAAAACGCACGAGGGTTTTCATTGATTTTTAATGACTCTATACACGCCATCCGTGCAAGAATCACCTCAACCAAAATCGTACAGAGCACCTCAAAAGCACTTTTTAATTTCCAAATATCGTTTATTGAAAATTATTTAAATGGGTAAAGAGACGAGAACAAACTTACAGGCAAGGTGCCATTTACTTTGATAAAAAAGAAACAAAAAGAAAAGAAAGGACAAAACCCAAATCAGTTGTTCAATGTAATGTATCAATTTCAAGTGATTTGATGAAAGGCATTCACAGAAGTACAACTTATTTGAAAACATTATAAATGTTCCAAATGTGTGCAAAAAGCTACTTTTTAGAAACCCAGCTGGAAGACTGCTGTGGTTTGTTGAAGGGTTACATTGGTAAAATATTTATGAGTGTCATGGGGGCATCAGTATAAATAAGTACACAAACAAGTGAAAAGTAACTCTATATATATATATATATATATATATATATATATATGTATACACACACACACACACACACACACACACACACACACACATACATATATATATCTATATACATATATGAGGAACGAAGGTTAGTCGCAGCAAGACAGAGAATATGTGTGCGAATGAGAGGAACCCGGGTGGAACGGTGAGGCTACAGGGAGTGGAGATCAAGAGGTAGGAGGATTTCAGGTACTTGTGGTCAACAGTCCAGAGCAGTGGAGAGTGCGGAAAAGAGGTAAAGAAACAGGCTCAAGCAGGTTGGAATGGGTGGAGAAAAGTGTCAGGGGCACTATGCTATAGAAGACTATCAGCCAGAATGAAAGGAAAAGTGGTGAAAGATGGTGATGAGACGAGCAATGCTGTATGGCCTAAGAACAGTTACAATGACGAAAAGACAGGGGGCAGAGCTAGAGGTCATAGAGATGAAGATGCTAAGGTTCTCTTTGTGAGTGACCAGGATGGATAGGATCAGGAATGAGTCTATCAGAGGAACAGCACATGTTAGATGTTTTGGAGAGAAGGTCAGTCAGGCAGACTGAGATGGTGCGATCATGTACAGAGGAGGGATAGTGAATATATTAGGAGGCAGATGCAGGGATTGGAGCTGCCAGGCAGGGGGTCTAGAGGAAGACCAAGGAGAAGATTTATGGACGTAGAGAGAGGATATGAAGGTAGTTGGTTTGAGTGAGGAGGATACAGAGAATAGGGTTAGATGTAGAAGGTTGATTTGCTGTGGTGACCCCTGAAGCGAAAAGCTGTAAGAAGAAGAAGATATATATATATATTTGACAGAATCATGAAGCAAAACATTATTATTGCTCAGACACTTGTCCTTGCCAGTAAAAGTGAATGCAGTTTTCACCTTAATACATTCATAGTTTAGTTCACTGGCCAGAGAAACTTCCAGTACTGCATATAAATGATAATTTGCAAGTATGTGAAACCTCAGTTTCAGGCATACAGTTGATGAATATTCTGCTCTTTATTAGCCTTTATCTGTTCGTTATAGTGAATGAAGAAGAGTTGCTGGAAACAGCATGACTCACTCTCTGATTCCCACCGCTGTTGTGTGGATGGTTTTCTATTCAGCACCAACAATCCCGCATCTGCTAGACCACCAGACTGACTAAACAGCTCTGATCCCCCTCCCTATTTCTCTCTTTTTCCTCTCCTACAGGTCTTTCACCAAGAACAGAAAGAGAAGGGAACCCCTGTGTATTTGAATGAAGTGCTTCCTGTGGTAAGTGAATGGGAAATTTAGTGAAGAAAGAGCGAGGAGGGGATGAATAGAGGAATGGCATTCCTATTATGGTTATTACAGAAGGTCCATCAAGGACCTCTGTTGCCCCTTTGCCCAATTCACTTTTCATTTCTGAATTTAGTCTCTTATGCAGAGAAGGCTCCTCTGCTGACAAGCAAGCCAGGGTAAAACAGTATCAATACCGTAACTATTTGTGATTTCTGCATATTCAGATCATATTTAGAGCAACGAACTATGTATATGTTGGCCTCTTCCTGATGTCTCTTAGTATTCTATAGAATTGGACTCAATTGTCTCTGCAAGTACCTTACCCACAAGTATGTAACTTGTGGGTAAGAGATGGGACTTTTGACGCTATTGATCTCCAACAATTACTTTGTGTCTGTTGTTGAGCTTATGAAGTGCATAGTTATCATCACCGTCACCACTAGGCGGGTTGCTGTGAGAGTTCAGGGTGGTAAAATAATGGCTCCTTGCTGAATTGCGTAAATCATTGCAATGACTAGTTGATAAATGCTCCACCACCCAGGCTCTGGCTCCAATAGTCATCTCTCTCCCCAGGCTGCATAGCCTGCCAAACATCCTTCCTTTTCTCGCCCCCACCTTTCCAAAGTATCCGTTTACAGCCCCTCCCTTCACCTCCTATAATTACTGCACTCTATAAGTCTGGTTTAGGGCCAGTCACTCTAAATCTAGCCTGTATTGGCGTGTGTTACTGTGCCCATTGTTTCTGTGTCTGTGCTTTGGCAGCACAAGTGCAGAAAAGGGCACTGCTGTCCTGGCATTTCTTATAATGACTTTTTAGTTAAAATACAGGGAAATAATAAGCACATCTACGTGTGGAAAATGAGCTCTTTTTGTTTAGTGCAAAGTTAAGACCAGGGACATTTCACACTCCTTGACACATAATGGAACCAATTTTTCTCTCTACATATCTCCCTAGAGGCCGTGATTTGCTCATTATATTGATTGAAGGGGAATAAGGGAAGAAGTGAGAATGGATAAAGGGTAACTAGTTGAGAGATACAAGAACTGTTTCAGTATAACTCTCATTTAATTTAAGAACTGCAGACATTTAACCTGGTTATTGAGATGTTTAAGAATTTTCTGAGAAATCCTTGCATCGAGGATATTGAACATTTGAAATCTTGCACAGTAGTTTGCAAGCACCTATCGTTCATCTGACAGACCGTCTGTGTAAACCCACACCAGACAGTTTGGGAAAGAAGGCTAATACATGGTTAAACACGAGACAAATCTACTGAGTGGATGTTTATGTGGCTGAAAGCGCCCCGGTATCAAGGAGGCTCTTCCCCAATCAGGGAAAACCAGATTTAATTATCATAGAATTAAGGGGCATTGTTATTTTGATTAAAGACACTGGTCTTGATTCCCCACTTCCTCGTGTACTCCGAGATCTAGCTTAGGACTTTAATTTAATTTGGTTTACTGCAAGTGGATCAACATCCATCTGGAGTGTGTCCCCAGATAGGTTTGTGATGTGGTCTGTTCTCTGCAAATTATTTACCTGTGTGTGATCCATTTGGATATGCTAAGTGGATTGATTTGTTCAATTTTTCTTTTGTTTTTCACGAAAGCGGACATGGGTAGTGGATGTGCTTTGAGTTGTTCACCACTCGCTGAGTTAAAGGGATCCTTGGTCGTTAATGTCGTATTTGATCAATATTTGTACCATCTACATAAAAACGATAATAAAATCTCTCAACATATCCTAGCTTGTATAAAATTGTAAAAAAATGTTTCACTCCTAGGCTGCCATTGTTTACATCGTAACACGGTGTGGGTAGTGAATTCACAAGGCTCAGTCCCATTCATATTATTGTACGGTGCAAAAAGAAAGACTTTTATTGTCACATTCAAAACCAACAGCAGAAAGCTTCCATTGAACATCACCAGGGGAGAAGTAAGGGGTTCAGCGTCTTGCTCAACAACCCTTCGACAAGCTAGGAAGAACCAGGAATCGAACAGGAGACGTTCGGTTCAGAGGGGGACTGCTTTTAGGGGTCATCTCTTCGACCCTTCCCTTTTGAGCATGAGAGAAAGGCAAGCAATTAGGATAATGCTGAAGAAAGATGTGACAGAAGACAGAAAATGAGCTTAAAAATGAAGACAAACAAAGACGCGGAGAGGCAAGAGTCGGCAAAAGTCGCTGGTGTCCCTACGGCAACTTCTTCTTCTTCTTCCTCTAGTGTCTGTTATAAGGAGCTCCACTATTTGTCATCAGCTGTTCACTGTAGACTAAAGGACTACTGTGACTGATTGGGTGAGTCATTGTCAGCTTCCTTCATGATCGTTCCGGTGCCCTGTCTTTGTTATCAGATGCTACTTCTGCAATTGCGGGTTGTTGACATCCTCGCAGGAGAACCTCCGGTGTCACCTTCCTGTGGCATTTCTTCGAGCGGGCTTCACACATTTCCAGAGGGCCTTTTGTATTCTTGTGAAAGAAAACTGTATGCAAGGCGTTTGGCTTTAGTGTCCATTTAAAACTAGTAGCACCCGTAAGCTCTTTCAGCAGCTTAGGTCGGCCAAATGCATCAAATGCATCCGTAGAAGTGTGACGAAAACACAGCCATGGATCCTTCGGAAGTTGTGTAACTCCACAAGTAATTTCCCATTCCTTTCATCTCTTCTCGTCCCTTAGAAAGCTGTTTTGATTAGCATCAGTCCCTTTGTTTCCCTTGGACTGGAAATAGCACCCAAAAGCGACACAATGTGGCAATATTAATGTATTGTAGCGTCTTAGTGAGGGAAAACACCTGGTTCACGGTAAAATGTCTATTTGATAAGCAATAGCTGTTGTTGGCCACAGCTACGCCACACAAACCTGCAATACAACTACCGTTCCCGTTCAATTCCAGGTAAAAAAAAAAAACTGAATTCCTTACACCCCAAACCACACCCACAAAATTCCCAGTAACCCCAAAATCACACAGAAACAAGCATCAACATAAACCCCGACATTCGCGACTCGCCACAGTATATGCCATACTGTACTGAGCAAAAGTTAACTCTGTTGGAAAGCTCAAATTAACATGAGCAACCTTTATATGTCATCAAGCAAGCTTGCATTGCACTAGTAAAATAATGGCGGAACCCCCAGTTAAAATATATTATCAATTGCATTTTTAATGAAATAATTTCTTTTGCTTTTTTAAAAGCATGTTCTGGTATGTGACAAACAGTAAAGCATGTTTATGCCTGTTAGTCCTCCCAGGCGGGATTCCCTTTGAGGGAAGTAGAATGGAATTAGTCAAATACCAGTATAACCCTTCCGTGGACTTAAAATAATGCAAGACTTTGCATGGAAAAAATGAAGGCCCAAGACTAGGCTGTCCTATTATATGAATATTTGAAGAACCGGACAAGGATGATGTGATGTGTCAAGTGGTCTGTAGTTTGTTGGAGATGTTATTTGTAGAAGCTGTGTTGCTGTTGTGTGACTCCGCTCTCTGTTAAAGCTCCATCAGTCAGTATGAGCTGACAGCAAGTGCAGCAGTGTCACACCGGGTCAAAAAGGCCTCAAAACCGCATCGCTCAACTCAGCTGTCCGCTAGCTGTCACCTGGTGATATCAGTATGCTAACCTGTGCTAAATAAGGAGGGGGAGATGATAATTAATCACATCATTGGAATAATCACATCATTGATTATTAACAAAAGCTGAGGTGAAGGTGAGAAGAAAGGAACGGGATGAAGGAAACAAGACTTTGAGAGGGAAAGACAAGGGGAGATGAATGAGGCGGATGTGAGTAGTGGGGCAAAGAGTTTGTTCTGGCAGGTAGCTTTGACGAATAGCTCTGCATTGATGTCTACCTCATGAGTATTAATTCACCAAATAATGGATCGGGATGAGAGATTGAAGAGTTGGACTTTGGGAGGTGACTCTTCGGGAATTGGCCAAGCGAGAATGAAGTTGTTGAACGTGCTATGAAAATGCAATTAAAAATTTGCAATGTGAACGCTCAGTATGTTACTCAATCCCCTGCCTGGTAGTGCTTTGGCAGTGAGATGCCCTCTCTCCCCTGAATATAATCACACAGATGTCTACATTCTTCATGACATTTAGAAAGCTTATGCTGCAATTTTGGCTGGTCTATTCATATGTAGAAGACAGTGACATTTCATTCCCTATGAGGAAGATACCAGTATACGTGTAGAATTCATTCATTATCCATTTCTGCACATTTTTCCTTAAGCTGCTGTGTTGTTTAAACTGTCAGGGTTTTTTTTTTTGACCTCTAGCCTACATAGTTCGGCCCGGAGGGTGTGATCACCCCCACCCCAACTTTCCTTGTCACAGCCTGCAATCAACCTTAAGCCCTTATGTGTTCTTCACTTTGAGCTAAGCTTGTTATGCTCTACAAGTACTTTACACAAGATCACTGCTATATATCCCTCTCACTATCCTTCACCTTCCTCCTCTTTCCTCATCTTTTGGATACACACTGGCCCCGAAATGATTTGCACTTTTCTCAAGGGTGGATTAGTGAGACTAATTTACATTCATTTCATTTCTCCCTGTACATTATTGACATAACAGAGTCACAAGCCCCCGAGCACCACAGTTGTGTCGTCCTTTCCTTTCCTTGAACCCCCACACAACCGTGCATGCACGCTAGATGCTTGCACACACACACACACGTTACGCATAGATGATGTTGTTTGGAGAGATCAGAAAAGATAAAAAGAAAAACCAGTCCTTGTGCAAAATATCAGCTCAGTGGTGCATCGCAAACTCTAGCATCGCGTTGTAAACCGCTGCCTCTTGTCCACAACGATGTGCTCCTCACATTCATAACACTCCACTTTCTGCCAGGTTACTGTCTCCGCAGGCCCTCTTCCCCATAAATCAGACTGTCTTTGAGTTGATCAATAGCAAGTCAATTAGTAGGCACAGAAAGATGAGGGTCTCAGGGGGTCGCTGCTAGTTTGTCAGGTAGACATATGCAACTTTTTCCCTGTCTTCCAGGGGGCAAGGTGTATCATTTACCTTGGAATCGTGATGCTACCTGGCAATCATAAATTTGAATATCAACTATAAATAGGGTTGGAACATGCTGCGACCATCCATCACTGCTTATTGCTTTAGTGTGCGCTGCAAAACTCCCAGCAGTTTGAAAGCGTCTAGTGGGCCGAGAAATAGAATTCCTCCCCATTGTTGGTATATTGACAATATATTGTTTAGTATGTTCATCAAATATCTGTGGTACAACATTTTTGAGACACCTAGCAATTTCTCTCTTTCTCTTTCCCTCCCTCTCCCTCCCTCTCTTCCAGACGTGTGCGTGCCCGCGCGTGCGCGGGCACACACACACACACACACACACACACACACACACACACACACACACACACACACACACACACAAAAACATAAACACAAACACAAACACAAACACCCACACTCATTCAAGGGGATGATGTAGATATTGATAGGTGTCGCAGCGGCCATGTGCACATACATTTTACATACATTTTATTATTGCATATTGACAGTGAAAATCGTTCACAATACTGACAATAAACTACACTCTGCTGGTCCATCCAAAACCTATGACTTTCCAAGTTCCTGCTGCAACCAATTGCTATATTATATCGATAACATAAAGCCCATCTGTTTGAGCTTATCCCTGGACTTTATTCATTTCAGCTTTTTCCTCAACGTTTGACTGTCTTCTAAAACTGGAAAATATATTTATAACCCCACTCTATCTTCTATCTATTTATTATTATTTTTTTCATGTTGGGCTCTAATTCTGAGTGTTCGAGTAAGACCCTATGCGTCAAATATAGACTACAAATCCTCCCAGTGTTCATCGTGCCCCCCTGATAAGCTGACATGAGAGGGAATGCCCACTGACTGTGTTTCTAATATCTTGGCTCATAAATTCAAAACAACAGTAACAGGCTCCTGTGTTGGATGCAGCAGATTAATCCCCTGGATAATTACAAACAAAAATGATCTTGGGCAAATACTGTCCATTCCTACTGAGACACTACAACAAACAGTGGGGATGGAAAGGGTCTGATTGAAACCCATTCTGAAGGTTGTAGCAACCATGTAAGCTATGTAACAGGCAGAAAGCTCAATGTGAAAAAGGTAATTATGTAGTAAATGATAGCAACACAATATTATTGGCAATGCACAGACACACACACACACACACACACACACACACACACACACACATAAATACATACACACACGTTTCACCGAATATAAGAAGGGAAATATCTGCGAGGGAAGAAAATCCAGCCTACTTGCCACAAGAAGATTTTGACAAGAATGTTGTCTATCTATCTATATCTATTCACGAGATATGACAGCTGGGATTGGTCCTAGCCACATTGCGCCCCTGATTGTGGGAGAGGTGTTACAGAGAGTGAATTAATTAATGGATTAACAATTTTTTTTTTTTTTTTTTGTGAAATGAGCACAACATCATATAATATACTATGATCAGTGGTGCAGCTATATTGAGGTTGTCTTCATTATGTTATGGGGTGTCTTCTCTCAGTTTGAGTGATACTACTTTGAGGTAAACCAGTGATAGGTGACCTTGTGTCACCAGCTGAGGATCAGTGTGGTATTGTAGACAGTTGTTTGTTTGTTGCTGGATTGTGTACGTGCACATGCAAGCAACTGCTCTATGACCTTTTTTTTTCATGCCTTCAATATCAGCTGCACGCATCAGGTGGCAGACTTAACAGTTGGGATCCTGTCAAAACAAGGGTATAAATACAAGACCTGAGAAGAGACAGGACCATTCCTGCTGTATGGACCCCAGCTCCTAGTAAGCACTGGTCCATTCCATAACAGGCTGAAACATACATATTACATGTAGTGTGTACAGGCATTGCTCCAGGGCTTCCCTTGTGCTGTCATGCAGAGAAACCCCCCAGGGAACCCAATGCCAGCTGAGACTGAAAAACAAGGTAAGAGCCCAGCTGACACACACATACAGGCTCAGCTGTTTTTCACAAAGTGGAGTTCAGCCTGAGAGGTACACACATAGGGCGAAGAAATGAAAGTGACTCCTGGATTTGAGCTTTTCAAGAAAGAAAAAGGGAGCATTGAAAGATGGATGAATAGGAAAGCCTACGTTGCAAGAACTCTAGCTGGCCAATGGTAAGATTCAGCAGTGGAGGAAATAGTTTGAAGATAGTCGGTCTCCTTTATCTTCTGACCTTGCAGTGGAACCAAGGCAGAATGGGAGGTGTTTCAAAGTCTGTCAATGTGATGGTTATGGATTTGCTATGAGCCACAGTACAAGAACTATTTGCTGTTTTAATATACCTCTGAAATTGAGTTACACTGGTATGTTTTGTGTAATTCTCTTGAACCATTATTCTTTACAATGACATCTTGTTTTCCTTTTCACTCATGTTTGTTCAATATCAGTGTGATGTGAAATAGGTTTCCTGTCTCAGTTTTTTTCCCAAAAATTTGAAATGCCAGTTTAAGGGTAGTGTGGCTCCAATCCTCTCCCCAGTCTAGAGAATATCTCATATAAATGACTGACATGCTTGCTGGGATAAGGTTGCCCATTTAGCAAACGCTCGGTGTCAAAAGAAAAAAAAAAGAAGTCAAGAACGGTTCCCTGAGCTGTGGGATTATGGCAAAGATGAACATTTCGGTGCTGTATCGATTTTTCTGTGCTTGTGTCATGCATTTTATACAAGATCCAAATGCCACTTATGGTATAATCTAGCTCTCCAGGTCAGGGCTCACTACTCCCTACTCAGCTTGATTTCAGGGTATTTGGTGTATGAATTTAACAGGAATCAAGTAAAGCTGTTAGACTGTGTCATAGGCTCAGCCCTGAGAAGGCACTGGGGATATCTGAAGATCTGAACCCTAAAATCTATCCTCTGTATCCTTTAATGGGTCTCTCATGAGCAACTGAATTTATTTCCATGCTGTCTGTCTGTAGAGATTCTTATTCTTGCATTCTTTTCATACACATAAAAGTCTTCTCTCGTCTCCTCTACAGATTCCATCATGATAGAGAGGAGCCTAGAGACAGATGGCCCCAGATCATCCATGCCAGCTGAGCTCCATCACCCCCAGTCTGAGTACTCTCAGTGGAAGTTTAAACTGTTCAGGGTGAGGTCCATGGAGAAGGCGCCCCTGCCCAGTGAGCCCGAGAAGGGTGGGCTGCCTGGGATCTCATCTGGGATGTCTGCTCCAAATGCAGAGTTAGATGACGTTGCAGATCCAAGTAGTGTTATGAAATTGTGCATCGGTGGGAAAAGCAAGGAAAATATGGATAGCCCGGGCCATAGGGTGGATTTGAAGCTGCAGGAAATGGACACCCACATGAACCACCTCAGGTGATTATCTATATAATATTTCATACTGCTCATAATATTTCTGTGAAGGACTTTGGTATCATTACTTGTCTCCATGAAGGTGCCTGTGTCGACTCTGTGGAAATACCTTGAGGAAAGTCAAAGGACCAATTCATGATGTTCATGCTGATCTGGATGAAGAGACCTGGAGCAATTTGCGCAAAATGGGATGCAAGTTTAAAAGCTGGCCAGAGGTCATCCTCAAAGTATTTAAAGTCGATGTCAAAAAAGATACAGAGTCTGTTCATCCCCTTTCTTTTTGCCACTCCTGCTGGATGACTGCTGTACGGGGAGGAGGGATGTGCAACTTTTCCAAAATAAGAGCCCCAGATTGGAAACCTCATTCTTCTCAGTGCCACCTTTGCTCACCCAAGAAACCTTCATTTCAGAAAACAGGAAGAAAAAAGACCAAAGCAATACCAAAAGCCCAGAGCCTGGCAAAGCGCGCCAGGTTGGACTACAGCAACAGCATTTATATTGGTGATAGAAGGGCTCTCAGACCATTTGGAGGCCATAATAATGGCTCTGTGTTGGGAGCACCCAAGAGGCCCTGTATCCAGAGAGAGAAGTGGGCGAGGAGCATCATCCACTGCCAGAATGACCACCTAAGTACCAAGCTGATTTCAGAGAAGCTCCCAGTAGATTTTATCTTTTGTCTCACTTGCCTGGTGTGTGACCACCTGCTGTCTGACCCAGTTCAGTCTCCCTGTGGGCACCTCTTCTGCCACAGCTGCATTATAAAATATAATCATGTATTAGGACCTCATTGCCCTGCCTGCAACTTGCCCTGTACTCTTGATGACCTCACCCACCCTGCCAAAACCTTTTTGTTAGTCCTACATTCTCTGCTTTTGCTTTGTCCCAGGGGAGGCTGTAGCCAGCAGGTACGGCTGGACTCATTTAAAACTCACTGTCAGAGTCATGATCAGGACAGAGAGGAAGCAAAGCAACCGTCATCAGAACTTGATAATAACTCACTAATGAAAAGAGGGGGGAGACCCCGTCAGCACTTGCTATCGCTTACTAGACGTGCACAGAAGCATCGGTTAAGGGTTCTCAAACACCAGGTGAAGGAATTTGCCGAGAAAGAGGAAGGCGGTGACCTGAGGTCTGTGTGTCTGACACTGTTCCTTCTGGCGCTGAGAGCTGAGAACGAGCACCGGAAGGCGGATGAGCTGGAGGTCATGATGCAGGGTAAGAGACTAGACCTTTAACCAATCTATTCTTCCACTGAACAGACAGGAGATCTGTCACTCAATAAACGTTATGTTAATGTGTGTTCATTCGTATTTTCATTTAACTTAGGGGATCACTCTCATTGCATAGACAAAATTGGGCTGAAAAGTTCACAGTGGAAAAGATATGAAAACGTCTGTCTGTGTTGTTGATTGAAAATCTTATTATGATTGTCCATCTCTGTCTATTCACTGCTTCATGCCCAATCCCTCTCTGATTTTCCCTATCCCTCTCTCTCTCTCTCTCTCTGTTGAACTGTCACTTTTTCATTCTCTCACTCCTTTAATGTGCAATAACAACTCGTGTGAAGGGGCTGTTAGAATCAAAACAACATCAGCAGCTCTTGTATCTGCAAATTACACAGACAACACCATCCTCCCCTCTTGGGAATTGAAGCCAGCTGGTGTCAGTTTTCATCTGCAGCCAATACATCACTTTTGCCAGCTCCAGTGATTCACCCTCTGTCCCACTCTAACATTTAGAAATTAGGAAATTTTAGATTTTGTAGTCATAGGTTTTGTGGGCATTTGACAATGTAGCATCCATTCTGGGTTTTTAAATTGAGAGTGTCTCTGCCTCATGCCTCATTGTAGAAATGACTCCAAATATGGCATATGAAATGCAGAATAGGCACTACTGTTCTTTTTAAATGGCTTCCACAGTTTAGTGCTAAATGAATCTTTATTTCTCAATCGTCTTCTAATCACTTCATTCTGTGCCTGCCTTTTTCTGTCGGTCATCACTTCTGTCACAGAAACTTTTTCCCATCTTTTTCTCTCTGCAGGAAGAGGCTATGGGCTACATCCTGCGGTGTGTTTGGCCATTCGGGTCAACACTTTCCTGAGCTGCAGCCAGTATCACAAAATGTACAGGACAGTGAAAGCTACCAGCGGCCGCCAGATCTTTCAGCCACTGCACACCCTCCGATCTGCAGAGAAAGAGCTTCTCCCAGGCTTTCATGACTTTGAATGGCAGCCAGCACTCAAGAATGTGTCCACATCTTGCAATGTTGGCATTATTAATGGGCTCTCTGGATGGGCGTCCTTTTTGGATGACTCACCAGCTGATACTATCACGCGGCGATTTCGCTACGATGTGGCTCTCGTGTCAGCATTAAAGGATCTGGAGGATGACATCCTGGATGGATTGAAAGAGAAAAGGCTGGAGGACAGTGCCTGCACCTCAGGCTTCAGGGTTATGATCAAAGAATGTTGTGATGGCATGGGAGACGTGAGTGAGAAGCACGGAGGAGGTCCTGCTGTTCCTGAGAAGGCTGTACGCTTCTCTTTCACTGTTATGTCTATTTCTGTTTTGGTTGATGAGGAGTACATCACAATCTTCACTGAGCCCAAGCCTAACTCAGAACTGTCTTGTAGGCCCCTTTGCCTGATGTTTGTGGATGAATCAGACCATGAGACACTGACGGCTATCCTGGGGCCTATAGTTGCAGAGCGTAATGCAATGAAAGACAGCAGACTCATCCTATCCATTGGTGGGTTGCCTCGCTTCTTCCGCTTTATCTTCAGAGGCACGGGGTATGACGAGAAGATGGTTCGGGAAATGGAGGGCTTGGAAGCATCCGGGTCCACCTATGTCTGTACATTGTGTGACTCCAGTCGAGCAGAGGCCTCTCAAAATATGGTACTGCACTCCATCACACGGAGCCACGATGAGAACTTAGAGCGTTATGAAATATGGCGAACCAACCCATTCTCCGAGACTGTGGACAAGCTGCGAGACAGAGTCAAAGGAGTATGTGCCAAGCCCTTCATGGAGACCCAATCGACACTTGATGCACTACACTGTGACATTGGCAATGCCACAGAGTTCTACAAAATTTTCCAGGATGAAATTGGCGAGGTATACAGAAAGGTCAGTCCTAGCCGGGAGGAGAGGCGCAGTTGGAGGGCGGCTCTGGATAAGGAGCTGAGGAGAAAGATGAAGCTGAAACCAGTAATGAGGATGAATGGTAATTATGCACGAAAGCTAATGTCCATGGAGACCATAGAGGTGGTGTGTGAACTGGTACCCTCTGAAGAGAGAAGGGAGGCCCTCAGGGAGCTCATGAGGCTATACCTTCAGATGAAGCCCGTGTGGCGAGCCACCTGTCCAGCACAGGAATGCCCTGACCAGCTGTGCCGCTACAGCTTTAATTCCCAGCGCTTTGCTGACCTTCTCTCCTCCACTTTCAAATATAGGTACAATGGAAAGATAACCAATTATCTGCACAAGACCCTGGCCCATGTCCCAGAAATCATAGAGAGAGATGGATCAATAGGAGCCTGGGCCAGTGAAGGGAACGAGTCAGCAAACAAACTATTCAGGCGTTTCCGGAAGATGAATGCAAGGCAATCAAAAGCCTTTGAGCTTGAAGATGTGTTGAAACACCACTGGCTCTACACCTCCAAGTACTTGCAGAAGTTTATGGAGGCTCACAAGGACTCTGCCAAAGCCTTGCAAGCAACAATTGACCCTGTAGAGATCCAGAATGATGAAGACACATCAATGGTACTTGATGACTTTTGATTTCTTTTGTTTGTCATGGGACATTTACAACCAAGTATTACATTTTTATTACATATTTTAAACTCGCAGCTCTGTTAACCCTTATTTTCTACAACAAATAATATTTTCTTCAGAAAAGAAAGCCCATCGCCTTGTTTTTTGTTGGAAAATGCTGGTTTCATTGTGATACACAGTATCACAAACAGTGCCATATTTTCATGACACACTTTTAATTGAATATATGCATTCACAAGAATGTGACTTCCAGTTTGCTCTGCTTTGTTAAATGTGTGTTTAACTGGGGTATCAGAGAATATATAGATGTAAGACACAGATTATTTTCTCCTTGGTCTTTCCAGCAAAGTTCTTTTTTAATCTACACCATCTGTGAAATATGGTGCAGTTTATTGTATTGCAAGGATGTGACACATTTATGAATTTATATAGAGGATATTTATGGAAGCAGATGAAAGTACTGTAAGTCATGGTGGAAAATTGTGTTAAAAAGACCGCATTTGTGCCCAGTGTATTTATATATCATTTTTGCTTGAGAAATGCAATCACAGAATCCCAAATGTTCTTGGTTTCATGAGCGCCCTTTGAAAAAAAAAAAAAAAGAAAAAAAAAAAGATTAATTTATTGCTTTATTGTGGGATCCCTGGAGGTGGAATAGCTGCCAGGTCACTTTGAACCAATTTTTATCTCTTAGTTTTTGCACAGTGGAGGATAGATGATACTTATTTGAAATTTTCACCTAAAATAAACTATGTGCTGACCTTTTTGTTGATATCATAAAAATACCATATGTTCCATTAAGGAACTTAATACTCCACAGACTGTCTGGAATGTAGGGGTTTTTCTTAAGCTATGTATATTTTTCCAGCTCTTCTTTCTTTCTCCTCTAGTGCTATGAATGATGGAGGAGAGGAAAGAGCTGGGGACAGAAAAACTTGATATAAATTGAGATGGAGACTGTAATTGTTTGATAATATTGTCTTTTTCCCCTCTCAAAGTTTTGCGATGTGACAGGAAATGCAAATGTTTGTGTTTGATTGAATGTGTGATTCAATAGTCATAGATTTAGCCATTTGCTGAGAAATGGTCATGTCATGTAATGGTTGTCACAGTAATAAAAAACACAATGTTTTATTGAATATCATTTTGTAACCTACATACATTTGTTTTTGCCATAATAAATTGCATTTTTGAAGAAATTTCAGTATATCCTCATTTTGTTGTTTGCATACTACACTGAACAGATGATCTGTGGAGTTATGGAAATATTTAAGTTGGGATTCGTATTCTGTGATGTACATCATTGAGACTCCGATACTTCATAGCTTGTTTTCGCAAGTTAAGTGATGACACAATAAGTGCAGTAGATTGTTTTTGTGTTTTGTGCTGTTGTTTAAATATTCAATACTACATGAAGTCCTGGTTCCCTTTTTGTCTTTTAAAGCAGCCAATTCAGCTGTTGAAAGGTTGACTAAAATCATAAGCTCAATGCCTATGGCCATAAAAGACATCAATGGCACGATATACTCAAAACTCAAACTCAAACTAATATGCAACCGAAAAAGTAAGACGGCTTTCAAATTCCAAGCACTGCTCATATTGGTGCTCTGAAAGACCCTCTGATCTGTACTTCAATTGGACTGGGATGAGTTGGTTGTCGGTAAGATTTTGAGGCAGTCATTTTTTGTGTTTTGCCAAGGACACATCTTCATTTAATGACAATTCCTTTTAGGCCTGCTGTATCCTATATAACTTTATCTACATATATCTCATACATAAGCAATTCAGCATCCGTATTGAGCTAATTTTGCATTTTTATAGTTATGAATATTTTATGAAATTGTATAGATATCACCCATCATGTGTCAGAGAGTGTTCAGTTTTATTTACATAATGTGAATTGGTACAGATTATAAACCTGACACGGGGCGGCACGGTGACGCAGTGATCAGAGCACAAAGGACCCTGGTTCGATTCTGAGTGGAATTTGCCTCTTCTCCCCGTGTCTGAATGGGTCTCCTCTGGCTTCTCCGGTTTCCTCCCTCAGTCTAAAAACATGCAGCGGGTAAAAAAATTGGGAAAATTGCCTGTGAATGGTCTGTCTGTATTTGTGGCCCTGTGATTGACCCGTGACTAGTCCAGGGTTTACCCCGCCTCTTGCCCAATAACAGCTGGGAGAGGCTCCAGCATCTCCCGCGACCCTGAGTGCAGGATAAGTGGCAGACAATGGATGAGTGGATGGAGGGATAAACCGAACACATGTGAATATTAGAATATTCATTCAGTAAGCTCTAAACCTTGTTTTATTTCCAGGATGTTTTAGTTTTTCACGCATCACAAAACACACATCTGTGTTTGGATATATTTCTTTATTGAGATGAAATGAAGACACAAAAGGCAAAATCTTCCTGGAAAAAACAAAAATTGTCACAAACAAAATCTGTCACAAGAATTTTTAAAATCCCAATGGACATTTCATGTTCTCATTATTTAAAAACAAAATCATTTTAATATTACAAGGCCATCTTTCAACTTAATTCTCTATCATCACAATATGATGCCATTAATCATCATTAATGGTCCGTATATATATTCATTCAAATAATAGTAAAATGAAAAAAAATTATGCCATCAATCACCATTTATGGTCTGAATATATACACATGCAAATAATAGTAAAATGAAAAAAACGAACAAAAAACAAAACCAATAGCTATCTGCCTACATTGTGAACAAAAATTTGTCAGTCGAACAGTCTTCTGAAAACATTCTTTTTGCCTGGGGATATCTTGATTGTTGAAGTAGCTTTCCTGTGCTTAACTTTCATGGGCGTGCGCTTCATGGGTGTTTGTCGAGGTGGGGTCATCTCCTGGTGAGGAAGACCTCCATGGTCCAGACAGAAGTACTTACTGTTGCCTTGGGAGAGGCAAAATAGCAGGGTCTCAGACAGTTCCATGCACTGAGCATGAACCCAGTGTCCTTCCCCCCTTGAGCAGAGGATCATGGCTGGGCGAAGGAGCTCAGTGGAGTAATTTGGCTCCCATGTATTTGGGTCCACCTGACAGCCCTGGCAGCATCTTATCCAGTAGCCGGTTTTTGATTCATCCTCCTCATCCTCTTCGTTGTATTTATCCCCTTCACTGTCGGAGCTGTCTTCAAGCTCATGAGGCTCTCGACCAAAATAGAGCTCCTCAGAATCCTCAAGCGGAGTAGAGTTATCGCCATCTGTTAACTCCTGGCTGCAGCATTGCATATCTTTGTCTTTTTCCTCAGCTCCTATTTGGAAGTTGATGTGATAGTAG
Source organism: Fistularia commersonii (assembly GCF_037954325.1). NCBI lineage: Eukaryota > Metazoa > Chordata > Actinopteri > Syngnathiformes > Fistulariidae > Fistularia > Fistularia commersonii. Next base: position 7,505,762 of record NC_141300.1, on the reverse strand, counting down.
TAATGCGCATCGGTTTGGGATGGCCTTCCCTCAGTTGGGACAGCGAGTAGGATACTTTCCTCCCCAGTGCTGCCTCCATACCAAGTTCGACTATGAACGATATCTGGGGTCCACTTAGGTGGTTCTAAGGGCTCAATACGGATCCCATTCTCATCCAGAATTACAGTGCTGCATTCCATCCTTTTCTCACTATTTGACTGATATCCACCCAAGATGATATATTGGTGAGCTGGACCAATACGTGTGATGATGGCTCTAGTGATGGATATTCCAGTGTCTAAGGCCTCACAAGAAAGTAAAGGACAGCCCTGCAGAAGTTCCACGTGCAAACAAAACAACCGAGGTGGCCGGGAGTCAGAACTGAGAGAATGACCCCCCAGGAAGTAGACACAATTCTCCCTGGCGAGGGATACATGAAAAGACTGTCCCTCACTGAGCTCTGGCAATGTGTGAACAGAGCAGCAACTGAACTCAAGGTCAAACAAGAAAACCTGTGGAGGACAGTCAATGACGGTGTTCCAGGTCTCTGTGGTCCGCTCTTTTGCTGACATGTAAGACCTACCACCAAATAACACATAGGCGGTCTTCCCTCGGTTTTGAACCACACTGAGTGTGTGACCATATCTGGCGCCAGGCACCTCTCCCACCAGTTCCTTCTCATTGCATCTTAGAGTCAGTTTGCGATTGCATCCGCGACTATTCAACGTAAGCAGATACAGGCTTGATGAGATTTCATTATTTGGGGTGCGGCCACCATGGATGAGATAACTTTCTGGAAGCCCATCATAGGGGTCAAGGCGGCAAACAGCTGGGCAGCGTAATGGAGGAAGATAACAGGAGTCATTGGAGAATGAGATGGCCCTCAATCTGAGCTCATTCTGTTTCAAACGCACGCCAAATATTCCTGTTGGGCATGAACGCCTGGGCCAGCCTTTCTGGCCAAATAAGAGCGCTTCACCGTCCAATTGTAGCAGGGAGCAGCCTGGCTGGAGGATGCCTTCACAGTTCCCTGGAGTTAACGGTTGCAGTGTCATTTTGGTTCAGGTGCCTGCATCAAAACAGCACACAAACACAGTCAAATGTTGCTTGTTTTGATGAAGGGGGGTTTAAAATCGCACTTCCTGTTTGTTGCATGACATGTGGCCCCCTTAGGCACCCAGATGACTTCCCATTATTATATAAACATACCATATAAATACTGCCACCTGTCCTCAATTCACTATTCCTCACTGGATACATGAGTGATGTCGCACATATATCCTCAATTTTGTATTCAGTGTAATTCTTAACTTGAAAGCCTGTCATGACATTTTAAATGGTAATAATTACTTGATCACCCGGTTTAGACTTTATGATCTCAACCGGGAGTTAGCCCTATCGTGTTGGAAAAATGTTTTCTAACGTAATTACACTGCTGTCAGGCCCACCAGCGACTGATGCACACTTTGGGACTTGCTCCCTTAATTTGCCATGTGGAAAAATGTTTTGTGCACTGATAGGTATTTTTCTTACATAAAATACAATTGAAATAACAAAATATTTAATAAAGTAAATATATATATATATATTAGAAAAATGCCTCAATTACTGTTTATCTTCATTTTCCAAGTATTTTCTTCAAGTAAACTTGTTTTCTGACCTTTTAATGTCTTGTAACTATATTACCTATGTGGTCAATATAAGTCAAAATATTACTGGCTGCATTCAACTGTCTAGTTTTCTTAATTGTCACAACCATCATGCATATCATATAGAACCTATAATATAATAATATTGATTACAATCACCCTGTAAAACTTACATTTGCTTACCTTACAGCCAGAAGCAGGATGGTATGCCCGAGATCAGTCCGTTGTGAATCTTGAATTCGCTGAGACAAAGTTAAAAAGCTCTTTTTATTGTCAAAAGGCGGACGATGACGTTGAGTGTTTGAAGCTTCGTTGACTCACAAACACTTCCAGAGCTTGAGGTTAACTGTCTGTGACTGCTACTCATTGGTAGTGCAGGGTGAGCGTGTTTAGTGACTCACTTCAAGGATATTACCAAATATCAGTCGTACTAAAGAAGATCCACCATGCTATTAAATGACTGCTGAATATTCTTCACCTTGAGACTGTATAGTTTATGGATGTTTTCAAAAACAAAATGAGTGTGTTTTCTTCTAATGAATCTTTTGGAAAAGGAAATAAATAATTAAGGCAATTTACACAGCAACCACATGAAACTAAAAATTAGCTGAATAATTAATCAAAACTCAGTGTAATAAGAGCGGTCCAAATAACAACCAGTCTGAAAACACAATGCAGTGTAGACATAGCCTACTTTATGAAAGGAATGGGTGATGACTTAATCATTTGAAGGAGCCTGCTCTGCACTAGCAGCACAACAGACATATTCAGGGCTGCTTGCAGTTAATGACATAACAAGTTACAACTTTGATGTGAGTTTCTATATCAAAAGGCTGTGGAAAAACAACCAAAATAATAATAAAAAAAAAGGTTTTGCTTCCAGCACAACCTCCAGAACAACTGCAGTTTTATAGCACAAAACCAAAACAAAAACAAAAACCAATGGTATGAAAGAGAAAACTCTTTCCATCGTCAACCTTCTTTATTTGGTTGTAGGATGCAATGTCCAAAATTGCCTTGAAGATGAGTTGACATTGTATTTCAGTGTAAAATTTCATAGATGTGAAATGTTCAATGATCACACCAGAATTTTTATTTACTCAATCTACATTCAAACTTTTTTTTGTGTCTCTCAACCAGAACTAATACACATAGATGGATTTGGTCGGCGATCACATCCCTGGCCTTGTGCTTCAGCCGCTTCCTTTTGATCGATGTACAATTGTGTGGGATGATCACTGGATAAAATGAAAACACAATTTCTTTGTTGTATCGTCTCTCAACTCTCCAGGCTAACGCTAATATAAAGAGAAACAAATACGCGAACTTCAACTTGTGCTTTATCAAAGGGAGATTCGTCTGAGACTTGACCGACTGTACGTACACACACACACACACACACACACACACACACACACACACACACACACACACACACACACACACACACACACACACACACACACACACACACACACACACACACACACACACAAAGAGAGAGAGAGAGAGAAGCACACACAGAAGCACACATGCACAGAGGCTTCAACACCCGAAGAAAAAAACTGCTGGAAGCAGCTGTCTACTCACTCATTAGCATAATGTTTTTGTGCACTGAGCGGCTGTGAGGAGACTCCAAGAGTGTGCACAACAAAGGCAGAAACCACAAGTGCCTGGAAGACCGTTAGAGCTTGAAAACACAAAACTGCAAAACACCTGGGTGTCTAAACTGACGCTTACAGGGCTGAGTGGAGGGAAAAAAATCTCTCCTGTTACCACTGGATATTACGAATACAAGTGCGAAGCAGGTGTTTGGAGATTCTCTCTTTTTTTTTTTTTTTTTTTAGCCGTCTTTAACTCGCAAGCACAATTCCAAGTACACTGAATTCAGCATTTGAAATAATCTATAGGTGTGGACACTTGGGATAGTTGAAAGGTTCCCCCTGCAACAGTGCCACAGCTGGGTGCATGCAGAGACCAAGAAGGATGTGTGACAAACCTTGGGGCAATGCATAGATTAGTACATAACTGATAGAAGAAAGTAATTAGAATCTACACCAGCACCTGTTTCTGTCTCTTATAATGAATCACTACTTGGCCTTGGTTACCTCGAAGCCTAGCTTTGACAGATTGTTACAGGGATAGCCCTGATGCACTGACAGCCACTCTGCAGCATTGTTTATCACAGTTTAATGCCACCATAACTGTTCCCCCTGTGCTGATTGGTACTGAGTGCCAGGGAAATACTTACACCTTGTTGATATTGCTGCACTGGTGAAGGTATCATTTAACAGATAATCGACCTGAAATAACTCGAATTACAACCTTGGCTCCGAAAATTGTCACCTGGGAATATTATCAAATGCAAATTATTTGTAGGAAACTTCATTCCTCCAATTGTTTATCCTTCATTAAGATGATGAGGGACATTTCCTTTGACTTTGGTATACATTAGGCAGGAAATTCACAGATGCAATTTTTTCATAATTTAAAAGAAACATTGTTTTGAATGATAAATCTAGCCAATATTTGCCTCATGCTAATACTGGTACATTGTAGAATTTTTTCATGCAATTTTTTAGGTCAGTATTAATGTATATCCTTACTTCCAATTTTTACTATCAAATGTTATCAACAGCAATAGTGATGCATCTGCCAAAAAAAGGTGCAACAACACTGTAGAGAGAAAGTCCAGAATGTGCCTTGTACTTGGTTTGTCATTCATTACTTTTCTAGTTCTAGCTCACAAATAGGTTGGCAAAACCTATTCAATGCCCTTGGAATTAATTTGCCCATATGGACAGCGCTTGTAATGTATTACAATTATCTATTCAGATTCCAACTTAGGTGAGTACCCCCACTCTTTCCTTTGTCCCCTAAATTGTGCATGCATGATGACACACACATTAGCATAGCAACCTCAACCCAATTGCATAACAACTCACTTGTCATTTTAACTTAAACTGAAGCCCAACACCAACCCCAGCTGGTATCTACCAGAAACTGAAGAAGCATCTTGAATGAGAGGAGGATGGTTTTCCATGAGAGAAACTACAAAATCAAAAACCAAAATCAGCAGAATGTAGATGAATTGTAGGGCTGTATCAAAATAATAACATCTAATTGAGAGAGGAAAAATGTAAGTTGGTCCAAGTGAAACACACAAACCGTGTCTGGTGTTAATCACAGCTTTTCTGACAATCACAGCATCCTTAACTGAGTAAGTTAGTTAGTTATGAGTACTTTGTTTAATTTCTTAATTTGTGGCGTCCAACCGGCTTTCTCTCTCAGCAGCCCAAATCCCATGAATAAGCCTGAGGGATGTTATGTACTTGAGCTTCGTTTTCAAATTAATCAATACAATTTATATAAATGGTCAGGTTTTTTAAAATGAGATTAAATGGATGTGAGCCTGATGAACAGCAAATGTGTTGGCTATAATTTCTTAATGAGTGACAGAACATACCAGATGTAGCCTACTTTTTCAGACAGCAATTTTAAAGTCATACTCAGTCTCTTTGCCAAAAACATTTAACACAGGACAATGATTTAACTGAAGAGTGGAAAATATAAAAGGAGTTTAGGCAGGCAGCAGCTGTTCCCTTAAAATGAATAAAAAAACAGAAGTTAAAGAAATGTTTCAGAGTAGAAGGGAGTTTTGCAAACAGTGTATTTGCTGAATCCACATGCTCTTCCAGGCAACAAACACTCCTCAGCTCCAAATCTCTCTTTTTTCCCCACAGCTCCTATTGTTCTTAAAGTCCCCCGCTTCACAAAATATCTTTTTCCACCCGCTGTCCTTTGTATATAGAAAGAAGCACTGTTGGGTTGCAATTGGCGTATGGAGGGATGCCACGGGTGCAGACTGCCTCAAATACCCCGACACCAGACCAGATGCTTGCGGAAACCTCAGAGCATTTTTTGCTGCTCCTTCTTGTCTGCTTCCTCCACTTGTCGACAGGTCAGTCTCATGATTCATGGGCTGTGACTGTTATATGCTGATGAGTTTGACCTGAAGCCACATTCTAAGCTGATATGCACTCATCTGTCCCCCCTGACTGCCCTTTCTCCCGAAAGGGAGTGCGATGAGTAGACACACAACTGCGGCCCTACTACTTAACTTAGTCTCTGGGGAGATAGAGGGATCAAGAGACGGGAGAGGGAAAAAAGAGCAGTGAGAGCAGAGAAGGAGCAAGATGTGACAACAGTGGGATATCATGGTGGCTGGAACCCGACTGTAGATCAGGCTGAGGTCAGCAGCTTGTTTATCCTTTTCCACTCTGCAAAAGCTTGATGGATGGAAGCGTTGTGTAAAAAGCCAGCATATTCAATTACACCTAAAGCCCGTTGTTTAATATTCCATGCATCTTCTTTACCCATCACAATATTTGTCTCCCTTTCCCCACCCCCCTGCTGCATACCATCTGTTTTACCCTCTTCAGTCAATGCTTTATCTTTTTTTAGAGGGGGGGGGGGTCGCATTGAATGACTGTTTATTGCAATGGAGTTCAGATGTGAACACTGAGGCACTAACAAGACTTCAGGCTAGACAGCTTATTGATTACACCACGGTTCTGATTGAAGGGGTCGCCATTGCAAAGAGTCTCATCCATCAGTTGTGAAAATGATGACTAAATGTTTCCTTTTTAAATAATTACCTACAAGGTTATCATATTTATATTAATGCATGGGGAAGGTCTGTAGCACGAAAGGCAATCAGCTTGCCAAACATATAGGACACTGCAGTAAAAAAGTACCATCAACAGAACCCCTTGATCATTTTGATTGCACACAGTACCAGGATGATGAAAGGTATTCTTTTTTTTCTTGCCCTGTTTTACTGTCTTATTATCTTACTGTAATGAATGAAAGCGCTGTGGCTCTGACAGGGTACAGCTGTGAGAATGAGTGCTGAGTGCCACAGGCAACACTACAGGTGCTGATTATGGTATTGTTCTAAAGCTACACTCTTCCTGTTATTTATTAACCAAATGGTCCAAATTAAATTCTGCTCATATCAGACTTACAAGATGTGATAATATACAGGGATGGATATGTTCCGATTATGACATTCAGCATCCAGTAGAATAGGGTGTTTCCGGCCAAAAAAAACAAAAATAAAAACAAAAAAAAAACAACAATCAACAAATGCAAGAACAAATGCAAGTAAACAAGAAAAAAACAATACTGAATTCATTGAAGACCACATTCCCTCATTTCAAGTCTTCCAAACTTAAAATGGATGCAAAGTGAGAGTGCAAACATTATCATATTTAGATCCTTGTCAGTCTCATCACACCATTCAGACGGTCTATGGATGAGAGTTTAAAAATGCGGAAGACAGGGAAGATGTAAGGCTGTATTTTTTTTCGCTCCATTTTTTGACCGAACCTGAGTTCATTTCCAACTATAAATCTCACAATTTTCATCAGAGCAACACAACCCCTCGGATCATTGCCACCGACAGCTAGAAATACCAACCAATACTGAATGTCAAAATCATTGCCTTTGGTGCAATATCATTACCATTCAACAAGAAATCCCCATTCAGGGATACCTGTAAATACATGTAAATGGAATACCTAGAGTTTTCCTGTTTCCTGGATATATTCCCCAACAGGGTGGCAAATTTATATATTTCCCATCCAATCACTGTGCCGTATATATCAGTGAAATAAAATGCAGTTTCGCTAAAAATCGAGTCTTTGAAAAAACATTTTCCAGATGGCAAGTGTCAGAGTCCGTATTTATGAACCACCAAAGTAAAAGAAACAGCGATAAAGTAAATCTTTAACAGCTACACTTCCAGACGTTTAATGAGTGGGTTGATAAAAGCCTTAGAACCGGAATCAGGGAGCTGTGAAAAGGAAAATGGTCTCAGTGTTAGACTTGAGAGAAGAATGTGCAATGGGTCGACACACAGACCACCAGTACAGTGTATGTTTTGGCTATGGGAGCAGAAAAATGAGGACACTTGCCAGGTAGCCTTAATTATTTGTCAGGTTGTCAGTCAGGAGGGGAAGACACTTATTCGTCACTCATTGTTCATTGCGTTGGACAAAAGAGAACGGAGCCCGGCCGAAAAGATCAGCATTGGGTTAATCTCCTGTATTCGTGGAGCAGAGGAAGACAAGACGCCGGGCTTCACCAACATTCATCCACGAGGCCTTGTTTGAGTCCTTCAAAGGTCAGTCTTTCAAGGATGTCCCTGTTATTTTTCCTAGAATTCCAATCGTGTGTCCGGCAAACTCACCAGTGAAGTACAAAACATCGAGGTGCCCACAAATGCCAATTTCCTATGTCTTGCTTTTTTCTTTTCCTTCATCAAATGTGGACAACTACAATTGCTTTTTTCTTTAATCATGGGAATTTCAATTTTTTTGACTACTATTATATTCATAAGCTGGAATCATATGACAGTGTTTATTTTTCAGTTTCCTCATGAACCTCAACAACAAATGACAAGCATTCTTGAACGTTCCCTAATTTTTATGTTTCTCTGAGAAAATCCTTTACAGCAATTTTTTTATGATCATTATTACCGAGATCAACCAGTACCTTCTAAAAACAAGCTACTCTCGCACTGTTGTATTGAGCTACATTTTCATATTCTTGGTCAATCGGTTATTTAAATGTTATGAAATGTCTTTATGATGCACCACCGTCTGTTATGTCGATTTGTGTTTTGTTGATTATGGGTTACCCCTTTCATATGATAATGGTGCTGGTTTCCTCCTATATGTGTGGCGGTCTTGTCCCATGTCTGGAGGAGATTCTGTGTATGTTCTTGCTACTCTTTGTTCTCTGCTTTTATTTGAGATTTAGCAAGGCCTGTTTTGAGTCAGGTTTTTGATTGTCAGTTTGTCCATGCTGCTATTTGTTCTGGTCTTTCATTAGAGACTGAGCACGTGTTTTTTAGTCTGGTGTTTACTTCTGGTTTACCCTTGCTGCATAGTTGTTTTCCATTTATATTGGAGACTTTGCAAGTTTTTTTTTTTTCTTTTTGGACATAGTGACAGTTTCACCTGGGCTTTGTAAGTTTTCTTTGTAAGTTCTATTTTTCCAAAATGACAAAAACTTTAAAAAGCAGGTATTTTTATGGCCATCTCTCTGCTTGGCTTTGCCTCCAAGCTGGTAATAAAACTTTTTACAGGAATCTCCCCTCTGCCTCTGCATTTTTGACCTGATTCACCATTGCCTAATGGTGTCGGTTCTCCCATCCCGTCACAATCGTATAGGTTTCTCAAAACAATTACCCTTAAAACATATGACAATAACAACAGTCCCCACATGGAGGCCATTTTAACGCAAAGGACAGATAAGTAAGAGGAGTGCATCCTCATCAGAGATGGTCGAAGAGCTACCAATACTGACTTTTTTCCAAATTAAATGCACTTGCCGGAAATTATATGCTTCTCAAAATGCCAACAAGAGCATAATGAGATGCACATGAAAAAAGCTTTCAGTCACAAAACTGTTAGTGAGCAACATAACAAAAAAAAAAAAACAAAAAAAACTGAATTTATCTGTACACACAGTACATCTTTGACAATTAAAAAATGAAATGGTACATTTCAATGACCGAAGAAGCTCTGACTTCGGATTTGGATTTTTGAAGCCTAGAAGCTAGAAATACATATCATATATGACTAGTTAATATTGTACTATAAGGGCTCAGCAATGCATGTAATCCAGGCGCACCTTCATTATTGTAACATTTTTCTCATCTCTTGCTAAATGTGTTGGAATTAGACGGGTAGAAATCTATCACACTGTTTATCGATGCTGCTTTGAGTGGCCACAGAGGTTCGCTGCGGAGGGAGACTTCAAATTTAATCAAGGTTCTGACAATAAATTAAAATATGCAGATTTTTTTTTAGCATTGCAAAAAAAGAATGGCTCAGTACATAAAAGACCCTGAAGAAGAATGAAGTGTCCAAAAATACTTTCGTGAAAGAGTTCATGTAAATCAGTATATTGAATGTGAGGAAAAATATTTTTTTTCAGTATTTTGTATCACCTTTGTGTGCACAATCTATATTCTTTACTATTTAGGGCAGCACTGTTTTTTTTTTCCAAAACATATACACCTTATTTTAAAGCATTCTACTTTCATCCAAAACCCAGAAATAATAGTTCATTATGCTCTCTAGGGTTTTGCTTGTGCATGTTCTGTGCAGTTTCCTCTACTATATGATTTAATGTTTACATTTGGACATGGCTGAGCACTAGGATTATGGAGTGCTGGCTTATCTAAATAATCTCTGCCAAATCACACAGACGTTATTTCGCTGTGGAGTCTCAACTGCCACTCAGAGATGCTGACATTCGATGCTGGAATGACTCAGCGTGAACTCCCACCTTGATTAGCATGTGTAATTATGAATATGCTGCTGTCAGCTGAAAATCAGAATGAGAGAAGGGCCTCTGGAAAGTGGCTGAATCTTTTTGACACACAATCAATGACTGCTCAGCATTTGGTATTGGAATGAAACTGCTGTGGATTATTCAGAGAGATCCTCAACAATCTTGAACTTTTTTTTACACTCTTACTTTGAGTGAATGATAACTATTCAATTTAGACTGACGCCATGTTTAGTCTCAATAAACAATTACTAGAGAATTCTATTCATATTTTGATCATTACCTTAAAACTCAAAATCACAACAAATACCTTTAAATTAATGCCAATCTTAATACATACTCTACACTGTTCCAAAATGACCCTTGCTTTTTACAGCTGGATCTCTGTGTCACCTACAACAGTTACTCCTCGTCAAAGAAGAAATATTCTGGTATTTGTTTTCACAGTTGCATTGTCGTATTAATGACCAAACAAAAAAGGTCACCCGTGAATAAACGAGACAAGAGGCCTCTGCAGCCAAGACACATATTTCATTCCAGGCCCCATTGGTTGACAAGCCGTTCATTTAACGGTACCAAATAATCTGATGTCCTGCAACTTCCCACTTGGCTTGAGGACAGTCAAATGCAACATTTACCTTAACTTTCCGACACTCTTTACCCGTAGCCACTCTCTCCCTCCTTTCTTGGCCAGATCGTAAATCCACTCAACTGATAGCGACATCTTAAAAAAACTTGTAATGGGAGCTCTTTAGCAACATTAAATTACCTCTTTTCGTTTGACTTTCAGGGGAGAACGTATCAGTATTCAGCTTGAATGGATGTCCTCAAACTTTGGAGGGGTTCTCCAAAGTTGGGGAACATGTTTTGTTTCTTGAGCGAATTGTCATCAAAGTCTAGTGCTAAAAATTAATAAAAACAAAAAGGATGCCAATGAAATTCTGTTTGATTTTTTTTTTTTTTTGATGAAAGCTACTGCTGTTGAAGGGCTTCAAAGAAGAAATAATCAAAAATGTATTATTCGACTAACATAAGTTTTTCTTTTCCTTTTTATATTTCATTTCCTCAGATTTCTGGCTGGTATCTATTTATAGTAACATTGCACAAGAAAATTATTTTGGTGGCATTTATAGTCCTTAATACCAGGTCCCTGCTTGGATCTCATTTATTAATGTCAAAGATGGTGTTTTATACTTCTCCACTTGGGTTGCCCCACTTGCCCCACTTGGGTTGACTCCTGCAATATCATTTTGATGTGAAATATGCCAGACCCACACACACACAAACAGGCACCTTATAGTCATGTGGGGATATTTTCCATCAGCAGATGTAAAAGCTTACATTTCAGACTATAAATATAATGGTACAAACAAGGCAATTAGAGAAGAGAGGACAAGTAATGTTGCTACCATCAACATTGTGTCTGAAATTAGCCCGTTGATAAAGAGGAGGTATGAACAGACAAAAAGAAAAGTGTCAATATTCGATATTAGCGACTCCTTTGGATGGGTTGAAAACCTTTTATGAACACAGGGGAGCACATAATCATATACCCTTGTGTTGTCTTTGACAGCAGCCCTCTGCTGTCCTTTCTGCCTGCTGTGTCTTGCTCTTCTGAATCGCTGTTATGTTTTAGTCCGCCTGCTATTATTTTGAGTTGTCATTTTTTTCATTCTTTCTTTCATTTTTTTCCCGTGATTGGCTGTTTTTGACCCTCCTTGCTCTTTCTGTCTGTTATTTGCCTTTAAATTCCATTAGTGCAGTGACAGAGAGGTGATTACAGCCAGCTCAGGCCTTTTAATACAGATTAGACATCAACACTGATGTCTTTTATCGGCCTGCCATCATGCCGTCCTTCAAGTTATTGTCTGGAGGCTTTTTTCCCCCCAGCAATTCTTGATTTGATTTCTGTGTGCAACTGTAATGATACATGTAGTCTGTGCACTTTGCCATGGTGAATATCAGTGTTTGACACATCAGAATGGCCATTCATGTTGATGCGGTTCTATTTGGCTCAACCAGATGGACTGAAGCCTCTTCTGAGATAGAGCTGTTTGTTTGAGTTGTGTGGAGCTGAGATAGATCGCATCAAACAAAAGTACTGTTTTTTGGTAGGCTGAGTTTGCAGCACCCAGATGATTTCAATCTTGGATTTTATAAAACACACCGCTTGCAATGTCCCCTGGCTGATAATTTGAAAAGACAAAATAATTCATTTGCAAATTAGCCTTTCCATGCATGATTTCCTAGCGTCACAATTCAATTACATTGACAAGCAACCCACTTAAAAAAAAAAAAGAAAACAAAAAAAACTGGAGCCTGATTGTAATTGAGCACTGAGTCAGCTCTTATTTTCTCTAAGTTGATTGTCACATTCCTGTATTGCGTTTGAAGATCATACAAAACAATGGCTGAGATAATCATTCACATTGTAATCCTGCACTCGTTGTAACCTTAAGGTATAAAACACATTTGCAGCGCAGGTAAGAGGAACTGTCATTCCAAATCAAGGGGGAGCTGAAGCATTTCATGAGAAGATGGAAAAAGCCTGAAAAGCACTTAATGGTTTTGTCATTCTGCATTTAACTATGTGTCTTTCTGAAAGCAATTAAGTGTCTGCTGGTGGCAGCGGTCATTAATCTGTGAATGGGCTGTGAGTGACATGAGGCAAAAAAAGCATCCATCGGTATTAGAAAACATTACTGTATATCTATAATGCTTCCCTGTCAAGTGCCATAATCGTGACAGCAGGAAAAAAAAACAAAACAAAAATGGATAGATTGGTCTCTGTCATTCTGTTATATTCTTGTTAGTCATGTCTTGCTGGGAAGGGGGAGGTTGATGCTCTGGCCTCTGTCACCTGACACAGCTGTAACTGACCCTCCACATCTGAGATATGGGGACAGATAAAATGTCATGGCACATCCCATGTGAAACAATATGAAACCTTGCAGCTGGGGTTCTTTTTCTTTGCTGAAAGTTCCAAAAAAAAAAAAAATAGAAAAAAAAAATCTATAAATAATATTAAACACACACACACACACACACACACACACACACACACACACACACACACACACACACACACACACACACACACACACACACATATGTCTATTTTATTTTATTTTTTCTACTTTCAGATGTCCTAACTGCCCAAAGGGGATAAATTCATTTTGTTGAAATTGAGGATAACTGTATTTCTTGGAGGCCCAAGACAACAGTTTTAGTCTGCAGAAATCTTCTATTAAGCTGCGCCATTTTTCAAAAATAAAAATACTCCCCTGCTCAAGTTGCAGTTCTTGCAGGGACAGAAGCATGTCTTCATCTCCATTTTTGTTGATATTGTGCTTGTTATTGATAAGGATCAAGTTGTATCTAAGGAAAAAACACTCAGTCTCAGGTGCAGTGGCAAATGTTTAGTCTTTGGCTGAATGATGTTTTTACACATCAGTCAAGCTGTATCTATGGAGGGCATTGGGTCATTAAATTAGAGTTAGTAAAAGTCGTAGTTATCCTCATAAAAATGCTTGGATGTTAATATATAGCTGTCACACCTAGCATGTTCTCGGTCCTCGAATGAAACAAAATTATTGATTGCAAAGAAGAAATAAAAATTACTAGAAATAGACATTTATCGATAAACTAAATCAAAGCAGCAAAGAAAAAAAACAACCAATCAGTAGTAAAGTTATCCATCACGTGCACTTTGTGTTCTTTCCTGTATGAATGTAGATCACACAGACAGACAGCTTTTCGTTCATGAAATGTCAGTACAGAAATCAGATTTTTAAATATTTTCATTGACAGTATTTTATATATCCACTGATAATAATATCAATGGATGTGTTGGGATTAAAAAGCCTTCATAAGTAAGATCTAGGGTGTAAGCTCAAGGGTAATTGAGTGCGTGTGTTTGTGATGTGGTTGGTTTGTAAGCGAAGGTCGTTGCCGGGGTAAAACTGTCAGCTCTTCAGAGTTTAGCCTACTGGGTGAACATGCAGCACAGTAATTAGTTTCATGTTACTACAATCTGTCGCTTTGGCTTTTTCTCCTGAAAGAATGGAATTAAAAAGCCAGGAAACCTTGGGGCGAGGGCTAATAGTATTTTGAGGCTAAGGTAATGTAGGTGAGACTCCCAACTTTTCAAACCGCAATTTCTGATGTTCTTTAAGCTTACTCTTTGTTCTGAAGGTCATCTATTTTGTACCAGTTTTATTTCTCTCTGATGATGTTTTTCCTATCTCTACCTGGTGCGTGTGTTTGTGTGTGTGTGTGTGTGTATGCCTTTACACTATGTACCGCTGTCTCTCTGATGCTGAGCTGTGAAAAAGGGAAGATAAAAGGACGTGTTTGTACCAGAAACAGAATCAGACCGCTTTTTTTCCTCTCTGGCTGCACACATGATCATTTACTTAACTATAAAATGCCGAGAAGAATTTGTTCACATATGCATACACATTCTGGAGTTGTGCATATTTAATGTCTCCCCTGCCAACTCCTATTTAGCTGGTGGATGGCACAACAGAGCAAGACCAAAAGGACAAGACCTTTTCAGAGATATGTTAAACTTTCAGAACAGACACTCCTCTCTGCGATGACAGAATGCAAAATGATTAAGCCCATCGATTTCCCCCTCTAAAACTGACAGTTGCCACCTGTCTTCTTTTTTTTTGACTTTATATATATTGTATTCCTACAACCGGGTGTTCGGATGAGTATTTGTTGTGTGTGAGCATGGGTGAAAAAGCGATTCCACACGGACAAACATGCGTCGGGTGGCTGCAGGGGATCTGAAGCACTAAAGCACAAACTCATTCTCCCCTCAGGTGGTGCTGCTGTCTGTTAAGGCAGAGGAATAAGGGCCATGACCACAGCCTTTCAGTTACTGCCACCTCAACAGGGGAGATGGGGATTGAGATAAAAGGGCACCCCTTGCCTCAGTCTATCACCACTGCTGTTTGCAGGTGCGCTTGTAGCGTGGCACTGGCAATAACAATCAGGTGATAAGAAAACAGAAGAAAGACATCGAGCATCCATCTGGGCCAGCCCTTCATATATCACGCGTTGTGCTTTGTTACTTCACGGAGAAATGGATTTTGCTCAAAATTTCAAGAACGAACACTTTTCCCGGTGTACCAGATATGATCTGGGACAGACGCTATTCAAAAGCGATAGATATGAAAATCCGATGATAAAATATGACAAACAGCATCAAAGTTGTAAATGATTAAAACAAAGTTGAGGTGGTGAAGCACAGAAAAGGTGGATGTTAACAAATATGTTGTAAATCCTTCGACTACTGAGTAAGAATTAATAAGTAATAATAATTAGCTCTGTATCTAAGATAGGTTGAAACAGCAGGAAGCAAAGAATCTACATTTTCCTCTGGCGAACAACACGAGGCCTTGGCCTGTCTCAATACTACATCTATCACTCTGATTCCACAAACGACACGGCCATTTCGCCAGTGTAACCCGATGTACTGCCAAGTCAACAGAAGCTAGAGTACACACTGTCTGAAATGGTACAGGCAGAATTTGGCGTCCATTGGACATTCTAAACAAAATACATTTATTGTAGCCAGATGGGTTATTGATGAGGATCATGGCAATTTTTTTTAAAAACATGATATTGTCTTTTAAATACAAGCAGAGCTTAAATGTGTTCCATGGAGACATAGGGCGGGTGATTGTTGGTTATCTAACATGTTATTTCAGAACTTGATGGAGGACAGATTTGCCCATTTCATGGGCAGATGGAAACTGCTTTATTTATCTTTGCCTTGCTGTTGCGAGTGGAATCCACCCTGGATCTCCAGCCAGCACACCACCACTCCCATGGGGATGGCCTATGATATTCATATCATTAAATGAAATATATCATTGTAACTTCAGCTATAACCAAATGCACATCTTGTTAATATTTTGACAAACCAGGAGGAGGATATATGACACAAATAGTTTTTGCATAATAGCATTATTAAAGCATCGATATGGGAGCATCATATTGGCAAGATGAAGCTGATATCGGCATTTTTCACTTACTGTCAAAAGCTTGATGTGTAAAGTAACCAGGAAAAACAGAGGGGCTGTTTCTGAACTGACTGCAAATGAACAACAATATAAAGAACATTATTTCATAATAAGTCAACAGGGATGAAAAGCATCAAGAAATACAGACATTTGTGCAAGTGCTTTGAAAACACATTTTGCTAAGATACCGGCAGATGCATTTACGAGGACACAATCATCATCGAACTGAAGAACTGATCCTCTTTTTGTGCAGTGCTCTGATGCATCCGTGCCTTGATATAAAGATGAGTTGAAATATAATTTCTGCTTAACAGCTTTGGTCTCTTTGTTGTACAGCTACAATGTAAAAACAAAATTAATCAATCAAAGAACCCTCTGCTTCCCCGTGTCTCATCTCCATGGTAATGTTTCGTAAAAAATATTCCCAACAATTCACAAATTCACATAACATGATCAGGGGGGCACAGGATGCATGCTTTGCTTCATAAAGTGGCAGATAAGTGTTGTAAAATGCAGAGAAAGAAGTCACAGGTCAAAGTGAGTCACGCAGTCTCTTGATCTTTAGCTCACAGTTTTTCCTGGCCTATTTAATAGGAGCAGGGGGTGGCGGGTGGTTGTGTCATCAATAGTTTATTGTTTTCCCCTTGCCCAATATGTCTTCATGAAATGTTTGCACACAGGATATGATCTGCAAAGGTGATAGGAAAAAAAGTTTCTGAACAGGGGTGGGTAGTACTTGTCCTCTCCTGTGGGTGTCACTATTACCACACGTCATCGAGCCTATTTCCCCTACACAAATAACTTATAGCGGTGGCCAAATTTCTGCAACACTGAACACATGCGCATGTCCAGACACATGGCCCGGACACACACACACGCTCCATCATGCGTGAGTTTGCACGCTCCCAACAGTGAGGACCGGGGCTGAACGCTCTAAACATGTTACATGAGAGTCTGTTAAGGCGGATATTCGGCTTTGCTTTCTTGTCGGAAAAACACAAGGAGGCAACAAAGCCATTGGTCTAAAATAGCTTTAATGTAAGCGCGTGTCACAGCGTTGAAGATGGAGGACGAGCCCTGTTGGTGTAGGTGAGCTCTGCAATGTTGTCATCAAGGACCTTTCTGGTGTGTCCTGTCACAAACTTTAGATGAATGTGCTGCGCTGGTCGTGATTCATGGCCGTGTCATTTCACTTTTGTTGATGTTAGTTTTTATAATTGTTTTCCTTCCCAGTCATCCTCTCTCAAAACGTTTTATCTTTCAAAGAGGCAGATGTGATTTATGATGCGGTATTAACAGTAATGTATGATTGCAAAGCCCGGGAGTGAAAGAGGAACAAGGAGAGAAAACCATGGATCAGCATGTGGGCTTTACCTCTCTTTACAAATATTTTAGGAGTTACCCATGTCCCTTGGAGGGAGGCGAGGGAGTCACCTTGCCAAGAGTCTGACTGGCACCACCTATCAGGGCTTGCTACGGGCTCCAGACAGAGCCCTTTGTGGACGAGACTGGATTTTGTGGAGGATCAGCGGGATTTACGAGGACAAACAAACTGCCACTGTAGGTTTCCATGTATTCTCCTGAAAACTCAATTTAGTTTCGCTGCTCCTCTTTTTGAATTTACGTGCTTGAATTCCACCAAGGGCACGAAAGTCCGTAGAAGATCAACAGTGTTTCAAGTTCACATCAATGTCTTTTGTGACTTTATTTTGCTCTTTGATTTTTCCTTTCTCCCTCAGAAAACTTTTAATATGATTTTAATCAGGTATGAATTTGAGGTGCATTTGGTCGGCTGAAGCTGACCTCTCTGTTATTGATGTTCAGAAGAGATTTGACAGTTGTTGCAGTGACAACTGCAGATGAAAATGGATGGCCAGAGGGATGCATGGCAGAGATCCAGAATCTGTATGCTGAATTTCATGGGTCTGAAGAACAACTGCTATTGACATGTTTAATTATCATCAAAAAATGCATTATTTAGTTAATTTTTAATTTGTCTGCAGTTATTAATGCATTTAATTTGAATTCTGAAATATTATAATGCTCAAATCAGCATTTCACATAAATACTAAAACCCTCAATGTCACTGGAATCAGTGAAAAAATAAATGACAAAATAATTAACCAAAATTTTTCAGGAGTAACCAATGGGAGCAACACATAGGAAAATGATTTGCTATAGGAATCGACTCTGGGGCGGCGTGGTGCAGGAGATAGAGCAATCGAACTGGGAATATTCGATTCCCTCCTCGCGTGTCGAAGTGTTTGTGGAGCAAGACACCGAACCTCCAACTGCTCCCCTAGCACTGAAATCTTTGAATAGGTAATAGATTTATTTCATGTGTGTCATGCAAAAAAATATGAATATAAAAATTCAGTCAATGGCACTGCCAAATCATTGAAAGACAATGCTGCAAAAAAAGGATACAATGAAGTCTTAAGATCAATCTTTGCTTAAATGGTTTAATAAGAGCAAAATAGCTACCTTAATTTGCATCATGCATCCCCAAGCCTGTCACACAATCCTTAAATAAATTCTGGATAGGCAAGTGGGAATTTCAGGTGATGCTTTTGTAATACTAAATAAAAGCAACATTACGACAAAGTAGCTGTTTAAAAAAATAGCTAAAATTTAAACACATTTTGGAAACTTTGGAAAATAAACTTTGGAAACTGCAGTCATGGGAAATCAGTAAGATAAACAACTCAAGCAGAAACTACAACTGCTGACCAATCTACTCCTAAATAACCACATGAACCGAGGTGGTTTCCAACATGAGAGCAGACGGAGAGACGGTTTAGTGGAAACACTCAAACCAAGCAGTGGGATTAAAACAACCCAGGATATTGGGGGAGAAGGATTATAGAAATAAAACAGAACATAAACACAAGACAGAAACTCATCAAAGTTAAACATGGACACCCTTGAAAGAAGACAATATTTACTACTACATGATTCTAAATGTGAGGTGATAAGATGGAAAAAGAAGTCCATAAAAGCTACAACATTTCAAATGCTTCCTTGACATTCTTAGTTGTAATCTACAGCCTAAAGACATGAATAAATACTTTAAATTGCCGCTGGCAGGTGTCTCTCATGGATTGAGGAAGATGAAACCCAACTAGAGCTCTAATCCTGTATATTCCCTCATCCTAGCCTTAACAGTTGCATGTGAGCGCGTAACCCCTACCCAAACCGTAAACCAAGGGAATACCACCACACATGCTGCGGAAAACAGCAAGTTTTTGTGTTTGCCCCACGTGTACGAGTGTGTACCTTAAAAATGTAATCGAGGCACTGTGAG
Source organism: Fistularia commersonii (assembly GCF_037954325.1). Lineage (NCBI taxonomy): Eukaryota > Metazoa > Chordata > Actinopteri > Syngnathiformes > Fistulariidae > Fistularia > Fistularia commersonii. The sequence goes on along the minus strand of NC_141300.1, from coordinate 7,486,431 downwards.
GAAGTAGCAGAAGCGAGAAGGATACGGTGCAAGTAATTTCTGCTGCTCCGCACCGTGAACTAAACAAACAAAAATTGCCTCTTTAATTTGGATGCCATTAACATCTGCCTGGAGCGCATTGCCACTTCTGTCATTTTATTACATTCCCAGAGTATCCTGTTAGTCTCCTGTGTGCTATTGTGCCACTGTGAGATAACACCTGTATAGAAACATAGGTTTGAGCGCAGGTAATTCACCGAGGTAATAAAGTAGACAGCCTCCATCACGGAATTGAATTAGGCACACAACAAAACTTCTCGCGCGTCGGCAACTGCCTCCTTGACAGCCAATTTATGGTTTTAGCACAAGTGCAGAATCCTATGATAGCCCATAGCTGCACAGAGCTGATTTACATTCACCAGAAGTTTTAGCAGCAAGGTAATTCTTAGACAAATAATAACAGACTGATGGCTCGTCTGGTGGCTGATCATTCGAGATTTATATAACAAGTCTATCAATATTGCTTTAAAGACCCTCTCGGCACTTTCCTCACTTTTAGGCAAGCTCTTTGGAATTTTAATTGAGCTGAACTTCAAATTTGTTTGGATGAGATTTATTGAATTGTCATCATACACCGAAGTTGCAACATAATAATATGGGGGTTGTCTTGAGTAAGATTTCAAGTTTGATATCTCGATATCGACCGAGATATATTCATCTTTCATTAAGCTCTTAGAACATGGAATGCATAAATATACGGTTGGAACTGAGCTATGAGACAACACATTATTTAAATGAAATACATTGTGTATTGAGTAATTTCATTTATGTTTTACAGTCAAGAAACCATGTGCGTAACCTCTTGCTTCATCTAATAAATTAACACCATCTACGTTGTCTTGATAATAATTCTCAGTCCTGTCTGATTCATTTGGAGGCGCAGTGTGTTCAGTGACAATTAAATGCAGAGAAAATATTCAGGATACAGTGGGGACTTCATTTGTTAACTTAGGATCTTTTTTCTTCTTGAAGTTGAAGTTATTAAATAAGACAGTTAATGCAACAAATCAAAACACTGCTTTGAAATTCATCTCTAAATTCCCATCAGTACCACCCAAGGTAATATAAAGTGGCGTGACTGGATATCAATCAGAAGGCTTATTTCCTTAGTGAACAAAATTTATTTACACATACATTATTAATGAACGCCCTTGTCGTTTTGACTCCATGGCAATATCATCTATTACACATTACACATGTGGAAGACAAGCTGGGTGTCAGATGCCCATTCCCCTTATGGAGTATGGACCTATTAGTGATAATGGATGAAGATACAAGGGATGGATGAGAAGGGGAGTAGTTTTGTGGAGCTCTTGTCGCTGGGCATCTGATGCTGACGACTTACAGTTCTTACAGTAATAACAGCTGACTGAAGCTCATGCTTAGCTACATTTTGATGCAAAAAGGTCAAACCAGCAGAAATATTATACATTTGAATATAAATATATTCTTTGTATATTATTTTGCGCTTTGTATGGTACTACAATGAGGCCTTGGAGGGGCCAACTTCACCACATGAGGAAGGGATGTGACAATAACTTTCTTAACCACATTAATTCAAAGATCTTTTTGTAGAAAATAATGAGGTAGAAGACATTCATGAATATCCGTGCATCTATCATTTCATCAGTTATGCCGAATAACATCTAACCAGCTGCAAAGGAACACAACAATATGGCTATAGCTCGACAATAAGACACAGTTGTTTTGTTCATGCACCCACCTTGATACATCACACTGATAATTAACAAGACACCATGAACGGATGTGTCATTAAATCCTCAACAAAGAACCCAAGTCAGCAGAGAAACAATCATTTATCAGCGGGCTATGGCATGACAACCACTCTTCCATGTAGGGAAAGACTTGTTGTGGCCTTCATATTTTGCCTTTTTTCAAAAGCTGCGCTGAATTCTGTTCCCCTTCCATGATCCACCCCGGCTTTGTTTTTTTTTCCTCTGATCGACTTATAATTACAACATTTATTATCATCTTTTTTGGAGTCTCACAAGTATTTTCAGGCATTTTTATCTTTTATCACAGGACTTAGAACTTCTTGTTTTTAATTTTCGGACATTAACGTTTCTAGTTTCTTTGTCTCAGCTTTTAAAACTGGCCAGTTTGTTTTCACAAACTTTTTCACAATCTCACATTTTTGTTTTTTTTCCTCATCTTTCCTTTTTGCTTTATAATCCTGAGGTTTCATTAAGATAAGTGTGAATCACTGAACTACCCGTTCAGTTGGTATTTGAGTCTAAAATCAGTGAATAGCTTTTGTTATCTATTTAAATATTAATCATTAATTAATAGAAAAAAGTCATTTTTTAATGAAGTTGTCTGTAAAATTCACATTTATCTGGCAATTCAGATAGATAGATAGATAGATAGATAGATAGATAGATAGATAGATAGATAGATAGATAGATAGATAGATAGATAGATAGATAGATAGATAGATAGATAGATAGATAGATAGATAGATAGATAGATAGATAGATAGATAGATAGATAGATAGATAGATAGATAGATAGATAGATAGATAGATATTTCATAGAAAACTTTGGAAACAACATCTTTTCCTCTCAGAATATTATTATCTTACTTGACCACCACCATACCATAATCACCTATCAGTATCTGGTTATTATAGTTTCTGTTTGTACTGGGGTGTGATCTCCATGTGATATCACCAATTCCAAATTGGTGTATGTTTTTGTTTTGGATCACACAAACGCCTCCGTAATCATGTAATCACCGTCACATGAAGCAAAACAAATAGTCTATTTAGCTCAGTAGAACCTCTCAAGACTCAAGGATTAACTGAACAAGGCTGTTATAAAAAGTACAAATGAAAACAAGAACTGTCCCTCTTTTGAGAGCAGGATTTGTGCAGAGAGCAGAACATATCCTCCGAAGGAGTTGAAGTGGGCAGTTCTTGTGTTTGATTGGAAAAAAGTGACCAATGAATTTAATCATAATCATTTGGCAATTAGCATGATCCAGTTCATTTAAAATGTTGAATATATGAAACGATTACAGTAACCTGCAATGGCTTGACATCATTACATTAAAGTTTTCTGCAGCCTGAACACCAGCACGCTGCCACAGCCCACCCAGAGGGGGAAGCAGACGTCCGGGCTCTGTCCTTCTGTGCAGTAAGGGGGTCATCCACAGCATGCAGCGCAGTAGGATCGGCTGTAACTGATAGTGCAGATAGGAGCAGCCTCGAGCAGGTTGAGTGAGGCGGGGGTCCGATCTACCTTTCATGTAATTGACATGACATTTTGATGACTAAAACTATTATACGGCCTCTGCTTTTATCAAAATGAGGGAGGGAACTTGAGGTGAGATCTCACATTTTGCAAATATCTAGGACATGAGGTGCTGTTGCTTGTGCTCTAACCTCACAGAGAGAAGGTGCTGGGTTCAGTTTCAGTGTCTTGAATTTGAATGTTCTCTCTGTTACTGAGGTTACTGGTTAGCAATTCCACCTAACATCAAGAGGGCTCCTGGTTTGATGCCGACAGGGAACGTCCCAGAGTGGAGTTGACATGTTTTCCCCCCCTACCACAACCCTGAGTGCAGCATAAGCAGTATATATATATATATATATATATATATATATATATATATATATATATATATATTGAATATGAAAATTGAAATTAAAATTGAATATGCATTAAGGGCCTGTGCTGATTTATGTGCCCTAAATTATGCTGTTTATATCCAACTGTTATTTTCATGTACTCACTGTGACTTATGCCCCTGTCATTATTAATGCAGGTGTACTGACTATAAAGTGATTCAACCTCCTAGAGTATCAAGAGCCATGTATCTTTCATCTTCATCAATACATCAACAGTCCACCTCCATCTGGGAAGTTGATTTCATGTGACACAGTTACATGCTATTTGTATACTGTTCCATCATGTGGTTGATGCCTTGTCAGCCTTTATCCTTGGCCTTTCTCCCCTGTGGTTTAAAGGCTCCTCAGGGCATTCAATGCTTGCTTGGGACATAGTGAGCAGAGAAAGATCTTTGACATTAGGCTGATTCTCCTACTGGCTCATTCCTATTTCTCCTCTGTGGGAGGCCCCATATAGACACTGTGCAAGGCAACAAAGACATAAATGTATGCTGTGTTTGAGGGGCAGCCATTCCTTTCATTTTAATACCCAATTGGGGTCTGGGTATCTCAAACTTGCTTTTATGAACCCTCAATCTGTTACCGACAGAATGTAAAATGGAATAAATGCGACTACATTTTCTCTGGATTAATTAGGGCTGGGGTTATGGTTATCATTTTGACCTTGTGAATGTGACTTCGAGGCCTAGTAGCAAAAAGAAACTATGAGATGCATGGCCGCTTGCATAATGGCCCCCCAACATGCCTTCTTCAGCATATAGGCCTTCATGGTGGCCAAGAGACAAAGTAAAAAAAAAGCAATTTTGTGTTTGGTTTATGGCTGGAGTCTAAAGGCTGAGCGATATGCATCACCAGAAGAACATTTTCTGCTTTGATTCCTCATAGCGGCTGTAGCACACAGGAAATGAGACAGGGTTTTTCATTTCCCTGTTTCTATCTTCACTCACAAACTAAATGAGTACCCCTTTGCCACAGGACCCCGATTACATCTACCTGCTGTTCACATTGTAAAAGGAAGACGGCAGTTTTGTAATCAGGAATGTAATCTACATCATGAATTTCATATTTATGGTAAATGCTAAAAAGCAACAGGGTCAAGAGCTTGGGGGAAAAGGGACTGTGAAGATAATTGATTTCATCTTCTTCTGAATCTTGGGACTGTTGGGATGTGAGGCGGACAGAGTGATTGACATGTCCATAAGCTTTGAAGGAACATACTGAAAGAAGGATTGATGTCATCATGGAGGCAACAAGCAAATCTTTCCGATTCTATCATCTTATTCTACTTTTCTTGGCAAGCAAAGGTGTGAATTGCACATCACTCATTGTCAAGCAATTTTCTAATTTCCACTTGTGTGCCTTTTGTTCTCTGCTTTTGGTTTTAAAAACAATGCAATGTGTGTGCTATTCCCCTTTCTCTATACATATCACATTTGATGTGAAGCAGCTTTTTTAGGGGATCATTTCACTTTACATTAAATCCTGTGCTTGCCTTCTTCTATGAGGTAATTTCCTATCTCCTCCACTTTGTTTATTCTTTCTCTCTAATGCAGTCTTTCTTTACAACTGCTGGGTTTCAATCTCAAGCAATTTCCCATTTGCGCCTCATATTGTATAAAACCGTCACCAAACTGACTTACTATTCAATTAAAAACGAACTCACTAAATAAATGAATCCGGTAAGTATTTGTTTGGTATGGGCTTTTAAGGATTCCGGAGGATTGAAGACTAAAAACCAAAATCTGGATCTATTTATCAATCTGTATTGAGATCAAAATGTTCTGTCTTGAACAGTTGCACAGCCATGAATCTACATCAAATTCAATGATAAAATACCTTATTTACATATAAAAGAAGTTTTTTTTTTTTTTATATTGGTGACTCGGCGCTCTCAGAGTGCAGTTTTCACTTGACTTCAGCACATTTTGTGCACATATTGGATGGGCATTGATTGGCACCTGCAACATTTGACACAACATGCTTGTGTCGACCCCATCCATTCCGTTGCTTCAACTTGCTGGTATAGTCATTTACTGTTTCAGTGAGTTCAAGTTTTCACCAGACTTTTCGTGCTGCTAGTTCACTTTTTGGTGTGCTCTGTAGCTGGCGGTGGAAAAGATTATGCCACTCTCTGTATCATTGGAATTTGATGAAGAAATCTGAACATTGTAGCATTCAAAGCGTGTAAGCAAAATCTGCAGTTTACTTGTGTTTGAACAAATGAACGCATTTTATTGTCAATCTTTTCACAGTAGGTCATTTTTACTCGTAATAATTCTGAAATATTTTAATTTATTTATGTATACATGATTTTGGCTGCAGCTCACGTAGGATATTCCCAATTGATACTCAGCAACAGTGCTTCCCCAACTGAGACAGCTAAAGAAAAATAAAGAAAACAAAAAACAAACAACAAAATAGCAAAAAAAAAAAAAATAATCAATTGTAATCAGCTGCAGTGCAATCAGGAAGGTTGAAGAATATCGATAAATAATAACAGGGCCAGCGTAGTTGCAGCCAGCTGCCCAGAGAGAGTGCATCTTCACTTGATACATGTTTTGATGAACTGAAAAAACATCACATAAAATAATGCCTTTAACAGTGCTTTCGAAATTTAAGAGGTGGATCATCATCATTTCAAAGATATTTGGTCTTCGAATATGTATTTTTTTCCTCATTGTAAATGCTTATTCGTTTTTCTCTATTGTTATCGACATGCTCAAAATAAGCTAACAATCAAAACTGAAGTTATTAGTTGAATTTGATTCAAGGAAAATTGCTCTCATCTTATCCTGAAGTAGATTTATTTTTTATTTTTATTTCTTATAACTAATCGTTTGTCTGATAAATATTTTTTTTGAAAATGTATTTCTGAGGATCAGGAGAAGTGGTCGACAATGGATGGATGGGTGGGTGATGGATTTATGAGGATGTGCAGTATTTTGAATTTGCACATGCATTTTTTTACAATATTGATAAACATATAGTATGCAAAGCAATCAGGGATGGAAGAGGTTCTTCACTAGGGAGGGGGGTTTTGTATTTCATACATGTAGTAAATCACAGGGGGCATGGAGACAGAGATAAGTTGAATGGTACATCAGAAAAAAAAGTAACATTTAGAAAAAGACTGATCTTTAGATCAAGAGTGAACATTTTCCATACACTTTGGCAGCTTTTTTTGTCACATAAAATCTTTTTTTCCATCCACTTCCCTTTGTGAGGTACTGTATATTGATTCAAGCATCATATCAACATTTTCAATTTTTGTACTAAGAAGCAATGCTGCAGTGCTAACAAGAAGCTTGCTTTCTGATATTTATCAATAACTGTCTGGTCCGATGGTCGCCTGGTTTAGTTCGGCTACCAAACATGACAGAAACAGAGTGGAAGAGACAGTCAGGGCTACGGACAGAATGACACTCTCGGTGCCAACCTGCCCTCTATTCAAAACCTTTACTCTTTCAGAGTGAGGAATGGTACAGTAAACACTGCTGCTGACCCGCCACAGAAATCCGTTCTCCCTTCTCCCCTCTGGTAAGAGGTACAGATCACTGTATGCTACCACTGTCAGACACAGGAATAGCTCTTTCCTACAAGCCATCACTCATAAACATAGAAATCTTCCCTTCACCTTACAAACCATGCCATACAATAACAATAATGTCTGTATCTGATCATGACTTTATTTATCTTACTACTTTACCTTTGCACTACTTCTCTGGTTACATTACTCATGTGGATCATCACCTTATTACTGCCTTATTACCTTACTGTTTATGATGTGCTTGTCTGTTTACCTCCATGTGACTACAAGATGCAACCGTCAACCACAGCAAAATTCCTTGTAGGTGTGAACAAATGTGATTTATCCAAAAAATACACAAATTTCTCGCATCATTGAGTATATGCTTTGATTTAAATAAATACACCTTGGAAATAAAAATCATACTTCAGAAGTTATTTTTTTTAAACAGAGATAATACTAATAATTTTCAAGTGATAATCCTAATTATGAGCAGAAGTGTTGCTTTTATTTTTTAAATACCCCGATTCTGTTCATATATACTTGCCAGCTGTTAGTTTCTTCAGGAAGGGTTTTTCTAGAGCCTTGGGCTCTGCGTGTGTGTGTTTGAGAGATTTTCTGGCTGTTGTTGGATTGTTTTTGAGCCTCAAATAAATTGTCCAAAGGCTGGCCTTGAATGTTAGCTACAGAAGTTAAAGTTCAGAATCAAATGCAAATGATGGAGAGATTTTGTAGACCTAAAAGAAAAATAGACAAATAAAAACAAATAAATTAATTAAATCAAGTCCTGCTACTGCAAAAAAAAAAAAATGTATGCGAGGGAGAAAAGGGTTGACCATTTAGGACCAGGCACCACGCAGGGCAGCTGAGTAAAGGTGAGGCCTGAGAGCTGACTGACTTGAATGACAAGTTAAGATAACATAAGACAAGATAAGACAAGATAATACGAGATAAACTTTATTAATCCCCATAGTGGAAATTCCTTTTTGTCACTGCAGCGTAACAATCATAATGTCAAAAACAAATATGTATATAAATAGAGAGACAGTTAGAAGACAGAGGATAGCAAAGACATTGATGAATAAATAGACAGCAAGGAGAACAACAACAACAACATCAGGGATGAGAATGGACAACAGAATGGAACAGGGTGAAAAATAGACACCCAAAACTAAATGACAATATAAATAGAGTGACAATAGCAACAAGTGACAAGAATTAAATAAATAAACAAAAATAGGCAGGATGCGTACGGGCTGAGACCAACAAGGACAAAAAAAGACAGCAGAGTTAGGGCATGTGAATGGGTGAGGGAGTGAATGGGGTGAGGTACTGAGATTGTGGCAGCATCACAGATACACTTCAGGCTGGTCAGGGTTGTGTACCATCCAGACTACAGCCACAACTTGTCATGCAGAGGGTGAGCAGGATTGTCCAGGATGGCACCCAGTTTGTCCTTCACTTCCCCACTGCCACCGGTTGAAGATGGTCAAAGATCAGTCCCACCACCAAGCAGGCTTTCCTCACTATTTTGTTGAGCCTTTTTCTGCCTCCTGCAGTATCCTTCTGGACGGCACTGAGGGTCTTGTGGTCCTTATCCATGAGGGCACTCTTCTTACTGTAAAGATGGCCTTCAATGCCCTTGTTAATGGCCTTCAATGTCCGTATTGAAACTATGGACCTTTTTTGATGGGACTATGCAGAATTGACCTTGCAGAATTTGATGTCGTCTGTTATGCAATGGGAGAAATCCTTGTTGTCTTCCTTTTCAAAAAGGCTCCACTCTGACATCGAAGCACTCCTGCAATGCCTCCTCTTTGGCTTTGACCAGATCTTCACAGACCTGATGCTGGCTGCCTGCCGCTTCACCATCGGTGTGCAGGCAGTGTCCAGAAGTACCAGGTTATGGTCCGAGTTGCCCAGACAGGGGAGAGGGGAAGAGTTGTTTGCTTTTCTCAAGTTGGCATACAGGAGACTCAGGGTCTTATTCCTTCTCGCTGCACAGTCTATGTATTGGGTAAAGGTAGGGAGAACGGGAGTGAGTGGGATGTGGTTGAAGTCCCCGCTGATCAGGACTAGAGCGCAGGGGTGGTGCATCTGCAGGTCCGCGATTGCTGAGTGGATGACATCACTGCCGCTGGCTGTGGCCCAGACAGAGGAATGTAGATGAGCACCAGGATGGAGTGTGGAAAACTCACGTGGGAAGCAGTAGGGGTGAAGTCCTACTGCCATGAGCTTCACATCGGGGGTGCACACAGAGACCTTCACTGTGATATGACCGGGGCTGCACCATTTCTTGCTAACGTAGACGGCAACCCCCTCCTCCTCTCTTCTTGCCGCTCTGCCTCATCCGGTCTGCACATATCAGTGTGAAGCCGGGCAGATCAATGGCGCTGTCCGGTATATTCACCTGTAACCAGGTCCCTGTGAAGCACAGCAGGTCATATTTCCTGAAGACTTGCTGGCTGTCAACAATGGCTGCCAGTTTGTAGTATTTGTTGGCAAGTGACCTCACGTTCCCCACGATGATGATGAGGACAGGAACGAGTAGCTGGTTGTCCAAGCATTTATGGTTAGGAGCCTGGCTGGGGCTGGATATGTTGCTGTGGTTTGGGGTAGAGAGGATAGTGTATTTTATTGAACTTTTGGTCCTCTGGGAGGATTGGGTTGAAGTGTCAGTGAGCACAAAAAAGCTAGGTATGCTGCGATGGCAGCAGAGGCAGAGCAGCAGGGCTGGAAGGCTTGGGTCTGACCGGTAGAGGTGGGCTTTTGTAGGTTTGTGGCAAAGTCTGTCGTTGCTCTAATGACTGAGTTGGGCATTCGAGGATGAAGCCTGAAACCTGCGGCCGGCAACATGTCTCTGGCAGCAGAACAAGCAAGTGAATGGTTGTGGCCAAGGAGTATGCATGGCAGCTTGGGAGGTCGCTGAGGAAAGATTGTTTGCTTGTGTTGCATCTGTTGTAAAGAGCTCCACTTTTTGTCATTGGATGTTCACTGTATACTCATCGACCACTTTATTGACTGGCCGGGTGTCTTGTCATCACTTTCCACCATAATCGTGCCGGTGCCTGGTCTTTCATCATCAGATGCTACTTCTGCAGTGGCAGGTTGTTGACATCTTTGCACGATAACATCCAGCGCCACTCTGCCTGTGAAGTTTCTTTGAGTGGGCTTCACTCATTTCCTAAGGACCTTTTGATTGCATGTGAATGCGCTTTCAGGACCTGAGGTCGGCTAATCGGTCAAATGTATCCAGACAGAAGTGGCAAGAAAACAGCCACGGATCCTCAGGAGGTTGTGTAGCTCCACAAGCAATTTCCCTCTCCTTTCTTTTCTTCTTGTTTTGTGGAAAACTATGTAGACTGGTGTCAGTCCCTTTCCCTCCCTTGGAATGAAAATTTAACCCAAAGCTGTACAATGCGGCATTGTTACCGTATATACTGTACTGTACTGAGTGAGTTAACACTCGCGAAAAGACAAATGTACACAAGCAACTTGTAAACATCATCAACTGAGCATGCATTTCACATGACACAATCGCGATGGTCTGAGTTGAAATGCGTTATAAATTGCGATTTCTGAAGAAACAATTCTTTGTGCTTTTTAACGAACACATTCTAGTATGAGACAAAATCATATTTTTGCTTTGTCCTCCCAGACAGGTTTCCCTTTAAATTCTCATTGCTCAGATTTCATGGACAAATAAAAGGCTCCCCAGAAGTTGTTGACAAAGTTTTGGTGCTGTGCTTCCTCATCTGCAGTCACGATCAGGTCCAAATCTTGCCACATTTCTTCACAAATTTAAGTTGCCTCAGTCCTCCATTGTTGTGTGGGCTCAGAATTCACTCATCCTGCTCGGGAATCTAATCAAACCTGGCAGTGACATAGTAGAATGAGCCCAATCACCTCTTTCAGTTACATCTAGACCTTTCTTGGACACCTCTTCACCTAACATGTTACGCTGCAAAAAAAAAAATACAACTTGAGCAACTTTATTCCCTCTTAACACATTGGCTGATGAAGACTGTGATGCACAGTCGATTCACAACTGATTTGCTTTTGAAACTGGTTGTCCTCACTGAATTATGCAGAATGATGTAACGAAACTGCAATGTGTGGCCCAGTCCAGCATTAGCATCACACATACACACACACACGCACACACACTTTAAACAGATTGTTGAGAACATTCTGCGATATTTGTTGCATCTACAGAAGTAGGAGAAAGTTTATTCCTCAATAAGAAACACATTTTCAGATCACAAACTTGCCATACAATACGAAAACGCACCGGCTGTTTCAACTGGAGTTTGTGGGGAAGACAACCCAGAGGGTGTGAGTGAGTTAGTGAGATGGACAGAGAATGATGTCAGTTTAATTTTGACGATTTCTTGTGAAGTTTTTGGAAGGTACTGTTTTTGATTTTTAAGAAATTTGGTTGGTGTGATGTCACTACACCCAGCAAAGAGGGCTCCATAAACAGTTAAGAACAGCTGCTGATAGTAATGACTTACCACGGTTTCCTTATTCAATCCCATTCGATGCAATGTGAAGCTGGCACCAGTTCAAATGGTTTGACATTGAAACTTCAGGAAAGACTAGACTTTGAAGAAAATTAGTTTTATTGCTACTGTTGGTGTTTTGTGTGGACATCAACAGGAAACATCAGTGTAAGCCAACATCATGCCATAAAGAAAAAAGCTGCTCAATATGTAAAAAGATATAGAAAATGCAGTGAACTGTATAAATCCGTTGAATATGTTTACAATGGGATGGAAATTTTTGATCAACTACATGATAACTAGCCAAGAAAAAATCTATTTGAAACTTTCTCTGGGATTTGTAGGTGTAGTCCAGTTTACATCAGAGCTTGTATAAATTACTTTTTGAGCATGCCAGTTATGTCAGGCATCGCTGCTAATGGCACATCATCAGGCTCTTTGAAATTTTAAAATGTGGATTTACCCTGGTATTTTGAATCATATGTGATTATGATTATAGCGCTTTGAACAGCTTGTGGATTCAAATCACCTATCACACGCCGACGGCTGCAGAACTGCCATGCAAGGCGCTAATCAGACCATCAGGAACAACTGGGGGGTGTTCAGTGTCTTGCCCAAGGACACTTTGGCAAGCAGAAAGCAGGAGTAGGAGATCCAACCGGCAACCTTCCAATTGGAAGGATGCCCGGTCTACCGACTGAGCCACAGCCTTCCCCATGATGCCTTGTCATTCAGACAGAGTTTTAGAGATATTCCCTCTACTTTGGACCTGCAGAGACTTTCGGAAAACGGATAATTTCCCACATTGCCCTTAAGTATTATACTGTAGGCCCATATCAGATATGAGTTGAATGGTTGTGACAACAAGACAGGGTTTTCTATTTTGTAACATAATTGGTGTTTCGGCTTGACATGGTTTGGTCTCAGGGTGTCACATAAACGCAGAACTTTTGTATCAGGGCACCTTTTTCTGGGAAATGGAGAATGCAAAGCGAAATAGTGACTGAAAAGAGGTGAAAACCCATCAAGTGAGCCTGTCTGATTGACAACTTGCCAAGGTGTTTTCTGTGGAAGTGTCAAGAGCAGCACAATTGCTCTCCCCATCCTCCCTTCGTCTTTCTTTTTCCTGTTCCCCCTCTCAGTCTCATCCATCAGTTTTCCTCCTCACCCATCATCGCGCTGTCGTCTCCTTCTAAATGTCACACAAGAATCCTCCAATATCTTGCTCAGTTTTTACCCCATTGTTCCTCCTCTTCCTTCCTACCTCATAAGTTCATATTTCTCCTTTAAAAGTTCCCTCATTTTCTCAGTCACATTCATTGTCGGCCATTTAATGCAGTCGACCAATAACTTTGCTGTTCTGTAACCTTCACAGGGAATGAGAGACTTGCTGACTTTTCGTTGCTGCTGTGCCACCACACCAATCCATTGAACACACACCGGTTTTCTCATTATCAAGCCCAGTGAAGACACTATCTGTTGCTGTGGTTTTTTTTAACTGTGGCAAAATGAACAAAATGAGAGGGGAAAAGGTGAAAGGACAGCCACAAGGACAGTCACTTTGCTTGTTCAACTCTACAGTTTAGATTTGTGACCAAACACAAACAATCATCATCATATTATCATTGGCACTTTGAAAATTCTTTTTTACAAGAAGACTCCTGGATCATCCAGAAATGGATCAGTTACCCGGGCACAAACATTTTCACGGCCATTCCTGTACTGATGGAATGTTTATTTTCTGTCTGAATCACACTTTTGAATCTACCATACATTTTCCTTCACTGACATGACAATCTAAAAAAAAAACAAACACTTGTCTATGTTGTTAAAGATGAATAATGTCAACATCATATCGGAAGGATTTACATTTAGAGTTCAGAAAATATCAGGGAAAGGGTTTTGAATAACATATTGTCCTGGAACATTGACAGTGTTTGTATGTGCAGTGTTGGATAACACACATAATTGTGAGCTTGTTTTGAATGTGATTCACTGTCAACTTTGAGAAAATTTTATTCAGAAGGAATAAAAATCCTGCCCCGGCACAGTGGTCACTTATCACACGTTTAAATATTGCAGTATCAAAGGGGTAGAAGGTGCTTGTTTATGCCTTCATACAAAAGTATCCTCCGGCGTCATAGAAATAATTGAACTGGACGCATCAACTTTTTCTCATCAACAAAATGAAAGTATAAGGATTATTAACTTTCGGTGAATTATTCCTTTAAAATTTTAAGACATCACTCATGTAAGAGTGTTGAAAAAGAAAGTCACCCATCTTGGGGACCAATCCACTTCCCACCCAGGCTGCTTTATTACAGGTCTCTTACACTATATATGACTTTAAACTGATTTAGTCATTTGTCCTGTTCTCTGGTGTCTCGTATAGTTGCCAAGTCTCCATATTTTTATGCAGATTGAAGGGGCTGGGCTGGACAAATGACGTAAAAAATTGAGAAAAAGGGCAACGTTTCAGAATGAGAACAGCATATTCAGCTTTTGCTGTATAAAAGATGTAATATGTAATTATCTTTTAAAATTGAGTGTCTTTCTACTGCATTTCAAAGAACTTCCAGATTATAGCGTTATATATTTCCACTCCCAGCAGTCTTCTGCCATGGCAACAAGATGTTTTGCCAACAACTGCTTTTTAATAAAATTTAAGAAAAGAAATAAACACCAAAATCTAATATATCTGCAGGGAAGTCAACACAACAGAACCTTCTTCTGCGAGATGGCGAACAATGTTACTAGTTGCAGGCATGAATAGCACAGTTTAGGTTGATCCCAGGCCCTCATTGATGAGCTACGTAATGTGATGATCAATATTCTCCGGCTCCTCTGACTTTGCTGCCCTGTTTGGAGTTTCAGTTGGCAGAACTTTGCATTACATTGTTAATTCCATTAAGATGCTTATAAATTATCTCTTTATCTCTCACCTATGGACTTCTGTTTTCTTGAGATAACTAGATGAGTTATCCATTATCATGACAAAACATGCTTGTTGTCTTGAGATAACATGATAGTTTTCTCATTGTGAGAAAATAGAGATAATGAACAACATGAATCAATGAATGGTCAGAGGTTCTGCAAGTGAAGTAAATACTCAAAAAACAAATGAGATTACTCACATTTTATCATATAATTAAACGGACGCTTGCAGAATTACATAAATTAAACATATTGCAGGTAATTTGTATCAGATAAGATCAGTGTAAATGAAGAATATTAAGTGCTCTAACAGCTCAAGCCGCATTCCTTGGAAAAAGTTATTTCCATCAAAGCAACAACTGAATACATAAACAGTAAGCACAATTTATTTTTTATAAAATTGTTTGGATGGTGTAGTAAAAGGTTAAATTAATATTGCTAATGCACATGACTTTGGAAAAAAGAGAGGTCATGTATTCCTGTAGTCTTGCCTAAGGCCCTTGAAAGTGTATTAACAGTAGATGCCTCCTGGGAGAAAGAAGGAAACTGCTTTGTTTTTGTTACCATAACAGAATACGGGATGTGTAGGGATGTGAGCTATGGGATTTTAAATCATGTTTATGTTTAGCTGTCACTCAACTTCTTTATCAAACATTGCACAGGAAATATTTTGACATACCCCTCCTTAAGAGCCTTTCAATTGTATTTATTTATTTTCAGAGTAATTGATCACAATATTTGACAGCACAACTGTATTTAACAACATGGCTCTGAATATTGACAAATGTCCAGAATTATGAAGTTCCATTCAGTTACGTTTGCACATGAACTTGTACAATGCAAATGTTAATTGAATCTCTCTTGTTTCAGAAGTCTATTCCATTTGAGCATGTGTTAGGCGTGTTTTATTGTTAATTCCATTTTACGATGTTTGGCATAACATGGTATTTTAGCCAGCTGCTAACCACCAGTCAGCCAGATTGTGATCCATTCGCAACTTGTGTTAAAATAATGGAGTTTTTCCAGTGACAAGGACTAAAAGGGGAGTTGAATCATCTACTCAAGAACCTGTTTATTCCATTGCTGCTTGTCTTCAGCCAGAAAAGTATTCTGAGGTAAGTGTTCAAAGTACTTTAAGTTTTCAGTCTTTCAAATGTACCATGTTGCCAATGTCTCCAGAGCCGCTATAACCCAGAATCATTTTGATTTCTGCGCCAGGGCCCTTTTCCTCAGTAAATTCAAACTTTGTGTCCTGCGTCATTCTGCCATCGTCATCGTCATTATTATTACTACAATAATATTCATGACTGGCTTTGCCTTTGCTGTTACTCGTGGGGCTGACCTCCCAGTAAAGCCAGTCTGTTTGCCCCACCATTAGTTTTAACAAATCAGCTCAAACCTCAGCATCAGAGGAAGAAAGAGAGTAGCATGCAGGGAGAGTGGGAGTAGCAGTACTTGGTGTGACTGTGTGTGAAAAAGGCAGGTGATTGAGGTCAACGGGAGGAGGGTAATGATCTGCACTGACTGAGACAATGATCTGTTGAAGAATGGAATTAGGATTGGAATTGACAAACTGTGGTGTTGATGGGATGATGGCGTGCAGATGTACAAGCAGAGCATTGGAATCGAGCTGGCTAATCAGAAGAAAGTCAGGCCTGTTGCATTCCCACTGCTGGGCACAGACACATACAAATAGACAAACAAACTGGGGTATGGGGTGGGGAAGACCTACTATTGATTGGACAACACTGGAAATGAACAACTTGATTGCCCTACATGAATATGACAATACCTGAAAAGAAGCCTATGAACACTGCCAAATTGGTTCACAAGTGTGGTAGATCTTGTATGACAGCAGTTCCAAGCTTAGCATCTCAAGAATCCAAGCGTGTTCCTCAATGAAAAAAACCTTTCCACTCAAATCACATATCCTGAGTGTGCTAAGTTTATCCAAGTATATCAATTTAAATGCTACAAATCAAATGTAATTGCAAAAATGCAATGATTCCAGTTTTGATATTGTTCAGAATCATTCTTTTTTTGACTGGTAGAGGTATGAAGAGGTCAACCAAAACCCAACTGGCTTGGAGATGGTACAGATGTGAACCCATTGACAATTGCATTGATAATGTTGTCAGTCTGTTGTGTTAAAGGAAATTACTTAAAATCAGAGGACAAGAGCAGACAAAAGTTATATCTTAAAGCAAGTGCACCAAAACATTGAAACTAATATTGAAAGAATTTGTAATTAGTCACCTATAAAAGCGGTTGGATTGAAGTTAATGAGCGACTGAGCTAAATTGTACATCATCAGCATTGCTGAATTGTCGGCTGTATTGTTCACTTTATCAGGTCTATATTAGTACAGGCCAAACTTTTAAAATGAAAAGCAGACTCATTTTGGGGTTCATGTCTTGGTTCGAGATTGGTCCTGGTTACAGCTTTTATATTATTTGGTCTGTTTTGGTTCTGAAAATAAATAGCTTGGTCTTTTTTTGCAAGTTTTAACAAAACAATTGAACATTATTCAAATGGATGTTCCAAGGGCATTGTTCTATTTTAATTAAAGTAAAGATAAATAAAACATGAGGGAAAGAAAACCTAAAAAAACTTGCATATTGTCATAAACCTTGTCAATACAGAGGGAAAACTACAAAGCTTTTGAAAGTCCTAACTAACAATGTTCAAAAACAAAACACAACATCTCAAGTCAAAGTTCATCCTTTTGAAAGTATCACACAACAAGATGGTAGAGAGAAAGAATAGAACTTTTGCCAGAAGGCTCCAACATTACATATATTAACTTGAAAGAAAGAATAGGGTTACACTGGTTACTGGAGATTTTAAGCCATACCGAGTAATTGGGTGCATGGAAACATCATAATTCAGTGCAAATAATAAATATACCTGGGTCATTGTAATTGACACAAAACTAAAAATGGAACATTTTCCTGATTTGATTTACTCAATATTGCCAATTGAAAGCTTTTGTCACACATTATGTTTGACAACACAAAGAGGCTTGCTGTTTGGTTTGGATTCACATGCGATTATTCCTTTAATATTTAGAGGGCCAACTTGTAATTGTTTGATCAAAGATTACAATCTTGCTCTTCAGTTTTCCTGACAGAGCACAGCAGTCTGCTCCCCTCCCACTGCAGATGAATCACCTTTCAATGCCTAAGAACATCTTCTTTCTGGTTTTATTATCCCTTTCTATCACCTCTGTCTACCTGATAGTATAAATTGGGAGCACAGTAACCTCCAATGACAATGTGCTGTTTCTCTACAATGATTTTGATAAGACTACTAGTCCATCAAAGAACTGAAAAGACTGCTGACAAAGGGCAGTACAGCAATCATATTTTTGTATATAAAAATATGTTTAATTATGCATTGGTCAGAGTAACTTAAAATGTAAAAGATTCATATATTTGCAGTTAAATAAAGGGAAAGATCATGAAGCAAAAATATTTTTAAAAAGGGGAAATATGTTCAATATTCTATCAGACAAATAATTTTATACCCTTATTAAAACATCACAATTCTATGAGTACACCAGACCTTGGCCAGAGGCTACTTCAGAAATAATATGAAAATGTACTCTAATTAGAAGCCTGAGAGAGTCTACACAAAATATCCTTAAACAAAGGGACCCACACTTTGACCTTTAATTAAGATAACATTTAATTTAACCCTTGTGCGGGTCATTAAAATACTACAATGTAATAAAGTTCACGATCATATATACAGCTTTCAATGCCATCATATCTTTCTGAATAAGCAGTATTTAAAGTTCAAGTCTTCTTTTAAATAGGTTAGATTGTGATAGATTTGAAAATGATATAATCAAAATCGCAAAAATAATCATTTTTTTGTACTGTCAGGTGTCAAGCGGTGTGTCGTAAAATGCAAATATAGTGAAAAACAAGCATTACATTAGTCAATTGGATAAACTGGATGAGTGAAATGCTATTCATCCGTTCAGATGTCAATGTTTTTTAAACTGATACTGTTGTGCTCTATGGAGAAAACGGGAAGTACTCTTGTGTTCATAGACTAGGAAACAGACAAAAAAAAACCAAACATCTCTGAAGTTAACATTTACAAAATTATAATATTCATAAATTTGCTTACACTGGAAAATAGCGCTAGTGTAAATATTAGCCAGAGAATGTCAGATACAAAAGCTTTCTAATTCTTTTAGGAATCATCCATAATCCAGTTATTGTCCTGGTGTTTTGCCCAGCTATCTGCTATATGACCCCAAGGTATTGTGTCTCCGGTAAACAAAGTATTTATTGGACAATAAATTTGTGTAATAGGTGAGAATTTGGGTTCTTACAAAAAAACATCTCCCCAACATGAAGGTCTTGCACAATTTACAAAAATTCTGAATAAGCATTCAAAAGGTTTGAGATTTTTCCCCCAAGAAAAAAAAAAAAATCAGATTCAGCCACTTTCTCATTCACAAAGAAAATTCAATTGAATTATTGACTGATATGAATTTCTGGAGATAACCAGAGAGGAAGTTAGGGATTTGAAAGACAAAAAATTGTGAAAATAGGTCATTATGTGAGGGTAGATGAAACTGACTTAACATTAGAAACTAGAGTGACAGAAGTTTTAAAGTGGATTGTACAGTTCCCCTGTTTTTTATCGTGTTTCTGCTGGACAGGAATGTTCTACAGTGTGGCCATCTTTTGAATCCAATAAGGATCTATTTAGAGACATTGAACACAAATTCTAGACGAAACCATGTGATGTTCAATTTGTAAATGATCCTATGTGATAGGTGCAATAGACAGACATTGGGGGGGAAGGTATGATCATGAAGACAGAAAATGAGAAGTGCCGATAGCGAATGATTGTAATAAGATGGGCTCAGAGGCATGAGCGCAGGCAAAGTAGTGGAAGGATGCAGTTTGAAAAATGGATGCCAGATGCAGTTGAAATGAAAGAGCAGTCCCGCTGTTGATAATTGATGCAGCGATATGCGCAAACAGTCAGTTTTCCCACCTGAAGGTATAATACCGGAGGGGTCCAGACGTTGAAACCAAATTACAGCCTCCCTGTGTGGACCAGCCAGTTTCCTCCTGAAGCTGAAAAGAGGAGGGGAGGTCAGATTTGAGAGATAATCATGAAGTTAAATAATACCGGACTGTGAGGCAAGTTCTGCAGTTTGACGATTTAATTATTAACCGAACATTCTGTGAATCAAGAGAAAATGCAAGGATTGACAAATTTCACAAATATCACATGAAGAATAAGACTGACTTGTCTTAATGTAGACACTAGATGTTAGATTTCAATATGTGACTATTCTGCCACCTCCCGTTTCTGCTTTTCGCTTCAGGGGTTGCCACAGTGAATCAACCATCTAACCCTATTTTCTGTATCCCCCTCACTCACACCAAATACTGTCATATCTTCTCTCAGTAAATCTATAAATCTTCTCTTTGGTCTTCCTCTAGAACTCCTGCCTGGCAGCTACAATTCCAGCATCCGTCTACAAATATATTCACTATCCCTCCTCTGTACCGTACCATCTCAATCTGATGTTCCTCTGATAGACTCATTGCTGATCCTATCCATCCTTGTCACTCCCAAAGAGAACCTTTGCATCTTCATCGCTGCCTACTGTCTATTCGTCATGGTTTCGGTTTACAGGCCATAGAGCATTGCTGGTCTCACAACTGTCTTGTACACCTTTGCTTTCCTTCTGGCTGATATTCTTCTATCACAAAATGCCCCTGACACTTTTCTCCACCCATTCCAACCTGCTTGAACCAGTCTCTTCACCTCTTTTCCTCACCCTGCTCCCCTGGACTGTACCTGAAATCTTCAAACTTCTTGATCTCCTCTCCCTGTAAGCCTCACTGTTCTAACCGGGTTCCTCTCATTAACACACATTTCCCTCACTAGCTTTAATCACATGTTCCTGTCTTTACAAAGTCTCTTTCTTTACAAAGTCTACCACCATCCGTACCTCTTCGTTCCTTTCCTGGATACCAAACTTGCCAATCACTTCTTCACCCACTCTATTGCCTGCACCAACATGCCCATTTAAGTCTGCACCGATTACCACTCTTATCTCTGGGGATATTCTGCATCACTTCATCTCACTCCTGCCAGAACTTCTTCTTCTCCTCAAACTCACATCCCACCTGTGGGGCATAGCCACCATAACATTGAGAATCACACCTTCAGTTTCCAGTTTCAGACTCATAAGTCTGACATTCTTTTCAACTCCAGAACATTCCAACAAACTCCTACTCCATTTGTCTTCCTGTCAGTACCATGATAGTACTTGAAGCCTGCTCCTAAACGTCTAGCCCTACTACCTTTCAACCTGGTCTCCTGGACACACAGTATATCCACCTTCTTTGTCTGTATCATGTCAACCAACTCTCTACCGTTTCCTGACATGGAACCGATATTCAAAGTCAGTCCCTACTCTGTCCCAGACTCTTGCCTTTCCTCCTCTCTTTGCTTCCGAACGTGCCTTCCTCTTCTGACCCACAGCAGCCCAATTTCCAATAGTACTCTGTAAGTTATTGGTACAAATGGTGGTCGCTGTTAACACAGGCCTAGACAGATCCAGCATGGGATTATTAGGTTTGATTTGCATGTTTGGTTTTGGCAAAAGTTTCATGCCGGATGCCTTTGTTGACACAACCCTCTGCATTTATTCGGGAATTGGGAGAATTGGGAGACTCTGGCCTGTGCCCCCCCCAAGGCTGACTCAGGGAAACACTGGCCCATGCCGCTCTGAGGCTGCATTATGTGACTATTCTGCCCCTAAACTTTGATTTAAAAGATACTGGATATTGTATGCAGAAAGATCTACTAAAATCTGCCAACAATTATGTTCTGACATTAAGGTCCAAGTCACTGCATATCAGTGGGCGGCCTGCAGACGTGACATCTGTAGGATTTATTTACTGCTGGAAACAGTGGGAGGCAAAAATGGTTTATACATTATGGATGTCAATGACTTATCTACAGAGAAAGCAAATTACAAGATAGCTATTAGGAAATTTGGCAGGTGATAAGAGGGAAAAATTAGATCATGCAGGCTAATTTTATTGTGCAGTTTCTTCTTTATATCTAAAGCTCAGTCGTAAAACAACAAATCCTAGTTTGGTACACAGGGGTTTAAATTTTTGACTGTTTTTGGAACCTGAAGTCGCTTTGATTCGTAGAGCCATCATATTTACAAGGACTGCATTTGAGACACCAACTGATGTACACTGTGTGCACTATTAGGCAAGCTGTATTTTTGTAGATTAATTTTGTTATTGTTCAACTACAGTGCTCTTGGTCAATTCAAGAGGTTAAACACTCAAACCTCAATATAGTAAAAATTTGGGTCTTGGGAGAATAGCAGTCACAAGCCTTCCATTCACAGAGTTAATCAGTTTCTTGATCTGGTCAGAATCAACTTTTTTTTTGCAGCAACAGGCTCCCAGACACTGTTCAGAGAGGTGTACTGTTTACCTTCACTGTAAAGTTCCTGCTTATGAAGAGTGCAAAAGTTCAATAAAGCGCAAGTCAGGTGATTTAGGGGGCATGTCATTAGTTTTTCCATCTTTAAGGCCCTTACTGGCCAACCAAGCAGTAGAGTACTTTGATGCATGTAATGGAGCATTGTCTTGCATAAAAATCAAAGATCCAGACTTGAAGACAGTGTCTTCTAAAAACTGACAGCAGGTCTGAGAGTTGATTTTGAGCTAATTTTCAACCCGAGAAGGGCCAATGAGCTCATCTTTAATAATACCTTCCCATACCAGTACCCCACCTCCACCTTGCTGGCATCTGAGTCCATTACTGAGCCAATAACAGGCCCATCAATCTGGTTGATCAAGAGTCACACTCAACTCATCAGTCCACAAGACCTTTGAAAAATCTGTCTTCAGATAGTTCTTGGCCCATTCGTGACGTTTCAACTTCTGTGTCTTGTTTAGAGGTGGTCCGGTTTCAGCCTTTCTTACCTTGGCCATGTCTCGGAGAACCGAACACCTCGTACTGCTTGAGACTCCAGGTAGGTTTCAGTTGTGGAATATGGCAGCACTGGAGGATAATGGGTTCCTGGCAGCTTCATGTTTGATTCTTCTCAAATCTTTGGCGGTTGATTTGCATCTTTTCTTCAACAGATTTCTTCTAACCCTGTTGACTATTTGCCACAAAATATTTGGTGGATCTGTGATCACACCCCAATGTCCTAGATATTTCAAGAGCGCTGCATCCCTCTGAAAGACTTTGCAATTTTGACTTTTCAGAGTCGATTAAATCTTTTTGGAACATTTTTCCTGAGAAGAAACTGCCAAAAAAAAAAAAATGATGCACACCTTGATATAGGGTGTTGATCTCATTAGGCCACACCCTCCCTCATTATACAAATACACCTCACCTGATATGCATTACAAGCATACAAGTTTATGAAGCTTGGAGTTCAAATGTATGGATAAAATGTGGATGTGGCCAAAAATAGTCACTTGACTAATAATTGTGCACACAGTGTAGCCTTAGGAAAATGACAGGAACCCAGGCGGAATGGTGAAGCTGCAGGAAGTGCTGATCAAGAAGTTGGAGGATTTCAAGTACCTTGGATCAACAATCCAGAGCAACAGAGAGTGCGGAAAAGAGGTAAAGAAATGGGTTCAAGCAGAATGGAATGGGTGGCGAAAAGGGTCAGGGGTACTATGTGATAGAAGAATACCAGCCAAAATGAAATGAAAGGTGTACAAGGCAGTGGTGAGACCAGCAATGCTGTATAGTTGAGAAACTCTAAGTGGGCATAGTGGTGATGGATGCAGCAAGAGAAAGCTGTTGAAAGAAATGTCAGGAAGAGTGGATCCTGTGCAGAATCCTTAAGCCGCCAGGCCTCTGGTAGAGGACCTGAGCTTGTAAGGGAAACAATACAGCCCAGATAGGGTGAATGGGGAATATAATTTACACCCAAAATGTCTGTGAATGTATGGAAAAACAGAGCAAAATGTGTGATTTCCAGAACTGTATTTAAAAATATATAAAATAATTGTAGGAGCAACACAAGACCATATAGGTCACAGGAGCCCTAAATGTCGAGATACATTGTTAATAGAAAAGTAATGTTTGGGTTGCTGAATGACAACCAAATCCTTGACATTTGACAGGGTACCATAAGACTTTTATAATTCTGTGCTCTTTCTGTTGGTAAATAGTTAGATATCCAACCTTGGAAATACAACCTGTATTTGCTACTGGAATTATCTCTAGCTCATTTTGGCAGTGACCATATTTTAGTGGGCATGTTCATTTTCACTTCTGAAGTGCAGCGGCTATGGCACATGTTGCTGGCATAAAAATACAGATAATATTTTTTTCACCATTCCAACAAGAGTAACTAAAAACACTGAAGCAGTGCCTAAATTTTATTCCCTCCCAAAAAAAAGTTGGCAGCCATTGATAAGGCAGAGGATGAAAAAGCCCACCAAAACTTGTTTTATATTTAAAATTGACAGTAAGTTAATTCTAATATGACAATAGTTAATTGTAACCCACACAGAATGCTGAAAGCTGGACATAAGTTCAAGAATCAGGTGAGTGCACATAGTCAGCATCAATCACTTATTTAAAAAAACCCCGGCTCAAAAGCATTTTTGTTAAAGTGTTCTTGTGCTTTCAGTCAAATAGCCTATTTTACCAGTGAAAATGTCCCATCACGTGAGTGATTGGGTGCTGTTTTGTCTCAAACTGTATAGGCCTATTAGTAAAAAACTTGTGATGTTTTGCCAGCCAACAACAAATCTAAAAAGGTCTGAATATTTTTCACATTTCCTCTCATTGACATAAGTTAGTCAGATATTCCTGTCCTCCCTGCAGCAACAACTCTTCAGATTACCAAAACCAAGTATGATTGACTACTTTGTGTTCATTATGAACTCATTGGATTATTGACCCAGTAAAGTAAGGGATTCATACAATGACTCGATGTTCAAAGGATTATGGACCATCAAGTAAAAGCTGCGTACAAGTGATCATTCACTGCTTGACTTGTAAATCAGATTTATTTACCTTGTTTTAATTACTTGCACCCAATGAATCAACACTGATCAATTTCACATTTTTGTTCATTGCAACTCCTCATGCATGCTCCCTCACAACAACAATCTCACAAAATAACATTGATATAACTGGTCATTTCCTTTGTTTAATCAGCAGTGACAAAATTTAGTAGTCTGATTTTGCAATCGCCGTTGAACCACAAAAACGTGTGAATCCTGAGATTTAGCAAAGCCCTCCATTTCACAGGACTCTGGTGCACGGTATTAATTTTTGTTTTGTTTTCTTATACAAGCCCTTGAAAGGTGACACAGATTCGACACATCATTTAACTGAGGCAGCTGTTTCATTGAATTAACAGTTGGTTCAACCTCGCACAAGCCACTGCCTATTTGACTGGATACTATTCAGCAAGAGCAGCACAAATCACAAGTTCATTTTTAAAAATCTAGGACCGCTTTCATTGATTAGGTTTGTATATCATTGATATGTTTGGTTTTGTTTGACCTTTATGCATGTTGTAGCGTATTTTTTTTGTTTGCTTAGATATCACAGCTCAGTCCTCTTGCAATTTCTCAGTTAAAATTTGTAAAAAAGGCACTTTCTGAGAAATACTCTAGTCAAGTGCTAATTCTTGATCTACTAGTATGACAAAATTATTATCAAATCTTATTTGCAGATTTCTTATCTTTGACCATGCAAAATTCACAAAACCCTATAAGACTAACATGATGGATACATTTTTAGTAGAACAGTTGTGTTTTGGATATCTCTATCTCTCTATCTCTCTATCTCTCCTGTGTGCATAATTATTAGGCAAGTGATTATTTTGACCATATCCTCATTTAACCCATAATTTCCAACTCAAAGCTATATAAACTTGAATGCTTATTGAATTTAATGCATATCAGGTGACGTATGCTTGGATAACGAGGGACGGTGTGGCAGGAGATCACCCTATAACAAGGCGTGCATTATTATTAGGCAGATTCTTCTGCCTAGATAGATAGATTTAACTGACTCTGGAAAGTCAAAAATTGTACTAAGTCTTTCACAGGGATGCAGCACTATTGAAATATCTAAGATTGGGGTGTGATCACCATGACCTGCCGGACATGCTTTCCATCTCTATTTCTGTTTTGCCAACCTGCATAAATCATTCTCTCCCTCCTTACTGTCCAACCGAGCACGCAAATCATCGTACACCTTTTGTTTTTCCTTTGCTACCTTGATCTTTCCCTTACACTGTATCTCCCTGTACTCCAGTTCGTTCTCTTCAGTCCCCTCAGTATCCCACTTCTCCTTTAACTGCTTTCTCTGCGTATATACTCCTGCATTTCCTCATTCCAACTCCACCTAATGTACTTTCATACCAAATAATACACCAAGTACTCTCCTACGTGTCTGCCTGATCACATTAGTAGTTGTCCAGTTATCTGGAAGCTCCCTTTCTCAACTCCTCCATGAAAACCATAAAACTCTTCTACAGCTTCCACCACTTTGTCCCCTGCTCTGCCTTTTGTCCTCTTGATCTTGCTAGTCACCATAGTCATCCCACAAACCTCACCTACTGCTACTTTGTCGTCCCTGATCTCCTTCAGATTACCTTGTCTATACAAGATGTAGTGTACCTGCGTGCTCCGACCGAAGTTACCCTGTGTCCCTTGTCCTTTTTGCAAAGTCTCCTACCCCCTGTCCCTCTGCGTCCTGGATACCAAACTTGCCCATCATTTCTTCATCACCTCTATTGCCTGCACCAACATATACATTGAAGTCTGCACCAATTACCCCCCTCATCTCTGGGGATATTCTGCATCACTTCATCTAACTCGTTCAAGATTATGCATAAACTTTATTGCTAATAAGTACAAAAAAAAAAAATTCTGGTGGAGGTTGGTAGCAGAAGCCTAAGAAGAAACCAATCTGAATAAATTACTCAATAAATATAAATTAAAACCAATATCTGTTCAGTTCAAGTTACAGCGCCTTCCTTGCTCCAGCAGTTCCTTGGGCTCAAGATATACTGCAGATTCAGCCCTTGGAATCCGAGACTTGCTACTGAAATACTGAAAGAGAACCCGTGTAATGACTATGATCCTTCAGAGTGTGAAGACCTTAAAAAAAAAACAACACTTTTTTTAGGGATGCACTGATCGATTGGCTTGTGATTAAAATCGGCTCACTGGAGCAGCTTCAGTGCATGCCCGATTTATGGGTATGGGCAAGATTGGTCATAAAGGCAGCAGCTTACACGTAAACAAGGCAGTCACATAAATACACATTTGTATATTAAAGGTAAAGTTAAATGAACAACAATTGCATACTGAACCTGACTGTTTTTGACATTCGTGTTCTTTCAGCATCTCAGGAACTTGATTTCCACTCAGCCTAACAAAAATTAAATACCAGTTTCAATTGATCGCTTTAAAATACCAGGGTGTGATGGAGAGAACACACACATGGAGAAAATGCGTTTCATCGTTTGGAGCTTAAATTGCGAGTATAACCTCACTCACTTATTCTTTTCTAAAATACAATTTGAAAAAAACGGTGAATCTATTTTTTTTTTTTTCAACAATCACTTCCTTACAGTCAGTGACATATTCATTCCATTATGTTCAATGTGTTATTTTTTTTTTTTTTTCCTTTGACACGTCTATTGCAGCATATTATCATTTTACCCCGACGTCTTCAACCACTATGGTTCTTCAAATCCAATTTATTTTCATCCGTCATATATGCCCGCTGTTATCATGACAATTAAATCTTTATGGCTAAATAGCAAAAGAACATTGGTTTAATTACTTTAATTGTCTGAAACATTTTCAGCATCTATTTAATCATAGGCTGTGTGAATGATGTGTGCTACTTGAATTTCATATCCTTGCTTGAACTCTTTAGCGGACCAATTTACAGTAAGTGAGTCTATTCAGGGAGTTTAAATTACTCCTTATAACTTTAACAAACATCATTTTGATGGTAGACTGACCTTTTTTTTCCCCTTTGAATGGAAGCAGTTTCTTTTATTTTTCTGTTTCTTTTCCTTCCCATTCAACAATTTCTTGACTTTTTGGGTCCACCACAACAGGTCCAACCGATTCCTCCTGCCCAGTGCTCTGGATCTTTCTCTGTCATACCCACTAACTGTGCATTCTTTTTTCCACATCCTTATATTCTCTTTGCACCCTTCTCCCTCTGGCTGTTACCTCTAACCCCACATCCATTCATCAGTACACTCCTTCTCATTCCACATCCCACATTTTCTCTGGGCTGATGTCTGACCTGGGCTTTCGCTCTGTCTCTAATCCTCTCCACCCTCGTGTCCCTTGTCTTTTAGAACGAGCCCCTGACCCCAGAGCCTAAACAGGGGCTGGTCTCCCCAACCTCTTGTAAACCATTCCCTTCACTCTCACTGCTACTCTTCAGATAGCCCTGCACTCTTCGCCCATCACTTAAGTGTGTCTGTTCTTGTTTCTCTTTAGAGGAGAAATTATACCTAAGTCTGACTTAGAGCTTTGTGTTGTGTGCTGGTGAAAATGTAAGATTCCTTGATGTGTAAACAAGTTGACAGTCATGTTAATGGGATAACCAAAATATTGAAATGATATAATACTGAAAAATATTGAATGCATTAAAATTATTTTCACTCATCTTGTTCCATTGTCAAATGTGTTAAACTAAAACCTAAAAAAGAAAAGCTTTTTTGTTTGCAAATAAATTTGATCAGTGCCCTCAGTCAATAAGACCCCAATGATTTATCAGTTCATTGGAAAACAAAAAAGAACTGTCACTTTAACTTTTAGCAAAGTTAGAGAAGCATTCTTTGCCCTGGAGTCTCACCCAGTGAGTTTACACAAATGGGTCTCTACCACAGGCTCTCTGCTGTCACTTTAAAAATAAATGGTGTATCAGGGTGTCATTTGATAACCCATCAGGTCTGGATTCACAAACGCTTGGGTTCCTGCTCCTGAATGCCCTTCGCTCCGCTCTATGCTTACGCAGCATTAAAAAGACAAAACTTTCTGCAAAGAATTACCATTAAATGATGCAGTCGAATTTGCACTTCTACATGTCAACTACATAATACATTTGTAAATAAAGCGAGAGCTAGATAAAAGTGACCATCAGATTAAAGCCATTGTGAATCCAAATTATTCATATATACTTATTATTCACTTATAATTTAAGTCCCCATATGGGGGAAAGTTATTGTAGTCCATATTGCAATTGTGTAAATGTGTGTGTGTACTGGTCGGAAGTCGGGTGGAAATGCCAAGATTACCAGGGGCGAATTGTGTTCCCTGTCTGACCTTGAATGTTAGTGTAATAAATGCTGGAAAGAAGTCAGGCCCAAATGTCTGAAACTGAATACCAAATGTCTGCCAGCCACAATGATGATGCCAGAAGCTCCAGTGCTAATGATGAAGCAACTCCCGTTCAGGAGACTTGCAGTGAACGATCCTCCGACAAGCACGAGGAAACAGTATTGCTGTCATCTGTGTCAACTCTAACTGTGACATAGGCCACAGCAGTTTGTACATCCACAACCTCTAAGCACTTTAATTTGCTTTTTTTTTGACGTACATAGGAGCAAGTGATGGATTGAAAAAAATATCCAGTGAGAGCAATTATTCTGGCGGCTGGCTATTTCGGTGGACAGAATCGAAAACTCATTCTAATAAATTTACAGTTGTTGAGTGATACATGACATCCAGTATTCAGCAATTCATCACCATGGTTTCTAAAGACAGCTGGATAATAGGACAGCAGAAGAAGCCAATCCATGGGATTTCAGGTGCCAGTTACTAAAACATTTTTTTAAGACTTGGTTTGAGACACGAGTAGCTCTGAAATGAGTTTGGTCCATTTGGTAAGATGAAAAAAAAAGATAAAAAGTCAAAGTCAGATTTATTGTCAATTTCTCATCTACTGGACATACAGAGGAATGAAGATGTTTCTAACAATCCCATGGGGACATGAATTTAATATAATAATAATAATAGAGTGTAAATTGCTTTGTCACACAAAACCGTAAACATTAAACTATGAGGTATGATGTATAAATTGCACGCGGATACAGACCGACATTTGATGGCATGAAAGACTAGCAGCAGAGGTTGCTTTTTTCTTTTTTTTTTTTTTTAAACCGTTTAGTGCAAAGGTCAGTAGGTAGTACAATCATAGTATACGATGCAATAGCAGCATGATGGTTTTCTCAGTGTAGAGTAGCAGTCGTGCAAAAAAAGGAAAAAGTTTCGACATATCATCAGAGTCCAGTAGAGAGTTGGGGAGAGTTTGGGATTTGGGGAGTGGGGGTGCAGAAGGGTGAAGAAAAAAAGAGAGTTCAGCATATTGGGGTTTGGCGGAATCTAGCATCCTGCATCCTGACAGCCTGGTGGATGAGGCTGTTGTTGAGTCTGGTGGAGCGGGTCTGGAGGCTCCGTTACCTTCTCCCTGAAGGCAAAAGGTTGAACAGGCTGTGTGCGGGATGGCTGGCGTCCCTCACAATCAAGGACACTTTACGGGTGAAGCGGGTGGTGTGTATGTCTTTCAGGGAGGGGAGTGGGGCACCGATGATCCTTTCAGCTGTGTTCACGATGCACTGCAGAGCTTTTCTTTTGCAGTGCAGCTCCCCCCCCCCCCCCCCCCCACACACACACACACAGTCATACAGCTGGTCAGGATGCTCTCAATAGATGTGCATGATGAGTGTGGGACTTTCACTTGCTTGAGTTTGCAAAGAAAGTAGAGGTGCTGCTCCTTATTTGCCAGTGATGTGGTATTGGTGATCCGGGAGATGTCCTCACTGATTTGCAACCCCAGGAATACATTTCCGTGCACTCTCTCCACAGCGGCGCCACTGATGGTCGGCGGGGGGCGCTCGGTGTGGCTTCTCCGAAAATCAACAACAATCTCCTTGGTCTTGCTGATGTTCACCAGGAGGTTGTTGTCTCTGCACCATCATGTGGTGAATTTGTTACAATGAATTTGTTTGACCAGCTATATTGTTTGTTGCTTTATACCCGTAATCCTAATTGGCACAGCCGGTGCTTGATGAGGTAAAAACAGCTTCCAGAGCAGCGTGTCAGGCCCAGCGATGGCAGTGATTGGTAGAGGTTGCAGAGGTGTGGCTTAAAGTGAAGTCTGGCAGGAATTCACAAAGCTGTCGCTGTCAGCCTTGATGTTCTCCAGTTCAGCTGCAAGGTATTGCTCGGTAACCTACCATTTACTGTTACGTATGGGATAAGTGAAAGACAAAAAGACTTTATTTAAAGTGCATTTATTGGAGGGAATACTGTCCATCCATCAAAGTATTTGACTAGGCAGCTAAGGCAGCTCCTTCAGCTAACGGTTCATTGCCATCAGACTGTGTAACAGCAGTCTGGATGGCACACAACTCTGACCAGCCTGAGGTATATTTGTGCTGCTTCCACTGCCACACGACCTTACCCCACTCACTACCTCACCCATTCACATTATGCCCTAACTCTGCCGTCTTTCTTATCCTTGTTGGTCCCAGCCCGCACGCATTCTGACTATTTGTGTCCTTTTTTTGTCATTATTTATATTTAGTTCTGGTTGTGTATTTTTCCACCCTGACTGTTCCATTATGTTGTCCATTATTATCCCTGTTGTTCTCCTCTGCTGTCTATTCATTCTTGGATGTCTTGCTATCTTCAGTCTACTAATATCTCTTATTATTTATATTAATATTCACATTATTTTTTCTAATTTTAACATAACTGTTGGGCTGTTGTGACAAAGGAATATCCCCTATGAGGATCAATAAAGTTCATCTTAACTTATATGATCTTTGGTGTCCCGAAGCTATCCTTTTACCGGGGATGGGGAAATAGTTTATTTTTTAATTAATCTCCGTTAAGGCAGAATTTCTTCTTCTTTTTTAGATGCTCACAAGCAACTGAAGTGCAGCCAGTGCAGGGTCAAAGAGCATGTTGTCAAGTAGACTTTTAAAGAGGAAATGACATGTTACCAGAACAATTATGAAGAGATTTATTCTGGGCCTCCCTGATTCATGACGTTACCATACATAAAATGAGAGTTGCTGAAGATACTGTTGGAGACAGCTATATTTTGAGTAGATAGAACTTCAAGTGACCTGAAACAGTACATACTTCACTTAAATGCCCCCTGCCTGCTTTTAAAGAAGAGATTGCTGCTTACCATGTTGATCAAGGGAACAAGTGCGTACTATTCGACCATGATTGCTACATCCCAGTCATTCAGCGGGAACTTCACAAAACAAAAGGGATATACAGGAATATACATGATGCATATAATATATATATATATATATATATATATATATATATATATATATATATATATATATATATATATATATATATATATATATATATATATATTTTTTTTTTTTTTGCATCAGCTAAAATATCATTTCCAATCTTGTCTTTTGTGTTTATCTGGTTGTTCAAAAGGATAAAGGCATTTTTGATCTTATGAATATTAATGTGATAAGGGAGTTTAAATGGAAGTTTTAAGAATTCACTGTACCATCATATTAATATATTTCAGATTTTGCAGTAGAGACTTTCAAACGTAAATCACTGCTTTTGATTTCAGTGTAAACTCTCTCAAAAATATTTTTGACTGTAGTTGTTTTTCTGCTATGAGTGATTGGATAGTGTTAGGAGACTTCTACAAAACAAGAGAAATCACACAGGATCCCAAAACAAGAAATGGAAGATATTGCCTTTTTGCTTTTCATGCCTGTGGGTGTAGCTCTTGCCCATGGTGTAAACAGTGTATAACAATAAAACAGTTTGTATTCAGTTGACTGTTAGCCTATACTTTGATCACATAAAGTGTCAGTGTGTGTGTGATCTCCGAATGACCTGAACAGTTAACCAGCAGCAGAAATTTCAACCTTTATAATTTTCATTAAAATACATAACAGATATCTCAAGCAAATTTTATGGAAATTTTACTTCCCAGGCAATATTTTGTGAACTGGTGATTTATGTGAATATATTTTTTGTAACACATAACACAACAATGTTAGTTTCCCAGGCAACAATACATTTAGTGAGATTCCCTCAACGAGGAGGGCGAGGATGCCTGCAGGCTTGACTACCCACAGCCAAAAAACTGCTAGGAAGCCGACACTGAATAATAAATACTCAACATTTTTAACCTGTTATTTTAGTGTTTTTTGACACTTTATAGTCGGGC
Source organism: Fistularia commersonii (assembly GCF_037954325.1). NCBI lineage: Eukaryota > Metazoa > Chordata > Actinopteri > Syngnathiformes > Fistulariidae > Fistularia > Fistularia commersonii. The sequence goes on along the minus strand of NC_141300.1, from coordinate 7,453,519 downwards.
TATTATACCATACATAGAAATTGGCTGCCTTTGTCTTTTACGACCACTTCTGGGTTGTTGTTGGATAAGGATGTGTGTATTTGTGTTGTTGAGAGAGCAAAATTGCAATATTGTGGCTTTCCCATTTATTTTCATGCAATCCCTGCAACAACACATGGATAGTCAAGTTATATACAAGAGTATAAAATTTATATTAACTGGAGAAGACAAGTACTAGTTAATGACATGGCAGCAGTTTTTTATGCTATGGATTTCGTTGTCCGTCACCTTTCCATCTGTGCCAGACTTGAAATTAGTGAGGCAGGATTTTTGGCTGCCAGAAGTAAAATGCTAATTGTGTTTTGAAATATATTTTCAAAAAAGTCCCCGGATTTATTAGTTTTTATTCTAGTATATAGCCTTGGTTTAGTCCTGTGTTATTTCATTTACATAATTCCATTATACTACTAACACAACCTCTTCTAGTCTGCTAGATTGCTAGCTTTCTTCCAGAAACGAAATATTCTAAATTACATTTGGGTTGTAACACTAATGAGAAAAATTACAGAACTGAGGAATTGCAGGAAACTAGTGTCACGGTGGTTGATCAGGTTGAATTCAACAAGGTATACTGGGATGAACTGAGTAATTTATACATTTTCCTTAATATGCTTTTTTTTATGCAGCCTAATTGGCTGAAACATTTTAACCCTAGAGGCTTTATCCTCATTTAACTCTTGGTCAAATTTAGAGGGTGGTGTAAAACCTGATACAGTTTGTAAAGCCACCACATGCAAGCTGTGTTTTTGGGCAATAGAAGTGAAAACACACTTGAATAAGACTATTGTAATTCCAAAATATGACAGACAGTAATTCAATCATCATTTTCTGTCATGGTCCACCCATTTATTTTCAGGTATTGAGAGATTGTTAGCCCTCAATTTTTCGCCAATTGCAACATTAGAAACAATGAAAAGACTATATGTTCCTTTTGAGCTATGATCCATACATTCCAGCTATAGGGTTCGTAAAACACGTGCCTTTATGCGCAGATGAGATCGTGCTGATTTGGACAAATGATTATGGATATTAAATACATAGCTTCTGGCTTTTCTCGCAATTGTTGTTCCCATGATTGTGCAAACTGAGAGAGCATTTCCAAACAAAACTAAATCTGACTCATGATGGGTTTGCCTCTGTGTTCCCCTGTAACGATACATCGAGACTGAGACTTGCGATGTCATCATAGTATGAATCATTTTACAATTTGCGCTATTATCACTTGTAACACTGACCATTGGAGGAGGATTGATATAAGTATTTGGTGCTGAGGAAAAGGCATCAAAGATACAGCCTGTCCTGCTTTTGTAGGCAGAATACCGATGGTAATGGACTGAGATGGAAGTACTGTGCATTAATGCGATATGTATACAGGTTGAGAGAGAAGAATGGACTCTGGGAGTCTGTGAGCTGTCCTGCGGCGGCATAACCAGGGAATGGTTGATGATGAGCTTGAAGGCCGTAACACACCACAGCTTGCAGTGCGCATCGGCAGCATTGCATTAAGATGTATCGTCTCACTTTATGTAAACACTTACTGATGCGTGGTAAACCATAGATTAAATGTTCCCCTCTCGAACCTCCACTGACACTATATTATCCATTATTTCTGCAAATCAGTTTTTTTTTTTTTTTTTTTGGTATTTATTCCCAGCACTTTGTCTCTCTGGATGAGAGGTCAAACTTCACAAAAATAACTCAGACTTATTTCTAGGTCCTACCATCTGTGGTGCATTTTAACTTTCTGGAGCTTTCTCATCTATGTCTGCTGCCGGATGCAGTAAATCACAGATTAAGACTGATTTTCACACATATGTACCCTGATTCGCATCCAGCCACAGAAGCCATAACTTATATTTAGATGGAAAAGGAGCTTAGAACAAGTTTACAGCACAAAACAAATCTTAAACTGTCTCTTAAAAAAAGACGAAGAAAAATATGAAATAACATAAACTGTGCAGCTGGTTTTCCTTGGTTGTTTGTTCCACCTCTGGGTCTCTAAGGTTTTAAAGTGAAGATTTGTGCAGTCGCTTTGCACAATAACTTCTTTTTATGGGGCGTTCTTTGTCCTCAGCTACTGCTGTGCAATTATGAAAGTTGCATATTTCAAAGTTATCTAGCATTGGACCCTGTTGTTTGTGTTTTCTTTGCAGAAAAGTGACTGTTTAATTAAATGCATATGATCTGACATTAGAGTTGAAACCTATCTAATGAAGACTTTAGTTGTTTTCATTTCGGTTATCTAAACATTTCGAAAGTGGTCACTTTTTTTGATAATTTTCATATAATCATCGTTCTGTGATGTTTCTCTTTGTGACATTTTAGTTAAACTATTCTTCAACTGCAGCTACACAGTTCTACCCTACAAGCACATTCTTGTGTGCTTTTGAGGAAATTCTCAATTGATGAACAAATTTATATCAAATATAATGTGAAAATTTGTAGAAGGATTTGGTGGTAATTGGTGTTTTCTACTCTTATGCGTCCATCATGTCAATTAGTGAAATGATAGAGATTTTTTTTTTTTTTTTACAAAATTCATTTTACTTACAATGAGGGGGGTGTGCAGTTTTAAATGTTAGCTCATTTTAGCCGTGCTGTAGCACTGAAGTGGCAGGGGGCAAAATACAAAACATGACCACATATTATTTAATCATTTTCATTCCACTTTGTGAGGTAACAACTATTTACTTGGCCAGTGTTGTGCAGCCATTAAATGTGTAGTAACCATTAATAATTGTATACAGCTACCGAAAATACCTCGGTTATAATGTGTCAATTGTGATACAGATGTAACTGTATATCCCGGTGTGATCAATCAATATTATTGTCAGTACTACGAATACTTTGAGCCTTACATGATGAATGTGCGTAATTACAGAGAGAGCAGCCTAAACACATAGAAAACTTAAGAGTGGGTAATAGACGAGTTATAACCACTGATAGATTTCCTTGTGCTTCCATTTTGTATTGCCAGAAATAAATCAACCACCTCAATTCATATGGAAATTGGCTCAGTAAGGGTTGCGTAGACCTCCAATGACTGTTTATGTCAATGGGCATTTGGCTTGTACATGTGTAAACGAGTAGGCACCTAAGCACAGCCACATGCTGCGTTTGTAAATGGGGCAAAATGAATGAATCTGTCAAAAACTGCTCTGTCATATTTTTTGTGCTGAGACTATGTGTTATTAAACATGTTATAAGAATAAGCACAACTTTATTTTTCCCGATGGAAATTGTTGTGCCAGAGTTTCAAGTAAAACATAACAATAATAAATAATAGTAGGAAATTGTATGTATGTACTAATTAATGTGTGAGGTCTTCAAAAATATTACAACACGTATGGTTTAATCATCAATTCAGAGGTGTGATAAAATCTGAATTCATTGCAAACCCCACAAAAGTTTGTTGAATGCACAAATAACGAACAATCTGATTTCTGAAGTTCTGATTGGGCTAATTACATTGAAACAAGATATGCACAAATATTAGACAATTTTTCAGTGGAGATGGTGGTGGGGAGAGAGGCTGGAAACATCCTCCCCCTCTTGTTTATCCATACTTAGATAAAGGCTCAAACTATCTAATGTCTAATGTTTTTCTGAGTATTACATTTAACAAGTTTATATTCCCCTGATTTCTTTTTCCTGACAACCAACGCTGGTATACCCATAGGAAAAAGAAATCAAATGCATATTCTCTACTTTATGGGAACAAGGCTCATTTTTGCTATCACACATTTTGTTGGTAGTAATGTATTTAAAATTTGATATTAATCACAATCATTTTCTACAATGTGCAGACACAAAATCGCACATTTTGCTTCATTGGCTGAGTCCAGCACTTGATTGTTTCATTACCGTTCCTTTTGTCTTCATATCAGCCTGTCAATCACACACAGAAGAGTGTTCTTCTAAGAAACACACACACAAATGTGTGACACTTTGTCTCTGTTATGAATTCCCAGTTTCAAAATTATTTTGCCCACTAAATATGTTATTTCACTTAACCACCCTGACTCCTAAAATGACACTGACTGGAAAAATAAAAACATGAATGCTATCATTAGATATAGAAAATTGTGTCATATTCAGCTTTTCAAAATAGTTAGACCTTGGGCCTCCAAGGTACCAAGGTAAAAGCAAAGCAGTCTGGCTGAAATGGTGCTCATGGGAACCAAGTTGGAGAGTTGTAACACAGAAAAGCGATTTCTGCTCCATTTTATTTGTCACAGGGGCACAATTGTTAGTGTGATCTTTCCCAATTTTTTGATACAATGTCAGAGACCATTCGTAGACTCAATGGATGATCTTATTTGAACCGTTCCTCTTTGCTTTGAGAAAGCAGACTTTGAGTTGCAGATGTTTGACAGTGTAGAAGGCAAGATTACCTTCAGGTTAAGAGCAAGACTTGGTCAAAATGTCAGTTTTAAATATTTTTAACCAACTGGCAGGCACTATTACAAAGCAGAATCACCCTACAGTAGAATTTAGTCATAGTGAGGTCAGCAGTTGGACTGGGGTAGGCCTTGAATAAGCAAACAAACAAAAAAGTAAAAAACAAACTGACCTACCATTTGGACACACATCAATATCTGGATAGGAGTAGCCACTTTTATGTGTAACTTTCCAGAATAACTCTCGTGAAGATTTAGATGTATTCATGTGGTGAATCTGCAATTTGTCATTAAATTGTGTTGTCTAACAGATGCACCATTCAACACTGTAATGCAAAATATTGAAAGTTATTTGCCATTTTGCAACAGCAGATGAGACTCTCTGAATTTGATCTACAGTATTCAGTGTAGTGGTTTCTTGTAAAACCAACCTCACTGAGGGAGATTTTTTTTGTAGCAGAACATAATATTATTAGCTTTATCATCATATCATGGATTGAGTTTAGTATATGATGGGACCAGAGATCTCAGATACAGTCATAAGTACTCCACATCAGATTATCTAATCTGTATTGCCAATTTAAGGCTATATAAGGAACTTTTCTGTGGGGTTCAGTACAACCACATGCCCAAGCTTTGAACTCATCTAACCCATTTTGATTCATTTTTCAGTAGATATTCAAACAGTACACATCAGATGCTACCTAGGAACTCTATGAACTGAATGTTTGGATAGCAGTGGTGATCCAGCATAACAAAGCAAATTAATTGAAAAATTGACAATGAACAAAATGGAAACTGAGAGCGGTGGTCTTTTTTATGTAGCAATATTTGGCTTCAACCTCCTGAACCAGTTACAACCAGTTATTTTGATAGCCTTCAGATTTTATACAAAAAAATGCCTGACTGCCACTGAAATGAAAATGTTTGACCAACTATTCTGCATTTTGGATTTTATGCCCGATGCTACTTTGGTGGATTGGAGGCTTTAAATTAGAAACTAAAATCTCTCACTCCACCTCAAAATATGTGTTGACTGGACTTCAAATGGAAGTTCTTAGCCACGTAATATGTGTCTATAGATTTTAGAGTTTCAGCACACAATCACACCGTTACTCTGATTGACTCTTTTGTGCAATCCTTCACTCTGAGTTATAATTTCAGCCAATTTTGTCCAAAGAAGTGTTTGGCACTTGGGAATCACAAACCACCACTGCAACTCTGAAATTAACTGAAGGAGCCCAGATTATTAAGCCTTTGTGATTTGTTTTGCTGAGGCAAAAAAATATTTAGGTGATGTTTTGTTGTTTGCTTCATATTGACGACCCTTCCAATGTTACTTGAATATTTCTTGGAATTCCTTCCAGGCAGTGTTCATGTGTGCATGCTTAATGTGCATAATCTTGTGCATGTGCATGCTTAATGTACATAATCAGCACAGTCACCAATTTCTCAGCATCATTTTGAGGTCCAAACACTGAACCAAATCAGTCATATAAAAGAGCTGGATGGTAGAAAAACTCTACTAATAATAATCGATGGGTTGCAATCAGGAAATAGATACATGCCAAGAATCCTGCTATTAAGATAGAGAGTGTTAATTTTTGCACGTATCACAATAGCCTGACCGTGATTAGAATTACGAACTCAAGTATGAGCAGTTATTGGGAGAAAAAAAACCTGTGGCCAACATTACTTAAAATTTGGATAGAACAACCACTAGATATAATATGTAATTCTGTATCCATTTACATATGGAAAAAAATAGGGAAAACTCAACATGGTTACATACTATGGTTCACAGATGAACAATATTCACACTTTACTACTCCATTCTATTCAGAGTAGAAGTGTTACCCCGGATAATTCAGGAAGCATTCCATTTTGTAGTCCACAAAACAAGGGCGGTAATATCCCTTTTACAAGTAATTTCATAATTTGGTATGGGGTGACCAAAAACCTGTGATACAGTTGCTATTATTACTTCCGTCCCAGTTTAGAAAAAAAAAGGAATAATGATAATGTTTTATGTCCATTCTCAACTGTCTCGTGCCACAATCTGTATCCGCTCATATTCCTCTAACGCACCCTGCACACATAATTACACACATATGAATAAAATTACACACCCACACCAAATTGCAAAATGCCTCATATATTCTGTAAATATTTTTACTGTTGTAGATTGCCAGGCCTGAGTCTTAGAGGAAGACCAGATTTATGAGTGTAGTGAAAGAGGACATGAATTTAGTTGGTGTGAGAGAAGAGTATACAAAGAATAGGGTTAGATGGAGGGTGTTGATTCGCGTGGTGACCCTTTAAGGGAGCAGCCAAAATAAAATAAGATTGAGGATAAGTGCGATATCTTGATGAATGTAAGCTAAGATAAGATACGATAAACTTTATTGATCCCCATAGGGGAAACTCCTTTGTTACAGCAGCCCAACAGTTATAATGTCAAAAAGGTAAAATAAATATGGATATAAATAGTAAGACAAGACAGAGGATAGCAAGACATCCAGGAATAGACAGCAGCAACAACAACAGCAAAAACGTCAGGGATAATAATGGACAACATAAAGGGATGGTAAGGGTGGAAAATATACAGCCAGAACTAAATGAAAATATAAATATAGTGACAATAGCAATGAATAAAATAAATAAACAAAAATAGGCTGGATGTGTGTGGACTGGGACAAACAAGGATAAGAAAGACAGCAGAGTTAGGGCATGGCATGTGAATGGGTCAAGTAGTGAATGTGGCAGGGTAGTTGAGATTGTGGGAGATTGTGGAAGCAGCACAGGTGCATTCAGAGTTGTGTGCCGTCCAGACTGCTGTTATACAGTCTGATGGCTGTGGACACAAAGCAGCGTTCGGTTCTGCACTGGGGTGGGATGAACCGTTGGCTGAAGGAGCTGCACAACAGCAACAGATTGATGTGCAGGGAGTGGGAAGGATTGTCCAGGATAGCTCCCAGTTTGTCCTTTACCCTCCCCACAGCCACCAATTTCAGATGGTCCAGGTTCAGTCCTACCGGCGATCGGGCTTTTCTCGCTATCTGGTTGAGCCTATTGACATTACCAGTCCTGGCACTGCCACCCCTGCACACAATACCGAAGAAGAGTGCACTGGCTACCATAGACTGGTAGAAGGTCTTGAGGAGCTACCTTCTACCTTCTGCCAGCCTTCTATGTCTGGTCACATTTATGATAATAGCCATTAGCTGCTGTAGTTTGGATGTAGAACATAAAAAAAAAATACATCAACTTTCTATCTTAAGGACAGAGAGAGGTTTCACAGAAGTTGTGTTGGTACTGGGAAAGGAGACAAGATGAGGGTTCATATGAAGGACAGCATTTCAGGGAAGCTATGGTTATAGGCTCAACTGGGTAACTTCACTCTGAAAAACTCCAGGCAGCAATCATAAAGAACTTAAAATGAAAATTTGACTAGCTGTAATTAGAGACCGAACATAATTATACATTTTATATATTTCATACAATATGAGGGTAGACTGGGAGCTGGCAAGAAGTGGATATTTGAGGAGCAGAACTAGACTGATGAGCAATGATTCGTTAGATGACGGGAATTAAGAGGACAAGGAACTAAAATGGAACAGGATGTGAAGCTGATGACAGAGCAGCCAAAACTCTCAAAACAATCCAACCAAAGAAAAAGTCACATAAAATGGACTGACATGGAGCATAACTGTTAACAGCTTCTCTGGGACACAGATGGCAAAATAAGATAACAAAACAAAAAAAAAGAGGAAAAAAAAAAAACTGAACCTGAAAAGATAACTCAATTTTTGTGCCAAATGCAACTAAATACATTCAAAACTTAAAGGTTCAGATGAAACCATGAAAGTTGATTTTCACAGTTATTTGAAAACATCTTTTTAAATCAGGAGAAACATATTTTACATATCTTTTTAATTGTGTGGAGCTACAACTATGTTGGCAGACGTTGCCTCAAGTTCAGGGAAACAGGCCTGTTACAGAAAACCCACTGAAGTGATCAGTTCTGGAAGAGACTTGTGGATATTGTAGGTGTCGGAGCAACACTTAATTTTCTCTTAACTCCAATCACCAGTAGGATCACGGAATATCACATGCAGGTGTGTCTAAATGTGTACAATACACTGATGTAGCTTGGTGAAAAGCTTCAGTTTAGTTTAACTTTTTAAGACAGTTAAAATAAAATCAATCAATCCATAAATTTATATATATTTATATAAATTATACATATGTACATTATATATATATATATATATATATATATTATGTATGCACATATATATATATATGTATGTGTGTATATATATATATATATTTATATATATATATATATATATGTGTATGTGTATATTCTGCAAGAAAAGGGACAGTGAGTGTCAGAGGAAACTTTAGAGATCATTTACATTGATTAGAAGACATGGTTTTATTGTCGTTCCCATCCTTTTGAAAACATAACGTAAGCATAAAATCGCAGGCTCTCGAGAAGAAAAAAGAGCTCTTCATGTCACCACCCAGTAGACTTTCCTGAAATTGTTCAGATGACACACTTCAGAAGGATTCTCATTAGCTGAAGGGTCGGACACCTTTTTTCTTTAACATCCATGAAGTGCAGTTTCATCTGATCAGTCAAGAGTGCAGCTCATTAGGTTGATGCTGCTACATTTGTAAGGGTTTAAATTATGGTGGGTGAACAATGCAGTTTTAGGGGGGCACAAGCCAGTGTCTCTCTGAGCTGGTCCCAAGCCCAAATAAATGCAGAGTGTTGCGTCGGGAAGTGCATCTGGCCAAACTTGTGACAAAATAATATATGTGAATTGATCCTATGAATCTCATACCTGATCAGTCAAGGCCCATTGTTAACAATGATCACCATTGGTGCTAATAACCTACATGATACCAGTAGAAATTGCGTTGAAGAAGAAGAGGAAGGCATGTTTGGAGGCAGACGGAGATGAGGATTGATAGGAGTCTGGGATTGAGAGCAGGGACTTAAAATATTTGGATGATGAAAGGAAAAGCTAGAGAGTTGGTCAAAATGATGCAGAGAAGGAAGGTGGATATATTATCTATCCATGAGACTAGGTTGTTTGCAAGATGGAACAAGTACTTTGAAGAGGTGAAAGATGAAAGAGAGAATGGTAGGAGAGGTGACTATTGTAGACCACTACGTAACAGAGATTAGTACAAGTGAAATGAGGAGGGGACGAAGAGTGGAAAGGCAATTGGTCCTGATGATATACCTTAGGAGGTATGGAAGTGTCATGGAGAGGCAGCAGTAGAGTTTCTGGTTAGATTTTTCAACAGGATCTTAGAGTGTGAGAAGATGCCTGGGGCATGGGGAAGAAGTGTGACGGTGATCATTTTTAAGAATAAGGGGGATGTGCAGAATTGCACTTGATAGGGCATTCAATGAAATTATGGGAAAGAGTAATTGAAACTAGACTGCGAGCGAAAGATGGCATTTCTGAGCAGCAATATAGCTTCATGCCTAGAAAAAGAACTACAGATGCAGTATTCGCTTTGAGAATGCTGATAGAGAAGTCCAGAGAAGGTTTGAGGGAGCTACATCGTGCCTTTGTAGACCCAGAAAAAGCATACAAAAGGGTACCCAATCATGGTATTGTATGAGTAAGTATGGAGTGGCAGAGAAATATGTAGGACTGGTGCAGGACATGTATGCATGATATTAGACAATGGTGAGGTGTGCTGTAGGTGTGACAGAGAAGTTCAATTTGGAGGTTGGATTGGATCAAGGACCAGCGCTGAGTCCCGTCTTGTTTGCAATGGGGATGGACAGGCTGACCGGTGTGGTTAGACACAAATCTCCACTGACCATGATGTTTGCAGATGACATTGTGAACTGTAGTGAGATCAGGGAACAGGTTAAGGAAAATCGAGAGAGACGGATGTCTGTAGATTTGCAACTAACAAAACAGTTCTAAAAATTTCCATGGTCAAAAGGGAACTGGTGAGGTGATGCTGTGCTGTTCTACAATCACAAATGAAGGTTTTTTTAAGACTTGGTTTGCCATTGCTTGTGTTTGAATTTGGAATCTAACATGCACTATCGGATGTTTTGCCACTGGGTTAGTCATTAAGGCTTGTTATCTTTGGTAAGTTGATAAGAGTGGTCTAGTAGATTTCTAACTTTTTGCTGTTTATAGAGCTACATAAAGCCTTCCATTTATGACATAAGTGACATATAAATTTGAGGAATCTTTAATAACTATTTAAGTACTGCAAATCCATGATAGCACTGTAAAAATCAATTAGATATAGCCGTGGGAAAATCAAACAGGTATAATCAGGTTCTTAAGTTATGGGCTTGTGGCCTCTGGCCCTCTAGAAGACCAGCAACAGCCAGGCACAACCAATAATAGGAAATTAAACACATACTTAAGTCTTACTAAAGCTTCTGATTTTTAATTAATTTTATTTCATTGATCAATTTTGCCAATATAATTATATTGCCAATATATAATTTTTGCCAAGTATTTACAAATATTGCCTTGCAATCTTAATAAAGTTCACTTATGATAATAGATCAGATTCTTAATTTCATTAATTGTGATTTTTGTGAAATGCGCATAACAGAAACTTATTGCTAGAGGAGTAAAGACGGCTACTGATTATGAATCTCAAAGTGAGTAAAAAACAAAAAAGCCAGAACCTCCATCCTCTTGGACATAGATGAACCATGTGATGAACTCAGAGTGAAGTCTCCGTTTTTATTATGAGATTTTAGTGTCGGACCACTATCCTAAAGTGGGAGCCTAATACTCTGTCCTACTCTGAGGTATTTACAGGTTTGGTTGTCCAGCAACCTATACGTAGGTGTTGACTCCCACAGCAGCGCAGTGGTGTGTTTTCTGAGCTGTCTCATCCATCATTTAAGTGTGGCAGAGAAAATTAAGTTTGCAAATACATACGATAGTGACAGGAGTCAATGCTCACCTGGGGTAGCGATGCACCAGGGCGGTAACAATATTGGTAAGTGGTTGCTTCTCGCTGCTTATTCCTGTCTTTTTATGGCTGTCAGTAAACAACACTAGTCACAACCATCTCAAAGGCTGAGTCTGTGCCTCCTGAAGGTGAGAGAGTCTGAATACATTATCAACCTCTGGGGGTCAGAAATTCCAACCGTTCAATAGCAAGGTGTCCATTGTCTAGGGAAGAATTTCGATGGTACTTTGAAGGACAGTGGGAACTGTGAAGAGACAAGAGCCCAACTGAATGTGTAGTTTAAGAGAATCAACAACAGTTTGCTGCTGAGACAGTTCAAGATCTGGTGCTTCCAATCATATCATAGTCCAGGGACTGTTTTTGTTGTTTGACTTTCCATTAACCAAGGTGGGAGTTATGGAGAGTGTGTGTAGAAGGTTCCTCCAGAAATGACTGGATGTCCCACCAGTTTTTAGTTCGGCAACCTCTACGACAGGTCTTCAGAACTCCATTGACCATTCATTTCGGTTGCAGAGGAATAGCAAGGGCAGCCTGTAGACTTGTCACAAAGTATCTCCGATGTTTAGTTCACCTACAACTCCCTTTCATAATTAAACCTTGGAAAAAACACAACAAAATTATTATGTTACCAGCCAGATGAGCCCATGTCAGTTATATCTTAATGTGCAACTTGAGGCTTGTGTTGCCACACTGTGTGAGTGCTGTTCATGATGTGACGAATGGCCTAATAGGATATTCATGGTGCAATTAAAGTCTAGTGATGTCTATTATGTAAACCATCACATGCATTAAACATGATATTACATTGGCCTTCTGCTAATGCTTCTGCAATAGCTTCTACATCTCCCACATTTAAAACAGCCTGTATGTTAAAAATGTATTAATCCTTACTTATGTCCGATTACTGTATTTCTTACTGCTCTGTATCTAAATGACTTAAAGCTGTAGGCACTGACCACATGAAGGGTCAAGTGCTTGTGCTCTGGTAAAACTATTCTTTGGATATACCTTCCTCTGTATCAGAAGTGAACACACCTGGATGAAAGATTTGGAATCCATCCTGTGACAGTCATTTAGCCTTTTCATTACAGTTAATAAGCGGGAGAGATATTACGGACCTTTAAGCTATTGAGATGATAAAAGACTTTTCGGTGACAAGGCAAATATTCTGAAGGGAGATTGAGGAGTCCAAATGAATATTCGGGAGCAGACACAATTTGGAGATCCAACCCCCAAAATAACCCCAAAACATGCAGGTTAAACACTGAAGGGAGTTAGATGTGATGGCAGTCTGAGGACGTCTGTGCCAAAGGATTGAAACCCTTATATGAGTTAAGCTTTCAAAAAAAATAAAATAAATACGTGCAGGATAGGATTATCAAAAAAAGGAAGTCTGGGAAACAAGATGATCTGACAAAATAATAGAATTCCAAGGCTGATACACTGTAGCAGTGATTGAAGAGTGCATGCTAAGTATGCCGGCTACAAGGCTGGGAGTGGAGGATCCTTTCAGCAATGAAGACAAACGCGCAGACAAAGATAAAAACATAAAATCTATCTCCCTAAGCGGGGGGGAAAACAATAGGGTCAAGATAAATTTCCCAAAGAAGACCTTCAAAGAAGCCTTCCTCAATGTTTTTAAGTATTTGCATTTTTATGTTGCAGTAAATTAAGCGGAAATCTTTGATTTCTGAAGACTCCATTCAACAATAAAAACTCTGCATATGAACAGAGGGATCAAAGCAACAGCAGAATCAGTTGATGCCCAGCTGAGCCCCTTTCAGTGTACACTGCGACTGACATCTTATTCTGTCAGTCACATCACTCAGTGCAAATGTGGTGCAGAATCGAATGTTGCTTTTGTCAGAAAATAACATTTTCAACATTTTCATTGCCAAGCATTTGCCAGGTTTTAGAAAATACTGCAACAGCTCTACACATTCCAGAATGTTTTTTTTTTTTTGCAGGTGACAGACTTGACCCATCATGGATCCAGTGTTCTCTCTTTAGTTGTGAAAACAGGAACTTTGTGGTACAGTCGAGGCAGAGGAAAAGAGCTGGTCTAGTTCAGCATAAGCACTGAACTGCTTTCCAAAACGCATTCATTACTTATCTGATCTGTTAAACTGAAGAATGTCAGAATGGCTTGATCTTGTACTGCAGCGTCCCCGAGCGCTCCTCTGGGGCATGATTGGCAAAACCAGAGTTGAACCTGAGAGTGAAGTTGATGACGATGAACAGAGATTTTTTCGGTCTGCTCAAAAAAAATGGCTGGCTGATCAACGATCCTGCCTGGTCATTTTCAGAGCAAAGTCCACAGCTTGCTGCTGTATATTTCATTATTTGTATTCGGTTTCATTGGCAAAGGATTGAAAATATAAATATATATAAAAATAGGTTTTGATAGATGAAACTTAAGGGTATTTTCATTGATTTACATCAAAAACCCTGTATCCTCTATAGCTATTGATTGAAAACTGTCTTTAGAGTTACTATTTACAACATAGCCCTTTTTCCTGCATCCCTCTCTCTGTGTTATTGAAAGAAAAAGCAAAGTGGTGTCATGGTTTCTTAACAAGTCAGAGACTGTCCACAAGGCCAATCTATTCTAGCATCACTGACATTAAGATCACATTGGGGGACAATGTAATTTACCTGCCTCATCAGCTAATGCAGTACAAATCCATTTTTGCCCAAACAAGAAGGGCCACATACATTATCTTGATGACCATGCAGAGTCAAGAGGGAACAGCTAATGAGTCTAAATGTAATTACTGTCCACCTCCAATTTGAAAACAAAATATACCTCCCTTGCACTCCAATTGGGGATCTGAGTGCAAGAACAAGAATCAATCTTCCTCATGTTGTCATATAGCTCAGCGATGGGCTTTCCTGTAACTGTTGAACTCCGTCTCAGAGAAACTCATTTGTATTCCCATTAGATGATGGTGAGTCAACCGCAGGTTTCCTGTCATCCATGGTGTGATTAAGAAAAAACAAACAACCAAACAAAAAGTGCATGTGGTGTGAATGATAGTCTAATGTTGTCACTTAGAAACATTAGAATGCTGTGTTGAATGCTGAGGAGGATAAATCACAAAAAAGAAAAAAACTCATACTTTTCAAAGTTCTCAAACCGATCTACAGGACAACACACCTGAATTTTCTAAAATTGACTGGGGGGAGAAAAGCACCTTTGTTGACTCGAACTCTATTCTCTCACACAAACTGCCCATCACCCATTTACATTCTCCTTACGCAAGGTGACTTCAGCACTTCTCTAAGATGATAATGCACTATGGAGGTTAAGCGTTCTCATTTTTTCTGTTCCCTACCTCTCATCTATCCTTCTCTCACTACCTTGTAAACCTTAAGTCAAAATTGACCTGAAGTCAACCTGCACAGCTGAACCAAACCTTTAATGTGTGCAAGTATTGATTTTTATAATATAAACCCCAGTTATAGGAAGATGATTTATGTTGTGTTTTACGATCCTTAAGGAGCATTCTTGCAAAAACCTTGTTTCTCAAACCCGAAACACTAAGAATCCAATTTCCAGGGAGACAAATTTACCCCCTAGCTCCTCAGAGAGTATGTTTTCCAGAACATAATTTATTTATTTATTTTATTTATTCATCTCATTCCCATTTTAATTTATTAAGAGGAGCAAGTGGAGTCTGTGTGGGGGTATGAATAATTAACAAGAAATAAGCAAATAAAATAAAAGAAAAAAAAAGGTAAATAATCTTATCGGATCCAACAGCTGCGCTGATATCCTGACACCCCCACACCCTTGCCTGGTATAGAAAAAAACCTTGTCCATGCAATAAGCTGCTTATAAATATTTGTAATTAAAATAGGAAGGGGGGGCAGGGAGAGTGGCATCTTTATCACTGGAGACACTGCTGCTGCAGGTGTCTTTGATGCCCGGAAAGGCGGTTTGATCTGACAGTGCAGGAACGCCGAGACTCCAATCGGTTTGTCCCACTAAGCAGCTCCTCTCCCTGCTCTCACCTCCCCTCCACATGCACTCTCACATGTTCAAGAGTTCATTACCAATTTGTTTTGCATTTTAATCTATCTCACCAGGCTCTTGAAATATCATCAGGCATAAAACACTTTAATTATTCATTAACTCCAAAAAAAGGACTTGCTATTTTTGGCCTCAACAAAAATTTTAACTTTGCAGAGATGTGCACTATGGAATGTCCAGCTTTATGTAACTGCACTAAATTGAGGGGATGTTGTTTGAGGAATTAGCAATAAGGTATGAAATTAATAACATAAGAGTGAAAAACTCATGGGATTTGCCACCATTCATTGTATTGCACTAGTGGCTCGACCATAAAAGGGAAACCTAACAATCAATACCGAATGGGCACAAACGTGACTCATGTGAGGGGTCAGGGATGGGAAAATAGGAAGCTCATCATACCAAATTTAGAAAGAAATTATAGACCTCTGTCAGAGCTGATAGCCAACGGGAGGTCATTGCTTAATATCACCTATCCAAGGGTAAGTAGATGTCAATTAGCCTTGGGAGATGTCTAAGTAGTGAAGTTTATGCAGCTGAAAAGGAATGAGGATCTTTTAGTCAGTGTGTCCACCCTGGCTAGGATGTGGACTTTAAAGAAACGTAACATCTTCAAGAAATTAAGCAAATCCATTTGATGGCACAAAATTTATCAGCGTGTAACATGAGCTGGTTGACTGAGTTTTTACGGAGGTTGTGAAATCTGAACAACTCATAAAATAACTGAACCACGGAGCAATGCAGGCCCCACAAACCTGACAAGGTAGTCTTATTTCACTGCTTGGGTGTTGGGGAACATAATGGAGACCTAAATTTAGAAAAACAATCCCTGGCAAAATGTTTCTTTCCCTTCTTTTTCTCAATATCAAGCCCACTTTATACTGTATAATTTGACTACCTCTTCTCTTGCTTGGCCACCTTGCTTTCATGTATTTAATTTAATATTAAATATTGTTGACTCAGCTGCCTTTGATTCCACAGCATCTTATATTCTGTCTCTGTTGGATACCATGTGTCTTTTATTATCCACCTCGGACATTGTGTTTCAGCCCTCAGCTGAAGACGTTGTCCACTTCATTCTGTGAATGAAACATCAAACTTCAAGGAATTATTCAGAGCCCTCATATAGATTTAAGTTTCTGCATGTACTACCTGAAAGATTTCAAACATGCCTTTTTGCCAGTACACTACATCTTGAATATTGTGGTTTCACTTCTAAGAAAAAAAAAATGGTCTAAACAAAAATGAAGGCATATCTTGCATGTAATCACATGCATTGTTTCGTCTATATTCATGCAATTATAAACACATGCATCTAACTGGTACCTTCGTCAGTTGATGCTTGACAGGTAGTTTTAAGCTTTATCATATTTTTTAATAGAAACATATGCTCGGATTTAATGTTTTAATTAGAATTGTTCTTGTTAGAAACAATATTCTCCTCAGTATTGAGATGAAAAACACCATGACAGCTGTCGTTGGGATAACAGGTGTTCATGGGAAATGGCAATATGGCAGGTGGTTGAGTCTCACATCTAGCAGTTTTGACTGCTTGATGACATATTTCCCAGTATCTAATGTAAACGAATAATGGGAGTGAGAATGCATTTTGTTATATTTCAAATGTAAGACATGGATGACATGAATGGCCATATTTTAAAATTGTGTAAGATATTTCCCGACTTTTCATGTTGATGTTGGCTGGATTTGGTTTCTCCACACAAAAACTGTGTCAATGCATCATACTGAGTAGCCCCCCAAAACAAAGTCTTTGGCAGCAAGGTACCAGTGTTGGCCCTCAGAAAGTAGGCAATGAATTCCACTTCCAACAGGTGCAGGGCTCATACAGAAAGGAGAGGCTCTCCACTGTTTTAGCATACACACAGCTCCTCTGGGCTGCAGTAATGTCTGGCTCCCATCTGACCTCCTCCTATTACAAAGCTGGCTTTATGTTTGTGCATGGTGGGCTAGTCACTGTGGGTATGTTGCTGTGGTTTGTTTATAGCAGCTCAAAAAGCAACGTTTAAAAGTTCATCTACAAACAAACTGTCTTTGTTTCCAAATACAAATGTGTACTTGACAGAGGACACACATTTGTCAGATTAAAAAAAAGCAAAACAAATGTCCATCTCAGAAACACCTCAAATGGCAAAAGTCATTTGTTAAGTGAAACTCTCCTCTCCCAGTTTTGTTTAGTAAAACTAATGTCTGCAGCAACTTGACCAACTCGACAGTCCTTTTCAGCTCACCCACTCTTTCTTGCTCCCTGCAACATGGTGGCAGTATCCAAATGTTTGATCAAATTCATGGTAGAAATAAACTTCTTGTGCTCTTATGTTCTGGGTCATAGCTCAACTGTGTATTGCCTGTCCATGTGTTTGTCTGTCTATTAGTGTGGACTTTGCAGTTCAGTATTTCCTCAGTTCTCTTTGTATCCTGCACCAACTGAGGTTTGGAAGAATTTGCAGACTGTGCCTAGCGCTATCTAGAATGCAAAAACAAAGGCTGAGTGGGCGCCTGTTGAACTGTTCAAAATATTGTTGAAAATAAATGACGCTTTACATGAATCTTTTGTTTAGTGTTAAAGAATCACGGCTCTCTAAAATGTACCATACACTATGCTGCATGGGGTGTGCAGAGAGCTTCATATTTAAACTTTTTTTTTTTTTCATATTTCATCTCTGACTTCAATTTTTTCAGATTTTTCAGGGTTAAATGGTGCTAATGATGATCTCTGCAATAATCTCTTACACAAATCTCACACAAATTTGAAGTTTCATGGTCTTGTAAACTTGGAAAAACATCCACATCCCTGAAGATATTTTAGATAATCATATTATAATATAAATGAATTATTAAATCAGTACAAATTAAATTTTATCTCACTCAAGTGGTATATGTTGAAAACAAATATTCATGTTCAAAACATTTTAAAAATAATGAACAGCACGATTTTTTGCATTGTCGTTGTTATTAGTAATAATTTGCAAGATTCTTGAAATGTAATTGGCTGTTAATGCTAATATGATGTTTTTATCTCTGCAATTTTTTCCATTTACTTTTTGGAATTTGCTAGAGGTAGTGAGAAATTATATGGTAGAGAAAATAGCTAAATATTGATTCTGGAAGTCTGTCTTAATGGGAGCATTTTAAATCAGGCATATTAAATAAAGGCAAGGTGTGAGATTTTACTTTATGTGGTCATTTTGGCCAGTTCTTACTGTATTACACATTTTTTCAAAGCTTGAGCAACAGAGTTCATTACTACCATACTAAATGGAGAAGTCAATGACTCACATTTCAAACCATCACTGTGACAGCAAGCTTAAATGCTTCAGATTAAATAACCTGGCAGCAGCCACCATGTTTCTGTAGAAAAGAGAGGAAGTACAGAGAACCTGAAGATATCCAGAGGCTATCTTTGCATGTTGGATGGGTAATATGCATAAAGGTAGATGGCTGCAGAACTTAAAACTGGTATGCCACAAAGATTATTTTTTAGTCCTCAACTCATATTGAAAATATGCTAATTGTGATGTTTCAGATTCAGGTAATTCATATTCATGATGTCACTTGTCACTAGTGCAATAGTTTTGGTTCCAACTTTTCCTATGAACAAACCCACATGTGATGTCCAAAGGTGACATCTCCAGAGTTTGCAGCTTTTTGGCCATAGTCTTTTGGAAATGCAGAACACTGCACTATAACAAAAGATCTGAGGTAAATAAGGTAAATAATGAAAACTGATTTTATCAGAATTCAGTGTTGCTTGTCAGACACGATTAATGAGAAGTCACTCAAAAATACATCTTGTAAACTTTCAAAGGAAATGTTAAAACACAATTGGAGAAAATGGGGAACATAGCACTTCATACAGTGTTTTCCATCGGTCACCAATCATCCTAGATGCTTTGTCTTGTACGAATTATGAGCGATTTCTCTCATGAGGAAATTGCTTTTATAGCATCCTCATCCTATTCTTAGGGCTTCTTTGCAGCTAGTGTGTGAGTGTGTGCGTGTGCGTGTGATTACATTAAAATCATTTAGCAGACGCTTTTTTCCAAAGTGACTTGCAAAAATTGCAATTCAATAACCGGAGATCCAAAGTACCAGTAGTTGTTATTCAGAAGTCACCATTCTACCAAATAGCCATCTCAAAACCATATACATACATACATTCAATGTGACCATACTGTATTGTATCATTGCTGACACAACTCAACACAGTGCCACTGCTCCGAGACCCAACACAATGAGAAAGCACATCCGGTCACACATTCCCTCTCATCCAGTTTCTTCTTTTTCCCTTCCATGCACCCGATCATATAATTTCAAGATTGCGACAGAAGTATGAAAACCAGCATTTTTATTTTCATTTGTCTCCTATTGGTTGAGAATTTTTATTGACATGGCTATGGTGGCACCGTATGGCTCATGATACTGATTTTCTCAAAAAGAGAAAAAACAAATAAATGGGCAATGGGGAACAAAATCAAAAATGAAAATCGGGACCTGTTATTGCTGAGGATATTGGCTGGTTTGTGTTCGACCTTGCCAGTACCATGACCTTTTGGAAAAATGTACTCAAAGTCTGTCATTAAGCTCACCCAATTGCACCCTGTCCTTTATTTCTTTATATCTGGATTAGAATTGTCTTTCTTTACTGAGGCGTATATTCAGCTGTGCTGTGATCTTTACGTGAACAACAGGAGCGTACGACCCCGAGGGAAACGAGTGAGAGGCACTCATCTGAGAGAGACATAAAATCAAATAAAGACCTCGGCAGACTATTGACTGAGTCCAGTGACTGAGCTGCAAGTTTTGAGGAACTGAAGATCGGAAGGGCAATATTCAGAGAGCCATGTCAGTGAAGTTTTTTTGGGTGTGGTTTGTTGCAAGCTCACAACGGTGCACCTCGGTGTCCATCAGGGTCAAACAAGTTTTATTCCTTTTCTATATCAAGATCTTTTTTCTTATTAAACTTGTTTCCTGTCTTATGACTCAGATCCTCTCCATTTCAGCATACCAACCTCAGTCCTGTTGCGGTTTACCTTTCATCAGGCAACTGGCTGTTTAGTCTGAACCTTTTGTAAGTGCCACTTCTTTTACATCAATACTTTATATAGTATTTTTTGTTAGGGGTCTCCTACCTTTTAGGCATTATTTGCTGTCATGATATAATGCTTTTTTTAGTTCCACACTTGGAGAGTTTCAAGGGGAATCGGCTGTGACACGACTCAAACTTGCAGTCTTCTGACCTTAAGCAAAATGCCCAATCCTTCAAGGCTCACAGCTAACATAAAATAGAAAATAAAATGACTTTTGTTAAAGATTATTTTTTACAAGTTTTTGATCGATTTCAACAGTATCCCCAGTAAAACAAGTAGAAGTAAGTGACAACTTCCAAGATTAATCAAGTTCACGCATAATTCAAATCTAAGCCCACTCAGTGTGGACAGGAATAAGAGTTTGAGTCTAACCAACTAAATAAAGCAAAAGCAAAAAGGTTATTGTCAGTAAGTTCTCTTCAACTTGCTTAATTACAGCTACATTAGAAGAAAACCCTTGCGAAAAATGAATAAAAAAGCACAATGTCAGACTATATCTTCTTCAATGTACATGCTATTTAATTCCTGGTGTTAAACATGGAAATTTCTCTTTATTCTGGGATGGTTGCAATCATCATTGTGAGCATTTGATGCAGGCCCACCAACACTTAACATTGTTTTAACTGACACAATCCCAATTTATCTCAGCATTAAGCTTGATCCATTAATAACTTCAATCATTTTAGCCTTTCAATCTTGAGTAGGAGAACATTTTTAGTAGCTTTATTTGAATGCACCTGACTGTTTGGGATAATGTGTTTGAGAGATTGTTATAAATGATCAGACCATTCTTCCATGTGACTCACCCAAAGTGGATGGTGTGAACACCCAATAGCACAGGGCTTTTCAAAAGAAATGTCCTCCAGAGGCAGTATTAAGTATGACCGCAGCAAAATTGGGAATGTACTGATATGTGATCTGAATTTGATGAACTCAGAGCCCAAGAGCAAGTGAAGATGCAAGACATTGCAATCTAAGACTGTAGTTCCTTCCTGTTTCCAAAAACATACTGATTCCATTCATTAATGCAATTTTCAACACTTTAAAAATATAAAATTTGACTAGAACAGCTCTACCTTACTGCTAAAAAATGTTAAAGTAATAGATCTGAACAGATTTTTTTTTTCTTTTGCACAGCATGACATGCTCTCAGAATGGAATGGAATGCAGAGGTTATAAAACCAAACAAATAAAAAACATAATCTGATTAGGAATGTCTTTTGAAAATACCTGTTTTTTTTGAACACTTTTGGTTTTCACACTGTCCTTCTGCAGGATGTGATTGTGGTGGTCATAGTGTCAAACTATATATAAATATATATATATATATATATATATATATATATATATATTCATAGTGTCAAACTATGAGAGAGAGAGAGTAAGAGAGAGAGAGAGAATTGATCGGTTTCGTCAAGGTTCAGGGATATAGATGAGTTACAAAACCACTATTAATTCCAAATCACTTCTGCCATGAAAGTGAATTAGAACAAAATGAACAAAAAAAGTCCATCAGACAAAAAATAAGCGACCGTGCACATTTTTCAACAGACCTGCTCGCTATGTCCTTCATCTGCTGAGTTATGTGATTTTGTTCACCTTGTGAGACAAAAGTCCTTGGGGTCTCTT
The DNA here is from genome assembly GCF_037954325.1 of Fistularia commersonii. Classification (NCBI taxonomy): domain Eukaryota; kingdom Metazoa; phylum Chordata; class Actinopteri; order Syngnathiformes; family Fistulariidae; genus Fistularia; species Fistularia commersonii. The sequence goes on along the minus strand of NC_141300.1, from coordinate 7,431,329 downwards.
GATTATGCTCTGTTTGTCAGGAAAAATGAATGCAGGTGCATGTTTAAGCCACATTCAATATGCATGTTCTATTGCGTTATCAGTGAACACATAATCAATACCCCAAGACACATGATAAATTATGATCTATAATGGTGCATGCATTCACCATGTGGTGAGCCGTATGCCCGCGTGCATCTAAAGCAGTGGGGCACTGTGATACAGTCTCGAGCAGGTGCCGGCTTTACAATGATCCACAGGCAGGTTCACAGACGGTCCTTGTCGGCGCCACTTGAGAGAGTCCCTGCTGTCTCAGACAGGTTGCAGTGTAGTCGTGCTTTGCATTAAAATTGCAAGCAGCCCTCTTCAACTGCATACCATCTCTCCTTTTTTTGCACTCTTTCTTTCTGCAGCGTTCTTTTTCCTCAGACTTAATATTTTCATTTTTTTCTTGCTCCCACCCATCCTTTCTTGGCATTACGCTTGTTTTGCTCTGTCCTCTGTCTTCCAGAAAAGCACTGCATCTGTCTGAGATCCATTAGATTACATTTTCCATTTTTGGACAGAGACTGCTGTCTGTGATTAATGTTTGGTGTGTAGCTATGTATGTAAGCAATCACAAGTCATCCATGAAGTCTACTCCTCCCAGGCCTGACACGAATGCCACAAAAGTGCGAAGAAATACCTTTTTCACCATAAAGCTGATTTCAAATTCAGCCATTCTGGAGGCGATCCACCACAGTGGTATGGCGCAAGAAAGGCTAAACAGATCAACAGCTCTCTTGCTCAGCCTCTCTCACTGCCTAGTACTCATTGAAACTCCACTTGCATTTGTCTGATTTTCATTGTGACAAGACGTTGAAAATCATGGCTTGAATGCCAATGGAATAATTTCTTGACAGTCTCCCTTTATTTGTCTCTTATCATCCTGATAAGACGATTTTCACTCACTAGGTTTGCTTTGTATTGGCAAAGATGGCCTGGATGAGCGAATTCATCCGCTCCCTCAATTTTTCTTCCCATCAGCTGTTCCTATCTTCAAGACCACTCACATTTTTCTATGCGTATGAGAGAGAGTCGGACAGCATAAGATTATTATAGGAAGATGCCATACAGAGGAGGAATTGGCCCAACAAAATTCACCCAGAGGAGTGCTTTAGGAAATATTAAGATGTGAATGCTCGGACACAGTAGGTTAGGTGTGATTGTTCATTATAAAATCAAGGAAGTCAGGATTTATGTAGCATTCCTCTTAAAGGGTTTCTTCCTGTTCTTCTAATTTAGGCCATCGATTGTATCTAACTGATAAAAGGGTTATTCATCTACTGTAGAAAATCAACCGGTCATTAAGCATGTTTTTTGTGACTGTTGTGGCATCACTTACTTTGTAGGGGGGTGGTCTGCCAAGAAAGCGACAATATATGGTCAGAAATGGAGGCAGATGAATGATGCTCACCTGAAATGCTTTCCTAACCTTGTGGAGGTAGAGAGAGAATGATAGTTGTGTTAAGTTCCCTGAAGGAAAACATGTCCCAGCCGCTTCAGGATACTTTAACAGCAATGAGCAGCTCCCTCTGCCGCACCCACCGAGTCTGAAGAGTGATACCACAGGGGCCTCCCTTCTACTATGGTCTCACTCAACAAGCAAACATTGGTCTCACTCTAATACACAATTCCACTTTGATGTGTACTTGTACTCTTGTCCGGGTAAACCTTTTGGGGGGGATTCCTCCATTTTTTTAATGTGTATATTTCCATAGCTCAGGACAATACAGTGGACAACATTTATTTATTTAGCTATTTATTTATCCATCTATCCATCTATTCATTTATTTTCATTTTTTATTTCCCATATTAATCATATACGCTCATATCTTTATACTTGCTTTTGATATCAATGTTTCTCTTATTCAATGTTCCAACTGCCATGCTCAAATCATGAGTGCAATATTGTTTAGAAACTCTATTTTTGAATGACGTCATTATAATCAATTTCACAAACTTTTTCAATTACATTTCAGAAATGTTTTGTTATAAAGGATATTTTGGGACATACTCTAAATGTTTACTGACATTATTATTGCTTTTACAGGCTTTGGCTGCAGAGTAAATAGAATATATTGGCAACTGTATACTAGAATGGAGATCTAAACCTGTCTTTGCAGTGTAGAAGCTGCCTCCTCCAGGCGCCTGAGTTGGAGTTAATTGTTCCCATGATGGTGTCAGGTGGCAGAATTGATCAGTCTTAAATGATCATTCTCTGTGATGTTACCTCTTGAGAATGAATTGCAAACTGTATGAGAAAAGGTATTCTGTTTTGTGACATCTTGACAAGGTAAAGGGCACGACATGATTGGTTTTCTCTGTTTGAATCACATAATCAATATCACAGCGTTGCTCATACGGCCATTAGCCTTTCTATTATAGCACACTGACTAAGCTGTTTCCACTATTGACACTTAGACATACTTGACTCCCCGTGGTTTTATTTCATGAGATGATTTTATATCAAGGCACTTTGGAGTTTCTTAATTACAGCCAAACCAGGTGCTAGCTCCTTTTTTTTGTCTGATTATCATTTGCATTGTGCTAAATCAAATAATAGTTTTTAGACTTTTCATTGTCTGCATGTGTTTCATAGGCAATCCTTTGTGGTGCCAGACCCCGTCATATGAGCAGTTTGGTCCCTGTATGATCGGTGTCTCAGCTTGGTCCCCATTGCGGGTTGTAAGTCGGACCTGTTCCGGTGAGCATTGGACTCCGCCAGGGCTGAGCTTTTGTCAACGATTCTGTCCATAACCTTTATGGACAGAATTTCTAGGTGCAGCCGGGGTGTCAAGGGGATTTGGTTTGGTGGCCGCAGGATCGACTCTCTGCTTTTTGCAGATGATGTGGTTCGGTTGGCTTCATCAGGCCATGATCGCCAGCTCTCACTTGAGCATTTTTTGCAGCCTAGTGTGATGCAGCCGGGATGAGGATCAATGCCTCCAAATCCGAGACCATGATGCTCAACTGGAAACGGAATGCCGGTTAAGCGGTCCTGCCCCAAATGGAGGAGTTCAAGTATCTTGGGGTCTTGTTCTTGCGTGAGGGAAGGACGAAGCGGGAGGTCGACAGGCAGCTCGGTGTGGTGTCTGCAGCGATGTGGACTGTACCGGTCTATCGCAGTGAAAAGGGAACTGAGCTAAAAGGCAAAGCTCTCAATTTACCAGTTGATCTACATTCCCACCCTCACCTATGGTCACGATCTGTGGGTAGTGACCGGAAGAACGAGATTGCGGATACAAGCGGCCAAAATGAGTTTCCTCCGCAGGGTGGCCGGACTCTCCCTAAGAGATAGGGTGATAAGTTCGGTCATCCGGGAGGAGCTCGCAGTGGATCCGCTGCTCCTCCGCATAGAGAGGAGTCAGATGAGGTGGCTTGGGCATCTGGTCAGGATGCCTCCTGGGGGAGGTATTCCGGGCATGTCCATCTGGGAGGAGACCATGGGGAAGACCCAGGACTATGGAGAGACTATGTCTCCAGGCTGGCGTGGGAACGCCTTGGGGTCCCCCCAGAGGAGCTGGACCATGTGGCGGGGGAGAGGGAGGTCTGGGCCTCACTGCTCCGGCTGCTGCCCCCGCGACCCGACTCTGGAGGGAAGATGGATGGATAGATGGATGTTTTAGCGTTTTTTTTTTCTTGCCACTTTATTTATTATTTACCTTTATTATCATTTATTTTTCTTAAACTTCAGTTGCTCCTTATAATGGACATTTTCATTAAGCTCCAAACTGTTGTTTGAAACACTTTTGTTTTTGTGGAAAAATCAACAGCTTTGTGAATCAAAAAATAGTCAACAATGAAAGTTGAATAAATATACAAAAAAAAAAAACCTAAATTTTTTGATTAATTATGATAATAATATGAGCCAGCACAGACAGTGGTGTGATCCTTTAAGTACATAAGATCTGAAAATAACTTTCTAAATGCTGCCATCTGTTGCGGTTACCGCTGACTTGTATTGGACATGTATATATTTAACGCAATCATGAGAACAGAGCTCATTATTTTCCCTCTGAGAAGAATTCTCAGAGAAGGTGTCAAGAGTTTTGCCTTTTGTCTCGCCCCTTATCAAATGAGCAATACAAAACCTACAAGCAGGCCATATTGAACTACTGCATACAGTTTTTAGACACAAGGTTGTCATACTTGCATCTCCAATTCTCAGTAGTTATAAGTCCCCCTGTCCAGCACTTTGAAATTGTGAGTTGCAAAATACATTTGACTAATTCTATTCAACAGGGTTGTCAAACATTCCATGACAAAATTCTAATTGCTGGCAGTTTTATTTCATTCATTTCATTTGCTGTCTTAGTTTAGTCATTCACTACAAAGAAGAGACTATGTCTCCAGGCTGGCGTGGGAACGCCTTGGGGTCCCCCCAGAGGAGCTGGAGCATGTGGCGGGGGTGAGGGAGGTCTGAGCTTCACTGCTCCACCTGCTGCCCCCGCAACCCGATTTCGGACAAGCGGGGGGAAGATTGATGGATGGATGGATGGATAAAAAGAAGAGACCACAGGATGTAACACGTAGAGCCAAACAGAGCTTAAGCTGAATTTTTAAATTCAAATCTCTTTTACGATGAGGCACCTGATCCTTTGTGGAGATGTGGCATGCCTCACTTAATGGGTTAAGTCATAACAATAATATCCCCAGTCCTGTAACAAAATGCAGTGGGATAGATGGGACTGCAGAGCAGGACCAGGCCCAACAATCAAGATGTTGATTGAAGGATTAACTTGAGTGTGGTCATCTCTCTGTATCGACCATCTCTGCGACACACTCCGGGGGGGGTGTTGTGTGGTAGCTCAACACCCGTACATATTTTATACTAACACCAAAACCCGCAAGTATGATGCCACGATTGCAGTATTTTTTGTTGCATTGCGATTACTAATTTTTAAGCCAGTATTTAAACCAAACCCACGCTGTAGTACCTGTCAGACCTTTTGGAGGGCAGTGTAGTACTATGAAACAACCTGATGGTGCCAGTAGGAGGGGGAAAAAAAAAGTTTTTCTGACTTTTATCCTTCATTAGGTTCCATGCAGTGCTGGAATTACTTGCTGCATCTATCCATTAAAGTCTGTCTTTCTGTATAGTGCTCACATTAAACACAGTTATGGGGCCTCGCTGGATAATGCAGGGTGAAATCTGACCTCCTTTACGGTCCCATTTTCTTATGGTTGTGTTCAGCCATTAGTCCTTTTTTTTCCTCGAGTTGAACTGTAATCTCTATATAGTCACATTTGTTCCTGGAGAAAAATGACAGGCTGGTGGGCATTTGTTTTCATAAAATCAATTTGTTTTCACATCACATTGCTGGAACCGGTTACACATTCAGCCAAACACTGGAAACTCAGGATGATGCATTTAGAATCAAAATCTGGTGCTAATGTTATGACAGCTTGTTAGGGTTTCATTCTGCACAAGGATATATGGGAGCTGACAGGAAGCAGGAAGTTTGTGTCTCCAGGCAGTGACCTTGCTCATATTAGCTCCCTGCTTTGTCAAGGAGACTTAATTCATGGTGAAGAGCAATCATCTGTGGGGTTATAGTACAACAAGTGTACTGACCTTTGTTTTGGCCTTTGCCCCTGAGGTGTCTTTAACCTATAACCCAGAACTCGATCCTCTATACAATGTTTCAACATGGTCAGATGAACAGTTTCCTCATTGATGCGAAAAGACCAATTCTGTACACAAATAGAATTATTCTGTGTAAAGACTGAAATCTGATTCCCTGGCTGGTGCCATATGCACGGACATTAAAACAATCGAAGTTGCAATTAGGGGGACCGAAACCAATCAGAATTCTGCAGACAGACATACTCTATCCGGTCCCTCAAGAAACCGCTGGACTCTTAATTAAAGCAAACCTCTACCAAACTACTGTGATTTTATTTGTAACAGGGTATTCTGCTGGCAGTCCGCCGACAGCGGAAATAGTTTAAAATCAAGGGAAAAAAGGTTTGTCTATTGCCCCTCCTAGCACTCCTCACAGTTGATAATCAATAGAGGGACAGAGTCGCTGGCTATCGAGTGATGAGACATGAATGACGTTGCTCCCCGAAGATTAATTTGAATTTTGACTGCCGGGATTCCAAGGTCTAGCCTCTCTTTGATGGCGCCATCAAGAACACTTTTCACCAGCACACTGAGCTGATGCAGGGATATGAGGGGCTAAAAATATGGAAGCTGCATTCTTGGAGATCAGATGTTAGCTGTATAAATAACTGCTTACTACACTCATTGGATCCATTGGCTGCAGCCATATTTATGAACTGTTCGAATTGAACATGTAGCACACTTTGTGGAACAACTGTCAGCGTGGACAAAAAGAACATTTCCCAAACAGCTAGTGGGCTGCCAAAAAACATCCATAGAGTTGCCATCCTCTCCTCTTTTCCTTGCATGTCTGGTCTCTGTTCCAGTCCCACTTCCCGTTGTTATGACAGTTTGAATCATCTTCAAAAGCCTGCTGCCGTTGCTTGTACACAGACACAAGTCTGCATTTTATTGTAATTTAACCTTTTTGAGTACCAAAATTAAGGCTTTTAAAATACATGTTTGAACACATTTAAATAATTATTGCTTTAGGAATGACATGGCAGGTATTACCTCAAGCTGTATATCAGGTCCCATCAACAGCATTCTTTCCAGTGTGTCTGATGTTCTATGTCTGGCACCGAGGCAGGGATCTTGTTACTGCTTTGGCGAGCTGGAAACTGGCAGATACACCTGGTTGCCATAGACGATTGCACTATTCTGGGCAATCAAACTAAGCTGCCTGTAGACCAAGTAATCCAACAATATTCTATATAAGTAGGACTGCACAACATGGCACCCAAGGATTACAATGTTTTTTCTTTTTGCTGAATATTTCTTGACTGTGAAGGTCACACGGAATGCAATTGAAATCACATCTGTTTTTGTAGTGTTTCAACATGGGTTTCAGTTTTTTACAATTTGAGTTTCTTTTTTTTTTTTTAATTTAATGTTTGAAATATACAGTGAAAAAGCTATGTTTTACAAATTCTTGGCCTAATTTTCAAGTAAGAAAGGTATGATATTAATTATCTACTGGAATTTAACCCTGGTTTTGAAGAGTTTTTTTTTGTAGGAGAAACAGTTTTTATATGTAAAGTCTTTGTTTCATCAAAGAAGCTTTACTTAGCCCTGTAGTTTAAAGCTCAAACATGTAGCGATCAAACACCTTGTGGTTTACTCAAGAACAGCAAATGCCATCTTAAACTTATATAATGATTATAACACGATAATGTAATTGAAAGAAGAATGAACACTATCCAGAGCTTAACCTTTTTCACTTTAGTTTAGGTTGCATAAGTTTTCTTAATAGGTGAATAATATGCAAGATGATAAATTCAAGGGTGAATTTAATTTTATCTCACTCAACCACTAATTCTGCTTCCTGATACAAGACACTAAGAGCTTTTGCATGCAGCCAGATATTCCATTAAACTGGAATGATCCAGTAATTCAACCATGGCTCAATTGTACAAAAAGCAGGGGCAGATTGGTTGGCATCAAGATTCATCCTGAGCAGCTGGACTTCTTTTGACTAGGCTAAAGGCCAGGATTAATTGTTCCTTTAGTTGTTTCTCCTCATTTATCTGTCAGTCTGATTGGAAATAAATGTGTTTTACAATCATTCGATTTATGTTGCCTGATTTTTATTAGCCTGCAATTAAATACCAGAGAAAGTTATTGCAGTTATTCAGTTAAGTGGGTCTACTGTTATCACAAACACTGTAGCAATTGTCACAGTGTTGTGAGAAGTTTCAATTTACAACTGCGTTTATGCCTTTGCATCTTTCTTGGTCAACCTGTGAAGCAATACTTCCAACACCTTCCTTTGCAAGAGTCTTTTAAAAAAGACAAATCAGCTAAACAAAACAAAAAAAATCACAACTGTAATTTGTGCAAACTGCTAGTGAATTAAAGAAAAAATATGATTGAAGATTTAGACAATGGTGTGTGTGTGTGTGTGTGTGTGTGTGTGTGTGTGTGTGTGTGTGTGTGTGTGTGTGTGTGTGTGTGTGTGTGTGTGTGTGTGTGTGTGTGTGTGTGTGTGTGTGTGTGTGTGTGAATATACTGTATATGACAGAGAGAGAGAGCTAGAATAAGGCAGTTTTAATAGATGTCTTTGATTTCTGCATCAGTGAATTTGTAATTGACATCATGGTATATCTAAGAAGGCAGGGAATGCACACTTATCCTGAGCAGTGACACCCACACTTGACTTTGTCATTCTTTCTCATACTGGCTTGGCAGGATTAAGCCTGGATGAACTCATTAGACAATGTTAAGCCTTGGTTTTTGATTTATCCTGGGCATCAAGATTCTGCTTTTCAGAAATAACTTGCCTGAGTGAGTTGTTTCTTTACTTAGATGCTCATAAAGCAGATGAAATGAGACATTATCCAAAAAGAAGATAATTCTATTAGACTCAGTATAAAAACCTGTGAAAACAGTTATATCTTGGTCAGTGAGAGGAAAAAACATTTTGGGAGTTACCGTAAACTGTTAACTGTTTGCTATTCACCCTTTATCATCCAAAATGAGGACAAACAAAATGCTAAAGCTTTTTTTTTTGTTCCAACAGGCTTTCTTGATAGAAGTGCAATTAATGTCTTGAGTTCAAGTGCAGCTCTGAGAAAATCCAACCCTGAATTGAATCCAAATCTTTCCAAGGTGCTTCAATTTAAAGAGTTACTACTTGTGTGTGTGTGTGTGTGTGTGTGTGTGTGTGTGTGTGTGTGTGTGTGTGTGTGTGTGTGTGTGTGTGTATAGGGGCTATACCATATCTAAGGAAAAGCATATCTCTGACTTTAATTTCTATTTGAATAAGATATAGTTACATAGTTACAGTATATAATATATATACGATATATATACTATATCTATACACTATATAAAGTGTATAGATATAGTGTATTCACCCTGCATTATGTCTCTTTTAAGGTGTGTGTGTGTGTGTGTGTGTGTGTGTGTGTGTGTGTGTGTGTGTGTGTGTGTGTGTGTGTGTGTGTGTGTGTGTGTGTGTGTGTGTGTGTGTGTGTGTGTGTGTTTTGAAAATTAATTGAGTCGGGGGACACAAATTCAAAACCTCACTAAGTGAATCGTAAACAGCCAAAAAAGCTTGCTCAGGTAATAATGCTTATTCAGCAATTGTAAGCCAAAACTTAATTTCTTTTGGAAACCCTAATTGGTTTTGACACTAAGTTAAATGACTAATGTTATTCTGTCAGTACTGACAGTATCACTTTAACCTACTCCAGGACGTGGTAGTATGTAGAGAATGACAAAAACAGTTATCAGGCAAGATACCAAAGCAAAAGGTCTCCCATGTATTTTCAAAGGAAACAATATCTTAGTATGCATATTTTTCCCTGAAGCAATGTGTGTCCTCTGCTTGTTGTTTTGGTGACAGTTTGTGAAACTGTGAGAGGCGTAATCATGCTGCAGTGTGCTATTTTTTTCAAGCTTGGGTGAGTAAGAATTCAGAGCTGTTGCCAGAGACTTTGTTCAAAATCCCTAAAGCTCTGTAACACAAAGTTATTTTGGATAGATGAGGTCTCCACTCCTTTTACAACAAATATGCTGCCCTCTCATTTATCTCTGAAGCAAAAGGCAAATAGCAATTAGTCATAGTTCACAGTTCACCCTGAATGGGCATGGAAAGAGCATACATGCATGAAATAGCCTATGATTTTACAGTATATCATATAGGACTATGTGCAACAGTAGAACACTGAACACATGTTTTCAATATGGGAGATTTAGAATGTACACCCACATGTCGTTGTTGTAGCAAATGCAGTTATTGCAACATGTACATGTTTGCAGGAATGTTTGCTGTGATGCTCTACTATTCACAGGCCAAGATGATAATTATGTCATGATCCATTTCAAGGGAAATAATTATGCTGCTAATGCAATTTAATCCCTGCCCTTGCATCCTCCTCTGAGAAACGGGCACATGGCAGCAAACAGGAAGTTGGGACTGTTGCCTCATTACATGCAAAGTGCATTGCATTAATTGGGTTAGAGAAACAGAGCGGTATACCTCGCAGCAAGACTGCACAGAATTTGGGACATATTTGATCCAAAGCAAGTAAAATTACTGGTAGAATAACAAAAAAAGATAGAGGAGAAATGTTTCTGAGTTGTGCATTGAAGATACAGTATGTGTTTTCTCTGGATCAATATAATATATACAGCTCTATCCTTTGTGCAATTTTCTTGTGTACTCCATTCGGTAATCCTTGTGCCTAATGTGTTTGAGGCCATTATAGACCATCACTTTCCAACATTTAATCTGAAAAAGTTTGTATGAATGTGATTTTTCACTATTTCTATTTTCTTTTTCTATCAACATTGTACTCTTTCATCAACTTCAGTAAAGTCAGTTAGGAAACCAGACGTTTTGTCTGTTATGACCGACTGTGGGACCATTTTAACAACCTTCTTTTGGTAACTTGTTTAAACGGTTCTGTGCTAATCCCTGGTATATTTGCATTCTGTCCTGATTAAGATGAATTCTGAAGAATGTCACGATACCATAATTTTTTCGCAAACCCGAATTGAGATTTAGAAACAATCTTCCTGATTTATTGTGATCGGGAACTGGCATGTAAATAGGTTTAGGTTTTCTCTTGGCTCTCTGGTCTCTTCCAACGAAATACACGAATACACGAAATACACGAATACACGAAATACACACTCTAAATTGTCTGAAGGTATGAATGAAGTGGGTGGCTGGTTATATGTCTCTATATGTGGCCCAGTGTATCTAGTTTCTCACACAAGTAGGATTGACTACAGAACCCCCCTGACCCTGTGCTCAGAAACTTACAAAGAATGATTTTCCCATATACTATAATTTTGAGATCAATTGGCTCATTTTATTGTAGTATTGCTACGATGTTGAAGTTTGTGAATTTGAATAAAACAAGAAATGGTATCATTATGACATCCTGACTAGAATCATGCCAGCAAATTATGCCACCATCTTTTGGAATCGTTTTTTTTTTTCATTTCTTAACTTCAAGTCTTCCACTACATTGGACCCCTTCTACACCCTCTCATTTATCCCCAACGGTGGACACACTATGACAAATTATTACTTATGTTTCTGTTGTTGATTAACATGTTCTATGAGTCACAAACCAAATGGCAAAAGTTATATGGGCTTCAGCTGCAGCTGACCAGTAGCTACAGTGTTTCACAGCTGGACACAGGGCTACAGACATTATACATTATGTTTGAACCTCAAGAATTCCTGGTGCAAAGTGTGGGATCTTCCTGAATCAGACCTACAATGAAATGGACTTGTGTTGGTGGAAGAAATCTGTTTGCTGGCTTTGTTGTGCTACCCTGCATGTATGTGTTTATTTGTAGGTCTCTTCCTGTTGATGCTGAGAGATGCTACTGTAGTTAGAAGGTGCTGCGGGTGTTGCTGGGTTGCTAATGTTATTCCCTTCCCAATTTGCTTTTTTTCCATGTTCATTACTACTGCAATTATATTGTTGGTGTCTATTGGAAGCATGGGTAACTCAATTAGGCAGGAGCATGTTTTCGTGTGGGAGTGGATACGTGAACGTCGTGCAGTATCTAAACCTTTTAATGAGCAAGAAATTTTGCTGAAGACAGGACCCTGCTAATGGAATCTGAACTTGATTATAGGAAAGCAGAAACATTGAAGAGGGTCCTTGCCCTGTAAATCCTTTTCTGTTTGCATTAGTTAACTTCAAGGCATTGTAAGTTAACAGAACCATCTCTATAAGCTTGGGTTTCATTACAAAATTATTTTAATCCTTTAATTACTGTTAGAGCCCATTTTGTTTGGCAGAGGTCACTATGTAACACATTCAAGATTACATGGGGTAAGTGCTGAAAATCTTGGAGAGTTATAGTCGCAGGAATAAAGAATCCATGTTTTTCTCATTGTTTGAGATATTTGGGATTGTGTCAGGTCAAATTTAGATGACTCAGAAAGCTTGTAAAGTGTAAACAGTTTGCAGTAATTTGTATTTATACTCAATCATTCTGTGTCTTTACCCCTTATTCTGCATTCAGGGTCAAGATAGGGCTGGAGACAATCCAGGCTGTAATTTGGCAAGAGGTGGGGGTTCATCCTTGACTGGTTACCAATTGATCACAGGGCCACACGCAGAGACATACAATCATTTGCTCTGCTGTTCACACACCAGGGCTATTTACTCGTCAATTAACTGTATGCATTTTTTGTGTGGGTGAAAAGTGGAGACCACATAGAAAACCCATGCAGACTCAGGGAGAACATGCAAATTGCGCACAGAAAGGCCCCTGTTGGCATCAACCACTGTACCACCATGCCACCATTTTACTCAGAATTAGTTAGATTTAAAGAAGCACCAACTGCAGGCTATTTAATACAGCAGCTGGTTTTGTCAGTAGATATGAACAAGCTAAAACTGTTGAACTCCAAGAGATTGTGAATCTTACCCAAAATAAAAACGGCATGATCATGACACAAAAAGCCCAATGGATTTCATTTTGGAATGACTAGCCTATGTGTAGATAGTACTAAATATGACATTGTGTTTTTTTGACGTTAGAAGCTCGAGTGAAGTTAATTGTGTGTTATCTCAATTAATTATAATGTTGGTAGAAAGACTTTGCACTTCAGTGGTTGTATGATTGCACAAGTATTTGTGTCAAAGAAAACTAAATCGAACATGCTATAATTATTGAAGTCATCAGAAATAGGAACTGCCTGAACGGCATTGTCTGATTTCAAAGAGAACATTGTGAATTTTTACAGATGTGGGGGGAAAACAAAGAACACAACTTTGCCTCACCTATAATGAATAATGGTGATGCACAGCTCCAGTTGCGTCATTATTCAGGTGACAATGCCTGAAGCTTCAGAGGATTATTCCTCCCCCACTCTGTGATTCTCTTCATCTGAGCATTGTCATTTTACATTTTATATATGACCCAATGGCATTGCATTGGGTAATGGTTTTGTTCCTCAGTCCCTATTTAAAAGAGGGACATTAAATCAGTTCAAATATTATTAACCGCAGGGTTATTTGAAAGGAAAGAAGAAGATTTGGCATGTTCTCATGAATCTGTCCCTGCAGGAGGTGTAGCTGGAAGTAGGATCTGCAGCTATTCTGGACAACCCACAACCAGCTGGCAGAAGTGACTACAGAAGAAGGGTGAGAGTTCTTGGACTAGCTCCCGTTGTTCCTTTCTTTGTGCTTGTGTGTAAATAAAAAACAATTACATAGACCACACTGGGGACCCCCGTTCTCTTTCTAGGAAAAATATCAAGCTTTTGCACCAGAGAGCATCTAAATAGGTTTGTGTAAATTGAGGTTTAGTGGCAACACTGGTCCGATGCATATCATAATATGCATTAAGAATGTAAAAACAAGAATGCCAGTAGAGAGGTAAAGAGTAGCTCAGAGGGAACTACTTTGTGCCTTTGTAGACCTAGAAAAAGCAGGGGTGCAAGAGAGGGGTGCAGAGACATGAATTAGTGTATGTGGAATTCTGGAGTGGTAGCAAAGTATGTTGGACTGGTGCAGGACATGTATTTGAAATGCAAGATAGTGGTGAGGTGTGCTGCAGGTGTGGCAGAGAAGTTGGAGTTGAAGGTGGGACTACACCAGGGATCAGCTCTGAGCCCTTTTCAGTGATGATGGCAAGGCTGACAAATGAGGTTAGACAAAAATCTCCATGGATCATGATGTTTGCAAACGACATTGTGATCCATAGTGAGAGCAAGGAACAGGTTGGGGAAAATCTCGAGGAGGAGGTATGCTCTGGAAAGGAGAGGAATGAAGGTTTGTTGCTGAAGAATATATGTGTGTGTGTTAGTGCCATTTTCCATTTTTTGTAATTTAGTCTCAGATTTGGATATAATATTATTGCATTATATTTTGGTGATTGTTGATTATAGCATAATTATTTATAATTACTTTATTGTATTTAATTTTGCTTTTTTGTTGAGTACATGCTTATTCATGGCATATGTATTTATGTTTATGTTAACCAAATAGGTTCGGAGCAGGCGCTGAGCTATGACGTGATCAGTTCAAATGTGTAAAAAGGTAAAACTGTTGGATACCGGGTGATTCAGTAAAGGACGGAGCGAACACACTGTTTTCTACCGTCGTCAACAGTAAACACGCGTAGAGACTCGTTCTTTCCATCTTAGAGTGGTTAAATGAGTGAATACTTTGGCAAATACTTAGAGGGAACTCTAGCCACGACAGTGTGAATGAGAGGAACCCCGGTGGAATGGTGAGGCAACAGGGAGTGCTGATAAAGAAGGTGCAGGATATTAAATACTTAGGGTCAACATTCCAGAGCAGTGAAGAGTTTGGAAAAAAGGGAAAGAGACAGCTTCAAGCAAGTTGGAATGGGTGGAGAAAAGTGTCAGGGGTACTATGCGATAGAAAACTATCAGCTAGAATGAAAGGAAAGGTGTACAAGACAGTTTGGAGACAGTGGCATCAGAGAAGTCAGGAAGCAGAGCTGGAGGTGGCAGAGACGAAGATGTTGAGGTTCTCAGACGGGGATGGATGGGATCAGGAATGAGTCTACAGAAGTCAGAGACAGAGAATCAGAGGTACAACACATGCTAGATGTTTTGGAAAGAAGGTTAGAGAAGCTAGACTTAGATGGTTTGGCCATGTACAGAGAAGAAGTAGTTTGAGAGGAGAAGTAGAATGCAGACATCCTCTATTGATAATAATCTTGGTAATTTTAGGACGCATTGAAAGAGTTCATTTTCAGAGACTTTGTTGCTTGATTATCATCTGTCCATCTGCTATTTGGCATCCACCACAACTGAAGGCTTAGTTTGTCTTGCTCGACACGCCTGTTCTTTGGGGAAGGACATTTGAGTTTGGCAGGTCATAGCCTCCCAAGTATTTTAATTTATTTTTTTGCACAATTCAAGACAGAATTTGACCGCTGAGTCACAAGCAGTCATACTAAAGTCATACTGCTAAAAATGACTGCAACAAGAAAAACCAACAGATGGAAAAGTTGTCCGAGTCCCATTTTTATCATATTTTATGGAGGCTGTTTTTCTGTTATACTGCTGCTTTTTGAAATGTTGGAGAAATGTCATATTTGCATTTGTTTTTACCTCGATACCACATTTCTGGGGTTTTTATGTGAAGCTCAACACCCAAGCACAATGCACATAATTGTGAAAGCCTCTGCATTGACTTCTCATTAAAAGTTGTGACAACAAGAGTCCAATGATAACCTGTTGAGTGAGGGAGCACAGACTTTCTCCAGGTGAACAGTAAATAAAACTTGACATAGGATGTAGGAGAAGTCAGTAATCCTCTAAAGGCCTCTCAGTAAGTTGGCCCTTCTGTAATTTTAAGAAATCTACATCAGTCCTAACTGTTTGGACTGGGCAAGGTTATTCCCAAACTAATTTAAATTATTATTGATGCTCTAAATTACCGTCTTATTCATTGAATAAATAAGTGCACACATTACCATGCATTTTTGATTAACAATACAAACTCTAAATAAATGAGGAGAGGGAGAGCTGTTTAACTTTGCTTCAGGGATTGTGCAGATGGGTTCTTGAGGTTGATAAACCAGACAGATATTTCATAAAGTGAACAGTCAGATTTTTTATTTAACAGACCTTTTCATATTTCTGGTTTTCAGGTTGTTTATTTAGAAATTTCCTGTTTATGATTCAATACAGACTATTCCTTAGGCCAGCACTGCTGAGTGAATTTTGCACTCTTGAGAGACAAGAGGTTTGTAGCTCAAAATTATAAATAAGGCCTTTTTTCTGTAGACTGAAACTGACAGAATCACATTTACCGTCCAACACTTTGAGATCGACTGTCCCAATCTAAAAAGTGCAACTCTGGATCAGTGTGATATCTGCCACCCATTTGTTTTCAAACAACAAAGACCAACAAACGACACGTGTTAACATTTTTTAAAAATAATGAAACCCTGTCAAAGCCAAGAAGGAGAGTCTGTGTAGGATACAAACCCCATGTTGAGAATTTGACAGATTCACCACCTTTTCCATCCAACTATGATCACCTCGTCTTGCTTTTTTTTGTCACGTGTCTTTAATTCAAAATAAATACATGTGCATTACTACAACTACTAATTTTCATTTTTATTGTTGGAGGAAATGGAAATGGAAATCACTTGAAAATCAATCTGAATCAGTGAAGTGTTCTCAGAAATATTCAGTGGATTTAAAATACAGATCCTAAAACAAAGGCAACAAGGGACATTCATAAGCAGCAGAACAAACAAACAATGAACAAACACCTATTGTGAGTTATTTGACAATCCGATATTTACCTGCTTGAAGGGTAGTAAAGCAGACAGAATGTTTTTTTTTTTGGGGTCAGATTGAATCTAATAAACATAATCCGCAAAGTAGAGACATTAATCAGTGTTGTGTTTGCAACAAGAAATTATATGCAGTTTGCAAAATGAATATTTGTATCACATGAATTAATTGAAATACTGATATATACAGTATTTTGGAACTATTTCCAGTATTTTTAAACACTTATTTCATCCTTCATCATTCTGTTTGACAGAAATTTGTGTATATGTGTGTGTGTGAGAGAAAGAGAGATACATCAAACAGACACATGAACAAGGGAAGTTTTAGAGATGCTGCACAACTTATTGCTGCTTCTTTTTCTTCTTCCATTGATTGGTGGTTTGGCTAAATTGTTGTGACATTCATGTCAATGAAGAGGATAGAGTGAAGGTTGTCTTTGTTTAAATTTCCACATTTTTCCTCAGTTGGTTTCCCAGTGTCAGAGTTGTAATGTTTTTGTCAGGATATAGTGGACTGTAGCAAGCTGTTTTGCAACCCAGGTTCATTTTTGTCTCGGACACTGCCTTGTGTAATCATACACAGGGATTTCGGCCCTGTAACTGACGGGTGACCGGTCCAGCGTGTACCCTGCCCAATGGTTGGGATAGGCTCAAGCAACCCCCGCGACCCTATGTGTAACATAAGCGTTAGTGGGATGCCCAATTTAACATGGATTTAAAATTAAGAGTATTGACACATACTTGATTTCTCCTTTAACCAGTGGCTGAAGTGCATCTTGCTAAAGGAATAAAACATGAGCCTGTCAGCAATAAATCCGGCTGGATATTTGACAAGCTACTGTGAAAGATTGGAGATTGATCAGAAAATTGATTTATTTCCTGAATGCTTCTCATCAACATGATTTTTTTAAGCAATGTCAATGAACTGAAATAGTTGCTCTAACATGCAGTGAGGCAAGTCCGGGAAATTAAGATTAATATATCCAACACAGACTTGCTACTTGTAGACATGGATACTCTGCAGACATGTTGTTTTTGGAATGTGCAATCATATTATTCAAATTCACATCTTCATTTAGGCTTGTAATATATCATATAAACATATTTCATTTTAGGTTCTTTGGGACTGCAGCCATCTCTTTGAGCCAGGGTTAAAATACTTGATAATAAAAACAGTGAAAGTTGGCAGCCCAACAAACAGGGTGTGCTAGTGGTGCAGACAATGGAGGTGGGATGAAACATGTCTTCTATGAGTTTGATGGCATGCATCATTGAAGATGACAAAATGTAAAAATTGTTTAGAGGACCTTATCAAATATGTATGAAACCAGGGTTTCAGGGAGGTCAGAGACAGGGAAATCCATCATTGCATTGTAAAATGCAGAAATACTATTAAGTATGAATATTTAGCATCCCTTTCCCCTGCTGCTGTGCAGAGTGGTACAGACAGCAGAAGACTAAAACATGATTTGAATATTACATGTTCTTTCTTCCTTTTTTGAATACCTTAATTCTAATGTTGATCAGAGGCAGTTGGCTGGAACTTATGTCTTGCAGTGTGAAAAGTAGTTTCTTGATGAATTGATAGTCTATGAATATATGCTCGTGATGCAGAAATACTTTAACGATACAACATGAGCTCATCAAAAAACAAGATAATTTTTTCATTGAAACGGAATGGGAACAAGGTTTACCAGTACTCAATTACAGTAATTAGTTAACCCCGATAAGGTTATCACATCATAGGCACGATCATTCAATTTACTGCCCCTTGTTCGTCTATTAATGGATTCCGGGATGTATGAGGATTTGAGTACATTGCCAAGGGCCAAAGATCATGAAAATGTCATCTGAGTCACCATAAATTCACCAAACTGGTCTTTCCAATCCAAACTCTGGTCTTAAACAAACCCTGAGGTGCTTTACCTGTCCTGTATGTATGACGGTTTAATCAATCAAATTTTATGATTTAAATTCAAGAATTCATATCTATTCATGCAAATTCAAAGGGAAGTATATGATGACAGGACTGTAGAATTAATGGATTACCCGCCAGGTTTCAACCACCAGTATCACTGCAGGCACAGTATTGCAGCAATAAAAATACACACCACTTTGCAGAGGAATACTGTCATGAAGCAAACCTATAGTACTTTTGTTGTGAACTTGCTGTGCCGCTGTGAGTGACTGCGAGTGTGGAGCCCACACAGTTGTGTGCATCATGGCTGTCTTTGGGTTATTTGAGGTATGGGGGCGTATTTGCAGAGAAGAGAGAAAATGAGAGATAGGAGCCACAGCTAGAGAGCTGTCCCTGAGTGATGCTGCTCTGCTGTCAACACCACCCTGTCAACCCAAAATGAGAAATTTCAGACATCCCGTGAGCTAGCTCTTGAAACTGGAAATGTTTTTTTTTTTTTTTCCTCCCCCACCACTTCTGTGACCCTTTTCAGACAATAACTTTAAAAGTAAGTTGGCTGACCTTCAAAGTGTGGGCAAGATAATGGAATCCATTCATCTCAAGGCATGTGTTAAGCTGATTGGTAGATGAATCAGTGTGGAAATATATGCTGCTTCAAGATGAAATAGGCTATGCTGGCAACCTGTCATTTGACTTCTATGTGTGTGATTTGAACTGTGGCCTGGATGTTTTTTGGAGGGTTGGGGGTGGGGGCAGGGGTGGAATTATCATCTTACATTTGTGTACTTTGGGTGATAAAGCATTGATCAATTATAGGATTACACTGAACATCAAACACATAATGTAGCTCCAGGTCAAAAAAGATGATAACCTCCAAAAAGGATAATGGAAAACCTTTTGCCTAAATCTATTCTAATCTAATTCTGTAAGGGCTTACTGCTATGATAGCATGCAACAAAACACAAACACAAATTTGTGTTTTAGTAAGGTCATTATAAAGATAAGATAGTGCTTTTTACACACCAGACATGGCAATGCTGTTATGCAACACCACTGTGGTGGTCTCCACAAGGAGAACACTTGTCCTCAAGTCGGGAAGGAAGCATTCGGAGACTAATGTTAAAATAACTTCTGGGTCCGCTCAGTAAAAACATCTGTTTCATTTGCTCCCACTGTTAAACAGACAAGCACCATCTTGAACGAACAGGTCTTGCGTGGAAACATGAAGCTGTAGTCTAGCATTAGCCCGGCATTGTTGCACAATTGCTGATTCACTTCAAAGTTCTCTTCTAAATCCCAATTAGTCTAGCATTACTGTGGTGGATCCATACCAATTTTTATAAATACAATGGCAATAAGGTAATCAATTTTTTCCCTCATAAAAATGCTTTGACACAATGTTTTTATTATGTCATGTGGGATGAGGGACCCTTTGCAGACAATCTTATCAAGTCCTGCCCCACATGGCCCTTTTTAACTTAATTTGTTCTCACATGTTGTTTCACTTAAATGTGTTGACCGACTGTAATTTTATTCAATATTTGTTAGCCCAATGACCGAGTGAAGACCTAGAGTTCTGGCCCCCAGCTGTCCAAGATCATTAATTTAGCGGTATCTGTATTTATAAATATATATTATTTTTTACACATGATAAATTAATGCACAGTTAATGCTTAACCCTTTCAGATTTTCAAAATTGTCTATTGTTTACCCGAAACCGCAGTTAACCTCATTAAAATTATGAATGGAAGATAGGATTCATTTAAAACAAAATGTGAACCCACCCAGCCAACTTGTCAATATTATAATTGCTCAACAATACAGCACTTAAACAAAACTTGAAAATCTATAACAGTAATTTAGTTAGACTTGCCAATAGTGGGATTGTAAACGATTCTGTTACTATTGTTTGTGTAAATTCATATAGGTCCGTTACAACCCCTTGTGGCAAAATTCATAAAGTGGTAGAATATTAACAGTCTGAGAGTCCCTGACTGGTTCAGGTCCTACTGAAATAAAATATGTGTTATGGCAGGCCACCTCTGGCTCGCTGATGGTGTGGTGGAATGCTGGAATGCCCCCGATGAGATGTAAATCGCTGCCCCATCTTTGCTTGCTTCTTACATTGCTGCTCTATTGTTCTGCCCTGTGGGGTGTTAGTTCTTAGCTGAATTGTAGCACCCATGATGTTTTCATTTATCTGTGTTGGACACTCGAGCACAGTCATTCTTCACATCGCACTGAGAAGACCTGGGAAGAATGATTGTGTCCCTTTTGCTGACCAATGCATGGGCATTATCCAGTAAGCAGGGCAGAATAACTGATTTGTTGTGTTTAGTATCAGTTAGCCTGTGCCTTTTGTGTGGTGATAATGCTGTGCTCCACCTAATAAGGTTTATTTGTATATATTAGATGCAAAAAAAATTCCAGGGGCCTTTTTATTTTAGAACTGGACATCATTTGATATGTCTTGCTTGTTTATGTGGATTTACAGTTCTGATTATTGAATGGTAACATTGCAGTTCAAGGTTAAAAAGAAGTGTGTCAGTCCCTGCTTTTGATTCTGATTGGGAAGTATTGGCCAATATCTCCTCTGCTTACCTAATTAACTTTCTTTTTTTTTTAAGATGCTTCAAACTTATTTGCAATTAATGTCTTTTTCTAAATTGTGTGTCAGTCTGTTTCAGGGTGGCTACATTCCCCTATAATGATCAATTTTGGTGATTAAAGATAACATTATATCATTTAATTAAGAAACAAACAACCCAGTCATTACCCAAATCCCAGCTGAAAAAGAAGTGCCCATTTGTGCAGTTCTCTAAATTACAATAATTAGGTAGGCATACAATACCAGCATCTTCTGGCTTATTTTTGAAGGCTGTGTTGTGTACTTACAATGTCTATTCTGAACTGCTGAACAGACAGTTTTAACCCAAAAGGGTCGGCTGCTCCATTAATCTGTGACCATTAAAACAAAGCTGTTTCTGAACTGCTGAGTTAGTGCTTTTACGCAGGATGGTTTCTGATTCTACTGGCTCTCTGTTGAGACAGGTACCGGATAGGGGTAATGTTAAATCTGGTGCTGTAATGTTTGGAAATTTAGGATATAGACAGGGTCGTTGTTGTTCTAATTATGTCACATTAATACTACCGTGTAGTCCATTGTCTTCTGAGGGTGGTCAGATCATGTCACATCTTGTAGAATTTAAAGATCTTCTGGGGGGGTATTACACAAAAATCTCATCTTATTCAGTTGTAAAAAGCTATACTGACTTCATAAATCTGTCCATCTGTCCGTCCATCTAGACAAACTAAACCGAGTATTTATTCAAGATAGGGCAAAACTTCCTTCATGAATTCTCATCAACCCCATCAGCCAATAATGTAATTTTTCACTATTGACAGGAGAATGCTATTGTGCCATCGATGAGATTCCCACAATGAACATTGTTTTTGTAGTGCAATGTAGCGTGTGCGTGCGTGCGTGCGTGCGTGCGTGCGTGCGCCGGCCTGCTAGAGGGATCAGGGGGGTTATTGACAGTGTTTGCTGTACATCAGGTCACAGGTGATATGAAGTCCATTCCCAGAGGCTAATCATCATCAGATTGATAGCAGTTGTATTCCAAGATTGTAAGCTATGACACATCAACAAAAATCATTCACATTCTGTGTACCCTTTGAGCAAGAACAAAGGTGAAATTGTGTAGCAATTACAAAAATATAAGTAAATCATGTCATACTCGAAGAAGGACACATGATTACTTGCACAAGACTGTGCTTGTGTGTGTGTGTGTGTGTGTGTGTGTGTGTGTGTGTGTGTGTGTGTAAAAATAAAACTAGGAAGCTCAATCTACACATGGACTTAACATTGCTTTTTTTCCCACATTGTTCTTTGGATTTTATTTTTCCACATGATGAAGCTATATGTGTTCAAGCCTCATATTTGGAGAGTTTGATAACATATTTATTAGCATAGCTTTTAATCTCTACATACAGCTTTTTCTTTGAACATGTACAATCGAATAGCTTATTTTTCCAAAATTAATTAGATGCCCTTGTTGCTGAAAATGCATTGTGCAGACAAATGTATGGAGCTATGTGAAAGAACATTCTGCTTTTGTTTTGTACAATAAATGTAATGTTAAAATTGCAATCTTTAGCTTAGAGTCTGCAATACATTGTTTGAAAATGTGACAGAGAAATCCGTATGGTATGGTTTGGTTTGGTGCATCATGTCAGGGTTTACATATTTCAGTTACATTAAATCACAAAGACATATTGAAAAATGATAAAGTTTAATAAAGGGTCAAACACTGTGTGAAAATAAAGGCAAGTGTGTAATTTGCAGGAAAATGGAATCAACACATTTGACTACAACAAATATTGTGTTAAATTATATATGGTTGCTGTACTTGCAAAGTAACAAAAGTGTAAGCATTATTAAAGCTGTTTTCATGGAGCTTATTATGCAGTAACTAACAATTAACATCTTGTGTTCCAATTACAGTGCAATATTTGACAAAAGGACTTCTTCTGGCAACAAGTTAATTAGTTGATCTTTCTTATGAGGCCCTGTGCCCTGGACTAGAATTTCCATGTACCATTTATTTACATTATGACTAAGATAAAGTACATATTTAAAAGAAATCAGAATAATCAGTTCCATGAGCTTTCCAGAATCAATTCATTGCAAACATAGCTAAAGTTATTCATTTTTTATGAGGGAAGAACATATATACTGTAGACAGTGGGCTTACTGGATTTGCCCTCAATGTGTAATGCTTGTTTTAATCCTCAAGGCATTGCTTGAACAAAGAAGAAGGAGGGTAGAAGGCTGGTTCATATGACTTAAACAGCAGCTGAAAAGAATGTTTTCACGGCCTATCAATAACTTCTCAGTAATTCCGAACTGTTGTCCTTTGTGAGCTGGCTGCTTGGTGGGAAGCGTGAATCTATATTTTCTGTTAGGTCGTAATAAAAAAGGGATTTTCAGATGGATGTTTTACATTTTTTTCAGTGAGACTAGGATGGTGGTGAATTTTTTTTATAAGAAGAAAGGGTACTATAATTTGATTTTTTTTTTTCCTTCTTTTTACTGTTTGCCCTCTCTATCTGATCTCGCTTTCCCTGGCTCTCCTTATGTATTCATGTGTGTCTGTGTGTGTATATATGTATGTGTTTGTGTTTATGCATATAAAGTATAAAAAGTAAAGCATTTACGATGATGGATAGATGAAAGATCTTAATAATAACTTAAAATTGAGGCTTTACTGACAGAGAAAATATGTGGTGAAGACACTTTTTGCTCCATCATGTGGAATCCCTCATGCATCGCAAAACCAAAAACTCAAGTACTATGCAAACATGTTTCCACAATGAAACACCCACATCTAATCAACCACAGTTTTTATTATGGCATAAATTGGGAATTTAAGCAGTTAGATGTAGACTCATTCACAGATAGATAAGTCAAGCATTTTACAGTGAAAATAGTGCATAATCTGCCACATACGGAATATATTCCGTAGAATTTTATGTATAATCCAACCATTTTGGGGCTATATAGATTGAGAAAAAATACACTTTGCTGTGACTGTAGCCTTCTACAATATATTTGATTTGTTGTTGCAGCCCCTGTTTATTGCGGACAGTAATGCACCTGAGGGTAAATCAAGCCCCCTCACAGACACACACACACACACACACACACACACACACACAGTGGATTCATTCTAACAAAAATATAGGAGAAAGACCAAACCACCACAGGCCATCCAGCCACTGCAGAACTGCCCAGTCCAGTGCTGAGTGAAAATAACAGCTCGTGTTGCAACATTGTGAGAACAACATTTTCCAATCATCCAGCCATGACACACAACACCTGTTGATTTTCACAACACCCGACATGGATCTCTCTGAGAACGACCAAGCTTAAGAGGGTAAATGCTATTCCTCGGTCTGGTGCGATAGTTTCTGTTTACCATATTATACTGTGTTGTGTCGTTGCTGCAGGGAAAATATATATATTTTTTTATTTAGTGCTGTCAATATTCTTATTGATTGGCTGCATATCACACATATGGTGTATATCATAGTATATATATTGTAAATACAGAATATGTGTGATATATGATGGAAGGACAACACAATTGCTGAAACAATTACAAGATTGATGTTCCTCATTGTCAGAGCCACTGTCCTAAAGCCCAAGTATTAAACACAGCTATTATACGCCCTCTTATCCAATTTATTCATTAATTAAATACACAATCACCTGCAAACCATCATCAACTGTTTCACTGTTTCTCAGTCATCACAGCAACCACACTTTCACAAGGTAATCAGTAATCATTAAGAATGAGGCACTTACATTAAAACATTAGAGTAAACAAATACACCGTGATACTAAAAGGCAGAACTCTTTGTATGCACACAGCGATTTCCAAAGAAACGTGTAAAGAATAATCGAAGACAGTTTCCAAGTACATCTATAAAAACCAGCATAAATGTCAAGATAAGCCAACAATATTAAAACTTACTGCATAGACGCACTGTACATTCTTGTTTTATGGGGATAGTGAGTGGGGTGGATATTCCACTTCACATCGATATGATCTGACATATGAGAAGCCACACACAAAAGTTTCTTTTGTGAATTGAGAGGAACGTTGTTGTCTGTGATCATGAGTGCACCTCTTAGCGTAGAGGCTTGTTTGTCAAGCACATAAGAGCATGCTTTGATAAATACGGGGAATAGGAACCACAATTTATTTCACATATTTCTTTAAAGAAATTTCAAATTAATCTTGATTGTACGTTCCTGCATTCAGGTCACAAAAATGTTTTATTACTGAATGCATTATACAATTCTATTGAAAATAATCGAATCTTTCTATCTGTTTTTCTAGTTTCTAGCTAAATTTGGTCTTTTTTTTTCCAGTGTAACAGTCCCACAGGTCATTTGTTTTTGTGTCTGGACAAGAAAGCATCATAAATCCTCAAACTCAAATTCAGTGTTTGACTCTCAAGTTCTCTGGTTACTTTTTTTTTTTATTACTTTTTTTGTAGTAGTATGAAAATGATTTTTTTTAGGGCATGATAAAATATCCCCTAGGGCAGGGGTCAGGAACCTTTTTGACTCGGAGAGCCATAAAAGCCAAATATTTCTAAATATATTTCATTGAGAGCGATATAGTATTTTTAACGTATAATAAATTAAATATATCTTACTTTTAATGCGGCCTATAGTGCTGCATGGATTTGTTCAGAGTGCCGCTTTATATTTAACCGTTTCATCAATGCAATTTTATCATTGCATATTAGTCATACTGCAGATCTAAATGTAAATTCCTCTGTCCACGCAACCTGGAATGCATGGTAATCATAGTCTTTTTTTCTTTTCGCCATCTTTTCCGTAACAAGGGCTGAAGTGGATAAACCAGTTGCTTAGCTGATAAAATTGATTTCTTCACCTTTACAATGACCCGGTCATGCAAAGAAGCCATTGCGCCGTAAAATCTATCTCCAAAACTAATTTCTGTTTACTTTAAAATTACACAATATTATGAAGAACCATCACAAGTATTTTAAAATCAGTTCCAATCTGACTTGTTTTTCAACTCAAATTTGTCTGGGAACCATATACTGTCGCCGGAAGAGACATATATGGCTCTTGTGCCATAGCTTCCCGGCCGCTGCCTTAGGGCAAGGAAAATCCCTGGATTCTGGGCTGCTTTCCTCCCCCCATACCGCCTCTGTCTGGTCCTCCAGGCTTGCATTAGCATTTCCAAAATGTGTTCACATTCCTTACAATGTGGCATCATCATCAATAGTCATTTGGGACTGAGCTGCTTTCCACACCAGTGGACGCAATGAAGATTCATAGCCACCATTTCAAAGGGGTTATGGGAGATGTTCAGAACAAGGGAGAATTGGAAATTGTCCACATTCGCCTCTGGCTATGGGGTTGCAACTGTTTGGCCTTGCATGTCCAGTGCATTGGATGTGAAACACAATGGATGATAAATGATAGATAGTGTAAATGAGCAGTAATGCTAGTAAGACGGTGAAAATGAAGATAACTTCAAGGCTTTGCTATGTGAGCATTGTTCTGCATGAAAGAGATTGTATATATTCGTAAAAAAAAAAAACAACACAGAACCACGTGTCCATAACTGAGTGCACAATGCACCTTTGTAAAGTGTGTGATGACTGAGTGAATCTGAGTTTGAGTATAATTTAAAAAAATTGGGGAGTTTGGGCTGACTCAAACCATATACAGGTATAAATAAAATGGTATAAGATATAAATATATCTAATTTATATAAATCTATATACACACGCGTTTAAGTGCATTTTGTGTTTTTCATTTATTTGTTTTTGGGTCCAGAGAAAATTATGGATGATTGCCTCAGTACTTGATTTTGTTCTCCACAGTGACTGATCAAATCTCTAACCCCAGGTTATAAATGTGAAAGGTGTTTATCGTTTTATCTCACCCTCAAGGTCAAGATTTTATATTGCCGACTGCCCTGTGCTCTTTGTGAATGTCAAGTATTGTCAAGATGGACAGGGTTTGTGTTAGAAAGTGCTTGAGAGAAGGCACTGAGTCTCTTGTGCTCGCCCATTCTATATCATACACATCTACACACAGATTATGAAGTGAGTGGTGCCGTTTTACTAGTGTGCATGCATGACTGTTTCGCGAATTATTTTATGCAACTTTCAGGAGATGTTTTATGGCGTGTGTGGTGAAAGTGGACTAGATATTGTCAGAGTGCCTTATCATTCAGCATTTGTCGGAAATGCAACTATGGTGCCTGAAACTTTTTCCATTTGCTCTCCATATCTTCTCTGGAGGACATTTCAATTGGGACCAAAGGCTACAGAGGGAAGGACAGAATATTTCTCAGACATACCTAAAAGACTATGAAAACAAAACAAAATACAAAGTCAAATAATTCAAAGTGGGATATATTTTTGAAACAAGGTAAACTGATGTTTTGAATATTGTTTATTTAAAAGCTCTCTTGTGCAATAAATAGTTTCTGACAACCTGACAGACTGAAAAAATGAAAGAACGAGGAGGACAATGTTAACATTATTGTAACATTAATGTTAACGCATTATTAAAATAATAAACTAATAATCAGACTTTGGTTCAGCCAGGGCATGCAAGATAACAACTATATAATCCTAAATCATTATGTCCTTACATAATTCACAACCCAATAATTCATAATTCAACAACCCAACATCTCATTTAATCCTATGGACAATGTAGACTGTCTCTTTCACTTACTCCATGTTATTTGGCTTTAGGAAAGGTGACCCAGAGTGAACCCAAGATGGCCTGAACAAAATGTGAAAACTCATGCAGAGGGGCCATAGTCAGGGCTGGAAGTGAACTAAGAGGTTTCCTGGGAAGAAGATGGCACCACCATAACCCCAGTATTATATAACAATTTAATCATCGACTTTATCATGGAAACACGCACCGGTTACTTTTTATCTCTGAGTGATAAGGAGCAGATGACCATTCTGTCTGAAGGGTGGCATTGTTGACTCCTGGTTACAACCTTGTCTGATACGTGAACATGTAGTGGTCCATAAAAGTAAATTGATTGCTGCCTAATGCTTCCTGCTTCCAGAGAGCAAAAGAAAAGAAGAAAAGAGTGAAAAATAAAATGCTAAAGAGGTAATTTACTTGGGTAATGACCTTTCTCTGCTGCTGATGATTAAGGACGAGGCTCGGTGATGGAGCCTGATAAGGGAAATGTGAGCCTTACTCTATGACTGTGCATATCCAGTGAGTAAGATGCTACCGCAACCGCTTCCTGAGCCTTAGAAGAAAATTCTCGCTTGATATTGCTGTCACACGCTCATGCTACGGTGCTAATTTATGGCTTTTTTTCAAGACATGGGGTGTAGCATGCAGATGCAAAGATCACTTCCTCTGCTCTTTTCCTCAGTCCCTCTGTAATAAACTGGCTCCAGCCCTCTAATAAATCTATTAGTGAGGTGAATACTGTATAATGGCTTCAATTGGTGCTTGAGTTTGATGATGTGTTGCACATCAAAAAAAGTAGCTACTGGAATAGACTGGCAGCTGAATGCAGCACCAAGGGAGTATCTGCACTAATTTAAGGACCATACAACCTCGCTAGAAAGACTGAAGACGAGAAACCCAGCAATTGTGTCATACTATCCATCTGACAAGGTTTTACAGGCAAGAAGGTTTATAGGCAGTGAACATTCACGATCAAATTAAATCCTGGTGATTCATTAGGGTGGCGTTTGGAAATTAACCTTCGGGGTATACAGTAGAATGACATGGGGTTTCATTAATGAATAAGATGATATGATTGTATAACATTTACATCTCTGTCACTGCTTTGGTGATCTTAGTGGTGTTGGGACTGTCCGCAGCCCTGCAGGGAAGTGGACAGGCTTCACTTTTGACCGACTTCATTTGATTTTGTCAAAGATGTTCCCCTTGCCCCACTGAGACCTGAGCAGCTGCTTATTTTACCCCTGCACTGCAGAGATCTGAGGGTCACAAGAGACGATCATTAAATTAATAGGTTAAGTTGGGGGGGGTTTAAGACAATCCAAAATGGCCTGTCTGAGAGAGACATTTACATCCTCACATGCCGTAATCTTGTGGAAACTGCTAATTCTTTCCTGACTCCCTCCTCGTTCCTCCAACACTATTGTGTCACTCTACTGGTGGTGCCTATTTTAGCCAAATCCCTGGGACTTTGAGGTGGAATATCAATCATTCAGCCTCTGTTAAGCCCCTGTATGCAGTGTATATATAGAATGAATTTGAAAGTAAAAAAAAAAATCCCCCAAAACTTTGGTGCCTGATGAGACTGATGTGGGAGAGCAGCACTGCCTCTGGTAAAGAATTCGCCTCTCTGCTAGAGATCGGAATGAGCTGCTCTGGAGAGCTGAGTCTGAGACTTCTTTTATGACTACACAATAATTAAGAACAGCAAATTGTCAGCACGGTTCAGAATTTTATTCATGGAAAGGATAGCCAAAGGAAAACTGATGTGATCAGGAAAAAATGGAGGTTGTCTCTCCCTAGGTGGGGACAGAAAAACTTGTTAGGGGGTTGGGGGGTGGAAGGGGAGTGGTTTGGTGTCAGGCAAGTGTCTGTGATGTTTAGTTGTGCGTTATAGATCAGCCTGTGGGAATGAGCATGTCTGTGCAGCATCACATCCCATTTCACACTGAATTTTTCTCACCAAGTCATTTAAAGCTCTTGAGGCTGCCATGTAAAAAAAGGAAAAAAAAAAAAAAAAAGCATGTTGTATTGTCCATACTTTGAAGGCCCCCCAAACACATTTTGAATGTTTCAACATGAGCTGTCATTTTTTAGGGACGGAAATGACGGTCTTCACCGTGATCTACCATCCATCCATCCATCCATCCATCCATCCATCTTCTTCTGTTTATCCTGATCTGCCAAGAATAGGTAAGAATTTAGAGTTAACATATCTTTCATAAAATACAATATGTTCATGAACATATCAACAGAGATGAATTAGTGGTTCATATTTGCAATATAGATTTCTATAATTTTGTGGATGTAAATGGATGCAAACACCTATATATATAAAATACTATATATACCATAGTATTAGTACCTTGATACTATACAGTATAGAATATGTATTATATAGAATACTATGAATTTTATAATACTATAAATACTATAAAATCTTCTGCCAGAAGTACTGGTCACTATGTGAGCCATTTGTCAAAGAAACTGCAGTGAACTTAGAGGGAGGGGCCTAAAAGGACTTTTCACCATAAAACAAGATTTTTTGAAATAAAGTGTGCACTGGGACTTCACTGAAGTAATAGGATTCAGGCAGGAAATTCTGTGAACACAACTGTTCTTTAATAATGCTAGGAAATCCTTATTTACAGACATTTTTGTATGTGTGTTTTTGCTTTGAGTAAAGATGAGATTGGTCTTTTAGCTAACAATAAAAGGCACTGAACTTGAAGAAACTGTATTACAGGGCAAGCAGAGAGACCAACTTGCTCATGAAGCCACGCAAAGCTCTTTACGTTATTTGATAGACACCAGTTTTTGCAATAAACACAACAATAGACAATGCCTTCATGCACCGTCAAAAACAAAATATACTGGCAGTCATAAACAGTGAACCACCAGTGAAAACTGCTGCTGTAACCATGTTTGCGGTCTGGAAAGGACTGAACAGGTACTAAATAAATAAATCCTTAACCTGTTGGCTACTTAAAAACATGATTTGATAAGTGAATATAAGCGAAAATATAAAAAGTGTTTTCCTAGTAGAGTATGGGTGCAAAATTCCATCTTTTTTTTTAAACGTTATATCGTCCATTATATCTGATTGTGTTACTTGTGAGTGTGTTTAAAAAATGTATAAAATCCAATTGTGGAACAGTTTTAAAAATCTGTTCCACAGCACTAGTAAGGAAAAATGTAGGCCTTTTAGTCAAATGAAAAAGAAAGATTCATTGTGTATGATCAAAACATGAATGTGCATTTACAAACATTTGGGATTTTCGGAAGTCAAATGTTATGCAATGTAAAATGAACCAGAAATGCCACCCTTTCATGCAACAGTATGCACAAAGAATAATGGAATTTATATATTACTTTAAAGATATGGAATCAGAAGTCATAATGCAATAATGGAAGAGCTTCTGCAGTTCACTGATGCTGCTTCTGTACTTGATATACCTCCACTGTTACAGCTGGAGCATGTAATCGATTTGAAATGACAATATAATCACAACACCATATCTGAATTAAATAAAGGCCAATGCAGAGCTGCACTGTAAACCTTTACACATTTATTCATTACAAAGATAACTTGCGGACTAAAAATGAAAAATAAATCTGGAGATTACATGTCAGAAACATTTTTGGGGGCAATGATAAATCAGTTTAAATGACTAAGGTTTGAGTAACTTCAGGGCACATATGCAAAACAAAAATTATCTTTGGAGTGGGTGTGTGGGGGTGATGGGCCAGCCAGTGGAATAACAATTTAGTAAAAAAGGAAATGATGTAATGTGCTGCAATTTCATACACATATTTGTGTCCAGACATTCCATGTTTTTTTTTTTTTTTCAAATGGTATGGAACCTGTTTTTTAAGTTTTTCATGTCTTTCAGCTGTGCTTATTCTTGTACTCCCTACAAATTTAGAAACTTAATCAAAAATATGTTCTTGATGATAATGCATATTGACTTGCATACTATTTGCACCACAATGAATGTAGATTTTCATAACCACATGAGAAATAATTCTTGAAAAGAGTACAGGTAAAAGTGAGCCATCAATTTTTTTGCCACTGTTGAGGCCTATGTGGAGTATTTTCTGAGATTTTATCACTTTCATTACAGTGAATTTGAAAATTGATTTGTTTTTTGTGTAAATTACTCTGACTTAAAGTTATCTTTTAGTTCAAATATCACTTCCAACCCTCTTTCTCAACTCACCAGAGATGAACTCTCACAAACAACTATTCAGTTAAATATTTTAGCTCCAGAATTAATATTCACCCCCATGATTCACAATTTTTAGTGTATTGACTCTGTACTCCAGAGAAACCAAGAAGGGTGGTGATTGTGAGGTGTAATGGCCATTTTTTTTAAATTAATATTTAATTTGACAAAATTACAGCAGATTTAAGGAATACTTTGATTAATCTGTATAAAGCTAACTGCTTGGGGATTCAAGGTTGCATATGGCTTCCAAATGCCTTTGCAGAACAGGGATGGGAGGTTCGGGGATCACAGATTTATTGATTGGCTTCTGCAGAGACGCACTTTCCCATATCCATATAAGCTGTAAAATTATTGAAAACCATTCGTCATCTTGACAGAAACAAATTGCAGCTGTGCATCCTTTACTTACAACTGAGCAAGAAAAATAACTGAATGGGAGGAGGCAAGGGAGGACTATTTCACACGCTAACATTCAAACGTGCATTCGGGTCAGGTAATTCTTTCTATTTGAAGTGACTCCCGATCTTTTAGTTTTCTTTCACATCAGGGCGTGATGGACCTATTTGTGTCGTGTTAGCCCCTGTTGAGGAGATGAAACACATTTTTGAGCATTGTTTAATTCCCTGAAACCAGCTGATGCTTGTGTTGCAGAAGCATTTTGACAACATCATTTTACAATTCCTTCAAGAAACACATTTCAAATTGAACTTTGGTGCACATGTATTTATAAGATCATGCAGTAAAATATGGTATCTTGTCAGTGTTGCAAAGCAGGAAAGCCCCATACTTCTTTTTTTCCCAATCTGTCGAACACCTAACTAGTGATGCGTTGTGTTGCCAGGAGCATCACCTGCTCCAGTTTCATGTTGAATGCAAAATCGTGGAAGCTACAGCATATTGCATTCCCATACTGCACAATATATTGCATTTTTGCTCAGCTGAGAGCTCTCATGTTAAACATTTATTTTGATCTTATATCAGAGTCACAGACATTGGACAGCATATGTCTCGTTGCCATGTCAGAGTCTAGTCTACCTGTCATTTGAAGCTGTCCCCTGTTGGTTTTCACTCA
Source organism: Fistularia commersonii (assembly GCF_037954325.1). Taxonomy (NCBI): domain Eukaryota; kingdom Metazoa; phylum Chordata; class Actinopteri; order Syngnathiformes; family Fistulariidae; genus Fistularia; species Fistularia commersonii. Next base: position 7,398,434 of record NC_141300.1, on the reverse strand, counting down.
CCAAAAGTCCTGTTTTTGCCCACTGCAAATGAACTCTGGCAAAACTGTCCACTAAGTGTTAATCTTATGCAGGGTAAATACAGAGATTGGGGTGTATATGAGGAAATTAGAAGGAAATCAACACAACTGCAAGCATGACTTCCCCTGCGAGCCTGTTTGTGATCAATTATTGATGTACTGAATAGAGCCGAGAAAGTTATGATCAGCTTCTTTCCACATTTATATATATCTCCGTGTGTGTATTTGTACGTATGCTGCCCGCACAGCACATTTATGTTTGTGATGCTTGTGATTAAATTAATGTCAAATGGAAGATGCAAAATGATTCAGGGAGGAGGAGGGAGACATCAAATGTAAATGCCTTAGAGAGTTATTGGGGTGCGAGGTTAATGTGGTCCTGTGCTGACAGAGCATGTTGAGTGAGTTTGTGCTCTCGTCTACAAACTCACCTTCTTGCTTATGTCATTCACTTTGCTGCCTTGCACTCAGAGCCGATGCAGCGTCCACGAATAAATTAATTAAGGTGAACTTGCAACTAATAGAAATAAATGAGAGCACATGCATATGAACAATTTTGTCGTAGAACACATCAAAATAATCTATAGCAGCTAAGCATGTTTTTTTTTGTGATCTAAGGTTTTTTTTAATACATTTCTTGATATTGTTTTTTTTCAAATAAAATGTCTGGTAACTTTGTTAGATGACATTTGATATACTGACTCTTATTAAACCTATTTTGGAAGAACAAATAAGTGTATTCATCAGGATAGGTTAATAATAAAGCGTTTTTTTGTGGTTTTACTTTGTAATACTTGTAACACATACATGAATAGTGGATACACTGCATCAACGGCAAAGTGTTTTTTATTAATCCATACAACCAGTTGCCCATTTCAAAACTAATAGGGCAACTCAAGTACCACGTTCTTAATACTATCTTTTTGGCTTGAGGCTGTAGGTGATATCATTCCTTGGATATTTTCCAGTTTTCTTCATCCTGATGTGTCAGCCTGCAGTGTATGTGCTTTAAATATTTGGAGAACAATGGAGAGGAGATAAGAAGTCAGTGAGACAAGAATTTTTTAAAGATAGTTATAATGTGTAGAGTTAACACTCTGACACTGAAGTGACATTGCGATGGAAAAATAAGAGAAAAAATATTCTTTAATTTGGTTTGTTGGTCTATATCCTAGTTTTCTCATGGCATTTGATTTAATTTTGATTGATAGGACTGCAGCCAAATTCCTCTTGTCAACAAGTAATTACACAATTTCATGAAGCAAAGCTTTCACAGCCGATGAAAGGATACCGTTTGAAAGATGTATAGTGTACGTGCAAGGTGAGTCCACTTAATGTTAAAGAGGTTGTTATTGGTCTTGAGATGAACTTTGTGAAGTACATTCCTCAGGATTCAAAAACAAAACAACAGTGAATTGCTTGCAAATCTCTTGAGACGCCAATCAAAGCTGTACTATGCAAAAAATGACTTTTCAATTGTTTTAATGGTACTGCTACTTAGACATAAAGGGGGGATAAAGACAACAAGCTAAATTTATTTTGAATAATTGTGTCTGGAACTGCCAAATAAAGGGTGATTAAAAAAACACATGTTTTTACCATACCATTTGTCACAAAACTACACCCCGAGCGATGTAAGGATGTACCAAATAATTGACACATTTTTCACACGTTCTCCTGTTTAACTGAACATATGCTGGAAACAAACATTATCATGCTGACGTGCTGTGTAAAATGTGCAACTGTGAAAAGTTGGCAGTTTAGCAAATAATGGTTGTTGTGGTTCAGCTGTGGCTTCCTCTGAGTATGATTTTGGTTCCCTTTTATTTGGTTAATTTTCAATCTTTCCTCTTATTAGCACCATTCTGGTTCTGTGGCTCCATGGTTTGGCTCAGAATTAAAATAATCACCCCCACAGATTTTAGAAGTGACTAATTTTTCTCTTTGTATTTGACCTGGCTGTTAGTGTGATTTCTCTCTCGCTGCTTGTTGTCATCAGACGGTCCTGGTTGCCAAAGGTAACTTTTAACTTACCCTGAGCCTGTACTGTGACTGGTGAATTAGCTCGGTAAGACATGAATCATTCTTGTGCCAGGAAAACCCTGTGGACCAAAGAGCACAGTACTACACATATTGCTTTCGAGAACTACATGAAAGAGAGGCCGAAAGCTGACTTTACTTCTTGTAGAGGCAGAAACAGTTTGTCCTGAACAAAATTCAAATCAGGATATGGAGGCATGACAGAATTATTAAGTCTGAGTGGCATCGGAAGCAGTCAATTTGAGATAACAGGTGCTAGAAAACAAGAGAAATCATGCAAAAGGAGTACCATATGGACCCTCTATGTAACCTGTAACTGCTATGCCATCTTCGTAAATGCAAAAATGGTTTGCATTTATGCTCCTACTGTTTTATTTTTTTGCAGTATGGTCACTGCAGGTATAGATTAAATATGAATTGCATATTAAGTCTTGAATCAATGGCATGGAATGGCACACATGTTCACAGTGACGTTGACAGACATTTCAGAAAGTTAGGAGCCAGCAGGGAGTCTGCTACTTAGAGGGCACCAGCTCCTGTTTCCTATTTTCCTCAACATAAGCCCACACATTTGCATTTCCATCCCATTTGAATAATTGCATTTCCTTACACTCACAGTGAAGTTTGTTTTTGTCTGATAGTCTTTGATTAGCCTCATTGAAAATATAATTATTCCCTTTGGTTAGGTATCTCATTTCAGCTCTCTGCTGTGATAATATTGGTTTAAGGGCCTTTTTTTCTGTGACCCTCATGCACTGCTCTTTGATCCTCCAATTTTTCCCCCTTACTCTTGCTTTGGGCTTCACCAAAAGTGTGGCACCTACCTCTCCTGGGTGAAGAGATTGAGGATGATGAGGATTGAGAGTGACGGAGGAAAAAAATGTCAGAGGTAGTGCCGGGCATATAGGCAGCACTGACACTAAGGAAACAGTGAATAATTGAAACTGTCTCAAAATAAAAAGGTCTGGTTTAGATGGTTGGAATGTCAGCATAGTGAATTAAGAACATAGTATTAAGGGGGTCCTGCTTCAATGAGATGGTAATAACCAGTTCCCCAAAGGCTTGCTTGCAATATCAGTAAGAGGAGAATATCTCAGTTCCTGGGGTTATATGAAAGTACACAAGGCTTTCATGATGTTCCTGTGATTAAAGGACATGCAACACAAGCACTTTACTTCAGGAGTCTCATTCTGAATCGAGAAAGATTTTTATTTGAGGTTCTGCTCAGTTGTACATTCTGATTTTTATTTTATTTATTTTTTCCATTTTCTTATGTTTATATTTATTTTGTTAATGTGTAGGTCTTCTTTCTTTGGTAAAGAGAGTCTACAGTTTTCCATTCTCACAATGAAAATTGCTCATAGGTACAACCACCACAAAGGTTGAACCTCAGTGCTCCATTCATCCTTTGAGACATTTATACTGGATGCCTCATTGCTAAGAATTTTACCTAAACATTTACCCCATTCAGGGGTAATCTCCTATGAATGGATGAAATGCAAAATACACATGTGGGTCAAAATAAGCACCAAAGCAGCAGTGTTCTACAATGCAATACTCTTAGGTGCTATCTTGAGGTGACCAAATAAAAAAATAACATGAATAAATATCCGAGTAAAATAGGCAACTCATGTTGGATATTTGTCTTATTTTCTTTGAATTGTTTTCCTTTCATTATCTTCTGTCTTTCTGCGGTGGCCACTTGAGTCTTGGTTTGTAATTGTGAATGGGAATCCAGCTCAAGCCTACAAATGGTGGCAACAATTAAGGCTGTGTATTTGATACTCTGCACGACCATGCTACTGGTGTATTCTGGCCTCAAGGGTCTTGCTTGAGCACTCACTTATTCTCAACATTGTAACAAGAAGGTGCTTAAGGCAAAAACACACGATTGAACTAATGTATTTGGAGACAAAAGTGCTTCTAACATCTATAAAAAGAGGCTTTATCGCTAAAAACTGTTCAGCATTAAGTGCAAAACTAGAATGCTCCTTAGCTCGAGTCATTCACAGCTGATGAAAGTACGAAAAAAGCAGCAGATAAATGACTCACTTCCTCGTCATAGGCTCTGAATGGGTTATGAATGTGAATTGTATGCCCTATACATTGTTTGATAGTAGAGTTGACTTTGTCACACTGAGTTAATTCAATTACATTTCCTCCACGTGTTGCTTCGTTCATGTATGCATTTCCTCACTTTTATTACCCACCATTTACACCGTTCAAGTAGAAAATGATCTCAAATTGTAGAAATTTACAATGGAAAGTAACTGTTAAAACGAATCGTGATATTTAGCAAATATTTAAAATGTTTGATTTAATATGTCGACAGAAGCTCTCACATGTAATGCAGTATTAAATTCCATTGATTTATATTTGTTCCAAGTAATGGTTTGTTCGATGTTGCTGAAGTAGATGAGGTAGTGTTGCCAACAAGTGGCCATTATATAATGTATGCGACGAGAAGCAAAGCATTTGACGCTTTGAAATTCAAAAGTGCAGAGTCAGTTGAGGGGAAGGAACACGTTCTCAGCATGGCATCACATTAACCTCACATCCTTCAATCATTTACGCCTACCTCTAACACTCTGCCATCCCCTCTTCAAGACCCTCTTAAGTGTTTCAGCCTTAAACACCTTCACTGCTGCACAGAATAATGATATTCATTGTGAAGGTGGCAGGGGTATTACCATTATTACACTAAAAATATGCTTTTCACAAAATTGAGGATGATTATGGTTTCTTTGACAATGCTTTTAATAATTTCCAACTTAGTTCCAAATCAAGACTCCTTCCTGAAGTGACAGAAAAAGTTCTAGGCAATAGAATGGAAAAAACATTTTTAATCAAATCTTAATCAATAACGAAATCACCTAATAGAAAAACAACGGGTTCTCCACAAATTCAAAGTTAATTAGCTAAATAACTGACTGATGCTTAATACCTTTCAGAGAGGGACCATACCATAGTCTGTATTTTGCCCCACAAGAATTTCTGTCTTTGTGGTCATTAGATATCGACAAGACATGACAATACATGATCTGTTTGATGAGATAATACAAAAATATCATCATTATTCGAAAGTATCTTCATCGTTCAATGATATTCATCGCATTAAGGTTGGGTTTGCTCTGACCTTTTGTGATGAGTGAGAAGGTAGTAATGCTCCTCTATTGGAAAATTGCAACCTTGAACCACTTTAAAAAAAATGTATATATATATCAAACAAGTAAGCAAAGACAAAATTTTACTTCCATAGTTTTTGAGAGCACTCCTGGTTAGCTAGGTCCACTTGAACCCTTGTGGATAAGATGCTGCATTCTAATGACGGTAAAGTTGATGCCCATGCTGAAGTATATTGTACCCTTCCCTCTCCATAAGTGGTAGATCACCAGTGGTGTATCTACTTCTGTGGCATACTCAAGCAGTTGTGTGAGTCTGCTCAGGTAATTACAGCATCTGTTAAGAGGTTTGTGGATTGTTTTTCATCTCCACATGGTCACCACTCCAGAAAACCAATTACCCAGGGGGATACTAAATCACCAAGACTGATTTGTTATTCTACAGCAAAAGGCGGAAAAACCTGGATAAGAGTGAAAATGTAATTCCTTCTGCTCACATGTAGGTAAAACACAGTTAGAGAGAATTATACAAGTTCCTTCATGTAATGGAATAGTGTGAAATGGAACATTTGAAAGAAAAAATCAACAGGGGGGGAAGAAAGGCAGGCAGAAAGAGGGGGTTGCTAAACGATCAGGTTGATAGTAGAGAAAGAAACAATCCGGCGAGTCATTTCTGCAAAATGCTTTTATTCTGTTCTAAAAGGAAGAAAAAGGTTTCACCTGTTTAGGTATAAATAAACTAAAAATAGAAATTTCACTCTGTTTTTGACAATAATGCATGAGATTTTTGGCATTCAGCAGTTTGTTTTCTTGAAATAAATATACCCCAAAGTAGGCCATACTCATAGACCTGTTTCATGGAAGTACACTATGTGTCCCTTAGAGCACGGCTATTACTTGTTCTCAGCAGATGCTTCTATATTGGCTGCTACCGGCTGTTGTCCTTTTCAGAAGTATTTGACATGCCAGAGTTAAGCAGATTCATTAGCTACTTCAGTAATGTGACTTGGTGAAACCAGATTGTTTAGATGGATAAATGTATGATTCACATTAAGAGGTGATTAATTGTCCCCATTTAGTGTACCGACAGAATAGATTCCCTTTTCCTCCCCTGACCTCAATCTTCCATGTCCTTTGTAACCACTGCGATGACTTTGAGTTCTATTTTCTCCTCCCTCGCTTCTCTTTTGCTCATACGGCAGTGCCTTTGCGAAAAACCTATAAGCCGATTTAAGTTTCCTTTAAAAAAAATCACAATGAGTGGTGAAAAGCTTTATTTTCCTGGAACTGTACCACATTGCCTTTATAGCAGTGCCTGAACTCTGTATTTATTTTTTTATTTTTTCATTTTGGCAGTCCTTTAAACTACTGTGTCTAATTGGAATGGCATTTTTAATTAAAAGTCAAGGATATGTGGTTGTTTGTGAAGGAAGACTAATCTGTTCTTGCCTCCACCTCTCCCTGTGCAAGCTATCTTCTATCTTATATCTGCCTAATGAGAAAATAGAGAAGCTGTTGCAGGACTTGTTGATATTTCCCTTTTTTTTAAATAGAATTGTTTGAATTTACTCTTTAGTTATAGTCTCACAACTTGGTCTGGTGTTGTATAAATACCTCAGAACTACTAACGATAATGATTACTGTTTTCTTTTTAAAGTTAACTTGAATCAAAAGTGTACCTGAATATGTAAAAAGCCCAAAACATTTTATGTATTATCTATCCATCCATCCATCCATCCATCCATTGTTTACCCCTTATCCCACTCAGCGTCACAAGGGATGCTGGAGCCTACCCCAGCTACCATTGGCCGAGAGGTGAGGTAGATCCTGAACTGGTCGGCAGGCAGGGCCACATATACAGACCATTAACAACCATTAACTCTCTCATTTGCACATTTGGGCAATTTTCCCAATTTGTATGTTTTTGGACTGTGGGAGGAAACCTATGCAGACACAGGGAGAACATGCAAACTCCACACAGAAAGGTCGCCTGTTGGAATCAAATCCGGGTCCTTCAAGCTAGTAACTGTGCCACAGCCCTTTGAGTATTACACATTTCACAAAAATGCAAGCGCATGATTGATGAATTATGACTGATGTTGGTTAATAAAACCTGGTACTTTTAATAACTTCAGGGTAAGTGCATTCTTTACTAAATTTTACACAAAAGAGACAGCATTGAAACTGGGGATACAGCAAACCAACAGAATGATATTATTCATACAGTGCAAGGGTGCAAGGTCTTATGTTAGCACACATTTATCTTAAGACAGTGTCTGTGAATAGCCCTGTAGTTGCTGACTCTTATTTCTGACCTCCCTATTAGATGATAGGGAGGTCACATTCATGGATCAATGAAAGATCCAATAATAATATAATTTCTTCTACTGCAGTCAGGCTCTGTCATCTTATTTCTATGTGTGTAACCTTTGAGTTCAAGTATTTTCCAAAGTGTCACTTTCATTGCAGAGTGAGTTATAGCAAATTCAAACCACATCATGCGCACAAAATAATGGAATCAGATAAAAATAAAATTCATAGGATCATTAATTACTGCTACACTTCAACATCAAACATGTTGTTAAACCTTCGATAATTAAGAAAAAGTAAACTATTAAGAAAAGAGGGAAAATATCCATCAAAACATGCTCTTTTCAGCAATATATATTATGTTCTTCATCAAACAATCAATCACAATTAGTGGGGTGACTGAAATTAGTCAGAGACAATATGATTCACATTTCAAAGGCGTTTAATGAAACAAGAAAATCGGGGTGAATGATGCATATGCAGACGCGCTGGGCGGTTTCGATTGAGAGACGTAGAGGGTGGGATGTATTTTTATGGAGGGGAACAAGTTAAGCCTCATAAAAGAGGGACTATTGATTGAGATTATTTTAAAAAGGGGTCAATGGAAAGGAGTATTTGCACTTCAGATGAGATAGTATGTGCTTAGGTGAAAGCTATGCTGTTCTGGAGTGTGAGGATGGCAATTTGACACTGAAGGCTCTTACATTATCTTGCCGGGTGTCTGAGAAATATTGTGTGATTTGTCAAGTATTAAAACTGGCCGTGGCTAATGTGAAAAAGCAAAGGTGTTGTATTTTTTCACTGGAGCAGGAGGTGGTACAATAGTGGACAGTTCAGGGTATGAAGAGATGAAATATGATAATCTATGAAATGTATCTGGTACGGAATACAAACAAGCAAATGACCCATAAGTTTTGGGAAAAGATAACCTGTACATTGTGAGAAGAAAAGTTTTTCTGTTGCAAAAGATGGATAACTTGATGACAAATTTGCAAAGGTCAATAGGTGTATGGCAGGAGGATATCAATCTTCCTAGCGTACCCCTCAATGCAGTGGCTTGATACTCACATTAAACACAATAAAACAACCATTAACATGACTGTTTCACACAACTGTCACCATGATGTTCCAATGTGGTTGTGGTTTCTGCCAGATCCTTCTGATGATTAGCATATGTGATGTGCCTATGAGAACTAATCAGGGGTTAAGATAAGATAATACTTTAATGATCCCAATAGCGGAAATTCAGTTTTGCAGTTTTGCACAGTTCTACACCTGTATAAGTATGAAATGTCATGTCCTGACAAAAATCCTTTTCTTACGGCCCTGGGGGTGAAAACAAAATTCCCGCCTCTTGCAGAGTACCTTTAAAGTGAACAGAGGAGCGATGGCCTGCCTCCATACCTTGTGACGGAAATGTAGATGGGCTTGGACTGAGGGTGTTGCTATGTCATCCCCTTAAGTTGGCAATAGAGGGAGTAGATACTCAAGGGAAGTTTGGTAGCACAGGTTGGGAGATCATGAGCATTTTGCATTCCTAAAAGGTGATCACTCAAGGAAGGGCACATCTGGACAGTGACTCAATAGAGCACAGCCTCAGCTTCTGATGTACTCACTTTGTCTCTCCTCTGGGATGCTAGCCATCAGGGTGATTTATAGTTACTTTGAGGAATCAACAGGAAGTTTTTGTTTCCCATAGCTGAGAAAAAAAAATTGTGGTCTGCCACTTGAAACAATGTTAGTGAGAATTCCTTCGCATCTGAAACCATAATGAACCAGGTAGCTGGTCTGCTCAGATGCTGTGGAGAGATTAACATTGGAATGCCAGATTTCTGGAATGACAGAAAGAGGAGGGCTGCTGCGGTGAATTGTTTTAAATGCAAATGTGTTTGAGTAGTATAAACTATTTTAGAGTTTATCAAGGACCACAAGGGGGAAAATAGAGGAAATTAATGTAAAATAGAAGTATGTAGTAAATAATTCATTGACAGGATAATGCCACACATACATGGAAAGACTGACAAGATTTCCATTCTTTCAGCATTTTTTTCCCACCCTGCAATGTTTTCACCTGTTATTTGCAGAGCTGCTGCTAAAACAGTCCATCGCGTTTCCTTCTCCACTCAGTTCTTATACCTTTTAGACTTGACATTGTATACACTGGACTGTTCTGCCCACTGCTCCACCATCCATGTCTCTTCTGGACAGTTCAAACTGACAGGAACGTCCTTCGCCATTACCATTCATCTATACTGCCAACAAACAGCGTATCTGCTGCCAATACTGCTCTGGCGATTGTTTGGCTACCAGGTTTCCTTCTTTCAGTTTTGTTGGAGCTCATCTATTGATTGTTGATATTTTTTCATCATCGTAAAGAGTGAAACAGTTGCGATAATATCACATAGGATTGATATTTTCATAAGCCCAAGTCTAGGAAAAGACTGTGCTATGACTGCACTAAGACTGTAGGATTACGTCCTCACGATTAATGACCGCGATGACAGGAGCACACTGCGACTCTAGTATGACTCCAGTAAGACTCTTGAGCTTTCCTTCCGATTTTCAGCTTTAAATCTGGGACAGTGAAAATGTTAAGGTGTAAGCCCAGCATTAGATGGAAAGGTTCATCATGAGGAGAGACTATTGTCAGGCAGTTGTCAATGAGAATGTAGGCTTCGAGGAAAATGCAGAGTGATGTTAGCCCAAGAAGACCAGTTTAGCTTTATGGTTAGTCTTATCAGTTTCCAAAGTCACCCCAGTGTTTTAAAAAAAGTGTTAGCAATGATTGGACCACTGGACTTGCCACAATATAAATATAAATACCTTTCTTATAATCTGAAGGTACCCACTTGCAGATAGGCAAACTCTACTTACCAGAAAGAGCTCCTCAATAGAGGGTCAAGAACAAAGTTTCTTGTTTGTTTGTTTGCTATGTTGAAGACTGGGGCAGCTTCTAGAGGAAGGTGGAGGTAGAGAGTTAGCTGTGGACATTAATGGAGACTTGATGGTTATGTTGACTGGTGCATCTAAGCTGACACACTCAAGTCTGGAAGCTAGGGCTTCCCTGACTGAACAATGAGTCACAATATTTCCATCACTTTTCCCCTCAAAATCCCAATATAAGGAAAACATGGCAGCTCAACAATTCTGCATTGCTGAACCAATTTTGTAGGCATTAACACTAAGCGACTTCACGATACAAGCAATGCTGGGCATGGATGAAATATAGGCGGGCTGGTTGCTGCTTGTAAACTAATGAGCCATTGATAAGGAAAAACTAATACATTCCAAAATACTCAGTTTGCTAAGAATACAGGGTTTCCACAGGATTGGGAGGTAGCAGGGCGAGAGAGAGCATTAGGGCAGAAGGGCTTGCCATGCAACAGAGTGTGGGAAAGCAAGCTGTGCAATAATCTATATGATTTGTTGTCCATCCCGAGCCACACCAGGCAACACCATAAAGTCATCCAAGTGACTTTATGGTGTCAGGAAGAAGATGGCTTTGTAGGTCCATGTGAGTGCAATGGGAGGAGATTTCTTTTAATAGGTATTGCTTGCTGGTGAGACCAAAATATCCAAATCATACTGTTTGAATTGCTGGAAGGACTCAGGTGGAGAGATGGATTCCACAATTACAAGGTGCTAAGGGAAGCACAAAGACACAGAAATTTATGATGGGGAGATGTGAGCAGACAGGTAGTGATCTTAGAAGTACAGAGCACAACAACAGTGACTTCAATGAAAGAAGCAATGCAAGGAAATAGTCTCAGTTTATGAATGTAGGGCATCCAAGATCTTTTGACTACACCATGTAGTTGATACAAAAATCTACATAGGGATGACTGATGATGGGGAAAATATCGTATTTTCTCTGAGCTGAAAAAAACAATAGCTGACAGCTGTTTCTATTCAACTGGCAAATTGACTTAGAAATAACACCAAAGAGCAAGAAGATATCCACATTTGGAGATGTACATCACTGTATATTTGTAGTGCGTGTGTCTTCTTCAAAGATGAGGAATAACGTTTCCTGATTAACTTTTTGCATCCGGTGCAAGCTGTCATCTTGCGTTTTCTTGACCTTTAATATGACAGGATGTGAAAAATGCTGCTTGGTTCGATTTTGACAGATGGCCTTCCTATGTGGACTTTGTATGTTCACTCCTCTAGGTTCTCCTCTTCCCTTCCTCAGTCCAAAAAATGTTGTAGGCTCATTGGAGACCCTAAATTACCTGGGCTTGTGAATAACAAAATGAATGGTTGTATGTCTTTATGTGTTATCCTGCCAATCTGGCAATCCTGTCAAGGGACAACTGGCTCTCACCCAGCTGGGATAGGCTCTAGCCCCACCACTACCCTGACTGCAGGATAAGTGGTATCGATACCGAATGATCCAAAAATTGTAGACGAACCCTGAGCATTAACATAAAGCAATCTAACAATGGGCTTGTTTTGATATTATGATTATCTTCTATCTTCTTCTCCTTTGGCCGGAGCCCTTCTGGCTCCATTACTGTTTCCCATACCCTCATTGTATGGCTCATCAACTTTACCCCTCTATAGTTGCCGCAATTCTGCACATCCCTGTTATTCCACCTACTCTGCTCTTATAAGTTACCCTATGTTCCTGTCTTTTCTGGAAAAAAGTGTTCACTACAGCCATTTCCATCCTTATTGCAAAGTCTACCACCATCTGTCCCTCTGCCTTCCTTTCCTGTATACCAAATCTGCCCATCCCTTCTATTGCCAGTACCTACATTCCCATTGAAGTCTGCATCAATTACCACTCTCTCATCTCTGGGGATATTCTGCATCAATTCATTTCACTCATTCCAGAACTTCTCTTTCTCCTCCAACTCACACCCCACTGATTGGTCATAGCCATGAACAACATTGAGCATCTCACCTTCACTTTCCAGTTTCAGACTTGTAAGTCTAACTGACATTCTTTTCACCTCCAGAACATTTCTAACAAATTCCTCCTTCAAGATACTTCCTACTACATTTCTCTTCCTGTCAGTACCATGACAGCAACTTAAAGCTTGCTCCTAAAACTCTAGCCTTACCACCTTACCACCTTTCCACCTGGTCTCCTGGACAGACAGTATATCCACCTTCTTTCTCTGCATTACGTCGACGAACTCTGCCTTTTCTTGTCCGAGTACCGATATTCAAAGTACTTACTCTCAGTCCCAGACTATACCTTTACTCCTCACTTTCTAATTCTGAACATGCCTTCCTCTTCTCCGTCTTTGACCCACATTAGCCCAATTTCCACTAGTACTCTGTAGGTCGTCGGTACCAATGGCAGTCGTTGTTAACCCGGCCCTCGACCGATCCGATCTGAGATTATCAAATGTAATTCGCATGTTTGATTTATCCAAAATTTTTATGCTGGATTCCCTTCCTGACGCAACCCTTTGCATTTATCCGGGCTTCGCACCGGCTCAGGGAGACACTGGCCGTGCCGCCCTTGATATTATGATTATAATTTTGGCTTTTGCAAGGTCCTTTCAATATTATTATTTATTCAGGTGAATAAAGCAGTGACTTCCAATGTCTTCACAATATTTAGACATTCATTTCACAGTTCCAATTTTCTGTTTCATTTATTTCATTTTATTATTTTGTAAAAATAAAACTAATTTGATTTTTCTTCATTTTTGTTCAAGTTAATATGTGGGAATTCTTGACGTCTCGGCATGTTAATGTATCTATATCTGCCTAACTACTAGTGAAAACATTTCATTTGTCTGTTGCTACAAAATTTTCCTCTATTAATCTCGCTGTGATACTCAATGTGGGCAACGTTTAATTATACATAGGTTTGCTGCATATGCTGCACATGATGCACAGCAGCATCTCTGTTTAGTTTTGGACTTAACTTACTTCTGGTTACAGTAGTAACCTGGCATAAATTTTATTTATTACTTTTGTTACAATTTCTACACGTGTCACTCTTAGGTTAGGTCAAAACACAATACATCTCATTACTACTATTACTGTGTTGTCCTGTCCTGACTTAATTATTCATTATTAACAGTTAATTTATTTTTTTGTTTTGCAGCACTGTGCATCCTATTATGAATGTGAACTTAACCCTTTGCAAAAATAGAACCATTGTTTGTCCGTCAAAGCAGTAGTTAGGATACGTGGCTTTAATTGAAAATGTACTTGTAGCAGTTGACTCAGGCAAGGGGTTAGTAAAGGGACTCAAAAAAATGTCTGAAAGGCTGACTCAAAACTTTCCATCTTTGTCTAAAACAATGTATGCATGACATTTTGTTTTCAAAGACAACAAAGCACAAAGAAAATTGGAAAAAAAGTGAGTTCAAAGAGACTTGTTTGAAGGTCCACCTTGAAAGCAATGTTTGCACAAAGACGTGTATCTGCTTTGCAGGAATGTATGGCATCAAATATTATGAAAATAAAATGTTTCCAAAATATTCACGACATTACCATTATATGCCTCATATGCAGCTTGCCACATGCCCAGTAAAAATAGCTTGATTTTACTGTATGTGACAGGAAAATCAACCAGTGAAAGTCAGTGCTGACTTAAACATAGCCTCGGGTTAGGATCAGGACTTTTTTGAGGGGTATTATGCATCAATGCAGAAAAAATGTTGAAACTTAAAGCCAGAGTGCTAAAAAAATTAGGCCATATCCAAAACTAATTATGATATCTGTTTGACCTTCAGAATGTTAAGTTAGTATCATTAGATACACCATGAATAATGTTTTCTGCCTGGCACTTATTTCAGTACGTATGAACAAGCCAGAATATCTGGTGTGTGTGTGTGTGTGTGTGTGTGTGTGTGTGTGTGTGTGTGTGTGTGTGTGTGTGTGTGTGTGTGTGTGTGTGTGTGTGTGTGTGTGTGTGTTCGTGTGTGTGTGTGTGTGTGTGTGTGTGTGTGTGTGTGTGTGTGTGTGTGTTCGTGTGTGTGTGTTCGTGTGTGTGTGTGTTCGTGTGTGTGTGTGTGTGTGTGTGTGTGTGTGTGTGTGTGTGTGTGTGTGTTCGTGTGTGTGTGTGTTCGTGTGTGTGTGTGTTCGTGTGTGTGTGTGTGTGTGTGTGTGTGTGTGTGTGCGTGCGTGCGCGCGCGCATGCGTGCACATACAGATATTTGGGTATTTTTGGTATAAGGTATAATGGGGAGACTTGAGGTTACTGTGTCTTCCCTGGTCTAGATTTTCAGCATCCTTTGGAGAGCTGAATGTTTGCAAAGCCGGGAATATGCTGTAAATTCTGCAATTTATTTTGGACACCTTTGTCAACTTCCTAGATCTCTCTGGCAATATGGCTGGGATCGCCTCACATGTAAAGGTATTTCATGCCAAGGATCAGCTGGATACCAGATTTAGAGAGGATCTATTTTGTTTAGCCGTGTGTGTATGTGTATGTTTATTAGACATGTGGATGTGTAAGTGTTTGACATATGAGTGAGAAAGGTTGCAGACCGCAAGAGCTAACTTAAAGTATCAATTACACATTTAATAAACTTAAGTCAAAACATGTTATCAACATTATCTCACAGATACTGATCTAGTACCAAGAATGAGGTAGTTAACAAATGAGGACTGGATTTCAAATAGGCTACTCTCATTTCAAGATGATCAAATTAATCTTGAAATGTGAGTGAACCTACTTACCCTGCTTTGCGTCAAAGAACAAGTGCAATGATTTTCAAGCCTCATGTAGCACAGAGTGAGTTTCAGCCCTCGGTGGGTGTAGTTTCCGAAATTGTTTCTTATTAAAAAAAAGAAAACATTATATTTGGTGAAATATTAAGGAATGAACAATTAAGACAATGACATTAAAAACAAAACCATGTGTCAGCGGTCTCACAAGATAATCAGGGAATAGGAATATACCGAAGTGCAAGGGGGTCAACCACCTTCCTATTATGGTCACTGCTCAATCTGCAATTTTTAATCTGTCAAACTAGGAAGGGATGATATTTAATGCTATGGCTTAAAATAATTCTGTATTGACTTGTCAGTAAAAATTTTATTCTGTTCAAGAAGACTGAAAAATTGATTGCTGCAAATTTTGAACATTGGTATTTCTGCATTAAAAATAAAAAAGATAAATAAATAACTGTGAGAGTTTGAATCACATTGGTGTTTATTGCTGTAAAAACAAGGGGATATGATCAAGAGGTGACTTGAATGTGAAAACTCACGTGTTACAAAGTGCAAGTGCTCATGTTTTAAGGAGAGTAAACATCACCCACACCACCAAATCTAAACTATTCTTGAGTTTAGAAGGGATACTGACAAACTGGTATTTACATTCTGTAAATAAGCTCAATGGTTCAAAATATTCTGCATGTATTGATAGTTTTCTCAGGCCAAAAATGCAATTCAACTCATCATTTGATTGACAATCAGGTAGCCTGATTATCAACAAGGTATTATGTTTTCGGACTCCTAAGTCTAAATGCTTCGACATAGGCATTGCATAAATCATGAATAAAAGTGTCTGTCCATGTCATGATTACAGCATCTGTCAGGATTTGGGTCACATTTCTATCCACCATCAATGATAAAAGAACAATTAGTGATGGTAAATTGATTAACACACATCTGAATATCTTCAAGTGGATTTTTGCAGTTCATTTTGGGCATTTGAGAAACTGGTGGTATCAATTTTCTAGGATGGAAAATTTTGTAATTTGAGCACATCGCTTTTCATAACATGCAAACTCATAGGGCCCTTTAAAAACATGAGCTCCAGGTAGTACATCACACCTCAGAAAGCGGTGTTCTCCCTCATTGCCCTAACATGGTTGACAGGCTCTCTCTCGAGAAGGTGAAAGTATGCCTGGCATCACAATGAAGCAAGTTGTGTCAGAGGTCAACACAATGCTGCTGAGTTTATAATGAGGGAAAAAGGCAAATCCCTTATTGAGTGATTTGGGTATGTGATGTCTCCACCTATGCCACATTGCCCTTGAAACCCACCTTTTCATTATGATGAGTCGGCATGACGGAAAATCACATTAAAATTAGATATGCTTATTAAAGGTGATAGATAAATGAATTATATTTTAATTGGTCTGTTATTATAAGTGGTTGATTGGATTGTCCTTTGCAAGCTATTGATTTTGGGGCTGGGGTTGATTAAGAAGTGGACTGAGCGGAGACTGAGTGAGAATTCACTTTGCATTTACAATATATTATATTTTCGGTAGAAGATCCCATGAAGTATTTAAAGTCTTATATTGAAGTAAAGCAAATTGCTGACTCAACCAAATGTGTGAATAACATTTTTCAGTTTGTGTCTCCAGAGCAGATTACATATTCCCCTTTATGATCACATTTACTTGTTGCTCTGATTACAAGTAATCAAAACTACAGTAATAATTTCAGAGAGGCTGTATAGATATTGATAACATTACATGATAAAGACATATTTATATTTTGTCAATATTTCACAAATATAACTCAATATAATATATAGAAGGAGCAATTTATCACTGTTTATATTTAACTGGTTTGGAATCAAAAAAACATACCCTAACTATCTTGCGCAGCCAAATACGATGTCCGGCCTTGAAAATGAACAGTACTTCCTCTGAGGAATGGATGGGACATGACGCTCTGAGGGGAAAGGTGATATCTCAGAAAAGCTTTGGGGTAAAGGTCTTTTTATACAACCAGCATGATTCACATTTCCTGGCTCCCTGAGTGCAGACTGTTTACTTCACACACCAGCTGAAATTCTCTGGTCCAAGCTAACCTACAACACTGGCTTGGACATTACCAAAACTCGTTTCGATCTTCTACCAGAGGGCTGTTTCTGTGTTCGAGGGTGTGCAACATATTTGTAAAACAGGAAATGCCCTTTGAGCTCAACTTGGTCAGCATGAATTTTATAACTGTCTCATTAATCCAAGTATCTTACTTGATACAATACCTTTGTAGTCACAGTATAAGCCAAAGATTACAGGTTGATGCAGACTTTTTGAAACCCAATACAACCCAATCCAGCCAAAGAAAATTAAACACAAATTATGTTAAGGCTGAACTGAGACACAGTTGAGGGGTATATAAATGCTGTAATTTAATACAAAAAAAGAAAGAAAGAAAAACCCCATTCAACCATTCTGCATCAAATCTCGGGTAATCAAATTTTTAAGAATTAAAAGATGATAAAGATCAACCTGTGACTCACCATTACATTGAACTGATTCTCGCCACTTTGGAAAATAACAGAGGACTGTGTGTCTTCTCTGAACACCCCCTGGCGAGCTGCTTTTTAGATTAGAATCATCTGTGCTGTTTGATGTACTTATTTGTTTTACCGTAGAGAGAACAAGTGGCCTGTGGAGAACTAATTGAAACATTATGAGAAAAAAAGGATCCTGCAAAGAGCCATAGAAGAACTGACTTTTAAAAAAAAAGTTAATCTGGAGGGAGATGGATTCATTACAGGGTGCCACATCAAAATTAAAACCCTCATGATTAACCTTTTCATGTTGAAAGCTCCACATTCTTATGCACAACATGACTCATGTGTGGCTGACTGTTTTTGTTACATCTCAAAAACTTATTTTATATCCTGTGCATTAATTACACATCTTGCCTTTTTGAGAAAGAAAAAGCAAGAAATGTTTTCATTTTCTTTTTGCCTAATGAAATCTTATTTTTTACAGTTTTATTTCACAGGGCTTAAAATTATTCATGTGTGCAGCTATAATTAAAAAATAGCTGGATACAATGTGTTAAAATACTGTTTCAGGATAGTGTATGTTTAATATTTCAAATGATAAGTGCTGATTTGGTCACACTCTGCATACATTCTTGATGTAAAAGCAGACTTCTTGTGAGGAACTGTGGTAAAAGTGACCAAATGAAATTACAAGGGGAGGCTCCATACATGACATTAAATCCGCTCCTCCACAAATGCAACCCATGGACAAAATGCTTTTTCCACCCCTTAATCAATGATCCTGATTGTGACTCCTGTCATCTCAGATCTGCAGTGATCGGATGAGCTCCCGCCTTATGTGACCGCAGATTTGCCTGCATATCCGAGCCCCTTTAAATAATGCACTGGATGACTTAGACTTGAGTTTTACTGACAAATACTGATTTCAAAGCCAAATATTGTGGGTTGCTTTGGGCCACAGCCTCTACTAAATGATGTTTGTTTGTTCCCCGGGGGAATCTTGGGCAAAAGGACAGGCTAAGTGGCAAGTAGCCTGTTACTGTCAAAGCATCCTATTCATGGCTTCTCCATCTGCCCTCTGCCACAGCAGCACTTGAACTCTATCAGACATTTTCTACAGAGAGCACAGCCTGTATGTGTGGAATGTTTTCTTGCCTTTGGAATCCCAATGCAGCAGGCAGTCTTACAATGCCGCAGAATGATATCAATTCAGTGGTCATGGTCTTTTTGGAGAGGAAGAACCTCTAGTCACACAAAATTAACCATCTGCTAAAAATATTATGTTTAAGGAAGGTGTCCAAAACCCAAGGACACTCAGGAGGTAGGGCGTCTTAAAGGGTTTATTTGACAAGGAAGGTGAATGGAGAGCTGTGCTTGGGCTTTGAGTCGCAGGAACTAGGAACTGGCAAGGAGTGGCGTTGACCAACAGGCTCTGGTGAGGAAGTGCAAGACAACAACTGCAGGGGGATCATGGGCTATCAAGGAGCAACCAACAATATGGCACCAAAGGCCATAATGTTGGTTGGCAGCAGGCTCCTTTTATTCTCCGCTTGACCAGATGTGATAAGCTATCAGGACAATTGTTTGGCTGATACCTGGATGGGCAGAAAACCTGGAAGAGTGGCCCCAGTGAATGAGACGAGGGCGGACCGAGGTGGGGATGTATGTCTTGCCGGGTGGACCAGTGCCAGGGTCTGGTTCCGTCTGGAGCGCCTGGTTGACGACATCTTCAATGGTCCAAGAGAGTCCCGATGGTGCAGTTGGGTGGCAGGATGGAAGCTAGGGTCTTGTTGGTGTCATTTGGCAAGAGCTAACGGGAAAGAGTACATCGTTGAATCGTACAATCGGAGTACATCGTTCACCAGGGCTTGAAACACACCTGTGGCATTACAAAGTCTGAAAAGCATGGCTAGGTATTTGAAGTGTCCACTGGGGGTCTTAAAGGCCATCTTCCATTTGTCTCTCTGGTGGATCTGAATGAGATTGTAGGCGTTGGAGGTTGAGCTTGGGAAAAAATAAAAAAATCGCTCCTCGAGCAGGTTCGAACGGGTGATGGAAGGAGGGGTAAGGGATACTTTTTGTTGATGGCGATTTGGTTCAGTCCTTTGTTGATACAGGGCTGGAGTGAGCCATCCTCACTAACAAAGAAAACCCTGTCCCCATGGGAGATGAGTGGTAGATAATACCTGCAGCGAGTGATTCGTTGAATGTATCTCTCCAGACGAGAAATGTGGTGCCCCAGGGAGAAGACTTATTGCGCAATCGTAGGGGCGGTGAGGAGGAAGAGAGAGCATGCCTTATGTTTGCTAAGGGCTTGGCTGAACTCATGATATTCTTTGGGGAAAAGGGACAATTCAACCAGGTCAGCTTCTTTGGGATAAGTGGGTGGTAGACTTGGTGGGATGGCACTCTGTAGGCAACAGAATAGGCAGTAAGATGACCATGATTCGACTCTGAGGTCAGACCAGTTAAGGTGTTGGTTGTGGGGCTGGAGCCAGTTGAAGCCAAGGATGATGTGTGAGTGCGATGTGAGGATGATGTAGAAGGATATTTGTTCAAGGCTTGGTTTTGTGGATGATCTGGGGTAAGGCACTACCATTTATGGCAGAATTCAATGGCGCAGACAGTGGAACGATTTCTATCCTTGACTGAAGGACCAGTAAGTGGTTAATCTGGTTCTGCTCGCAACCGGAGTTGACAAGCGTGGTGAGGTAGAGAGAATCCCTGTTAACAGAGTCACAAGCAGCATGAGTCGAGGGGCAGTACCTGTTCTGGGATGGACTGCCAGACCTCCATCCTCCTTCTGTGCCAGAGGAGACAGGAAGCTATGAAGTGGCCAGTGGATCCACAGTAGAGGCACTAGTTGCCAGTGACATTCCTCCGGAGACAAGTGGGCTCAATGGACCCGGATTGGTTTGGGACCCTGACCCGTGTGGTTTGGATCCTGGCAGAAGGTCAGCTTGAATTCCTGAAAGAATTCCTTGAAGGTGCAACCAAAGCTGAACCTTGGCCAAATTGTTCTGTCATGTTTTAAGGAAGGTGTGCCTGACCCAAACATAGGTAAACCCAGGAAGTTGGGTGTCTGAGGGGGTTTATTTAATGAGGAAGGTGAATGAGAGCTGTGCTGGGGCTGGGTTGTTTCTTGGGGTGTCACGGGAGTCACAGGAGCTGGTGAGGAGAGCAATTACCTGTACATTTGCTCTTAGAGGAAATATTCCATCCATTTTACAGTGGACTATAGTTGTGCTGTTGACCAATAGATATCAGCTTAATTTTTGCTCTCGAGTTAATATCAATTAGACTGTTATATGACTGTTTTACATAGAAAAAATAGTATATTTTCATTTTCTGTCTCATTTTCTGTCTCTGTGCCAAACATGTATTGTGAATAATAATTTTGTCGGTATTGCACAATTGTGTTATTGAATCCAAACAATAACTACTTTGTGATGGCTGAAAGTAGACAACCCCTAATCTATCAGAATATTTTTTTGATAACCTGTGGTGCTCCTCAATTTCTGCTGACATGTCATAGCTGGCCAACCAAATGAGCGACATCATCATCCATCTGTGTCAAAGTTTCTTGCTTGACAGCCATCCTCTGCCTCATTCACCACAGGGCCTGACTGGCTTAAGGTGTTCTCAATGCTATCTTCACCAGTGGCACTGAATGACAAATCTACAATTCTGAGACACTTTGTTGGTCATGCTTTGAGTCATGCTTTTTCCCTCTACTTTTCAACATGACCGTTGAATTTAAATCCTTTAAACATTGTGTGTGTGTGTGTGTGTGTGTGTGTGTGTGTGTGTGTGTGTGTGTGTGTGTGTGTGTGTGTGTGTGTGTGTGTGTGTGTGTGTGTGTGTGTGTGTGTGTGTGTGATGGTGATGGTGATGTGTTAGCAAGGCCAAACGACCATATTACATTTCTGACCCGGACAGCATCAGGAACCAGGAGGACCAAGGCTAACTAGCTCAGAGGCTTAGATTGGTATATTGTCAGTGGTTTAGATTGATATATGAAGGCATGATTCGGTTTTTTATGATGGACTCCGAGACATCAGGTCAAATGGGCTGGTTTATCAATGAATGACTGGTCACCTGTATGCAAGGATGCATACTGAGGCTATACTCTCAGTTGGCTTATGTTTAGTTCCACCGCACTAAACTCAGATTGGTCATAATCATGTGAAAGAACTCAACTCAAAAGTATTGGATCCACAACACAGGGGAAAATCTTCACCCCAGCCTGAGCAAAGAACCAAACATCTCTATGGGTCAGTCCGGCTACAAATGCTAATTGATTTTCGGTTTTGACATGATACATTGGCCCAGATGTCCAGTTTCCCAGTGCAGTTTCCCAGTGGGAAAACCCTTGGTATTCCCACTGGCCAGTCTGCTCTCGCTTCCTTGCACTAAAGCCAGGAGCAAAAAAGTAATGCCAACTGTAGTTTTTCTGTTTTTGGCTGCTCAGCATCTCTGGCATTAATTCTTCCTCACTTGGACACCTGTCTGATGTCCTCTTGAGGCTGGATGGAGGCTGTTTTTTTAAATATTTTTCTATATGTTTTATTGTACGTTCACACATCATGCACCTCTTGCATGTACCATGCGCCATAATCTACTTGACCGGCTTGTTACAATAACTCATGACTATATGATGTGCTAAATCACAGCAGAGAGCAGTTAACAGATCCATTTAAGAAGAAAGGCAAACCTCTTGTGTCCATGACAAGAGCCACAAGGGTGCAGACACAAAAAATGTTGGCATCAGCCTTATCTACACCCTCCATTTCTTTAATCAATTCCACTATAATACCAGTTTATTAACATTTTTTCGCAAATATTTTTTATCAAATGTCAAAAGTTACAAAATGTGTAAATGAATTAATCCATTTGGTTATTAAATTATTAAAGTGCAATATCAGTTTATAAAAGTAATTTATCCCGTTGGAAAAATCATTCTGTGCAATTAACCCATCATCGGTGAACCATAAGCAGAAGGCATGCTGTCGGGAGCCAGGGGAGCAGTTAGGGGTCCAGTGTCTTGCTCAACAACACTTCGACACACGAGGAGGAGCCGGGAATCAAACCAGGAATGTTCGGTTCCAAAGACGATTACTTTACTCCCAGTGCCACACCGCCCCTAATTGAAGCCTTTATATAAAAATTATGTGAATTATATAAAAATCCCATATGGTTTACGAGCCATAATGCTACTTCTTCTTCTTCTTTTTCTTCTGTCTTTTCTTCTTCTTCTTCTGTCTTTTCTTCCCTTCAGGGGTTGCCACAGCGAATCAACCTTTTCTTTCTCACCCTATTCTCTGTATCCTCCTTTCTCACACCAACTAACTTTATATCCTCTCTCACCACGTCCATAAATCTTCTCTTTGGTCTTCCCAAAATACCTCCTGCCTGGCAGTTCCAATTCCAGCATCAGTCTACCAATATATTCATTATCCCTCCTCTGTACATGACCCAACCATCTCTGTCTAGCTTCTTTGACCTTCTCTCCAAAACATCTAACATGTAATAGACTAATTCCTGATCCTATCCATCCTGGTTGCTCCCAAAGAGAACCTCAGCTTCTTCATATCTGCAACCTCTTGCTCTGCCTCCTGTCTTTTCATTATTGCTACTGTTTCTGGGCCAAACAGCATTGCTGGTCTCACCACTGTCTTGTACACCTTTCTTTCATTCTTGCTGATAGTTTTCTATAGCATAGTACCCCTGACACTTTTCTTTACCCATTCCAACCTGCTTGAACCAGTTTCTTTACCTCTTTTCCACACTTTCCTTTGCTCTGGACTGTTGACCCGAAGTACTTGAAATCCTCCGTCTTCTTGATCTCCACTCCCTGTAGCCTCAGCTCTCCACATGAGTTCCTCTCATCTCACATTCACACACATATATTCCTCTCTTGGCATCCTGTCATATGCTTTTTCTAGGTCTACAAAAACGCAATGCAGGTCCCTCTGGCCTTCTCTTTTCTTTTCCATTAGCATTCTCAAAGCAAATACTGCATATGTAGTACTCTTTCTAGGCATGAAGCCATACTGCTGCTCACAAATGCTGACTTCCGCTCTCAGTCTAGTTTCCACTACTCTTCCCCATTACTTCATTGTATGGCTCATCAACTTAATCCCTCTATAGTTACTGCAATTCTGCACATCCCCCTCATTCTTAAAAATGGGTACCATCACACTTCCTCTCCATTCCTCAAGTGCCTTCTCACTCTCTAAGATCCTGTTACCTATGAGCTCCTGCCTCTGATCTTATAAGTTACCCTATGTTCCTGTCTTTTCTGGAAAAACCTATTCACCACACTCTTTTCCATCTTTTCTACCACCATCTGTCCTTCTGCGTTACTATCCTGGAGACCCCATCTGCCCATTACTTTCCCTTCTATTGCCTACACCAATCGCCTCTCTCATTTCTGGGTATACTCTGCATCACTTCATCTAACTCATTCCAGAACTTCTCCTTCTCCTCGAACTCACATCCTATCCGTAGCGCATAGCCGCTAACAACATTAAGCATCACACCTTAATTTTCCAGTTTCAGGCTCATAAGTCTATTTGATATTCTTTTCACCTCCAGAACATTCCTAACAAATTCCTCCTTCAAGATAACTCCTACTCAATTTCTCTTCCTGTCAGTACCCTGATAGTACAACTTAAAATTTGCTCCCAAGCTTCTAGCTTTACTACCTTTCCACCTCCCTACTCTCAGTCCCAGACTTTTGCCTTTCCTCTTCTCTCTCTGCTTCCGAACACGCCTTCCTCCTCTCCTTCTTCGACCAAGAGTAGCCCAATTTCCACTGGTACCCTGGCGGTCATTGGTACCAATAGCGGTCGTTGTTAACCCGGGCCTCGACCAATCCAGTATGAAAATGTTGGGTTTGATTTGCATATTTGGTTTTGGTAAAAGTTTTATGCCAGATGCCCTTCCTGACTCAACCCTCTGAATTTATTCGGGCTTTGGACCGGCTCAGGGAGACACTGGCCGGTGCCACTCTGAGGCTGCATTATTGGTGCATAATGTATACTATTCCATAATGTGGTGTTCTAAGCCCAGGAAAATGGCAGCAAGACACAATATATTAAAGGATGTAAAACAGGATTTAATCAATAACCAGAAATCTATTATTTGCTGATTTGGGGGGGGAAGCAGCTAACTGATTGCTTATAGCTCTGTGTTTCAACTATTCTCACATCTGCTTCAAAAGAACATAATCTCACTGTCTCTGCAAAAAAATAACAAAGAACAGTTGAAGTGTGATTGTTGGAATTTCACCTATAAACTGAATTTTTGTATGATATTTTGCACTGCTAGTCTCTATGGTGATTCATAGGTTTTCGGTGAACTCTGGTGAGGGTAATCATCTTGAACACTTTCTCACTTTGACAGCAAAGTCACCTAGAGTTAGTAATGCAGTAGCTATTTTTAGATTCAATTGGGCCAAATTTATGTAAAATGACAATGAATAATCGTTTTGCTGTGAAACAAATGGAACATTAAAACGACTGTTTGGTACAAATAAAAAATACAAATGAGTTACTTTTGCTGTTTCTATGGTCTATTCAAAGCTTTGTGTGAACATTTAACAAGTAGCAATTGTTTTGTTTTTAAATTAACCAATAATTTGGCTTCTTGATGGGTGATAACTCAGTTATCAAAATAAATTCATATAAGGCAATGGTCTGAGCCAAAGCTTAATTCCACGGGAGGTGCTGTGAGCAGTCAGTAATGCCAGAGGCGAGATTCATCTGATTCTGCTGTGGAGGACCTTGAAGTACGTTGGTTAATATCAGAAAAAAAAAGGAATAACTAAAGAAAACAGTTGCATATGTGCAGCTGCTATCCACAAAATCTACATACCTGTAATTTGGCAAAATTAAAAATCTAAAGTATTGCTAAAAAAATAACTTTTGCTATAATGTATTTTAAGTAAGGCAAAAAATGTTATATGTGTGCATATCTTACATTATTGCAAAGAAAATTATGATAATAAGAAAAAAATATACTATTGTACCATTCCTGATCACCATTCCCACTTGCTACTACCTGCAATTACGGGAAGCAATATGATGAGATGTAATGATGTGAAAATGACCAACGAATAGAGGATATTAATGCAGGTCAGAGATCTTTTGATCCTTTTTTTGAATGGCCAATCAAGGCTACCCCCCACATGCTGGTCCAGAAAATTGTTTTCTCCCACAAAGGCACAGGAAGTACATGTCTGATGATTATTATTGCCAGGAATCCATGCAGTGGGCTGTAACTATTACAGGGGACTTAAAGCCATGCACAAGTCATTTGAAATACTTCTTTGATATGCGTTTAGAGAATCTCTGCCCCAAAGGGGCTGGAGTTTAATTGAGCTGATGGTTTTTCACATGAATCACCTGAATTCTAAAACACGGTTTGAATCCTGGATGTTGTTACATATTGGAGTTAAAATCGTATTTGATATCCTATTCGTTTTGCAGCTCTTGAGATAGAAACTGTCTCAATGTAATGTATTTCAGGAGAAAATAAAGAAATATAAAAATTATATATAAATCCGTCTGGACTTTGGCTCAGGGCAGACCTGACCCCTGACGTGTCATTTTGCACCATGTGTCATTGGTGTTATTACTATGGTTTTCCAAACATCCCCATTTCTGGCCTGATCTAACAGTTTCAGGCCAAGTGCCCACTGACACATGTGCATTTCCATTGCATGTGATACCTGCTCCCGCTTGACACTTGCAGGCCAGTGTTCATATGAGAAATGGCGCGCAACACACAGTTGTGTATCTTTAACTTCAACTGGACAGGTATTTTGCGGCCACAGACGACTCCAGTGATTTGCATCCTTACAGTCAGGCTGCGTTCACATGGGCCAGGGCATCTGGGAGGCTGTCACTGTTGGTGCAAATCAGTCAGCCAAGGTATTTAAAGTGGCTCATCTTATTGAGGTCCTGGTTGCCAATCGTGAAATTTCCATATTTACGCATTACTCATTCCAATGATTCTGTCTTTTTTTTTTTTTTACTGTGCGTGTATTTTTCAAATACATTGTGACAGACATGAAGCAAGTTAATAATGTATGGACAGTGTTCATTGTGTGGTATGATTGGAAACAGTCCCAATAATTATTGAACGTTGATTATGAGATTGGATACCTCACTTACTTAAAGCAAGGTTGGCATTCTCTGAAAGAGCAGCATTGTTGTGGGTACCATTTTCAATCAGAAAAGCAAAATATGTTTGTAAACTGCCAAATTTGCAAAATACAAACCAACTGAAAATCCATCATTCAGTCTGCTCCGAGCAGTAACCTTACCAAAGCATTTCCCAGCTCTTTTTGCTCTCAACTTGAAATTATGACAGACATATTTTCAAAGGAACAGGTTGACAGCAATGCTCCAGCCACACCAAAGGACACATGCAGAAACCCAAACAAAATGAGAAGCCAGAAAAGAGAGGATGGAGGGTATGAAGGAAGAAATATAACAACTATTTCTCATTGCATTGTTGCTCCCCCTCACTATAAACACAGTTTGGCCATTGGGAGAATTCTTATCATTTTATTTGAAGAAGAAGAGCAATGGATGAGGGAAAACAGCAGCAGAAATAATTAAAAGTGTCCTTATCATTCCTGTTTCCTCCAAACCACATGGGAAAGGCAACATTAGACATCATTGCAGGGAAGTTAACTTTCAATTGTATGAGTTGGTCTTTTAACAAAACAATTTATTGGTGTGCATCAGCCCTCATTCTGTAAGACCACTTTTCTATAAAATAAATGCTGAGAAAATGACTATTACCCACTGTGATGTTTTAGTGACTAACTGATTTAAACATTAGGATTTTTGCACAGAATCTCTTTTTAAAATGATTTGCTTTATTGAACACAACCTCTCCATTTGTTCTTCATGCACTATTTATTTGTTTGTTTGCCAAGGAATGACATATTTATGTGCCAGCTGGATTGATGCCATCTCCATATTACATTAAAATACAGGCAAAAAGAATCCAGAAAGAAGCTTGCCACTGACTTGAACCTGACAAAATCCAGTTTAAAAACAATTCAATAAGTCCACAAGCAAAACATATTTTTGTTAAAATCTCCAAATGTATTCCTTTTATATTGCATGTTCATACCCAGTTCTTCTTCATATTATCCAATATCACCATCTCATCAGTGGGATGTTGTATGAATGCACCCGAAGAGTTTCTTCAAAAGTTTTATTCAACCACCATAGCAGCATGTTTACATTTGAACTTTACACATTTTAGATATTTATATTTATACAGTATTTATATTTGCAGCATAATGGAAATAAAACGCAATAAAACAGTGATCTATGGTTACGTGTGGATTGTGAATTCCTGCCACATAGTGCTGAGGAGCTCGTGTTTCTGACAAAGCTTCAATTCATTTGTTCTAATAGAATCCTGTACATTCTGGTTGTGAGTTAAGCATGATTCATATTCTTACTGTCTTATAGCCTTTTGCATATAGCAGCTTGTCATGATTTATACAAAGGGGGGTTATGGAATATTGGAGAGGCCTTGACTAGGGTTGCATTTTAATCATCCCAGACATGATCTGATTGAAGATAATATTGTCCTGTAAAATCTCCCATTGATCAAACACTGCTACAAGAGCCATCCTGCTACTGCCCCTTTGTCAGGTGTAATTTTGATTAAAAGGAATCAGACATTGTTTTGCTTTGCATTGTCAAAGAGTTTTAGAAAAAGAAACAATTCACTCATATAGTTTAGAAGGCACTCTTCACATCCCAAAATGTGGCTTACTGCACACTTATGATTTAAAGACCAACTTGCAGAATATATGTTTTTCACAATTTATGCTACCTTGCCTTCTCAGTCCATTTCACAAGAAACATAGGTAGGAATTAAGAGCAAAAGACCATTTTGAGCAGGGCATTGAGATAAACCTTGAGACAAAATCAGTCAATGTAACAAATGAAGATATGGTATCCATTCTGTAAAATTGTGTGTCATCAATTGTGAGTTACTGCTTTCTTGATAATTTCGTTCACAATTTGTGATCAGAACACATTATTGTTTGTCAGCTTTTTTTTTTTTTTTCTGATAGCCTGTCTGAAAATTGACTGGAAGATGATAGTTGTGTGCTATTTCCTGTTGTAGGGAACATTATTACTTGTGATTGTATAAGCCAGCAACTACTAGTTTTATAAATCCAATAATAAGCAACAAACTTATAATGTAATGATATGAGTGTATTGCCACCAATGGTAGCCACATCAGAGTATCAGATTTAGTTCTTTTGACCTTTTGTGTTTCTTTTATTTGAAAATTACACAAGTCTTACGTATTATTCTGTCTTTTTTGAGGAACTGATGAAATGAGGCAATCTAATAATAATGATAATAATAATAATAATCCTCTATTCATTTTGCTGCTCCCTAGGGTGGTTGCCACAGCAAATCATCTGCTCTCATCTAAACCTATCATCTATGTCCTCTTCTCTCACACCAATTAGCTTCATGTCCTTTTTCACTCAATCCATTAATCTGCTCTTCAGTCTCCTACCTGGTAGTTCCAGCCTGAGCATCCATCCATACAGATATTTACGATTCCATGTACGTGTCCAAACCCTCGAGGTCTGGTTTCTCTGACTGATCTCCAAATCATCGCGCATGCTGTCCCTCTGACGGACTCATCCCTGATCCTATCCATCCTCCTCATTCCCCAAGAGAACCTCAACATCTTCATCTCTGCTCCCTCCAGCTCTGCCTCCGGTCTTTTCCTCAATACCACAGTTCCATACATCACTGGTGGTCTCACCTCTGTCTTGTACATGTTTCAGTTAATTCTGGATGGTATTCTGTTATTGCACATTGCCCTTAACATTTTTCTCTCCTTGTTCCAACCTGTTTGCAATTGTTTCTTCACTTCTTTCCAACACTCACTGTTGCTCTGGACCTGATCCCAAGTACATAAAATCCTCCACCTTCTTTATCTAAACTCTCTGTAGACTTGCCATTCTCCTTTGGTCCCTCTAATTTGCATATACTTGCATATATATTATATACATATCAATGTACCATATACTATCTTGATGTGGCTAAACTCTTTTCTCTTCCTTTCTTGAGCATACCTCCATCTGTCTCGATCTTCCTCCATCTGCTCCTTGCTATCACTAAAGACCACAATGTCATCAGCAAACATCATAGTCCTTGGTGATTCCTGTCTCACCTCATCTGTCAGCCTGTCTATCACCTTGAAACCTTGAAATCCTCTGTCACACCTACTGCACACCTCACCACTGTCTAACAGCTTTCATACATGTCTTGCACCAGTCTTACATATTTCTCTGCCACTCCGGACTTCCCGTTACAATATCACAGTTCCTCCCTCGGCAGCCTGTCGTATGCTTTTTCTAGGTCTGCAATGTCACAAAGCAGCTCCCTCTGGCCTTCTCTGAACTCCTTCAGTTATCCTACACACCACTATTCTATACTGCCAGGTTATGCTCTCACCTGCCACAACTTTGCAGTCACTGATCTCTTGCTTTAACTTATACATTTGAAATACTGAATGCTATCGGAAACCATTCCATCCAAAGCCAATAAATCACAACGGTGTACAGTGTCAGACTAAGAAGTCAGCATTCACAGAAAGAAGTGAGGGGAGAAAAAAAAAAGGTGACCGCTTTGACAAGCAGAAGTCACACAACAATCCACAGCTGCTGCTTTCTTCTGCTAACAGTTTTCAATTCCACTGGAGGAAACTAGCGCCTGCTTTATGGGTCAAGCCAAGTAGCACATTAGAGATGTGCTACTAGACAGAACTCTTTCAACACCGTGCTGTATTTACTTCTGTTCAGTTGTGTTGAATAAAACACAAAAGATAGTGGCATCGGATGTCCTTTCCCTCAAGAAATAAAATCTCACAGCTTAATTCAAAATCTTACATAGAACAAGAATGCAAAGTTCCATTTGAGATGATGGTAAAGAGAATGTCTCTAAATGTTCCCTGCAGAGCCGTGTGCTCGGGCAATGTACCAGAATGACCTGCCTGGTGCTCTGCTGGCTATTTCATTTACAGACAGAGGGTCACAAGGGGGACATAGCTTGGCTCTGCAAGAATTCATTACTCTAAACCCCTTACCTTGAATAGGAAATTAAGTTTCACGTAAAAGTGGAATTAAAAGGGCCAAGGGAAATATTCTAGCTTCAAAAACGTAGCCGCATTTGAGCTGCCAAAGGTTAACTCTTAACATTTTCCCAGTGGTGGCTGCGGCGTCAAAGCTGTGTTTGATGCCAATCTGTGAGGCGACACAATGCATTCTTTATGATGTCAGTGACTGGGGAAATTGGAATCTTTATCTCACTGACTCTCTCTCCCTTTTTTATGTTCCTGTTTCTAGCTCTCTTTTACTGCCTGCCATTCCAGACATATCTTGTGTGTCAATTAGAGTAACGGAGAGATGTTTACCGGTGATAGTGACCCAGTCTTTGACAGGCTAACCAGGATTATTATTATTATAATTATTATTGTTGTGGCTATTTATATTATTATACAATTGCAGAATTTAAACATATGTACCTTTTTTTCTTAAATGGGTCATTCCTCAAAATTAAAAATTAATTTTTAGACAGATGACAATTCTTCTAAAAAACAAACCTTGAATTTAGTGAATATCTATGGTTGCATTTATAGTACTATGAACTACTCATACTTCTATGAACGCAACCATAGATGTTTACTACATAGAAATATGTAATCAGTGTGTGTGTGTGTGTGTGTGTGTGTGTGTGTGTGTGTGTGAATTTCATGCAAACAAATTTGTAAATAGAACATGGATGTCTATTAACTGACTAACTTGGGGTTTCCAGGCAACTGGCAGATATTCCAGGAAGTGTGCTCACCCATAGTTTGACATGAAATATTTGCTCCCACACAAATAGATGTGGCTGCTTGGAGAGAGTGAGTACAGACATTTTAATCTCCATTCATGATAAGCTAAGCTAATTAAATGTTATCTCTGATTTAATATTCAGTGTACAGACAAGGGGAAGTATTGATCATGGCTTCTTATTCTTAATCCACAAAACATCCATCCATCCATCCATCCATCCAGCCGCCTATCCTGCAGTCAGGGTTACGGGAGATGCTGGAGCCTATCCCAGCTGTCTTTGGGCGAAAAGCGGGGTACACCCTGAACTGGTCACCAGTCAATCGCAAGGCCACACATACAGAAAATCATTCACTTACTCACTCATTTGGGGAAATTTTCCCAATTATTTTCCCAGAGACACACGTTATAAAAAGTATATCTAATGTAATCTACTGCTTCAAAAGGATCATATTCTCATGATGAATTGGTTTGACTGGTCTTGTGGAAAAAAAGCTGCTTTGCGAACAAAGTAAAGAACGCAGAGTCAAACTCCTTTTTGGTTCAGTCCTTTTCCTTTACTCATACTTCCAACAAGTATCATAGCCACATTTCCAGTATTAATTAGAAGCTATTTATTACAATTTGGCTCTTTTTTTCATCAAACCTTACCCCAACTTGTTCCCTTCCCCTCCCTTTCCTGTCCTCACCCTTCTCTCTGTGCTCTGGGCATAGGAGGATGGGGGAGATGGGTGCATTAATAATGCAGTGCTGCCTGGAAACCAAACACGCTGCAGCAGAGTGGTGTGTAGAATTCTAAAGAGGTATTTGTTTGTACATGGATGCCACCCTCCTCCCCCACTCCTTATCCCAGCCCTCTCATCTCATCTTTACGCCACCTACCCCCCACATCCACCTCAACAGCCTTCCAGCATCAGTGCACAGATCTGTTTGCCTCCTCTTATGAGATCTACAGTAGAGAAAAATAGAGGGCTCAGGAATAGCCCAGTTTTTGAACTGTTGCTATAATCAGGACAATACATTGAGTGGATCCCCTGAATTGGCTTCTTCACCACTCATGGTTTTCTTCCGCAGATGAGCTTAGCAATACAAGAAAGAAGCCGATGCGATTCTTAAGCTGAGCTGCAGTGAATGACTTCAGTTGTGCAGTTTCCTCTCTGCAATAAGATGGCAATGGTAAAAAAGTGTTTCATTGGAATAGATTGCAGGACAGATTGCAAAAAGGCACCAGAGATTTATCGTATAGAAAACTTTGAGTCAAGCTGTTGTTGTTGTTGTTGTTGGTGTGTGTGTGTGTGTGTGTGTGTGTGTGTGTGTGTGTGTGTGTGTGTGTGTGTGTGTGTGTGTGTGTGTGTGTGTGTGTGTGTGTGTGTGTGTGTGTATGGGGGGGGGGGTATCAGTTTTGACAATACTAAAGTTTTATTCTTTATTTTTTCCTTTCCCTTTGGCACTTCTTCTACCTCTTAGTTTCAAAGAGCATGTAGTCCTAATTATGGAGAAGTAAATCATTTGGGGGGACACTACTGTTGATACCAGCGGAATGTAAATCAAAAAGTTGTGTCCTTGTACAACAGAAAGAGACTTTGAATGAATATAAGAACCCCCTCCTGTTATCAAACACAAACTTATGCTTTCAACCCATGCTTTCAAGCACGGCACATACAATTTTATTGAAAAAATATTTTTTCAATACATGTTCAATCAAGAAATATTTTCTCTACGGTATCCTACAACACATAAAATACAATACACATAATACCTAATACACATTAAATAAACACAAAATGTTTAACTAATAATTCTCCCTCCAAGGCACGGTCATCTGAGTTCACCTTTCTATTCCCAGAACTCCTCAAACCTCTCTCTTTACTCCAATGATGAAGAGGATACTGATGATAACAAACATGATAAAGAAGAATCGTTCTTGAAAATAATAATAACTAAAATAATAATAATAACAATAATAATTCAATGCAATGGTCTGTTCAAGTAATAGCTTACAGGGATAAAGGAATTGCAGCACACTTTTAGAGCACATATCTACAAAGAGCTTAAAAAGATTCATGGTTTCCATAATTTTGCTGTGTTATCAATGTTTTTGGACATTGGCCATTGGCAGTGGATGTGTAGCACTTGGCCAATAACAAGACCGAACTCTATAAAAACTGTAATTGCATTGTCGTTACTTGCGCTCTCCCTTGCCTTTATATGTCACAGATGTACGGAGAGCAGCAGATGTGTCTGTGTGTCTGTGATTGACTAGGGGAAGAACTGACAACAAAGGGTAATACAGCCCTTACTTCAGTTGCATTCACACAAAAGGTGGCTATATGGAACCTTCCCACAGGGATGTGACCATGTTTATTTATTCTTTAGAACATAATCACCCTAAAACAATTTTTCTACAATTCACTGCTGTTTTTCTTCTGCTCTCAAGAGTGTGCTTTTTGAGCTCAAACAGAGGGGTTCACTTTGAACAGAACGCCCACCCCATGAGAGAAAGCCCAAAGTAGACACTGCTGAATCTCAGCATGCTTGTGGTCTGGGGCCAGTAGGGGCCCTTCATGAAGTGTGTGATTAGAAATAACAACAAACAAAACAAATCCGCATATTGCACGTTGAGTGAGTCAAAGTAGGTATATGCGTATATCCTAATGGATATTGATTTCAGCTCTATACTGCACCCAACTACAGTATCTGTCTTTCAGTGCCATTTCAAATAACCGTTTGAGTAAAGTCTCATTTGTAGCCTCAGGTGGGCATTGGAGCCTTCAAGCTGCTACATCTCTCTCACCCAGAGAGAACAAACATTCTATAGAACATCAAAAAGGAACCGTTTAGAGAGTTTATGCAGACTTTTATGTCACATTCACATTAAATGCCTTACTGTACCAAAGAGAAAACAGCACAGGACTGCAACATTATGTTTTTGTGTCAACTTATTTCTGAAAGTAGGTCCATGTTAGAGCAGTTGATATTCCATAATCCTGTTGTTAAAATGATTAGCAAATGTGTTGTCATAATTTTAAGTTTGTTGAAAATAATGAACAAAAATAATCTACTTGCTTGCCTTGCTTGAACTTGACGTTGGGTAAACTTGTATTCAATTCTGGTCCGAGTTAGTTCAAACAACAATTAATTTTTTCACTCTAAATGGTGGCTTTACTTGATATGCCCTTTGACAGATATCTCCATATCGCTATTAATGGTAAAATAACTAAACTAATAAGATTTTATTTTTTCAAAATTTAAATGTTTTATGTCGACTTGTTTGAAATCCCTAAAATGACTGCAATGCTGAGTGCTAAGCGCCTAATAAAACCTAATGGTCCTGTCAAGTGTGTACATGACCAACACGCCCCCGGTGTATAAAGGTGTGTGACGGTAATAAAAAAGTTGGTACCTTATGTCGCCCCCTTTGCGAACAGTGAATGGAGTGAAAGTGTTGTTATAGTGGTCAGTAGACAAGAAAAGTGCGATGTAAATCCATTCCATTCATGAATTGTTTCAAAGAGATTCACCGAAGCTACAGATGACTAAAAACTGACTTCTAAATTTAAATCCATCAGACTTTGATATAGTACGCTTGGGTATGGGGAGATGGTGCACATTTATCTTAAAGAAAAAAAAAAAAAAAAAAATCAAATGATTTGCAAAAATGAAATAATGACTGCATGATGGCACATTGGTTTGGTGCTTCTGCCTCACAGCAAAAAGGTCCCTGGTTCTGAATCTGACAGGGGTTCCCTCTTTGTGGTCCGAAAGCATGCAGGCAGTTAATTGGAGCCCCTAAATTATCCAGATACATTAGTGAAGAAATTAATGGTTGTATGCTGCTTTATGTGAACCCTTAATCAGCTGGTCCAGGGTGAACCCTTTATTTTTAAGGTCGAGCAGGCATCCCTCCTATTAGGTTGATGGTTTGATCCCCAACTCCGACTGTCTGTATGTGGAAAAGCCACTGAGACACAAGTTGCTCCCAGTGGTCTGGTCATTGTCTTGTATTGCAGCTCTGCTTCAATCTGTGTGTGTGTGTGAATGGATGAATGCAATTCTGTTTTCTAGTGGTCAATATATAAGCAGAGAACACTCACCAATTTATAGTTTAAAATAATGAATAAGACGTGACGTTGAAAATTGTTGTCAGGTTAAGATGAATGTTTCACTCTGGTCTCGACATTTTATTTTACTGGACTTACATTTTGTAAAAAGATAAGAGACAAAACAGGATATAAAACAAATGAGTTCAAGATACAAAACAAAACAAGCCTCAGGGTATCTGTTCAAGTCAATTAATTTCCAAGCGTGAATTTTAATTGTGACTCCAAAGCATTCAGTTGCTCTGTTTTCAAGCCACTTCAACAAATATAATGCATTTTAAAGGATCACAACAAACCAACAACCATAAAATGCCCTTCGAACTCAACACTATACAATGAACCTTCTCCCCCAGAGATAACTATCATGTCCTCTACAGCGGAACCTACTGTTCCATCAGGGACACCAGTAAGATGGAGTGGTAACAATCATTATTAATGATGTTCGGTGTCTTTCATACAGATTCTTTCATTACATTTACATTGAGATTCTCTCCTATAATAGATACTGTAATTGTTACGCTGCTGCAGCAAAAGAATGTCCCCTTTGGGGATCATTAAAGAACATCTTGTCTTATCTTATCTTATCTTATCTGATCTTATCTTATCTTATCTTATCTTATCTTATCTTATCTTATCTTATCTTATCCTGTACAATGGACATCATTGAATCATAGAGGAGCGCTGACTGCAGGGGTTGGATTTATTTATAATATTTTTTCCATATAATCATATAAAATTAAAAAAAAAAAAAAAAAAAAGAAAAAGTGTAACAAGCATGATATGAGACTAAGTAGGGTCGATAGACATAAGGAAAAATAGATTTAATTACTTTTGGCCAATGAAATGCCAGTTGTTTTTTTTCGAATGCACTTTTTCAAATACCCCTCTGGCTCACCTGAAATATATTCATGAATAGCACCCATATGATTTTATACACATAAACAATATTTTGGTGATTCAAGCTGGAAGGTTTTGGCCACCACACCATGCAGTCATTGTTTTTTTGACAAAATAGTTTGAAAAATGCTTTGATTTCAGTTCCTTGAGCTCTGCCTTGTTGCTGTTGTTGTTTATATCTATGGTATTTGGGAGCACCAGATAGCAGGGAGGGCTGATACCCTGAGTCTGCATGGTGTAGATGTGACAAACTGATAGGAGGGAGGGGCTGAGGGGATGAGAAGGCCGCATCTACATATCAGTTCTGTTCCGTGGGATTCAATTCTGTCCTGATTTCTTCAGGCATGCCACAACTTATTCATTAACAACAATGTTTTCAAGACATCCAGAGCGTAATAATATTTCATAGTTTTCTCTTCAAGACAGAAGAGAACGCCTGCTGCCTGGTTACTGTTGCTGTTATACATGGCTAAGATGACCATGCCGATGATCTTATACATATATTTGGTCACTTAGTTCTCAGGATGAACCATATATAAGAAAAGTACTGTAATAAATATATACATTAGTAAATAATATGTTTTTGCTATCGATGGGAAGAGTCAGGACTCTGAAGGTTGATTATTGGAAATATCACTTAAAGTTGTTTGAGATGTATTTTTAATAAGCATGTAAGCAAACATGCTCGTGATAGTAAAAGCTAACATGTAGAAACATTTTCGTAGGATTTCAGTTTCTCCAAATAGATTAAAATAAAATAGTGGCTGCCTTTGCTAATTCCTTCTTTATGTCAGTCCCCCCCCCCATTACCTCCAGGGTTTCAATCTGTCCTTTATATATTTAAATAGAAATGTACTTTTGTTTGTCTCTACTTCTCAATGACATTCAGGTGCTATTTTTTTTCTAAATCGAATAGGTCAAAGATGACAGTTATAAAATAGATTCCAAAAAGTATCCAATTACCTGGAGTGAGAAACTTCCGGGGTTGCCATATGAGACTAATTCATCATATAAATAGTCTCTCCAAAAGACCAAAACATTTTGAGATTATTAATCATATCAGGATGCTTTCAGAAAGAAAAGACACACAGAGTTACAAAACTTAGATTCTATAAATGTACAGCAAGCAGGTCTTTGTATAATGCCATGCAAATACTATGACAAAGAAATAGTTTCAGAGGTGTGGCAATTACGATTTCCTGTATTTAGTAAAACCTACTGTGTTCTAAAACAGAAAAACATTCTGGAACCATCTGTCTGAATGATTTCTGTGACTCCAAAAACCATAACAATCTGTATGCAACCAAATGACTAAACAGACAAACCTGAAACAAACAATGTGATTAGATCCCCTTATATGCACATTAGGAATTCAACAATTAGGAGGTACACAAAAAACAAAATGAAGAGATATGACTGTTTGCACACCTGAGAGGGGGAGGGCAACGAACATTTTGAAAACTTTTTACCAATTTATAACTCTGATATGCGCAGTAACATCTTTGCCGCAAAAAGCTT
Source organism: Fistularia commersonii (assembly GCF_037954325.1). Lineage (NCBI taxonomy): Eukaryota > Metazoa > Chordata > Actinopteri > Syngnathiformes > Fistulariidae > Fistularia > Fistularia commersonii. Next base: position 7,360,355 of record NC_141300.1, on the reverse strand, counting down.
GGAACACTGAGGCAGCTGAACTAAAAACTCTTGTCCTTAATAAGATAAATGGAATTACTCAACTTTAAGAAAATAAGTCAAATCAAAGGGTTCCAGAAATATTTTTAGACGGATGCACCAATCCAAACATCAAAGTGCCCCAGTCCCAGTGCGCCATAGTTCAATGGGATATGACGCTGATGAGTGTGTTTTATGCCCAAAAACCAAACCTCGTGACTTCCGCTGGGCTTCGTTGTTTAATCCATTTGGATTTGTTTGAGACAGTGCTGAAGACAAGCGCTGCATGTGGTGAATGATGCACCGGCAACATTTTCCACATTCTGCTTTTTTTGGTTGTGAAAGGAAGACATTTGATTAATTTTTCAACATTGAGGCGGTGATGACAGGATCCAACCCCCCCCGAGGCCAATATCCCATTTGATTTGTACAGGCCACAACTCTGCCTCTGTGTCACCAGAGGTCTAGAGGTTCAAAGAGGGATGTCATTTGGGCCCCTCAGGGTCTGTTCCGTACCACCAAACAGTGAAGTTGTTCCCACCAGTGTCATGCATGATGGTGAATCAAAAACAATGGGCACTGAGGTGCACTCCACAGGAGAGCACATACGCGGTGTGCACAGTTAAAAAGGCTAGTGATTATTTTGACCATATCATATTGTCCGTAATTTCCAACTCTAAGCTTTATTAACTTGAATGATTATTCGATTTAGTGCATATAAGGCGATGTGTATTTGTGCGACGAGGGAGGGTGTGGCCTAAAAAGGTCAACACTGTATATCAAGGTGTGCATAATTATTAGGCAGATTCTTCTCCTCAGAAAAAATGGCCCAAAAGAGCTTTAACTGACTCTGAAACGTCAAAAATTGTAAAGAGTCTGTCAGAGGGATGCAACACTCTTGAAATAGCTAAGTTATTGGGGAGTGATCACAGAACCATCAAATGTTTTTGTGCAAATAGTCAACACGGTCGATAGAAATGTGTTGAAAAGAAAAGAAAAATTAACTGCCAAATATTTGAGAGGAATCAAATATGAAGTTACTGGGAGCTCATTATCCTCCAGTGCTGCCATATTCCACGGATGCCACGTACCTGGAGTGTCAAGAAATATGAGGTGCTCAGTTCTCAGAGACATGGCCAAGGTAAGAAAGGCTGAAACCTGTCTGCGTTTGTACAAGACACATAAGTTGAAATGTCAAGAAATATCTGAAGACAGATTTTTCAATGGTTTTGTGGACTGACAAGATGAGAGTGACTCTTGACAGAGCAGATGGATGGGCCTGTGGTTGGATCAGTAACGGACACAGAACTCCACTCCGACTCAGATGCCAGCAAGGTTGCGGTGGGGCACTGGTAAGGGCAGGTTTGTTAAAGATGAGCTAGCCAGACCTTTTTGGGTTGAAAATTGACTCAAAATCAACTCTCAGACCTACTGTCAATTTTTCGAAGATGCTTTCTTCAAGCAGTGGGACAGGAAAAAATCTGCATCTTTTGAGAAAGATTTGGATTTTTATGCAAGACAATGCTCCATCACATGCATCAAAGTACTCCACTGGGTGACTGGCCAGTAAAGGCCTTAAAGATGAAAAACTAATGCCATGGACCCCTTCTTCACCTGACTTAAATCCAATTTAGAACTTTTGGGCTATTGAGCAAGGAATTTACAGTGAAGGTAAACAGTACACCTCTCTGAACAGTGTCTGTGAGGCTGTGGTTGTGGCTGCACAAAATTTGATTCAGACCAGATCAAGGAACTGACTGACTCAGTGAATGGAAGGCTTGTGACTTATCGAAAAGACAGGTGTCCATATTGGTTACTGAGTTTTTTTTTTTTTTTTTCAGAAATGTTTTTGGAAATTTTGAGTTTGTATATTATGGTCCCTTTAATGGGAGAAACTAGTGAGATTGAAAAATCTTTGCTTTTCATTTAGTTGCATAATAATTCTGCACACTAATAGTAATAGCCTAATAATCTGATAATGCTGTAAATATAGATATTCTCTTATGAAAGCCAAATCTCTTTTACGACTTAAATGTTCAGGTTTGAGCGTTTGTTAACATGTTGGATTGACCAAGAACACTGTGGTTGTACAATAACAGTTAATCTTCAATAATACAACTTGCCTAATTGTGCACGCAGTGTAATGTAATTAAACCGACAGATGAGCCAATACGAAGTACAACAAGGAATAGGGCATGAGGGTGGTCGTACATCCAAGAGACAAAGGATACTTTTTGCCTTTTGTCTCATTTGGCAGTTTAAAAGTGTAAAGTCTTTAAGAATAACTAATTTCTTTGTAATGTTGCGGTCAGGTTAAATGGCTTAACAGCCACATCAGATCCTTTTTGTGGTTCCTCCAAGTTCCTCTGTTAATCTATAAAATGGAACAAAACTTGAGCCTTTCTCAGCTGTTATTGGGTGTTAGGCGGGGTTCACCATGAACTGGTTGCCAGTTGTACACAGGGCCACAAATAGAACATATAACCATTTACTCCCCCATTTGCAAGTCTGGACAATCTAGGGTCTCCAATGAACCAACTGCATGTTTTTTGGACAGTGGGAAGAAACCCGGGACCCACACGGGAAACCGTGTAGCCATGCCATCTCTGCACAGGAAAGTCCTCTGTCAGAACCCTTTCTTTTCTACCAGAATTATGTTCTACTTCACTTAATTTCCCTTATTTTTCCCTCATTTCCCTATGATCGCGACTCCTTTTCCCTTTCTGGAGCAAATATGCTGTCTTTCTCAACACTTTCAATTCAACATGCGGTGCCTACATGTGGTACCTACTGGAAAAGGAGGTCACATTCCACCTATCCTTTCATCTCTGAATGCTCTGCTGCCTATTAGGTGTAGAGTTGATTTAAAATTTGAAGTTATTACTTGTAAAACCATGAATGATGTGGCCTCGAGTTAAATCTGTAACTGCTTGAATCCCAATGTAGATTTCCAAAACCCTCAGATCTTCTACTGTCCTTGTAGCTTAAAAAAATCCCCTCTACAGAAGGGGTTGAGCATTTGCCATGAAGGAAAGTTAAGTGTCAGTCATATTTATCGCTCTTAGTTCAGATGAGTCGCAGTATTTATTCCTTAAAAAAAATATATGAATATATCTAACAATCTTGACACAGAGCTGAGAAAGTTGTTCATGCGGTTGACGTGTGAATTTGCATCACGTTCGTCTTGTTGCTCAACCATGTCTTTAGATTCCATGTGATTCATTTCTGCAATTCTTGTTAATCTATTCCAAACAAGATATTGTTGGGATATTCTTCAAAACTAATCATTTTACACTTTAAAATTTGTCACTTTGAGCCTTTTGAACTGGTCTTCTTCAGGATTCTATCTGAGAATTGGATGATTTTTTGCCAGTAGCTCAAACATTGTCTTAAACCCACCTACATTTTTTTCTGTCATTTCTGAGGATGTATGTGAGACTTAAGTGATGAAAGGTAGGCAAACCATTTTTGTGTGTGTAAACATTGTATCCGATGACAACAGCTCATACCACAGATGTCATTCATTCATAGAATTATCACCCTGGTGTAGCTCCCCTCTGCTTTCAGCTTAAGCAAGCTGTCGACTTCATTTTAGTTCACATTCACTGGTCTCAGCAGCCCTCCCTCCCCTTCCAACACACACATGCGTGCACACACACTCAGCAAGAAGCTGTTATCACATGAACATACTCTAAAACCTGCTTTTGAGAACAGTAAATGCCAAACAGGCATACATCTAGGAGCTGAGCAGGATATTTGTCTCTTGAGTCAGAGCTAATAAACCAAACAAGAACAACTAAACTATATACGGACAGCAAGGACGATGCATTTGTGGTCAGTTAAAAAAAAAAAGCTTGATAATTTCAAAGCACAGTTTCTTCTAGACCAGGAATTAGGGATTACAAACTTTAATACCACCTGAAAAGTAAACTTTTACCGAGGGTTCATTGGGCAGGGGTGCAGAAAACAAAAATCAGCATACTTCTGCGAAATGGCAGGACAAAAAGTCCTACTAAGCATTAGTCATTGAAAGAATATTTTTTTTTAATATATGCGACACAGACCGTGGTCAAACATCTTTAAAATGGAATTATACATCACTTTAAAATACATTAGATGACAGTAAACCAACAATTGTATCATCCATTTCTCAGAAAATCATGGCTGTTTATTAAAGCTGCATGCATCCAGATATTATTTCTCTTCTCTGTAATTCAGAGAGCTTTAATAAAGACATACTATTTCCGTTTGTAAACTCATGCAGACCTGGAATTAATTTATTCACTCAAAACTCAATGGGATCCCAGTACTAATCCAGTATGTGATATAAAACCTCTACCATAAATTAAAATAATTTTGTGACATACCTTCATCTTGATAATGTATTGGATGCTTTTGATAACTAATATGTTGTAATGCAAACTTTGCAGAGCATGTCGAGTACATTAAAAGTACATTGCTTAATTTCATATTTGACTTGGTTTTCGCAACTTCAAAATCAGTTCTAAATATCTTTAATTTCCTTCAAAGCTTGGACATTTGCATGTATTCATATTATTGTAGTTATTAAATAAAAGTCCACACCAGAAATTTCTCCATTTCGCCTTTGTGTTGATCGTAATCCCCTCATAGTGTGCTTGCATGTGTGTGCGTGTCCGAGTCAGTGTTAAAATTGTTAAACTTAGCCGCCGCTAAGGTTATTGTGGTAATTTTATAATCCCCCAGTAGATGAAGTTATATAAGCATGCTACTGCAGTACAAAATGCATTAATGTGACTGATCAATAGCCCTGGCCATGAATATGAAAATCTTCCAAGTCACTCAAATTTTGTTATCTAACCAGAAAAGTTATTTTCCGAGCAAACAATAGATGTTGTTGCTAAAGTTGGTCCACTCATCCCCTGTAAAATGTGGTGTTTCAACAGATGGCATGGGTTTTTTTTCGAGTTTAATACCATTTTATTTCAGCTGGCACAAACACTTTTGCATCGAACATAATCTGTAGTCAGTCAGTAGTCCAGCATTCATTTGCTTCAATCATCGATCTTGACAAGATTTATATTTTTGGAGGCCTGCAATTTGCGCTGAAAGAAGTTCAGATGGATGCTGTAAAATCATGATGAAGAAAAACTGACATCAGTAACTCCAGGACAATTTGTGCTTTTTTAGCTTTTGTCCTGACCAATTTATGAGTAACTGAGCCGTGGTGTCGGATATCGTGAATCAACCAAAAATATGTATAGGTCTGTAATCGTGGTGTGCCAGAGGACATTGTAAAATAAATGTCAGACCGGTGTAAGGAATGTTGAAGCGCTGTCAGGTATCGATCTCTGTCTGATTGTTAAATCCAACATTCAGGACTTTAGTGTACACTTGTACATGTACATGTTGCTTCCTTATGAAGGACATTTATTCATTAAATTATTACAGTCGGTCACTTACTGTATGTAATTACTTCATTTATTTTTCTTTATTTGGTGTATTATCTGACTAACAAATGTTGGTGATCTTTTCAAATAGTTTTCAGTGACCATGTGCTATCACTGAGTCTTACAGTAATTAGATACAAATCTGAAATAGGGTTTCTTTTCTAAAAGATGAAAGATGTTTACACTGTTTACCCTGGTTGTATTTGCATTATAGAATCCCATGCCCATGTTTGTTAGACCCCTGTTATTCTCTTTTTCCCTCTGTCTCATTACAGACTATTATTCCACCCCTTTTGTGGTTTTATTTCTTCAGAATTCCCCCGTTCAGCTCTAACCTTTAGTACCTCTTTAATATGCCAGCTCTGCTCCCACTCTTGGCAAGCAGAATGGCAGTTCATTTCCTTTGGTGAAACCGAGTAATATTACAGAATAACCTCTCACCCTCTAAATCCACCAGTGGCAAAAAATGATGAATCAACAACCATTTCTGTATCATAAAAAATGCTTTCCACTGAAATTTAAAGAAATACAGGAAGTCTCCAGAACTAGGATGAACCTACCCTGAGTGAATTTAGATGTCCATGCCGGCCGAACAAACACTCATCTTTTGCGTGCCATGTTTAGTTGTTTTATTAAGAAATGTGGGGGTAAAACAAGGTACTGCCTTTGTATTTTGGCCAGCGCTGTGGTCAATGCCAACAATGGAAAACTCTGTCTGGGTATTTGCAGAAGTGTAAGAATCGGTTTGACTTGATTTAAAAGGGCTTTTACAGATTGGCTTAATCAGAGCATTAATAATAGCGGCAGGTTGAACAACAAACAATATACATTACAAGGCCAGAGAAGAGGAAAACAACAAGAAACCCATCGTGTTCATGGTACGAACAATCAAATACAACTACATGATGATAATTTGTGATTTGGTGCGTGAGCTAAACATTAGATAGTGAACTGATGGATCAGTGTCCATTCTATTCATTGTGTAGCATACTTGATGCTCAGTAAAATTTATTTTTACACACATCCCTTCATAGCATATTGTGGTAGTGCTTTGAGTAGAAATGTGAATCTTGGTCTTTTTCAAAGAGTTTCACGTAAACACGTGGCTGGGCTTTATCCATGTCTCAATACATATGAGGAGTTCTTCCTCACATGTTCTTACTAGACTCAGTAGTTACCCAATGTGTACTCACTTGTATGAAATATTCTATCACATTTGAATTAGAAAATCTTACATTGTTATATAATTTTTTTGTGCAGGAAGTGCAAGCATTACCTTTTTAAGCCAATCAGTTCAGGAATGCTCAGGACTTTTCGACATCGTAATGTTGAAAAGCCGTTTTCAAGACAGCTAACAAAACCTTATCGGTGCCCTGTCGTCCGAGCTACTGATACTGAAGGGATATGATAAATGTTGCAAAAAAGTTCTGTAATTTGCCTCATGGACAAACATATACCCAGCATGGTTTGTGTCTGCAATAATTTTCAAACTTTATGGAATTAAGGGTAGTCTGAGTGTTCGGAGAGGCCTTTTTTTTGGTGGAGGTTGCAGTGTAAAGCCAGAGGTAAGCGTATTATAGTTACTAAGCAGCACTAATAGTGGAATTTGAGAGGAAACCTGATAGAATAATGGGGGTGACAGACCAATTAGCTCATTTGATAATAAAATGCTATAATTCATAATCCATATATTTAAGACAAAATTTATCAAAATATACAAAATATATGATAATATACTATACAAACACTTTGAAGAAGACAATCCCAGGGGAATTCCCCTCTTTTCCGCTTATCTTGGATCATGCTGGGCTATAGCGCCGACAGATTGAGAGAGGTAAATAATACCTTGCTTTCCTGAGCAATGCCCCCAAATTCCCCCTCGGGATTCCATGTGATATTAATTTCCAAGCAAATTCTGGGTCAGCCCTACAGCCTGCTACCAGTTATACCTGACTGAAATACCTCCAGGAGGAGCTGCCAATGAGGCATCCTAATCAGATGCCTGAATCACCTCAACTAGTCCTTTTTAATGCAGAGCAGTGGCACCTCAGCTCTGTATGTCTAAACACTGTGTATTATCTACAAGTCCCAGCCAGGGACAGAACAGAATTTGGCTAATGTGTACCGACCCCCCATCCCCACCCCCGAACCGTGTGGTCTGTCGCTAACTGAGGCCGTGTGTGTTTATCATGTGTTTATCATGCCCATGAATATCACAAATAGACTAAGCAGCTTGACAGCATCTAACATCTACTGGGAATTTGAGCTTCCTGCTGAGACTAGGGACACAGTGGATTCTCTAATTATACCCTATAAGGACTGGACAACGTGTTAAAAACAAAGAAACATAAACTAATACATTAAGCAGGTGGATGAATAGAAAGAAAGGTAGATAAATAAAAAAAGGAAAAAAAAAATCTAGTATTCTGTACTCCCACAGCAAGCACCAAGGGGATAAGATCACATGCTTTCTCCACACCCACAGAACACATAGACACGATAAATAAATCCCCACAATCCCTCCCTTGTGTAATCTTTAGGTACCACCAAGACACTGCTTTCAGAGCCCTCTAGCCCCGAATTTGGAACATTCTCTTAGCAACTCCATTAAGCCACTTCCGCAGTGGAGGCTTTTAGTGTTTGGTTTTGGTTTGCTCATCTGCCCAGGGTTATTTCAGTGTAAAGTTAATCTTACCAGAAATGCTGCAGCCATCTTACATTCTTTTTTACCCATAAAACTATACTTTAGTTAGAATTATACTTTATTTTCATTTGACTGTTTCAAACTTGTTTACTGTTAATACCACGTTGTGCTGAGAGAAAATCAGGCAAAACAAAGGTGATGGTGTATTACATTTGTAATTATTCCATTAAGAAGAGTAGCCATGCTAGTGTTATTGGTTAGAGATATTTGGCAATCAGAATCAGAATGCTCAATGACTTCAGCACATGAACGGGTCTTGTGATTTTAGTAGTACGTCCTGACATGACAAAGTAGAGAAACTGACTCCATTCTCTATATTTACTAAACACTGCTATATTATTACTTTTAATTCACTCACTACGTTTACATTTCATATAACTAGAGTAAGACAGTTGGCCCATTTATCAAAAAAGCGAACACTTCGAAATGATGCAGAGCACTTAGAAATGATGCATTCTGAAAAGAAAAGCAAGACGGAAGTGTTATGGTTTTACTGAAGTCACAGTAAAGATACTGTTGTCCTTTCTTTGTCAACATTCTTGTCAGTGGATTTAATTACACCTCTTCTATAGACTAAATTATCAATAGGCCACACAGCCTCCACATTCTCCTCCTGCTCTTCCTCCTCCTCCCACACCGGTATAATCTGACAGATGCCACAGTTGGCTGTCTTTGTCAACTGTGCTCCTTGTGTTGCTTCATGCAGGCTTTCTAAACATAAGCTTTCCCTACATTGGAAGGATGCAACTTAAATACTGTCTATAGGGGCCATCCACTCCAAATGTCTATTCTAGTGTAGAAAAATAGCGGTTTTAATTCTAATGGATTATTTAACTGGCTGATGAGAATCTTGAGCAGACTTACTCATGATGTCCCTTGACCTAAATTTTTCATGTAACATTTGTAACTGGCTAAGAAAACCTGATATGACAGAGTTTGTGACAACATTTATGTGACAATTAATGTTTGTCCAAGTGCTTGGATATATTATTTGGAGTGTTTTATTGCCATTTTGAACACATTTCTTTCTTTTTTTTGAATTATGAAATAACATGAAAGAATCCATCATTGGAGAAATTAAGACATCACTTGCAGTGGAAATGCGACTAAAGGACATGATGTAGATTAACATCTGGTGCTAAGTCTTTCATACCAGCTTTGCGATGAATGCTATCATTGTCTTAATTTTCTCCTACATGTTCCGCAAACCCATATCTGGGTAATGCACTGGCTCTTATTTTCAAAAGGTTGTCAAACATCACCGAGACATAGAAAATCACATAATGAAAATGCAAACATTGCAGCCTTGGGGGAATGTGAGTTCACCTAAAAGGTATAAACTGTTTGACGACAGAAATTAAAATGAATGGATACGGAGTTTCAAGGAAACAAGCTAAATATGCTTTTACTGGAGAATCACTAACCATCTCTTTGCAGATGTGTTTCAGAAAAAATAGAAAAATTCAAAACAACTTCTGGTTAAGAAAACACATTAGGTCCTCAACACAGTCAGCAATTTAATCGTTCTAAGATACATGTTTGTCATATAAATGCCAAGATATTTAAAATATATAGGATATTTAGGAAATAAAAACAAACTGCTGCTTCTCGGTTTTAAAATTACACATTTATATACTTCAGTCTTCATCCTCTCAAATGTCTGTTATCTTTTCACCGTGTCAGCAGTTTCTATCTGCGTTCACTTTATACCTTGTTGTTTTCTGTTTAATGGAATAGTGCACTTTACTAATTTGCACTCTATTACTATACTATATTATTACTATACTGTTACTGTACTATTATATATATATGTACTACTATAGTATTATTACTATACTATTATTATTACTATTATTATTGTTATATTATTATTATTATTATTACTATTATTTTGTTAATTTCATGTCACCGTGGGATTGTGAGAAATCTCCTTGATTCCTCTGTATGTCTAGTATGTGCAAAGAAATTGACAATAAAGCAGACTTTGAGCTTTGACATTTATGGATGTTCATGTCATACGTAATACTAGATTACAGCTATTCAGCATAATACAAAAACCAAAACTTTGCAAATTGTTAAGGTACAATCTGCATGTAAAATGCATTAGCAAAGCAAAAAAAGTTGGGGGTAGGCTCGCTTCAGCATTCAAATGAAGCTAAATGCGTTGTTTAAATCTTCATAATGTAATACAGGCATAAATAATACAACAGCAGTGTCTGATGTGGATGTAATATCATATCATGTCACATATGCTGTGACAATTGGATACATTGGTGTTATTCAACTGGGTGGCTTGTTACTGGGCCCTGCATGTCTGCCTCAAATGTTCATCCATCTTCATCTTAAATTTTTAGGGAAAAGACATAAAATTGTATTATTTTGAGACTACATATGCAGAATCTCTGTTCGAGGCTCTTGCCAGTTTCCACTTCTGAATTTTGAATTGAAGTGAATTTCAGTAACAAAAAGGCTTTAATTGGTTAATTGGTTTGCAACTTGAAAACCTGATTTTTAAATGATAGGGTTGGAAAAAAGTCACTTATTACATTTCCCCCCTTACTTTAGCAAACTGAAGTCCCTCCTTTTGAAAGCGTTGTCACTGTCCCCCCTGTCTCTCTGGTCCGCATTCCCCTTTTAGTGGCTTTGTCTGTGGTGTCAGCCTGTGAAGCTTCTGTGCTATACATCCTGTTGATAGGAAGCATCCTGTGCATCATCACTCCCAGCTGCCTGTGGGTTCAGCTGGCTCAGTCTGGCCCATCTGTGTGATCCTCTGCCAGATAACTGGGGTTTGGCTCTGCATGATCCATTCCTCTCCAAATCATTTGCCAGGAGATAGAGGTAGGGAGGCTGGGCAAAAAAGAATGCAGGTTGAATGGGAAGCTCTACATTGACTGCTTTGCTTAAAGAGGCTTGTGGTAGTTTGTATAAATACCGCTCTGGCTTCTATAGATTGCTCATCTATAATGAAAGACAGAATGCCCTGTGCTCATAGATAGATGTGTAAGAACAAGCTCCAATTGTGCCTAATCCTGTATGACATTTAAATGTCATGACTACTGTTGATATATGGTTGAAGTGCCTCTGGAATATTGTTCCTATTCCAAATGTCTCAGATACACTTTAAGGACAAAATCTAATAAAAGAAATGCAACCTTGCACTTGGTTCCATGTTTTTGTCACTGCATTCTACTTTTCACTGAAGGGCAGTGACCAGAAGAAATGCAATTAATGGGTCAGGGGACCCCCAGTGAGGGTCACAGCTGAGAGGACTATCAAAAGATGTGCTCTTACAGCTTCAACCAACCACATACATGACTTCGGAGTAAAAATAAAAACATGAACAAAACCAAAATGATTGACACCTATAGGAATTCATCACTATGCTGCTTGAAGTGCGTGGATGCTTAAGCTGATTGAATATGGAAAAGACCCATAATCAATCATATAACTTTAATACATAATAGCACATAATAATACATAATAAACAAATTATTGTTATTTTTATTATTACGTACATATTTGGTAAGCTATTGAAATAACACATTAACACAATTTTAAAATTATTGTTAATAAAATGTTTTATATGTGAGGCTGACAAATCATCTGGAACTCATTGCTAAAAAGTGTAGATATACCATAAAAGTACACGACAAACAAACAAAAATGTTTTTAACATTTAGTTATTTATGAAATATTTAATTTTTTATCTACTATGTTAAAGATGATAATAATAATTATGACTCATCCAATTTGTTAACATTTCATAATTTCTACAATGTCACTTCAAACAATGAAAATGACTCTGAAAGTGTAATTTTCAGGTCATTATTTAATGTTGTTATCATTTAATGTAGGATGGAAGATGTGTCTCTGGAAATGAGTGACCACTCTTGGGCATTTTGGTAATGATTGTTTTACTCTGAAAATGTCAGGAAATGTCTAATCTTTATCACAACACAAATGCTGGCTGAGGATTATGTGAGAGAATAATACATTCAGTTGTTGAATCATCCAGCTCTTAAAACTCCAGCCAGCAGTGATTGTTACCCTCCTGAGGACTTAAGATATATTACCGAGTCAAATGGCAGCTGGATCCATGTCAGATAAGAGAGAGTCCAAGACACTCCAGTTGATCAGATGTCCCACAGTGTTGTGTTATGTTTCAGGATCATCCTGGTCAAGCAGAGCAGTGGAGGCACAAAAAGCCGTAAATTTAGGAAAGCAAATCAGGACGATCTACTCATTTAAGTGTTCAAAGCTCTTGTACGCGATAAATGACAGAATCCGGCCTGTGGTTATATATTTTCCAGGTTAACTGTAGTGAGGATTTTTAATTAAGCTGCATTAGCTCGACTGCACCAGAAACGAGCAGGTCAAGAGACTTCGATATTTGTGGTTAATGATCATGAAGCAAGCGCACTTACAGTAAGACTCTTACCCAAGGGAAGTATTCAATGGTAAGCTTTTTTAAAATCACGAGCATCTCTTTTCTAAATGAAGCTTTAGAAAAAGAGAGGAAACATCCACTAGGTTTTACCTACTTTTGTGACTCATGCTTTCCTCACCATTGCTTTTTAATAGCTTCTACAACTTTGTACAAGATGTCACAATTTAATGGAACACGTTTGATGTCATGTAAGGGTTTGGAACTGGACTATAACAAGGCCGTTAAGTGGTAATGAGACTGAACATTGCTGTGTGAGGCCATGATGACTGCTTAAACACTGTAGTTGCAAGGGCCACCCGTTCCCCAAGGGCGGAGACACTTAAAAGTTAACAGGATTACACTTCCAGTTCTTCTTTGAAATAAATCTAATCCTCTACTATGCCGCTAAATGGCCTTGTCTTTTCGCTTTATTCTCTTTTTTTTTTCTACTTTTCGTGATTCACACATCAATAATTGAAGGGAGCAAGAGAGAGAGACCTGTTTAAAACATCCACTGGCTGGGACCAATTTATAGTAAAATCTATTGTAGGTTATACAAAATGTCCTGAACGTGGAATGTGTTGCATTTTTCCTAATCTGAAAAGTAGAGAAATATTGATTATCATTGCAGACATTGTAGACACAAGGCGAATGTAGATTTATGATGGGTTTAGGGACAGTTTAGGCAAAACATTACCCCAAATACGGTGATTAATATCATGACAAGCCTCTCAGAATGTAAGGTGCATCTCTCGTAGATGCTGGTGAGACCAGATGGTACAACTCTGAAAGCAAATTAATTATGATCTGGCTGAAGGAGGTGTTTGGGTCCTAGGAATCTGTTCACCTCTTTCACCCTCAGCAACAATTACATCAGTTTCCCTTTCCATTAAAAACAAATTATTAAATCATCTAGAGTTGTGGTGAATGGGTTCAAATAAGTGGTCCGGAGTTGAACTAAGAAAGGTACGGACAACTTCACAAAGTGCTCCTTTACTTCAATTAGAAATCCTGTATTGCTGTACAGTAGTGTATCAAGCTATCCTATCGAGCTGTTTTGCTATGATGACAACTTTTTTTGCCAGCTTAGGAAAAAAAGCACAAAAAAAAAACAAAAAAAAAAAAACATCCAAACATTAACTCCTTGTTCGTTGCCGCTCAGCCTTTTGCGGGTCAAGTATCACTTTTCTACTTAAGTTTTGTGCAGCAGCACTGACAGTCGAACACAAAATACATGGCAACTGTTTACAGCAGGATGAAGGGAGCAGGCTGTACATCAAAATGTTCAGTGAATGCTATTAGAGATGGCAATTTAAAGAATTAGTATATCTGTTTATTCAACTCACATAAGAATAAAAGAGCATACTTAAAGGACTGTTTTACTGTACACTGCACGCACAATTATTGGGCAAGTTGTATTTTTGAGGATGCATTTTGTTATTGTACAACTACAGTGCCCTTGGTCAATCCAAAATATTAACCAACACTCAAACCTGAATATTTAAGTAGTAAAAGTGAAGTTTTGGCTTTCTTTGGAGAATATCTATACGTAGATCATTATTGGGCAACTATTAGTGTGCAGACATATTACAACTAAATGAAAAACAAAGATTTTCCCATCTTACATGTTTATTTTCACCAGTGAAAGTGAAGATGATAAACAAAATTAAAATTTTCAAATTGACAATTCTTAAATCAAAAGAAAACCCTCAGTGACCAAATTAGCCACCCCTCTTTTCGATAACAGTCAGTCAATTTTTCAGAATCAACTTTTTGTGCAGCTGCAACCACTGCCTCCCAGACACTGTTCAGAGAGGTATACCGTTTACCTTCACTGTGAATTTCCTGCTTAAGAAATGTTCAGCCCAAAAGTTCTCATTAAAGTGTAAGTCAGGTGAAGAAGGGGGCATGTCATTAGTTTTTCATCTTTAAGGCATTTACTTGCCAACAATGCAGTGGAGTACTTTGATGAATGTGATGGAGAGTTGTCTTGTATGAAAATCAAAGTCTTCTTGAAAGATGCAGACTTTTTCTTGTCCCACTGCTTAAAGAAAGTGTCTTCTAAAATTGGCCATAGGTCTGACAGTTGATTTTGAGTCAATTTTCAACCCCAAAAGGTCCAACTAGCACATCTTTAATAATTCCTGCCCATACCAGTACCCCACCTCCCACTTGGTGGTGCATGAGTTGAAGTGTGTCCGTTACTGATCCAACCACAGGCCCATCCATCTGCTCTGTCAAGAGTTTCTCTCATCTCGTCAGTCCACAAAACCTTTGAAAAATCTGTCTTCAGATATTCCTCGATGTTTCAACTTCTGTGTCTTGTTCAGAGGAGGTCGGGTTCCAGCCTTTCTTACCTTGGACATGTCTCTGAGAACTGAACACCTCGTAGTTCTTGACACTTCAGGTAGGTTGCCGCTTTGGAATATGGCAGCACTGGAGGATAATGGGTTCCTGGTAACTTCATGTTTGATTCTTCTCAAATCTTGGGCAGTTAATTTGCATCTCCTCAACATGTTTCTTGCGACCGTGTTGACTATTTACAAGAAAACGTTTGATGGTTCTGTGATCACACCGCAATATCTTCGATATTTCTAGAGCGTTGCATCCCTTTGATGGACTTTTTACAATTTTTGACTTTTTCAGAGTTAGTTAATTCCTGTTTTTGGACCATTTTTCCTGAGGAGAAGAATTTGCCAAATAATTATGTTCACCTTGATATAGGGTGCTGATCTCCATAGGCCACACCCTCCCTCATTATACAAAAACACATCACCTCATATGCATTGAACCCAATAAGCATTCAGGTTTATTGAGCTTGGAGTTGGAAATTATGGATAAAATGATGATCTAGTCAAAATAATTACTTGCCTAATAATTGTGCACGCAGCGTATATCCCAAACATCCACAATCGTGTAGCCCCTGTTGAATCCAAAAAATTAGCAAAAATAAGAAGAGATGAGATTCCCTGCTCCCCATCTTTTACCATTTATTGAGAGGGCGGGGTTACTTTCTTGCCCTCTCTGTAAGATCACTGTAAATAAATGCCAATTCACCAAATAAGTATTGATGGAATAAAATAAGTCCTGAGATGGCTATTATATTCGATGTTGAAATACAAACACCCTCCACTGTTCACAACCTAAATATAGGTCAGGGTGTCCTTTTCTGTTTGCTGCCTCTGGTTTATGGTCCTATTAACTACTTAAGAGGAGACAATGGATTACGATTTGAGTGTCTGTGTCTATAGCCAAATTGCTTCAAAAATATAAACGCTGATGAAGTGACAATTAAATAACCATAAAATGATTGCAGGTGACTCACAATATTGCAACTCAGCTTTCTGCAAGGGTTATGTACCCCGGAGAACTGGAGCCAGTGAGTGATTGGTCAATACCACTTGGAAACCAAACAAACACAAATCAGAGCACTTGAGGTGTAAGAGCTTTTTCTCCTCCCCATGGACTTGTCATGAGATCCATTTATCTTTGATATTGAGGTCACATTTGGTGACAGGGATGTAGTGCGGTGTATTAGGTATTTTAAATCGAGATAGTTGGCTCTCCCCTTGTATAGAAATTTGGTGGAACATTAGAATCACCTCTTAGTATCATGTACTTGCAGCAGGTGCAGGTAACCATAACTCAACAATAAAACCTCAATGTCAAAGGTCAATTCCTCTGCTTCAAGGGTGTGGGCTTTTATGACCTTTGTGCACAAGTGTTCAGTCATCTGTCAGTCAATCTGCCCATTTGTGCTCAAGCAATTCTTTTTCAACACAGCATTATTATTTTATGTTTTTCCTCTCACTCTTGATTGATGGCATCCCTGTAGGAAAAAAAAAAAATAGTAGAGCAATCTTATCTTGCCCTCTTTCCACCTACAGGCAAAAGCTGCTTTGAGACCTGTTTGTGTTATTTCCTCTGTTTTAAACAAAATCCAATATGGCAAGTAGAGACGAGGGAGGTAAATAATAATGATGAGAAACATGCCTGCCATAAAGCGTTTAAAGTGCTGCCTGTGACATAAGAATGGGTAAACATTTCTGTGCCACTATAACAAGACATTTAGTGGGTCCATGAGATAAAAAAAATAAAATAAAAACAACCCTTCAGCACAGAGTAGGGTGCTGAAAATCATCAAAAATGCACATATTCAAAGAAAGAATAAAGCAAGGGCATAACTGTTAAATTTTCAATCTGTAATTACACATATATACATTGAAATCAAAATATCAATATATATATAAAGAAACTTTCCATTTGAAAGATTTTTCTATGTATCATATTTTTGGTCCAGTGGCGTGAAAAGTATTCACTGCAATGATTAATTTAGAGCATCCGTTAAAATACGGTGAACTTGGACCTTTTTGTCCAATGCCGATGTGAGAACAGACTCCAGTGTGGTCATATTACAGGAGGGCCCAATGAAATATATTTGATTTTCTTCTAAGAATGTGAGGGTGCTGATAAATGCAGCATCCAAGAATAATCAGCAGCAGGCTCCATTATTTATTTATTTATTTATTTATTTATTCTCTCCCTCTGGAGTTCATGTCACGGTGAGATGAAATGTGGCCAAGAAAGGGATTAAAAATAAACAAATCAATTTAAAAAATGAACAAAAAAAAAGTAAAATATGTGGCATCACTAGGATTCTTTGAACCATTAAAAATGACACAGCAGATGATTCAAGAGCTGCTAAAACCATCAAGCTTATGTTAGAAAAAAAACAATTCAAGATTATCATCATTCAACAGCCCTATTTTAAAGCTGATTTAAAATCCTCAAAGAAAACGATTCGACAAACATGGCAGATGGAATCAGTTAATCACATTTCTGGAGAATTTGTTTTTGTTTGACATACTTACACTTATTGTACATCATAGGTTCCATTTAAGAGATTCATTTTAATCATCAAAAGAAAAATAAACAGAGCGGAAGGAGATTGGAAGGAAATCATTGCATGAATTTCATATACTATATATAAAATTGTAAACTACTGACTCATGTAAATTTAAGCAGTTTCAAAATGCATGTTTACAAAAGGCATTTATTTGAAGTCCAACCCAATGTAAGACTTACTTGGAAATTCTCAAAGGCTGTTTTTTATGCAAAAGATGAGGTTGATAAAGAGGGCAACAGTGCTTCTCTTCTTCGCTCTTCGTGTGTGTCTCCCTAATATTTAAAACTGGTCACTTACAGCTGGTATTTAATTTGGTTGATCAATTTAAAGGTTATTGGCAGCTGAAGGTATAGCTGGAGTAAAACTCACACTGGGCACTCACTAGAGGAAAGTCCTGCAAATAAAACTTGAGTAAAAAAAAAAAAAAGCCCTTAAAAAAGGGCTAGATTAACTAATCAAAAATTACAATTACAATTGACACGACACGTTTCAGTCGGGTTATTTTTTTGCCATTAGAAGGTTTATTTAAAACCTGCTGTTTTTAATGCCATAAATTTTTGAATGTCGGAAGGGCGTTATAATTAATCGCTTTGCTGGCCTCTGTTTTACCTAACTAGGATTTTGCAGGAGGACCAGTGTTATATAAACACAACAATATATACACCTGACTCAAACCTGACTTTGGGGGTTTGGGAAAATTGTTCATATATATGGTAATTATTTTTTCTCTG
Organism: Fistularia commersonii; assembly: GCF_037954325.1. Lineage (NCBI taxonomy): Eukaryota > Metazoa > Chordata > Actinopteri > Syngnathiformes > Fistulariidae > Fistularia > Fistularia commersonii. The sequence continues at coordinate 7,342,162 of NC_141300.1, read as the reverse complement.
TTTGTGTGTGTGTATATTTATATACATATAAATACGTATATATGCATGTGTATATATATGTTTTATATATAACTTGTATATATATCCATTTAACTAAGACTAAACTCCATCCATCAAACTGAAACATTTCATTTCATAGCACCAGCCTGCAGATGGAAGTTTGTGATGGCTCGGCAGCATGGTGGCCCAGTGGCCAGTACCTCATAGCAGGAAAATTTCCCTGGTCCGATTTTAACACACTTTGCATGTTAAAACACGTCTATGTGAGTTTAGTCCCTTATTCCACAAACATCCAGAATGTCCATTGGATACCTTAAATCGTCCAGACATGTGAATGAGAGGTTGAATGTTCGATTGTTTCAATATGTGGCCCTGCGATGGACTGGTGACCTGTTCATGATGGATCCCGCCTCTTGGCCAGTGACTGCTGGGATGGGCTCCAGCCCCCCTGTGATCCTGAGTGCAGGATAAGAAGTGTAGATAATAAACGAATATCCATTTAACTAAAACTAAACTCCATCCATCACACTGAAGCATTTAATTTTTATAGCACTAGCCTGGTGATGGAAGATTTTGAGTTTTTTCTTCAGTCAGTTTAGGGTGTTTTTTTTTTCTCTGTTTTTCTCGTTGCCTGGGCGGCACACAATCTTCCTGCTGCTGTTGAAAGAGTAGGTTGGTAAGACTCAAATTCGCATTAATGTTGCACAATACATAACCTACACAATTGAATAAGAGACACATACTTTGCAGAGGTGGGTGATGATTCTGTGTGGGTTCGATGCTCTGATCAATCCTCTTATTCTAAAAGTAATCATTTGTTGCGAAAATGTATTTAATTTAAAGCAGCCTTGAAAATTATGATGGGAAACAAACTTTTTTTTAGCATTTTTCATTGCGAACCTCTTCTTTTCTTCAGTACTGTGCAGAAATTTTCAGTGTCAGACACTAACACCTTGCATACCTTTAATTGAAGAGATCAACAATGTTGGGGGTCACTTTATCATGATAATACTTATAAACAGAGAATAAAAAGCCAACATAAATTGCAGTACTTTTACAACAGTTTAATTTTCTTATTAACATGTTTTCAATTCAAGATATGGATTGCTTAACTGAATGTCCAGTAAACTTCACTTGCTTCGAACAGACAGGGCTCTTATTATAGTGAAGTGCATCTCCCAAGCTGTGTCGTTCAGCAGCTGGTATCTTCAAATCGGAGATAGATATTTTATGTCGCAGTAATGTTGTTTTCAATAAAGACAGATGAGTGAGAATCATATCACCCTCACTTTGAATGTGGAAAGACGCGGCTGTCCAATAAATATAGGCAGAGCATGTGAATTACATCTGTCCTCATTGTAAGTGTCTCGTGAAGCCATGCTCTGTTGATGGAGGGATACATGGAAGCAAATTATAGGGGAGATGTGTGGAAGAAAATGCAGTGTGTTGGGCAAAAAGATAAATAATGCTAGCAACTTGAAGGTGATTGCAATCCATCAGTTCCTCTGTGGAAACAAATGAAGTTTTATCTTGCGCAAGGAGTAAGACACAAATCACAGTTTCTCATCATGAAGGGAAAAACGTATTGTTTTATCACTGTAAAATGACACATGACCGTGAATGCTCAGGTTGTCGGTGGTATAATAAAATGCTTCAAAAAAATATTTCAGCTTACACAGTCCTCTAAAAGAACACTTGACATTGTGATTCCAACTGACTTAATCAAAAGTGGGAATCTGAATGACTTATCAGCTGATCCTTTTTTTGAAATCAGTGAGAAGTGCTTTGTGTGAAAACTGATTAAAGTTGTTCAGGATGTCAGTGCGTTTGACCTCTTTCAAGTCAGATGTATCATGTGATGAGGGTTTAAATTTGGATCATCTTGAACAATGTCACAAAGGGAAGTACTGTTCAAGACGAGAAGATTTTTTTCCTTTTTTTTCCTTTTTGTAGTTGAATTTTTAACCTCCCAGAGTTCAATTTGGCAGCCATTTTTGGAGGAAAAAAAGAATACAGCTCACACAACAAAGACCCCAACGCTCAAAGACAAGAGACTGCACTTAGCTTGCTCAGTTTCACAGCAGGATTCTTAAAGGACGTGTCGTGAGGTCAAACTGCTCCATGAGGGATAAAGAGCTTCATTTTGTGGGAAGACATTGAAATCTAGACAATTCAGGTTTTGTTTGTTTTGCGTTGATCTGCTCTAAATAACTGACTTCTCTACTAACAGACAGTAAATACTCACAGTCACTCTAGTGTAGCACCATGAGGATCATTTGTAATATTTCCACACTCTTTCCATCATTCAAGTTATTGGAATTCAATTTTTCCGAGTTCATCATGGCTTTGCTTGAAGGGTAAAATAAATAAAAGTCAGGAGAAATGCTTGATTCTCATTTTGATGCTTTAATGAGATACTTTAAGCAAATTAGCAAGAGTTTAGGTTTAACTGATATTCCATCATAAAATAGAGCAACTGTTCTTCAAGGTTAATCTCAAATTACCTTGAGTCCCGAAGTGTAAAGATTTTGTGAAGTCTGATGAGAGGTTGCGAGTAAATGAAACACATCATGGCAATGGATGTAGGAACCCAGTGAACTTAATAAGATTTATATCCTTCAACAACAATTGGTTGGCCTGCCCTCTCACTTTCAAAGACACTTGAATCAAGGTGTATCTCTCTCTCTCTCTCTCGCTCCTGTTCCCACTCCCGCTCTCTGTCTTACTCGCATTTTCTTCATCTCAGTGTTTCGCTCAGCCCGGCCTGGGGACAACAAACATTAGCAGCTCATTTCTAGATGATATTTTGCAATCAATGAAACAAATAAACTACTTTAAGGTGTATTGGAACACAATGAAGTCCTCTCGTAGAATAAACTTTCCCAAGAACAAACATGCAATCCCCAACTCTCTGAGGTCCTCCTCCTGACTGTCCTCAAAGTTCACAGCAAAATGTGACCTGACCAGCAGGGGTCACTGTGGTCTTTTGATGGTCCATCGGACCACCTCCGCTGCTCTCGAATAACAAGTGCCCTTTCTCATCAAGGTATTACAAGATGCTCCATGTGAGAATGTCGTCCAAACCATTTTTTCCCCCCAAAACTGCACTTGTAAAGCAAAGTCTGTTAAATAATGAATGAGGGACATAAACAGTTTTTTTTTTTTTTTTTTTTTTTTTTTTGTTTGTCCTTTCTTTATGAGTGGTTATATACGATGTGGGGGGAGTGAGGCACTTTTTGAAAATGAAAATGGTGGAAAAGATTTGAATGTGTGGCATGGTCAAACAATGATCTTGATCCTAAGCTATGTATGTCATATGTTAAATATGTTACAGGCATATGTTACCGGCTTTTGAAAACTTTCCAAGAATGGCCTATAAATCGGTACGCTTGTTGACTTTTATTTATTCAACATTATATGACAAATTAAACATGACTCATGATGTCTTTTGGTTTGGTGACAGATAGAAAATAGAATCCCTTACATTTAGTCTCTGCATCTCCTCTCAAAGATGGTAAATAAAGCAAATGATAAGGGAATAACTGTTTGCATGCAGATACATATATATTAAAAAGGTCAGGAGTTGCTGCAGCAAGATAATGGTTTTATTTTGAGTGGGTGAACATATATCACATTGCATAACGTTACAAAATGTTTGTGGGGTGGATTTTGGTAGAACAATGTACTTTTCGGCGACAGATTCAAGGGTGGTAACAGGGTCTTGAATGGTGTCAGTTGAAAAAGTGCTGTTAGTAGAGTAATTTGGAATGTGTGGGATTTGTTTTTTCGTCCTCTTGTAAATACAGCTTATTGTCAAAATGCCTCGGGGAGAGATGTGTTATGGCTGCCACGGCAAAACACCTTAATAATAGCCAATTAGAAGTGTGGCCTGACGATACTGAAGATTTCAAATTTCTTACAAGTTTATGGATCCCAGTTAGGGAACGCATTCACAGAATAAAATGACTTAATCAATAGAAACATTAATAAAATGATCATGTGATGAAACTGTCAAATATTGCAAGTGCCCTTTTTCCAACCCCCACTTTATAGCCAACAATAACCAATAAATAACATGTTGACATTTTAGAAGTTGAGCAAAGATGGCTTGCAAGATACTTCACAAACCACAGACACCTAACTACATAGGTTGGAGAGGATTACTGACCATTTTAGTGAAATAAGACCAATTAATATGGTAGCAATTTGGTTTTTCAGGATAAAAAACACACTAGAAGATTTATGGACATAGAGAGAGAGGATATGCAGGTAGTTAGTGTGAAAGAGGAGGATACAGTGAATAGGGTTAGATGGAGAAAGTTGAATCGCTGTGGCGACCCCTCAAGGGAAAAGCCGAAAGAAGAAGAAGGATAAAAAACACTGCAGTGCCAATGATTTTCATATTTTACAATATATATATATATAGGGAGAGAGAGACTTTTTAACCTTAAGGCTTTGTTTTAGCCATCAAAGCATGTCTATCTCTTCCTTATATTATCAAGGGGGAATTTATTCCAAAGTAATCTCAGGTGGATCTTGCAAAATGGGAGCCATTTGCTAAGATGTGGACTATTGCGATAGGGGATTGATCTCCTAACTGTCCAAATGACTGATAGTCTGCTGATTTTTCATGGCTATAAATGTAAAATGATTTGTTTCAGATCTGGAGTAAAGGTCCGTGTTCAGAGTGATACCCTTCTGCGTATTGCAAGGCCCACACGTGCACATGAGTCACTTTCAAACCAGACTGAATAGACAGTACAGTGGAGGATGCTAGTGTTTTGGTTGAGGGTAGATTATTTCAGACCATGTGAGATTGCTGTTTGGCTTTGCTTTTATGGGCAATCTGGTGTCTTGTGTGCTTTAGGAGTTCTATAGTGAGACTGGGCCACAGGGATGGATTTCTGCTGTGTGTTCTCACACAGCCGTGTGCCGTGATTGGCACACAAGGCAAATGACTTAACAGGGGTAATTATTCTTGTGCACAAATTTGAGGGCAGAATTTTTGATCTTTATATCCATGTACAATCAAATGTGAGGGTATCAGTCTACACCATGACTGTGTTCATTTGTATGTTTTTTTTATGCACATGTAGTATAAACAGCATGGCAAATGAGTTAGATCCGCATTTAACGAAAAGCGATTTGTCTCTGTACTGAACATTTTCTGTGTACAGTCTATGGACAACCTGCTGAGAAGGCAAGGTCGCCAATCCTGGCTCTGAATATTTGCATGAGAAAGTAACCTGGAACTGGAAAAAAGCTTTTCTTATGAGGTGCCTGGATCTTGGCTTTTACAGAGATAGAGATTGGAACAACATAAGGAAATATCAGCTCCCTGATGATCCACTCGAAAGGAACCTCGCTTAAATGGCATTTACAATGTTACCAGTCATATGCAATCAGGGGATCCTGACAATGTGGGAGAGAATTACAGGGTATGTTGACAGATCTGTCCGGAAAGAGGTGGCGGGGATGCTAGAAGGTGAAGGGAAAAAAGAATGGGGCAGGCGAAATAAAGAACATCAAACCCAAGAAAATCAATGTGACTTATTCTTGTCATGCAACTCAGGCATGGGAATGATAAGTTAATTGGCTAAAGATCATGAAATGCAAACATGTATATAATCCACAGTGTACTGCCGACCCTCAGTGCACTCCAAGACATTCACTCTCATGGCCTGTACTCTTGGAGAATGTATAAAACACAGTAACGTCAATAACATAAATCCCCATATATAACGGAGAAGACTGCTACTCTGTTCGGCACACATGCACACACAGGTAAAGGCAAATTCTTTAACTCTTAGAAATCCCCCAAGAAATAGTATTATGCATCCTCATGGGCAAGACCCTGGATTGCAACACATTTTATCAAACTGTAAATGTCAAGATAATTACCTTGTGGATCACATACGGACTGTTGTTTCAGCGATCATGTAAACAGTAGAGATAGGATTATCATTATTTTAAAAGTCTAATTATAATATCATAACAATTGATCTATCACTATGTAGAACAGATGAAACTCTGTTAATTTGAAATTCACACACTGCAACATAGATATAGGCTGTAAAAAAGGTTTGACAAGTTGTGTTGTATGAGTGTTTAAAAGCAGGGAGAGTCCCACAATCCTGAATCCTGAGCAGAAAACTGTTTCAGGGTCAGTACTTCAAACACTTGATTGCCCTTTGACCTTAACCTGGACTGAGAACACTGTGCAGGCCCAATTTAGCAAATTTAACAGGCCTCATTGTGCAGTAAGGATTTAGAAGCTTACTGATATACTCAGGCCCTTGGACATGTCAAACCTTGGAAGTCATGTTTAAAATTTCAAAATTGATACTGAATGAAATGCAAAATTGTGGAAATGGGGCGGTGGGATTTGTGGGGCGGTGGAGCAGTTATTGTACCCTGCAGAGCTTTGCACAGTCTGAAACTGCCTATGGTTCTGATACTCAGGAAAGTATATGCGACTACAGTCATTGTCACTCAGGTCAAATAATTTAACATTTTGCAATTGATGCATTACTAAAGAGACATTGTCCGAGTTGCAGTGGGAAATAAATCATAGGGGTAAATTATATCCATGGAAGCGCAAAAAAATATAGCGAGAATCATTTCAAGTTTGCCAGTAAAGTTGAAAGTCAAATAATTAATGGAGCCTCAGTATTATCTTTTTGACATCAGGGTGGAGATCCAGTTCAGGGCTATTCCAGAAATGACTACACAATCCTCAAGTCTATTCAGAAGCAGAGAACGATCAATCAAGTGCTGTAGCAAGCAGAACTTGTGCATAGCAGTGTCAGCTATTTTGGGGCCATGTAGCTTGCAAAAGAAAAAAAAAAGAACGACACAATGTCCCCAATCAACTGTTATTGTGCACTGCTAAAATTTAGTCAAAAAACTCTTCTGAAGTTTGAAGAGTGTTTTATGGGAAAAAAAAAATCATGAGCCCCGGATCCTTTGATTTTTTTTTTTTAAGTATGTGCACATTTTGATACCTAATAGTGATTAGAATTAAGAATACTATACAGTAGGAAAACTTTTTAACTATGTTATCAAAATGACACTTTTCTACACTGCTTCCACAATTTAGTTGGGTAAGTCTGGATAAAGAATATTAATTATTTTCCAATGTAGAACAATTTCCCTTTTAAATCTTTTTTCCAGACTAAAAAGTAAACTGAATTATTGTGATCAACTTGAGTTTTTAAGAATAAAAACTTGATGTAGCTTACAATTAAAAAAAGCCATTCTTCCATATTTATTTCTATGTTATTCACATAACATTTTTGATGGCACCTGTGGTCACAAAGTTCATTTTGTCTTTTGTTAGTCTCTATGTCAGTGATATAAAGAAAGCTGTGTCAAAAGTGAGTGGAACAAGTTCCCTGTTCTACAGAGAAGCAGTGAACTTCTGTTCCACATCAGAAGTGTTATACATTATACATTGGCACTAAATTGTGAGTGAAGTTCTCTGCTTGATGGTGAAGGGATTTTACCATCCTGCAATATAACAACAAAAGTATAGTATTTATTCCCACTCAGTGTAGTTAGCCCATTGGAGTCTTTTTTTTTTTTTTTTGTGTAACCCAATACATCATCTTGTAATGCGTATTCCATATAAATAGACTTCAGGTCAAGTACCGAAAACTGCGCAATTGCACAAAATGCAAATTGCAAATTCTGCTTTACATTTTTTTTTGATACATTTATTATTCAGAGATAATTCAGCAATAGACCACACAATCACATTTTGCTGTTAATATTGCTCTTCATCCCTTTTGTTCATATTTGGACTACAAATACAAGGACTCTACAGCTCTGACACCTTACAACATCAGGAATGGTTTAGGTTGCATGATGCACAAGAGGGCAGAATATATAGCCTGAGAGATGCTGTTTATTCGAAAGTCATGTTTACTACAGGATTTCACCATGGGATGCAATCCTAAGGAAACATGCCCTTCCTTCCCATTTGGATTGAATGCTGTGTAAATTTCATGGCTCTTGGTGACAGGGGGGTAGTGGAATGGGGATGTGAAGGAGAGCAAAGGAGAGGAAATAAACAAAGTTGCTGTTTATAGCTGGAGTTTTACACATGCAAAGCCCTCCTTTCAAAGGTGTGAGTTAGGGGTCACAAAATGAGGCTGTGGAGGAGGGGGACTTCTTCGATAGATGCTCGCTTGACCTTGCATGGGTTAAGGAAGCAAACACCCTAAAGCCCACCATGCAAAAAACATCCCCATCCCCACCCTTTCATCCTTCCTTGGACTTTCTCATGCATAACAATCAATTCTCCTCACCTACATACTGCTGGATCTTACAGTTTTTCTAATCTTTTTTCAGTACATAAATACACACACAAATCTGTAGTTTCTAAATGGATGGCACACACAGCCATCAGTTGGCCAAACAGTTTTGGAAGCTTAAGTAAGATAAACACAGAGCCGTTGCCTCATGGCTGAAAAAAAACAGTGACGATAAAAACTGAAGTTATCTGTTGAAGACATTTATGAGCAAAAAAAAAAAACAAAAACACAATCAATTTACTTCTGCATCAGACTTATAGAGTTTTTGCAGCTTCCCAAGTGTTTTAGAGCTCAGACAGTGGTAAATTATTGTGATTTTCACAAGGAATAAATGCTTATTAGAAATGGAGCACATGATATTTCCTAGTACAACCAGCAGGATCATATCTCAGGCTGATAGATTCATCCAGACATCGCTTGCATTAGCTCCGTGACTTCAGTGGGCACGTGCACTTTAACTGTGACTCTTTGTGTCAGTGATTGTAAAGACGTATTACTGTCTGTTCCAGCCAAACAATGCATCTTTTTTTTCCCCCTATGATTGTCTGTGTTTGTGTGTGTGTGTGTGTGTGTGTGTGTGTGCGTGTGTGTGTGTGTGTGTGTGTGGGGGGGGGTGGGTGTCATGTTGCTTTACGTCGAAACACTATTATGCTTTTCACTTAACAAAATTAGTCAGTCATTGTCTGACCATCAAAGGGCTACACTTTGCGTCACCGTAACTTTCTACAAAAATGTTTTGGTTTTGGCTGTTAAATATGAAGTATAAGTAACATTAAATCATCTGTTGAAGAAATAGATCTCCTCTTTGCAGCTTGTGCTTTTTTCCCCCCATGCTGTTAATACTGGAATTTGTGGGTATGAATTTAACATGACAATGATGCGCCCCTGCAAAACATACATTTATTAGAAAGAGTGAAATGAAAATAATTGTTGCAGAGATAGCATTATGTGATGAGCAGTCTCTGTATGCAGATGTAAACCTGTTTGCCACTTTTACAGCATGAAATGCACTTCATTAGTGCACTTTCCTTCAAAGTACACAATTAATGATTTCAATATTGATTATTTCTTCATTTTTACATGTTCACAGATTTATTTATTTTGATATAAAATCGTGGATCATTTTAAAGCGTGCATTCTTGACCTATTCTAGATGTATGACGAGACAACTCTGTTGTTAGTTGGTGTTGTAAAAATACAATCCGATTTGATTTTCATTTTGTATATCACTCAGAAACGTGTGAGATTTAGAAATACATTTGTAATTTTTTCCAAAACCAGATTCACAATTGTGCCAGAGGTTTCCTGTGCCGCTGAAAACAGGCCAGAAAGCATGTCTTTCTTCAAGGAGTGTTCAGGGCACGTTGGCTCGCAGTTTTGATAGAGACAGAGGTTACAAATGCAAATGCAAAAACAGCACAAGGTGTCTTAATCACAGACTTTATCCACTCACAGTGTATACATTTACTCAGGGGACCAGTGAGTCTCACTGCCTCCCACTCTATAATAACCACAGTCTGCCTCTGATAAAGCCCAGCATCTGTTAAACAGCAGGGTGACTGAGCACACAACACAGACTACCATTACAAACGGACCACTGAGCAGTCAGTCCTATCGTGTATACCTGGGTGACCAGATAAGACTGAGACTAAGAAGGAAGAGGTAGGTGGGGAGGATTAACCCATTATCTGCTGGACACTGGGCAAAGTTCAATGAATATGGGGTGGGGGGTAAATTAAATAAAGACTGATTAGTATTTTCCGTCCGGGGAATTAATCTGATAACATAACCTGACCTCATATGAATACCCGAAGAAACCACAGCCCCCAAACATCACATTACAAGGTGTTAACATATCCTTCGGGTTTATTTGCTGGCACCCACTGAGTTATACCATCCGGTACTCACTGAGGATTCTTTTGTGATAGTTGGACACACAAAAATAAATTACGAATGCCAGAGCTGAACCAACAAATCAACATAAATTCTGAGATGTAATAGATATATACTCAGAGACATGAGTGAATATTTGGGGCTACTGTTGAGATATTGTGCCAGAAGGATTTTGAACCTTTTTTAATTGTAGATATTTCGAAGATTTACCAAGCTCTAGCTTAGGGGTGTCAAACTCATTTTCACCAAGGACTAGATCAGCATAATGGTTGCCCTCAAAGGGCCGCATGTAGCGGTCACAGTAAAAATGTAACTAAATGAGATGAGATGAGAGATGAGAACAACTTTATTAATCCCGAAGGAAATTGTTGTGCCAGAGTTTCAAGTAAAAAAAACATAACAGTAATAGATGATAGTAGAAAGGAGGAAGAATAAGAAATATAACGTAACCAAATGTAATGTGAAATATATCTTACTACTTCTGAATGGTAAACAACTCTGAATTTGTGACCCATTCAAATCCAAAATGTTAGATATGCATTTGCATAGAATCTATGAAATGGACCTTTTAAGATGTTTTTGGGGGCCACATAAAATGACGTGGCGGACCACATTTGGCTCGCGGGCCTTGAGTTTGACACATGTTCTCTGGCTGTGAGGGGTTTGCATTTATGATGATAACGCAAATGTTTTGGCCATTGTCAATCCCGATTAAAATGTTCCATTAAAAAGCAATACAGAAATCGATGCAGTGACTAGAATCGAAGAGTTATTTAACAGGAATGCAATGGAAATAGAAATAGAAACCGATCGTCTTCATTCCTCCTGAAATTATTATTTAGTAGGTGGGTTGCCTGTTCAACACCGGGTTGTGTTCCTGAATATATTTTAATCAGGGATATTATGATTTCCTCTGCAGAGGTGTGTTAGGTTTTTAGGCTCCTGAAATCATAATTCAAAAAGCACCATTTTAAATGAAACATATATCTAAAAAAGCCTTGATGGGTAAAGGCCTACAGGTAGCTCGTCTTACAACATTAAAAGTGGATGCTCTTCAGTATATTTCAGTTTAATATAAGGAAAAAAATTGAGCTTGTATATATTCAGTAACACTGTAAAGGTTATTTTTATGATGAATATTTCAAGAACATATTTATGTGAACTTCAGATTTTCGGTACTCTCTGGCATTTTATTTTACTTTCAATAAGGCCATGTTCTGTTTCTTTGTACTTCACTTTACACTGCTTTTCTTGCCCCTCAAAATATACCTCCATTATTTGCATAAGCCTCCAGAATATTGAAATATTGCTTTTACAAGCTCATTATATGGTCAATATAAAAGTTATCAGCTCATTATGGAAAAGAAAGTAGAAGTGTAAACATATTGTTTGTACATGATGTCACAGTCAGTGGCAAAACAAACTGATTAGCAGCTTTTCAGAATAACTGAGCAGACAGGAGATGTGGTCAGTAATGAATTCTCCATACGGTCATGCAAAGGTTGAAAGGAGGAGAGCCAATGGGAAGCTCGATTGAAAAAACAAAGCAAAACGCAAATACACATAAAGACAATTTAATTCATCGCTTGACATGATGTAATGACATTATGAAGGCTGCATTTAAGTGCTCATGGCAAAAAAAACAAACCAATCTTATGACAATTTCTGAAGTATTTTGCAAAATTAAAGCCGCCGCTGATTCACAGTAAAAGAATACCTACCAATCAAAACCCTCCAAATCAATATTCCAAAGCTGCAACATCCTACTTCGCAGTGATTCATTTATTTATTTTAAATTATCCCTTTTTTGTTTCAGTTGGAGAGCATAGAAGCTGCAGAGTTTCTTAACTTTATTTTGTTAACTTGTGCATAACCTACCATTATCCTCAAATCACTTTTATCTGTTAAATGAGTGGCAATCAACCGGTTTAACGAGTTGTCACGTATTATTTAAGTTTATTAGACTTTTATTTTATGTATTTTTCAGCTTTAATTTTGTGAGAGAGACTGCTTTTGTTGAAACGGGGATAAATATCGTCTCATAAAGTGCTTGGAATTATTCCAGCTCTTTCGCTTTAGAAATGGCGAGCACATTGGATCACAATTGCACTCAGCATCCTGGGGGTGGGCATGAAAACAAAAAAAAAACATGTAAGAGCATAACTTTTGGCATCTCCTTGCTAGAGGGGTATTTGGGAATTAGTGTGCAATCGTAGTAGTGCAGTCCAAAGTTGTGTGAGATACCTTCAGAGAAGGGCAAGCCAATGACAGAATCCAGCGATGTGGTTCTTGCTTAGTGTCCATTGGTTGGAGCGAGTGGGACACAGAGTGGCTGAAAATGGGTAGGTTGTGATAAAATCTGTGGCATCCTCCTTGAATCTGGATCATCTAAAATGTTGGCTGGTTGATCCCACGATGTTTTGAGAAACCATGAATCATCAATTTCACATGTTATCAGTGAACTTTGAAATTGAGCATGATGGTATTTCTGACACTTAGACTGTGCAATCGGAAGCTGGTTGTTGTGCAAATGAGAGGTTAAATCAAACTGAATCAAAATAGCGGTCAACCCTGGTTAACATAATGAGTTTACGGACGCAGCTCCATATCCTGCTTTGCCAAAAGGGTAAGGCAATCTTTAGCAAAGCCCCTGAGAAATAAACAGCTGTCAATCAAATAGCGTCGGAGGTACCTGTTTGGTGCTTATTAATGCTCCCTTTTCTCATTCATATTTTGCATGCCTCTTGTGTCTCATAAATGATTTAGTAGAACCTGACTCTCTACTTCTACTTGAAGCAGAGACTGTGATGGAATGAAATGTGTAAAGGTTTAAAGGTGGACTGAACTTTTGGAGGCGAAGAAGCAGCTCGTAAATTAAGCTCTACCATTGGACTTTATCCAATAGTTGGTAAATTAAAACAACAGGACATTCAGTCAAGATTTTTACATTTCCTTGACTCTTCCCCCTTTGTTTACTTTATTTCTTCTCCCCCTCCTTTTTACTTTCTCTTTCTCGCTCTCTCTCTCTACATTCATATATATATATATATATATATATATATATATGGATATATATATGGATATTCCTGCTGACAAAGAGAGAACTCAAATGTGCCAACCCAGTTCTCTGCAAGCTTGAACTCTGTGCAGGCTGAATATGAAGTTTAGCTTTTATTTTCTGTGTGACTTTTTGTTCAATGAGATTTGGAGAAGGTGACTTTTATCCCTAAAGGAGGAAAAAAAGATGCTCGTGTGCACTCACACAGAGTACTGCAATCGGTTGACTTATAAAAATTATAAAAAAAGGAAAAAGAGGAGGGGGATAATATGAAAAGCTGCGTAGGGACCCATTTGCTCCTGGACTGCTTACTGAGACGAAAGCAGGAACAGAATATAAAGAAATACAAAGATGCATTATGGGATATAAGTAATGGAGGCATGCACCCAGATACTTCAAGGCTTATGCTCAGTGTTTAATTTCCCCCACCCTCTCCTCAGACAATGAAATGACCCACAGTATTAACCTTCAACTAGAGAGGGAAGATGCTTTTTCTTAAACACTAAAAAGAGAATTATCATAGCACAGTCACAGAGGACAGAGCTTTGTGGTGAACTTGGGCTTGCTCTTCCAAACTAATGTGTCTAGGGACACCATTATGAGCTCCCCAACTCAAAGAGCAAGCCCAATGCTAAACTCCTCCCTTTGGCAGATCTGATCAAAATCTTTCGACATCTAGCATATCAGACAGAAGCATTGCATTCATTTCAAATAAGTCCAAGAGGTTCTCTCTTAGTCTGCCCTCAGGGTCATCGCCATATGGGTCATGGGGTTACTTTAAAATTGTGATGAGACCCTCGGGTCAAAAAAGAGGTTGATATACAGTGCAACAAGAGGACTCACTCAATATAATACTCCCAAATGAACATACAACTCTCTTTCCTATTGCATTTTCCTGATCAATAGGAGTATGGTCTATTTTGTTCTCTCTGTTTCACCACTGCTCCATGATGGCCCATACTTTCTTCAAGCAAATCTGCAGACAAGCACAAAATCTTGTTGTAGTTGATTTATTGAGTCTGTATATCTGCTCAAAATATGTTAAGTCAGCAAAACCTTACTGGCTTGGAATTTGTAATATCCTTCACTGCTCAAAATGGTTTAAAACAATAATTTTAAGGTCTTTGAAATTGAATCCTTTTTAATCCTAACCTTGAAATTTACTCACTTTGGGACGATTAAAGGCAAATTATATTATACTACATTCTTCTCCGGTTCACCATGACTCAGGTTCCTTGAAAGACATCGAACGATATAAAACACACACTGCCTGATGACAAACACAAACTGGCTGGTGCTCAGTAAACCAATTCAGCTCAAGCTGAAAAAGCTGGGATTTTGTGTGGACCACTGATAGTTAACAGAAATAAAGTTTTATGGATGTTTTTATATATTTATGTATTTATGTTTCCATTTTTTTCTGGCTACACTAAGAAAAAGGAACCCTGGTGTATCATTGCATGTAAAAATACACGTAACAAGTGGTTTTACACATGGCACGTGTGAGGGCAAGGTGTGTTGCTAAAGGACACTTCGACATGGTCCCTGGAGAGCTTCAGTCTGCGCACCGACAAAATCGTCAATTGCTTGAAGTGCAAGGGGCCATGGGGCTGAGAAATTGTATTCCCCAGCAATGTCATAAATGTGGAAATAGGAATGACCACAAACCAACCATACTTCCTTTCACACCTCAAAGCCTCATTTCCAATGCAACTCAATGGGAAGGCTTCCTAATGGAAGCCTACGGTAGCCAAGGCCATGGGCTACTGTTGATTATCCTCAAGAATGTTGTGAATGTAAAATTAATGAAGAGAAAATGAAGCGGATATGTAATCAAGGGTGAAAAGGGAGAAAATGCCTTGAGCGGATAATGACAATGAAGTCCAGCTGGGCGCAACAGGGGCCCACTCATAGTTGAGCTTTTTTTTTTTTTTGTTATAAAGAATATAAAATATATTTATCCATATAAATCATTTACACTCATAAACTGTTTGTTGAGTGGACCAGCTGAACTGCAGTACAACCAAAATGAAGTGGATAGTCCACGTTCTCTAAAGGACTTGTGTTTCCAGTAAAAGATGCAAAAAGTAACATTTGTAATGGAAAAAATTGCGATGATAACAAAAAATGGTAGTTACACGGTCAAAAAAAATCAAAGTACAAACAACTCAAAACAACTGTTTCAAACTGCACAGGGTGCAATTTGAATTGTAAATACGTGTACGTATCCAACAAGTTCAGCATAGTAGCAATCTGGAGAACAGAACACTTGTTTAGACAATTTACTAGAGTACATCAATTAATTGAGATTGTTCAGCATCAGTGTGGCCTCCAGGTAGAAGCTATTTTTCAGCCTGTTGGATGTGGATGGGAAGCTGCAGTACTTTCTACCAGATGGCCGGCTGATAAACAGGTTGTGTGCTGGGTGGTTGCTGTCCTTTATGATTTTATGTGCTTTCCTGCTACATCACTGCTGATAAATGTCCTGAAGGGTCTGAAGTTTGTTAGCAATGAATGAGCTCTTATGTTCTCCCTACAGTCAATGAGATGACGACAATGATGTATCCAGACATGATGTTCCTGCTAGTTCACCTAAGCATATTTGTCAACACTTTGTCTGGAGGTGGACCTGCTCAGGTCATCAGTGAAGAACAAACAATAAAACTGCACCCTTTTATCAACGAATACCAAATTAATATATGCATATAAACATCTGCTATGAGACCAACTAATATGCTAGTATCAACTAATTTAAAGATTATGTCAGATATAGTGTGAGGAGAGATGGCAGATTCAGCTGGCACAGAGAATGTTTGGATACAGCTAGTGACTAATAGTCTCCACTTCTATCCTGGTTATTAAAAGACAGAGATTCTGTCAAATAGATGGATGTTACTTCATTAGTCTTTAAAAGTTATGTATCAGGCTCATCAGAATCCTAGGATTGAAATATGAGTTTCAACCACTGAGTAGCACACTTTGGCTTCTCCAGATCTGAGAGGCATTGGACATGGCAACATCATCATATTCAGATCTCGTCAAATTATTGGCAAACTGGAGCAGGTCGATGAAGTTGGAGCAAGAGGATCAAATAGGAGTTTGACACGCTAGTCAAAACCCCTTATGAGTCTTTAGGGCACAACTGCAGGATAGTTATCATTCATATTCGTGACATGCACCCCTTCTGGATAACGGTGGATCCTTTTGGAGCGGCTGGGGATCATAGGCAATCGCAAGAGAGAAAAAAACATGTCCTGAAAAACCTCATCTAGCTGGGTGTTTTAATTTATAAAGCGATTGCCTTCAATACAATCACACCTTTAGGATTAACATGGGTTCACAGACCTGAGAGACCTGGAGTCATTAATAGCAGAAAGAGCAGTGAGGAGTGATCATTGTCCACAGGGAGTTTCAGAGCAAGAGTGCTGTAGTGTTGTTTGTTTGAAACCAAGTATATAAGCTGTTAAGACTGTCTGGTAGGGAAGGAGATAATCCTGAATTATCTTGCTCTAGAACTTTTGGGACTATAGCAGCAGTGACTTTATGTTTGTACTTAGGATCAAAACCCTGCCCTTATAGTCCTTCTTTGCCTGATTGATGAATCTTTGAGGTCATGTGTACCTTTCCTGTAAGCCACTGGCTCCTGACTTTAGCCCTAATGTCCAAATTAATTCAGGGATGTCAGGACAGAACAATTTGTCACATATCTTACAGTGTTTGCATATTTCTGAATGCTGAGTTTCCTGAAAACATATTGTAATCTGCAGAAACAAAACAATGTTGGAATGTTGAGCTTGCCTTCTCACACCAGTTATATAGTCTTATGGATAAACTGCTCTGAATTTAAAAATATAAAATAAGAATGAATGCAGATCTGGATAGAACCTGATTATTCTAATTGTGCCTCCCATTTGGCCATTTTCACCAAATCCACCAAAGACTTCTGGAGCGTTTGTAAGCAAGTAAATGAGGAGTGGTTTTCTTAAGCAAAAAATTTGGGACAGAAGAGGGGTTTGTAACAGTTGATTATACATAAAAATGGTCTGGTGCCTGTTCTCCACCTGTTAGAAGCTTAGTATGAGGTTTGCATGCACCAACCCACACGACTAATTAATACGCACCCTTTAAAGATCTTTGATAGAAATATATGCTTTCTGTTTTTATTATGACATTTAGAACATCCTGAACTAATAATGAGAGTCTGGCAAACAGAAGGACTTCCTGAAATGACTCCGTTTTTTCGAAGGTTCTAACTCTCACAGTAGGATCCGGGTGAAGCAACAGTTTTGAGAAATTACCAGTAAAATCGGAGACTTTACCCTTAATATTTTTCTTTCTTTAATTATTTATTGCAACACTTCATGTAATGCCAGTTGTGGGCCTTTGAGATACATATTAGGTTGCACCAAAAAGAACACAGCTACTCGCAGCATTTAGATGTTGGTTTGACAGAGATGAGTTAATGAAGAGTCATAATTACTATTGGTCACTACAGACAACCTGCCACTGATACATGAAACATTGGGCAACATAAGTCATAGGATGAAAGTAGAACCACGTCCTCTTGATCCCCAAGACACTTAATAGAAACTCCTTTCAACTAGGCTCAGAAGCAAAATATAACATAAGCTGTTAGCAATATTAAATTAAGTATGTATTACACACAATTACAAACACAAGGTATTGGCTAACCCTGCTTTTCTGATACTGTTTTAATACTAACCTTAACATTGTTTTCAGTTTTTTGTTACATTATCAGGCTACAATGCTGGTCAGCTTACACATAGTAGTACTGACAAAATAATATACAGATAGATGTGATGTGCATTTACTCACAAATACACACATAACAAAATCACACAAAGGAATTAGGGCTTCATCTAGCAAGCCCTGCAATTTATGAGTGCAGACAAAAACACATATCCTTTGTGGCGTGGACCTGGGAATTAACACTAACAAACACATGCATATAGACAACTTTTTATAAGTCTTCCATTATTCATTTTTTCTGATGCCATGAATTTTTTGTTAATTTATGTTGTATTGCCTCCGAAATAAAAATGACAACTCAGAACCTAAATCCAGCAGCTTTGTAAATACGGTTATAGTTGTCATCAGAACAATTTGCACAATGGCAAAGTATCCTAATCCACAATTCGCTATAGTTTGTTTGGGTTTCTAAGTAGGTCAAAGCTAAAAAGCAGTTAACAACTACAAAATGGTCATGAAGGATAAGGAGAAGATAGTTTCTGTACTTGCTAAACAAAGCCTCAGTATTGTGTTTCAGTAGCAAACGTTCTGGAAACCAGGACATGATAATTACCAAAGGGGGAGTTAGATTGTGGAAGAACCTGGCGAGTCATGGAACACTCTGAGTCGGAATGAACTCCAGATGAGGCTCAAAACTAGGACAGTTTTTGATCAGGTGAATCAGTGTTACACCATTAGGTTTTGCGCTGGAGAGGTATAAGACACCCAGTATTTGCTGTGTCATTTAGCTGGGAGGAACCTAACGTTTAGAGAGCAAATGGACATCCTATAAGACATTCAATCCTATTGGAAGTGCAAAAGTCCCTGGGAGGTCCATGGGCTTATGGTAGTTTAACAGCATTTCTGGCAATAGTTCACTTGACTTCTGCTAAATATTCTTTGATTATCTGGTCTGGGAGCTGTTCAAAGAGATCATACCAGTGAGAGAAGCAGGGCATTATATGCTAAGTAGATTGTTTTGTGACTCTTGGCAAATCCATTTAGGTTAGATTCTCGTTGCTATTGATTGCCCAATGTTCTTTTTGCAGATAGAGTTGTAGAACTCTGATCCCAGGAGACACTTAAACATTTAAAGAAAACAGATAAGTGTCCTGTACCTCAAAAGCCAAATCCAGAATGTTTACCGCATAGAACTTTGTTAACATAGGTCAATTGTGAAATTGTCTTATTTCTGGGTTGTAACGCAGGGAGAGACCCATGTGACAAAGTTCTTGAGAAGCTGAATAAGCTCAACATAAACCTTGTCAACTGCTGTGGAAAAATGCTTTGACAATAGGAGAAGCATGTTGGGAAACAAACAAGAGGTTCAATCAAGGATATCGCTACTGCGTAAGGAGGCGATGTGAGCCCCTTGCAGCAGTCACACTCTTAATCCTGTTGTTGCATGTGCCGTTAAATCTTCAGTAACCTCCATCTTTAACTTCTGTGCTCTTTAGGAATGCTTTGAGCTCCTCTGTGCAATGCTGGGTAGTTTTACAGTAACATGTGAAGCAATTAACAATGAAATATTTGTCAGTGACCATATTAAAGACCAAGGCTGACCGCATGAAAGTGATGTATTAAGCACTGTCAGATCCCCGAAGCTTTCCAGTGCAGAGGCAGTAAGAGACCATCGCAATTGCGACAGGCTCTAAAAGTTTTCGTGGGGCATCCAGCACAATGTGCATCACATTCAAAAGATGTCGTAGTTCCCCAATCTTTCTTTTGGAAAATTTAAGAGACTTTAACAACAGTAAAACAATATCTCTCCGAAAACAAATTTGATTTTGACAGTAAATTTAAAAGAAAATGTCAGTGCAGCAAACAAAAAAAAAAACAACTCATGGTATGAGAGCAGAAAAGAAACTGAATGAACCGTAGGAAAGCACTATTATTATTTTTTTTCTTCAAGTGGACAGAGTCTGTAACAAATGAATTAATGAGTCATGACTGAAAATGTTGGTGCCCTTAAATGTGTTCTCTTTCTAACCTGAAAAGATGGCATTGTGGTGAACTTGAGGTAAACTGTAAAAGATAAGAATTCTGGTGAGTTGGTTATTGAATTGGAGCCATAGCCTATTCCTGTGCGATTGTGCCTTCCCTCCAAAGAGAGATGCTTTATTACATTTACAAAGATTGGCTTCTGCATCTCCATGGTAACCTCAGCATTGCCCTTTGTTTGTGATTAACTTTTCAAGTAAGAGATCTATCAGCTTTAAAACTCATCAAAGTCTACTTCAGGTTGGCCATGTCCCTGGAGAGAGTTTCAGGACTGTCTCTCATTTCAGTAGAATTCAGTTTGATATGGAGGACATGGCAGCACATTTGGACAGCAATCCTTTGACGCAGGATTTGTAACCACAGTGCTGAACTTGTTGGATTGCTAATGTCATCACATTGATATATGGAGTTTATAATGTTTTGTTGCACAGGTTTACATGTTTTTCCAACAAATTTTGGATTTGTTTGGAATATTCATACAGCAGTCAAGGCCTGTACAAAGAATTTGCTTAGATGCATTCCTTGTATGGAACTAGCTTTGTGGGGCTGATATGTTGTATGAAGATAGTCTTCCTTTGCTTTCAATGTCTATTGTAAATGAAAAAAAAGAAAAAAAAATCTTCTTTGGCATTACCAAGTCGACTCCGGGGTCTCAAAATCTCTCCTAAGGGAAATATTGGTAATGAAGCTGCATGGCAATAGCTGACATCTACAGTTGTATCCCTTCAAATGTATTTATGTTCAAATTTGATGGAAAGCTAATGCATACAACAGCAATTGCATAGATGTAATTATACATACCATCCAACCGTATAACCCAGAACCAAGTCTGTCCCTCTGTCATCATTTTGTGAGGTAAATTGAATTCAATCCAAGCGCGAAGCACTAATCATATGATTTTCTGCGATGTACCAGTTCACAACACTAATAACAAGAGTCACATTAAACCGCACAACAGCAACATCCGCCCTGCCTGATGCCTCTGATGGGTTCTTGTTGAAATTATCCATGTACCTCTGAGGCCAGCGCGTAGATACACGGACGTCTATGATGCATCTCTTCTGCTGCTTTCTGTTAACTCGGCTTTTTCAAGGCCATCCATTCTCCCATGCTCCCTGATGTCACTGCAGTCTTACAAGTAGGTCCCCTCCCCCCACCTTTACAATTCAGCTGTTGTGAGATCAGTTGCCTTGTATTTTTTTCTCTCCAAAACTCAAGGTAAAGGAAGGTCTGCATTACACAGCAAAACCACCGACTTTGCTTAAAAACTATGCTGAATCAAGGAGGAAAGCCATCCCCCTTTCCTATTCTTCACCACAGTGTCTTAACCTAATTTGAGATGCCCCTTTGCACATAGCAGAGTGCATCTTGATGCTGACCAGACATTTTCTGCGGTTAGTGATTTCAGCACGGTTCCTCGTTCACCTATGACATTGAAGATTGCGTGGAAACAGCAAAGTGTGTGGACATTTTCAGTTCAATTGCTGTCAGGTCACTCTATCATTCTGATGATTTGGTCAAGTGTAGAATAGTTGAGACAGAATACTTTTATTTTCTGTCAGCAAATTGGAATCTCAGTAAAAGATAAAAGGTCACTGATCTCAAAGATACTGAGACAGTAAATTCCAAAAGAACCAGCATCTTTGGGGTACCATGAGGTATAGAGCTTTTGAACTGATCAACATCATCCACCATCCTTCAGTGTTCAGTTTGTCTATACAGTCAGTGAATATTGTACGTTTGTTTTTTTATTTATTTATTTATCGTAATCAAATCAGGGCTGACAAATGAAATTGTTCCGTAACCTGGCATCTAAACTTACCCTTGACTCAAAGAAGATTGTATCAACCAAGCAGGGGACATTTAACATCAAGAGATTTTGCTCTGGTGGACCTCCGATTACACTGGACAGCTCATCTATGTTTTTTATGTCTCGCTCGGGTCACACAAAGTGATAAAATCAGGGCCACTACAAGAAAATAAACAACTCTCTCGAGATGAAAAGGAACAGACTGTAAACCTCTGTTTAGTCTTTAATCACATAAGCAGGCACCCGCTAAATATAGAATATCAAATAAATACTTTCTATTCATCACACATAACTGTGAAAAAATACACGCTCCGGAGTTCTTTTTCACAGCACAACCTTCTAAAACATAAAAATAGTGCAAAACTCAAAAATACACATCAGAAACAACAGTTTTGAATGTTTTTTCAATCAACTGGAGGCCAAAGGGCCTGCTTTTCAGCACTCAGATTAAACACCAGTAAGAGACAATTAATGAATCACACATGTGGTAATGTTTTATTTTCCTCATAGCCTTAATGGGGACATGCTGAATTGTTTGAAAATGTAAAATAGGTTTTTATTCATTGCCATACAAAAGGAAGACAGAAATATCCCAATGTCTAAATTAAATGGTGGTACGCTATACTCACCTAGTGGCAGGACACTTGGGAAGCAATTGTTACTGCATCCATGGTCTGTTTTGAAGTTTATAGATATTAAAGAAATATTCCTGCCAACAAGACCTAATATCGATAGCCTGTAATTTAGATAGGGATAATTTGTGGTTTCTGAAATCCACAAGAGAGATACACATTTTAAATCAACTTTACATGAGCCATGTCCATTCATTAATTTATTAGGTATTTAATCATTATTTAATCATATTTATACATTTCTTTCCGTCTTTCTTTTTCCTCTTATTTTTCTTATCTTGGTTGGTCAATTGTTGATCATCTGCTCCGAGTATCATGTGTGACAGCTAGTCAATAAATGGGACAGGGCCTAACATTTACACCCGTGTGAACCAAAATCAGTAAAAACTATAAAATGTGAAACATATGTTATAGAATATAATTTTACAAAAGTTCACAACAGAAAAAAAGTTGAATTATTGCACAGCACTTACTGTATGTGCTTGAGGATTTGAACCTGTGCTTTCTAGAAATAACAAACAGTTCAAGTGACTAGGTTGTTTGCAAAACAGGTTTTCATTTATTCCAAAAAATTATACATTCCAGCTGTTTTCCCCCCATAAATAGTAGCAGCGTTGTGGGTTAAGTGTGCGGTATGCTGAAAATCATAGAGCAGAAGAAAATCCAATGATCAGAGGATCTATGTATGCGTGTGTTTGTGTGTGTGAATTATCTCAGGAAAAAAAGCTTATATAGGTGTTTTCAGAGTAAGCGATGATATTTTAAAAAGAAAACCATAGGCATTTCTTTCTATGAACATAAACACATTTGAGAAAGACTGTACTTTTGTTTGATCTCCTTTCTCCCTTGTGTACATTCAACAATGAGATATTTTATATTTTATCAGACAGTTCTAAATCTTAAATGATGGTGGTAGGAAGCACTCCAAAGGTTGCCCCATTGCTTTTTGAATCAAAACCCCAGAATAGATTTTAAGATACAGTAAATGTTCCAGGGTTCATTTTTCCACTCACCGTGAAGAGAATGGTTTTTGGGGGCCAGTCACCAA
Organism: Fistularia commersonii; assembly: GCF_037954325.1. Classification (NCBI taxonomy): domain Eukaryota; kingdom Metazoa; phylum Chordata; class Actinopteri; order Syngnathiformes; family Fistulariidae; genus Fistularia; species Fistularia commersonii. The sequence continues at coordinate 7,318,656 of NC_141300.1, read as the reverse complement.
AGCTATGGAGAAAAAAAAAATAAACAAAACCAAACAAAACAAAAAAATGCTTGAAACAAAAAAACATAGACAAACCGTATTATCCTGAATGTAAAAGGCACAGATTATTATTCGGTGCAAAAACTAGATGCAGCTGTATACAGCTGACTCATTGAAGCTTTTATGCAAATGAAGTGAGCGCTGTCTTTTCATCTAGTTTACTAGATGGGAGGATCAAGTTGAGAGGGAAATAAAGTTTTGTAGGTGTACTAAAACTTGGTCTGTGTGATAAAATGGATGATGTGACAGTAAGTCTTCAACTCTCCCCCTTGTCATTTTTTTTTTCATTTAGATACATTCTATTAAATCATAGCTTTAGTAATTATATTTATGTTGAAATGAAAATGAAAAAGGAAAAAAAAAGGTCACAACTTTCGATTTTTACTGCTCACATTCAAAATAATAAAACAGTAAGATATGGTATTATATTATTATTAGGTGTGAATTTGTTTTTTATTGAAAAGGATAAAGCCATCATATGTGAAACAGTGTCATATGATTCTCTATACAACTTTTAAGATTGATAACTTACATTTATTTCTTATTTAATATCTTGAAAAAAATATCACAATTATATAATTTCTCATTGTTCAAGCAATGTCTGCCCCTCTCAACTCTTAAGTATGGTGGTCAGTGTTATGGTGTAGTGAATAATGAATAAATACCACACTCAATATCTATTCAAGATCATCAAGAAAGCAAATGTAGCCGCCTCTCGCCACCCACCATATGTATTTATTTATTTAGTACCCTCCTGCACTATGTTGACAAACTCAGCACAGAGCAATAACTCACTTCAAGTTATGTGTACATTATAAAGATACTGGGTCAAAATACTGGGGACAAGGATGAAAATATGAGTGTTGACTACTTAACATGAGGTCACAGAAGAAATAAGGCTGTGGAGTTTATAACTGGGAATGGCTATGGTCGGCTAACCTGCAGATGTGGTGCTTGGAGACGCTGGAGAACTTTTTTCTTGACAAATGACATTTCAAGAAAAGGTCAATTCTCCTCAGTGTATGCACCGCTTCAATGTTGAATCAATACGCATTGTAATATGCCAAAAGAAACTGTAGATATTGTTGCAGGGACCTTGCAACCATGTGAACAGGAGCCCGGTCTTCGGTAGTCTTTTTTTACATTGACAGTTATCTGACATTTTACTAAAAGTAAGGTTAGTTCATGGCATGGGTGATGACAGCAATGGTAACTGCAAAAGTCGAGAAAACTGGAGAAATATCATAAGATGTTTAATGAGTACATAGCTGAACACTGTTCATCAAACACATGAGTAAAATTAGACAACTTGTTAAAGTCAGTGGAGTGTTCCCTTTCAGGTCAAAACATTATGCTGAAGACTTCAGTTTTAAAGACACAATATGCCATTACTGGAACATTGCAGAAGAAAATGCAGGGCGACCAAAAACTAACAGAAAAAGAGTGGTCAGAGAAAAGTTCAAGTGTACACAAATTACCTGCAGAGTGTGATCTAGATATGAAGAGTGCTATCATTGAAGCTATGTTTAACTTCATTAAAATTGGTGGGCCTTAGTTAAGCCCAAGGACGGAACTGTCAAGATAATTAGAAAAGAAGTAGAAGGAATGCGATGGGCCCTTAGATTCATTGAAAAATGAAAACATATTTTGCAGGTTGTGCTTGCGTTAGTAACATAAGGGTCACAATAAAGGGTCACATGTATTTCACATGCCAGGATATAAGTGGATATGATGTGTCAATGCAAAAAAGCTTTCAGTTTGCAGCAAATTAAACCTTTTCTTTTTAAATGCCAAAGCAGAACCTTGTCTTTTCAAACTGTGCACCATACCAAATGCCCATAGTGAGATCAGAGTTTGAGAGTGCTCAGAAGTTTGTTGTAATTGAACCCATAACATTTTCTAATGGGAGCCCTGGTTGTTCTAATATTGAAAAGCGATCTAGAGTTGTCTGTGGTTGATGACTTCCCAGCCTTAGTGGGCTACTATGGCCAATTCTTACCTCTCCCGTCACTTGTATCTGGCCCCTTCCATCAGCTGTTGCGGAGGAACAGCGTATTGGAATGTAGGCAGAGAAAGGAGAAAGCGTTTTGTCGGATAAAAGGACTGCTACCACACTTTGATCGCAGCTCAAATGTCATTTTGCCCTGAGCTGTATCACCATATTGTAGGGGGGCAGTTCTTTCAATTACAAATAGAGGACAAATCTGACGACCTGATTGGACAATCATTCACAAGCACTATGAGAGAAACAACTATGTGTGGTCTCAATTTCACCAGTATCTGTACAGTCGATCTTATCCTATTTTTACAAACCATAAGACCTAAATGGATTTAACCATTTTGACAAAAGGCATCGCACTAATGACTTCAGCAAGACCATGGCACGGTGCATTAGTCTACGAACAGAACACATAATATTAAATGCAGACACTTAATGCAAATGCTGATGTTTTAAGCTGTTTTCCCCTCCTGACACACTGATCAGAACAGTTCAATCATCGGTGACTGTTAATTCACTATTGATGGCAAAATAAATCAAAATATGGACAGAAAGAGACCAGATGTCACCACAGGTTAAGGGGTGGGTGGTACCTGACTGGCAAACAGCTGTTGAGCAGCAGGAGTTTAACCCCAGTGCCAAACATCGGCTGTGTCCTGTAGGGACCCATGGAGATCGTTCCTCCTGCAGGGTTAGAGCAGGTGATGTTGGAGCTGAATAATGCACACCCTACAGTGCAATATATGAAAAGCGATACTTGGTCATTTGTGAGATAGCCTAAGATACAATTACCCTTAGAGGAAAAAGTAAAGGAATGTTCACAATAGAAATGTATTTAAAGGAAGCCAGGAGTGTTTCCACTCTACTTGTGGTCATGCCCTGGCAGGCCATGATCAAGATCATACCTGCCTTTTGCCATTCAGTCTAACGTCCACATTCTCACTTTCATGTTTACAAACTCCAATTCAAAGTGCATAGACATTCACATCATGTCAAACATTTTTTCCACCTTTGCATTCCCAGAGACCATTGTGAGTAACAATTGCCTCACTGTCAAGTGAGCTATTCAGAGAATTTGTTGAAAAGAGTGAAATCCATCATGTCTTCTCTGCACCCTCTCACCTTGTCTCTAATGACTAAGTAGAAAATACCATTGGGATTCTGAAAGACGGTCCGTGAAAGATGTAGAAACAGTCATTTGGAACTAATCTTTTCCATTTCCTTTTTCAGCACTGGGTTACTCCCCACAAAACAGGTCTGCCCTCAGTAGAGATGTAAAAAAGAGAAAGGCCAAAATGTTATTTGGATCCCCTTTCTGCACCATAGAACCCTATGAGTTGAATCTCTGTTTCTGCCCTTGAGTCCTTTTTATATGTAGCTTAGCTTCCGTATTGCCCATGCTCTGTTGTGCCATTGATTTTGACAATGAAATTCATTTGTGGTCTGTGATTTCTCGGTCTGTGCACATAAAAATACCAGATCACAAGATTAACAGAATTCAAGGTAATTTCTTTTTTTCACAATGGAGCAAGTCGAACTTCTTGACTGTCTCAAGAATTTAATTTCACATGCCAACCACTACAAGGCAGTGCGAAAAATAAGTAAATAAATCCACTTCTCCTGAGCAACTACTTTTCACGAGTTGCAATGGAACAGGATTTCTGTGATTGTTTGACATGATTGCAGATTATAGTGCTGTTTAATATGAGGTGTTTGGTGCAGTTTTATACCTGTCCGGCAATTAATTATGCAAAATAATTGGATCAAGTTTGTATTTAGTTATTTAGTTATTCTGGTGTATTGAGATTATCTAATTATTAATTTGCTTGTTTATTTATAGGTTTTGGTTATTGAAACAGATCAAAATCATAATGAACATGCTTAAATGGCCAAGACCCAATACTGATCAAGCATTTGCTTCCCTGGAGTTTTATTTATGGGATAAATGTTTTTTTAACTGAATGATTGTGGAATAAAGAGCATCTCCCAACAGCCAGTTAAAGCTGAATTAAGGCTTATATTAAATATGCGCTAAATGTAAGATTCTAATAATTTTTAAGCTTCAAAATGAAAATCAACATTGTTGCTGACATTTAGCAATGTTAATTATTAAGTACTATATTGCACGAATACAAATTTATGCTGCATAACTTTTCTCTAGATAAGATGTATTTAGCCAGATCATTTTAACAGTTGAACTAACAAAATAGTTAAATAATGGCATTTGCATACAAAGTGTGCACACAAATTATTTTTGATGTCACTTAAGGATCGAATCAATACCTAACCCAAATAACATTGATTTGTAGACAATTGATCATTGATTAACTATTAGTTAAGGGTTTGTATAGAAAAACACGTCTTGTTGCAATTATTTAACGGTAATTTCTCCTGGTGAAATATCAGGCTCAATTTGATCGGTAGATCAGAGTCATAATAGATAAGTAACAAGTTTCAAGACATATGTGCATTCCATCAGAGAAATGCCAACAAGCAAAATGACCAAGGTAAACCATTTACAACTTAGCATGCCAATTATCAGCTGAAACAAGGGCAGAAACAGCATTCCATTCTCTGACTGACAAAGAGCACATGAGTATTTACAACCGTAAATGAAGTGCGACGATGCTTCGTCTCGAACAAACAAAGGCGGAAGCTTGTGGAAAAAGAGGCACCTGCTTCATTTAAACAAGTGTGATGTCAGTACCTCTTATGAAGAATCATATGAAGAGGGAAAAAAAATAAGAGCGTGCATTTGTTTTGCTGTCCCTGATGCACCAAGCCAGTGATCTGTGGAAACCGAGGTGCATATTTAACCATGAAGTATTTGAACTGATAAAGCGGTAATGTTTGTCTGTGGACATTTCATGTGGAGTCAAAACAAATACCCACAAGAATACTTTGATAAGCTGTTTCACACGATACTGCTGATTCAACAAGCACAAACACAAAACTTCAGGCTTCCTGAGCTGGCAATGATGATTTTGTTACCAGAGTTTGATCTTTTAGCACTTAATAGGAGAGCAGAGTCCCATGGTGGTCTCTTGATCTGTTATTAGGCTGCAGCTTCACAATTTAGGTTTTGTTTGCCGTGAACAAAAAATCACAGCAGGGCTTGAGACCGCCAGTGATGCTGTATATTTGATGTTTCTGGAGTTTCCGTTTCATTTGAGTCTCAAAAATCATTTTAATACATAAACTCTGATGGTTTGGATTTCTGACATTTTCTGACACGATTACATTTAAATCTTGAGGACTGGTGATATAGAGTTAAGAGCCCCTCTTTTGCAAACTCATAAAGGAAGACCAGGCTTTAATTTAGATGACATATTTTTTGCTATATACAGCCAATATACACCCTGTTCAGAAATGCAAGAATGCGGATATTGATTCCTGCATAACTACATATCAATGCATCATCCATATGACAGTTTGTAAACTTTTTTTCCCCATGGACAAAAATTGATACATTTTAAGTCTTTAAATTGCTTTTGTGCATTTCAGACCAGTGTTTCCAGGTGGACAGTGACACAGGTAGTTCTTGAAAAATAGCTGCTGACCCACAGTGTTAGGGAACTTTACCTGTCCAGCGTATTTTGCTTTGTGTGAATGAGACCAGTTTAAAGATGACATTCATATGATAAACCATAACATAAGACATCAGATTCTTAATGTTATTTACAATTGACTTCCAACATGTAAAACATACAGTTATTCAATGAATAAATTTCCTACCAAGGAAACGGGCAAATTCAAGTGTGGTAGGAATTTAGTCCACGACTAACATTCATCATCCAAATAGATTCAGGACCATGAATCAACCGTACTGTTTAACAACTTGGAATATATGAGCCTTGTACATTTGCTATGTCTCACAGCACTGGAGGGAGGGTTAGAGGTATGTCTCTTTCTGTTCCAAGGCATCTAAATGAAGAGGCCGGATCAACAGTTTATTCACTCCCCCTTAAATAACAGCATCATTTTGTCAATGTGGAACAAAATTACCCATGACCAATTTATTCATTATTATCATTAACATTTGTTTATTAACAGCATACGAGTATGTGTGTTTATAAAGATGGGAAAGCAAAGCAAAGCTCTAACTGGATGAAAGACAGGGACAAGGGAACAAGGGACAATGTTTCTCTCCTGAACTACCTAAGCTTAAACTCTTGGGGATAGTTTGCCCAGGTGGTGACAGCAGTCGTCTCAGAGCAAAAATTTCCTGGTTAGATTCCCAAGCTCCACTTTGGGGTTTCTGAAGATAACAGTGAAACCCTAACTTCTCCCCGGGCACTCTACAGTGGCTTCCCACTGCTCATGGCTCATCTATGATATGTCAAATGAAGAGAATAATTTCCCACAAGAGAATAATGAAGTATTCAGATTTTAAATTTACTGTTGGCCTTTTCAGTTTCTTCTGTGCTTGAAATGTCACTGTTCCGATCTCAAAGCTATTTCGTTTCATTTCAAGTGTTACTTTCTTAAATGGTAGTCTCAAACACAATGCCATTAATATCCAAAATTCCTTGTTTAACCTGTCATAACCCCACATATATCCAGTCTGTTCCATCTCATGGTGCCAGAGATGAAAAAAGGCATTTTCATTACTCTTTTTGTCTCCTGACAAAGTTAATCTCTCGTCAAATGGAGGTTACTTTCAGTTGCTTTACCCGTGGCTAATTTTTTCCGTAAGAGTTGTGGTTATTGTAATTGTGTTGACCTTTATCGGAAATCTGTGTCATGTGGACATAGCTTAGGGAAATGGTCCAAGGACAGGCGGGAGGTGATGTAATCTAAGTGAAGATTGTATCCTCCTGCCATCACCATGATCACACCAAAGATCTGTCTGTTGTCCAGAGGGTCATCCTGCAAGTAGATCTCAACTCCTCTCACGTATACTGTTGATTATCTTGATTGGCTTTGTAAAGTCAGGTCATGGTGACTTGCTTGTATTTCATTTTCCCTCATTTAATTAGAACACCAGTCTCACAATGCATATGCTAATACAAGGCTATTTCAAACTGATGAGAAAACTCAACTTTGATGAGAAAATAAGCATTTCTTTAAAGAGAGTTCAAAAAAGGTGATGATCAACAGTTTGATGTAGAAGCCGTATCTCTTGCAGTAGTTCGGATGAGATTTCTAAATGGCAAATAATATAAAACACTGCTGCCTCTAATACATCAGTTATCTTTCACAGCATTTCCAACTCCAGAGTTGAATCCTGCTCTAACAATTTAATTGACACGGCCAGAAAGTAACATGTCGATCATATAATTTTAGGAAGGCTGTTTAGCCATGATGGCTGTGATGGCATCATAGCAAGAAAAGTCTTTCAAAATATTCAGCAATTAGTTGTCTAATTTCACTATAATCCATCATCTTTTAATGAAAATATTGCTGTAATTGAGTGTGCAATACCAAGTATGAGACTTTATAACTTGCCATGACTGTGAGGAACGCGGTACCTTTGTTTTTGTACAGTGTGCCACTTCAACCCAACAACAATATAAAAGAAAAAAAAAATGAACCTTGTAATCAGAAGCATCACATTATGATCCCACTTTGTATCATTGTGGTGTTTATATGAATTTTCTGATAATTGACTGTTCCAAGGCCCCTTTGCAGAGTAAATTACTTTTGATGAAACGTTCCGATGTTATTTATTTATTTTTATCTGTCAGTTCCTTAAAATAATTTGTCTGAATAAGGGAACCCACTGTTTCGCCTGATCCTTCCTGAGCACCAACAAGGTTGACTGCTATCACTATGCTTGAAAAAGAGATTAAAGCTTCCATACAGGGAAGAGGCACACATGTAGTGTTTAGAGCATTTTAAAGGTGTATTATATCCACAGGAAGTGGCTCTGTTTAGACATGAAGTTGACTCCTGTTGTTTGCAATGTCCCACCCAGCTGGAGTCCTTCAATCTTACAAAGCTTATGTTTTCCAAAGGCCTCTGCTCGCTGTACTTCAGGATCTGCATCCCAAAAAACCAGCTGCTTTGCCCAAAGAATAGTGATACCAGCCAAACATTTAATGTTTATTCAAACAGCAGCTATTTGCATCATCTACTGCATTAAATTCAAAATGATGGTGAACAATATTTTATACTAAATAATGAATAAATACAACACAGTGTTTTGCATTCACATCAAAAGATGAACCTTGTTCATCTTTCTGTATTGTAATAGCTGTATCCATTTATTTATTGTTTACTAAATGCCCAGCTCTCTGATGAAAATTCAAAATCAAAGAGCCAAATGATCACTTTGACAAAACGAATACATTTCAGCATGGTTTATTAATAATTTATAATACACCCTTGCTTTTGATTCAGTCGGGCATTAATAAACATAAAGTCAGCTTAAATTGACATTTTGCCAGGCAACCATTTACTCGTCAAACATTTGTAGCAGCTCTATTAAAATGAAGCCATAAGACAAACATCTCTGTGAAGGTTCTCAGTCATTGAGGTCATGAGAGATTCTTGTTCAAATCTGGTTTTGTCTTTCTTTGAAAAGATCCAGTCCAGTTGCCACAACAAGATGTAAATAAAAATAAAACACAAGTAAAGAAATTCTTGACACAATTGAAAACATGCATTACCCATGGATAATTTCATAAGTACATGCTAAAAATGTGCTTTTTTTTTGTCAGCAATGGAGGTATTGAATATTTTTTTTTTTATTAAATCAGCTCAAAGAAAACGTATACATCCGGCAGAATAGGAGTCCCTACATGAGGCATGGCAGTGAGCCCTTTTCCAAAGTTTTTTTTTTTTTTCATTTTTTTCCAGTAGATACATGTTGCACAAGCAACAATCTTATATAATTCTGAACTGGTGCAAGAATTTTTGAGTGTGCACTGCTCTTCTTTTCATCTCCGTGAAAAGAAGTATTTCAGCATTATTTGTCTTCACACAGCAGTACCTCAGTTTAAGGTCTTCATACCGGCGTCCTGTCAATTACAGGGGCTTGCCATCATAGCAACCTCAACAATGGTATTCCCAAAACATGTTCAAAGGTTAGAGGGAGCATGATTGGCGCTCAGACTTAAGAGACTGATGAGCTCAGTTTTTATCTATTTATTATGTTAATTTCAAAATGTAATCTTAATTAAAATAAAATTGTATTTATTTCTGTGCACATTCACTGTTTATTGACTGCACTTGCCAAAAGGGTCACAGGGTGTACTGAGGCCGCCCTGGCTGGCACTTGGTTGTCAGTTGATCATAGGGTCACATATATTAATATACAAGGGTTCACTTTTATTCCCAATTCAGTTGTGTATGTTAACTACTAACTATATTTAAACTGATGGAGGTAAGAAAACAACCAGCAGAGTTGTATTTGGAACAGGAATGTTTTATGCGTTTGTAGCGCTTAACACTAACACTACCCCTGCTGTGCTAATCTCCTGGCATGGCGCAGAGGCTCGGAGCAATCTTCCTTGGAACAAAACGTTCTTGGTTCAACTCTCGGTTCCTCCTAGCCTGTCAAAGTGTTCTTGAGCAAGACTCTGAGCCTCTAACTTCTCCACTGGTGCTGTTCCTTAGTAGCCTTCTGCTCATGGTGTATCCAAGATGGATTAAATGCAGTGGCCAAATTTTGGTGATGTTGTGCTCTATGTATAACTGTATGTCACAATAAAGGCCTTTCTTCTTTTATTTATATATGTATGTTCTTCAGATGTTCCTCCCTGCTTATGCTATGCCTTGACTTAGTCCATGGGAAGGCAACCTACAGAATGCAGGCCACATCCAGCCCGTTGTTTTTTTTTTTATCTGGCCCGCAAAAGATAGGCACAGAATTCATACTTGATGTGAATGATTGAATGATTGGATCAGTAATGTGGGAGCTCAAACAGGAGATTATTTCATTTTTGTAGCTACTTGAGAACACTTTTCCTGAGCTGAATGGCACAGATTGGCTTTGTGATTTATCCTTTACTGTGGACATACTGACACACATGAATGAGTTGTACATGAAACTATAGGGGGAAAATGTTTGTGCATGAAATGCAAGAAAATGTCATGGCCTTCAAAACCAAGCTGGATTTATTTTCAAAGCAATTGTCAGAAGAGTCTGATATGTGCTGTTGACAAATGCGTTTTTTTTTTTTTCTATATGTATTGTATGTTATGGTGACTCGGCCCGTGTGTCAATGCGGCCCCTGAGCCAAAAAGTTTGCACACCCCTGACGTAGTTAGTACGTCTTCTGTTTTATTACCCCTCTCCAACTGACATTAAGGTGCATATATTTTTGGTTGAACTCAAAACTAGTTGGCCTCCTTATTTTAACAGTCAAAGTGAATCAAAAGATGAAAGTGATGGCTGATTAAGGAACTAACAACCTCCACATATTGTTTATCTGGATCACAAATTGAAATTACAAGTTAATAAAAAGTCACTGATAACCACATACACATAAAAAGAGTAAGGTATGTTTCCAGATGGTACATTTAGGAGCTTCAGTTACATACCTTTACTTGTTAAGCACTAAGTCTTCCATTAATTTGCCTATTTTGAGAAAGAATTTCCTTTTAAGTACCCTCAGTGGTGTTTTCTGTGTACTCTTGCTGAGATGTTGACATATGAAAAGAGGCTAATAGTTGTACGAGTCAGCAGTCAGGGAGTACTTTGTGCTTTGATGTAAACATTTCAAGCGTCAGCCTGGTCCACAGCTTTGATTGAATAAGCTCCAACACAAACAGGACTGTCAATCTTTTTTTGCGTGCGTTTGTGAATTAAATTGAGCGACATGTGTTTGCTGCTATATCCTCACATTAGATGACACGGTGCCACTGCCATGTCTTGCAATTCTACCACTACCAAAAGGCACCGCATTCAGGTTTTACACAACATCCCCGAGGTGCGCGGCCATACTATTCTCTTTTCCTCAAATAACCCTTGCACTTTTGTCTTCCTCATTCTTGCATGAAATTGGCTATTAGAATGTTTTCTGAGAGTGATAGAGACTTAATACTTTATTACAATGTACCCATGTGCAAAGAAAACATTGGAACTAATAATTTTAGATTGAGGAATTTTAGTCACAAAGGAAATATGTGCTTGGGTCTGCTTGCGAGAAAGATGGAGGAAGAGGGAACAGTAAACAGCCTCCTGTGATGTGTCTTAAAATCCCATAAAATGACAACAAATCACCACAGGGACTTGTTAAGGAGTGAGGGGGCCTTTCCAGTTTGATTTACTGTGAAGCGATCATTTATTTCCTATGTAATTACCATGGATCTTTTTAGTACCCAACCTTACCCCAAATCACATTTACACAATCACATTTCTGGGTACAAATCAAGATCTTTGTCTCAGCAACCACTAGGCATGAAAAGTAAGACAAATTTTCAGTAAAACAGTGAATGTATGAAATCTGCTTTGTGTGTGTGAATGCATGTGTGTCTTTCAAGTCCAGAGATACATGGAAATTGCTGCTTTTCAAAATATGTTGTGACTGGATACCTCTTCCCACATAGCAAGTCAAAGACTTATTGTTAAATAAAACACAGTTTGACATTGAAGGTCTGGTAATAGAAGTTTATGACGAGGTAACCACCACATTTGTGGCGGAAGTCGTGTCTCATTCTATACCTCTAAGAACTGCTGCATTGTGGAGTGACGACCTCTTTTACTGCACACTTTGCCTTTAGCTGTGGGGGACAATCGGTTTCAGCTGAACATGAAAACATTTTAAAGCATAAAACATGTCAAGTTACAATTCTGCATGGCCCCTCTCAATCTGACATTCATTGTTCCCTTATGGATTACTGCAGCAGATGTGGATATGATGTATTTTTCAATGCACTCATATGGCAGAAATATGGCTAAATATATACAGTAAATGCACAAAAACCATAGCACTGTGATTGTAATTACATTGCCAAGTTAATCCCCCCTTTCTCTGCTGCTTATATTGTTTTTGTTCTCTCTTGGTTTTTCCTTTTCCTTCAGTTTACGAGTAGTGCGTCACAAATTCCCAATGGGCAAGATGGATGAAAAATCCAGAATTTTATCAAATATTGCAATACAAATGTCTTCATTATTTCAGTTGATTGTCAACACTATTCAAATCGTGATCAGATAGACCAGTAAGGGTTCAGTGAATAAAAACACTTGCTTTCAGATCTACAAGGTTTGTATTGCCTATTCATAAAATCAGCTTTAAATATATCTAATGTATCTTGAAATCTTTTTAATATGTAACTCCATTTATTTTTACTGATGGGGGAAAAAAAAAGAAGCAGACTTTGCACAGTTCAAATTTGGCGGCTTCGATCATCTCAAAGTTATGAGTCAAAATGGCTTCTTTTCATGTCATCAAACCTATTTAGCCAATAAATAAATAGTTTTTCATCACTATATCAACTGAAGTGTCTAAAACACTCAGAAAGTCAAGCCTTGATTCACAAACTATCGTAAGTCCCATATATGCAGGAAAAAGACGTCACTGCTCTTCTACCTTGAAAATACTGTTGTGATAATGTGGAGCATCCATGAATATCTTACAAATATTCAATATTTAATGATTAGATGCCATTATTATTGTCTCTTCCTCAACAGTCACATCATGTTCGCAATTCAGATGGAGCAAATAGGGATTTGTCAGTTTTCTTTGGGAAGGAAGGGGGTCTGTGGCAGTTGCCTCCATGTCTCCAGAGCACTTTGTGCACCTGGCAATACCAACATGTTCTCTAAATCTTTATGGTATTTGAAAAGGTTATTTCAAACTATTTCACCAATCTTCTGCTAGTACTTAATGTACAGTGGGGAGAATAAGTATTTGATACACTGCTTTTTACACTGCTTCAGCTTTTCCCACTTGCAAAGCATGTAGAGGTCTGTAATTTTGTCATAGGTACTCTTCAACCATGAGTGATGGACTCTAAAACAAAAATCCAGAATATCACATTGTATGATTTTTATGATTTGACATAATTCTTTGATCACCTATAAAACAGTAAGAATTGTGTCTCTTACATACCTATAAGTTCTTTAAGAAGCCCTCCTGTTCTCCACTCACTACCTGTATTAACTGCACCGGTTTGAACTGGTTGTATACCTGCCCAAGGCTGGGATGGGCCACAGGACAATAGGCAAGCAACTTGGTGAGAAAGGCATCTCGACGATCCAGAGGAGGAAACACTTGCTGTGTTTGGAGGCAGAATGATGAGTACAATCCCAAGAACACCATCCCAACAGTGAAGCATTGAGGTGGAAACATCAGTCTTTGAGGATGCTTTTCTGCAAAGCAGACAGGACGGCTGCATTGTATTGAGGGGAGGATGGCTGAGGCCATATATCGCAACAACCTCTGTCCCTCAGTCAGAACCTTGAAGATGGGTCGTGGCTGAGTCTTCCAGCATGACAACGACCTGAAACACACAGCCAGGGCAACTAAGGAGTGGCTCTGAAAGAAGCGTCTCAAGGTCCTTGAGTGGCCTAGCCAGTCTCCAGACCTGAACCCAATAGAAAATCTTTGGAGGGTGCTAGAAGTCCATATTGCCCAGGGACTGCCCCATAACCTGAAGGACTTGGAGAAGATCTGCATGGAGGAGTGGTCCAAAATTCCACAGTGTTTGCAAACCAGGTCAAGAGCTACAGGAAACATCTGATCTCTGTAATTGCTAACAAAGGTTTCTGTACCAAATATTAAGTTCTGTTTTTTGGATGTATCAAATACTTATAGCAAATGAATTACTCAAAAATCATACAATGTGTTTTCTGGATTTTTGTTTGAGATTCCATCACTCACAGTTGATGAGTACCTATGATAAAAATTACAGACCTCTACATGATTTGCGAGTAGGAAAAGCTGAAAAATATTCCCAATGTATATGAAGTCTAAACACTCCTTTTTTGCTTCAACAATGGGGAATGTAACAATGAAAGAGAACCCAAGACATGCTGAATGGGATTTATGGTAACTGTTTCCTCGTACTCCAAATGAAAATGTCATCATAGAACATTCACATAATTGTAACACTGCTGATTTGACTGTTTATGATAATGCTTCTAAAACCATTCAAACCAAGTAAGACAGAAAAAGAGGTTCATTACCTCAGTGTCTGATATCTTCTTTTCAGCCATGCTGGAGGGTAATGATAAAATACAGAAAGTCCAAGCTGTATTTTCATGTACCATTATGTGAATTTTGAGAAATGGTGACCTGTACTTTCTTTTCATCATGGGGCAAATATGATAATTCTTCACTCTACGTAAACCTGGTCAGTTCCAACAGTCTTTTCTAAATACATACATTAACATATTGATACCCCCCAGAAAATATAAGTAATCATATGTTGGGGGATGAACAACTGGTCATTTGCCTTTTTGGCAGAATGTGTTTATGAAATAATTACCTGGGGTTGACATTTAGCTTCATACACTGCCAGATGAAAGGGTGGAAATTCTGAGCATCAGCAGGTTCCATGTCCTGCATGTTGAGTCTTCAGCAGCACCCCCATCTGTTTCTCTGGTAATGCAATTCGCCTTTAATTTCCTAATGTTCCTCTAATCACCAAGCTGGGTGCACAAGGGCTAATAGAGGGGTCACAAGTTGAAGCCTGTCCTGAGGAATGGATTTAATGGGGGACAGAGAATGCAAACTGCATTATAAAACACAGATGCTTCTGCCTTTGTCAACCTCAGCTCAAGACTGTTGTAAGGTAAATATTGAAGTCAGTTTTTGCATGATGCAAGAAGACACCAGTATGATCTGAATATGTATTGTATCCTGTCTCAGAACATCAATTAATTAATTGTTAATGTAATAATCATAATAATTAAATGTATGGCTAAAACGAAACACTGGTCATACTGCACAGTCTCTACTTCTTTGTCCAGTAAAGCATTTGATTATGCATTTTTTAAAGTATTAAGTGGATTTGTTAGTTACAACATGTCAGTATCTATTAATTTATATATCTCATCATTAATGTCAGGGTAACAGACAGATGATTTAATGCATTCATTGACAAAGCAGCAGACCTTTAAAAAATAATAAAGCAATAACATATGTAAATGGAACCTGGAATAAGAAAACAACATAAAGCCATGTTTTGTGAGGTAAGTGTGACATTATATTTACATATGCATTTTTCTCTAATGCGAAAAAGCAAATAAATAAACAGCAGGGTTGTAGCTACCGCCAGACACCATTTAAATAAACCAATTAAATGATTCATAAATATGGCGGCGAGGCATTGCAAGCTGAAAAAGTTCATGACAAATGAAGTCCTCTGGAGCTTCTCTATGCTGGTCTTGCTGCTACCACTAGTTTATTCCTCACATTGCCACATTCATCTTATGAATGGAGACCATTTGCATCGACATGCAACAAAATATTTGCTGACCAAATGATCTAAAGGTCGTCTCATTTTTAGACTGTTATTTTTTTCAGTAACTATTAGTCTCCTCCTGGCATTAATACTACCCCCCCTCCATGTAACCCCTCTTTTTATCGGAAAATAGTATTTAATCCAGATTAGTAGAAGACATATTCTTGCTGCCATTTTCTACATCTAGGATACCTTCCTTGGAGAAGACCTGGCAGCAGGGGGAGTGGTGTTGGTGTGCAAAAAATAACT
The DNA here is from genome assembly GCF_037954325.1 of Fistularia commersonii. Classification (NCBI taxonomy): domain Eukaryota; kingdom Metazoa; phylum Chordata; class Actinopteri; order Syngnathiformes; family Fistulariidae; genus Fistularia; species Fistularia commersonii. The sequence goes on along the minus strand of NC_141300.1, from coordinate 7,303,013 downwards.
TCTCAAAAATCATTTTCCCAAAATGAACTGCCCTAGCCAGGATGCAATAATTAGTAAGAATGCACAACACCAAAAATCACTATTCTTATACCAAAGGGCCGCTGTAAATGTAGAATTATTCCACTAAACTACTGACTCAGTTCTGCCACAGTAATTTCATTTCAATAGAATATAGGCTCTTACATAGAAGTGGGTTTGTGAGGCATAAGCAGTTGAGGACAGAGCAAACTTAGAAAATGCATTGTGGGAAAGACAATCATGGAATAAGGTGATAGGCATGGAATTGAAAATCAACACAGACTCAACTATATGCTATAATTGGATTGTCAGAACATGAGGAAATCTGAACCTTAATCACAAAGTAAAAAAAAAAAAACTATAGATACAACAAAAAGTAACAGGAAGCATCAAATGATGAATAGGGTTCAGTTATATGATGAAAATGAAACACCAGCTGAGGTAAGTAACAATAAATTATGCTGGCAATGCCAGTTCTTGATGTAAAATGATCGAACAATATCATATCTTCGTTGAATAAAAGTGAAAATACAAAATATTTACCTGTGAAAGTTATTCATAATTATGTGTGTTTGGAATAGGGATAGGTTTGCTGGTAATCATATTTATTCTTAGACCTTTCCCTACTTGTAGATTCTTGTTCTTGGTAAAAGTTGGAAAAGAAAAAAAGAAAATTAATTATTTGTTGAATCAACAATTTGAAGTCTTTGCATGTCTTATCCATAAGCAACACACTGAAATCAAAGACGTTTAAGACCAAGATTAGAGATGCTAATATGTCTCCCTAATGCAAACTGTCAAAGTATCTCTGTGACTGAATTGTGACACACACTCTAGTGAGCTTCTCTTCCAAGCTCGATGGAGGGTGTGAATGGAGTTCTGATACCAGTGGCTGGTCATAATACACGCTCAAACGCTCAAACTATAAGACTTCAAACCGAAACTTGCCTTTGATGCTGCTGCTTTGAAAGTTTGGCTGGGGTTGTTTTTAAAACTCACAACTCGCATAATAGAATACTAAATTTCATGACACACATTTTCTCCATTGGCATTTTCACATTGATTCTAATTTGATGCTGAATTTCAATTTCCAACCTTCACATTGACCTTATAAAACCCATTCGAAATTGTGAAGTATAGTAAAGAATTCAAAAGTGGACGTTTTATCCAACTGTGGAGTCAGGACTTCTTCAGCTTGATATCTTGCAATGTCAGTCACTATTTTTCCTGCTTAAAAGTGATATATTTCATAGTTGGAACTTCACAATTGTCTCAACACACAGGAGAGTTCACTCTTAACTTATCAGCCTAACTACAGAATTACATTTAGTATTTACACTGAGATATTTACAGAGAAGAGCTGAAATGATTCTAAAAAAAAAAATTGTTTATGGCTCGTGTCATATGTTACGTATGTATATATATGTATATTTCATAGAAATATATATTGATTCATTTATTTCTTTATTTAGGCATATTTATTTATTATTTATTTTTATATATATCTTTGGCATATTTATTTAGGACACAAGTCAGGCAAGTGACCTAACTATTATGAAATTAAAAACAGTTACTCTTAAAATGATGATGATCATTTCCAATGACCACGTCATGAAGCAAATTTGTCATTAAGCGAAGGATTCCCTTTTTGTAGACTCAAATCGTCATCTATAAGTAGTAAACCGTATAGCCTTACAGTAGACTAGCCTACAGTAAGTAGTCTAAAAGTTAACATACTGTGGGTGAAAAGTTACAAGTTAGCCTAGCTTAATGTTAACAATAGAGTTGTTAACATAGAGTTGGTGTTATTGCTATAGATCATTTATTATACCATCATCTTCCAGTTCACACTGGTATGCATTTTTCTTTCTTATACCTGTACTGTGCTTTTAGTCATGTTGCTTGATGATCTTAAGCTTCGTTTCGAAATCAATCATTCTACTATTGTACTAGTTGCCTTTCTTTTTTATGACATCTTCGGGGAACAATAAGTATGGAAAGTGCAGAAAAATTGGAGGTAACTAATTAAAGTACACCATAGTAATGGTGACTAAATTAGCCTTAATGATTGAGGAAGAGAAGATGCTGGCTGTATCTCTGCACTGCCAGATGCCTAAGCCCAACTTATTGCACACAGCTATGTTTGGGTACACTTACAATCTCGACTGCACCGCCACTGTACTTGGCTCATATACATTGACGTTGCAACTTTGAGATATTTTTGTTAAATTAATATTTGTCAAAGTTGTAATGCCCGTCGTAACTCTTAGATGTCGTTAACCGAGTACGTCGTTAAGTGAGGAGTGACTGTATTTCAGAAGGGATAATAACGCCATGATCCCTTTTAATATCAGCCGTTTTCTGATTTTGTGCACCTGATTGCCATCATTGGCAATCATTTGAAGATTTGGTAATAAAATTGTTTTTTTTAAAAATGGAAACTAGTCACTCTCTCTCTTTCTCTCTCTCTCTTTCTGGAAATGGAGTAGCAAACAACCCTCTCTGGAATTACCTTTGTGGCACTCTTCCTCAACTGTTGTCTTCAATGACTGCATCAAGTTGAGCCCCTTTCATCTTTCACTTTTGGCCAGGCCTTCTCACAATATTGCAGACCAGCACTGTCCTAGTTTTTACTTTGTTGTGTGAATATCTTTTGAGCCCAAACTTAGCTTTTAATGCCACTGAGGATTCAAAATTACTTCAGTGCCTTCATATAGCAAAAAACAAAAAAACAATATGCAATATGACTGTAGTTATGTAGCTCAGTTTTTTCTATGAGCGAAAGATCCATTCTTTTATCTTTATAAGAGGGCCTTAATTTCATGATGACTGTGAAATGTACTGCTTTCAAACAGATACTCTGAAAGCTGAAAGTGACTATAACCAGAATAAAGTAAATTTGGGGCCAAAAACCCCTTCTTAAGTCATTTATAATGTGACAGCAGGATAAAATACTATTACAGTGTGTTTTATTATGTTGATTTCATGTATTGATTGGTTCATTCATTTATTTAATTACAATTTTTCAGCTTGTTTAATATATTATTGTGACAGTTCTCATGATTCCAATGAAATTGTCTTGTTGCTTTTAATAGGCTCTCATAGATTTTAGTTTAATTTAACTGATCTTTTCACTGACACTCATCAAAGAAGTAGACGTGTCCTGCCGAATATACTTAAAAGTATACCTCTGTTCATAGCTTTTATAGATAGAATTTCTAGGCACAGCTAGGGCGTTTAGGGGATCCGGTCTGGTGGCCGCAGGATAGTCTCTGCTTTTTGCAGATGATGTGGTTCTGTTGTTTTCATCAGGCCATGATCTCCGGATCTCACTGGAGCGGTTTGCGGCTGAGTGTGAAGCGGCCGAGATAAGGATCAACAACTCTAAATATGAGACTATGGTGCTGAACTGGAAAACCGGTGAAATGCCCACTTCGGTTTGTGGAAGAGGTCCTGCCCCAAGTAAAGGAGTTCAAATTTCTTGGGGTCTTGTTCACGAGTGAGGCAAGGATGGAGCGGGAGATTGACAGGCGGATCGGTGCACTGCCTGCAGTGATGCGGACTCTGTACCGGTCTGTCGTGGTGAAGAGGGAGCTGAGCTAGATTTACTAGTCGATCTACATTCCCACACTCACCTATGGTCATGAGTTGTAGGTAGTGACCGAAAGAACGAGATCATGGATACAAGCGGCCGAAATGAGTTTTCTCCGCTGGGTGGCCGGACTCTCCCTAAGAGATATGGTGAGAAGTTTGGTCATCTGGGAAGGAGCTTGGAGTAGAGCGCAGCTTCTCTGCATAGAGAGTTAGATGAGGTTGCTTGTGCATCTGGTCAGGATGCCTCCTGGATGCCTCACTGGGGAGGTGTTCCGGACATGTCCATCTGGGAGGAGACCACGGGGAAGACCCAGGACAAGCTGGAGAGATTATGTCTGGAGGCTGACCTGGGATGGCCTTGGGGTCCCTGCAGTGGAGCTGGACCATGTGGTCGGGTAGAGGGAGGTCTGGGCCTCACTGTTCCGACTAGTGCCCCCGCGACCCGACACCGGATAAGCGGAGGAAGATGGATGGATGGATGATTACTCATGGTGATTATTAATATATTCATTTGACATGTTATAATCAGCACAGCTAATTATAGTTAGTTATAGCTTAATTTTAATGAAATAATGCCATTCTCTGCATGGCGTTGGGATGAAAATGTGTATTCCTTTCCTTAGAATCTTAGTCTGGACATATTTATAACTATGCATGGAAAAAAAAAAAAAAACACTTGTGAAAGGGCAATAAAGACAAAGCAAAATGATGATATATATATTGATTCAGTCACTCCCCTCTCAGAAACCCTGTATGAATTGTACATCTATAATGAGAAATCTCCTTTTCAAATGTGCTGGGATAATTTAACCTTGGTCAAAAGAGAAATACCACAACAAGAGTTAAACACAGCACACAACCATCCTTGTACAAAGAATAGCGTGAAAAGCAGCTTCTGTCCGTCTGAGAGAGTTGATAGGATTTCAGAGCGTGGAGAATGGAAATAAGAAGTGCCACTGGAAGTGGCTGGTTCCTTCCTAGAGCAGTTAGTGCTGCCTTCTGTCTGCCGCTGATTACCTTGCCAGCTCAATATCCACAATTCCATGTCTGTTTACTTCCCATTATTATTTGCATAGATCTTTTGGGCCATTTCTTTCTATTTCTTACAACAATCTGGATGTAATTTAGAGTACTGATTAATTTGCGAGCTAACTAAACATGGAGTCAATTTGACAGTAACTATACTATTTGTTTGATTTGTTTTCCATTGGCATGTAGGTGACTGCATCCCCCAGAAACCTCTTTCTTGAGGCCAAAGTATTACTTAAATTTTTCATGCTGCGATGTTAAGAGATGCTGGATTATTTCTAGTATCTAATTGATGAACCACTTAAAATGTTTTTCATTTTGTCAAACTGTTTAACTTGCCTCTGTCACTTTTGCCCAAGTGTGGAAAATCAAACCAATTCTTTGAGTCCTAAATGACACTAGTGAAGTTATCACATTATTAACACACCATATGTTTCAGTTCATCATCCTCAAAATTTCATAAACCCACACAGACAGGATCAGTGTGTGCCAATCATACACTATAGGATGCTTTTGACGCCAGTGGAGTATATCTTGGAATATTGAATTACAAGAAACAAAATAAGAAGTTGAAAGGATAAACAAGACATCTGTTTGAGCAACTATGGAAGGATTTAATACTACTGCAACATAAGTACCACAATAGCCCAATATTTTGTCTGTAATGGGCTGCAGTCTACTAATGGTGCATATCAGCAAAAAAGAAGAAAATAAACAAAAGAGCAAACTCGTGAATAGGGTTATTCACATCTACAAAAATACGGTGCATGTGGTATCTTGATAATTTCACACTTTGCACAAGACAAATATTGGCTCTCAATCACTTCTGTGAATTTTTCATTTCTCACATAAGCAGTGCACTTCAAAAGGCTAAAAGCATCACTAGAACTGTACAGCCCACAGGCAACCGTCAGCTGTCAAAAACCTCCGCCCTTTCCATAGATCTTTCTTTAGATGTGAGGACAGAGGAGAATGACGAGGTCACTTCAAGGAGAAAGACCGTATTGCTTATGATAATGGTTGTTATTATATGTGTGTGAGGGTGTGTGTGTGTGTGTGTCAACATCTGTACATCCTTTTTCAGAGGCTTTGTGTATGTAGAAAAAAACAGAAAACAAAAAGATTGCTGGTTCAAGTTCTGGAGGGTCTAAGTAGCCTCTTGGAAATTTTCCTCATCTGGCTTTAACAGATGAAGGAATCCATATGTTATTCCTCAAACCCCCCCTGGAGATCATTGTTAACACTAGGTGAAAGCAGCCCCCAAGGAGCAGTCTATATAGCAGAGGTACAGAGGTATCACTTTGACCGCAACATTAACGTAGGATAAAAGTGAGAAAATAGTGTTTTAGCTCTTGTGCGCAGCTCACACTTGCTTCAGCAATCAAACCACTTCCAATAAATGAACAAAATCATTACTATGTTTATTGTTATTGTTATTATTACCATGGGTGTATCATTCTTCTTCTTCTCCTTCTTCCGGTGTGGGAGAGGGAAGCAGGTATTGAAAGCATCTTTTTGGACCATTTGGGACATTTTTTCCACTCACATTTTTCCGTATATGTACTTCAATTTTTAGTTTATTTCTATCTGTGTTTTTTTCTGGTCATGTTTGCAATTTTTGATTGCTTTGTTTGATTGTCTGGTCCAGCCGGCTAATCTGACACATGGCGTATGGATATGTATGGATAATGCTGCCAGTAAGACAGTCTTTCAGTAAGTAGCAGCAATAAGGTACAGAAAGATCTTTACTCTTTAGAGGACATTAATGACTTCTTAGAGTATACCCTCTATAAGACAGTTTACGTCTCAGATTACTTTAGTAACACTGAAAAGTTTATCAAATTGGTCAGCGCCATCAACAAACTGCAATATTTGCAGCCCTTGGATGAAAGGAAACTGTACCATCTGCAGAACCAGATCACACTTCTGAGAGAGGCAAAAAGCAAATTATAAGGAAAAGAAAGTAGAAACCCATGCTCTTTCAATCACCCTGTTGTATTTTGTGTCCAGTTTCTCACCCTAGTTTTTCTCTTCCCCAACTCATGCCATTGAATGGGATTGGCTCTTTGAACATCAATGGCAGAAGAGACAGAAACAAGAGAGCACTGATATCTGATGTCTGTTTCCACAAAAAACTGGATGTGGTCTTCAAGCAGGAGACACAGTTCAGAAGGACAAGGTGGACCGGGGTTTATGGTGGGAACGTGCCTATTACCTCAGCCATGGAACCACCAAGAGTGCAGTCGTAGCTATCCTCTTCAGGGCCTCAGCCAATGCAATTTTTCTGGTGAGAAAGTGAAGGGACACTTGCTGAATGTAAGGGTAGCGGTAGCAGAATCTGTCTTTTGCCTGGTGAACATATCTGCTCCAACCAGTGGCCCAGAGTATGTGAACAGTATTAGCTCCTACATGACAGGGGCTTCTGCAAAAAGTTCACTGTTTTCTGGCAAAAATGGAGGAAACAAAAAATATATTTTCAGTCTTTGAGTTTATGGTGGGAAGTCAGTATTGGCCATAACTTTGGACTGCCAAGCATGTGCCGTAGGGCAGTCCTTGCCATGCTTCTGAAGACAGGAGACCTGGCCTTGCTGTAGAACTGGAGGCTGTGTCCCTCCTGTGTATGGATTACAAGATCCTGTCAAGGATGATTTACAATAGGTTGAAGGGTCGCACACGCAGATCAAACCTATTGTGTCATGGACAGGAATATGATGGACAAAATATTTCTAATGAGGGATGTGCTTGTTGGATGCAACAATTGAGATTTGAAGGCTGAAGTAATTGCGTTAGATAAAGACAAGGCCTTTGATAGGGTGAACCACTCTATCATTTTCAGCACTCACAACTTTTGGTTTCGGCAATAACTTGTATCCTGGCTGGCCTACTTTACAATAATTCACAATGCCTGGTCAAAATAGGCACAGGGCTGAGTTAGCCTATCACGTTTGGACGTAGAATGAGACAGGGCTGCCCAATCTCCGGCCAGCTCCATGCTTTAGCCATCGAGCCTTTGATCTCACAACTCAGGAACCAGTACCATGGCTTCCCCTTGCTGGGTCCGGGTGACAGGGGCACTCCTTTTGCCTGTGTGCTTATGCTGACTATTTGCATGTGCTCATTTCTGACCAGGATGATGTCCAGCAACTCATGAATGCTCTCTCTATATATGAGAGAGCGAGCTCAGCAAAGGTGAACTGATAAAAGAGCAAAGCTCTACTGCTGGGCCAGTGGCGTGGCCACACATTGCCCACTCCATCCGATGGTATCAGCTGGGAGAGGGAAGGCCTTTAGCTGCTAGGGGTGTACCCAGGGACTGAGGCCTCTAGGGGAAATAACTGGGTAAGGTGTGAAAGAAAAGGTTTGTGCACAGCTGTCAAAGTGGAATGGGCTACTGCCTCGGTTGTCCCTCCGGGGAAGGGTGGTAGTTGTCAATAATCTGATTGCCTAAATGCTTTGGCACAAGCTTATTGCACTAGTGCCACCATGGGGGTTGTTTGGGGAGATCAAGAGGCTCATCCTGGACTTTCACTGGTCTGAAAAACGCTGGACCCAAACGTCAATCCTCTGTCTTCCGGTCGCTGACAGAGGCCAAGGCCTCACTCAAAATTCTAGCAAGGTATCAGCTTTCAGTCCGTACACAGCGGGGAGGATCCTGCATTAGTGCAGACCCAGCTTTCGGGTCACTGCCAAACTACTCTTGAGAAAAGTTGGGCGGTTGGGGTTGGACAGACAGCGCTGTCCAGATTGCCATCATTTTATGGTTCAGTCCTCAATGCTTGGCAGATTCTAACGTTTCGGCGAATAGTTAATGAACCCCCTGGCAGGTGGCTGATGAAAGAGCCTCTCCTCTTCAACAATTTCCTGAGGTCCCAATCCTTGCATTCCACAGGTCTGGGTGTCAGCCTCAGCAGGGTGGGTCTATTGAAGCTGGGTCACCTCTTGCAGCTAACTCCCTCATCCCAGATTGCACTGAAGGATTTTAAACATGGCACCTTTGCTAGACTGATCACCAAGCTCACTAAGGAAATCTGACGCTCTCCCTCCCCATCTGAAGTGTTTTGTGTCAAATCGCTCACACCACGAGCTGTCAAACGAGAACATTGATCACAGGCTCCCCCCGCTGGACATCCTGCCACAGATTTGGGAGTTGGAGGACAAGACAGGCCTTCCACTGTCATTCGGAACCCCAACCTTGAAAAAATATACGCTTAAGACCACAATGCAATGTGTGTCAAGTTTCTTAACTACACCCCCTATCACAAGTGAAAGACTCATAATGGCAAAATATTTTGGACCGCACACCTCTCTGAAAAGGCGATGCGGGCCCTGTACAAGCCACTGCTGGAAAAGTACGCAGGTGACCGCCAGTGGAGGATTGTGCATGGCGCTTTAACAACAAACACACACATGGCACAATTTGAGCCTGGGGTGACAGGAGACTGTTTTGTTCACACCCTGAAACATTGCCTCATTTATTTATTGAGTGCCCCGGGCTGGTGCCACTGTTTAGTTTCTTGAAGGGTTTATTGCTTGGTTTGAGGGTTACCTTTAACTTCCAATTATTTATTTTTGGTCCTAGATATTCAAAGACCAATTAGAGAATGTCAGTTGTGCTGTTATGCTGCTTTTTATCGGGCCCTTTCAAATTAGCCATTTGGCTGACCCGGAAGAAGACCCACGATCAAGGGAACAAGAGTCCAGAGATGGCCTTAAAAGCAGTGATTAAGATCGGTGCCTAAAAGTGCCTCGTTGAATGCATACCTATTAGATCCCAGCGTTTGAAAAAAGGGAATTGCTAAACTCAAACTCTTCTTCTTCTTCCTATTGTTAAGATTATTGTTATTAATAGTATTGTAATTGTATCCAAATGAATTATGGTTGGCAAAAAATTAGGAACACTCCTTAATGAACTTGTGGTTCAAGGGTGGCTCAGTGGCACGGTGATTATAATTTCGAGCTCTTTCTTTATTTCTAACATTTTTGGGTTCCATTTCTGTAGTATGTGTCAGCATATCTAGTGATCTTCTATATCTTTGGTTTCCTCCCACAAAACAAGAATGCAGCTGGTTAATTAAACACTCTTAATTGTCCATGCCTATGAATAGGAATGTGTCTCCAGAATATGATGGACTGGTGTCTGGTCCGGGGTCCACCCCGCCTCTTGCCATGACAGCTGGGATTGCTCTGCTGCGACCCTGAGTTCAGGATGAATGAGAATGAATGAACTTGCAGTTCAACACCACATACTTTATAGCATTCAGAGTCCAATATGTAATGAAAAATTTCAATGAAGCAATCTCACAATAAGAAATAAAAGAAAAACAAAACATAGTGATCACAAAGACAAGACATACTGTAGGGCTGTTCTATGAATCTGTACTACATCTACTCAGAGCCACTTAATAAAATGACAAGTGAAGGGAATGTGTTTATTATTAAGCTTTATGGATCTTTCACATATTGACTCCACAGCTTGGACTTTTATTGGAAACACATCCTAAATTATCTCCAGCTCTTTATCCAGTGACTCTTTGAAACAAAAGAGATGAGGCAAATGATTTAAGCCATCAGGTGTTGACGTGGGATTTTATATGTCGTAAAGAGCTGTTTTGAAGTTACTACTTGTCTGCCATTCTTTTTATTGAACAGCTATCACCTGCTACATTTTGGTTTAGTAATGTTCCTCAATCCTCAAATTAAATTCTTAGGTTAAAAGCATGTCTGTCTATTTTCAATTATTTCCATATTCACCAAACAGTTTGTATGTCAAATAACGTCATTCATTTATTTACTTTTTTTATTTCCTGTGAGGCTGCAAAATGAGGGCTTTACAATACTGATATTCAAAGAACTGGGTCACAGTGTTGGCACTGAGCAGGGAAAAAAAATGGACCATAGGGACTACTCAGTAGTAGACAAAAAATGTGGTGAGGAGACATCAATACAGTACTTTATACTGTGTTAAAAGCACTAACCATCTAAAATAATTTGAAAAAAACAAATTAATTGAAGGGAAGTCTAGATTTTTGTGCTTTTCCATTGTACATAGGTTTCAACACTCCAATGGATCTCACGTACACTCGATGCACAATTATTAGGCAGGTTGTATTTTTTGGGATTCATTTTGTGATTGTACAACAACATTGCTCTTGGTCAATCAAAAATGTTAACAAACTCTCAGGCCTGAACATTTAAATAGTAAAAGTAAAGTTTTTTGCTTCCCTCAGAATATCTATATGTACACCATATTAGCGTGAAGAATTATTATGAAAATAAATGAAAAACAAAGATTTTCCCATCTCACTTGGTTCTTTTCACCTCTTAAAGTGAAAATAATAAACAAACTCAAAATGTACAAATAAACATGTCTGAAATGATAAAAAAAAAAAAAAAACCTCAGTGACAAACCCACCTCTAGGTAGGTTTCAGTTGTGGATTATTGCCACACTGGAGGACAATTAGTTCCTTATAGCTTCATGTTTAATGCTTCTCAAATCATTGACGGTCAATTTGCGTCTTTTCTTCTCAACAAGTTTCTTGCGACCCTGTTGACTATTTGTAACAAAATGTTTGATGGTTCTGTGATCATGCCCCATTAGCTTAGATATTTCAAGGGTGCTGCATCCATCTGAAAGTCTTTTCACTTTTCAGAATCAGTTAAATCTCATTTTTGGCCACTTTTTCCTGAGGAGAAGAATCTGCCCAATAATTATGCACATCTTGATATAAGATATTGATCTTCTTAGGCCACACCCTCTCTCGTTACACAAATACACAACACCTCATATGCATTAAATCCAATAAGCATTTAAGTTTATACAGCCTGAAGTTGGAAATTATGGATAAAATGATGATATGGTCAAAATAATCACTTGCCTAATACTTGTGCACACAGTGTAAATGGCATGTTATACAATGATTTTTTTTTTTTATATATTTTTTCTATTAACTGTGTTTGTTATGCAGAGCCAAGACTCTATAGACGATATTAACACGTATTGTTAGAGTTGTAATGATGATAACAGTAATGACTGTAGAGGATTAGTGCACTTTCAGAGTTTTGTTATCTTTGGATATAACCCACTTGGGCTCCCGCAAACCTAACATGATGGTGAATGAAAGCAATGCATGAGTATGAATGTGTGGCATCCTAATCAGATGTGCAGATAGGCTCTGGAGAGAACTAATACTAATTGGCTTAGTGGTTATCTCTGAGGTGAATTGTGGGCTAAATCTTTCGGTCATCTAAGACCATCTAAGACCATCCAGAGCAGAGGATAGAGCTGAGGTTTTACTCACTGGCTGGGTCAGGTCGCCTTTTCACTCTGAAGACAGCAGAAAATAATTCTAATATTAGGTCTGTTTGAGATAAATGAACCAGTATTTATTAACAATTTGTGTAATTCTTTGTCAAATAAATTACTTTTAAAACATTTCCTGTTGAGCGTCAATTTTCTTGTTAGACCTGGATTCTATTATAGGATAATCCTGGTTTATTATATACAATCCTCAACCTTCGGACTTCGCTGTTGTAAATAATCAAATACTGTCGTCCTGATATTCAAATGCAATGTGATTAATTATGAAGCAATTGGAGTAAAAATTTAGATAGAACATCAAATTGGCACCACCATTTCGTTACAGCGAAACTTCGGCGCATATGTAAATATGTGTTTAAGGAGAAAACTTGTGTCTTCAACCGGACAGCTGGCTCTATTCCTGCTGTTTGTTTTGCCATTGTTAACTCTTGACATTGAAATTAACTTTGAAACAATGGAGATAATAAAACAATAAAAGTCAAAATGGGCCCCACAACAGCACAAATGACTAGTATTATCATCTTAAGCTTTCGTGAGAATACTTGTTATTCTTTGTAATTGTATTTCTGTTTTGGCTGTGAGTGCATGTGTGTATGTGTGTGTGTTTGTGTGTCCTCTTTATTTCCAATGGTTTTTAAGATAATGCAGTTAATTTCCAGTATTACAAGAAAATTAATGTTTCTTTATAGATTCTTTCACTATCAACATACTGCACACAACTTTTTTCATATTTATGTTTTCACAATATTGCGCAAAGCTCAAAATCAGTGATTCTTATGTATTGGCACAGATGGATATGAAAGTTATATTTTTCTTTCTACTTTTCACTTCTTAATTATTATAGCTTGGTTTACTTCCACACATTTTTATTTATTTTTTCATTTGCAATTATCATTCTGTAACCCAATACATTTTAAGCTCTCAGTTTCATGTTATTCAGGAGTGAATGGAATGAATAAAATCCCTTCTCTGTTTACTATCGGGAACAAGGGACTAGTGCATTGAATCCCCTTTGTATCACAGGCCAATAGCTTTACAAGGAAAATGTCCCATGAGAGTTTCTCAAATCAAACTATTGAAAAGCATGAAAAATGGCTGGCCCACCCACCAACTAACCAAGGTTAGAATAGTCACCCTATCATGACATACTGTATGTATTTTCCATTTCAAAAAACGTGTTCTTTAATGAGCAGATAAGTACATATTTATGATTAAGCACAAATGTTCATTTTCCTATCCTTCATTATAAAAAAGAGAACAAGTTCCATGGCAAAATTGTTTATATGATGTCAAACCAAATACTATATCAATCAAACACTTTAACAGGGATTTAACTATTTTTCATATGTACAAAATCCCTGTTTTTACAATTTCAGTGTCCAATTAGCAGCATATTGTACATCCAGACCCTTCTGCAAGGGTCTGGATTCAAATCTAAATCAGTCAGAGACTCAAGATATTCTCATCTGTACCAAGGAAATGTTGTGTAGACATATTTCTCATCAAGTATTGATGGAATGTAATAACAAATTAAATGTTAAAAATTAATATTTATTTGCTGTTTACATACTTAATGATTGAGAATTCATGGACAGAACAGTGGATATACTGTGAAGGAGTACACTTCTACCAGGCGTAGAAGTTGTTTGGCTAGAAGCTTGGAATAAAGGATTTAAGCTGTTCTATCTATGATGATGTCATGAAGAGGAATGGAGTAGGAGTTATCTAGAAGGGGGAGTTTGTTAGGAATGTCAGATAGAGTGAAGTCTGAATCTAGAAATTGAAGGTATGATGTAACCTATTACACGTACCCTAACGCCACTGTTAGGATGTGTGTTAGAAGAGAAGGATGACGTCTGGAGTGAGTTTGATGAAGTGATGCAGAGTACCCTCAGAGTTGAGAGAGTAGAGGAGCAATTGGTGCAGACCTCAATGGATATGTTCGTGTAGCCAACAGAGGGGATTAAAATGTGATGCACAGGTTATGTATCCTGGGCAAGAACACAGAGAGACAGATGTTGGTAGATCTCAGTCTGGTGGTAGACCCTCAGGAGGAGCTTCAAAATGACTGGACAATGGCAGCTAACATGGGACGGTACTTGGGGTTTCATCTGGAAGATGAGGAGTATTGTTGGGGAATGAGGGAGGGTAGGAGTGTATACAAAGGTACAGGTTAGCAAAGTAGCAGGACACTGAGGGGAAGGAAGAAAAGTGAAAGTATAGGTTGTAAGGCCAAACAAATGGTGTACAATGACCAGTATGACAGGTTCAAAAGTGAGGTGAGAGAGAGATACTGATTTATAAAGGTGAGCAAAACGGAGGAAGCGATGGGAAGGATGTGCAGGGGATAGTGAGGAAAATGTCATGAGAGCTGCCAGAAGTGTAATGGGAAGATGGAAAGAGTACTCTGAAGAGTTTATTTATGAGAGGAGTGAGAAAGAATGAAAATGGAAGCTATGACAGTAGAGGACCTTGGAGTAGCAGAGGTCAATCAAGGTGAAGTGAGGAAGGCACTGAAGTGGAAAGGCAGCTGGTAGATACGGAAGTGTCTAGAGAAGGTGTTAGTTGAGGTTTTGAAAAGATCATTCAGCAGCATCTCAGAGAGTTGGAGGGCGCCTGAGGAATGGTTGAGAACTATGCTAGTGGTGATTTTAAGAATGAGGGATATGTGCAGAGTTGTGGTATCTATACAGGAATAAAGATGATGAACCATAGACTGACGTTATAGAAAATAGGAGTGGATGCTAGACTAAGGACAGAATTGAGCATTCATGAGTAGCACTATGGTTCCATGCCAAGAGAGAGTAGTATAGATTCAGCATTTGCTTTGAGTGTGTTGATAGAGAAATACATAGAAGGCCGGAGGGAGCTGCATGGTACCTTTGTAGATCTAGAAAAATCATATGTTAGGGTACTGAGAGAGGAATTACATTCTTTTGTAAGGATGTCAGGAGTGGCAGAGAGGTGTGCTAGACTTGTGCTGGTGGAACTGTGAGACAATGGTTAGGTATACTATAAGTGTGACATAGGATTGGATCAGGGGTTTGTTCTGAGCCTCTTTTTGTTTGCAGTTGTGATTTTCGGGCTGACGATGAGGTTTGACTAGAATCACCATGAAGCTTGATGTTTGCAGATGATACTGTGTTCTACAGTGAAAACAGGGAACGAATGTTATCGCGGGCTGCAGTGGTGGAGACATGTATGTGAATAAGGGAGACCAAAGTGGAATGGGGAGGCTGCAGGAAGTAAACAAAGAAGGTACAATACCAGAATGATAAGTTGTGTGGAAACGAAGTGAAGAAATGTACAGAAACAGTTAGAATGGGTGGAGAAAAGTGTGAGATGTTTTGTGAGAAAATAGAGTATGAACCAGAATGACAGGAAAGGTGTACAAGACTTAGGTAAGACCAACGATGCTGAATGGTAGAGAGACAGCGGCATGAAGGTAAAGACAGGGGGCAGAGTTAGAGGTTGCAGAGATGAAAATGTTGAGGTTCTCTTTGGGAATGAGGTGAATGGATGGGGCTCAGGAATAAGTCTATCAGAGAGACAGTACATGTGGAATGTCTTGGAATTAAAGTCAGAAAGACCAGACTGAGATTGGTTGTACTTGTACAGGGGAGAGATTATTAATATATTGGTAGAGTGATGCTGAGTTTGGAACTGCCAGGCCTAGGCGAAGACCAAAGAGGTAATCTATGGCGGGAGGATAAGAGGACATGAAGTTCGATGGTGTGAGAGAAGAGGATGCAGGGAACCAGATTAGATGGAGACAGTTGATTTGCTGCGGCGCTCACTGAAGGGAGAAATCAAAGTAATAATAATAATGATAATAATAATAATAATAATAATAATGATAAGTAGAAGACATTACAGAACTATTTTCTAAAGAATTTTTCATGCAGTAATGGGAATTTTGCATTCATTCCAATAACGTGTTATGATATTCATTTAACCTATGTAAAATTTCAATATCCACAGCTCATCATGTAATGCCCATTTCGCTCTTCATTTATTTTTCTTTCTTACGGAGAGATTTTCAAGCTCTCTACTATGCTTTTGTTTATCTTATGCTAGTTTGCATTTCAGCAACTACTGAGACATTTCAAGACATGCAAAACATCAGCCATCAGACCACAAGATTGATCCTTTGCTGTTGTTTTTTTTTTTTTTAATCTGCATGTCACTGATTGCTTCAACTTCTATTGGAGTGTCAGACATCGTATTAATCATGTCTCATCAAATCACATTCTGACTTTCCTCTTTCATCTATAATTTCTCATCAACATCAATGCTGAATTAAAGGCTCAAAATAGAAGTCACGTCATGTAAATGTTGTATCATTAATGATTTTAGAAGTTTGAGGTGCCATCATTTGTGACGAGTACTCATCTGGAAAGGATGAAGCAGCCTGTTTCAGGACAGGGGGATTTTAGATGACAATCTGTTTCAGGCTGTTGCCATCATTAGAATGAGAGGTTGTTTCGTCCAGCCATCATTTCCTTTTGCTTATCCAGATCTGAAAAGCAATGTTAAATTAAAAAAAAAGAAAAAAAAGTTTATGTTTAAAAATCTCTGAACATGTCAATCTGCTTTTTTTTCTAATCCCCTGAGTCTAGCTGTCACAGATAGATAATCCACACATTTCAAACTGTGCTGCAATGAAGCTGTGATTGCAAAGAGCACTACGGATGACATTACTTGGCATAATAAAATGCTGTCATGTTCAAACTAATGTGTTGCACAATAGCTTCAAACAGTCTTCAATGTCATGAAAATGAACTTTGAGACACAAACAAGGGTATCTAATGGTGTTACAAAAGAAAGCTGTTTTGCTTGTGGCCACTTTTCCCAGTTGTTTTGGATATCGACTATACCAAAGGACTGAAACTTGGAAACTTGAAAGTAATAGTTTTGCTGGTTAAAGACAAGCACACACACATGCACATGCATACATAAGAATCCACAACCATTGTGATGTTACCCTTCCTTGATTTTATTGCCATCTGAGTCATATACAAAGGACTGAAGTGTAAAGGGCAAGACGGAATAGAATATAAGTCACAAATATTTGAGGATTTTAGTATTCCCCATTGCACACTTGTGTTGCCCAATTTTATGATACAGTTAGATACATCATATGAAAGATTTAGGTTTTTCTTGTCGAAAAACTAAGTATGAGTCTTTTCCTTAATTTCTGAATAATTTTCATTTTACAAATAAGCTTTATTTATGCATTTTCCAGTTTAAAATGAGATATCTAATTTCAGACTTTACATGTGCCTTGGTCTAAATTTATACTATGGCCAAACCACAAACTACATAACGCTTCTGTGTTAGGTGGTGTAAACACTTAGAGGTACAGATCTCACAGGTCACAAAAAGTACTTTAATAGCCCCTTTATTTATTCAACCCATGTCCATGTATATATGGCAGCACACTCAACAGAGCAGGGGCAAAAGGACACCAGCAGCCTCTGTTATAGGTTTGTTTTATATAGGATTATCAGTATTTGCTACTGTTACTCCTTGACTAAAATAATGTTTTTGATGGTTAAGGAGAGACTTTCAGATAAAAAACTGAAATCATGGAACTTGTCCAAGCAGGCCATGAATATGTAATCTGATTTGATGTAGAATCCAAGGGGCTGGGCTGGAGCATCCATTGTCTTATCTTGTGTCTTTTTCTTTCATTCATCACCAACAATAGTGAGGTGACTTCCATTGCTAGAATCAAGGACCTTGTTTTAACTGGATCTGATGGAGACCAAATCCTCTGCACCAAAGCAGTAATCTGGCAGGTGGTATGAATGGGATCAGAGTTTCTCTAAAAGCTAGTTTGAGTTGGGAGAAAGAGAAAAGAAAGCAAACAATTAAATCAAAAACATAAATACATTATGTAAAATTCTTTAAATTGAATTTAAAACAATTCATATATATTGATGTTTGTCCCTTTTGTGACAGTAAATCAGAATTTTGGCATCTCAATTATCCACCCATCCACCAATTATCCAACCCTTTAGCCTTTTTAGAGTCGCAGGGGATTCTGCAGCCTCTCAGCTGCCATTAGGTGACAGGCGGGGTTCACCCTGAACTGGTTGCCAGTTAATCGCAAGGCCACATACAGAGACAGACATCAATTCACTCTGTTGGTCACATATTTGGGAAATTTTTCCCAATTTATTCATATAAACTTGCTTCATGTTTTTGGACTGTGGGAAGAAACCAGAGAACCCAGACCAAACTCCACACAGAAAGGTCCCCTGTCAGAATCGAACCAGAAACGCCAGTCTCTGCCTGCATTTCAGTTAATATCCGTCACATACCTGGGCTTTAGAAGCAAAGACATTACCTTACTAGAGTAGTCAGTCTATATCTATAAACTTTCTATAATTTGCAGGTGTTTGGTCTAATGAGCATCTTAGTCTTTTTATGTGTTAACATTTGTTGCAATGACTCCAGAGATCTGCCTCCAGTTTATGATTGTTTGACAATCATGACAGTTCTGACGTTCATCGGCCAAATGGGATGAATGGCTTTTTTAGTACTTCAGCATAGAAAATGTTTCAGGAAATAATAGACACCAAGCTTCATCAGCTGGAGGAGTCCATGTCTGGTGCTTTTGAGCTCTTCATACGAAACACCATTGTTCAACATCTGTGATGCTGGGTATATTCTTATTCTGATATGATTTGCCATCACCTTTCCCTTTTATACAAGCGTTTGTGTTTTGTAAAGTCTCTTTCTTTCATATTCCATGCTTATATTGGCCTGTCTAAACCCTGGGCGAGTCTGCACTTATCCCTTATTATGATTCTCTGTCGCTCAATGCAATTTGTTGATATTTGTGTGTCTTCAACCTTGCAGTTGGACCTCTATGCTTGGTATAAGGTTTTATAAATGCAGTCACAGCAAGCTTTGTGATCTTGATTACCAACCCAGTTTGTGTGTTTAATTTTTGATTCTTCTTCCATGATGGCGATAGTGGATGCAATGTGTAGAGATTCTCTCAACACTCATCACTGAGATCTTGTTAATGAGTACAGGGAGTCGCCTGAGGGTATCCATCCTCAGTTGCGTTGATAAATCTACACTGACTGCTCAAAGGGTAGCATTTAGCGCAATAATCTTTCTTACCAGGGTTGCCTCTGTAACCCCATATCACTTAGTTATGTAATTGTTGCAGCTTTGATTGCAGTTTCCCAACTCCAACTAAGATGTAAGCCTGGTCTTAGTCTTGGTTTATTATTGGACTGGTGCAGTTTCTACTTATTCAGAATATGTGTCTTCCATATTCTACACAGTTGTGCTAAGAGATAGTGGTCTGGTATCCCTTCCAAGTTGCTTACCGTTGGGTAACGAGTATCAGCTAATTCTATTGAACTATTTTTTATCAGTGCTCTAAAAGTGACGTTTTTTGCCTTAAATGCTAGTTGAATCGTCAGAAGTATTAACTCATGAAGGAAAAGGGAGGTAGGAAGAGTTAGGAGCCTACAATTCACTCATCTGTAGGTCAGAAGAATCTGTAGGTCAATAAAGAATCGAGTACTGTGTTTGCAGATGCCAGGAGGCTGAAGGTGTCGTGCTATTGATCTTGAGGTGCAGAAAATTCCACATCTGGTTCTCTAAATTTAGGCACAGGATGGAGTGTTTTGAACTTATATTGAAGAATTTTTATGTACTATAAGCATACATAACACAGCAAAAATAATGCTATTTAGTTTCTGTCTATCTAACGTGAAGTGGAAGATGTAAGAACAGGCAGGGAAAGAAGTGTGAGGAAATTTTGCTTGAAGTTTGCTTAAGCACTCATTTCTCCTAGAAACATTTAGTCACCTCTTCAAGTTTTAAAGCAGGGGATACATTGATAGTTGGCAGTAAACCTGATAACCCACTGAGCTTTGTAGTCAAAAATCCAATCTTTCAGCAATGTGTTTGCAGCAGTACATGAATAAAAGGCATGATTATATAAATAAATAAATAAACCACATTCCACGGTGAATTAAACTTCTATCAGAAGCCCCAGACCAAAGCTTTTTATTGCAGCACATATTATGGCTGTCACATTTCTGGGATTACTGCCATTATTTATTTATTTACCTTTATAAAAAAGTAGTCATCAATCCTGTGTGACAAACATATAGTGCAGTCAGCTCCCCTTAGGCTCCATGTCTAATGAAATATACCATATACCTGTCCTCAGCGCCTTTTTCAGTGCTCTGACAGCCAGTGGCAAATTGTGAGCACTTGGAGTATAGCAAAATCATTCAAAAATATACTTGAGCCATTTAGTAATGTTTTCATGGCCCAAGTTTGTTTTTTTTCCCCTCGGTATGCATAAGTCAAACACTAGCATATTTACTGTCAGGCTTGAGATTAATCAGCTTTAGAGGTGTATAAATGCCAACATGCTGTTATCACTATGAAACCGATGGAAAACCAGACAGTTATTTGCTGTGTGAGCAGTTCAAATGTTAACTTACCTTGTAATACAATTATCCAACACAGAATCAAGCCTCACCATTGGATATTTTTTAATGTCAAAAGGAACACATCCTCATTTTCTAAAGGAAACATGGCCTGCTGAGACAATTTTGCCTTTAGTGTCTGTGTTGCAGATTGTTAAATCCACAGCTTGCTAAAGGGCATAAATGAAATAAAAAGAGATCCATTTTCCAATTATTAGCTCAACATGGGCAAATTGCATGTGTTTCTTACTGCTTAGAATCAGGGTAACTGTGTCATATACAGTGTGTATATATATATATATATATATATATACACACTGTATATGACACAGTATGTGACAGTATATGACACATACATATATATGAATGAATGTATGTATGTATACTCGGACTCGTGCTTGTGTGCTTTATCACGAAAAAGCCTTAAACCTTAAAGTCTTAAAACATGAACCAAAACAATCCTTTGTTGAAAGAACAGTCTTTTTAGATCCCTCTAAGTCCTCTATAAGGAAGGTAAAAAGTAGTAAATTTAATTAGTAGAACTTGATATCTAATTCAATGTGTAAATACATTTATGATTATCATTATTATTCATAATATCTGAATCATAGATTTCACCAACGATGTAGTCCGAACAGTACTACATATTAGATGAAAACTACAAGAAATGTCATGTGATTTTTGATGAATGGCAACCATACCAAATATGATAGAATTTATATTGTTCCCTCTAAATCAAAGGTTTGACAGTTGGCAGTCGGGTCTTTTTAACAATCTGGCATAAGTTGTCTTATAACTGGAACCTTCTGTTATTTAAAAAAGGGAAGCACCAACCCAGTCTATTGGTATTGTTCCTGACCTACATGTTGCCATAAAGAGTTTAATCAGCTGGGACAGAAACACTTTGTCCAGAGCCTTGAGTTTCTCTGAACAAATCTCTTCCAAAGCAAGCCTATTGCCACTGAGAAACCTCTTAATAACCTCAATGATCTCTACCAGAAATACAAGTGTGGCTCAGTAAAACCCCTTCAGATCTGTCCTGAGTTGGGCCACTCCTATTCAAGAGGCCTCCATTGCCCAACCACTAAGTGACAATGTTTCTCCTCCTTAAAACAGGCTGATTCGTGCTCTACTTTCCGCAATTAACTGAAAAGGGACCTTTGAAGCCACCAAATCTTATTGTACATACTTTTTTTTTTTTAAAAGTGTGCTCATAACGTTGTTTTTGGACAATCCAAAAGCTACTGACTTTTAAATTTGGTGCTTGTATGATGGAGGGGCTGATTGGGCTCCGCTGCTGGGTTTGAAAATGGTAGTTCAACATGTACAAATTCTATGCCACCTGTCTCTCCAAGACTGTCAAATTCAAGAACTTGAAGCTGGCACCTTTCATCAGATATCACTGGTCTACCCTCTTGACTCATCTCAGTTTGCCAGGTTTTACACATAAACAACAGTGAGAGAGGCCGGTCACTAGGCACTTGCCAGCAAACTTCAGGCTTGGTTTCAAGAAGGTACTCGGTCTTTTAAGCAATGTATCCAGTTCCATAGTTAAATCAATAACAAGGGTGCTGCATAATGGGTCTAAGCTTGGGGGTCACTTAAGTGCTTGACAGTGCAGGACCACACGTTGACGCTTGAATTTACCCATATATGGCTGTAGAAATACATTACAAACCTTGGAATTGCAGTGATTTATTATTTTTAAAATGTTTTGTTGAAAGTATCCCTTTGGTGTCAGATTAATGATATATTATAAAAATATTAATATACTGTTCCAACATAGCTCTGTACAGCTGGAGGTTCTCAGCCCTCCAGCAAACGATTTTTTTCTTTTTATCGGTAGTTGGTCGCAGCATGGTCTGCAAAGTAAAAAATATGAAAAATGGGGGCTATAACCATTTCCCATTTTCTCTCATCCACCTCATCACCTGTCATCTAATGCTGCCCATGCACTGTCCACATGGGAATGCATTCCATTATTGCAAGTAATGGCTTTCAGGTTGTCCAGATAATACTTAACGGGGGTGGGTAATACCCTCCTGCCATAATTAATGGTATGTCTTTAAGTATGTATGGATGAATTTGCATTGTGGATTATAAGTTAGTTTGCCTTTGGCGGTGATTTCTATGATTTCAGGAAAATGATAAGTGTAATGGACACTTTGAGAGGATTGGAATTTTTGCTGATGTTACATTTGGGGTTTCTGCATACTGTATCATTTTGAAAATCTGTTGGCAAAGATGTGTAGTTTTCAATAATCTGTTTCAGCTGAAGGACAATATAGCAACACAATGTGGAGTTAGGACAGCTTCTCATCAGAAAACAACTAGGCAATGCAAGGTTGCTTAAACTGCAGTTATTTAAAACATATTCCAATAGAAACAAGCTAAACTGATATATATCCCTATTCATAGGGGGACTGAGCAAAAAGCATGATCGGTAATGTCTTACGTCATATTACAAAGTCCTCAAGAATCAAAAGGTTGAAAAAGACCAACGAGGTCATTATGAAACGCTCCTTCCTGACGGCAGAGATATTAGATAACATTAGCTACGTAGCCCTTAACTACACTGAGTACCAATTATAAAGCACTGGTCATCCTGTTACAAAATCATTTGTCGGTGATACATATATTTTGTCTCTTTTTGTTACAGGACAGTGTTAGCTGCATGACAGCGCTCAGAATCCTTTTACTTGACTTTAAACCTATTTAATGTTTTCTGCATGCCCATGATTCATTTTGTTTTAGGAGTCAGGCAGGTCTATGCCCTTCTTTGCTACAATGGAAATGGTAATAATAGAGATTCTCTTCGCTTATGTCGATAGAGAACACAATGTATAGCTGATTGAAATGGATAACTTGATGTATGGATGATGTAGACAGCCCTTAACATCATGGAAATCTTTGATTCAGCAACACTTTCCCCCCGTGAAATTATAGCTTACAGTCAAAGATCAACTCCGTATTGAAATAAAATTCAAATATAAATAAGTTGTTGTAGACAAAACTCTGGCATTTCTGACAAAAGGAGTCGAGATTTGTGCATGATGAGAGCTCTAAAATGCAGAAACCAGGAAAAAAATAATCTTCTAAGGTCTGTGATTTCATGTAAGTAGCCCCTGTGGTTCCACATCAGGGTTGCATTAGACCAAATGCAATGTTTCACATCAGTCTTCATCTAAGGGGTATTCACAAGGAATATGAAACTGCCTGATATAATGCAGCCTCAAGGTGGCACAGGCAAGTGTCTCCCTGAGCCGGCCCCAAACCTGGAAAAATGCAGAGGGTTGCATTTGTCTTCTTGTCTGCAGTGGTGATGGTCAGGCTGACAGATGAGGTTAGACAGAAATCTCCATGGGCCATGATATTTGCAGATGGCATTGTGATCTGTAGTGATCTGCAGTGAACAGGTTGAAGAAAATCTTGAGAGGTGGAGGTATGCTCTGGAAAGGAGAGGAATGAAGGTTAGCAAGACAGAGTATATGTGTGTAACTGTAAGAAACCCTGGTTGAACGGTGAGGCTAAGAGACGGGCAGGTAGCAGGTAGGAATGGGTTGAGAAAAGAGTCAGGGGTACTATGTGATAGAAGACTATCGGCCAGAATGAAAGGAAAAGTGTACAAGACAGTTGGGAGACCAGCAATGCTGTATGGCCTAGAAACAGTTACATGTACAGAGGCGGGATGGTGAATATATTGGTAGACGGCTGCTGGAATTGGAGCTGCCAGGCAGAAGGTCTAGAGGAAGAACAAAGAGAAGATTTATGGACATAGAGAGGTGTGAGAGAAGAGGATACAGAGAATAGGGTTAGATGGAGAAGGTTGATTCGCTGTGGTGACTCTTGAAGGGAAAAGTCGAAAGGAGGAGAAGAAGATGCAACTGTCTGATGTCATGTGTGTTTTTGACTGCTATGAGGAAAGGACAATGTTCCTCAATTGTTTCACCTCCCTTCTTCTTTTGTGTTATTATGATTGCATCACATGCATCACATTGAGAACAGAGCATGAACAGCGTCTGCTTATTTTGTGTGTCACGGTACAGAGAGGTGTGTGTGTTTGTCTCACAGGAGAGTATAAAGTGGGAAAGATAGCTTGAGTTGAGATAGGGAAACTCTTTCAATGCCAAGTGGGTCCTGCTGGGTACTGATGTGAAGCACCGTGTTTGTCACTAAACGCTGATACCCGAATCAGTGCAAATTCAGATGTAAACTATCACTTCAAAATTTCCAACACATTTATTAAAATGTAGCCTTGAATTTACACAGAATCAGACAGGGTTCGAGCTCTTACTATTTCGAATGTGTTTGGGGTTTGTCGAGCTCAAATTGTTCTTGACTGGCAGGATCTTGATGCTTCCTAACAACCATTTGATCTTCAAAGCACCTTCTCCACACCACAGCTCAAAGAAAACTCTATGAATACAATTTATCTCTCCAGTTCTCGATGGTCCCATTGGATGGAGCTGGCATTTTTATACCAACCAATGTAGCAAACTGTGTACACTTAATAGAAAGGTTCTGTGTACAAATGCCTGTAAGTGTATCAGAAAAAATCAGAGCCTCGGCAAATATGAAAATAAATGACCAATTGCGCTGAATGCTACATTGAAAATACTCATATTTCAGTTCATCTTAGATTTTTCTCCAAAAAAAATGTTTCCAGCCCCATGGAGAAACCACAGCTAAAGAAAATTTGCAGGGAAAAATCCAACAGAAAGGATTTCTCTTGAATAAGACCTGCCACAATTGAAAGATAACTTTGGATTTTTTTCTTTTAAAGATTTTTAATTTTCTACCACTCCGCCTACATTACTAACACTTCTGCTACCACTACTGATGTTACTATGACTGCTGCTACTTTTTGCAGTATCAAAAGTAATTCAAAAATACTTTGTAAAGAGAGCAAGGCAGACAGTGAGAGAGAGAAAGAATTGTAGGAGATGTTAACAGAGAAAGAAAGAGTAACAGAAAGCCAGAAGACATTAACAAAGGGAGACAGAGAGAGACTTGTAATTTCAGGACATACATTTAAGGACAGAAATAAATATTGTTCCCCTTTGGCCTGTCATTAAGCAGGGGGTTGTTTGGAAAAGCATAGACAGTCACAATCTTGCTCAAGGATGACTAGATGACTGCATCTGGCACACTAAGACAAGGGGCGGTGACGCATGGGCGCAGTACTGACACGCATGACAACTTGACTTTTGTAGTTAACAGGCAAAACAGTGGGTTGATGCCAAGACAGAGAGTAACCTTTCTGGGCCTGTCACTGGATTCTCTCATCTTTTCAGCCCTGTCTTTTGGGAAGGTGGACTCACAGAGTTCTACTTAGAAAATGTTGTCATAGAAAAATGGGTCAGCCATGTTTGTGTCTCAGGCAGGGAATGGCATCTGCACTGGAAGTGCTGGGAGGACGTCATTATCTGCCCCGCGCTGCACATCCACATTATTTTCCTAAATAAGATTATTTCTCGTGATATATTAAATCAACATCACATTGGCATAAAATTGAATGGGACTTTCTTTCTGAGAAAAAAACTCAGAAATGTACAATTGTACTTAAGAAAATGATCAAGTGGATACATGGCTGTTCATGTAAGGTATTCTTAAGTTCTGAAAAAAAAAAAAAAAGTGCAGCCTCACAAACTATACAGAAGGTTTGCTCGATCAAAACCTTTTTTATCCTCGTGGTGGTTGGGCTTCCAAGGACCCAAAACAAACAAGGACTTAATAAAGAAAAAGGGATTTGATGTATTACTCACTTTCTGGACCCTGGGTCATGGTGAAGTATCTCTTGGTCACTATAAACAACAAGAAATCTATAAAACCCTGTTTTTCATCCTACATCACTCGCTTTTCCTGGTGCACTAACTCTTGGCGGAAGCTGGAGAAATTAGCCATTTTCCCCAACAACTTTTCTCCAGTGTTTAATGTATTTCCCTTGTGTGGCCCAATGTCCTGCACAACTATTTAATTAAACCAAGCGATTTAGTGTCTGCTTTGACTGTTAACTCCTCTCTTACGGTGAGGAGTTAATTCACTGTGTGTGATTATGTTCAAGAATCATCAACATATCAATCGTCACCCTAAGTGACATGAAATACAGTCAGCATTGAGCCAAAAACTTCAAAGAGAGGTTGAAATGTAAATTGCTTCATAGAGGTTTCTCAAGAACTAGCAATGCACAGCACCAGCTTTCACTTTAGCATAGAAACTCACATCCCTCCAGCTTGCTGGCAGGAAAGGGAAATAAAAAATAATGGTGCACAACTTTGAAAAACATGGCAAAAAAATAAATAAACTGATTTTTCTTCACAGACAAATTCATTAAATTATATCTGGTGAGTTTTCTTACATTCTGGAAGTGGTCTTAATACAGTGGTTCCATTATGTTTCTCTCATGTGAGCAGCACCTATAGCACCTGCTGCAACCATATGGCTCACAGCCTTTGCTATTTGAAGTGTTCATGAACTCCATAACCCACCCACAGCCTTAAACATTGCACGATCCATTGAAAAAAATTGTAGTTTTGTCGTTATTGTTGCCCTTTTTTAGAAATCGTGATCCAATAATACTGTAGTAAGAAGAGATACATCATGCATCATTTCTTTCATAAAAATGTACTGTAGCTCGGCGGTGTAGAGTTGTTTCTTTATCGTCATTCAGAGGTTGGGTCTTTTTTTCAATTGAATGCACAGCTTTTTTATTATTATATTAATAAGTATGTATGTGGTAGACTATCTCAAAAACCAGCCTGAGTATGCCACGAGTCCTTTGTTCAGCATAGGTTTTCTATGCTAATGATCAAAATGTTTCCTTGTATTTGAATTTGTTGATGTCCACCGAAATTTCTTCCTCTCAAACTTTGCCCCTCTCTTCACGCAGCCTGCCTCTGTATGCCCATGGAATTTCTGTGGTACAACAGTGTAAAAATGCTCAAGTTAGTAAATGCCACCTGCAAAAGCAAAGTTAATTTTAAACATTAACCATCCTGTAGTTTTCTTACAAAAGCTTAGCTTAAATGAATAAATGGATTGGAATATGAAATCTAAATGGAGATAGTTTCATCTTTTACTTTTGGCCAAATACTTTTATATAACATAAGGTTATGTTTATGTATAAAGTATCATTGTAGAGAGGATGTTTAGTTTGCATGCATATTCTGTGTAACTTTGTAACAGCCAAATACAAAGGTTCTATCTAAATGCTAAAGGAAATCTCTACATTGCTAATTAAGACACCGAACAACATCAACAAGTGTTTTATAACCCAGCTATTCTCTGATCAGTTATTCATGCTCTGTATGCTCCTGCAATATACCTATTGGTTACTGTTTTGCCTTGGAAAGAGGCAGAAAATGAAATCATTTGGTTTTTTTTTTCCTTTTTGTGTTGGGCACAGCCCTGTGCTCCTTGTGTTAGAAATTGAAAATGTTGTGAATCGTCTGATGTTACTCCTTATTTTGGCCGTGGCAGGAAACTAGTCTGTCACTTGGGTATCGTACAGACATTTGTTGTGATTTGTTTGATGCAAATTCACTGTTGACCTTACCTTACCATGCATGATGAGAATTATTCGTTCAAGTGTCGTTGCAAATAAGATCTTATCTCTGAAAAGAAGGGCCTTGTCATCTACATGTATGCTGGTGAAGAACATGGAACTTCTTTAGTGTCAAATCCTAGGATTACTGTTGCCATAAGATCTAGGCCCATATGTATGTCACTCAAATATCAAAATCTGCTATAGCTGTTAGAAAGACTATAGAAAGGCATATAACGACTGCTTGTTAAAGTATTGGGTAGAACTGTGCAGAACAGATTTTTGAAGCAGGCAGATATGGGGGAACAAGGATGGATAAAAGATGGATGGATGGATGAAATGGAGATCCCATTTTTGACAGACAACCTCTTTTCTCTTCAAGAATTATTGGTTAAAATAATGAAGATAAAAGAAACAAAAAAAAAAAACACATATTCTAAACATAACACATATTCTTTATGTGAGAGAGGATATGAAGGTAGTAGGTGTGAGAGAGGAGGATACAGAGGATAGGGTTGAATGGAGAAGGTCGATTTCCTTTGGAGACCCCTGAAGGGAAAAGCTATACAGAGAAGAAGAGGGAGAAGAAAAAATGAACAGGATATTACAATGGTCAAATTACAAGCAAAAACCTATTTACAGAAAACTTTTCATATTCTCATTTATTTATTTGATTGTTTCAGAACTGACGTTTCCATATCAACATTTTCCTGGCATAGCCCAAATGTCTTTACAGATGCATGATAACCATATATGTGCAAAGATCTAGACAATACTTTTTGAATTAATCCTTATCTCGGAGACTTTTTGTATTCCTGTTGTTAAATCTTCATCGCTTCATATGTAAGACTTTTGCTAAATTCCAGACATGCTTTTGTATTATGTATGTCAACACAGCACAGTTCACTGAGGAGCATTTGCAATATTATTTATTCAGTTATTCAGCACCCTTCTTGCTGAACCTATTGCAATGCATTGTGGTACAGGAGACAGCAGAATAAAACACTGGAGATTTCACAGTTCAAGGTTATAGCTATCACACAATGTAACACGCGCAGAGACACATCATCGTGAAGCTTTATGTAAAGAAAGTCAGAGTTAAATGTTAAATGAAATCAGAACTACTACTACCTATATATATGTATATCTATAGATATATATATATATATATTTGTATATTGTAGTGTGCAGTGTGTAAAATGCATAAGACAGATAGATGCTGTGGAAAGGAGGGAATACTGATCTAAAGTGTTTTAAGGTCTTAAAGCAACATGGAAAGAAACATAAGCAGCCATCATTCCTAAGCTACAGTACACAGTCAGATATAAAGCAAATGCTAAATATTAAACTGTTTAAACATAGAAGTGTTGATATGTAGATAACAAAAAAGTTCAGAATTATAAAATTGAACAATTGAGTTAGCGCCCTCATTTTACAGAATATGTTTTTTCTTAAATCTCATCTGGACTATTGATATTCTCATTTCTTTTTATTTATTTATTTTTTTGAAGCTACTGTACATTGGTGGGGTTCTCACTTGTCACATATTCTGCCAGATGATGTGGTTGTGTTCAGGCTTTTGTTCAACCTCCTGCTCAAGCTATTTCTTTTTCTTCCTGTGGGTCCTGAAAATATATAGCCATCTCTGTATTCCACAATGCTTGGCATACATTCACATTTCTATATGTATCTCATGTGGAAAAATAACCCAGTTATTTGGATCCACTAATGAAACGAGCCCTTTCTTTTATTGTGACTCAAGAGAGGGTACTACAATAGTCAATTTTCTTTAAGATTATTTTGTTTTTAGAATCCCTCCTACTTGCGCACATTTACCTTTGTGTTACTTCTTCATGTGATGGTACGACTCTCCAGCACTGTCATTGCCTGTGATTGCCACTATCTGTGTAATAAGACAGGTATTCAGGCTAAAGATACCCTTATGTTGTGGAGAGAGCAAGGTCAGATGTCATAGCTTGTGGTGGCAAGTCTCAGGAGGTAGAATGACTGTCTGATAATCAGAATGTTGCTGGTTTGTCCCTGGGCTCCCCAGAAACGGTGCTCGAAGTGTCCTTGAGCAAGATACGGGACTTATTGGGCATGTCAGTCTCTGCCCTGAAAGCTTGCCTTATTTGAAGTGGTGAAAAGGAATACTGTAAGTGCTTTGAATACTGCTTTTGCTTTTTTACAGTACTGATGTGCTCTAGGCACTACTGGAATCAAGTCCATTTACAATTTCCAATGTCAGTTTAATTTTCATTGTGAAATCAGCAGAGGAATGCAGCACATTGTTGGTCCCCATAAGCAAGACAAGAATGGACAGGAGACAGCCTCCGGATAAAATTTAACTGCTTGCATTTACCTTTGAAAATATCTCAGCTTAAGAGGCTGCAAGCTTGTGGTTGTGCTGGGATGCATATCACATTGGTATCCATTTGAATATTGAATAACAGGCTGATTCAGGAAAGCCTTAGAGGCATGCGGTGAATGCCTGGGTGATGCAGGGAGGGACAACTGTGATATCCCAGATTTGGCGGAGTGAAAGTGAGCGGCACATTGTGTGATGAGGTAGACAAACTATTCTTGGTTTCAAACCAATACAACATTAGTGTGCATCTGCTTATTAGACACCAATGCACTGCTATGAATTGCATTTATTTATCTGTTTAATTTAAACAATGGATTTTTGTCCACTTTTCTTTGTCATGTGAATTCTGTGATCTATAATTTGTTTAGAGTGTATCTTTTTTAATTTGTTTTCCTCTTTGGAACCGAACATTCCTGATTCGATTCCCAGCTCCTCTCAGTGTGTTGAAGTGTTGTTGAGCAAGCCACTGATCCCCTAACTGATCCCCTGGCGCTGCTGGGCAGCAGCCTACTGCTCATGGTTCATCCATGATGGGTTAATTGCAGAGAATGAATTTCCCCATGGGGATTAATAAAGGCTAAATTATTATTATAGAATGTATGAACCAAAACTTGCATAAATTCTCAAAGCAGAATTTATATCCCTTTGCTGACATAAGCATATATTGTATATTAGTGCCTTTATACTTAACGACTATGTCTGTTTCACCCTTTTCTATACAACTAGAAAATGTGGGCATTCACGTGGAAAGCATTTGTGATAATGTGAGTATTCTGAACCCTCAATATAAGTGGCCGAGAGAGAATTCCTTCTAACAACAGAAGCCACCAGAGAATGGACATAGGTAGATAGAGGTGGAGTTGGGTTTTCTATTACAATACTTCTGCTCTCCCTTGCGTGTTAAAGTTACAAACATTGAAAGGGTGTTATGCAAAGGCAATAGAGCATAGCCCTGTGTTGTAGCTTGGATTAGATAAGTGTGGTGCTTCAGTTAAATGACAGATTCAATTTGCTCAGCTGTATTGCAGGCAAGACCTGTCTAAGGAATGAGGATGCACGGAGGGTGACAAGTGACAACACTCGGTAAAACATTAAGGTAATGCCTACATGTAATACAGCTGGTGAAGAGAGGTTGAAGACCCTGAAATGATTGTTGAAAACTCTCAAATTAATGGAATTTAAGTCATTATGCAGTTTCTCGTATTAACATTGTCTAATCAGCTTCACAATTATGACATGCATTTTACCAGAGACTCGTAGGTTGCTGAAAATTTGGTATCACTGCTTGAATGTCAATTTGTAATAACCCACTGCTCCATGTGCTGCATATGCTTTAAAAATTTGCAGTTCTTTACTGTAGTTATAAACCTGATATGATTCAACTCACATACTGTGTTAGTTCATTCTTACTTTAAGAAATTTCAAATTATATAATTATTACTTGGGAAGTGGGATCACAAAATTAACTATATGGGCCATATACATAACAAGTTTTATTTTGTTTTTTCTATTTTTAAATGGTGAATAAAATATATTAAGATATAAATCAGAGGGGTGTCAAAATAAGTGATGCTCAGAAATCATGAAAAAAATACACTTTGGGCTGCTGTCAATTAAATAAACTGCCCCTCACACTTTATTTTTTGAGAATGACCTTTGTGCTACTTTATTAATGAAGTAAGGCTTGTGACATTATCTAATATTTGCCCTCCAGAAGATGGTTGTTGTTAGAAAAGTGCTGCATCTCTTCTAAAAACAACTAAGTGCATGGGAGGCGAGTTTTGGATATATTGAGAAAGTGTACAAGGGCTCTCGTCTGAAGTTGCTGACTAGAGCAGCTGTGTTGTGGAAGACCTCATGCTCTGCTTGTTACGTGTGCATTTGAAGTATGTGTGTGAATCGTTAAAATCTAAAATTTGTAAGACCAAGCAGGGCTCCAGCTCTGACTTGGCAAAAGTGTCATAATCCGAAGGAGGTTAGTGATTCAGTTGTTGATACTTTTAACCCTGGAACAGCATTTGTCACCCCTGTGCTTTCTCATCAAGGTTGAAATTGAGGCAGAAACTCTATGTGGGTTTTATTCAACTTTTTCCCTCTGTCTTTTAATCTTTTTTATTTCTGTTAAATTTGAAGAGGCACATCTGGTGTTTTCCTCATTGATCCCACCATATCATGAAGAATTAAAGTCATACTTCTAATGATAATAAGCATAGCTATTGGCACATTGCAGTTGCAGTTGTGAGAGTAAAGTGAAAAGCACATGATGATTTTACGAACATTCAAAGTCAATGTTCTCGTTACAATGGGGAACTGAATCAATTTAAAATGTTTTTAAAATGTTTGAGGGATGAAAAAATTTTCTTTCATCACTGTTACACGTGTTGCACCAAGCAGACAAAAGAAGGGGGGGGGGGGGCGGGGGGGGGTTAAGAGCTGTATTTGGAGGTCATGTATCCTTTGTAAGCCAAAAACAGAGATAGTTGATGATAGTTGATGACAAAAACTCATCAGAGATACATATAGGTGCACATATGCAACGAACAAATATTTCAGAGCCCATCTAGCCCCTGTAAAACAAGTGTAGTTGATATTGCGTTATTCATCATGTAAATAGGTTTCCAAGATCAGATTTAGATGACAAGAGAGCTAAATAACAGTAACTCTTTTGAATAATAATACATACCTGGATTGTTAGAAATAATCTTATATATTTGTTCTCAATAGAAAGCTGATGACTGCTGGGTAACTTGCACTATCCAATTCATGATTTTTTTGTTTCCTCTTCACCTTCGCCTCTTTGCCTGGATTTTTACACTGTTGCCTTTTAGTTAGGGAAAACACCGGGTTGACTCTAAAATGTCCGTTTAATGAGCAATAGCTGTTATTGGCCACAGCCCCGCCAACCAAGACTGCAATACAACGAACTGTCCCTAGCCAATTCCAGGTAAAAAAAACAGAATTCCTTGCACCCCAAACCACACCCACAAACTTCCCAGCAACCCCCAAATCAGACAGAAAACAAGCATCAAGATAAACCCCAACATTCGTGACTCGCTACAATACTTAGAAGACAACAGCGTGACTTTAAGGTAAAACAGGGGCACAGTATTTTTGAGGCAGATCAAAGGTTGCTGAAAGTATTATTGGTATTATCTGACACATATTACTGACCACAGGGGCAATTTAAAGACTCAAGGGTGTTTAAAAGACTAATTTAATGTGTAGCATATTTTACTGTTTGTTGCTACTATTTCTATTCTAGACAACACCTGGCATAACAAATTAGATGGATGAATGAACAAGCTCTGTTTAATAAATAATTCATGTTGCACTTAAGTAAACAAGGACATTCGTGCTATAGAGAGAAAAAAATCAACATAAAGCCAGTTAAACAAGGCTTGAAGTGTGAGGATTTGAAGTATTTTCTAATGGCCTATTTCTTCTTTGGGGGGTGACTGTAATATCCTTCTCATTCATATATTTGTCCACTATGTCCTTTTTCACTAACTATAATGCTATTGGTTTGCTTTCAACTGATTCAGTTTATAATACTGATATTAATGATAACAGAAACAATGATAATTGTTTTCATTCTAAATAGCAGTACTTATTATTCTATAAAAATCATGGTTATATGTATTGCTTCGCCTCCTCCCCACTCAAATCTACTTTTCAGAATGGTACCTAGGGAGCGGTAAACAAAATGACTTGTCAAGCAGGGACTTGTGGTGGTATTAGTTCCGTTATTTACATTGTAATGTCCAAGTGGACGTGCTCAATGATGACGAGTCACTGGTTAACAAACAATATCTTTATTAGCACAATTATGCACAATTATGCCACACTTAAGCAACAGCAGCTCAACTTGACCTTCTCTGCCTCTCACGCTGTCTCATCCCATAACACATTCACAGCCAGTAGGAAATCACAGAACTCCGAACTTTGCTCTATAAAGTCACGCAGGGTTGCTACACTGCCCCCCTCTCACAAAGACCCTCGCCCAAAAAGGGTTACGGAAAAAGTCCTTTAAATGGACTGGAGGTGGTCATGAACAAAGGCTAGAGCAGACTTCCTTCGATCCTGGAGTCTTCTGGTGTATTCTGGTCCTGGTGGCAATCTCAGTGTGTCCAGTGAGGCCCCGGCGAGGGCGGGCGATGCTGCAGGGTGATTGCAGTGATACCCTATGGATCAGTTCTGTCAACTCATCCGCCCATGCTGGCTTCTACCTGGTCCAGGTCCACCTCTTCCGAAGCTCTCACAACAGGGCCAGCCCCAATATGGTCAATCTGACAGGCTCAAGTGCCTCCTGTAGATTCCGGGGTGCACTAGCTATGTGTCTGTGTACAGCTCCGCGGGAGTTAAGACCCGGATTAACAGGTCCCAGGCCAGCTCACCCTGCACCCGGCATGTGGGCAGATGCACTCCTCACGAGGCAGAGGATAGATAATAGATAAATAATAGGTAGAGACACTGCCTATAAAATAGCTCACAACGCAAAACACCAGGTTGGTGTTCCTGTCCAAAACACAGCTGTAGCGCACCAACTATGGCATCATAGTTGTCTCTTTTGGATGGGCTCAGCAGTCGCAAGCATGCCGACCCTTCCTCAGTGAGACACAGGGCAAGCTGGAGTGATTTACTGTCCTCCAATCAGCCCACAGTTCATGTCGCAGCCTATGTCAGCAGTTCAAATTGGGTGTGGAAGGCCTCCTTCGTCTTACTGGAGTACTTCGATGTCTTGATATGGTGTTGGCTACAGCGGGCACCGCCATCTTTGCACTCATCCGGTCCGCGTTGCCCTTGGTGA
This sequence comes from Fistularia commersonii, assembly GCF_037954325.1. Lineage (NCBI taxonomy): Eukaryota > Metazoa > Chordata > Actinopteri > Syngnathiformes > Fistulariidae > Fistularia > Fistularia commersonii. The sequence goes on along the minus strand of NC_141300.1, from coordinate 7,267,867 downwards.
CCAATTTCCTGTTTGCGCTCCCTGCCTCACCAAAACAACCAGTAGCTACCTTCTTTACTACGTGTCTCAGGTGAGTATAATGCTCTGCAGCACAGTCTGACTTCACCTCACACCCCGAAGTACCCACACAAACATCATCCATTGCCTCTTCCTTGCCTGTCAGACAAGCATCTGTCTTTTCATGGCGTGCCGCCACACCTCTAGCTGAGGAATAGTTAGCCAGTCTGGGCTCCCCGCACCAGTGGAGTTCGGCATGTTAAACCCTGATGTTTTACTTCTGACACTGATGTAATGTCCGTGTGGATGAGTCCAACGTTGAAAAGTTGCTGGTTAACAAACCTTATCTTTATTAGCACAATCATGAACAATGATGCCACACTAAAGCAATACCAGCTCAAATTAACCTTCTCCGCCTCTCGCGCTCTCGCTCACACACACACCCCGCCTCCTCGGTCTCTCTCATCCCTAAACACATTCCCTGCCAGTAGGAAATCACAGAATTCCGAACTTTACTCTAAACCGGGGGTCCCCAAACTTTATCCTGCGAGGGGCAAATAACTTTTCCCTTCTTTAACGGGGGGCCAGGCCAGTTTGTAACAAAAAGTGTGACGATTGCAGAGGTGTTCAAACGTAAACATTTATTGTTTTCCAGAATGCCACACATAGGCCACGAGACACATAAACCATACTCTGTCAGTCGTGATGCTAACAAGCTTTGACCAGTCCAGATTCAACTCTTCTACGGTTTCCATACTTTGCCAAAAATATTCACCCCTGTCCTTTTAAGACTTTGGATGGCTGCAAGAACGTCGCACAATTCAAAGTTTGCGCTAACTCTACGAATAAAAATTAGAATCTGCGCTGTGTCCTCCACATCCTTGCTCTCATCCAGTGCTAATGAAAAATGTCAAATTCTCTCATCTTCTGCTGCAGCTGGGCATATACGTTATCCCCAATTTCTTCAATGAGTCTTGTGATTGAGGTCGCCGACAGACTTATGACATTAAAGACATCTTTCGTCTCGGGACAAACCTTCTCTGCAACAGCATTCAAACATTTCTTGACAAATTCTCCATCAGTGAAAGGTTTACCATTGCTTGCTATCCATCGAGCAACCCCAGGCTTTTCAAGGGGTGTGTCCAGAATTTTTTTTTTTTTTTTTGAGGGAGGGGTTTCAGATAATGCACAGACTGCAGAAGGGTGGAACAGAATGTTACATTCTATGCATCCACAAGGCACAATTACGTGGCAAGAACGAAAAAAAAATCATAATGCATCTCTGGTATTGTCCAGGGGCTGGGCAAAATGTGAAGGCGGCCTTTATCTGGCCCCCGGGCCGTAGTTTGAGGACCATTGCTCCAAACAATAACACAGGGTCGCTACAATATACTTAATATTATGCTAATCACTTTTGTCAAGTTCCCCTTTACCTTTTACCTTACCTTTTCAAGTTGGATTAACCCCTTTTAACTCTGTACGTACAAGTTGCTTATGTTTACAACTATTGCCAGAAGCGTTACAATGCTAAGTGTCAGTTTTTTTTTTAATGTGATGTTGCTTGTTGGCCATACACAGAAGGTAGACGTGGCAGAGATTTAATAGATTGAAATGTTTGCAAAAATAGTGGACATTATTATTAGTTCAAGGTGTGTACCTGAAAACCAATGAGGTGAGGAAGTGTCTAATGCTGAAATGTTATTTAAATAAATATGTAACTGAATAATTAAGGTTATTATTTAGAAACAATGGCTGAATATGTGTACATAGTATTATAGACATAAAGCAGTGTCCTCGATTTTGTAAATAACAGACAAATAAATAGATTAATAACAAAAAAACAAGCAAAAAAATATTTAATGGGAAAGACAACAGCTGGACATACCCTTTTATTTGCATACAGTAATTATAGAACACATAATGAAGGAAGCAGATCATTCCTTGCATGAAGCGATACCAAAGGAGCAGAACATGTACCTCTCAAAGTCATTTGGAATTGCTTTTTAATCATTCATTTATAAAGTGACATTTGAGATATGGAGAGACACAGCTAAAGGCTAATCATTAGCAGTGCGAAGTAAATGTGGGCCAGAGGATAACAAAAGTCAAGATGTGCAGATACAGAGCACCCATAGGCATGCATTATACAGCCATCTGTATCTGTACATCAATCTAATGAAATGACATACAGGACGTCTGCGAAGGAGACATTTAATGTCTTGTCAAAACATTACCCCTATGACTTCTTCCTAACTTTGACAGACTACCTTGTCAAGGCATGAAACGTTTTATGCTTCCCATCTGCCTCCCCTTGCTGACAGTTGGCTGAGTCAGATGGTCTGGACTGAGGACGGTTGTATATACAGCATCACACACATACTCTGACCCATTTAGCGCTTCTTTTCTCTATTATACAATTCAAAGTGCTAATAATTTATCCCTTGTGAGAGTTATTTATCAGTTTATAGAAGATAAGTCCTGGGTGTTGGAGTGGTTTTTAAGCAATTCACAAGTTTGGATAATCACATTCTGATATTAAGAGAAATGAGGCAAGGTCTTGAACTTTTATATGTTGCTCATTTCAAGGTCAGCCATTTTCTGTCACCAAGTTTACCATTTGTTCATTATGTGAAGCTAATATTTCTTCTAGATTTCAGTGTCAAGTGTGTACAGCTCTGTTACACACATTTATCAAACTGATTTTGCATCAACTTCTTGAAATCCTTTTGATGATATGATATCAACAGTGTTTTAATCAAAATGTTTTCAAAGGAATAATAGCATGAAATGTGTTGTAACTACCAAAAAAAAACAAAACAAGCATTGTTATAAACATTTCTGTCCTTATAAGGAAAAGCAATTTTGGAAAAATTTCAATTTAATAATGGCAATTCTATGTGAAAAATGCATATTACAAATAATATCAGTTATCAGAATGGCTATCTTAAAATACTTGAACCCCACTATAAGGTGTACCTCTGTGGATTAGGAACAAAACAAATTTAAAAGTGAGTTTATTCAAAGTCCGGGCAAGGTTCAACTGCATGCAGGGAAGCAGAGGGATTTTATTTGCAAGGTAATGTTTGAAATCACACACCTGATAGCTGTTTATTAGGCAGGGCAACACAGAAGCAAAAATACTGGTAAAATAATCAAAAAAAAATATATGATGAGTGAGTTAGCAAAGTTGTGGAGGAGATTATGACCAGTATGGTAGTATGGCTATTGGCACTGGTGTATTTGGTGACATATTTAATATACAATATTTGTTATCTACTCTCTTCTCGTGGGCCGGGCCTTTTTGCATCATCTATGAGGTTTCTTCTTGCTTAGAAATAAGGCATCTGAATCATAAACCTATTTTTTTGTATATGTATATGTATGAATTTAATTATTATAATCATACATGATTAAAGAGAGATTTCTCTAGATTTAGGAAGTCTTACTTTGCCCAGTCCGCTCACTGCCTTGAGCACATTGGTGATAAAAATATATGTTAGACAGCCACTATTATATCTAGAATAATATTATATCTAGAGAGAACAATTTTAACATGTTGAAGAGAAAAATGTAGATGCTGCTATATGCAGCATGCTATATGTTGCATATATCTTGTGCAACAAAAATATTCTGATAATGTAATTGTAAACTGTTAAAAGCTTTTAGGCTGGCTTCTTTATGTTGGGAACAGGTCAGAGCTTATACAGTAATATGACTTTGTTAGTTTTTGTGCTTTAAGGGTAAAACTGTTCCTCAGCATTGACTTTTTACAACTGCTCTTGTATCTCCTCCCAGAGGGTTTCAGAGATAACAGTCTGTTTTCAGGTTCTGCGGGATTCCTGATAATGTTGTATGATCTGGTGTGGTCTTTATTGTGGCAGTTGTCTTGCAACATTGTAGATGGGTCCAATGATCCCCTCCGCAACCTTTATAACCTTCTCTAGGAGAGTGCGGTCCTCCAAGAGGATGGTGATTATCCGTCTTCTTCGTCATGTTCAGAATTATCCTGTCTGTCTATTCTATGGTCAGAGTGACATTGGTGTCATTGTTCAAAGTCACCATTCTTTATTTTTTTTTCCCTATTTGCTGTTTCATGGCCCTTGGTGATCAGAACAATGATTGCAGTGCAATCATCAAATTCAGGGATGTTGTCATGTCTCTAAGGTGATCCTACTATGTTTGAAAAGAATGAGGTGTATATTGTATAGATCTGGTAATTAATTCTGGAGGGTACCAATGATCATGAGTATACTTTCTAATCTTGACATACTGTAAAAGTAAAAGTTTGAAGAGGAGTCCTACGCTGTGATTGAAGTGAAAGTGACTGCTCTCTTTACAGACTGTAAAAATGGTGGTCATTTTGGAACAGATTAGGATTACAAACTGTGCAAGAGACAAGCAGGGGGTGGAGTGAGAACACCAGTCAGTTCTATAGCAGAGGTCCTTAGTGGAGTGTCTGCTGAAAGGTTTGTCTTCGCGTATGACTGCTTTGGGTTGGCTTTATTTTCCTTGAGACATTGTGCACAACTGCTGGTGAGACATTTAATGATGGTTCTGCGCAAATAATGTGTTAAGAGCAGGGACTGTTCTGGTATATCAATCCATGATGCCTTTAATCATGACTGGAATTTGTTAAAATGTTTGACTTAAAAGAACTTGGAGTTTAAATGCAAAATGAATGCACAATATCATGGAGTGGACCAAGCACAAGATCTGAAGTTCACATTTTCTAGCTTGTATTATATGATCATGATACTGTATAACATGTTTCGACATCACAATTTCTGATAACTTGAGGTAAATGTCATACCTGTCCTATACTCTCCTCTGGGATTTTCGGTAGACCTCAAATATCCATCAGTCAAATTACACTTGGCACTTAACAGTCATGGTGCATAACTTATTGGATTATGTTCTTGACTTGAATACATTGTGCAATAGAAATTTAAAATTCAAAATGTGAGTGCCAACATGATTAAACTGCATTTCCATTTAAAGGTTCACTAGTCAATGACAGGTGTTCTCTGCAACTGGGCCATGTCACAGGCTTCTAATGTATTAGTCAGCGTTTCAAGATTCTTTCGAAAGATGAGAAACACAAAGTTAAAAAAGGCAGCTAAAACAAAGATTTAAATTTACTCGATGATGCAAAAGTAAGGAGAGCTTGGTATTTCTGAGAGATTTAGTGAAGTTAATAAAGGCCCAGAATTATTTGGACATTGAAAATCTTCATTACTTGGACGGCGCATGTCACCACATTGGATTTGAAATGAAACCACAATGGACTTAGTGCAGACTTAAAGGTTTAATTCAAGGGGTTGAACAAAATATATGATTAAACATGTCGGAATTGTACCTATTTTTATACAGATGCTCAAAAGAAATGTGATAAATAAACATAACCCCAATTGAAATGTTACTTTTCAATATTTTGTTGACAATCCTTTGTAGGCAATGACTGCCTGAAGTCTGGAACCTGTGGACGTCACAAAATGCTGGTTTTCATCCTTTGTGATGCTTTGCCAGGCCTTTACTGCAGCTGTCTTCAGTTGTTGCTTATTTGTGTGTCTTTCTGCTTTAAGATTTGTCTTGGGCAAGTGAAATGCATGCTGTTGAGATCTGGTGATAGACTTGGCCATCACAGAATACTCCACTTCTTAGTTTTAAAAAACTCCTGCTTTCCTTTTTTAGTATGTTTTGGATCATTGTCTATCTGTACTGAGAAATGCCGTCCAATCAACCGTGCCGCATTTGGCTGAATCTGAGCAGAAAGTACATCTCTATACACTCCAGAATGCATCCGCCGGTCCGGTCTTTTGTCACATTATCAATAAACACAAGTGACCCAGTGCCATTGGAAGCCATGCATGCCTATGCCATAACACGGCCTCCATCATGTTTTACAGAAGATTTGGTGTGCTGTCCAATTCTTCTCCAAACTTTCTTCCTCCCATCATTGTGGTACAGGTTGATCTTAGTCTCATCTGTCCAAAGAATGCTGTTCCAGAACTGGTGTGGCTTCTTCTGCTGTTTTTTTGGCAAAGTCAGTTCTGGTCTTTCTATTTTTGAGGTTGATTTGCACCTTGTGGTGAATCCTTTGTATTTACTCTCAGGAAGTCTTCTCTCCGTGGTAGATTTAGATACTGATACACCTATTTCTTGAGTGTTCTTCACTTGAATTGATGTTGTTGAGGGGATTTTCTTCACCATGGACAGGATTCTGTAATCATCCACCACTGTTGTCTTCCATTGACATCCAGGCCATTGAGTTCCCAAGCTCAAAAGTGCACCCTTTTTCTCAGAATGTACCAAACTGTTGATTTGGCCAATCCTAACATTTCTGCTATCGCTCTGATGGATTTTTCTTTTTTTTTTTTTTTTTTTATTTCCAGCCTCTGGATAGTCTGTTTCACCTCAATTGGGAGCTCCTTTGACCGCATGTTGTGTTGTGCAACAGCTTCCCAATGCAAATGCCACATCTGGAATCAACTCCAGACCTTTTCACTGCTTAATTGATGACGTTAGAAGTTACAAAGGGAAGTGCCCATGCAACCTTGTTATTTTTTTTGCTGCCTTCTGAGTCAATTGTCCAATTAGTTGTGACCCCCCTCGAAAAAGTCTGCAACTTAAGCCCATATTGGATATAATTTTTTCCAGATTTTTTTCCGTAAACAGCTAAAATAACAAAACTTGTGTCACTGTCCATATATTTCTGGGCACTCGCAGTAAGTATCACTAGCATTTATTTATATAATGTATGTTATACAAACATTACCTTTCATTGACAATCCAGTTGTTACCCTCCTGCGAGTATAGGATGCACCAGATTAGCTTAAACTCAACAGTTTATAGCAAACTTGATGACGCATATACAATATAATATGTATAACTGGCCAAAGCTTTGCTTCTGCACAACTCTGGATTTTAGAGATGATAACATCCTTTACTAGTGCTTGTTATACATTTTAATACAATTTCCTTTTTTCCTGAAAGCCTGGTACTCAGTGTTAATGCTACAGCCACATGAGAAGGCTGAAGGACAGGAGCTGTCTGTATTGTCAACCCCAGAGCACAGCCAGGCCCGCTGGGATGATGAGCTTATACTATCTTTCCCCTCACTGTCCTCTGTCTCTGATCCGCTCCTCATCCCATCCCACTCTTTACCCCTTCCTTATTTCCTTCCTCTATGTCTTATCCTCCTCATTCACTCATATCTCTCTTACCTTTATCTTTATTCTATAAGCCGTTTTTTCTTCTTTTTTTTTTTTTTTCATCCCACCCTCTTATCCTTCTCATTCTGTATCTTTCCTGTGTCTCCACCACCAATGTTGTGTTGAAGTTGCCAGGAAATGAAAGAAGCACTCAATTACTGTGCTCATTGAATCATTATTGTCAAGGTTGTGGCACATTTTGTTGGCCAACAGGCAGCAGCAAAGACAATGTGTCTCATAGCAAATCTTCTGCTGAGTGTCCTAACAAGACAGAAATGGTTTGAAATGGGTCCACAGAGACGATAAAGCCATGGACAACAGTCATGGCAGACCAAATGATAAGAGCAGTATTGATGGCTGACCTGGCCATCCCTGTATCTACGATGATAGCAGTATAGGTTAGTAACAGCAACAGAAGAGCATATCAGATGGTAAAAAGTCATGGCATAGAGACTCATTAGGTCATAACCTTGTAAACCTCTGCCTGCTGCAATCATGGAGTGGGTTTTTATACAACTTGAAGAACCATGAAGGAAGATCTGTTGATCACATCATATGCTTTCTGTGCAAAAACCTGATGTCCTAACAACACATCAATGCACTTAACAAGAGAAGGCTGGTACCCATCATGAGCTACAAATTTAAAGCTTTAAGGGACCACTCACAAAAACAATATATAAAAAATAAATAATCCTTAGCCTTTGTCATGAAGTGTTGGTCTGTCATTTAGTAAAAGTAAATATTATAGCAAGTCACGAATGTTGGGGTTTATGTTGATGCTTGTTTTCTGTGTGATTTTGGGGTTGAATTGTTTGGGTGTCATTTGGGGTGCAATGACCTGTGTTTTTTTTTTATTTTTGCCTTGGATTGAGCGGGAACAGTTAGTTGTATTGCAGGCTTATATGGTGTGGCTGTGGCCAACAGCAGCTACTGTTCGTTAAACGGATGTTGAACCGTCACACGGGTGTTTCTTTGACTCAACGCAACAATGTGTACATTGCTGTAAACTACAAATACAACATATGTTAAAACGAAAAAAACAAAAAGCTATTGACGCCACTGAAACTCATTTACACTTAACACCACATTCCAGTTAACCCTCCTTTATGCACACAAACACCCTCACACAGTCACCCACTCTTTTTCTTTTTTTCTGGGAAGCAGGACAGAAGCCATCCTGACACGCTTCCTTTCTCTGATTACAGATTGCTCACATTGTGGCATTGGATCCCACCCTTTGCCATTGCAATTTTAAAATACTGCCAGAAAGGGGTAATCTACGATCATTTAATGTATGTATAAGTTACTATACCCAGGTCACAATGACTGCATTTAAAGATTTGTTTTTCCTCACTTCTCAGAGCCCCCCTCTGGATGATAGTTTCATTCAACAGCATCCTGGAAACAGATATTGATCATTCACAGCATGCCCTTCAGACTCTTGATTAACTTGATTAAATTAATATCTACAAATGAAATTAAAGTCATGTTATTTTCAGAAATACTGTTTCTTTCACCTTCTCCAGTGTAAGGGCAATGTCAATTGAGGTGAGCTACTGTGTAGAAGTTTGAAAAGGATACATCGTCCGCACAGAGAGGGATCCATTCTTTCATTACGTGGATTAGCAAAACTGAGGAACACATCTTGATCATTATTACATTCAATCAACCAACCAATCAACCAACCAATCAACCAACCAATCAACCAACCAATCAACCAACCAACCAACCAACCAACCAACCAACCAACCAACCAACCAACCAACCAACCAACCAACCAACCAACCAACCAATCTTTTTAGCACTTGCTCTCCAGCACCTGCACACAGGCTCAAAGGCAGTTGTCATTGAGCAAAAATCACAGTCTATCATTATCAGGCTACACTCATTTACATTTCCTCTGACTTTATTGGCTGATTCCTCGAGCTTTTAGACATTTTATTTTATTTTTTGATTGTATTCAATGTTTTTTTTTTTTTTTTTAATTCCACAGATATCCATCATTTGTAAGATGCTCTGACTTTGAATGGGCCTTGAACAATAGTGAACTACCTTCAATAACCCACGGATGATAACCCTTTATAATGTTTTTTGGTCTTCAACAGCCTGTTTAATATAAGCAATACTGTGGATAACGGAACTGGTTTTTCATTGACAGATTACAAGACAGAATTAATTTGGAGCAAATGGCCTTTGATTAGGAGCCAGTTCCAATTAATAATGACTTTATGAACTATGCACACTTAATACTGTCAGTAACAGTACTTGAGTGATTGACTGATAATTTCTTCCATCAATGTTTTGCAATTTGCAATAAGCTTTGTTGATAAAATTGCCAGCAGAAATTTTTAGGAATTTTCATCTGTGTATTAATATGTAATTCCTCATGTCACCTAATTTGTGTTTTTTTTTTTGCCTTTCTCATTTGGGGTCCTACAACTAAGCAATTGTGGGGGAAAAGGAATGTGGCTTCCATTGTGATGAACCTCTTCTAAAGTGATCCCATAAAATCCAGGCCAGTGCCTCTCTGTGGCTATACAAGCCAGAAAATCGCAGTACCTACTACTGTTACTGCAAAAAAGAGAGAAAAAAAAAAGGACTTCACAAAATTAATTATACATATTTTAGTACAGTTGCCATCTGTTTCTGGGAAAGCTAAACATTATTGAATGAGCGAAGAATAGTTTTAGCTTATTTATCATTTAGTCATCTATTTTGGGGTCAAGAGGAAGTAAGGGAAATATTTTACATTTCAATCTGTCTTTGAGTTCGTAATCTAAATGTCATGGTCAGGAATCAATAAATACTGCATTTTATATATTTTTAGTCCTCCTTGATTGGTCCAAATGCTGGCCTCAAACACTGTTAATGTCTCCAGCAGGTGAAGATGAATTGGCTTGTCATCTTTGGGATGATGAGAAGCTGTGGCTTGGAAATTCTTAACATTGGCTGGGTTAGGGGGAAGCACCAAAACTGATTTTTGTGATGCTAGACTGTGACCCCATCTCCCACATCAGAGAAATGTAAAGTTACTGACTGGAAAGCCAGTGTCTCCCTGAGCTGGAAGAATGGAAGAGGGTTGCGTCAGGAACCAAACATGTGAAACACAACTAATAATATCATACCTGATCAGCCGAGGCTCGGGTTAACGACAGCCATTGGTACCAATGACCTACAGGGTATGAGTGGAAATTGGGCTACTGTGGGTCAAAGAAGAGGAGGAGGAAGGAACAGTGAGAAGAGGAAAGGCTAGAGTCTAGGACTGAGAGTAAAGACTTTGAATATCGTGACTGACAGGGGAAGGTAGAGTTGGTCGACATGATGCAGAGGAGGAAGGTTGATATACTGTGTCGAGCAGACCAGGTGGAAAAGTAAAAGCAGTTAGAAGCAGGCTTTAAGTTGCACTATCATGGTCCTTTTTAGTCTGATACATGAATTTGAAGGAGTGATGCTCAGTGTTATTGGTGGATATGCCCTGCAGGTGGGATGTGAGTTTGAGGAGGAGGAGAAGTTCTGGTATGAGTAAGATGAAGTGATGCAGAATATCCCCAAAAATGAGAGAGTTGTAATTGATGCAGACTTCCACGGGGATGTTGGTGCAGGCAACAAAGGGGATGAAGAGGTGATGGGCTGATTTGATAGGAACTTAGGGTAACAGAGGTAAACAACATCCTGTATAGACGAGGTAAAGTAATTGTAGGTGAGAGTATAGCTAGACAGCATAGGATGGTGGTTTGTAGGATGGCTGTTGACAAGGAAGATCGAGAGGACAGAGGCAGCGCAGAGGACAAAGTGGATGGAGCTTAAAAAGGAGGAGTGTTGTATGGTTTTCAGGGAGGAGTTGAAATAGGCTCTGGGTGGTCAGGAAGAGCTTCCAGATGACTAGACAACTAAAGCTGATGTTATCAGGAAGACAGATAGGAGAGTACGCAGTGTATCTGGAAGGAAATTACTGATTAAAAACATTTATGAACTTAGAGTAAAAGTAAACAAAGAAAAATGGCCTTTATAATCCATGTATGTGTGCTCGGATTCCTTATCTAAATGTTCTGTATATTTACAGAGAGAAGAAAATTTACTGAAAAACCTCATGGTAAATTCAGATCTACACTTTTTACAAGTATGTGGTATTGACTTTTATAAGTTGGATGCAGCACCAAATCAATGTTTACTTTGCAAAAATGAAAGTTGTTTATGCTGAAATTACAGGGCATTGTCAAATATTGGGGGGTAGGAGGTTGATGGGTTTTAATGAGTAGCCTTTTATCTTGATGAACATCTGCACTGGACTGCAAATCTCCAAGAGTGAGAGTAACAATAGGCAAACTGAAAATGAAGACAATAACAGTCAGTAAAGTGCAATATCATAAACGATATTATTTAAGATAAATACATGCGGCACTTGTAGTGTGAGATAAATTGGCATTTGGGGGCATCGAATGTATTGATATTTTGAGCCGCGTAAGATATAAATCTGTTAAATATATCACAGAGAGACATTAGAGTACACTAAATTATAAAGTGTAAGCTTAATTTTCTTGGATGAACCCTAGCCTCGGTTTTAGATAGTCCCCCACAAATAAATTTGGCATGCTCTATGAATCCCTCTCTTTCACTTAACTGCAAAGGATGAGTAAATCAATAATGCAACCAAGTATTTAAGATAATCCAATTCTGGGCACTACTTTGAGCCAGCATCTTCTTTGAGAGGCAGCAAAGCCTTCAACAAAAGGAGGAGGATATTTTTTATTACCACTTGGCAGAGTCTTACTGAGTAGGGCATGGAGAAGATTGGAGACTTGTATTTGAGAAAAAAAATAGAATAAATAAAAACACTGCTTCATTCTACTATGAAATCAACTGCCATTCATAAAGATATTCCACACATATACCTTACCTGGGTTCATAAGTATTTTTTGTTGCATTTTTGTGACTGTTTTTTTTCCCAAATCCTTTTTTGAAATTACACAAGATTGCATAATAATTGCACTGTTTACTATTGCAATGGTTTGATTTGTAGAGACGTTTGGCTCACAATAACTCTGAAATAACTCTGACTGAAATAACTCCGACTGTGTCATGGTTTCTTGCATGTACCTGACCCAAAAGTATGTAAGTCATATAATTACAAAGAAATGGATGGATGATAATCCTGGGTCTCGGTTGTTTCTGGAGTTGCGGGAGCCTCAGGAACTTGTGAGGAAAGGTGAGACATAGATCCTGGACTTGGGAACAACACAGAGATGACAGATCTTACTGAGGAGATGATGAAGATCCACCAGGAAGAGTGGGGCAAGGACAACACAGGTACACCACATCTTGAATAGAGGATAGTTCAGTGACTGCAAATGTGTCGCTGAACAACATTGGATGGTGGTTTTTAGGATGACTAAGGTGACAAGAAAGATAAAGAGAACAATGGCCAAGCAGCTATGTGAGATCAGAGAGAAGGTAGGAGAGTACTTGGTTTGTTGTGTCTGGAAGGAAAGTAGGTAAGGAAACTTTGTGGTGGAATGAAGAAGTGCAAGAGTGTATACAAAGAAAAAGGTGAGCAAAGAAGAAGTGGGACACTGGGGGGACTGAAGAGAACAGACAGGAGCACAGGGAGATACAGCACAAGATAATGATAGCGGTAGTAAAGGCTAAAAAAATGGTGTACGATGACTTGCATGCTAGGTTGCATAGTAAGGAGGGAGAGAATGATTTATAGAAGTTGGCAAAACAGATAGATAGAGATGGAAAGGATGTACAGCAGGTCTGGGTGATAAAGGATATACATAGAAATGTATTGATGGATGTGAAAAGCTGAAAGGAGAAGAAGAAGAAGATGATGATGAGCTGAGTTAGTACTGGTATTTCAGGAATAGATAGGGTTAAATCCATATTTTTCTCCCATAAGATACTGAAGACAAACGTCAGCTGGTTGTTCCTTGAGTATACGTTTGAGGTTTGCTGTGATAAGTGTCATTTCCACTGCTGACAGAGTGTCAATAAGCTGCCTCAGACAGAGAAGTTGACTGACTTGCAACATTGATTTTACAAGTAAAGATGTGGAGTGTACAATCAGCAGTGAAAAACCCCATGGGAAATCGACATTTTGGGACACAAGAAAACATTCCCTTGTGCCTTGTTGCCCGTCATCTTTCACTTCAAGATGAGAAAATGAAGCGTATCTTTGATCTATACAGTTGATTTTCGAGAATAGAATTTGTTGTCATAACTTTTCTACACTCCCTGAATAAAACTGTTTTTGGTTCTTATTTAGTCACATGAAATTAGGTCATAAGAGTCATATAAAAATCTTTAATTTTGCAGCCACGCACAAAAATGGAGCTTAATGTAACCTAAATAGTAATCATGAAATAAAACATTATTATCATAAACAAAATTGAATATTGCCATGGAATTTGCAAAATTCCATTTGCATATCACCATAGTGTATACATAATGATGTGTTACTTGTACATCCGTGGATGTACATCTTGAGGACCTGGAGAAGGCATTCGATGTGTCCCGCGGGCAATCCCGCGGTTGCTCTGGGAGTATGGGGTACCGAACCCTATCATATGGGCTGTTTGGTACCCTTGTATGATCGGTGTCGGAGCTTGGTCCACATTACCAGTTGTAAGTCTGACCTGTTTCCAGTAAGGGTTGGATTCTGGCAGGACTGCCCTTTGTCATCGATGCTGTTCATAACTTTTACGGACCGAATTTCTAGGCGCAGCCAGGGCGTTGAGGGGATCCAGTTTGATGGCCGCAGGATCAAGTATCCGCTTTTTGCAGACGACGTGGTTCTGTTGGCTTCATCAGGCCCAGCTCTCACTGGAGCGGTTTGCAGCCAAGTGTGACACAGCCGGGATTAGGATCATCACCTCCATGGTGCTCAACCGGAAATGGGTAGAATGCCCACTCCAGTTTCGGGAAGAGGTCCTGCCCCAAGTGGAAGAATTCTTGTGTCTTGGGGTCTTGTTCACAAGTGAGGGAAGGATTGAGTGGGAGATCGACAGGTGGATTGGTGCAGGGTCTGCAAAAATGCAGAATCCGGTCTGTCATGATGAAAAGGGAGCTGTTCCAAAAGACGAAGGTCTCAATTTGCCGGTCAATCTATGTTCCCTCCCTCACCTATAGTCACGAGCTGTGGGTAGTGACCAAAAGAACAAGATTGCGGATACAAGCGGCCAAAATGATTTTCCTCCGCAGGGTTGCTGGACTCTCCCTGAGAGATATTGGGGGAAGTTCAGTCATCTGGGAGGAGCTCGGAGAACAGCTGCTTCTCCTCTGCATAGAGAGGATTCAGATGAGGTGGCTCGGGTATCTGGTCCTGATGCCTCCTGGTCACCTCCAGGGGGAGGTTTTCCAGACATGACCATCTGGGAGGAGACCAAAGGGAAGACCCAGGACCAGTGGTGAGACTATGTCCCCAGGCTGGCCTGGGAACACCTTAAGGTCCCGCCAGAGGTGCTGGACCATGTGGTGGGGGGAGAGGGAGGTCTGGGCCTCACTGTTCCGGCTGCTATCACCCACAACCCGATTCCGGATAAGTGGGGAAGATGGATGGATGGATGTTACTTGTACACATTTCTCTGCAGGCATATTTTGAGCCAATGTGAATGTTAGTAGGTAAAACATGCATTTGAAGGAGCTGTGGGATGAGTCCCCTTGAGAGCCCAGTCATAGATGATGATATGATGAGAAGCGGGGGTCAACGTTAAGATCTTCTTTCAACCATGTTTTCAATACCACAAAACCCTCTTTGCCTACAGAGTGTAGAAAGTAAAGTCTATCCATCTCCATGCCCCCAGTTTCATCAATTTTTTATTTTACAAGGAGTGGCATTGGATGGAATTCACACCACTCTTGCAACATTTATTCAGTAAATAAAAGGCAAAATGTAGTTATTCTACTGTTTTGTTATTCATGTCTTTACTCTTTTCAATGAAATATTACATGAGGTGGCACATTTTATATCAAAACAGTCATTGCCTCAGGTCAAGTCCATATTCCCGCCCTGATCTGGACTTAAGTGGAACTGCCTCCCGACTGAGTCACTGTTTGCTTTGAAGTCTGTTGAAACAACGTACACTGGACATATAAAATTCATTAAGAGGGTTCATAAATTTGAACATATTTATGTTGCTCTGTGTCCACAATATAAGGATTACCTGTCTACACTGTCCTTTGCCTTATCTTGATGTTTTGTCAGATTTTTAATTAAGTTTTTCAAAGTCATTTTTGTACTCATTGTGTATTTAGTGATACAACAATGGATAGAGAGGAAGAAAGTGCAGCATTATGACAAGTGATAAGAGTCTGGCTGGGCTCTTGTCTTGTTTGTTATTAATTCTGTTATTCTGTTCTCTAAGGCTACTCTTGATTAGGAATTATTTGAAAACTGTTGCTCCATGTCATTTGGATATTGAGTGAGGGTTGAGCAGCTTATGAGGGAGAAAAAAATATGGCAATCACCCTGCCCTGTGGAGTCTTCTAAGATTTTTTTTTTAATTTGCCACCAAAATTGGTCGTGTAGTCATTTGTATGTTGTCTCAGTCACGCTACAAACAGAACAAAGCTCAAAAAACACTACACTCTGTAAAATGTTTTTTAATGCCAGTATATATGCGCTCCTTATAAATTAATTATGTGTAATACTTAATCTTCGCTCCTTCTTCATTTGATAAATTTAATACAGATCACTGGTTAGATTGTCACTGTACTCTGCATGTCAAAGAATAGAAGTGCTATTCAAATTTTTAAGTCAGTTTTCTGATTCTGATTTCTGATTCTGCTACAGATGAAATTTCGTTACAACGGTCACATCACTGACTAAAAAATGAATAATTAGATAGATAAACAAATACATAAACAAATAAAAGTCCTAAAGTAAAAATGTTAGGGCAGTCCTGAAGGACTTTTCAGTCACAAGTTTAAGCCTAGTCTAAGCTGGCACTGTAAAATCCCAGCAGGGCTTAGAATCTGAACCGGTATGTATGGTGGCATGATGGTGCTCCTAGATGTCACCAGTGACCCAATAGTCTTATCTCACAGCTTCTCTCCATCAGTTGGGGGATAAAAAAAGATAAAGATACACCAAAACAAAACTCTCCTTGCTATGGGAGCTCTCAGTTGAGATTACAAGAAAGACCCTTCTGTTTTTATGGTTGGCTGGTTGGTCTATGACTGTTATCACAGCTCTATCCGCAGTTTTAGAAATGATAGTTTATAAAGTAGTCAAGTGAATGTAAAGATAAAGTTCTGGGTATTTAATGCAGCTCTGCTTCAGGTAGTAATTAATCCGGTGCCATTTTGTGAAAAGTGGAAAGGAGCTAAAGCAACCTTCCATTAATGATGTTGTAAAGAAATATATGGAAATTTTATTTGGAAAGTAAATATTCTCTAGCAGGGGATGGAAAACTGTAACTTGTTACCGAAATACTTGGTCTATTACTGTAAAAACAGCAATAGAACTCTCTGCACTCAGGGTTGCGGGGTATGCTGTAGCCTATCGCAGCTGTCATTGGGTGGAGTACACCCTGGACTGGTTACCAGTCAATCACAGGGCCACATACAAAGACAGACAACATTCACTTAGTCATTCCTGGCATTTTTTTTCCAACAATTCTGCCACATGTTTTTGGACCGTGGGAGGAAACCCACGCAGACATGGAAAACATGCAAACTTCACGGAGTCAGAATTTAACCAGGATCCTTCATGTGAGGCCAAAGCACTAACCCCTGCACTACCGTGCCGCCCTAGATCAAAGTAGTCAGTTTTCGCTGAATGTCAACAACAGCGTCAGTCTCATGGCTCTCTGGGGTAACAGAGGATGTCTCTCTGTCAACAGCAGCTGAAGTGCCACTTGTCACATCTGGCAAGGTCACCTTCACTTCAACAGGAAGTTATTCACTCGCATTCTCTGCTTCCTCTGTTCTAACTGCTATAGGAGGTTCTCTGAATGGGTTTGAAGAAACCTCTGGATGGTCTGCATTCGATTTATCTAAGAGATGGGTGGCCTGTTGTTCAGCAGGTTCCGCAACAATCAGTGGAACTTCAAGCACCTCAAAGAAGCGTCTTTCGGGAATGACAGATGGCTGGAAGGAATGGCATTACAAATCATCCTCTGAGTCAAGGTTCTCCTTGACTCATCAGGAGATGGAGGTTGACTCTGTCTGGTTCTGTCTGGCCGTTGGGCCTTTGATTTAGTCAGTTCATCTTCTTCAGCTTCACACTAGTCACTGCAAGGAGGGAAAAGATCCCTATGTAGAGTTCGGATGGGGCCATCTTCATTTATGGGCTCCATTGTACACGGGGAAGGTCTCCCATCTTTCTCAGGACTTAGTACAAGTACTTGATCTCCCTCCTCTAAAATGGACTCTCTCGCCTTCTTCTCAAAATGATGCTTGTTTCACTCAGCAACTTTCTGTGAATTCCCCTTGGCTATCCGATGGCTTTCTTTGAGCTGTGATTTCAGGGCTTTCACATACTGAGAATGAGTCTTCGGAGTGCAATTCTTACCAGCCAAACAGAATGCAACATCTACTGGGAGTCTCAATTAGCACCCAAACATCAACTTGTATGGCCCAAACCCGGTGATCTCATTCTTGGTACAATTATAGGCATGGGTCAGAGGTTTCACATAGTCACGCCAGCGATTTTTCTTCTTGTCAGTCAAGGTACCCAACATGCCTTACAGAGTTTGATCGAAATGTTCTACCAGGTTTCTACAAGGTTGATAGGGACTGGTGCGCACTTTGGCGATACTGGCAAGGGCACAAAGTTCTTTAATGAGTAGGAAATGCGAGATCTCAGGGATTTGGGGACCACAAACTGGTTGTCACTGTCTGTTTAAGTTCTATAAAGAAGAATATCTCTCAATTCTGGTCTTTTCCATTCTTTAAGTACAAGTTTTAACTCCCAAGTGTTGGGATTTACACTGGGTAAAGGGCAGTGCCTAAACCAAAGTTGCTTGAATCTGTGTGGAGAATGAGTTGCAAATTATCTAAGCACAGGTTCCGATGTGAGTTGCTCTCTAACAGTTTCAAAAGCAAGCTGACAAGCAGGTGTCGAGCAATTTGCAAAGGGCTCTTTGATATTGAAGTACATTCCATGTTACTCTCCTTCCCTTCTTGTAGGCTTGGTAGCCCTTTGTAAGATCATTCAGATGTTTTACTATTTTTGAATAGTCCTTTATATGGGGATAATAATATCCCACAAGGGCTAAGAAGGACTTCAGGGTCTTGGCTATGTGCAGAAAGCACAGACTTTTTCAGGATCAGTTTCTACACCTTTTCTTGAAACCGTGTGCCCCAAGTAATACAATGAGCTTTGAAACAACTGCATTTTGCGGGATAAATTTCAAGCTGTGTTCTCGTAACTGTGTAAGCACATGTAAAAGTCTAGTTTTATGTTCTTCTAGGGTGCTAGAGAAAACTATAAAACACCAGTACTTCTTTCAGGTTAAGATAACCCCTGCACCTCTCCATTAACCTTTGTGAATTGGTGATCCCTTGGGGCATACAGTTAAACTCATAAAATCCAAACGGGCATACAAAAGCAACCTTTGCCTTATCACGTCCATCCATTTCAACCTGGCAATATCCTAACTTGAGATCCATAGCCGAGAATTATTTGGAATCGGTGAGAGGTGAAAAGGCTCCTTCAAGATTTGGAAGTACACAGGCATCACGTATTGTCAATTAATTAAGTTTCCAATCACAAACACATGGACGCATGTCCCCATTCTTTTTTGCGAACAACTGTGATTGGAGAGGAATAGGGAGACACCGACTCACGAATCACTCCTGCCTCCAGAAGAGTTTGCAGATGGCTCCTTACGGCTTCATGGCCATTGAGATGAATGGGACATGATCTTTGCTTGAAATGTGTTTCATCTTTTAAGTTTATATGGTCTTTCACTTGGGATGCACGACAAAAGTCGAGGTCATGCTGGACGAAGACATCAGCATACACTGTTAAACTCTGTGTTACTCTTTCCTTCCACTCTTTTGAGAGAGATTAATTTTCAAAGTCAAAGGTCAAATTAGACTTCCTAGGGTCAGTAACTGGCTGAGGAGTGACAGCACAGCATTTCACACTATCAGCATTTCTGTTTAACGCAGACAGGTTGTCCTGGATTGCTCCGAGTGTGAAGGTCGGCCATTACGCAGTGCATGGGAAGTGTTGTGTTGTGTTCAGTTTCATTTCTAACACCCACACATAGTTTGTGATGATTCTCTTTGGGCAAAGGTGACAAGACAGCATTCTACTAGGATTCCCCCAGGTAAGGCAGATGTCATATGCTGTTGAACAGCTACACACTCACCAGGGCTGTTAGCTTTAACATACCCTTCAACAAGGACTCTCCCTTGAGCAGGGATCACTTGCCGCACTTTGCCTTTCAGAGTTATCGAGCCAGTCCTGCCTGTTGCATTGACTTCTTTTCTGTCTTTGAGTGTGTGAAGAATTTCTTGATAGTCATGAACAGAGTACAAGTAATTCGTCCTTCTGCTGTGACACTGTTCGTTATATAAGACATCAAGAGCATTTGTTCCAATTAGTACAGGTAATTCACTGTTACTACGCACGTCTGGAGTAACTAAAGCTAAAGTGCAAACTTTAGGTTCGGTTCCAACAAAGTTCTTCGGAAACTTCAGGCTGATAGACACATAGCCTAGATATGGAACTTTTTGCCCATTAGAGCCTTCAACATCTAGGCCTTCAACTGACTGAATGGGGCTCTCTGATAAGTTATTCTTATGAAAGGAAACAGATATGGTGGACACTTGTGACCCTGTGTCAAGGACGCAGTCACAGTTAACGTCTGATACCATGACATTGGCTGACATTCTGTCCAATCAGGCCTTTTGGAAATTGGAGTGGATTCTCTGTCGAATTTGACTGACCGGATATTTTCACTGTAGGTTTGGCTTTGGAACATTCGCGTTACAAAGCTCTTGACAGTCCCCCCTCAGGAGCCAAGATTAGTTTAACTGTTGCTCATTCTCTTCTTCCCAGGACTCCTCTGCTCAAAGTCTGTACACTTCTCATGCTCTTGCTGAGGGTTTGGTTCGTTTCTACAGGATTGTGCAATGGCCATCCTCACCACATCTGAAGCAATACCCTACCCTGGATTTGATTCAGTTGGGGGGGTTTCTGCAAAGGGCTTCTGGTATGAGCCATTGCTCATAGATGCTTTTAGAGATGCCATCTGAGTCTGCAGCATTGCAATTTGCTTTTCAAGCTTAAGTGCACCAGGGGAAGATTCCAGGTCTGTGTCACTCATTATATACTCTTCCACAAATTGGACATTAGCCTTTGCTTTGGCTTTGAGTAAGCGTAGGTACTGTTACATTAGCCTAGCCTCAGCAGCTTGCCAGTCCGCTTCAGGACCCAGTAAAAGAAGTAACTCAGAAAACGGGGATCTTTCTTCTTCTGCTCTAACTGAAGACTAGTAATCAAGGCATTTTTCCAGCAGCCTCTATGAAACTGCTTGAGAAACTAGCTGTCTGACTCAGCAGCAACAATACCACCTCTCTTCACAACTTTGCTCAGATTTGTCCATGATCGTAGCACATAAGCTGAAGTTTTCTCGCCCGAGTTCAGGTTGGTGTTCAGGAATCTGGCAAAAAGCTCATCTCCATCGTCCACAGTGTCATACGCGGATTCAACAAGCCTTAAGTAGTGTGCTTGTCAGACACAGTTGCATTGGTTAGAAAGAAATCAATGTTGCTGCGCCATGTGTCATCATCAGACTTGGAAGATGGACAAGGGATTTTTCCGGTGAAAAGCCTCCGCTCGAGGCGATCAGGAGAGAAGTAAGCTGTTCAGTAGCTCACCGAAGGCCTTGTGCTCTGGTTGCAGCCATGGCATCAACAGCACTCGCGACTGAGTGTGAATCATGGAAGTGAGTTAAATCAGCATCTTTTTATGTGGGATTCAAAGTTTTAGGAACTAGTGGTTCCTAGTGGGCAGTGTCATTGCAGGCTTGTGGTTGTAGACTAGCTATTGCTGCATCAGAGTCAGCTGTGTGGTTACTTTTAACAGACTTCTGTATCTTAACTAGTTCATCTCACAAAAGTTTTTCAAAGTCAATTCCAAGTTAAGCTCCAAAGTATAGTTCAGCTAAGTAAGAGTGGGTTAAGCTAGAAACTTTGTCAGCTAAATACAACTCAGACAGGAGCTGAATGTGGCAAATGACATCTTGGTTACTGCTAGATATTTTGCAAAGTGAAGCATCATGAAGAAATGTAATGGGTTCACCTGAGGTGAATTCGACAATGGCAGTGTCTTTAAACTGAGTGTTGTCACTAGTTTCTTTAATTATTCTGTCAACGGAGCCATGTGTTGCTCTATAATGTCATTATCTTCCACATCCCCACTTAACCCTCCTACTAGGAGTGAATTTGCCACTTTCACAATCTCTGCTTGAATTACATCCATATTTCAGCCTATTTTGCCAACAAAAAAACTGCAAAGTGGCGGGTATCAATATTCTCAGACAGAATGCAACAAACATGTCAACGGTTCAACTTTCAGCAAAGAAAAAAAAAGCTCAATACCGCTCCTTGCTGGCCCTCCACTTTTCGTGTAGCACTTAGGTGTTGAACAGTTAACAAATTTATTGACTAAATGAACAGAAGAAGAACCCTTCAAAGCAATAACAAAAAGAATAAAGTCCTTGGCCCAAAAAATGATTCCAAACAGTACCCCCCTGCAAAAAAAGATCTGTATTATCCAATGACTGAATGAGTCAATGGGAGTACTCTTATTTGGTGTCTGATCTATTGTGGAAGTGATCCAACATCAGGTTCCTCTGAGGAAACCACACGGTTGGCCACGTCACTTTTTTGACCGTCCTCAGTCTTCACTCAGCTGGGCTTGCCATCTTGGATCGGAATCTGTTGCTCACCATAGATAAAATTCAACGTCACAGTCTTGCTTTCTTGCATCAACCTTCGTTTCGGGTATAGAGGTAACTTAAAAGAGTAAGTGGATGGAAAATAATATGTTATAAAGTATTCTTTATCATTTTTCAGTTCAAGAGCAGAGAGCTCATTACCTCATGTTCAAAGCGAAGGCTGAAGAGGGAAAAAATAAAGTAGAAGAAGAACCTAGTTGACCACTATACTCCGGGCAGCGGCGTGTGCCATCTATATGTAATCTATATATTACTACTTTTTAGTAGCCCTATATTCAATGCAAGTCTTTGTTCATTTGTATTCTACTCTCTCCCTCTCGCTTGTGCATTACTGTGACGGAGGGTGCTCTATAAATATATTTTTTCTTTGTTTTATTATTATTATCTTTTTTATCCAACGGCTGTGCTTTGCCGGACATTCCTACATCTCACACTTTTGCAGATGGAACAAAGACAAACTCTTGAAAAACTAGTGAACTTCGGTAAAAAGAATAAACATCATTATCCACCAAAGTACACATTTCCTTTTGTAGCTGAGTTGTAAATCACAAACATTATTTGAAGGTAGCATTATTGTTATTTCCATCCTCCTTTGTTTTAAAAAAATAAAAATAGTGAAATAAAATATAAACATTGGCAACTTCTTGATTTATTCAAGGTGAGGAAACCATTCTGCAATCTTATGTGATATAAGTTATACATGACACATTATGCATTACTTTCAAGGTGCAACTTATCAAAAATCACTTACAGGTGTCTATTTACAGAAATTGCTTGTTGCTTTGAGTTCATAAATGCCATCAATATATTGATGTTTAGATAGGAAAGAACATGCTCTTCCTTTATATTGAAAATGAACTATTAAAATATTAAACACTCTATAGATCCTCCTTTCATTATAAAGACAGATATCTGACTCACCACTGCAAATAAACCTTGCTCAATGGTTGTTGACTTTCTTTAAATCTTGTTTTTTCATTCCACTTTAACTTTGCTTTTCATTCGGCTTTTCTTTTTATTGACATACCATTTTGTTTTTCTTTCATTTACAGCTTCCAAAGTCTGCGACCAAGCTCAAACATCTTCTCAGTTCTTGAAAGCTCATGTGTTCTCTTGCTTTTTAGGACAACTCTCATACCACCACTTTGCGGCTATAAGGAGGGAGGTTGAGTCTAAATAGTACGAGGAAACATTCCGCCATCATTCACAAGAACAGTAAGTAAAATATTTTTTTCATCTCTTGCATTGCCTCTGTCTTGATGGTTTGGTGGATTAACATGTGGCATCATGAAGTATACAGCAAAATTTGTTGAGTATCTGTGCGACCATCCTCCTTCATCCATACTTTGCACATGAAACCATAGCCGGTCAGAAGCAAAACTTACATGATTGCCATTTTATTTCCATAAATATCCAATACATGGTGATGCAAATTTACAAATGATTTAAATAGAATAAAACTCTGTTATGGTATATGAGAGTCAAAGAGATATCAAAGTGTATCCTCATAAAGTATGAGTCTCTCTTTGCCTAATGTAGAAGGCATATGCCAGGTTGAAAAGAGGTTGATGGTTTTACACTTTCATCCCTCACCAATATTGACTTCATCCCAGCTGTTGAACATCACACCAGGTCCTCCTTTTATAGGGCTTATGAAAGGGTCAGAGGAGTTTGATTCTAGTCAGAGAAAGCAAAAGTTCTTTTGACTGAATCAATGGACTGAAAATCAAAATGACACAACAAAAAGAGGACAGCTGATGGATGTTATGTATGTGCAAGTGCTAGCTTTCCAGACTATCTTTCAGTGTTCTAAATTAAAACTGGGGCACACGGTCCTGTTGAAATGCATTTCGGGATTGGCAATTAGACACCTTTTTTTAATCTTTAATTATTCTTGAATAAATGTTTAAATAAATAAAAGCACAATTTTAAGAAATGGCCATTTAATGATATTTAATTATATATTTTGTGAGCATTAGTATTTGATTTAAATGTTATCTTAGAATATACATGCTACATGCTAAAGTGTATTTGTTAAAATATCTGTCAAAACAAATTTGTTTCATCTCACTTACATAAACACATCAGTTTATTCTGGAAAAAAACAAACAAAAAAAAGGCAAATCTTGTCTGGAATGCATGTCAATCAATATGTCACATCAATGGCAAAAACTAGGCAACATGCATTTTGTGGCATTTGAAAACTCATCCAATTGTATGCCTCTGGGATATATGAGTGATATTGAGGTGAATCAGGTGTATGGCACTTAGCCATCTGGATCCTACATGGCAATGGGGATCTATCACATTTCTTTATTCTACGCTGTGAATCAAACACATTTTAATGCTTGTTGAGTTACCTTTTGTAACTGTTTCTTAGATATTCACAGGCAGGATCTTAAGATGCTGCTGTTGAGAGCAATGTGTCTTGCTGCTTGATTGATTATCTGCTTTTTATGAAGGAAGTGGTTTAGTTTACTTCTTGTGACTGTGACCCCCAGTGGGTCATTGTTTACAGCCAAGTGCAAAACACTCTAGATAACAGGCAAGACATCCCAGCTGAAGCCCACGGATTGGTGTCTCCAATTATATGTGAGTTCCTATCAAGTGAAGGAATCACAGTAGTTATTGCTCATGAGTCACATCAGGGAAACTGTAATGTGACCATTGAATGGAGTTGAGAAGCCAATGGTCTCACTTTAACAGATAATTTGTGCTCACAATTTGTCCCTGACAACCAGAAAACAATCAGTGTTATTGATGATTAAAAATAATGTCTAGTGGCTGCTGGTAATCTATGACCATGACTGATGTTGATGCATCACATGGCAAGAACAAAGGCCAATGGGTTGCACTACATACATAAACATAAAATATATTAGGATCTAAATTGTTACATATTTTGCAGAGCGTTGTTATGGTTATCATTGTGTCATGATCAAACAATACTTGCCCATACAATGACAATTACAATCTGTTGTGAAATAACTTGATATCTTTACTAGATCCAGAATATTTTTCATTGATAAAGCGCCTCTGAATAATGTGACAGATCATTTAAACGGTAAGTTGCACTTGCTAGAGCTTTACTTTTTTTATCATTTTGAAGTCGCTTTAAAACAGATCAAACTTAATTTTTTGGCTTGTTACCAGGTTGATCGCTAAATGATAAATTCACAATCAACAGGGCAGATATATTTGTTGTCCTGCACAGCATATCATTGTGGGGAGTGTGGGGTTGCCGTGCCACCCTTGGGGGGGGGGGGGGGCTTCTTTATCCCACTGCAATGCTGCTGAATTGCAGAGGGTCATGGTGATGTTTTTGCACTGTGTTTGAAGCTTATCATAAACACAACAGGGATGAGCGACCTGGTCGTTTTGCCACCTGAGCATAATAGTGCAAGAGACAAGAACTGACATTGACACAAAACACTTGATGGGTCAAAGTGAACATCAGGAACATCAGGATCAAGAAAGTGAGGACTATCGTAACACCAAAACTGAAAAAAGGTGGAAGGTTGTTGTTCAACCAAGCCCAAAGATGGGAGACAAAATGGATTCAAATTCTCATCTTTGAGTATATGACTTAACTGGACTTTTCACTTGCGATATAAATCACTTTTGGAGATTCAGAGAAAGAAGGCAGAGGAAACACTTAAACTCTGCCTTTAAGGCCAAGCCATTGTATACAAAATCTGTCGGATGAAACCTGTGTTCTGTTTCACTCTCAGTAGGGAGTCTCCTTTGGTCCAAATCAATCAACAACAATTTGTATTATTATTCTGTATTTCATTAATTATTCAGTTAAATGCCATAAGCTCTTTTTTTCTTTCTCTCTTTTTTATTTTCTTTCCCCTGCTTAAGACTTGCTATCCAAAAAGAAAGCCAGGAGAAATGCAAATATGCTCTTTGATTGGCATGAACAAAACAGCTTTTGTGTGTGTCCGGAAATGATTTTACATTCCGATCAGATGAGCCTTACATCGGTCACACAAACACTTCAGCACAAATTGCAACATTTTCCTAAATTGCTCGAGTTGCAATTGAATGTGAGATCCCACATCTTCAATTAAGCTATACCGGTTCCAGTGGGGCTCCTTTGTCGCCACCTGGGTGTCCGTTACTGGTCTTACTACTTTTAAATGTTTGTTTCTCAACAATTTCCTTTTATTGTGTTATGTGTGCATGTTAACATTTAGCAAGCAAATGGACTTAGCGTGTATTTGATGATGAAATGGCAAATCATACCTATCATCAACAACAATCTAGATATGCATTTGCTGAGCACTGAAGCTTGACAACTATTTGTCAATAAAACATCCTTGACAAGCCATTTATCTGATCTTGCGGCTTATATTGAGACCAGGTTTCGACAATACGTGTCACTTTCCTTGACAGAAACATGTTCGATGAGGGGAATAGGGACAGTATTTGAATGTGAAATGGTGAATACGGTCACAGTTAGGGTACACCATGAGCGGACCTGGTACAGAAGTACCTTTAATGTCCCTGAGATCGCGCAATAAAGGAGTATGACAGTGATATATCGTGTATGTAATGTAAAGTGTATGTCCCACAGGAAAGAAAGTATAGCTGCATCATTTACAGCAGGGATCAGCTGCCAGACACCAGGAGCAGACATTTTTAGTTGAGGGCAATTTCAACTTTTGTAACCAAGAGATGGTTTTGCTATGCTTCGAAACTGCAAAGCATGGAACTGAAACTGAAGAAATGAATGAAATCCAAAAGTAAAAACTAGTATGCCCAAAAGTTGTGGCTAATAATGTAGGGCAAATTAGCATGGTCCTCTTATCATCCCTCTTATTCCAACACTTTTTTTCAATTAAACAATGTCTGCACAAAGGTTGATGTTTGTCAAAGTGAATTGAAGGATACTTACAGGGTGTTTCATGTAGACAGACTGGTCAGTGATGCTACGATTATCATAACCATGTATGATATATAATGTTGTGCATAAACAGAGTGGATCCTGAAAAGGATGGTCCGGATTATCCTGACTATGGTCTATATAACAAAAGATATGTACAGTATATGCATATATATGTAGCATTTGGAGGTCAAGATTTTGTAAGAAGGTCACTAGGTAAAAAAAAATGCAATTAAGCAGTGATGCCGTTTTTTCTTTACCCAGTGATCTTCTTTTTTTAGTTCAAATAGTAAAGGAATCCGGGAATAATAAGAAATCAGTATATTATATGACCACTACATGTGGGTAATTTTTTGCTGCGCAAGTGCAACGGAAATCCAAGGCGATGAATGAGTTTCATCTGAAGGTTTGACTTACAGAGCTCATCTCTGGAAGTGACATTGATAGTGCGTTGCACACTCTGAAAGACACTAATTCTAGACACCAGCCGAGATTGGACTCACATAATAGCAAATATACTTTTCAGTTTTTGGGGCACTGTAGTCCACAGACTCAGGTGGTCTGTCAGATGTTTTGCTCTGAAACTGTGATGTAAAATGGCATTCATGCGGTCTTCCATCTTTTACTGACACCTTTAAAAAAGAAGTTAGTAATAACATATTGCTGTTTGGATGTTGTAATTAACAAACTCAGGGTATAACAGGGTATTCCATTCTATAAAGAAGAAGTTGGTCTTCCTGCAACGTGACTCTTGCCTTTCAAAGGGTTTTGCACAGAATACTTTGATTTAGGCAGGCAATGCTAATTGCCTCATCTTACTTCTGCTGACTTCTTCCAAGGGCAAATGACCTTTGGAAGAGGAAATGAAGGTCAGTTCAGCCCTCTGTTTCTTGTCCTCATATTGTTATGGACAATTCATGTTAATTTTGTTGAATGTACATTAAAACATAGAAAGATAAATAGTTTAAAAAACAAACAAAACAAGCAAAAATTATAAATGGCTTGGGGAGCGCTGCAACAGTGATTTTTTTTTTTTTTTTTTTTTTTTTCTGGGACATAGTCTTCAAAGGATACGTAGTGAGAGAGGATATGAAGGTAGTTGGTGTGAGAGGGGAGGATAAAGAGGATAGGGTCAGATGGACAAGGTTGAATCACTGTGCTGACCCCTGTAGGGAAAAGCCTAAAGGAGAAGAAGGTCTTCAAAGAATGTTAAAAAAGGTATATATTTTGAATGAATTAGGCTTGTTGATCTAATGAATAACATTGACTACAGTCATAAATGTATATCTTTCTTCCCTGGAAATGGTTCAATTGAAACCCCCACCAAGTTATGTTGCAATTTCTAAATACATCATTGGTGCATCTATCTCTGAAAAGGGCACAAGTGTTGATCTTTGAATTGGTTTACTGCTGATTGTCCCAGAAAGCAATAATAAATTAATAAAATATTTCACTATGATATCTTAAAACCATTTGCCTAGTGTTTATGTATTGACATTCAACACAACTTTCACTTTCACCAATGCTTGCTGGATCAACAAAACAGAGCTTTTGGTGTTGGCATTGTGGTGGAATGTGCATAATTTTGTGGCAAAAATTATTTTGTTGTATTTCCAAAATTGTGTTGTGTTTCCAATATCTGCTAAGCATTAAAACTATTCATGAAGTCAGCCTTGGCACATTCACAAGTTACTTCACTTTCAGTTCTCAATTCAGCTCACTCTAAATGAATTGCATTTTTTTCTGATAAAAATAGAAAATTGTGAGATATTTCTGTTGTGTTAATCATCGGGTAGTACTCATTTCTTGGGTTCATTGCAGTCTCGGTGGCAAAACACTGTAGGACACATTGTGTTGTATTCAAGACCTCTATTGGTCATTGACAGTTTAAGTACATTTGCTTTCTCAGCAGTATATAGGGTGTCAATACGGCCCATTTTCTTTGGCAAAAATGTGAATCAGCAGGAGTGATTGCGGTTAAACTATGGCCTAAAGCCATGGCTGATGGTCTATTACTAAGATACAGACCCCCCCAGGAATCTACAGACCAAGCAACTTTTACCATGCGCCCAATGTCCGTCCTCATGAGAGAGAAAAATTGCAGTTGTGAAGTTTATTCAACAATGTCAGTCTTTTTTTTTCCTTTTTTTCCCTGCAACAACATAAGTGACAACATGAAAGACATGCTGCTATATATTGCTTGAGGCATTTTCCTTTGATTTCCGGCATTGATTCTCTGAGATAGGCCTAATGGAGAACAAACAGCAAAGTCTTATCAGTGATAAAAAGAGGCTAAAGAGCCAACAGCAATTTGACAACAATTGGGTTGGGGAATATGAGGGTAGAGCAGGGTGGTTTACTCCTCTGGTAAGGATCTGACAGTACCAATACAACCACAGTACAGATCACACTGCCTTGAAAAGTTATTTGTTGAACCACACTAGAGTTGAGATTAAAAAAAAGAAGAAGAATAACACAGAATAACACAGAATTGAAGAAAAAACCCTTCTCAGAATGTGATTTGGCAAACTATCGAATATTGTTTTAGAATATCAAGGGTTTATACATCAGATTCAGTTGGTTCTTTCAATAACTGTTGAATTTTTATCTATTTTTTTATTGAATTTTCCTGTCAGTTTTCACATTGTTCTGTCACAGTAACAACTTCCTCAGTGAAATAGATGCATTTTCAAAAGTTGAAAGGCTTTTCCACTTTTTGGTTATCTTCTACATAGAAATAAAACAAGAACAGTTATCATTCAGAAAGTCAATACACTGTAACAGTAGCATGAGGCTTGCTGTATTTGCTCAAAACTAATACTTGATAAACAGAATCATTTTTCTAGTTTTATACCGACATTTGATGTTCATGTGATTTGAGTGTATGGGCCAGATATGATCATGAAATAGGCCAGTGGGGTCTTGCGCTGTTTCTCACAGAGCAGAACTCACAGAGCACCTACTCTCTCTGCATTCTTTATATGCCATGGAAATAAAACATTATCGTGTTGCACATCGATCAAAGGTTTGTAATGTGAAGCAAAAAAGCCCTCAACAAAGAAGATGTGTCTCCTACTGATCAGGCTTTGGAAAAATCTCTGTGTCAATGCTGTGTAGGAGGATAAGAAAAATAATTTGGTTGGAAGGCACACTCTAGCATCAAAATTGTGCTGATCCCTGCCAGCTTTGCTTTTGACCACCCGTCCTCAGGGGTAGGCAATCAGATGATAATGCTTATGCACCACCTAAGACTGTCGCACTGCTGTTAGGTCTTAGAGAAAAGTCTTGGGCACTTGGCAAAGTGAGGGAAGGAGGAACTAAGAAAGTGTACAATAAATACTTAGATAATCACACATATTCTGTTCATAACCAATAAGTGGGAACTGCTGATTTGTATTTTGCTCCATAAATATTGTTTGTCTTTGCCAGGGCATTTATTCTAGTGTTAAATGTACAATGAGAGTTGTGTTTGTTGAGCAAAGTATTGATTCAAGAATAAAATGGTTTCTTTCACTGGACCCTTCATTATGTCCTCTACACTAAATTAGCACATTTCCAATGACATTTGTCAGAGTAATTGGACATTGTGTGAAGACTGCAAATACAGCTTAGCAATTTGAGGTTTTCTTCTGTCTCATTGTTCTTAAATTATATTTGCTCTCCAGCTTTGTGTAGAGTTTAGATGAAAATAAACAATCTGTTGAATGGTTACATTATGGGACAAAAGCTGAGAATGCAATCTATAGATTAAATAAAAATGAATAAATAAATAAATAACAGATAATTGATCACTTGTGGTTTATTGAGGCATACTTTCCATTCCAGTTATAAATTAATGGACTAGAACTGTATACTTGAATTGCAAGGTTGCACTTGTTTCTGGAGACACGATGCAATCTTTTATTATGTTTATAGGAATATCTTTGATAAAAAATAAAACCCCGACATAATGATACTACATCTTGAACCTGGCAGCAAGACTATAGCTAGAATGAAATTCCCCTCAAATGGAGTCACAGAAGTTCAGGCCAGACATTATATTAGAGGGTAATAAAGACCTAGTAGCTTGGGGACTGTAATGCAACAATAATTTGTATGTATTTAAGAAAATAAAAAATAAAAAATAAAAACCTGTTATTTCTTCTTTCTCTCATTGTCATACAGTATTTGCTAGCTGTAATTACCTGTTAAGGTGTAATAGCAGCAGCATAATCGGTATACATTAAGGACACTGGTACCCCTCATGTCCATTGAGTGCAGATTGTTGGATTGATATATACATCTATCAATCCAACAATCTACACACAATGAACCTATATGAGTTAATGTGCTATGTCAGTAAAGTCATCTTTGATCCCCCTCAATGATGTTTTTGAATCATATTCACATTCCTCAGTTCCAGCCTGTGATTACTCAACTATAGTTGGATTTCACATGCGCTCAACACATGCACGTTGTGCTACTGAAGTGATGTTACTGTTATTTGCTAACAGTACAACTGCTACTACTACTAGGATGGCTACTACCACTACTAATACTGAAATATTGCTACAGCTACCACTTATTTTAAGAATACATTGTAAAATGGAAGGATATTTACTTTTAATAGTTTTGATTTAGTTATGATCACCTATTCGGTTCTTTAAGAGATATAATCAATAAAGATCAGGGAATACATATTTTTAAATGTCACTGTATATTTGATTGTGACATATAAATAGTTGAAAAACAATTTAATTGTGAATCAAATGTCAATTTTTCCATTGCTACTTTTATCATTTTATTGTTTATATGTTCAACACATATATATATATATATATATATATATATAATTTTATTGTTTCATGTTTTCTTTCTCTCTGCTGTCATAGTTTCCTATTTTTGTAGAGGCACATTGGAGTTTACAGTAGATTAGTATGTGTTATGAAAGCATTCAATCCAAATAGGGTTCTGTTGAGCAGTCTCACATTAGTAAAGACAGAGATTTGAATCCCCAAAACCTCCATAACTTTCCTCAGAGCACACTTACAGGGTATGGAAGGTTGCAATTTGGAAAGGAAAAGTGTTATATCCTCACTTTATAAGTATAAAACCTCTAAACAAAGACATCACTCAATATGTTGAATTGTCATGGATACATTATATAAATGGTTGTCAAAGAAGGAAAAAAAACAAAAAACATTATGGACCTGCAGTTTTACCTTTTTTAATCATAGACCTTCAACGGAATGCTAACACATTGCACAGAATGGATCGCATTCATGCAGTATGTCATGCATGTTATTCATATCATATCACATCTGTTGTTTTCTAAATTCAGCAAATAATGTTATGAAAAAGTTGAGCCAAACAAATGCACCCTTTGGCTGACCTCATGCTGGCTGTAAGTGATCCACCAAGGGAAGCCTCACGTTTCTATGCCACAGACAGTCACGGGTCGCAGTTCCTGTCACTTTAAGACATACTAGCCCTAACCCTAACCCAAGGTGTGTGAGTGTGTGTGTGGGTGTGTGTGTTTGTGTGTTTTCAGAAAGTCTGCCATGGGTAACTTGCATGGACTAAAGGAAATTTCCTGTCTTGAAGTATTTGGAAAAAAAGATCCAAAAAAATGTTGCCCAGAAATCACAAGGGTCAATGTAAAGAGGCTAGTATATTTAGTTTTGAATACCCTCAATAGAACAAACACTTCCTAAACAGTACCTTCAGAATAGTATTATCTTCTTTTTACATATTTGGTGGAAGACCCATTGCCATGAGCACAATATTAATAAAAATTCCCATGTTAAACACTGCATAGTTGGTAGAATGATCAATGTGATGCTGGTATTTTGTTTTGCAGGCCTGTGTGTTTTGAAAAGTAACATCATTTCCAGGAAGAACATAATGCCCATACTAACATGTTGCCAGAGCTGCTGTCATATTACAAATTAATAGACAAATCAATAGGAACAAGTAATTTGTGAAGATCACCGTCATACATCAAGTTATACTAGGAAAGATGATGACTGATAATGAGGATGAAACATCAAGCAATCAAAAAAAGTAGAATAGAATTATTGTTCATGGGACTAATAGGAACCATTGCATTCTTTCTGTCAACAATGAGGTATTGCTTTGAGACCGCCCTTCTATTTCAAGACAGTCACCTCTGTTCTGAATAGAATAGTAAATTGCAACAAGTTATATTTTTATATAGCTTTTTTTTATATATATAAGGATATGTATTTAAATGCCAACCTCTAGTTCATCATGTATAACTTCCTGGAAGGAGTGAAGGAGATTTTTGGCCTTTGATCAAAACAATTCAATTGGATAGAAGAAGCAACATATAGGTGCTGGTCTATTTTCTATAGACTTGACTGTTAAAGCTGTTGCTGTCAGTCGTAAAGATTATGTGTTTGGCATTGTCTTTTGTACAGACCCCAGCTCAGATCCTCAACAGCACTCAGCTACCAGAGCTCTGCTCTCATGTTTTCTTTTACCAGTATCACAAATGAATGTGAAGATTAGAGAAGATAAAGTGATGTGGCTTGGTCTGCCTGGACCATATCATGCTGTTATTCTGTGACTGTTCTACTTTTTTTATTGTTGATGGTCAGACATACAAGACATGATGATAACGTCCATGTGCTTTATGGGACAAAACCCTGCTGAGATTGTTTTTCTTTTGCGTATAATTCATAAAAAAGCCTTAGAAGGGTTAGGATTGAGCAAAATCCAATTGGGTACATTAAGAAAAAAGTGATAAGATCATTTTGTTATTAAAACTGTGTCCTTGGTGTTGCAAAAGGAGGTATTGTGTGAGGTATCCAGGGACAAATTGACAGCTATGCTGGATGGTAAGGAGCAAAATAGAGCATACAGGGGGTGGCTTGGTCGATGCAGTGGTGGACAGTTTATTGAGCAAGCAAGCAGATAGGCAGGGGGATGAACTTGAAGTACAAGGAATCAGGAGGTAGTACATGAGGAAATAGCATGAGAAAAGAAAAAAATCACATTGCTGGACAAAAGCACAATCTACTACAGTGGGCGAAGCAACGATCGGATGAAATGTGATTGAGAGGTCCGGGTAGATACACTGAAGGAGTTGATGAGATAATGGAAGTGAAGCAGATGAAGGGACAGACTAATCAATGAACCAGGAGATCTAGACTTGCATTTTGTGCCCTGAACAGATAGCGTAAAAAACAAACAAACATGAGGATCGACTGGAAAGACAAGGAAGAGGAATATACTAGAAACATGAGAGAAACCTGCCACTGAAGGAGCCACAACACTGATTCGGGGAGTTCTGTCTCCATTTGTAGTTCTTGTAATAATGATCACTGCATGTCCTTGGTGGCTTTATGGCCACGGCATTGATGTTTAATAGAAAGAAGACAGAGCAATGAAGGCAGGTCTTCCTTAATTTCTTGGAAAATTGGTCCACTGGCATCTGATCCAAAATATCCTAGTTGTATCCAAGTAGTCTTCATTGTCTACGCGAGACTCTTCCACTAACATCAGTTTTTAGCCTACAGATACTTGAGTTGCAGTACAATTATCTAACCTTGTGGTTCTC
The DNA here is from genome assembly GCF_037954325.1 of Fistularia commersonii. Lineage (NCBI taxonomy): Eukaryota > Metazoa > Chordata > Actinopteri > Syngnathiformes > Fistulariidae > Fistularia > Fistularia commersonii. The sequence continues at coordinate 7,233,295 of NC_141300.1, read as the reverse complement.
CTTGTGACTGCCAGTGTTCACAAGCTGTCACTTCAGCCAAGCCCTTCGTATAATAGTTTCTTGAGTTGCTGTTGAAAACTATGGATGGATTTTATCTATTGCTGTGGCATAGTTTGGTCAATAAACCCAAAAATCCCCAAATCAGGCTCTAAATATCCAATAAAGAAATCTGTGGATCAGTTGGTGCAGCAGTAAATATGGTTTGTTAGAACAGGAGCATGGGAGTGTCCTTGTCCTTGAAAAAGCATTGGTGCATTCCCATAATATTTTTACTGGTGGTAAAAGCAACGAACAAAAACAAATGACAGTCCCTGTGTATCTTTATTCTCCGATCCAACTGTCGGAATCACAGAAGTAACTGCATCTTCCCACTGAACAGACCACATAGTTTCAAGGGCCATTTCTCTTTTTGATGAATTGCATTTCTAAGGTCAGAGACTAATATTTGAAAAAACTAATTTGAAAAAATGAAAAAATAATAAAAAAAAACAACCAACCAAACAAACAAACAAACTACGAATCCTATTCATCTGATCACATTGTCAGGATCCACAGACTATATGTCTCAAAAACGTCATTACACTGATTCCTTCCTCTGTCCGAGACAGATGTAACTCAGGAAAAATGTATTTTGTCAATGGGTTTAATATCAATTATTAGCTGATAGCAGATTTGTACTTAAATTTAAATTTTCAGCAATTTATTTTCATTTCTACATTTCAATAGATTCTACATTTAATCAGTTCCAACAAATTGAATTTTGATTAGATGTATTCTTTACATTTTCCAATGTCTGTGTTGGTTGTTTGATTTTATAAAAAGAGATCCTAAAAAATACCACTCATAACATGAGTGTTTCTTTAGTCAATTAACACATGATTATTGTGTCTAATATACAAATAAATATGAATGTCGTTATACAATGGATCTGATAACAATAATAGTTACAGCTATGGTTTCCTAACTACTCACTATTTACATGGTTTTATTTTAGCTCTAAATATTATTCTTCTGGAATCTCTATCTGTGTAATTACACAAGACACCTAAAGACAGGGTATTGATTATGGATTATTATAAACTCACCCTCCTAAACTCTGTGTGCTAATATCGCTTGCACTGTTCAATCATTTCTGGACCCATAATTAAGTCAGTTTATTAAGAAATTCAGGTAGAAATTTCATGAATCAAACTAAGAACACTAAAATTATATAGCCAGCCCACACAGAGTATTTGCCCCCAAGGGACATCATATTTTGTATACTGTGTGAATAAACCGTGCATCTGACAAGTATTATTGATGAATCAATACACCTCATACCTTTTACTAATGAGTACAGTTAAATGTAGGATATTGTTTTAACACGCAATCAGAATTAAAGAGAAGAGGAACTGATCAAAATTGCATTTAACACACTTAAGAAATATATATTAATGATAATAGTGTTATAAATAGCAAATTCAAACCATTAATGAATATACAACCTTATCTTAAAATATCCTGAAACCTTTAGGCTTTTGTTTCAGTTTTTGCTATCACGGACAGCAGGGTAGTTGCAAGAGCATCAGCACAGCTACAATCAACTCCACTCCAGGGACCTGGAGGTGGATGCCATTTGAATACCCCCATTAATGTTCAACGTACACTTGGAGAACAGATTTCATCATAATTAAATGGGAGAAAAAAAATAGCAGAGTTTTCAGTTTTCACTTTAGAGTCCTTTAGAGCAGCTTAGACTGAGAAGAACAAAGCATATCTCTTGCACAAATGTTAATTCATCCTCACCTTTGCCCTAAATTGAATGGAACTGCTGTGTTGAAGGTAATTTGAATTATCTTTGAGAACAAAAATATGACATAGAAGTAAATTCCAAAAGCCTCATTTATAAGGCCTGAAAGGGTGCAGTATTTTAAGGAATGCTGCAAAATTTATGGTAATATGCAAACTGTTACAAAAAGAAAGAAAGAAAGAAAGAAAGAAAGAAAGAAAGAAAGAAAGAAAGAAAGAAAGAAAGAAAGAAAGAAAGAAAGAATATTATTGGCTGCCCCAAAACACAGAAAGAGCTGATTACATCCCTTGAAACCACAAGCTAAAAATAGTCATTTAAGTCTGCATATAATTGTCGATCTATACTACTATGAAGTTTCATTACATTAACCTCAATGATATGTTTTAAGGAGACCGGAAGGGAAACTATTGTATCTTGCTTCCCATCGAAAAGGTGTAGAAGCTAAATAGTCTAAATCTAAACTGTGGGCCTGAAAAAAATCAATCACTGATAATGTTAACCAGCGGCAATGACATTATTGTCTTGCTGACACTGCACTCACTCTAGTATCATGCTGACTGAGGCAGCAGCTGAAAAATAATGAAGCCTTCCTTCAGTCCAGATTAAACCAAGGTAACTGCAGCAGCACATGTATAGTATTTTACTGCACATTTAGTTTATAGATTTTAAGTGTTTTTACATCATACTAAAATAGTGTTTGAACAAATCAGAATTCAGAAGTCTGCCCAGCTGTTTCTTGCAGGTCATTGGTATACTTTGTTTCCAGTTTCAGCTATATTTAATCGCTTAATCATACAAGATCTTGTTCTTCTCCTTTCAGCTTTTCCCTTCATGGTTTGCCACAGTGATTCAACCATCTCCATCTAACCCTATTCTGTATATCCTCCTCTCACACCAACTACCTTCATATCCTCTCTCACTACACCTTAAATCTTCTCTTTGTTCGTCCTCTAGATCTCCTGCCTGGCAGCTCCAATTCCAGCATCCGTCAACTAATATATTCACTCCTCTGTACATGACCAAACCATCTCAGTCTGGCTACTCTGACGTTCTCTCCAAAACATCTAACATGTGGTGGTCCTCTGATAGACTCATTCTTGATCCTATCCATCCTAGTCATCCCCAAAGAAAACCTTAGCATCTTCATCTCTGCGACCTCTAACTCTGCTTCCTGTCTTCATCATTGTAATTGTTTCGATGCCGTACAGCATCGCTGGTCTCACCACTGTCTTACACACCTTTCCTTTCATTCTGGCTGATAGTCTTCTATCACATTGTGACCTTGCCACTTTTCTCCACCCATTCCAACCTCCTTGAGCCCATCTCTTCCCCTCTTGACCTGACCTCCACACTTTCCGCTTCTCTGGACTGTTGACCCCTTGTACCCGAAATTCCCCAACTTCTTGATCTCCACTCCCTGTAGCTTCACCATTCCACCTAGGTTCCTCTCATTCACAGACATATACTCTGTCTTGGTGTGACTAACCTTCTTTCCTCTCCTTTCCAGCACATACCTCCACCTCTCTAGATTTTCCTCAACCTGTTCTCTGTTCTCACAAGAGATCACAATCTCATCTGCAAACATCATGGTCCATGGAGATTCCTGTCTAGCCTCATCTGTCAGCCTGTTCACCACTGCAAACAAGAAGGGGCTCAGAGCTCATCCCTGAGTCCCACCTCCACCTTCAACTTCTCTGTTACCCGAACAGCACACCTCACCACTGTCTCACGGCTAGCACACATGTCCTGCAGCAGTCTAACATACTTTTCTGCCACTCCAGACTTCTTCATACAATTCCGGAGTTACTCACTTGATACCACATCATATGATTTTTCCAGGTCTTTTCCGGGCCAAAAATACAATTGAGCTCCCCCTGGCCTTCTCTGTACTTCTCTATTGGCATTCTCAAAGCAAATACTGCATATATAATACCTATAGTACTCTTTCTAGCCATTAAGCCATACTGCTCACAAATGCTGACTTCTGCTCTCAGTCTAGTTTACATTACTCTTTCCCAGAACTTCATTGCATGGCTCATCAACTTTATCCCTCTAAAGTTGCCGCAATTCTGCACATCCCCCTTTTTCTTAAAAATGGGCACCAGCACACGTCTCCATTCCTCAGGCATTCTGTTGAAGAATCTAATCAGAAACTGTACTGCTGCCTCTCAGACAATTCCACAACTTTACAGGTGTAACATCAGGACCACTTGCCTTTCCACTCTTTGTCCTCTTCAATGTCTTCGTCACTTCACTTTTACTAATCTCATCTACTTTGTAGTCTACAATAGTCACCTCTTCTACCCTTGCATCTCTCTCATTTTCCTCATTCATCAGCTCTTCAAAGTACTCTTTCCATCTTCCCATCACTCATCTAGCATCTGTCAATGAATTTCCCTCTTTATCCTTAATCACCCGGACCTGTTTTTCATTCTTTCAATCTCCAACTTTCGCTTTCGCCAATCTATATAGATCATTCTCTCCCTCCTTACCGCCCCACCAGGCATACAAGTCACTGTACGCCCTTTGATTTGTTCTCTTCAGTCCCCCCAGTGTCCCACTTCTTTTTTGCTCAACTCCTCCCTGAAAGCCATACAACACTCCTCCCTTTTCAGCTTCCACCACATTGTCCACTGCTCTGCCTTTGTCCTCTTGAACTACCTTGTTATGAGTCATCCTACAGACCACCATCCTATGATGTCTGGCTACACTCTCACCTGCAACTACTTTGCAGTCACTGATCTCTTTCAGTTTACTTTGTCCATACAGGATGTAGTCTACCTGCCTGCTCCTACCTCCGCTCTTATAAGTAACCCTGTTTCTGTCTTTTCTGGAACTAAGTTTTCACTACAGCCATTTCCATCCTTTTTGCAAAGTCTGCCATCATCTGTCCATCTGTGTTCCTATTCTGTAGAGCAAATCTGCCCATCACTTCTTCATCTCCTCTATTGTCTGCACCAACATGCCCATTGAAGTCTACACCAATCAACACTCTCTCATCTCTGGGGATATTCTGCATCACTTCGTCTAACTCATTCCAGAACTCCTCCTTCTCCTCAAACTCACATCCTGCCTGCGGGGCATAGCCACTAATAACATTGAGCATCACACCTTCGATTCCCAGTTTCAGACCCATAAGTCTATCTGACATTCTTTTCACCTCCAGCACATTCCTAACAAACTCCTCCTTCAAGATAACTCCTACTCCATTTCTCTTCCTGTCAGTACCATGATAGTACAACTTAAAGCCTGCCTCTAAGCTTCTACCCTTTCTCCCTTTCCACCTGGTCTCCTGGACACAGAGTATATCCACCTTTCTTCTCTGCATCATGTCGACCAACTCTACCTTTTCCTGTCATTGTCCCGATATTCAAAGTCCCTACTCAGTCCCAGACTCCTGCCTGTCCTCATCTCTTTCTGCTTCCAAACACGCCTTCCTCTCCTTCTTTGACCTACAGTAGCCCAGTTTCCATTGGTACCCTATAGGTCATCGGTACCGATGTCCTATATGTGAACACAGGCCTCAATCGAGGGTATGAGCTTATTCGGTTTGATTTGCATGTTTTGTTTCGGCAAAAGTTTTACACCTGATACCCTTCCTGACGCAACCCTCTGGATTTATCCGGGTTTGGGACCAGCTCAGGGAGACAGTGGCCCGTGCCCCCCAGAGGCTAGTTCATGGAGACACTTGCCCATGCTGCCCTGAGGCTGCATTCTTAATCGTACAACATAGGCCTGTATTATTTTGCTCTTCTACATAAAAGCAGCAAAAAACCTTGAATGTAAGACTATCATTCAGTTTGTATATTCTTGTTAAGACAGACTCAAGACCAGTGATATCATTCAACTGCACTGACAACTCAATATAACTGTGCAATTCTCTACGTTTGCACTTGATAAAAGATGGTTATGTGCTGTTCAGGGTATTGCATGACCCGATTTAAAGATTTGATTTTATTCTGGTTTGAAGAAGAGGGACTGCCATTATTTTGTCCATCTACTATATTTCAAATAGATATACAATGTTCCAGATCTATCTATCTATCTATCTATCTATCTATCTATCTATCTATCTATCTATCTATCTATCCATCCATCCATCCATCCATCCATCCATCCATCGTTCCATCCATCCATCCATCCATCCATCCATCCATCCATCCATCCATCCATCCATCCATCCACTCAAGGGTAAGGTTAAGGATTCCTCACAAAAGGCAATAACTCTTGTCGGTCAAAATACAAAAAAAGAAACAAAGATTATCTTTTTTATTGAGCCTAAAATGCCCAGTTGACCAGTGTGTGGCCGGTTTGTCAGATAGTAAAGTGTGATGTACTTAACTAGATTAGATAGCAAAGGTTACCACTTTGATGGGTCAATCAACACAATATCTTCAAAGGGCTGAATCATGCAGAAAAAGTGAAACTGCTGAGCCCTGGATTTTGACATTTTTTTCCAGTTTTTAACCCCATACTCCCGGTAAAGAGATCACATTACATCAAAGATTCAGTTTTATTAATTGTTTTCCAACAAACCTTGTGAGATCTATATGGGACGAGAGTAAATGAAGTATTTAAACCACCATAACCCTGATAATATGGTCGCTGGAACTGACAATAAACAAATTAATCAGTGTTTTGTTTTTTGTTTTGTTCATTTCTTTTTTATTGTGTCTTACTCTTACTTTTCTTCATTTGTATAGTACATGGGATGAAAAAGCTTTATGACAGAATATTTTTATCATTGTTGTAAAGCCAAAATGTCAGTGGAGAGTACAGGAAACTGAGAAAAGTGAATAGGTTACTCCATTTTAAGGAAATAAGAAAATGAATAAAATAAAATGAAAAACAATCAAAAAGAAGTATGAATAAATACAACTGAACAACCTAGTTCAGTATTGTAATAATCAACATATCTTAATTTGAATACTTCCTTTCAGAATAAAAAAAAAAATGGAAGTCTATGTATAAACATCTCGGGACTTATGAAACCATCTGCAACAACTGTTTGATCTCTGTCACAAAAAATAACTTAAAGTAGCTCATCAAAATGCCAAGCACAGCTTACAGGAGATTTACTATTAATGTTCAGTGGTGAGACCCTGTGAAACTGTGCATTGTGGCACATGGACATCAGTGGAAAACCAGTACCCACTTTTTGGACAAGGACACTGAATGAGGCTCTGTCCCAGATGGTACCTCTACTCTGTGACGTGGGAAGGAATTAGGTATTAGTAAAGTGGATATTTCTTCAGACATCACACAAACACACACACACACACACACACACACACACACACACACAGTTAGACATAAACAAGATTACCTTCTCAGAGAATGGTAAATGAGGAGTGAATACACGCATTAATGAATTATGGATAAAAGTGACAATGATAAATTATGCAAGTGAAAAATTTAGAACAAAATCACATTTAATTGTTTAAACTGAATATAGAAAGGTCAATCATGACGGTATATAATTTGCAGATCATGAATCATTTACATGAATTTGTCATATAGATTTATCAGATATAAGATAAGTCAATATTAGAAGTAACAGCTGGTCACCGTCACTCTTGTTAGATTGCTAATAGATCATTTGAACAGTTGTAAATTAATTTCATTTTTTGACAATTAATCAATTAAACAGCTAACTGTTGGAGACCTTAGCTGAAAGGTCACAGAATAACAATCAATATATAATTGAACTGAGCATATTTTATTTGCCAATCATTCTGACTGACAGTTATTGATCAGGATCAGGACTGACCTGATTTGAATTCATATGGTAAAAAAGCCCATTATGTACTTTTGACAACAAATCAATAGTTGCTTAGCTTGAAACTTTTTTCTAGATTACTTGTCCATCATTTCCATGAAAATACAAGATATCTTGAGATGATTGTTATAATTAAGATCTATTGATTATTTGAAATTGCATCTAGTCAAATAAAATACTGCATATGAAGGAAATCCTTTTACCAGTACCATTGGGAATAAATTTCTTTACAAGATTGTAGGACTGACTTCCCTACCTTCACCACATTTAATATAAGTCTGCCCCGTATATAGTGTGTGCACAAGTGATAAGCACACTAGCATTAGTCTTTGACGGTTAAACCCATATAGAATGGAAAAATACATTGGATGACTGCTATTCCATTTAGATCAGCAGTTGAGTTACCACTTGTGACATAATGTGACATCAAGTGGACAAATTTAAAGTGAAAGAAGCAATAGTGATGTTAAATGACTGAGACAGGGTCAAAGTGGATCCATGATTTACTAGTACCCTTAGATAATACTTTTCTCATCGCACTTTAGCAACAAAGAGACCACTAAGTTGACGTGACATAAGTGGACGCCTGACAGAGAGCATCTACTGAAGTTTAAATCGTAGAGATATTAATACTACTGTATATATCCAACCAAAACTATAATGTTTAAGACCAATTGAACTGATTTAGAAAAGCCAGGGCTCTGTGATGCGGAGTTGCAGTAGTAGCTGACAAGAATCAATGCACATTTTGGGAATAGATGAGCTAGTCACTATGACGGTCAGTCATATTAAGTAGGTGGGAAAAGGCCATAGCGTCATTGAAGCTAAGGGAAACGAGTGCAAATTATGTAAAATATGAGACCATGATCTTACAGTGCAATATGGGGTTCAAGTCAGGGCTCTGTCGAAAAAGCATGTGATTTTTGGATTATATCTGTTAAGAATGAATAACCTTCTCACAATTATGGATGGTTTTATATTTGCTGAATGTACGCACAGTAAATGAACAAAACATTGTTTTGTATACCTTTTTAAACTGATATATACGGGTCTATTTAATGCAGTGCTTTGGTTAAATCCTGGTAGTTAGGTGTATTACTTAGTATGTTACTTATTTTATAAATTATTCAGAAAAAAAGTGACATTCTATTACCTATCACCTCATATTACAATCTATTAAAGGTTTTAATTTTGTTTTACAATTTTAAAGCTATAATTAGAGGCAGAATACTTGTTTCAGAATTCATGATGTGGCTGAAGCAGCCTAATAACCTGAGGCAGATTGAAATCGAGATAAAATTATGAATAAAAAAATAATTTATACTGCTTGTAGTAACAAACAAGTAGACTCCAGCATACATTCTCTCTCTCTTTCAATATCAAGACAGCTTCAGTATGACCTTATTTGACTTAGACTACAGTATAATACCTTTACAATGGCTGTATAAGTCCTCTCGCACAAGCAAATATAAAGGTCAAAATTCATTATTTGTTTTTGTACCACTGGGCTGCAAAATTCACTAATGAGAATTTGATAAAATGTTTTTGATCTCGGCTATAAGATATGTAAATCAACCAGAAAATAGTCATATTTATTTAAAATTAAAGTAATTGTATTGATTTTATGCTTCAATAGCCATTTATACTTCAACCGTGTCTATCGACATTAAAGTAGACTCACCAACAGACACACACAGATACACATTTCACAATCACTAATTTCTCTCATACACACACATTCTGACCTCCATACATACATTTTTTTTTTTTTTAATTGAACTGCAGCGCTTCTGTCAGAATTTGTTAGTCTTGTGTGTCATGTTTAAGGAAGGTGTGCCTGACCCAAACACAAGGACATTCAGGAGGTAGGGCGTCTTAAAAGGTTTATCTGACGAGGAAGGTGAAAGGAGAGCTGTGCCGGATTGTTTCTGTGGGTGTGTCACGGGAGTCTCAGGAACTGGCGAGGAGAGGCAATACATAGAATGCAGGGACTAGGAAAAAGTGAGGAACAAGCAACAATCTGGCACCAAAGGTGCTGGCAGCAGGCTTCTCTTATCCTCTGCTTGACGAGGCCTGATCAGCCGCAGGTACCGCCACCCCCAGCTGGACTCATTCACCTGCTCAATCAGGTTCATGGTGGAGGGGGGTTCACCCAGAGCCCTAGCCTCAGATCCCAACATGGTGGAAAAATAAATTTGAAGCCGATGCTACAGTATGAGAGCTAAAAAAACTTTTGAAAATTTATTTCTAAAGGGATCAAAATGTTAATTTTGTTGAAGGAAATGCTTCAAAAATGCCCCCCTTTGCATACCACTTAAACTCTTTTGTTAACACAGCTGTAACCCAGGTGAAGATACCCATAAGTTAATAAATAATTTAAAAATAAGAATAAATATTGAGTAGAATTTGTTCAAGTGATATAAAATGTCTAACTTACATAAATAAGATTAAAAATATTATTTCAAATTGTTGATGGATTATTTTGCCATTTAGCATTTAGTTTAATAGCACTGTTGCTTTTCGAAGTGGTAGTTCTATCTGCCAATCATAATGCTGATAGCGATTTTGATTCAGAAGTCACGAGAATGGGAAAACAAACAAACAAACAAAAAACATGATATAGAAAGTCATGCTGTCGAGCTGATCGAGTGAGTGAACAGAGAAGGGAACTGTTAAGTTTTTTTAGACGTTTATTTTATCTTTCAAACTGTTTTGTTTAATGTTCTGTCTATGTTGGTAGACTGTGGTTACTTTGAGCAGTTTCCTGTTAAGTTTAATGACTGTATTACTGGAGAAACGGTGAACTGTTGGAGCCCATTCGTCCCGCGCATGGATATGAATGCTTGATGGCGAGCCACCCACAATAAGAGCCTCGACTCAACTCCATGTGACATCGGTAGGAGAACCTTCCTCCTCTTCTGTTCTCTTTGCTTTTGGGGAATGTGGATTTTGAACTGCAAAGCCGAACGATTATAGTTTTTCCAACTGTTTAGAGTGGATCTCAATACAGTCATAAGAAGAGATAGCATTTACTTACTAAGGGTAGATTGAGTAGCAAGATTTTGATAACTATAGAACTGTATATTCGCTTTGTATTGAGTTAATTGAGATGCTTCATGTAACTCAATAGTTACTATAGTTCTAATAACCTGCTATTAGGAAGGTAGTACCAATACTGGATTTCTTTACACTGAAATAGGCCTACGTTGATTTAAAAGAAAGATGACTAGTTAAAAAACAATTACACACTGCTTAAACATTAAAAAGTAGGAACTGAATAAGAACTTATGATGGACAAAGACTGAAAACAGAATTTAAACAGAGCTCAATATAAATACTGAAGTTAGATAAGTTTAAATCTATGGAAGAATAAGAAATTCATATTTGTTTCTTACTTAAAGGGAAATGAGGATTGAAACTGAAACTCATATTTGTATGTCTGTGCAAATGATTTTATTTACTTAATGTTGTGTCTGTAAATGTCTATATGGTACTACTTTGTAATTACTACTACTATTTCTAGCTACTTCAATTCTTTTTGATAAACAAGCCGGCATTTAGACTAACTATTGGTCTGTGGTGTCCCTTTATCTTTTAACTGTTTTAACAGCTCTGCCTCCGAATCTAGTCCTGGTCCAAACCCTATTTTATTTGTAGTAAGTGCTACACAGTACATTATAGATATAGAATTGAAAGTCAAAATCAAATATAACCAAAAACTTGGTATGTAATTAATGCAGAATGCATCAACTGAGGCATTTTTATTGAACTCTCCAAGCCCTGAAGGTCCTCCAGGGGTTGAATAATTTAGATGTTAATAATGATCTGTTAATTATTATGCAGGTAATGGAGGGCGTATTGAGGGCTTTACATTTTTACCCATTGTCCACTCTCCACAGATCACATGGCAAGACAAAACAAGCAACAAAAAAAAGAAAAAAAAAACAATCCCAATCATGACATTTTCCGTCAAAGAAGTACAGTACGCCTCAAGGCATAGAGATTAGGGTCTTTGCTCGTGTGCGGTGGCTTGGAGTGGGCCTTGTTGATCAGCTGGTCTACCAATTTGCTGCACAGCTTTCAGAAAGGCCATTGAATCATGAGACACCTGGTGGGGATTTAAAAGATCAGGCATGAACACTATTAGAAATATACCTGCAGTGGCTTATGTTTTCCGGTTGCAGGATTGTTGGTTTGCCATGCTATGGTTGTGTAAACTACATATGTAATCATGTTTTTTTTTTTCTCTTAATGAATGAATTAATTGATAATCTTACATTATAGAAGATGCAAACTTTTTTTTTGTTCGCAAAGTATAGTTTTTCCTTTTACTTTTATTCCCAAAATAGAAGAAGGAAAATGACAACTATGAAATCCAGAAACAAGACACGTATTCACATCGTAGCAAGCTGCCTGCTGTTTGATTTAAAGAGCAGAGTTCATGGAATTAATGCTCAGTAAATTTTCTTATGGGATATACATTATATGTGTCACAGAAGCAGCAAGTGAAAGACTAGCTCAACGAAATCATTGATAGTGGTGAAAGTAATTCACTTACTCCTGCCCGCATCGAAGAGGGTCACTAACTTAGGGGCTGGATTCTTTGAAATACTCCATTTGGACTGGACTTGTCATTAGGATTAACAAACATGTTCCTGTTCAAAGGTTCTGCTGATAAAGCTGAGACATGTTTTATAAATGGGTATTGATTTGATGCTGGGATAACACCAAGTTGAACATCATCTTCAGTCAATTGGTTAGTCTCCTTGCCAGTGCCTACATGTTTACCTTGACCAGTCACCTAATGTGTTCCTCTTTTTTTTAGCAGTTATTGATACCATATTCTGCATGATACATATACAACTTTGTTCAAGAGAAGGTCTCTTTCCTGCTGCAGTCGTTCCCCACCTTCAGTTTTAGTAATGGAAAATAGCTGGCTCCTTTTCATATTTGAAATTCCAAATATATTTGGAATGACTTTTTAATGAAATATAAACTAATTGAATCTACAATTTTGTTATGCAATATCATATTACATTGCCCATAACTCATTTCCTCAGTGAAGTTTGTAAATTTAATATAAATCTGTTAACATTATCAATTGTATTTGTGGTTAATCGCAACAAGATGAGTTTTTATAGATTTTGGCTGAGTAAACTGTCTCTCTCTATCCACAAAATATATTCTTTTTTTTTTTTTTTTGTTTAATTTTTCTTGAACTCAGGCAAGTAGCTTACAGCTAAATCTGATCCCTTCTAAGTCATTGACACTGAGCTCAAAAGTTCTATACTGGTTGTACTAGACAGTAATGGCCTGATCCCACAGGGGTCTGTTCTGCTGCTTTCAAGCCATGGTGTGGTTTTGATCCATCTTCAGCATGGGTTTGTATCCCCCCTGGGAGCATTTCAAAATTGGAGTGTTTTTTCTGCCCAGACTTTGGTCCATTTTTTGGGGGGGTGGGGTGGGGGGGTTATGCTGTTATGATAAGAAGGCTGTGTAGATAATGGATTCTTTTTTGTCTGTTTTAATTATGGTGGTTATTGTGCTTTCGTAGTTCATTGTGCTTCAGCCTGAAGACAACATTGATAAAAGTCTAGTTACCCAGGTTTAAAGATGAACTGCTACAGTGAAAATCATCTTACTGGCAGATTTCTGCCATGGGACATTTAGCAATGTGATATATGATTAAGACTGCCAAAAAATGTTATTGTGTCTTTGTTTCCCTGTCTTTTTTTTCATTTGAATATCAGTTCCTCTTCTTCTTCTCTGTGGGCTGTTCAAAAGTAAAGCATGCCACTACTGGTAGGTCCAGCAATTTCCCCCTCCATATTTTGTGATAATTCACTCATCCAACTTTTATAGAAATGCCCAATCCAGGCAGCCTCTTAAAACGGGACATCTGATAAAATAGCTCAAAAAATCTGGTCTAAAAGCAATTTGACCAAATGCTCCTCAGTTGCAAACAGCCACACAGAGCCAATAATGGGGGCGAGAAGATCAAAAATCAAGCAGACAGAAAATAAAATTGAGTTCTAGGTAGTAAAGCCTGTGTTGTTGATAAGAATTGGAAAATACTGTGGGATGTCGACAAAGGAATAGTTATCAGTTCCTTAGATTGATGAGGAAGTCAGGAAGAAAGACGGGTACTGACGATTATTAGTGAGAGAAGTATCCAGGAAAAGAAATGACAGCTTCAAATTGTCTATAGGCACTTCTCTTGATAAAATACTTCTCTTAATATAAATACTTTGTTTTTATTAAACCCTCATTGGGAAAGTCATTCTTTGCATTTAATACATCAAGGGGGTCAACCATGAGCCATCCATTCAGCATCAGGGAAGGAGTTAGGGGTTCAGTGTCTTGCTCAACAACTGCGACAGACTAGCAGGAGCCAAGAATCAAACGATTGCTCCACCTCCTGCACCACACTGCCCACATTTGACCATACATATTTAAATCCCCACATGGTATGGGAAAGTACTGGGTGACTCTTTTTCCCAAAGGAAAATAAAACTCGATTATTATGATTTGCTGCCTCTCTACATTTTTTTCCATATATATTTTAAAAGAGAATGAAAATTCCCACACATCTTGCAAGAGGCTTGTGTAATGCTACCTACACATGTGCTGAATGTACCATTGTTTTTCTTTTGAGAATAGTAGTCAACTTAGATGATGTACCAACATGTTGAGAGCCATCTATCAAGTGCTGCACTGAATATTCAAACTGACCTTAGTTATGTGTGATTATTCCAAAGGCAACCAGTGTATGGATGAATGGAAACACAATGAGACAATATAGACACAAAGAGAAAACTGATTTGGTATATTGTAGAATTACCTCAACAGCAAGCACTAAAACAGTGGCAAGCTCAAATTCAGCTGCTAGGCTGGGGATCCAGTTTTTACAAACAGGCATATTGTTGGTAAACATGACTTTATCAAATTTAAGTTATTAAGTTGTCTGTTTAATTTGACATCTTTGTTGCCTTGAAACATTACCCCGTATCTGATATCTAATTTTGCCAATTTGTCACTCACATGAAGACATCCTCATTTGGTCAAATGTTGGTTTGATCAATGAAAAACACCAATCACCTCTTTGATAACCATGATATGGCAATTTATGTGGCTGGACTTGTGTCATCTGTCCAATTTTTTTTTTTTTTTCCTTGAGAATAAGGTATTTTGGGCTTGAGATAAGATAAACATATTTAATCAGGTCAAGTTACAGGTCAGGTTTATATCTATATATATCTATACAGCTGATATTGCAGGGTAAAACAGGGTTGTAACTGATAATTGTGACTGTAGCTCTGTCATGGATACATCACCAAGGAATATATTTTAAAATACTTTATGCTTTCACGTGTAACATGAGTGAAAACTGTGTGCAGACTAAAACAAATATATATATATGAGTGAAACAATATTTTACAATAGCAAATGCACAGCTGCACACTCTGCAAACAGACTATGCTCACTTAGCTGACCTGACAGGAGACAGCAGGACAATATCTCTTCAGATCAGTGAAGAGTTTATAAGCTGGGGCATTATATACTCTGTGATATATTTGGCCACAGAAAGCCGTATTATTGACATTCATTGTTTTGGTTACAAGGCAATGGTAACAAGGGAATTTCAAACAGATTGAACCATTTTCACAAACAGAAGCCTCATTTAAGAATATCAGCTCAGGTTGTCATGGTATGGGATTGCGAGAAGCCAATACGGCACAAGATTACTTTCATGGAGCATTCTGAAAAGACCTTAAGAGCAACATCTTAGGAGGGTAGATTTCATTATTTACCGAGACCAGCGCAGATTGAATAAGATTTCATTGGCGACATCAGCATCCCATAGTTTTGTATGCAAGAGTAGGGTGTGATGGAAATTTCAACAAGTAAACATCCCTAACGTTATATTAATTCCTACATATTGTATATTGGCGATCCCAGGGTGAAAATACATATCCAGATCAGTGGTTAATTAACCACTGCTTTGTTTCAGCTTAGTTAATTATTCTTAATCATTTTCTGTATTTATTCAATTATTTTATCAGTATTATCAGCCGACAGCAGCCATAATGTTTAGAAAAAAAAACACCAAATAAAATTCAGATCATTAATCACCACATGTTGTTTAAGTGGCCCTTATTTCAAATGAAGGAAATACATTTAACCGAGTATCTTGGAAGTTTGAACCAGAAACTGCCATCTCCAAGAACATTCCATGGCCTTGCACGCAAGAAACCAAGCGAGTCGCAAATAATGATCAAACATGACATCACATGTCAATTTTCATAGCTGTTTCACAGTTATTGTCAGTGCTATATATGTTTTTTTCTGTCTTTAAAATACCTTTATTTATTTATAGAAAATTTAATTAACGATAATATACATATTTAAAAAAACTTCAAGCCTAATTAACATTTTATCCAAGGAAATTGACAGCTATTTTCAAAATTAACTTTGGTATCTCTCTGAACTTTGGAATTTTATGAAGCAAACCATCCAACCCAGTCCTCTGCAGCCTCCTCTCTCTCACTATCTTCATGTCCTCTTTCATTACATCTATACACCTCCCTTATTTTCTATCAGAACCATAAAAAATAATTGAACATGTTTCCCATATATATGAACACAATGGCATGTGTTTGAGTTATTAGTAGAATGACACCTGTTCATGAAAATGTTTGATACCTTTGTGTGCCACTCTGTGTGTGAAATGACATTATATTGTGAAATATAATATGTTCAGTGGCGTATATATGGTCATCGTCAATGTAATGTTGTTGCAGATGAGAACCTGACGTGGTTGTTAAAGTGTTACTGTGCCAAGTGATATATTGCATTTTAAAAATGGATATGAGTAACTGTCTCCCACTCAGGGAATCTGTTCTTATGGAAATTATCCACCTCTCCCACACTGCTGCCCCCTCCAAACCTACCATTTACAGGAAGCCTGTGCTGATGTCAAAATACTGTATTTGATTTTTATATCAGAACAAAACCTCCTGTTGTCTTTCACTCACGCCCGTGATTATCACGTGATTTGGGAAATATATTGACGGACAGAAAGAAGATTTCCTTGATAGACTAGCTGCGAATAACAGCTTTCGGTGCTGTCGGATGAATTTGTTTTGGTCAGTCATATATCTTGATGATTGAGTATTCAACAGATGCCACACAAATAGCTCACCATATATCATTCTATTAGCTTAAGGATCCATTTTGAATGCATCCCGTTAAATAGTCCTTGTTAGTTGCTGTCAGTGCCATTATAAAACCTTTTACTGCTGATAACAGATGGCATATTTAATTTATTAGTATAATTGATAAGTGTCTTGTTTGTAGTGATGTGTGGGTGTGTTTCTACAAAACACCTTTATTCACCTACCTGTAATAACAACTTGCCCCGCATTAAAACATCAAGATAAGATTAATGTAAAAAGATAAATTTGTAAATAGAAAAGGTGCAATTAACAGTGACCTGACAAATGCCATCTATGTAAATTATACCGTTCATGAATGATCACAGCGAAACACCTCCTGACTGTATTTCTTGTTGTTTGAAGATAGCTAAATAATCTAAGTTACTCAAAGGGTTATAGACAAGGGTGAAAAAAAACAAAAAAAAAACCCAAAAAAAACAAAAAACTTATTTTATTCACTATTAAGATATAATTGGACACATTTTGAGTGCAACCATGAGTGCTGTTCTACATAGCCAGTGGCCTTTTTCCAATAAAATTTGTTTGGCCATTTCACAGCTCACTGTTTCAGTTTTAGCAATTAAAGAGAATGAAACAGAAATGAGAATACTTGGAAAGTCAGCATGACATACAAGATGCTGCCGCTAATTAACTTGGTTACATTATTGTTTGACAGTAACAGTAGATGCAGATCACAAGCTTCTTTCCGAGCTCATAAATGTGTATTATCAATGCCTTCGTCATTGTTCCTAACATGCCATTCAGGGATGTTATGTTGTAAATGTACGATTAAAGGCATCACAGATAGTTGTCCTGACTTATTGTTTTACCATGTAACAGATACCAGTTTTTAACATGCTGATGTGTCATAAAGTAAGAACTCTATCCAGTCATACACATCACATAACCACAGGGTATACCACTCAGCACTAATATTATTATTTTTTTAATTTATTATTTTATTTTGTTTTTTATTCAAAATTTATTCTATGTACGTGACGGTCGTGGATAAACTGCCCATGTTCCATACCTTTGCGGCTGCAGGGCGGCCCTTGTGTGGGCTGTCTTGTTCGTGTGAGCACACGCCGTCATGCAGACCATTTGTTTCACGTGTGACCAGACAAACTGGGCAGACGAGTTGGTCCTGCTAAGCTTATTGTATGGTTCCTTGCCATTGATGAATCGCGTCCGAGGCAAAAAGTGTCCAGCCTTAACTGGGCCGGTCTAACATGTTGCATATCAAGGGGACAGCGGCGGCCCTAATCAAGCTCCCCCTTTAAATCCCTTTATACATCATTGATGTGTTAAACTTTGATATCTTTAAGTATTATTGAAATGTCTATCTAATACTTCATAGTCCATTGAATACTACTTAGCCTTTCATGTTATTGTTTGTGTTTGACAATTATATGTTCTCCCTTTCCTGTGGCAGTGGTGTTGACTCCCTCCAAGATGGTTTCTTGTAAGACTCTTACATAGCACCTGCAGTTACTTTCATGGAACATACCAAAAATAAACATGGAAGTTCTGTGCTTATTGAGTCTCTTAAAATCATAAAGGAGACTAGTCTATTGTGAAAGATGACACAGGATTAGCACACCATGTAAAAATCAATGGCTTTATCATCCATGGGACTATTCAGTGTCTAAGATCTATTTCCTTTTACGAATATTGGTCTTTTTACTCTCCTGATATCCATCAAGTCTGCATTCATGTTATCCAAGAGCAGCCAGAAGCCTGTGAATGCTATCACCAAGTTATTAAATACAACATTCTATCACTGTTGGACCCTGACATTTTTTTATTTTTCAAACATTTTTCATGTAAGTGACATTTCCTTTAATCAATGGAGTATTCTGTTTCCTTTGTGAAGATTAGACTGTGTGTGTGCTTAACATCTTAAGAAATGCATATGGGGGAAATTTCACCATTTGGTGTGTCTAACAGTGCATTGAAGAATAGCTGTCTTTTTTCATATTAAGTAAAAAAAAAAACAAGAAGACAGGTTTAGATGGTTATTCCTGGAACTACTTCAATTATCAAGTATGTGTGTAAAAACAATTGCACAGCATTGTGTGCAAATGATGACAGGAGACAGCCTCCACATACCAACCAAAATAAAAAAACACGATGTAATGAACACCTAATAATCATGACCAAGATACCATTCAAATTCACCTCTCTGGGCTTAATTTGTCAAAGTTTAGATAATCAATTATTTTTGCCATAACATTTGATTTAAGTTGGAAAAACAAATGCCCCCCTGCAGGGTTACATGATTAGCTAATGTCTTGTTTAATTTGAAAACAGGATATCGTTTGATCCTATTATTCAAAACTTTGTCAGGGTAATTATTGTGTTACCAATAATGTAAAAGATCATTTAACATTTCTGGTTGTCTTCCTGTCAAAATTAAAATAAGTAAAACCATTCTTTCTTCAGAGATTGTTGTTAATGAGAAAAAAACTTACAATAAGAGCAGATTATCAAACAATGGATAAAAAAAAAACATAATATTTGAAATACTTAAATACGTTATTCATAGTATGTAATATGGCCATATTGGCCATACTATGTAATATTGTGAATTCTGACACTGCAGATGTGAAGTGGAGTTTTAGAATTTGAAGTTGTGCAGGAAATTACAATGTCATCCCCAGACAGATTTATGCACAGCTCAATGTACACACAGATTTATTGCACCCATATTTGACATCATGTTGCTGCATGATTTTCCATGGTTGCAAGGTGTTTTATGTGAACAGATGCTCAAGCATTTTATTCAGATTGCGTTTGCATTACAGAGATAGAGTGAAGGCAGAGATTAGCTGATCTATCTAATTACAAATCTGTCTTTCACCATTAATAGGCTTAACTAAGTGTAATCCAGATTTAACATCTCTGATGCCTGAAACATGCAAATCCTTTTTCAATGACTGAAAAACACCAGCAAGGCAAAGAACCTGGAAATATGATTTTTTTTCTTCAATTTTATGTTTATTTGGTTAATAGTTTTGACAACCATATAAGCTTTAAATAAACGTTGCCCAAAAAAGAAATAAAACATAAATACATCTATTTTTCAAATGTTTGTTTGGACATTTCATTCAACAAAACACAAAAATATATTCATAATTTTGTATATCTGGTCCATTTGGCCACAGGTATGTGTACATCTCTATATACACTGGGGAAAACAAGTATTTGATCCACTGCTGGGTTTTAAGCTTTTCCCACTTGCAAAGCATGTAATTGTCTGTATTTTTATCATAGGTACTCTTCAACTGTAAGTCAGTAGGAGAGTTAAAGATGGGTTGTAAGAATGTGTAAGAAGTAGCTCAAGGTCCTGGAGTGGCCTAGCCAGTTTCCAGACCTGAACCCGATAGAAAATCTTTGGAGGGAGCTGAAAGTCCATATGCAGGAGTGGGCCAAAAAAATTCCCGCTGCAGTGTGTGCAAACCTGGTCAAGAGTGACAGGAAAGATCTGATCACTGTAATTGCTAACAAAGGTTTCTGTACCAAATATTAAGTTCTGTTTTTTTCTGGTGTATCAAATAGTTACAGTATGTCATGCAATAAAAAGCTAATTAATTGCATAAAAATCATGAAATTTGTTTTGCTGGATTTTTGTCTTAGATCCCATCACTTACCGTTGAAGAGTACCTGTGATTAAAAATTACAGACATCTACATGCTTTGCAAGTAGGAAAAGCTGAAAAATCAGTATTGTCTCAAATATTGTTCTCCCCACTGTATACAAAGACACACAAGTGTTCACTCCCCACTCACTGGTTTATTCACACGTCTCAACAATTAAGGTTCTCCAATTAACTTACTAACATGTTTTTGTACTGTTGAAAGAAAAAAAGAGACCCCAGAGAAAACCCAAACAGACATGGAAAGAAAATCCATGCAGAAAGACCCCCTGATGGTATTGAATCAGGAACCCTCTTGGTGTTTAGCAGCATCCCATGACAAAAGGGATTTTCCATGAGCCAAAAGGTAAATCAAATCGAACAAGACCAAATCAAACTAAAACTCAGAAAACAGACACGAACTGGAAAAAACATCAAATAATGTGTGGACGAATGAAAGTGAGCAGCGTTTATCATTGCATCTCTTAGAAGTCAGCAGACATCAAACAAACACTTGCTAATAACCAAAAACACTGTAGCAATTGATTATTAGTTTGTGGGATATTTCTATGATAAAAGTCTATCATTTCTTACATTATTAACAATATTGTTATATGGGAGGAAAAAGTGGCCATGATGAAGGAAAGTCCAAGGAGAAAAATCCCCTTAAATGCAATTGGTAGTACCCATATACTAGAAGCGTTTGCGCAACATAAATTTGTACTTGTGTTTTCAATCCTTTTGAGAGAAACACAGTCATTTTTTTTCTCTCAAGATAAATGGCAAAATGAGATTTGCTCCAAATTGCTACAGAGAAAGCTACAACTTTTATGAATCCTTGGACAGTAACCAAAAAGAGGAAGGACCCAAATGCAGGGTTTAAAAATATATTTTCGCTTAAAAATATATTTTCGCTTATTAACACTCTTGCCAAAATTATTTTTAACACCAAAGGTGATTTTTTTTCTGAAGCGCATTAAGGATTTCATTCGATAGTACTAAACAAAACAAAAGACTCCAACCACAGAGACCAAAATATGTCGTATGTCATATAGATTGTATGTCAACATAAATGAGCCCAAAAAAAATCTGTCAAAAAGCAACAAAATGTCATAAATATATATTGTAATGCAGAGGACAGAGCAAACAGTAAATGCAATGGTATTCATCAGACAGATTGAGATTTGCAGTTGAAAGAAAAGAACATGTAATTAATTGCATCATTCTCCTGCTAAATCTTAAAATATTTTTCAGAAACAGAATATCATATTTGGCCATTGTGATAGTGACAGAAATTGTCAAATACTCCCCCTGATTTCAGGGAAAATATAGAGAGAAACCTCTATCTATTCAAGTCATGGGTATTCAAGCATTTCCCCTTGGGCTCAGTCTGATCAATCTGCTGGATCACTGAGAAGAGCTGTGAAGATATAAATTAATAGGTGAATGAAAATGATCTATACTGGGCCAGAGGCTCTCTAGAACTTTAATTTACATGAGTACTGTATTTTGTTTGTCTCTCCAAGGGTGATGAATGAATCCCCTGATCCTGATGAAATGGAATGCATCAGTTAATTAGTTTTCCTTGGACAATGCCATGAACTATGCTATGAACTATAAGCACAAGTTTCTTTTAGATATCAGGAATTTAGAACCGATATGAAGGATCTTAGAGATTAAGTGTACAACAGATAGCCATTTCATTATATGTCATGTACTGCAAATAACAATGGTAATGTATAATATTCCTACAACCTCCACCTGAATAAATGGACTAATTATTGCCGAGTCATTGAAATCATTGCAAGTTTGCATGAAAAAACAGTCTTTTTTGTTTGAACAGCAACATCATATCGATAACACAGTGCAAACATATCCAGAGGTTGATCTTTTTTTTTTTTTTATTTCACGTATGACTGTATAATAACTACATATTTAAAATTGAATTCCCTCTTTTTGCTTTTGGTTGGATGGATGGATGGATGGATGGTTGGATGGATGGATGGATGGATGGATGGATGGATGGATGGATGGTCAAATTAAAGTTGACTATTGAGCAAATGCATCTATATTGCACATGGCAAATATGCTGGAAGTTAATGTCTTTAAAGGCAATGACGCATCAAAGTATGTAATGAATGTGTAATGACTTCCATTTAAGCTAAAAGCGTTGGGGTAATGTAGACTCTATTTGACTTATTAAATTTAGAATAACAATTTAGATAATTTATTATAATAACATATTCCCTTATTACCCTAAATGCACATAGCTTTGTGATACATTTACTGAGAATCTATTACTGCAATTGAAATGCTATTTAAATAACAGAATCTTACATTGATTAATTTAATGTAACACAATTTAGTCTAAGACAAGGTAGTCGGGTAAATTATGTTGAGAAAAGTATGGCAAGGACCATTTCCTTCGTATCAGGATAAGAACTTGTTGCACTTAGTGTTGCCAGATTAACCAATACTTGGAGCTCTGGTAAATTGTAAAAGATAACATCTCAAAAAGTTTTGGATCACTTAAGACTGCATTATTGAATTCATTGTCCCTATCACTCCAGTAATACCTAAAACATACCAAACAAGTGAGGAAAAATGTAATTTAAGCAACTTTTTGTACTGGTTGAAGGAAAAAAATCCTCACTTTCCTAAAATGGAACATGGGTAACATTGCATTTGGTTTTTGACTTTTCATGTCAAGACAGGGTATCAGATAAGTCCAGGAAGGTGGACATTTCACAGTTGCTCTGGGTAGAGAAAGTGGGCGGGGCAAGCAATCATGAGAGGACAGCTATTAAAAAGCCCCGGCTTTTAAAAATTGCTGACATTGAACAGTGTTAGTTTCATATTTTCAAAAACCGTTATTCTAAGTGTAATATCGTTACAAAACAAGCAGCAATTTGACTTCAATATGACAAAGTTGTTGCTCAGAGCTTTCAATAAAAAAAGAAAACCATAGTCTAAGTCTCTCAGACATTTTCACTATCATGATGGGGTAGAACAGCAACGTTTGATCTTTTCGATTAAAATCCGAAGAGAGAACTGTAATTCATTTCTGAATGGTCGCCAAAGTATCATACAAGCAGTTAACCTGATTAAGGTTGTGATTTAGCAGCAACCAAACATGTTTATCATTGATACATCAGTGAAACCATGGCACTCTAACATGTGGTTTTATGCATTTCAAGCTTGAAAATAGTAATCTTCTCACACACAGCAAGTGAACAACTAAAAAGCAGAAACATTTTGAAAAGCAACACATCTTCAAACTCTGTCATGGCAGTAGAAGCAAATTCATTCGAGACACATTCCCATGTAGAGACACATTCCCTCATGTTCTTCAGTACTATCAAGTGCCTCGTCAACTAGCCCTGCTGTGGCAAAGGCAAGAGCAGAAGAGGCCAAAGCACACCCCTGATACACTGAAGAGGAAAGTTGCCAAAAGCTGGAAAAAGCAAAGTTAAAAGTGTCTGGTTAGATGACTTCTCTTGAGACAACAAAAGGCACCGACCAATATGTTGAAGAGCAAATGAATATTCCCACACAAAGACCTAATTTTATCTCTGATGCTGTTGAATGGATACTGTACACACACCAGTGGAGACAAGTGTAACACCTGTCAAACACCTTCAGGGACAGATGGCAGAACTAATTTCTCCAACCACGCAAGAACAGGCAGTCCATCAAACCAAACATCAAACCAGTGAGTATCGTTTTACTCAAAAACGATGAGAAACGAATGGCCCATTTGAATCGTAACATAAACCGTCCCTGGCAACCCTGAGGCTGAGGTTATCAAACCAGGAGGAAGTTCACAGCTCCATTGTCTTATTACAGACACAGTGGTTTTCTCAAAATATTCATGATCGCAATGATTGTTACTGACTTGAAGAACGACGTAATCGCATCATGCAGGAAGCGCTCTGTTACACAAAATGAATCTCTTAAAGTTTCGTTTTTGCTTTTCAAGGTAATATGATACACATGTATCATGTTTCTATCTGTTTGAGAGTAAAAAATATTGAAGCCTGCATTGCAGTAAAGAATTGCTGTCCAACCCCAGTCATCTTGGGCCTTGGAAAGCAATGTGGTTTCTCTGTACTGTCCTTGCAATATGTTCCATTTACAACTTGACAGTCAGATAAATGCTTTTTATGTAATGTCAATAAACCTGTGAATGAGAGAAAGGACATATTCAGTCTTGCTATTACAGAAGGATTTATCTGGCTGCCAAGTTCTATTTGGAACATAAAGTAAGGACAGTACAGTCAGTGATATGATATTCACTGAAAACAGCTTAAAAATTATCAGGAAAAAGGTTAAACAATAAAAGTGGGTCTAAACCAGGAACAAAACTATGAGGGACGAGCCATTGATGGATAGAAATCTTTGGAAAGATGCTTCATCTCCAACAAAAAGTTTTGTTCGACATGCATCTCATGCAACGATATTGATCAAATTCAACCTGCCCACCATACCAAATGTGTTGGACAGGAGTATTTCATCTCTGATAATGCTGACAAAGCCCTCAATTGTTTATGTTATTACTCAGTTTCAAAGCAGAAACACTTTTTACTCTGATTTTGTGGATGAACCGGAATTTGCCATCAGTATAAACACTTCCATGTTAGCGACACAGAATAACAATCGATCAATAATAATAACAATATTCGTAATTATAATATTGGGAAAAATACAGGCTATGCAAATGTTACTAGGGCATGGCTATTGAAAGGCTAAAAGTAGACCTTATGTCCTAGAAAGTGTTTCTGGGTCAGGAGGAAGCCGTATATATATGTCTCAGAATGTCAATATGGATGTATGGATAGAGAATTTATGGGCATGGGGCACATCTTTGATATGTATGCATGCATGTATGGCTTTATAAAGAATGGGTATGCAAAGCAAGTTAAAGCAAATATTTCCTCATCTATATTTAGTCTTACATATGTAGTCTGATATTTAACAGAACCTTCAAATATATTTAAATAGCTCCATGGGAGCATCAAGGAACCCCTTTCAGTTTAATTGTGTGCTTTTTGGGGGGTCAAAGGGCCTCCGATCTAAACATTCATCATCCTTACTCTGCAATGAGCCCTTAATGATTTGGCAGAGTAAGGATTTACCTTTTAAGAGATGACCTTCAAATTTGTGCCTCCCAATTTCAGTAAGCACAATATGAATAGAAAACAGCTGCGTGACACACGTTTATTTCTGCTGTTCAATGTATGGATTGAGGTGTGACCTAACTGGGAGATCAGTCGGAATGCGTTTGTCAAATGCACCTCTAGCTCAACCGCTTATGCATATCATGCAGCTGATGCATAATTTGAAAAAAAACAATAAAAACTGAGTGACAACATTGTTGAGATGACCAGACCAGGTCAGAGACACAGTTTTTCCAGCATGACCTGGGTCTTCCCCTGGGCCTCCACCCAGTGGAATGTGCCCTAATGAAGTAAGTGACACTTACTTTTGCTCATCCCGATGTGAGGGAGCAGTACTTACACCCTGGATTCCGGATTCCGGATCTGTTTGGGAGAGCCATCCCACAGAGAAAATTCATTTTGTCAGCATGTATCCATGATGTTGTTGTTTTGGTCACTATACACAGCTTGTAGCCGTGGGGAAAGGGTGAGACCGAGATGGGCCGAACGCATTACATCAAGCCACAAGGTCTGTCTTTTCGATGTGTACTTATTCTTGTCATTGGGTTCTTAGTCTCAAATCGAATGTATATCTCCTTATTACATTACATTGTGTAATGTAAAATGTAATATTTTCCCTGTCCCCGAATAAATCCATAGATAAAGATGTAATGCTTGGGGTATGAAAAAAAAAAAGAATCTGAATATTAAACACAGCCACTTTAGAATCACTGGATCACATTCTCACTCCGACAAGGTTCGCTACATTGTAGTTTTGAGTTTCTGACAGATGTGAAAATGT
This sequence comes from Fistularia commersonii, assembly GCF_037954325.1. Lineage (NCBI taxonomy): Eukaryota > Metazoa > Chordata > Actinopteri > Syngnathiformes > Fistulariidae > Fistularia > Fistularia commersonii. The sequence continues at coordinate 7,206,920 of NC_141300.1, read as the reverse complement.
TCAGGGTAGAACATGGGTTTATAAATTAAACTGGATACGGTATTGGAGGAAGGGGCCTGATACATTTCAGAATTGGTATTTTTGATGGAAGTGATTAAAATATACAGTGAAATTAGGTATGGAAAGACAATGCAGATTTCTGCCATATTTTCCAGATAGATGGTGATGAGCCGCACTGGCACAAACAAATAGAAAGAGGTCAACACAGCATTGTACCATCCATGGTTATTTTACATGCACCTGGAAAGTAAAACATCCCAGGCAGAAGACAAAAAGGAGAAATACCATGAGACCTATTGATATTTAATCACAACACCTCCAGAAAAGTCCAGACACTGAAATGGGCCATCAACTCAGCGCTCTTAGTTGGAAACGAGCTCCAACAATTCACTAAATGCATGTCATTATCCAAAAGTATTATGCACTTATATTGAAAACCATTTAAGTTGAATTTATTACACTTGAATAATTCATCTCCATAATGTGGCCATTATTGTCAGCGATCATTACTCAAAGGATTCAGATGATGAATGGATTCACATTTTTTTGGCACATCCCAGGGATATACAAGATACTGTATTTAATGCATTTACTGTTGATCTGCAAACAAAAATGTGTATTTAACACACTGCTATATTTTTTGGAGAACACGATGAATGCCAAAATAAACTCACTGTAAAACAAACTGAGGAAAAAGAGAGGTGAATATAAAGGTTGCGTTAGATAGATGACTCCAAAATAAAGTAATTGTATCTGGTACAAGCAGATAATAAATCATGCTGGGACGAATTTATATCAAATCTGTTGAAAAGATTAGAGGTTGAACAGAATTTCCATGTTCCTGCACAGGATTTAAAACAACAACAGGGTGTCTTGAGTAATTGTCTAGGTTCCCCCCACAAGAATTGGCATTTAACAGCTGCTCTCTTCATGTAGTTGTCTAGCAACAATCATGTTTTGTTTTGTTCTGCCAATTTAAATATAATACAAGATATGATATCTATTTTCTGTAACTTGTGTAACTATACATACACAGTTTATAGGACTACAAAGTACTCAAATGACATATACATAAATGTGGTGCAATGCTATGTCTGTCTTCTTCACCTTTATGATACAGCATAGTTGGCTCATTAGTCCATTCAGGAAGGTATGGGGACCAATTGCGTTCCTTGTCTGGCTGCTGATTTTTTTCCCTTTCTTTACTTCTATGCTGCTTTGATTTATTGCTGATACATTTCTTCAATGTATCATGTCTTCCCGATTTGTGGAGATAGGGAGGCATATTCGTTGTAATTGAAGGCTTTGATGGTTTCATACCGGCAATTTGGACAGGTTTAATTCTGGATTGTTTTCTGAGTGTTTTTTTTTTTTTGGGAGATGCATCACAAAATTCCTCCTCTGATGAAAGATGTTTCTTTCTACTCAGATTAAGTGTTATCAAAAGATGAGTGAAACATTGCCACTTTGGTAGGCAGTGGTGTGGCGAATTTAGGGAATTTCTGGTATGGAAAGGTTTACCTCGTGTCATCGCACCGTGACACGAATATGTTTCTTTTTGCAAGTTTTTTCATTTCTTGTCAATATTGCTTTCGTTTCAATCTGTGTCGTCTAAAATACTGTAATGACTTCTTTTCTGGTTCATCATGAAAAAGAAACAGGGAAACAACAGCAGTTTGAAGGCAAAAAGATTACAGGGCTAATGTTGGTGGCTGTAGTCATAAGACTGTAATGAAGGCAGTTTTGCTGTCAGAAAATCAGTATTTATAAAATGCTTTTTTTATTTGAATCTTGCTTTGACTATTTGATTTAAGTCTGGTGGGACTCTTGGGCTGCCTTTTAGCAGTGCAAGTTCTTATCCTTGATGGAAAGTAAAATGGGAAAGTGAGAAGTTTTCGAAAAACTGAGATGATACGAGACTGAAATAGAAAGAGCGAGATATCATACTGAGAGGCAGAGATATATTTTATGTATCATGTCATATTTATCTATTTCTGTTTTTGTCTATCTATCTATCTATCTATCCATCTATCCATCTATCTATCTATCTATCTATCTATCTATCTATCTATCTATCTATCTATCTATCTATCTATCTATCTATCTATCCATCCATCCATCCATCCATCCATCCATCCATCCATCCATCCATCCATCCATCCATCCATCCATCCATCCATCCATCTATCTATCTATCTATCTATCTATCTATCTATCTATCTATCTATCTATCTATCTATCTATCTATCTATCTATCTATCTATCTATCTATCTATCTATCTATCTATCTATCTATCTATCTATCTATCTATCTATCTATCTATCTATCTATCTATCTATCTATCTATCTATCTATCTATCTATCTATCTATCTATCTATCTATCTATCTATCTATCTATCTATCTATCTATCTATCTATCTATCTTTCTTTCTTTCTTTCTTTCTTTCTTTAGTATTTTCACTGCCTCTGGGTGTGTTGACCTTTCACTCCTTGAATCTCTTCCACGATATGTTTGGTTGGTTAGGTGTGAGACTGAATTGTTTCAAGGATACAGCTGAATTGGTGGGGTGTGAGGCAGATTTTAAAACAGAGCAAGAATTGCCTTGTTCTTGTTGTGGTTATCCGCGCCTGACATCTCTGTTGTGTGTATTTATGTGAACATTTTTTTTCAGGGGAGTCATGGGTGTCTCGAGGGGAGCCTGACACCGACTGCACTGTCCTGTTGTACTGCCCGAGTTTTGCTTGTCTTGCAGGGGGCTAATTAGCCTAAAATGGAACATGGCCTCCATGTCTTTCCAGGATAAGACATGGGGATAAGGAATAAGCACTCACGACAACATTCCCTGCATATTGCAGATGGGTAAAATTAACTTCTATTTGATGCTTATTTTCACAAATATGCTGTCCTATAAGACATTATGTTAGAATTAGCAATTATTTTCAAAGATCCAGAGAAAACAACTACTTGACACGTTGTCTCCTATTGGAGAGACCACTTGAGAGGCACCTTTCATGATCTCCAACATGCATGCTCAAAGACATAAATGTATCTCTTGACTACATTAGAGCTGGAAAATGCAAACAAAACGAATGAATAAAAACTGGAGAGCAGATGGGGCTTACCAGGGAATAGGGCAGGGTACGGCTCGTGTGCCCACTGAAAACTGAGGACAAACAATTTAAGTTGTGGTTTGACAGCTTTTGCGTTTAACTGGCTATCTGTAAATAAGACATCCACATTTGTCCTTTTCTATAACAAAAAATAACAAAAGTAATAGACTTTCAGAATTGTATTTATTGAATTTGCTTCAGCATTCTTCATCTAATTTGTTTTAATTTTAAACAACTCGCTTTTATAATCGCTTGAATTACTGTACTTTTTATATTTGTATTTATTTATTTTTAATCCAAATAATTTATTCACCCTTAGAACCTGTTTGTTGAAGCATGGGAACTTATCGAGGTTGTATAGGCGCAATGTGCAATGTAAGTCATGTTTTACGGACAGACATATAAGATGAAAAGAAAGAGGTGTTACTTTAGATAATTGTGTTATGGAAAAATCTTTTGAAGCTGTTAGTTACAGTATGGGTATTTCATGATCTAATTATTGCAAAATTCATGATCTAAAACGATCAGCGGCTGTAATACCAAAGTAAGAGGCTGTGAGAAAGCTGTTCAAGTGTTGTAGAATTGGACCATGTGCGTTCCAATCTTTGAGCATGTCACGGTCATCATCATTCAAACCGCTATCACAGTTTCCACGGGAACACAGACAGAGAGCACTGTGGCAGCTAGTGCTGTCTCCAGTGATCGCCCACACAGAGTAAAGCCAATCTAGTAATATGGAACTGTGATTTGCATACATGTATGCATACGTGTGATTTGAGGAGACAGAGAGAGGCAGCTGTCTGTAATGAGCTGGCTGAATACTCATATCTCGTGCAAGTAGTGGCTTTCCTGGATTTCTGGTAAGTTCAAATGGAGTGAGCATACCCATGAGATATGATTCAGCGGGCAGAGGGCATTGTAAAGCAATTGAAGGAATTTAAATCTCAATGCTTTAGTATCAGAACACACCTGATAAATAGGATTACGGAACATGCTGCATAATGCATTTGCTTTATTTTTGTTTGACTCGATCTGAAACAATTGTTCCAGAATTTTGGTAAAACAGCTCTGCAGCACAGTCAATTTTGATTTAAAGATTAATTTGTTTCAGTAATTTCACCTGACATAGGAAAGTGGATTTGAACCAATATTTGAAGTCTACAATAAGTGAATGGTACAGTTGGTCTTATTCCCAAAGTGACAACATCTCTGGCTTTGGTTTGGAAGAAAGGTGCATCATAGATAGTGAACTGAGGGTCCTTATCCTCCCAAAAGTGTGGTAAAGTCTTATAAACACTCACATGGCACTGGGCCTCTGTTCAGGACAGTATAGTGAATTACATCCGAAAATAGTCTATGGCACTTGAAAATAAATATTCCTTTTTGTCTCAGATGTATACCCATATAATGTTTATCCAACTATGATTCAGATGTACCTTACTGGTAAGATAAAATGGATTTGGAAGGACATGCATGCTACTACACACAAGGGATGCCTCTTTTTTTAAAGAGGCAGTGACCCTGCAAGAAAGTAAAACAATGTTAAATAAAGACTAAATGCCCTCCAAGCTCTGAAAAAAAGACTTTGCCCTATACCATTCAACTACAGACTGCTTTTCCTGCTCTCTTGTGTCCTACTTTAAAATATAATTACAATACAGAACCCTTAATATAAATAGCCCCTGGACAAAACTTTGTTCCAATCAGTGCATTTAGAATACAATTACATAATTCTTCTCTCAAGTCAAGATTGTCTCTTTGAAATTAAAGACAACATTTTGCATTGTGGTATATAAGTAAAGATGAGCATGTGATTTTTCTTTCACAAAGAAAAATGTAATTGTTAAATGTTTCTTCTTAATGTTTGTAGTGTTTCTTGTTTTCATCTGTTGCATGTAACCTCTTGTTTTACTTTCCTGCTTGTAAAGGCACATACAAATGTATCAATTAAATTATTCTTCTTCATATTTTTACAATACAATAAGTATTATAAATATCATTGGAGGTGTTTCACCCTCTCCACACTTTTGCTTGAAAGTATTACTCAAGTTCCTAAAATATCTATTTTGGGTGTGGAAAAAAAGTCACAAAAAAGAAAATTATAAGTGTTTGGCAAGTGCAATGGTTCTGCCAAGCGCCTCATTGTAAAATCAACAAACTCAGCAGTTCTCTGTGGCATGTTGCGAATATTTGTTTATAATTGAACTGTTGTTGTGATGTCTATTCCTATGATTGACCCTGGGTCGAGCTGATTGTATCCAGTGCTCTGTTTGGTGTCATCATTAATTCACCCAGGCAACCTCAAATCATCTGACGCAGTCAAAAGTGTGCATTTGAGAATTTGTTCGGCGATGCCAAACTAGGTTAGAGCGTCTCTAAAGCCCAAGTCTATGAAACATGAATGAATGTTATTTTAAGGCACAAGGTGCATTCATGGAGACACGGGAAGACATCACCACAGTCTTTAAAACACCTTGGATTTATTTCCAGTTTAACTTGAGCATCTTGAGCCTTTTTTTTTCCTTTCCTCCCATAGATGGTTTTCACATGCATTCGGTAATCCCATCACAAATGTTCAGTTGGCATCATTGCTGATAATCAAAGGTAAAAATTAAGATTAGTCTTTACAAAAAAAATAATGAATAGGGCAGGTAATGTATATTGACTATAAGCTTTACTATTTACACCAGCCTACTTCAGAGTAAACTTCCCATTAAAAATATATAATAGCAATATAACAGCAATCTGAGAAAATGTAATTATTGGAAAATTAAAAGGCAAAAAATATGTATGTCAGTGGGTGTGATGGACATCAAATGAACAGGGGTGGTGACAGGGACACAAAATTAGGCCAACATAATGAATAAAGAAACAATCCCTTATGATATAAAAAAACATATTTGCAGGTGGGGGACTGAATGGACAAGAAACATGAGCAACAGCTCTGCATAGCTGAGGAGGTCTGGTTGTCAGATAAGACGAAAATTGGGGGAACAAAAGAAACACTCAAATCACTATGAATTGTTTTATTTTTTTTTGAAAAAAAAAAAAATGACACAGTGGAAATGAGTTTCCACAGAAAAAAAAAAAAAAAAAAAAAACTACATTGAGAAAGTTGTAAAATGATACAAGAAATAATCCACCAAATAAAATGGGATCGGCAGGGATAACCACAGCTCACTTTCAAAATACACTACTTAAAATGTCTTTTCTAAAATAACATAAAACAAAAATATCAGAAATGTCAGAAAGTAAGTTGTATTTATATGATTATAAAATGACTGAATATACTGACTACAAGCCTGTCTTATGCAGACAGCCTTTATCTAATAACATGAAATTCCAAATAAGTTGGTCAGTTAAACAAATGTGAAATAAGATTCCAAATACATGTGAATTGATTTATCATCAGAGTTTTACTTTGCATATCAATCAATGCTGATTTTCATCTAACTTGTAACATTGCTATTATTAACTTTCACTGTTTTGTAATATTTCCTTTTATTACATTCTTTCAAACTGTCCATTTATGTCATGAAACGTAATTATGAAACATAATATGAAAACGTAATTTGAATGTGTGTATTATGTGTTTATGCAAATGGTATATATTTAATTATTCATTTTAATTCTATATGTGCACATAATACACTTTAAGTGCATATAATCTAAATTCATTGTTTACACAATCAAATGACAAAAAACATATTCAATATACTATTAAGTTCCCGAGGGTGCCATAGTTGTCATATATATATATATATATATATATATATATATATAAAACATATTCATCGGGTTGTGTGGGGAGTCAAAAGAGTCAAAAGTGTCTTGCAGTATGAATGATAGAGCGACTGGATGCACGTTTATACATCTGCTCCCTGATCGACTGGCAGCCAGGGTGGGATGCACTTTGCTTTTCACACAGTTTGGTATGGCTTCAGCCCCCTGTGAGCAGGGTAAGTAGTATAGATAATAGATGGCTGGACATTAAAGTACACAGTTGGGCCAAAATGCAGGTCTCTGGAGGCTGAGGTTAGTACTTAAAATGGATTTATTGCACACAAGGCTCAGGAAAAACACACAGAGAGTGGCTTTCTAGCATCTATTTTTATTGCATTAGTAATATTTGTGTCAATTAATCCTTGAAGAAAAATAAACAAATAAAATTCACTATGCTTTGACACGTGCTGACTTGCGTATAAAGCTTACTTTGCAAGTCTACTAAGGGCTTTAATTTGCTTCAAAGTACAGCTTGATGTTTTCAGAGATATCATTAAGAGTAGCTAATAGTTAATCCTGGTTAGTGTACTGTTAAAGGTGCATAAGGTTAGTTGTCCAGAATTGCTGAAGCGACTGATTGGCCTTTAATTACGGATAAAGAGTTAAGATGGTGAACATGGACTAAGCGAGAGAGAGGATGCACACAGAGGAGCACATGCAGTGCACACTGAGGAGGTGTTAAATGCGGCCTCTTTGCAGAATCTCCGTATTGGGATATGTGATTAAAATAATCAAATCATACCTTTGAATAAATGCAACATGAAATTTGAGAATCATTTCATGGAGGTTAGTAGTGACTGTCAACAGTTAACATGAATAGGCAGCAGCGTAAGGTGAGTATCATTTATGACAGTAATGTTGTCATTTTCCGTCGTATTAATTCTTAACGTCTGCTCAAAAGATTGCTTTTCTGGTGGCTGTTATTGGTGTATAATTAGAAAATGGGCTCTTGAGTCAACGAACACTGCTTAGGCATTATATTTGCAGCCCGTCATGACTGGGAGAGATATCTTTATCAATACAGGAAACAAAGGGTACGATTGGTAACATGGATCCTTGTTTTGCTTATGGTCAGTTCTAGCAAATTAGAGGGAGTGAATAGAGAGGGCGGGATGTCTAACGCAAAAATATGCATATTTAGAGAGTGAAAAGGCTCAAGTTTGGAGACTGGGCTCATCTAGATTACCCATCATTTCAGGATTTACTAGATGTAACTTTTTTTTTTTTCTTCTTCCTCCTCAACCATAATAAAACACTGAGAAAGAAGATGACAAAGACCTGTTTGCATAGAAATACCCCGGCTTTATAGTTGTTTTCCGTGAAATGAAGCCATGAATGTCCCATGGATAAGGATTAATTTAACAAGCTATAACTTCTTGATTTCTCCTTATATTCTGCAAAGAGTATCAGCAGGAATTCAAGGAAAACTTTGGAAGATGGTGGTGAGGCCAGGGATCCTGAATGGTTTAAAACAGGGAGCAGAGCTGGAAGTACCTTACTGAGGATGTTGAGGTTCTCTTTGGGAATGACGAGGATGGATAGGATCAGGAATGAGTCCATCATCGGGACAGCACATGTTAGATGGACCGGAATAATAAGCCTCTTTTTCCCCTAGAAAAAGAATTCCTGGTAATCTCTGTGGTCTGCACTTCAAAGAACAGGGGATTTTTTTTTCAATCAGGTTGATGACATATCAGGTAGTGGTAAAAATGGTTGTTTCATGTCATCGACATGTTGAATAACATCCTCCGCTAATACACTCGAAAGAGACTGAGACTCTACATCCACTTTCTATCTCCACTTTCCCTGCTCCATTTTTTTTAACAATAAAAGCAAAATTGTGAGAAAATAAACACATGCATTGCAAATGCACACCAGCTTTGACATGCTGCAAGTGTTTGACATTATATAATAGCATATAAAAGGACATGTTATTTGTTGTGAGAGAAGATGCAGAGGAGAGGGTTAAATGAAGTAAGATGATTTGCTGAGTCAACCCCTGAAGGGAAACGAAGACTGTGAAACATGAGACTTAGTTCATACATTAGAGTAGGGAGAATAAGTATTTGATAAAATGCTGATTTTTCAGCTTTTCCCACTTGCAAGGCAGGTAGAGGTCTGTTGTTTTTATTATAGGTACTCTTCTACTTTGAGTGACGGAATCTAAAACAAAAATCCAGAAAAACACATTGTATGATTTTTAAGTAATTCGTTTGCTTTTCTATTGCATGACATAAGTATTTGATACACCAGGAAAACAGAACTTAATATTTGGTACAGAAATCCTTTGTTGGTAATTACAAAGATCGGAAGTTTCCTGTGGTTCTTGACCAGGTTAGTGCATACTGCAGCAGGGATTTTGGCACACTCCACCTTCGAGATCTTCTACAAATCCCTCAGGTTTCAGGGCACTCACTGGGCAAAATGGGCTTTCAGCTCCCTCCAAAGATTTTCTATTGGGTTCAGGTCTTTAGTTGCTCTGGCTGTGTGTTACGTGTCGCTGTCATGCTGGAAGACCCAGCCACGACCCATCTTCAAGGCTCTTACTGAATGAAGGAGGTTGTCAGCCAAGATCTTGCTATACATGGCCCCATCCATCCTCCCCTCAATACGGTGAGGTCGTCCTTTCCCTTTTGCAGAAAAGCATCCCTTAGAATAATGTTTCCACCTTCATGCTTCACGGTCGGGATGGTGTTCTCGCGGTTGTACTCATCCTTCTTCTCCCTCCAAACATGGCGAGTGGACTTTAGACCAAAAAGCTCTATTTTTGTCTCATCAGACCACATGACCTTCTTTCATTCGTCCTCTGGATAATCCAGATGGTCATTGGCAAACTTCAGACGGCCTGGACATGTGCTGGCTAGAGCAGGGGGACCTTGCATGTGCTGTTGGATTTTAATCCATGTCGGTGTAGTGTGTCACAAATGTTTTCTATGAGACTGTGGTCCCAGCTCTCTTCAGGTCATTGACCAGGTCGAGACGTGTAGTTCTTGGCTGAGCCCTCACCTTCCCCATCATTATTGATGCCCCGCGAGGTGAGATCTTGCATGGAGCCCCAGACCGAGGGAGATTGACCGTCATCTTGAACTTCTTCCATTTTCTAATAATTGTGCCAAGAGTTGTTTCCTTCCCACCAAGCTGCTTGCCTATTGTACTGTAGCCCATCTCATTTTATCCCTAATGTCCTTACACAGCTCTCTGGTCTTGGCCATTGTGGAAAGCTTGGAGTTTGCTTGATTGAGTGTGTGGACAGGTGTCTTTTATCCAGGTAAGGATTCAAACTGGTGCAGTTAATTCAGGTAAAAAAAAATAAGCAGTGCATCAAATATACAAGATACACTGTGATGTATCAGACATACTTTGCACACAAATCAGACTGTAGAAGTTTTAATTACATTTTATAAGTTTATTTATATGTTAATTTACTCAAGATGAGCCTTCACTAATCAGGTTAGCCAAACCTGAGCCACTATCAGTCAGTGCCAAAACAGTTACATGACAAAATAGATGACTACCTGATCTATTTAATGTACTTTAATTTTTTCCAACTCATAAATTACCAAAATAAGTAAATAAGTAAGGAAGTAAGTAAATGAATAAATCAATCAATAAATAAATGATGCCAATTCCCTTCCTTCCATGGGGTACAGGTTGCTTTTTTCAATCTCGTGCAGCTTCAATTACCTGCTGCTGTCCTGGGACAACTAACTATCGGACGATAAAGCCCCTAGTAGTAAAATGTGTCAAGGAATGCGATTGGAGTGGAACAGTGACAATTGCTTTCCTCTGGTCCCTCCACATGGTTTGCTCTCCTCGATATTGATCCATGTATCAAACTCACCTTTAAGGATATCCCTTTAGTATTCTTGGAGCACACTGTCATGAGTCTGAGAAATCTTCATCTTTTATATCTTTAACCATTTCATATTATTGTCTAGTTATTGTAAAGCTATGATTGAACTTTATTGTTTGTATTGATCCAGTCTGCATTTTAGAAATTAACAATGCTGGTGCAAATGTGAGCAGGATAGAGGGAGAGATAAGGCACTACTTCTCACCTCGTCCAAAATAATCCCACTCACACTCCAGTCTAATACTCTGTAACATATTGAGGACTTACTCTCCCCTTACTCTGTAAAAAACATTGCCAGGCAAAAGTGTGGGTGGTGGAGGTTTGGAAAGTGGCTGCTTCTACTCTATTGTTGCTCAGGCAACTCTCTGCTCTAATATTTTATCTTGCCTGGCTAAAAAGTCAAAATGTAACTGTTGTCATTTTCTCCAGAAATAAAATGATACATGCATATCCCTCTATAAAGACACAAAGTACAATCTAAATGATTACGATAATATCCTAATCTTAGAATAAAAGAAGTAACACACTTCTGTAGAAACCATCTTATCAGTCATTCATGCAAAAGCTCTTCCTTGATGGCTCTGTAATTTCATCTTCCTCTGGAGGGCTTCATCATCTAAATGTGGCTATAAAATGAGGGATCCTGATTTTTATTTTTTCTTTTAGACAACCTTATGGTTTTCAGAGTGCACCACCAGCTGCCCTCCTCCTCAGCACACATACACTTTATTTCTGCTGCCCATGTAGTTCCTGCCATTCAGTGATTCATGATACCCACACAATATGTGCTTGCAGGTTATTTCTCTCTTTTGGAACTGACAGTTGGTTCCTCTGGTTTTATTTTAAGCTTGTCTGCTAGGATGGAGTGTCTGAGGTAAAGGGCAGCTACTGCTCACAAAAATGGAGCTGCTGTCCTGGGACAACTAGGTGCATCCAAAGGCAGACAGATAGGAACACCATCAATACTTTCATTATGCAAATGATACATACTTCTATATAAAATGTCCTTTTTGATATACATTTGAATGGACTTCAAAATAGTAGAGACACTTTTTGGCATTTACTATTCACTTTTTAAAATCCATTTGGCCTACTCCGAAGGCTGAAGGCCTCCTTCTTGTTTGACTCTCGGTCTGAGCAGAGGTGATACATGGCTCTAAAAAGTGCAATGCAATAAATAGATAAATAAATAAATAAATAAATAAACAAACAATGCTGATGCCTCTGTCTAAAGAGAGGATGCGTCTAACATTAAGGCTATGTCTTTTCCAAGTCAGGTATAAATTTCGTCTGTCTCAGAAATGGCTAATTTTACTTTTGGCATTTATCTATTTATAATATGCTGGCTGCGTTCTGGGCGGCACGGTGCCGTGGTGGTTAGAGCTTCGGCCTCACCGCACAAAGGATTTGTTCATTTCTGACAAGGGGACCTTTCTGTGTGGAGTTTGCATGTTCTCCCGATGTCTTGGTGGGTGTTCACTGGTTTCCTCTCACAGTCCAAAAACATGCGGGTTAACTGGAAAAAAAATTGGGAGGGTGTCCAGGGTGTACCCTGCCTCTTTCCAGATGACAGCTGGGATAGGCTCCAGCATCCCCTGCGACCCTGAGTGCAAGATATGTGGAAGAAGATGGATGGACGGATGGCTGCCTTTCCCACTTAAACCCCCAACCCCTTTTTTGTCATGGCACTCACATTATAATAGGTTATATTTACACAGATAGTTATCTTCTATCATTATTACGAAATAATCTGCTGTGATATCATTTCAAATATGAGGCATAAACTCCCTCATATTTGAAATTTTATGTACTGCTTCATTTTATTATGATCTTCTTCTTTGTAGTCATAGGAATGAATGAAACAAGTATACTTTTCCTAAATGATAGAGTAGATTTTTTTGATAGGTTGGTTCCTGTTGGTCGACTTTGTGTTTGACACAGAAAAACGTAAAGCATCCCGATAAGAATTTTTTTTGTTACTTACATGGAGTCAATAGTACTGCCAGGACCACCCCCCTGTGTGATTTGTTTGTTGCTCGCCTGTCAAAAAAGACTCAAAGGGAAAGAATAAAATGCAACCTCAGTTATAGTATAACTATAAAAAATAAAACAAGTACACAAAAATAAAGAAAAGAAAAAGAAAATATCTTCTACTAATACTAATACTTTTTCTGTTTTTTTATATGAAATAATCAAATATCTATCTATCTATCTATCTATCTATCTATCTATCTATCTATCTATCTATCTATCTATCTATCTATCTATCTATCTGTCTGTCTGTCTGTCTGTCTGTCTGTCTGTCTGTCTGTCTGTCTGTCTGTCTGTCTGTCTGTCTGTCTATCTATCTATCTATCTATCTATCTATCTATCTATCTATCTATCTATCTATCTATCTATCTATCTATCTATCTATCTATCTGTCTATCTGTCTGTCTGTCTGTCTGTCTGTCTGTCTGTCTGTCTGTCTGTCTGTCTGTCTGTCTGTCTGTCTGTCTGTCTATTAAAACGATTTAAAACATATGTGAGCACACGAAACAGCATCCTGGCATTAAGTACCCATTAATTTACCTCAAACTGAGGTGCAGAATAAATATGAAAATTAGGAAGTTTAACGGTGCATTAGTGGGGAGTAAGTGGAACATGCCCTGAGCTGTGTTTTGAAAATGCAGCTATTATGAAAGTCAACATGTCGCACCACTCTAAGAACTCATCAGTATCTTTCTAGGCGATATTTTAAATACTGCATTTCCTATCTAAATGCTTCTTTCAGAATTGTGTGCTTTAAGTATCTAGAGACCGTCTGATGACGACCTTAAGTGAGCAGGTGAGATTTAACAGGCGAAAGTAGGTGAAAATACATATAATTGATTTATCAGAAATTATGAAACTTGTTCCTATAAATTTTTTGCTACTCTTTTAGTAATTTAATATATGAGAAAACATGTTCACGTGCTGCTGAATTACTTTAATCAAACATCATATCTGCCCTTGAACACAAATTACACATGAAGCTAAGGTTGAGCAAAAGGGCCAGTAGGGAACCTTTCTGGCGTCACAGAGCAGCATCTAATTCACTGTAGAAAGTCAATTGAAAGTTCCTGTGTTGGGGATTCATGAGTTATTACTATAAATTTGATTTTTGCTCCAGCAATTCTAAAACAAACAGAATGTAGGCGATGAAATAAATACATAAATAAATAAAAATTTGAAAACCTAATTTCTCGCTGTAACTATTTTTACTTTAACAGCTGCAGATCTTTTATCAGTACAACAAAAAACATTTTCACAGCACTGATTACATACAGTATGTGTCACTTGTTTTGTTATGTGTGACCACTATATTTGTCATTTTTAACAGAAAATTATGTGTACAATGATGGTACATTTACTTCCAGATCCAAAAATGAGGGGATAGTCAGTTGTAGGAAAAGAACATTGATAAAAAACATAATTCTGATTAAATGCGGTTGATGTACACCTTTCTCATTAATGGGAGACAATACATTTACATAACAATTGGATGAGTAGTCCTGAAATGAGAGGCATCTTACATACATATCTCACAGTTGATGGTGTAATGGAGCTATTCATTTGCGATTTATGTGTTCAATCAAAAAAAAAAAAACATCCTAGTTTCTGGAGTTATGGTGCCTCAAATGTAATCTAAATATAGTGACTAAATTATATTGAATCAGTCTCTTACCAGTAGTAAATGTTTAACATACGGTTGAAACTGTGTCTAGACTAAAAATGAATACAATAGAATGTGCCAATAATAGTGTCACAATCAGGACATTTCATTTTTTTATACCATGATTTCAAAAATGAATACAATTATAAATAAATAATCTATCAAAAGTGTTCCTACCTATAAACTGTTATGATTGTGAATTCAAAGACACATGTGTAAACCTGCACACAAACATTAACACATACACATGCATGAAAACACACACACACACACACACACACACACACACACACACACACACACACACACACACACACATTATTAATTATTCTTTTACGCATTACAACATTTCTTTATTTTTATTGACACTGGCAGAAAGGGATAATTGCTCTTCTTCATGATTATTTTAAGGTGCTCTCGAGCTATGTTTTTATTCTGACCTTCTTACATATGTCAGTGAGACGGCCGAATAAAAGCAATGTCTCTTAAACAATGTTTATCCCATCATTAAATGATTTTTGAATAGCAAAACTTCTGTTATAACATCACACACTGAAGAAGTTGACTGTCCCATGTCTTGCATATAATCTCCACTGCAGGTCAGTCTGTCACCATGGGCAGGAATGTGTGTCAAACATAAGAAAAGATGAATATCCTCCACTAAAACTATTACAAGAGGGGTACATTTTAGAGACTATTACTATACAAGTCTGTATGTCCCTGGATTGATATGATAGAAACAAGTGCCTGTGATGTATTCGTAATCAAATCAACATGGACAGACAATACAGAAAAAACAGCAATAGTTTATTTTAACCATACTTTGTGTATGTACTACAAACTCTGGTCTCTATAATCGATCTCCATATCTTTTAAAGGTCATGAAATAATGTTTACATGAAAATCAATCTCTTGTTCTTTTACAGCACATTTCTCTTTTTAGAACAGGTGGTTGGCACATGTAAAATTGTTATTTTTTAAAAAAATGTTTTTATAGATGTAGTTTCAAAATGTATTTTCATATAAATCTACCACTAGAACTGCATTCCTTCTCAAAAAAAAATAAAATAAAATAAAATTAATGTAAAAAAAAAAAATCATAAAAAAAAAATATTTTTATATATTACATACATGACACAACTTGACTAAAATCCAGAAAATTTACCATTTTAATTTTCAGACAGTTTATCTCAAACCCAACAAAAAATGGAAGTTGGTAACACCATCGCCATGGAACTGCAAGAATGGGGCAGATGCTGCCTAGGTAGCAAAATGCGCATTGAGAAGTTTATTATCTTATCTAAGCTGACTGTCATTGAATAAAAAGAACAATAATAAAATAATGAAATTGGGCAATACAAATACACACTAATTAGATAATGTGTTGTCTTTCAGTCAGATATAAAAACCATACCTCCAAGACTAATTTTAGATGAAGACAATTTAAATGATCCTTGACACTATTGCAACCATGGTGGGAATGTCAAGTTAGGTGGCATCATCGAATCCCAAAACTCTCTGAATCTTGCTCCTAATCTCCATAACTGTCAATCTTGAGGACAAAAAAAAATAAAATAAAAAATGATGACTGAGGGGGAAAATACGAAAGAGGGCGTAAGGTTAAATAGTGGACAAGAGTAGTTTACTCATGTTTGGGACAGGGGTAAATTTTAAGGTTTTCGGCAAACAATATTTTAATTGTTATTTTATGACTTCATTTGACTTTTTGATACTCTTATAATAGGACACTCAGATCTCCTGCTATGTTTCTGTCATTTGCATTTTTTGAGAGTATCTTTGAATTTATGGAAGCAGAGGTCTATGTATAACACATACTACTTAAGCCGAAAAACAAGTCATTTTATCCTTCATTGTTCTTTACTTATGTTAAACTATGCTCTGTGCGGTCTGGTAGGTTACTATAGGCAGATAATAAGACATTAAGGGCTTTGGTCTATTTTAGTTTTTGAAAATTGGAAATGTATATTTATGAAAAAAAGGTTTTGAAAACTAAACATATTCAGTTTTCACATATGCTCGTGGAAGGTATGATTATTTGATACTTACAGCATATCACTCTTAGAGTATAACTTCCAGCTTTCCTTGTAGCCTTCTTGTTGTGGTCAGGCATGATACCCTTATAAATTTTAAATTGAATTAAACACAGACTTAAAGATTCATGTTTTTTTTTTTTTTCGAAAGGTATTTACCTCATTTCACATAAAAGCAAACACTTTTGTTAGTGTTCGTTTCTGACACAGAGCTGTCTCACCCCAAAGTTAGTATATCACACATTATATTTTATGCCGGGTCCTTTGATTCTGTTTCCTGGAACTAATCGCATGAACAACCGTATCCATCAAGTGCTCATTGGTTTATTAGTTGAAATGTAAAATATTGTTAGGGAGAGAAGAAGACCTGGCAAACGTCTGGTTTATTTTTGATCTCACACATTCGCTCTTAAAGCCTTTCAGAGCAAATCCTGCTGGCTTAAGCCAAGTCTGTTGGTTAGCTGGAGCAGTGTATTGATCTAGTTCTGCAAGGCACAGACCATTTGGAAATATGGCCTACTGACAGGTGATGTGCTCACATAGTACCTGTCTGCTCCTGAGAACATGCAGATCTACAGATGAGGGTAGGGATCCAAGCATGAATAAGTTAGATTCAGTGCAGCAACGGTACATAGCATCTTGAGGTGTAAAGGCGAGGCTGCTGCTTTAACTTTCGAAACAGATATTTTAGATAATCTCGTTTTTTTTTCATATAGTATACTGTCATCAGCCCAACAGAGATCTGAGTGATCTTATTTTTACTAAATATCTGTCTATATCCATCCCTCTTGCTCGCTTTATAAATATGTGTGTTTGTGGCATATATATATATATATATATATATATATATATATATATATATATATATATTTTGTTCTTGAATTCTAATACAGCAAAATAAATAAATAAATAGTAACAATTATGGAAAAAAAACAAACGTTCAGGATTGGCAGTTATGTAAAAATTTATAGGGGAACAGAGACAAATAATGTAAGTTTCCATCATACGATTAAATAATGAAATGATTTTAATTTTACTGAAGCATATACTGATAGCGAATCATGTACAATAACAGAATGTAGGACACATTTCTATAATTTCAGATCTTCAACACATTAATGATAGAAAAGACTGTCAGAAGTGACTATGTGACAAAGAAATCAAATTCCATCACTTACAATTCTGCTGTTCACTGTTAAAAAATGAGCAAGTGTTTAATCAAACTCAGATACGCATGGTCACAAAACATTTCATCACTTCATCTACAGCTGGAGAGCAATTACTATCATGTGCTATAGATTCCTTCAAAACACGGGGAGAACAAAGTTACTATCCCATCAGATCCAGAGTCTGTAGTTTACCAAATAGGAACAATAATTTGCTGCAAGAATTTTTTTTTTCTTGGACGATGTTTAACACCAGAGTTTGAAAGTAGATAAGTCAACCAATCACATGGAATGAGAGGTAAAATAAAGATGAATATTGTTCTGAAAAAAAAAATATATATATAATATTAATCGAAGAATGCAGCTTTTCTAGATTTAACCACAATATTTTTTTCTTAAATAAATAACTTCTGTTTTGTAAAGACACTTCTTGAAACAGACATACCCTAAGTACCAAAGTCATTGAATAAACATCACCCACTATTAAAATAAAATATGAGTCTGTTCATCCATGTTTGAACCAATGTCCTTAAAACCAATTTTTACCAATATCCTGTCAATAATGTCCTTTTGTAACTCCATCACATATATAATGTCTCATTAAAAAAATAAAAAATAAAATAATAACAATAATAATTATACAATAAAAACAAACAAAACAAACGAAAGCAACAAACCAAAAAATGCTTAGATTTGGGTCTCTTGTACATTGTCTTTTGAGCTGGCCCGAATTAACAAAGGTTCATGCGCTGAGCTGTGTATGGAGTTGATAGTGGAGGCATGGTTGTATGCTGTCTTGTAAGTGTTATAGTGATTGAGGTGCTCATGCTCAAGAGGAGGCAGAGTTAGATGTCCCTCCATGCCTGACCCTCCTGTTACACAATCCTCATCCACATTGATGATCTCAATGGTGCGTGTAGGTGCATGATGGTTCTGCTGGTGGTGTTGCTTACGCATCTTGTAAAAGATGATCAGCATAACAGCTGCCATGAGGGTGATTGCAACAAAGCAGCCAATTATGATCTTGGTTGTCTTCATGACCTCATCCAGGCCATTCAGCGAGCCCTCCCCGATGAGCTCTGTAACAGGAATTGTGTATGTTTTCTCTGTAGCCCGTGTAGAAAGTGGGGTCTGGACTGTGGTGGTTGTTGTATACATGGGTGAAATAGACTTCCATGTACCAGCAGAGGGAGTAGGGCCCGCCTTCTGTTGCACAGCAGTGGTGAATCCTTCATTATGCGGCGTTTCTATGGTCTCCACCGTCACTGTAGTGAAGTAGCTGAAGCTGCTGTTCTCTGTGGAGGACACATTAAGTGTTGCAGATGCTGTTGTGTTACCTGCAGAGTTACTGACCATACATGTATATGTCCCAGTGTCCTGCATGGTAACATTGGTGAAGTTCAGAGTGCCGTCATTCAGCACGGAGATTCTGACCTTGTATGCTCCATGTGTCATGATGGTACCATTGGGTGTGATCCAGCTCACAGATGTCAAAGAACTAGCCTTACATTTCAACTCTGCTGCACTTCCCTCCGTAACATTTAGGTCAGCAGGGGGCTCCACAATAATAGGAGCATAACAGTGAAAGTAGTTCTGGTCAAGCTCACCAATGTATCGACCTTTGTGGTGGGTTGGTGAGCTGCAGCGGGCACAACAACTGGTGTTTGCTGGTACCATCTCTTTTAGCCACCAGCTTAGCCAAAGGATGTCACAATTACAATTCCAAGGGTTATGATGCAAGTGCACCCTCTCTAGGTGATGCAAGGGTGTGAAAAGATCATGTGGTAAAAGGGTGAGGTTGTTGTGGGCCAAATTAAGCTCCACGAGTGACTGGAGATCATCAAAGGAGTTCCTTTCTATGGTTTGGATCTGGGCATGCATCATCCATAACTTCTGTAAGTGAATGAGCCCTTTAAAAGAGCCAGGCCGAATGACAGATAGTTGGTTACCCGACATCTCCAGTTCATCCAGCTTCACCAAGGGAATAAGGTTGGGAATTTCTTTGAGATTGCACATTCCCAGGTTTAAGTAGCGAAGATTGCTTAGCCCTTCAAAGGCTCCCTCGGAGATGTAGGAGAGCCGTTTAAGCTCCCCAAGGTCCAACCGTCGCAATGAGGGCACTCTGTTGAAAGCATAGGAGGGGATGCTCTCTATGGGGTTATTCCTTAGCCAAAGCTCTTTTAGTTTAGACAGGTACTCAAATGCCCCATTTGGGATGGTGGTGAGTCTGTTATCAAAAAGCTCCAAGGTATTGAGGCTTGCTAGACCATTGAAGGCCCCCAGCTCAATTTTGCGTATGTGGTTTTTACTCAGCTGTAGTATCTCCAGATGTCTTAGATGTTTGAAGCTGTCCACCTTAATAACCTGAATTAAATTTTCTTGAAGATTCAGGTAGCGTGTGTTGGTTGAAATGCCATCAGGAACATCTCGCAGGCCTCTTCGGGTGCAGATGACTTTGCTGAACTGATTACTACAGGAACAGACAGACGGGCATGTCTGAGCACGTACCAGCCCTGCCACCACCAGCAGCTGGAGGGCCAGGAGCAGCACGAACAAAGGGTCGGACAAGGCCCGGTTCCACCTAGGACCTCGCATCGTCTGCTGCTGCTGAGAGGTCATCTTGTTTAACATTCATAATTCATTGACTGGTCTTCCGCTCGTTGGATAGAGGATGTTGGGCCAACTGAAATGAGAGATAGAAAGAAGAAAATTATATATTAGGGTTAGGGTTGCAATACCTATTGTTAAATGATTATAAGTGCAACCCCAACATTAAATAGATTAAAAAATAAAAGCAATGTTGAATGCAGAAATGACCTTTAACAATGTTTTTTTACATAAACAAACACACAAAAAAACAAGCTGTGTTCTTTTGTGCCCCCTTCTCGTGCCCTCATTATTAGTCACGGACAAAAAACAAAATCCACCTGACACCGAAACTCTCTCTGCAGCATACCTCCTGGAGGTGGAAGCAAAGCTATGACTGCAAAGTTTTGTGTTTTATATTTGAGACTAAGAAACATAAATGGACAGAACACTTGCTCACTATCAGCTCTTTAATAAGGTAAAAATACAGGTGAAACATCTGCTTTCATCTCAACATTCCTCAAAGGCAGGTGACTGATTAAAAAAGTCAAGCAGGCAAAAGTCAAAGAATGGATAACATTTTTATTAATGTAACTCTGCATTTATCACTTGAAAAGAGTGAAAATTTTGTCCATACAAGAAATGCTGTAAGAGTAACTATATAACAGCATTTGTATTACTGACAGTAGATACTGATGTACGCCAGTTTTATTGGTTATGGTTAATGCAAAACACTGCATATGATCTCTTGGATGTTAAAAATGCTACAAACGGATCAATAAATAAAAACAATAAAAAAAAATTAAAAAAAACTTCAACGACACATGGATGACTTGATAGGTTAAATAAGTAATTGCGGTTTAAGAAAAGAAGGAAATCCCACAAAACTGGTTAAAAAACTGTTTTAGAGCTGTGATGAGCACTATTCTATTTGCTTGCTTTAATGCGCCACGTTTGAATTAGTCTAACTAAACTAAGAGTTACTTAAAAAATTCAATGAAATATTCAATATTCTGAGAGATCGCTCTTTTACAAGGTGTGTGTGCAAGGGGGGGGGTTGAGGAGTAAAACTTTTAATCTGCTATTTGTTTAAAAAAAATCTATTCAAATGCAATGAATCTGTTCCCTCATCTAATACCACTTTATACCTCAGGTGGTAACAGTAGATCTACGTAGAGAGAATAACCTCTGACCATTTACTCATTTTGGCTTCTTATTATTCATCAATCTATCTTTTTTACAGTAAAGGCTGGAAGCTTTCGACCACAAGTCGAGAGCTAGAATATAAAATTGGACTTGATAGTCATACTGATCATCATATTCTTCTCCTTTCACCTTTCACACACCTGCACTCATCAAAATCATTGGTTAAAAAAACATCTTGATATCGTCCATCATCCAGGTTTCGTATATATATATACAAAACCTACACACACACACACATATATATATATATATATACATTCACACACATATATAGATTATGATATATATAGGTAGATTAGATATATGACCAGCACAGGACTCCAGTTTTATGCATAACCAATCAACAACTGAGCATGCCTCACTTTAACATGTGCAGGCTGTTACTACAACTACTGATTAAATGTGCAATTACTGACTATTAATTCTTCAATTATACAATTTAAATACCAAGCAACCAAAGCCTTTGGGTAGTGAAGGAGCATGTGTTTCTGAATTGAACCAGATACAGATGGGGAAGTCACTTAACATTCTGATTAATTTGAATTTCTTAAGTATTAAAACCATGAACAATCTAATATCTCAGTCAAGCACAAGCTATTACTGTGTACTCTGTCCTTTTCAGGTGAACAATCCAGGAATTAGTTTAAATAAAATACAGACCTCGAGTAATATTTTACTCTTGCCAAATAAGTAAAATGCTTTTAAATTTAATGTGATTAACTTTCCATCAGACATATCCAGCTGTTGTAATTCCTTATTGCCCAAATGTTTACAACAGGTGATGCACTGTGTGTCTCTGTTTTCATATGGCTCATATGATTCATATGATTATTCTATTATTCTATTTCTAATATCTCACCACAATAATTGGTTTTGGTTTTGGTGAACTGGAGAAAAGGAAAAAAAAATCCAACGGCAAAATATAACTCATACTTATCAAATTGCTTTCAATGACTGCCAATGATTTCATATAACTTTGAATGAGATGAGATGAGATTTATTCTAATGATGCCATGCTTGGCAAATTTTGCAGTAGCTGCAGCAAGACATAGAAGGACAAGGCAGTGACAAATTTTCTAAAAATACAAGTAAAAATAAATAAAATAAATAAGCTCTGAGGTGTAAAAGTATAAAGCATAATCTATATTAGAAAATATATAGCGAAAAAAAGTCTCTCCATATTTACCAATACATGGGGATAAACAGTGAGCCAAAGTGGCCATATAAAGTAGCTGTAGGTTAATGGCGTGAGTTGGGAAAGATTTAAATACCGGAATTTATTTTAATCAATTTAATGTAGTTCTACCTCCACACAGAGTATAGATCAGGGAATTAAGTCCAACTAGAAGAAAACTCTAGCCAATGAATCTCAATTAGCTATTATTTTCTAAAGTACAACTTTGCCCAAGTCATTGAAGAGGTACCACAATGTGAAGCTAGAGTATTGCAAAAACAGCTGAAATTCATGCAGGGATTAGAAAGATTTTTGTTAAGCTAGCACCTTGCACTCATCTTGACAATGCTGATGGGTGCCCTTTTTACAGACAGAGAGGTAGGACTGTGTGACATTTTCACACAGTCTAGATTAAATCTGATGATCCTAGAGGATTGTGAGAATGTAGATTATTTAACAAGTGTTCATTTACCATTTGCAATGTTCCTATGAATGTGGAACCAAAGATCTGATAGACTATGTAACTGTATAGAGGCTATGTTTCGAGTCGAGCTTCAAAACCAACTATACAGTCTCGAGCAATGAGTCAAACCATTGAGAGATCTCTATGGTATGTATGTCAATCTATATTAAAAGAGTAGTACTCTTTCATTTCAACTGGTTCAGTACTAAGACTCTGTTCTCTAAAAAACAATTAGACAGTATGGAGATGATGCTGATGAGTGGAGTGTATTTAGAGGGCATATATCGGGAAAGAAAAATTTATATATAAATGCTCCTACTAGGGAGAATTACAGATTGACTTCTGTTGATAAAAATGATCCGGTCAACACAGGTAATACATATAACTTGCTTCAAGTTTTATTGTGGATTCCTGGTCTCACTAAAATACCCAGAAGTCAAACTAGCTGTAGAAACAATACAAGGGTGTACTATTAGTTTCAATTCAGCCGGTGAGAGAAGGACAGACACTGCAGCCAGTCTGCAGAAAAACAAGGCTCTCAACGCTATTTGCCTTTTTATTCTGCTCAGGTGCAATGTGAACCCGATTGTCTGTTCGAACAAAATGTTACCAGGGATATGCACGCTTAAGATATATAAAGCTTCTATCAGAGTGCCAGAGGAGGCACTGTGTGTTGCAGAAGGTACAAGAGGCACTATGTGTCAGCAGCCTTGGAAACAGAGATAACCTGTAATGTTTATGTTTATTTGACATTTACTCAGTAGACCAGCTGTCATAAGCCGTCATTAAGTAATGAGGCTAGGTGTCATCATCATCATGCATACATAAAAGAAAGAAGCACCAGAAACATTTATTAAAATGAAGAACCTATATCTGTCTATTTCTCTTTATCTAAAGCACAGATTAAAAGAGAACTGGCAGATCTGTACATGGGAATGGTGAAAGTTCAGGAGCAATTTGGCAATGTGGGCTTATGCCTCGAGACTGTATGCAGTGAGAGGTACATTGTACTCTCAGTGGGCCATATTTGCAGCATGCTGAGGAGATGAGATCTTCACTGTACTTAATCTACATGAACAGATATCTTCACATGAATGCAGTCAAGGGACTTTAAAAATGCAGGCATCACATTGCACATCAACCAGAAAGCAGCGAGCAACAGTGTCAGATCAGCCACAACAGAAACCAAAATGCTGATGTTATGACCCAGGAGAGAACAGAAGGAATTATCAAATTATCACAAGTCCAGTTTTAATGTCTGAACTGGCTTCATTTTTGATCTCTACTAAACAACACTGACAACAACTCCAAAAGTGTGAGGTATTGCAGAAGCGTCCTCTACCACCCTTCCTTCAACAGAACACATTTTGAACTTAACTACCGATCTGTACAGCTGTGTGACTTCAAAGGTTATGATTCAACTAGTTGACCAAAACTGCCTGTGGAGAGACATAAAAACTTTCCAAGTACATATACTACCTCTGTGGGAGTTGCCACGGTAACTTGTGGCTTTATGACAACGTTTCACTTTAATGACAGACACTGTCTGAAAAGGTGACAGAAAAAGTACTTTCCAGACAATGTCACTGTGTTAAACCAGTCACATGTATCTGCATCCCTGATTATATAGTTAGTGAGATAGGCGTGTACTGCACAATTTAGGTGAGTTAATTAAATATGTAAGCATAAAATAGAAATAATACAATAATAGAAATTAGATATTCATGATTGGGTGACTGTGCTCAGGTTTTAAAGTAATAGAATGTGGCAGTAGATGGTAAATGCAAAAACAGAGAATTGAAGACCCATTTATTCAGCCAAACTGTCTGATCAAAAAATACAATTATTAGAAATCCTTTGATCAGTTAAAGTGTAATGTTGTATTGTCCAGTCAGTCCTTCAACAGCCATTTCCTTGTAACCTTTATTCGGCCAAATGTTTTGTTGTGCTGTATTATTACTATTGCCATCAGTAGTAGTGGTAGTAATTTAGTTTTAGATTAAATAAGTTTTTTATTTCTTGCATTTCATTATTATAGAATATAGTTCTGGAGCTATACATAAGTTTGCTTTTATTAATTTTATTTTATTCAACATCTTCCACGAAATTACCGCAAACAACTATTTAATGAGTACTGTATTCTGGAATCTGAATCATACTTTTTTATTATAAACCAAATAGGAAGAATTAATAATTTAACAAGGCCATTAGGAATTCTGGTGGGGTTATGGAATATAAAATGGGTCTGGTGAAACCGTTTTTGCTATTTTCTTATATTTGACAAGATCTTGTCTTCTGTTTTTGAAATGAAAATGCACTACTTCCTTTTAAATGTAAGGAAGGGAGATGGGACTGACTTCACTCAGCTAATACTTCAGTGGCTGCCGATTGAACTTTTTCATGAGCAGTGCCTGACTGATCGTTGGCTTTTATATTGTGTGCCACGCAGAAGAAAGTATGATGGGAGATTGTAAAATCGCTTAGTTGACAATCAAAGGTTGGCATGTGTGCTATTCTTGAACGTAAAAGACAAAAAGAGGTGACGGATTAATGAAATATAAATCCAATCAGGTCACTTTTTGATAATTCTTGATTGAATCTCACAATAGCTCTGAATGTAAACTGCAGTCTTCTATGGATATTAAAGTGTGTGTGTATGTGTTTGGGAGGGTATGATTTTTCCAAATGGCATATACATTATGTGTTGGAGGGTTAAATGTAGGAGTGAGGGTTTTGTTTTAGTCTTGAACCTCAATACTTTATATGAGAAGGGAAAGAAACATTGATTTTTTAAAATAAATATTATTGATGCCTACTGTACACTGATGAATGAGATGTGTTTGTTTTTTTTCAGTTAAATCAACAAATTAGAATTTTAATTTACCTATTTATTTATTTTCCCCTTAATCAGCAAATGAAATTGCAAAAAATAAAATTGCAAAAAATAAACGTGGATGCACTGTTTTACCTGCGTTTCTACTTTGGTAAATGGGCAGCAATGCAGCAGTTATTGAGGTATTCACTGTGCTTATACCTGTGTTTATATATACCTAGAGCACATGCAACACCTTGCATGTAGCCTGTTGTGGCCATTCCTCCTCGTTTTTCCATTTTACCGGTATCTTTTTTTTAATTTCTCAATCTGAGTGTCAGACATTCTGAGTCAATTCACTGTCGCTTGATTTGTGTGATAATCTCCTTCTTTGCATAACCGCATCTTATACTAATAGTGCAATCACCCAAAACAAATATTTGTAAATATATATCGATATATATCTTTGTATATACTTTACATAGCTTTATTTTTATCTTGAATTTTATTTTTGTTTATGTATGTATACAACTTTAACGTCATACATCCATCCATCCATCCATTGTCTACAGCTTATCTGGGATCGGGTCATGGGGGCAGCAGCTATAGCAGAGGCCCAGACTTCTCTCTCCCCGGCTACTTGGTCCAGCTCTTCTGGGGGGATTAAGAGGCATTCCCGGGCCAGCCTAGAGACATATTCCCCCCTGCATGTCCTGGATCTTCCCCATGGCCTCCCCCTGGTTAGACATGCCCGGAGCACCTCATCAGGGAGGCGTCCAGGAGGCATCTTAACCAGATGCCCAAGCCGCTCCACACAGAGGAGCAGGGACTTTACTCTGATCCCCTCACAGATGGTTGAATTCCCCACCCTATCCCAAAGGGAGAGCCTGGACAGCCTTTAGAGAAAGCTCATTTTAGCCGCTTTGCTCCGTGACCTTGTTCTTTCGGTCATAACCCACAACTTGTGACCGTAAGTGAGGGGAGGAATATTGATCAGCCGATAAATTGAGAGGCTCGCCTTTTGGCTAAGCTCCTTCTTTACCAGGACCAAATTTCTACCTTTTGGTCACTTGTTTCATCCTATTCTATTTGTGAACAGAACCCAGAGATACATGAGTTTCTTCACTTTAGGCAGGACTTCCTGACCTGGAGTGGCCACTCCACCTTTTTCTGGCTGAGAATCGTGGTAACAGATTTGGAGATGCTGGAGTCCACCCCAAAAGGCCCTCACTCTGCTTCCTCATTGGAGGGGTGGCATTGGGAGTGAGGAGACCTTTGGAGTCAGCAGCCCATCATCTCTACCGTACACAGGGATGAGGGTATACTACGTCCCCCTCCCAAGCGGCAGGGTAGCAGACCAAAATCTCCATGATCCCTTACGAAAGTTGTTCTTCATGGCCTCACAAAACTCCTCCAATGCCCAGGTTTTTGCCCCAGGCACCACCACACCTTGGCGCTTGGCTTGCTGGTACCTGTCAGCTGCTTCCCGAACCCCACAGGCCAGTAAGGCTCAGTAGGACTCCTTCTTCAGCTTGACGGTATCCCTCACTGCTGGGGTCCACCAATGGGTTCGGGGGTTACCACATTGACAGGTACGACCACCTTAGGGGCCACAGCTTCAGTCTGCTGCCTCAACCATTGAGACACGAAATATGACTCACTTGGACTCAATGCCCCCCACTGGCCCAGGGATGTGGTTGAAGCTCTGTTGGAGATGGGAGTTAAAACTCTTTCTGACAGGGGACTCTGCCCCACCCAACAGACCCTCAAAATGCATTTTTGGTTTGCCAGGTCTGACTGGTGTCAGCAAGTAATTGGACTTGGAGAAGCAGAATATATATGGGACAAAGAAAAACCTGAATAATTTAATGAAGTTTGGAAAGATATTAATTTTCAGTTCATTCTCAAACGAGTTCTACTCCCCATCCTTAAGTGTGCATTAAGAGGGGGTGGCGCAGGAGGTAAAGCAAATGTCTTTAGAACCGATTATTCCTGTTACGATTCCCAGCTCCACCTCCTATCATGTCGAAGTGTTGTTGAGCAAGCCTACTGCTCATGGTTCATCCATGACGGGTTAATTGCAGGGAATGAAAATCCCCATGAGGGATTAATAAATGATAAATTATTATTTTTACAAGAACAGTATAAGAGGAAGTATTGTATTTGTACTGCAATAAGATTGGAATCTGCATGTGATGAAAGAGGCATGGATCCACAAATGAAGGTACCATGTTCTGGGACACTCCAAAATCCAGTCATTCACAATTGTTTAGCTTGACAGGATTGGTTCTAGTGATCCAAAATTACAATTGCAAAATATGTTCAGAAGTGAAAGAAAAAAAAAATGACCATATTGCAGCTCCTCTTCAGTGTCTTTTGTTTTAATAAGCAGAGTCAAACAGAGAAGCCTGGTACTTTGAGCTGGCGCTAACTGGCCAAGTGTGACAAACTGACAGCTGCTCTCCTACCCACAGCCTGACATCCTTCCTCTCACGGCTTGCATTTGTTACCCACAAAAACATGATGACAATAATTTGATTTATAAAATAAATACTGGTTTAACACTCCTTTTCTGAAATTCAATTTGCAGTCGCTTAATTCATTGCACTTTTTTTCTATATGGGGTGCTGGAATAATGAATTTAATGACAGATCGTGGTCATTCTGTTCATTCTGTTAATATTACTCCTTGTGGCTATGCAACTGACTCACTACAAATCAAAGAAACAGAAATGTTTAACAATCTACACTGCTCAAAAAAATAAAGGGAACACTTAAAAAACATCCTAGATCTAAATGAATGAAATATTCTTATGAAATACTTTGCTCTTTACACAGTTGAATGTGCTGACAACAAAATCACACAAAAATGATTGATGGAAATCAATTGTATCAACCCATGGAGGTCTGGATAAGGAATCACACTCAAAATTAAAGTGTAAAAACATACTCCAGGCTGATCCAACTTTGATGTAATGTCCTTAAAACAAGTCAAAATGAATTTGTGTTGCTTCCTGAGTGGACACTATGATTTCACAGAGGTGTGATTGACTTGGAGTTACATTGTGTTGTTCAAGTGTTCCCTTTATTTTTTTGAGCAGTATATTATCACCAACCTACAGTCTTGTTGGAAACCACACAAAGGAAGGAATGTAGAAAAGTAATTCGAGAACCATGATGCAGGCTCATTTCACTGGCTGCTGTAATGCTGCATAAAGTTATGCATTGTGTCAAAGCTATTTTGTCCATCAAATATTTTATGTGTAATGAGCTGCACATATTTAGCCAGTAGGCTTAGAAATGTATGTATTCAGCAGATTGGTGCTATTGCACTTAGTAAAGAACTACTGTATATCATCTGTGGATGACACACAAACCAGCATGGAGGAGGTTGGGAAACTGAAATCACACTTTTAAAAATGTGCTTGTATTTCATCCAAAAACTGGCGTAAAACAAATAAAACATTAGAGTATAAATGAATCCAAGCCTGCATGAACAAAAAGCTTTCAGATACAGAAGAGGTATAAAGAAATATTACATATAAATCCAGCTAAATGTCCATGTAGCCAAGACAGCACACAACTCTGACCCTTCAGAGTCGCATCTGTACCACTGGCTACTGCCTTCAATCGTCACTTTACTCCTGCTCTCATGTAGCAGTTTATCTTATTTTGTCCTTCTTTTTTTCACTGTTGTTGTATCTGTCCTTTTTAATGTCTCAGTCTATTGTCTATCTATTAACCTTAATACCTGATACCTGTCCTCTGCCCCATGCTGCTGTGACACCTGAATTTCCCCAATGGGGATCGATAAACATTATTATCTTATGTTGTACATGTATATTGCTGTCATTAACTTTCTTAACACTTATGTCAATGCATTTATGATTTGATTTGAGTTCTTCATGTGTTCATGAAATTACCCTCTACACTGCTACATAAACAGGTTGACTTTGTGGCATAAAGGAAAGACATTATAAAATAGTAGAAATAGTATTCAGTAAATAGCATCTCGACCAAAATGATCGACTATTTCCTTCATCAAGCTTGGCATATCACTAAGCCAATAAGGGTCACTGAACAGACTGATAGAATATGTTGGAACAGATGTCTAGGTATTCAAAATGAACTCAGACATGTAGTTATGATCTCCAATTGATGACGCTTTCTGATTTTATTCTCAGCTAGCATATCCTCAAGCTAGATTTCTCGCTGAATTATAGCAGACATCTTTAGTCTCTTTTCTGCTTTAATCTTTGGGGCTTCATCCCATCAAATGTCTGTGAGGATTCACAAGTCATACAGATCACGATACTCATCATTTAAACGTGTCATAGCTATTGGCTTCAAACTTTGCGATCAGAGCAAAAGAAGCCCTGAGGATGAGAGGTAAAACATCTTGAAAAAACTAACTAAGTCCAGCCGCTATGCCAAACTGAGAACATTCACAGACATTTACAGTGATATATATATATATATATATGTGTGTGTGTGTGTGTGAGTGTGTGTGTTTTTTTTTCCTCCAGGCCATTGTTGAGGATTATGGTTTACCCATGAGTCAGTTCCAATAAATGCAAGGCGGGAAGATGTGTCAGAAGAGTGTGAGGAGGACAGTAAATCATCATTGCATTTCTTCAAGTGTACCATAGCCAGTTCCACACATACACACGGCAATTGTCCATGCAGTCAGACTGATCCCCAAAGCAATATAAAATATAAAATAAACAAACCTTAAGCAACAATTTTAACGACTTTGTTCATGGTTGGTAGATATGGAAACTACTTATTACACATCATTAATTCTAAGTTCAATAAAAAGAAAATCTAGAGGAAAGGAATTCAAGCAAAACCTTTGTACAGTATTTAATACTTTATTAATTCCAATTTGAATTCAAAGTATACCTAAAAATACAGCACAGATCTTTGAAAGAAGGTACGTACTTATGTGAGAATTTTGTTTGCTTTCAGCACGCGTTCCTTCTTTTTTTACAGACTGTGTCTATGACAGCCTTCTTGTTTCACAGTAAAGCAGCGTGTTGGCATTTGGGGGCCCTATATGACAAGAGGTATTGATAAATTCATTCCTCACCCTTTGAGAATTTTCAAATAGGCTCTGTAAAGAAAATGGGTGCTAACTACTCTTCAAGGATGTGGGATGAGAGAGTCGGTCCATAATACCGCTGTCACTCTGCTGTCTTGTTGAGGTCAGGGTTGGTATGCATCACTGACAGCACCATGCAAAGGTTATTCTGAGGTTGTGAACATAAAAGGAGCAAAGACTTGATAAGATAAGAATTTGAGCTTGAGATAGCATGCGAGATAAGCAAGAAAACTACAAAAAAAAAAAAAAAAACACTTGGGGCTACAATTTCTGAAAATATATCAACCT
Source organism: Fistularia commersonii (assembly GCF_037954325.1). Lineage (NCBI taxonomy): Eukaryota > Metazoa > Chordata > Actinopteri > Syngnathiformes > Fistulariidae > Fistularia > Fistularia commersonii. The sequence goes on along the minus strand of NC_141300.1, from coordinate 7,175,631 downwards.
TTAGAATCTGAGTCTGTTGAGATTGAGTTTAATTCAATGGACTTCTTTTCCAGTTCATTTAGCCATAAATCAGTGCATATATCAGTATATTTATCCTGCAGGACCATGATGACTGATTTACAAAATCAACAACTGCTCTGGTATTAGATATAGAGACGGAAAACAAGACTGGAATGAATCATTGGGCTAAAAGAGTAAAACGGGTAGTACTGGCAAACATAACCTCTGCTCTCCTCTGAATATATACACGGGCGATTTGTTCTATGTCATTGTAAGGTGTTAGTACGCCTTTGTAACATAAGACAGATGTGCTGCCTATTCTTATCATCATAACAATGTTATGAGTACAGATGTAAATTTGATGTAAAAATCCTTACATTTGAGTATTAATATTTTATGTACAAAAAAACCCTAAAGTCTAAGTAGTACCATTATTGCTTAAAGTTAGTTTGTGATTTTTGTAGCATATTTTCATGCTGGCAGATTGTAGAATATACATGAATCAGCCAAGTAGAAATACAACTATATTTGAAAGGTTGTAGACTTTAAATACAGAAAACTAACTTCAACTGAAAAAAGCTGTAAGATTTTAAGATGAACTTTGCTGCTAATTTCCTGAAACAAGGGAACAAATTATTTAGTTTGTTGATTGCTTATACCTGTGTCTTCCAAACACATATACAATGTATATGACAGGATGTTATAAATGATAAATGAAAAGTGGTAATACATAATGGAATGAAGAAGTTAGAATTCACAAGGTGATGGGTGCTTTACACACACACACACACACACACACACACACACACACACACACACACACACACACACACTAAAAGGAGTGAACTTTTGGAACTGAAATAATGACAAAATCAGAGACATCTGAAAAACCATTTATTACTATATAGTTTATATTAGTAGGAAATCACCTCAGCATCTGGCTCACAGACTGTTGAATTGGTAAAATTCTGTGTGGCTGTTTTTTTTTTTTTTTTTTTTTCAATTTTGAAACATGGAACCCAGGAATTTAACCACTTTCTTACACATCATGCTATACCTTCTGTTCTGACAATAACAGCAATCAAAACTATACGGCTGCTTTGAGCTCATCTTTCCCTCACTGCAACACTCCTGGGCCGCTATATTTCATCTTCTGTTCATGGCCATTGGAGACAAGATAACCACAGCAGGTTGTGTCAAGTCCTGGGATTAAGTAAACCCTTGTGGGACAGGATAATGACAAGGAGCAATTCAAATCTGATGAGTACACTGTGCTATGGGAGTGATTATTTAATATGTGTGATTTATCACTTTCAATGTCCTGGGGGAATATCTTTTGGACTCCCACCTTCTTACATATTGTTACTAATGCATAAGTAATACACTAACACGGAATGCTGAATCTCCACACTTGAGTCCAGTAGACTGTTTATCTATTTATTAATTTTTCTTTACTTATTTTTGTTGCTCGGCAGAATCTAATTAGACTTACTGAGGTCACAGTGACAGACCAATTGGTAAGAGTGACAAAAACAGTTGTGCATTTCACCATATTTTACTGTGTTGTTTCATCTCTTGTTCTGGATAGCACACATTTTGTTATAATTATGTTTGAGCTTGATTGCCAGGTGAATAATTGTCATGGAAATCATATTAGAATAACAATTTGGCTACATTAGCTACATGTATACTTGACATTAGAGGGCATAAGGTGCAGCAGATCTTTCCACAGCAAAAACATCTCCAAAGCCCTATTTGACATAAGAGAGAAAAATAGATAAACTAAGGTGAAAAGTCTGGCGATAATACGCTGCTCTGCTTATGAAAGGAGAACTGGCATATTTTCTGTCGAGCTTCACTCGTACATTAAAGCGATCACGTCATTTGTCATCCAGCACTATGCTATGTAGGGGTTTAGCTGAAAAGACATGTGCGTCTTTCTTTTGTCCTTGTCTATCAATAAACTGATTTATGGTATTACCTGCATTGCCTGCATTTCAATATTTTGGATTTTAGTACGCATTGTGCAAAAGTTATCATACTGTTATGCTGTAAAAAAAAAAATACTTAAAGAATTCACAATGATGGGGTATATTGGTGCAAATATCTTTGGTTAGGTGATGGCTGAACCTTCTTGAACTGGAAAATGATTCAGGAACATGATGATGTCTGCCTGGCTTCCACCAAATCCAGCTGTGCTATTGTCCACTCTGATTTGATAGTCCTCTCTCGAGGTTTTATGATGACTTAATTTATAAAAAGCAAAAAAAAAAAAAATTATGAAATGTTTCTAATTGGTCAATTTTAAATCATGGTCAATTCCATGACTTTGGACCACAGTCCCAGGCTAATGTAATGCTAAAAATCCTCTGGCCTCTGGTTTTTGGACTGACACAGATCTAGTGAAGACTAGGCTTTAGTATGACCAAGTATTAATATGGCTCATCAGTTTTCAGTACACAGGGATATTACAGTTCGATAGGTTGAGAATTGTACAGGCAGCGAGGATTATTTTCAGTGGTGCAATGGTTTTGTTTATAAATAGCTCATTGCCTTTATAATATCCTGAACCACAAATTGTTAGATTTACTGTATGTCAGTGAATGTGATCGGGAGGACAACGCAAGCCGTAGGGGTAATTTGTCATGAATATAATCTTTTTTTTGTACAGACCTTTGTGTACAGGCTTACAGTCTGTGATAAACAGGTATTCATAATTTATCATTGTTATTTTATATAATCATAAACATAAAGTTATTTATGTTGTAATCAACAATGACAGCAACAAAATCCCCACCAACAACAACATAATCAACAGAATTTTGTATTAAATTCCTCAACAAAATACATCATATTCAACTGCCCTGTTACTGTTTGTAAATGATCATTGAGCATTCATGTTTTTACTTCTACGCCCTCATCACTCACTGCTGTAACTGATATTTTAGTGCTCTTCAAACCTCCATCTAACAAGTGGACTTTTACAGTACGTTACTGTAAGCTGAAGGAGCTCATTCCCTGGGGACAAAGGACATTCAAAGACATAATGTTTTTTCACAGACACATCCCAATTCACATGCAAAGCCTGCACGACAACATACTTATTCAAGACAGAGGGCAGACCCCCACATCCGAAGTAAATGATGGGGGACAATAACAAACTGAGATAAAACTCTCCATCTCACCTGACATCCATTAGGGAAAATGTGAGTTTGATCTATTGGACCATCATTGCCTTGGCGGATTGCGTGTTCAAACTTTGATATCCATATTTGTGTTTTCACTCATTTAAGCTGCATTTCTAATGAATACTGTTTGCACATTGCAATTATATTATATCCGGACGATAACTGAGTAATGAAAATACACATTCTGCCACTACCCATTGTGAATGGAAAGACAAACAACATGGAATGAGGGTATATATGTATCTAAATGATAACAAAAATTGGAGCAATTTCAAGACCTTGAAAAACAAAAGAGACAGCCTAAAGAGATCCTCATTCACACATATAGCATTTCTCATAAATGTTAGAGTTTTTGCTGGGCTGCTCATGTGTGAATGAGTCATAATCGATTTCTGTGAAATCTGACCTGGCAGTATCACACCTCAAGACTTCATGACATCCCAGGAACTATTCCAGGGGAACTTGGTACTCTTTTCAGTACTTTTTTTTATTAAATAAAAGAAAATAGAAAACACTTTAAAAGTTCCAGCTCATTACCTCCTGTTGTCCCTTTTCTTTTATAATGTGTTTCAACTTCTATCCAGTACAGGGCTGGACCACTTTTTTTAGTGTTCCTCTAACTGTGTTGATTTTTTTTTCATTCTTTTTTTAATCAAGCCAGTGATGGAAAACACATTTCCTTTCTTATGTTTGAGATACAAGGCATTAAAAGACAAAGGGAGCCTATTTCAGCTAACATTGGGTGAGAGGCGTGGTACCCCCTTGACTGGATGTCAGTCAATCGCTCTTTTTCACCAGACCCACATATTATTGCATGAACATGCACAATACTAAACCATTCCGCAAAGGAGATGCATGTCCAAATAATAAAAACAATAATAATAATAAAAAATAACTGGGCATAGAAGGTATTTATGGTAAACAACTGTGAACTACTGCACAATATGTCTGCAAAAGTCTCCATTCAAACTAAAATGTGAGACAATTCTAGTAGTACTGCTTTAGACTCATCAATTTAAGGTTGAATAGATATTTTAAATATATTCAAATCAAAATTATAATAAATGGGCAATGTGCAACTAAGAAAAAAAATAACAAAACAAAAAAATATATATGCATATATATTATTCGTACGCTGCATGCCAAATGCTGTACTCAGACTGCTTTTCTTCTCATTTTAATGTACAATATGTGAGCGACACAATCACAATCAGCTAAGTCCGTCATTCTCATCAGCTATGCTTCCACATTGTATCATTGGGTTACAAATACATGCATAGATGTGGTCACTAAATGTATGTTTTAATAGTTGTGGTCCTGGAGCTTTGGAAAACAATGTGACTGCGTGCAGAAGAGATGCAATTAAATTTAGTCAAGAGAGCTAAAGCTTTGGAAATGGGTGCACAATGATGTCAAGATATAAGATTCTATAGTTTCCAAAAGGGAGGTAATTTATCAGCAAGAAAGTCACATTAGAAAAACAAGAAAAATATATGCAATTAGGATGATGTATAAAACGATGTCGAAGAAGCGAAGAAAAGGCAATGTCAGTTCTGTCCTTACAGTCTCTTTAGATTTTAATGCACTGATATGTATATACATATGTGTATACTGTAAATTGATAACTGGAAAGTTGTGTTTTACACTGCAAAGTTAAAATGGACAACAGTGTGGCTGCATTGGAAGTATTTTGATATCTGCGTACTAATTTTATTTAAAATATATGTAAGCCCCTTGACTTGAGTAAGTAGATTTTCCTGGAGTCACATACAGAGACATACAGCATTTAAGAGTCATTAATTTTCAGTCAATTGCTCCACTGCATGTTTTGTACTATAGGCCTGAAGGGGACCAAACAAAATCCACATGGTAAAATTTGAACAGGGAGCTGTCTTGCTGTGACGCAGGGGTGCAAACACTGATACATGCTTTGGGGTAAATAAAATGGGCACAAATGTTTTCAAGGAAAAATGTCAGTGGATCTTTGAGGAATACGATCTGAATCTTCCCCTAAATTATTATCAATTTCTATCCCATTCAATGTCAAAATGATGTATCCTTTTAAGTTGCAATTGCTGACTTGAGCATTAACTGGGGATGAAAAAAAAAAAAAAAAAAAAAATCTAAAAAGTAAGTTATTACTATTTGTATTTCTGTATGGGTAGGATATGAAAACATTAGCAACATTGTTCAACTGAGGCTTAGAAGTAAAATAATCATAATGATTAAATCAATATTACACATGAAATAAGCCCTAATTGACTTCTTTTATCATATAATTTTATTTTCTCTAAGGAAAATAATATAAATTTTGAATTTGAATAAAAAGACAGGAAAATATCTGATGAAGTGAAAAAATATTTTATTTAATGTCATTATTATATGCTCATTATTAGATATCTATATTTTCAATATATATATATATATATATATATATATATATATATATATATATATATATATATACACACGATATCAATTACACTACCAAATCTTTTAAACATTTCAATGGAGAGGCAGGATTTTGTTTAGTTTTGGTTGTCTATTTTTCATCCTTACTGTTCCATTCTGTTGTCTATTCTTATCCCTGCGGTTGCTGTCATTGTTCTCCCTGCTGTCTATTTATTCGTGGATGTCTTTGCGATCTTCTGTCTTCTAACTGTCTCTCTATTTATATTTATATTCATATTTATAATTGACATTATAACTGTTACACTGCTGTGACAAAAGGATTTCCCTTTTGGGGATCAATAAAGTTTATCTAATCTTGTCTTATGATTTGTTATCTGATCACATTTCCAATATCAGTCAGTCCAATGATAGGCTCGCTATTTCAAAGAGTTGTCATCTTCCCATCTCTCATGAACACACAAAGATGATGCTCCTCTCTTTAAGAGCCGTCATCAAACAAACATGATTAATGTCAGCCCCTCATACTCTTGATACTGCACACTTTGACCCTGCAGGTTGTACTACATCAGGCACTGGGAATCACCAGAAATGCATGTCAGGCTGAATCAATTGGTTGCAACGCTACTCGTTTAATTTAGTTCTTGGGTGGGGGTGGAGAATGTGGTTTTGACTGTGGTGAATACGGGCTCCCAAAGGAGTAGTGAGTGCTGAAATCAGCTCTGCTGTGCCTGCCATTCGTCATTATCTAATAGTAAATCCATCTTTGACTGGTTAAACGTTCTTGCTAGGCCAAATCACACTTTAACCAGTCAGCTGGGAACAAGGAAAAGGTAGAGATATGTGGATGGATGGATGGATGGATGGATGGATGGATGGATGTGTGAGTTGATGGATGGATAGAACAATAGATGGATAGACAGATAAGCAAAGATGGAGGGAAAAAACAAAAAAAAAATGACTATGCTTAAACTTTAGTCACTGACGTGATGGGAATACCATTGGGAGTCTAATATTTTGTAATGAACCAGATGAGTAAGATAATGGTGAATGGATAAAACAAATTAAAATACTTTAATGAGGGAATTAATATGAAATATAATTATGTGGAACAAATAACACAATTTTGTAATTTTCCAATTACAAGATCTGTGACTTAATTAAATTAGGATGCAGTGAAATCAAATATGATTTTAATTAACACACATCTCAGCCATGTACACCATTTGTCAGATGACAATATGAGAGCTTATAGGCTTTTGGTGCATACTCTCTTTATCTATATGAGCATGTAGGGGGTGTGATGTGTTTATGTGTTTGTACAGAAATCCTTCTGGACTGCATAATTAATTTTTTGTCAATAATCACTTGTACTCACAACCAGACTTAACTAGAATATGCAGATGAATTGTTGTCACAATGCAGTGCTTAGCCACAGCAATTTATTTCACAAAGTGACAAAGCAGTTGCAACATTTTTATTTGTCATTAGCAAACTGATGCAGCTTAAAAAAAAAGTATGTATGTATATGTGTGTGTGTGTGTGTGTGTGTGTGTTATCATTTTCATATATATAGAGAGATATATTTTTATGTATCTATGTATGTATATATACACGTATTTACACACACACACACACACACACACACACACACACACACATATATATATATATATATATCACAAACATATACATATGTGTGTGTGTGTTATTATTTTCAGGATAGCAATGAAACGTGACTGCCAAATCCACTGGATGATATGGAATAAATGAGAAGTGCAGAAATAATACAGACTGATGACCAAAAATGATTGCCAAACATGTCATACATTGCTGTGCAAGGAAATGTGTACCTTTTAAGAAAACCTTTATCCACATTTAGTTAACACACACGTTTAGAATCATGGGCATTAACGTACTATAATCAAGAAAGATGGAAAAATTAAATGTCTAGGTCAAGTGCCTAATGGAATTAGCATAATGAGACTTCACATAAAAGCTGCTGAATGTTTGGCCTGTGGTGGAACCAAGCACTATAGAAAGAAAGAGAAAGAAAAAGACAAAAGGCATTTTACTGATGATGTAACATACCATAGGCCCCTGGTTTCACTCTGGACAGTTTTGTGTCTGATTAACCTTTCAACCACAAATTGTCCATTCAGCTATTCTGACTGTGAAATGGAGTCACCCTACTGTTTGAGGTCAACAATAGTATACAATCCAGCTGTCAGTCATTGATGTGAGATGTAATTAATTTGGCCATATCAAAAAATGACTGAGCCTTTGAAGACATTGCAATCTGTTTTCATGAGGAACCTCTCATTATGGATGAATGAATAATTGACAGGAGTTAACACTATTACAGAACACACAAAGAGATAAAAATAAGATGATGGAGAAGGAGAAGTCAGGTGATTAGCGACCAACATTCAAATTCAGAGGGACAAGTTTTTGCAGACGACTGATCAAGGACAGGCAAGGAAGATAAAAGCTATAGATGACAGGAGCTGCAGAGAAGATAGAGAGGGGTAAATTATCAATGTGAAATGTCTTTCTTAAAAAGGCTGACTCTGCTTAAAAAAGATGGGCTTAAGCCTTTGAGAAAAAATGTGATATGGAAGGCAAAATACCATAAACCAAGAAACATATGTACAAACCAATGACAGAGCAACCTGGTTGGTATGAGAAGAAGGAATATGGCCATATAAACATCAATCTTATACTAAAACTCATCAAAATAAAAAATAAAAAAAAAAAAATATAAAGGTAAATTTATAAAATAGAGAAAATGATAAGTGAGGCGAGGAAAAGTGAACATAATTATAAAATCAGATGTCCCCCCTCAAATTCATTTAATATTTAAATGAATGACTGTATTGATGTGTGATCAAAATTAGAAACAACACAAAATATTTTCCTTCCGAGCCACATCAATAAATTGATTTATTTTTTTTCGAGGGGCAGTGAGCATAAGAGTTTTCATTTCATTGGTTTACTACCAGTATTTTCTATTTAGTGTTGATTCGATCAGTGATGGTTAAATTGGTTTGGGATATGCAGTACTATAGATATCCATGTCACTCAAAAATGGTCCCGAACATTTTTAATGTCAGCTCTGACCTTTATTTTACTGCTAGACACCAGAGTGGAATTTACGGACCTCATTCAGCACAAAAAGAGGAGGAACCTTTTCAGTTTCATGATTTATATTCTTATGGAACAATATACTGCAACTATCAATTTCACAAACAGGACATGAAAATGCTGTATTGAGATAATAACCTGCAGTGAATAATTGTGATATACTGTATTCTCATATCTCTTTGACTGAGACACCCCAACTAATGTGTCCAACTCATTAATTTGTCCTACTTTTTAAAAATAAAGTATTCGATTTTAATAAGAATATAGGACAATATATATCACATGTGATTAATTTCAGTGAATCCCTGGTTTGCTTTTGTGCTCAGCTAATCAAATGTTAGGTTTAGTGATAAGACATCTTAAGATGTCTCATCTTAAGAGGCCAAGATGCCAAGGCATATTGGAACTCAGTTTGGAATTGGAATTTCTGCTGCAATAATATCATGGCCATTCCTGATATTATCTTCAATGTAAACATTAAATATTTTCCAAATACTTAGAAAATTGCACAGTATGATCCCCACCTTGCATTTTTAAATAGTTGCAAAATGACCACATTTAGGAAATAAATACATCGAGATTAAATAGAGATAAATAGAGAAATTCTTATTCATCTTGGAAATATGTAGACACAGGCAAGCTAGCATACCTCACCCTCTTCTTTCTTGAGTAGCCAATGGCAGTACATCCCAATGGCTGCTGCAATGGATAAAAAACAAAACATTTAGAAACAGAAAAAAAAAAAAAGCAAAATACATTTTGGGTTGATGAAAGGATTTTTTTTCACACATTTGAAATCTATCTATCTATCTATCTATCTATCTATCTATCTATCTATCTATCTATCTATCTATCTATCTATCTATCTATCTATCTATCTATCTATCTATCTATCCATGCATATATACATACAGACAGACATACATACATATATACACACATATATATAAGGAGTTTGCACTAGCCTAAGAATTTTGAGAACCAGTGACACACACACACACACATTCAAATGTGCATAAATGTAGATGTGTACAAATAAGCCTGCTGATCAGTGTCTCAGTCCATGGCAGCAAATCATGTAAGAGCAAGAAAAGTCATTATTCAAACAGTGAAATCACAGTACTTGCAGGTGGGGATAGATGAGAAAGTACTTCGTTTGCAAGTTACAGCTTTGAGGCAGTCAAAAGGAAATCCATTGACCTGGCTGATGAAGACTCTATCAAAAAGAAAGGTATCTTTAATCCATTAAAGAGGTGATATTTTAAAGCAAAGCCAACAAAAACTCCAAGCATGTCTGCTGCTAGTGATGGTGATGAATGCATACATTAGCTTTCACCACTAGAAAAGAATGCGGCCGTGGAAACCATAACCAAAAGACCTGGTGTCAGAACAATAAATCACACTGCACATACATAACTAACTCCCACAAACACCCATAAATGAAGGTCAAAACAACCCTAATGAGCTTATTTCCATATGAATCACTGTTGCTGTTCATTCATTCAATAGACACTGAAATAAAAAGGCAAAGAAAAATGTGTAAAATAGAAACTAAGCTTGTAAAAAAATAGAAAGACTCTATTTAGCATTTAAAGCCCCATAACAAAAGATGCAAAGACAAATTACTGCTGTTGCAAATCTCATATCATGATGAATTATAACAAACAAGTAAACAAACAAAGAAAAGGTTTTCCTAATAACTAAAATGAGACAAAAATATCTTCATGAACATAATTTAAATGTGAGAACCAAAAAAAGGAGAGAGCATACCATCCACACCCAAGTTCCATTCTTTAACCAGCAATCTCTTGACTGTGTATAAACTGCCATATATATTTTATATATATGTAGCTGTCAGAAACAGGTCTATTTACAGGTTCTATCATGACAATTTATCCATCGCAACCCAATCCGTGACGTTTTTTTTAATTTTATCTTATTTTTTGTGACTGAATAGGATCGACCTATCTTAATTCACAATTGACAATTTTGTTGATTAGCCTCAACAAAATAATCATTTATCCTTTATTAATCCCGGTGGGGAATTTCATTTTCTGCGATTAACCCAACATGGATAAACCATGAGCAGAAGGCTGCCGTCCACCAGCGCCAGGGTGCTCATTAGGGGTTCAGTGTTTTGCTCAACAACATTTGGAGGAGCTGAGAATTGAACTAGGGAATATTCTATTCCAAAGACGATTGCCCTACCTCCTGTGTCACGCCAGCCCTAAAATCCAACAATCACTGTTAAATTGGACATTAACAACCCCGAGTATATTAAAAAATTGATGGTCGAATGATAGTGTCTCTTACATTTTAGCTGTAATGTGATGTTAAGCCATTTATCTATCATCCTGCTGCTAGAAACTACAGTACACAGTAAAGTATGTGTAAATTTACGTAGCTTCTTTCTACACACTTTCTGTTAATAATAATTTCTGAACAGAATGATGTATGGTTGTTTTTTTATGTGAACACATCTATAAATTACATGAAGAAAATGAGATGCAGGAAAACTTTTTTTTTCATCCACCTCTCTGAAAAATCAGTCATCAATGAGATGAGTACAATCACACGCAGGCAGATGAGGATGCAGTTATGAACTGCGGAAGCCAGTGAGCGCACATGAGTATAGCCATTCCATTCCCTATTGGAGCTTAATGCAAGGGATCCTAAGCGGATTTAAAGAACGGTATCTGTATTAAGCAGAGCATTCATTACAGGAGTTAAAGTTGTTAGTCATTTTGCGAAAGGATATGCTGACATGCTATCAGAAAAAAGGAAGGCTATATGAAGGGTAGATTATGACAGACGGAAATATCATGCAACATGGAGAGAGAGAGGTCTACATATTTAAATACATATGCTCTCTGATAGTATGAGTTTCAAGAGCAAAGTCACTAAATCCTAACAAGCCATGCAGAAAAGGAAGTTATCACAGTGAACATCATACACCCTCCAAACATGATGATACACATATGAGGCTCTCACCAAACTATATTTGTATAGTGAAAAGCAATATTAAAATATTATTTATAACACAGAGAAAGGGAGAGTATGGCAACCTGACATAACTAGTTTCTTTTCCTTTACTCAGCTTTTAGCATTGAAGCCAAAGGCAAAGCATCCCATGGTAGGAGCACGTCATCATACACAATCAGCCATCAGTATTTTTCTTGATGTAGCCAACATGCTTACAACAAAGTGTTCCGTTACACATGCAATTAACTTGAAGGCCTACTTCGCTATGGAACTCATATTACTGTTCAAAATGTAGAATAGTGAGTAAATGTTACATATTTCATCTACTCAGAGGAACCACATAGACCAGTGAAACAAATTAATCAGAATCTGAAAATAAATATTTGCAGTTACTCTACAAGACCATTTAACTTGTGAGTACCTACTTACTCCGTTTTATAATAGAGGATGTGTTAAATCGTCCCTTTACACTTACAGTATATGTAATGTATGTCAAGCGTTTGAGCTACAATATTGGGTAAACATGGTGTACATCTAAAGAGAAGAACATATGTACATAGTAGATGTTGCTATGAGTGAACAAAGATTAGGTTAAAGAAAATAAACGGGTGGGTACATGGAAAGTGAATATTGCTCTTGGGAAAGCTCACTTTCTCTCTAAGAGGAGAGAGAACCCGTCTGAGGATGTTATTTATTTTTCATCTAGAGATTGAAACTGAGGAGAAATAAGGGGAGCCCCAGTGGAATAACTGACTTGAGATGTACCCTCCTAAGGCTACTGCCCCCCCTTTCTCCTGCTCATTTTCCATCTTCCACCTTTCTGATCTTCACTGGAGAGGTGCCACTGTCTCTCTGGGAGATAGGAGTAGTGGATGAGAAAAACAGAGCAGCTCATTCTCAGTGCAATCTCTGTGTTCCTTACAGTCAAAATCTATTCACCCCGTACTCCTGTGGTCTTTGGAGTTCTCATTGGTTTTGCTTCGTTGTGAGTGCAGTGAGCGGGCTGAGGCAAGTTGCTCTTCAGGCTCCTCCAAGGTTTATCTCGCTCTACGTGGGAAGCATAGCATCTTATCCCAACCCTCCTCATTTACAACATTCCCATCACACTTCTGTCATTATAGGAGCCACTTGTCCTCCCCCATCCCCCTTGTGTTTTCCTTTCATCGCTCTTTTTATCTGTTCAGATGAACAGACTGTGTCAATGATTTGGCTGACACCTTTACTCCACCAGGACCAGAGTGAATTATTGGGATGCTAAAAAGTGGTGGTGCATTAGCTTTGTAAGGCAGCATCTCCATGGCCTGTTCCAGGCATTATTGTGTTGTCATGGGAGCTTGTGAAAAGTGACTTTCCACTCTCTACCTCTGGTAATGAACAGCTGTGTCAAATGCATCCTTACATTCAGGGCATTTGGGAGGTTCTCCATTGCAGTCAGGATACTAAAATTAGATAGCTGCCGTAAGGATGTAATAATCTTATACAGTATCTTCCTGACCAAAATGAGGCAAAACCACCCCCTTTCAACCAACTAGGATGGTATCCAGGCCTTGTGTCAAAGCTGGATTACTGAAGAATGACCATTAGGACGGTTTTGTTCTAACAGCAATGTGTTCCTAAGCACTGAGGCGCGTCACACATTTTTCACACTTCCATTGACATGCCAAAGCACAAAAACCTCTGCACACTTTATAAGTTGGATAGAAACCAGAGAAGAAAATGATGAGCCCTCATATACTTTACTTTTCTCTGGAGGTGGCGAGAAAGCATTGAGAGAAGAGTACAGTTTGTATAGAGTTCACACTCATTATTCCTCAAATAGAAACAGGCAGTCTGCTAATCTCCTTCACAACAGTAACAAGAAAATGGACTCCACGTTTGACTTGCCTCAAAGCCACAAGCTAACAATGGATGTATGAAAAATCAAATTTGCACCCCCCCCAGCACAAAACAGCACTCTTATTTTCTTCATCTCTTGCCTGTCCCTCCCTTCACCTTTCTCCCTCCCCTCTATCTCCCTCTGCAGCCCCCCACCCTCCCCCATTGGTTGTAGAGTGCTGAGGATGCAGGACTGAGGAGAAAACAGCATCAATTAGACTCTAAAGTGTAATTTATTTTTCAGCCCACATGATGAATTAAATAACACTACAGTGGAGGAAAAAAAACTGCAGCGGAAAAGCAATGGACTGTAATTTTCAAAGCAGAGCCTCAGCATGTGTCATTGCTCACCACACTCCAGTTCACTATGTGCTTTAAAACTAGTGTGGGCCAATATTATTCTTAAGACGAATAGGGACCACAGTGCATATAAACTCAAAAAGTGCAATTTAGCATTTCAGTTTTACTTCAGTGATCAAATGTACCCTGTTGCCGCTTTCTATAATCCCCTCTTTCTGACATGTGTTCATATTACACATTTATTCAAAGCATGGCAGATTGGTGGAAATCATACCTCTCAAATTAAATGAGGGTCAAACACTATGTAGAGACAACATAGACAACATTTTAAATGATAGGAGTTGATCGATAAAACAAGAAAGAAAACACTGATGGTATTGTCACTTTTCTCATTCACTTCCTTAGGATCAGGTTATAACATACACACTTTATGTAATTGGAGCAATCAAATCACTTTGATAATTTAACAGAGAACATGAGAGACACAGTGGGAGACAAATTAAACATGATAACTAAGACTGTGCTTCCCCCACGCGGATTAGATAGATGGGGTAACGTGCGTGCCTGAGTGTGAGACTGCGAGAGAAGAGAAAGTGCTAGACGGCAGCTGCGATTCCCCCCTATTTCTTTCCTGGACGGCTGCCAGGTCAGATAGCATGGCACAATGTGACATTTGTAAAATGCTACTGTTTTTTTTTTTTCCTTTTGCTTACAACGTGCAGACTGAACTGTAACATCCACAGGGAAATATGTGGGTTGTCTGAAGGAAGGCCTTCTTTACTTATTTTTTCATCTATCTATTTAGTTATGCCTTCATCTGTAACACACTGTGGTTCTACTAATGATGGATGATCATGTAAATGTGTGATTTGGCTTATTTGTTGTGTTGTGTTTATGGCAGGTCTTCTATTAAAAGGGAAAAAAAATTGCTGAAATTGCTGATGTTCAAGCAATGATTATCAACAAAGTTATTTGGCTCCACTTCAGACATCATGACATCTAATGAACAAATAGAACAAAAAGGATTGCAAACATAATTAAAGAAGGAGCTATGATGATGAAAGGATGCAATTCGACATGATTCCAGTGTTCCAGGTCACCAGATGAGAATTGTACAGTATAGAACGTCATGTAAAAACACATGCAGATACTGTTGTTACAAATTATGTCTAAGACATTCACCTATTCATGATATATTTCAAGATAAACCCCCTTGAGCTAAGAAAAGTCACCATTCACCAGTTAAAAAGACTTGCCAAAGAGATGAAACCACAACATATTATAATAATGATATAATAATATCCTCAAAACACCGATATTAGGGTGGACTGTATTGTGTTTGGTTTATTTCTAACAGTCGAATTAATAATACAGTGACATTTTGGTGATGTATGCTAAAACTAATGCATGTTATAACACCTACCATTTGTTATTGGCACAGAGGCAAGGCTCACCCTGGACCACTCGCCAGTTAATGGCAGGGCCGCATATAGAGAAAAAAAGAAAAAACATCCACTCGCTCATTCACACATCAGGGCAATTTTTAGCTACCATTTAGTTTTCCCATACAATAAATAAACATTAACATTAACAGTTTCAACAAAAAAAAAAAAAAAAGAGTCCATAGAAAATATCAATATTCACATTTGCATTATAAAATAAGAGTTACTGGTCATTTCTGTCTGCATTCAGGAACTGCAGTCATAAAAAGAACTCTAGAAGTGGCTCCCACACATGCAGTTTACACCACCTTGACTTCTGTGTTGAAGTAGGCCAAGTATACAACTGCATTGAATTATCATTGATTGTGTTCTTTCTCCATCATAAAACACATGCACATGACAGTTTTGAGAAAACACTACTGGTGCTTCATGAAAATATGTTTTGTAGCTGTATCTTGAGATAGGGATAGAGATAGATAGATAGATAGATAGATAGATAGATAGATAGATAGATAGATAGAGAGAGAGAGAGAGAGAGAGAGAGAGAGAGAGAGAGAGAGAGAGAGAGAGAGAGAGAGAGAGAGAGAGAGAGAGAGAGCGCTGGGTGGTGAATCAACAAATTACATTTCCCCTGTCACATGCTGGCAGTTCACCCATAGAGTCATGAATATCTTGACCTCTGTGGTTTTACAGATCTAGAAATGTCTCAGGGGCTTGTTGCATTTAATTTGGCATCAAACAGCATTGATCAAAATGGCAGAATATGCATATTTGTATTACTTTTCCTCAGAGTCAGGGTGTTCTTTCATTTGGAATGTTAATGCAATTCCTTTTATGGATGACACTGAAACAAGAGCACCGGAGACTATAAATTATGTTGAAAACCTGGAATTTGTGATGAGATCTTGATACAGCTGTGGCTTGGTTACAAATGGATAAAATGGTTTAAGATTGTGGTGATCTTCCAGATTTCTGTGTGAGTACAGTGGCTATTTGTTCAACGTTTATTGACCTTTCAAATATCAAGGTTGGATTGAATGAACACTCTGAAAAAGACTTTTCAGACAAATCAAAGACAACACTGTTAAATGGGTTTCGCTGAAAATGAACAACAGCCTGACAAAGGAACACTTTTAGCTGGCAGACTTAAATTGTGTGCATGTGTGTGTGTGTGTGTGTGTGTGTGTGTGTGTGTGTGTGTGTGTTGTGAGGGAGAGGGACAGAGAGCGTGGCTTCACGTTAGCAGTCACATCACATCACAGTTTGCAAGCACACTGATTGAGAGTCACGATGCAGACTAATCTGAACATGGAACAGCCTAAACAATTAGTAGCAACAGTGCATTTCAGTTGCACATCTGATGACATTGAAATGTAATCTACCTATATGAGTACCCTTTTTTCATGTTGCTGTCATTTTTACTGTAATTCTTATAACAAGCTCATCCATGATACTACCTCTGGAGTAATGCGTTGTGTAAACGTGGTTACGGTGTATATTGAAATGCGTGATCAGTTATTTTGCGACTACGGAGCCATATCTCAGCAGTTATATGGAGGGATCTACATGTTTGTATTACTGTGTGCACTGTATTCTTGTGGGGGTGGTTTATTTATCTCTTGCTATTTCAGGAGACAGTCCTTTGAGAGTCTCAAATCAAATTCTATTGTAAATTATAAGCTACTGAGGGATTGTGAGATTGTAAAGCAAACGTCATCCATCATTCCCCATATGCAAACAAATGAATTAGGCTACTTGATTCCTACTGGGCTTTGGACACAGATGAGCAAAATTGTGTGCATGAATGCTGAGAGGAGGTGAGGAAATGCTACATATACAATGAAGCTTAAAAAACCCACTTGTGGTGCCAAAGCGAAAGGACGGGCTAATACAAGGATAAACGAGGAGTAAGGTCAATTGAATTAGTTCTGAGAAAACTGATGAAGGCCAAGACAGAATGTTAAAAATGATCACCTCTTTTGAAGTGCACAGAGCTGAGGATAGTGTGGCAGAAAGATATTTGGTTATCCTTTAAAGAGTGTGTAATCACTGGTAGTGGCTGCAAAAAGAAATGCAAGGCACACAGCTGTATGTCACTTCTTGCTACTGTCGTCCTCTAGGAATGATTAACCCAGAAGAGCTTTATATAGTAAAAGAGGAAGAAATAGATTGGAGAGAAGGATGAGAGGGAAAAGGATAGAGGAGGGCATACAGGACATTGATGTATTCCATAGAGGGTCTACTCTTTAGCTCCGCACATCACACCATGTTCACCGCCAATTAGCAATCTGTCTGATAATTATTGGTGCTCTGCAATCGGTCAGAGCAAATCTGTGTGTTGCATACATTGCCGGCACATTGAGAGTTACTGTACATTCTGAAAAATTAGGAAAAAGACAGTATGAAATTTGGAACTAGAACTGTTTCTGTTATATACAAAGCTGCAGGGAAGGATTTTCACAGTCTTGCGCTGCACCCTGTGTTAGCAGAACTCTGTGCTTGAGTTCAAACTTAAAGAGCAAAAAAAAAGCAGATATCCAATAACTATTTTGTGTTGGCATCATATAAAACTGGATGTCCTCTAAACACAAATCCAGGGTATTCTGGTTGTTGTAGGTCTCCAACTTTTAGAAAAACAAAAACAAAAAAAAAAAAAAAAAAAACATAAATCAATTTATTAAAATAGCAATGGCCATCATCTTTGGTCGTGTAACATCAATTTTCTATCATAAAAATGCCCTGCTGTCCAGGGGTTAAATTTTTCATTTAGGCTCCATAATTCTGCTTTTTGAAAAATTCATTGTTGAGACCCGAAAGCCTTTTAGCCCCAGAATATGAAGCAAAGAACATAGGATGGTGTATCTCCTGATATTGCCAAGGTAAATTATCTAGTTGGTGAAAACAGCTGTGATATTCATTGTGCTGATAATGATCATCAGAATGGTGAGATCACTGACATTGAAGAAGGCCTGACTGCTTTCCCACCAAGGCGAGTAATCATGCCTGCAGCTATTCAGACTAATTGTGACATGGTGCCAGTGGCAGCAGGGGTGGGCTGGGTTAACATCCGACACAGAACACCAGCCAAGGCTACCAGCTCACATACAACCATCAACGCTAATCTCCCCCTATGTGTTAACAATAGCACTGCTGTGCTTGCTTTCTCAAGGAGCTTTACTCCCAAGCCTGTTTGTGAGCTGCACCAGCAACCAGCCATCTTTAGTTTTCCCATTACCCAAGGAACAGCAGAGCTGGAATCAGCCAGGGCATTGTCACTCACTGGAATGGCTGCATGACTAAAGACACCAAGGTTACCACATTTTGTATCACATGGATCAGAAAATGTGGAGGATGTTGATAAACACTTCTCTAAACCAGTTACTTTAAACAAAGCACATTGGTGAAAAGAAAAGTGTGGAGCACGGTAGTGGGAGGAGGATGGAAAGAGAGCTTCAGTATTTCAGTGTACAAGGGAGGTCTGAATGTAGACTAAGGGAGCTGCACCAACAATGCAAAATTTCCAACATTTTTACTGCATAACGACCTATTAATATATCACATGTCAAATGCATTCATTTTAAATATTGTTTTAATAATTGACTGCAGCGCTATTATAAGGTTATGTAGACAGACATTATTTTAATACTGCAAATACATTCTTGCATGAGGCAAGTATGTTGTCCAAAACTACCAGTTAATCTGAAAAGAAAGAAACCAAATACACAACACATTTAAATGCAAATTCCAAGCCATTAAAGCCTCGATCTATTCTGCTTTATTACCATTTTCATAAATTATAATAAAAATGGCACTGAAGTTTCCTAAAAAATAAGATATACTTGGTTGCTTTTTCTTAAAGCAGAGATACTGACCTACTGTAAGCTACCAAAATCATTGTCTTTAGTGATGAATAGAAGGGGAATTAATATGACCATAATTAGTAATAGTGTACCATACATTGTGAATGGAGGCCCAGATTAGCCGTCCTGTCTTAGTCATATGTTCAAACATGACTGTCCTGCAGTTCTGCGCCTTATCTTGCTGAATGAGCCACCAAACAAACATTTACCAGGGAGGTCTGGACTGCTATCGTCTGTTTGCAGGCTCTTGGCTAATTAGCTGCCTAGCTACAGCATCTTAACCAGCATGTCAGTGTACCTTCAAATGTTACTTGGGACTCTTCAAATGCTGATGTAGCCAATGCTCTTCAGAATCTGTGCAAAAGGAAGCATTAACCATTAAATGTTGTTAGAGGTGGTTGTCATAGGGTGATTAAAACATTTAACCTAATTTATAGGTTTGGCTCTAAATTTATTTGAGACATATATGTCACAATGGCACTTGTCATGCTGTTTTTCCAAAGCATATAAGATTTTTCCTTCACTAATAAATGAAGGTATGCTCTACTGTAAATGTATGTCCACCAAGCAGAGATCCCTCCCCAGATATAGATCAAGTATTTTCGTTCATATTTATAAACAGATGTGGTCTAGCACATTTTGTAAGTTCTTCAAATCCTGTAACAGCCCCAGGGTATTCAGCTAAAAACACGGCAAATTGCATTGGACCTCAGCTGCATTGAAAAGGGGAAAACACCCCCCCACGGTATGTCAAAGTGTAATCCTTCGATTTAACACACTCCTTCAAACTTTCTTTATTTGTCAATTTCTGCTTTTCTCTTCATACACCTAAAGGTTATTTGAGTACATATACTGACGGTAATGTGTGAACTGGCTTCTCTATATATTGTTCTATCTACAAACAGTAGCCAAACCATCATTAAAATGCTTGTTAGCAGCAAAGTCTAGATATGTGAGCATCATAGTGGTCGATGTGGCGGGCACATAGACAATTAGGGAGACAAAAACTACATGAAGAAGTCCCATTCCCCAAAAAGGGTGGGGGGCAGATAAAGCAGATACAGACTCAGAGAAGGCAGCACTGCCTTGCCTCACTCATCATCTGGTCAGTTGGCATATGACAAATGAACTTTAACTTCTTGTCTTGGGCAGAGCATTTGGAGAAAATAGCAATCTTCCTTCTCTGTTATTCTTTTCACTGTAAGGGGTGTAGTAAACTCATTCATCTCTCTCTCACATATACCAATGCCACACTGATGTAGACTTACAGACATACTTTTAAAGCATACAATAATGTAGGGGAATTAAGTGAGCATCTCTGTTGTAGTGAAGCACAGTTTTAAAGGTGCAATTCATAGACAAAACCTCTCTTTCCCTTAGTTCATATTAAATGATAACATTTTGAAAAGAGTAACATAAAAAACATGACATCTCACAGAGAAAAATGCATCGTTGAGTCGAAGTGGGCATGTATCCGTTTACTTCATGACAGATGTTAGAATATTGAAACCGAGACCAACTTAAACCAAAAGAGTTCTTGTTGACTGACACTCGAAACATCAAATGAAATATGAAAAATTAAGAAGAAAAGAAAAAAAAAAACTCAAATTCAAAAAGCCCAGCTTCCAAGCTATTCAGGTTTTCCCCACAGAGCCATATAAAGAGGCTGGTTGGCATGTTTCAGCATTGCTCCATCAATTAATGTGGATTGCGGTCCACTTCATGGAGGCTGTAATCACAATGCATCTCATCCTTTGATGTTAGAACAAATGGCTGCAAAAATGGCAGACCAGTCTTGTGACAATTGGTTCTCCTATTTCACCACAAAGAGCAGTAGATTTCCTATAACGCTGTTAATTTCCTCGCCCTCATAATGATGAAATCCTCCATTGTCACATTAAATCAATGCATGGAGGATCATCGGATCTCTCTGTTTGCCCAGCCATCCATTGGATGGATTTTTTGTTGCTATTTGCATTTTTTTTTTCATTTATGGTAATGCTACTTTCACATGGTGTGTATTTTTCATGACTTGTTCAGCTCAGATTGATAGCTGTCACTTCACTTATTAAGAACACTTTGGCACTACACAAAACTTTCTATATTTGACATTCTGAATCTAATAGTATACCAAAGACTCATCAAAAACTCATCATTTCATTCGTCATTGAAATTTATCTTTGGAAGATGAAAATTAAAGCTAACACCTCTTAACCAATGATCTTTCTTTTTTTTCTCTTTACAACAGGAATTTATCTTGTCATTAAGCTTCATTCCAAAAGTTAAAGTTAATACCCTAATGCAAAAGTTTAAAATAAAGTTCTAAAGTTAAAAAAAATCTGATTAAAGGATGCTATATAGGTGGGTGAGAGTAAAGAAACCTTTTTAAAGGGCTGAAATAATCAAAGTTGCTTCACTGTTATAATTTTGTCATTGGGTGTTTTATTACTGGCAGGCGACACCTCACGTCCCTGTGACCTATTTAAACAAATACATTTCACCATCTAATTCAAGTATAATGTTACCAAAATAAATTAGAAACCACATTAAAAAAAAAGATGAAAAATAAAAAAAAAAAGATAACACATCAGAATTCTGCCTTCAAGCAGATAAATTTGGCTAAGCGACAGTCAGGACATGTTAGAACGTTCATAGAAGATGGAAATAAGCATGCATGGTAATAAAGATGATTGCCATTCATGCTCTGATTCTGATTATGTAAACAAGAAGCACAACTTCAAGGGATAGAAGTCAGGTAGGAAGGAGAGCATGCCAGGGACAGTAAGGGATCCACCTGTTTTGCTACAGAGGAGCCTTTTTAGCCTATCTTCTCTGCACACATGCACATAAACACGAGCACCAAAGGTCTTTATCTCTCAGTGAAATGCAGCTGAACACAGACTGCTCATTCTAGACTTGCTCTGGAAACGGATGATTTAACAATGACCACATGGTTTCAAGTCTGTTTTTCTCTGTCACCTTTTCAATGTAATGTGACACACATCGGGCCTATTATCCAATGCCACTTTGTGGTTTTAGGTGCAGCTGTAAATATATAGGTTTTTCAGATGGACAATGTTCAGAAAAAAGGATAGGATTGACTTTGAAACAAGGCTGCAAGTTCTATATATTTATGTAAAAGAAGAAAAAAAGATAAACTGAAGATGACCTGCATACAGGGATAAACCTTTTTACCACCCACATACATGTACATCATCAACATACAAACTATCAGTCTCACACACACACATACACACACAGACTCAAAAGCTGCACTGTGCAGTCCCGGGGAGAAAAGGCAAACCACATATTTCATGAATATTACAATGAGCTGGATCTGGGTCATTAATATGACACAACCGTTACACTGGAGCCCAATTAGCAGTCAACATATAGCCTGGAATGTTCCCCTGTTACTATACATAATCTCTATATCACTGCGACAGATTCCAGATCAGGGACGGATCAAACTGTATAATCACATCTACAAAGAAAATACTGAAAACCTCTCTAAAGATAGCTTTAGGAGGCAGGTCAAAGCTGATTTTTAAAATATTTAACATACTGAAAAAAAAAAAAAATCTACTTAACTCCAGCTACATAACCAATGAATAAAGGGATGAATACAATGTGATGAAATAAATATTTGACAATTACATTGTTGCTATGATAAAAGTAATGGTAAATTAAAAAATACACATTCCCTGCCATTAAGCCTGACATTAGGATACTTTATCCTCATTCTCCTAGTTGTTTAGCATTTTTAATCCGCTTCATAAAACTTCTCTTTTTACTGAAAAAAGCAGTATTTGCAACATATATCTCACATCACTCTAACACAAGTAAAACATGTAATTCTGCAAAGTACCTTTAAACATTAGCTAGTAAACATCATGAGTACTTTACCATGCCTAAATATACAAACTCAGCAGTACCTTGTTTTCCTACAACCAATATGAAGTTAATTGTTTTTTTATTATGCAAATTTTGAGTTTCTTTTTTTCTTTTTTTTCAAATAATGAAAGAAATTTCAACAAATTCAAGGATTCAATAATTTTATTGTCATTACACAGTGACCAATGAAATTTAGATATGGCAGCTCTCAGGTTCAGTGTAATCAAAAACAGACACAAAACCAACCTTAAAAAGCAGGACACAAATTAAATTGAGTCACAGGTTCAGAACTACAAATGTAGTGACCAGTACATGTTGATTTTTGCTGAATCACTAAGTATAGGGCCGCTGATGGATGAAGCACCAAAAATAGGTTGCTGAATCATTATCAAGTTGTCAAAAATGTTCAAAAGCTGTGCTTTTATTACTAAGAAAACTATTTCATACCAAACACCATCTCTCAGTAGTCTAAAACGTATGATATCAGTTTTACAGCACTCACTCTCGTTGTGATAAACATTGCAAAATGAAAGTGCAAATTATTTATTCAAGTGAAGACAAAATAAAAAAAAAATAAATAAATGAAATAAATGTAATGAATAAATAAGTAAATAAGTAAATAAATAAATAAGCAAACAGCAGGTGACGCATAAGTGAATTGTGTGAACAGGGGAGGGGGTCTGTCTGTCTGTCTCTCTCTTTGTCTCTCTCTCTCTCTGTATATATATATATATCTATATATGTAGCTAACGAAAGTCCCTAATCCCTAATCCGCTAACAAATTGTTCCATGAACAGTTTTCGAACAATTTTCAATTTTCGAATCAGGCCGCAGACAACCACCAGATGCACGAACACACAAACAAACAAACACGTAGCGTAGTGTGGCGGCAGTCGTGGGTAGTACTTAGGGGTGGTTACATTGTTCATCATCTTCTTAATATGCTTTTTTGTGCTTTTTGCATCAAATTAGAAATCATAATTATGTTTACTCATAATTTTGGCGTGTCAAAATTGTCATCTTCAGATCTTCATGTTTGATGAAATACTGTTTCACATACAGGCATAAAGTTGAATCTCCAATACATTTTACAACATGAAGCAGAGTGTGTATGTCAAAAAATCCCCGTCTTTGAGACAGAGTGGGAACAATGCAAATCGATGCAAATCGACAAATAATGACTGTGTCAACTGCTGCCTAATTTTCTTTGTACAAAAAACACAATTTAATAAAGAAATACATAACATGCTAAACTTACTAAAAACATGAGAATTTTGCCTGCTTCATCTGACATAACATTTATTCTCTAACCTTGTTTGTTTTTACGATCCTTATATTTCAGACTTTTGCTCTGGCAGAAATAGATGAATATGTTTAAACCTACAGATAGAGAGGACATTCCATTTTTGCTTGATGTGTTTGTTTAGCCCTTGCAATGTGTTGGACCAACACAATATACATGTTTCATTAGAAGCATAAACATTTACCTTGTTAATTGATACATAATAATTCATTCACAAAAGCGAAACTACATCGTTCAAGGCCCTGAATGTTATGTGATTATTGTCTGTACTCACTGACAGAGAGGCTGCAGCCAAACCCTGAAGAGTCTGGCACAGGTTGCGTAGTCCCAGCCATGAGATGCATGTGTGGATGCGCACACACAAACGGACTGGCATTGTTTCATGTCAAATATATTCAGCTTAATAACAGCAAATAAATTAAGTCCTTTTCTGCTAAATTAGTTGTTTATATTTTACATATATTTTGTCCTGTTTTTGTAGGTTGTTTGATCCTAAATTCTGAAAAACCCATAAAGCCGCAACACTGAGGCATTAAAATGACATTCATTTATTTATTCACTACAGCATCATATATTTATTCATCCATTTATTCGATCTTCATTTGTACATTTATTAATGTGTTTCTACAATAGCTGTTAATTTAATCTTAATTTAATTATATGTAACTTCATTCATTTCATTTCATTCATTGTTTATCCATTTTCCTCTTGTCAAAAGATATGCCACATTGGAGAACAGTTTTTTATTATACCGAGGCATCCGATCACAAGTTATCTCTATGGAGCAGGGCCTTTTTAAATCAAGTATTTTAGTTATAGCTGTAATTGTCTTTATTCCTCGTGTAGTATGAGGCTGGACTGACAGCGCCTCTCACAAGGCCTTGACCTGAGTTGGGAAACAGACTGGTACCTGAACAGTCTCCACAGAGACAACTGGGATTAAATCAAGTGTAAATCTACCCTTGTCAGATCAAAACTATCATAGTATGGCAGTCTTGCCAACATGTAGGTGCTGAGATGAGTGACACATTAAGGTCACTGACTAACAGGGTGAATGGGTACTGTGAGAAATCCACCACAAGCTATCACTCGCAAAGGTATACAGAGATAAACTCACAAGATGCAGACGCACATGTTATTAAAGGCAAAAATAGATAATTGTGATTCAAATATTGGTCTGGGAACAAAATGTTTGTGCCAGTGTTTCCGCATGGACAATTTTTCACATTTGGTGTGTTTTCTTTTACAGTTGGTTCCACTGATGTTTTGGGTCCCGATGATGTAAATGTGTATGGTAATAGTCATCAGGCAGCTTTTCTTCCAAATGATGTAAAATGCAATATCTGTGTGGCACCTGATGGGTTTGTGAGCTGAGTTGTGACCACGCTGAGATATATTGCTGGCTTTGACTGATGACAAGACTACTGCTGAAACTGTGATGAGCTACCGTCTGTGTGCTTGTCAGAGTACATTTCATGAGTTAAAAAAGCTGATCTGGGAACAGACAGAAGGCTTGTCCCAGATGTCCAGATTCCAGACCCTCAGTTTGCACCCCTAGGTCTGCAGAAGGCACAGCTTTAGAGGGAAAAACATACTGTATGTGCATTAAAATAGACAAATAAAGAATTCATAATCCACAAACAGAAGAAAAAGTTCGTGGATAGATCACAAATTGTCTACTCTTTGAAAATATTTCTCTGGTCTTCAAGTCAATTCTAAACTGAATAGCCTTTGATTCAGACAAAATACAACAACATTTGGCTCTGAAAAGCAGATAGCTGGTGAGAATTCTTTAATGATCAAAATATTTATTATTATCATTATCTTTACTATTGTTGTTTTTGCTTCATGAATAAGAATCTCAATATATCGTTATTCATTCTATATTTATCCTTGTGATTTTTTTCAGCAGACAAGATTAGGCTCAAACCTTGATGGAACTGGCTTCCAATATTACCATAAACCTTTACCTTACCTTTATTACCTTTATGTTTTTTCTTCTCTACAGCTCAGCATAACTATTGCTCTGCATCCTTTCTTTTGCTTTCTGTGTCCTCAGGTATTTTTTTTTAATCAATTAGGTTGAAATCAATTTTCTGTCAGACATTCAAATGTTCTAATACCTTTGGTAACCCCTTGATAGACAGGGCTCACAATTTGTTAAGGACAAAATATTGAATGAGAGATACTTATCTTTCCACAACATGTAGCCCCCTATTATCTCACATACGATTTAACCTTTTTAAAAAGGCAGCAGGGATTAATGTGGGGACCCGGGCCAGCATCACTTTAAGCAGATGCTGCTCTAGTGCCCCGAAGGCAGATACAATGACTCCTCTGTGTTGCATACACACACATACACATACAAACACAACACATATAGATGTATGCATATGTATATTTATATATATATTATTAATGTGCTGGTTTAGCTGAGAGGCAGAGCTTATACGAGCCTTTATTTATGGAGCCATCACGTCAGTCATTTACTGGATGCTGTCACTCTCATTTAACCAGAATGCGACATTGCAGCAGGGTCAAGAATAGAGAAACTGGCAATGTTGAAGAAGGTGAGGATTACTGAGTTGAAAACACACCATCACGACTGGCAAGGTGGGTGATGTAAGGCAAGTGGTGAGTAATGATGCATTCTAAATTCGGGTCAGTGCTCTTGGCTGAGTTTTATGAAGTAAGAGAAGAAACAGGAAGATAGATTGAATTTGGAAGAAATACTTTTTAGCTCTGAGTCACTGGAGCAAAAATATTTAAAGCTGTTTTGGATCAAAACAGCAGAGACACTAGCAAACAATGTCGCCATACTCAACACACATCTTTATTCTATTTAAATCCATTTCTGTTTCCATGATAGAAGTGGCACTGGAGAGGCAGAGACAGAAAAACGGAGCAATGCTCCCTGGCCTTTCAGATGACAGAATGGCACTTTTATGATGTCTCACAGATTATTCCCCGAGATGGATGGGCTGAGCTGGAACACCAATTGATTAATCCATCGACTGGTGGAATGTGCTGTGGCTGTCCCCCTGCTCAGCTGTTCTTTCCTTGAACAAAACATTCAGACAGACATGCTGGAGAGGATGACTAATGAGTAGGGCTACTGCAGATACTGATCGTGTCCATCTGTGTAGGGGTGCTTGCTTGTGTCTATTTGATAGAGTAGATTATATTACAAGAAGTATGAACCACATATAGTCTCGGGCTCAAATGAACATACACAGCTCTAGCAGCTGGGAAACAACTACCTTTTTTCTCAGTAATAGCTTGAGGTTGGTTGAGACAAGGTAGTTTTACTTCTCAATACGCTGTTGTATTTCAGCGGTCCCCAAACCCTGATCCCCGGACCAGATCATTTGGTACCAATCCACAAAGAAAATCTTTGTTGGAACAAATAATAGTTTTTCATTTGACCTCCCGTATCTTATTTTGAAAAGACTGCTTCTGCCTTCACCTTACTGCTGCACTTAATATTGTAATTGCCAAAGATAAGGGGTAATTGTTGAATTCCGGTTAAATACTATGAACTGACAAGAGTTTTTATTATTTGAACACCCGCACCTCTAATCGGTCCACGGATACATTTTCAAGCATAAAACTGGTCCCTTGTACAAAAACGTTTGGGGACTGCTGGTGTATTTCCCATTTTTCAGCTATGCCAGTCAACCAATGAGTAGAGCTTTTACCCCTACCACAGTAAACCGCCTGCTATGCAGATCTGTCATATTCAATCAATGAGTATCCTGTTGGAACTAACTGTAAGCCTGAGACTGCATCTTATAAATGTCAAGGCCTTCACTGTGACTTCTCAACTACCTCTTACCTTTCGCCACATTAATGGATCATCGTCATGTGGCTTAGTAACCTATCAAGCAGAAGAGATAATCCGCGAACCATGGAAAACCTTAATCTTAATATTAAGTGTGCAGGTGAAATGCTGAGGCCACCTCCTCTGTTTAGAGATCGTTTTTCTGTTTTGACAATCATCTTTGATCATCTTTGTCAAAACAGAAAAAACATCCCTGAACAGAGGAGGGGGCATCAGACACAACCTTTCACAAACGTACAACGCCGTACTGGGATCAATACCAAGACGAATTTGCACACACAGACCAGGCCCATCGGCACCCTCCAAACAACTAGGAAAGCCCCCCAGCAACGTCCACATGCGCGTCAGTTCATGTGATCCAACAGGTTTCTCTCTTTCGTTTAGCTTTACCTTTTCACATTCCAATCCAGGTAATCTCACTATATTGCTCTTTTTTTCCAACAAACGAAACCACCATTAGCATAAAAACCCTCCTTACACTAAGGTTCTGCAGATCAACTCTTCCACTTACATAACAAGTCACCATAATCTAGAACCGCCCAAAAACTTGGCAGTTATATTTGGAAACTCCCCATAGGTCATTAGAACTGAAGAAGCCTCTCGGGTGAGAGGTGAAATGTCTTCAAGTGAAGAAATTCAAGGCCAATTGCCAAGACAAGAAGATTTTGATGAGAATTCACCAAGACTTGGATGACTGAGAACCTCCACAGATATGTGTTAATTTATTTATCCCATGAAAGGTATTTTATTCTTTCCCGCCACGATCATTGAAGCAATATCTGTCTTGGTGTATTATGAACATTGTGCCTTTTTGAACAATGTTATGGATTTGGCGGATAGAAATGGGAACAAATGGTGATTTGCTATGACACGCATTCAGTCACCTCTTATATCAGCAGGCGGTGTTTTCATGTATGCCCCATCCTAAGTCTCTGTTCGTTGCATCAAGTTTTTTTTATGCCTTAGGCCCCAATCTCCTGTCTGGCCTTCAGACTTCCTGCATTGTTCTGCTAATCTCAAACACAAAGAGAATGGGAGTACATCACAGATCTCTATACCTCATCCCTCTCTTACTGAATGAATCCCATTGAGATATTTTCCCACCACAAGAATATGTAAGGTTGGTTCTATTATTGATACAAGTCCCTAACAGTAATCCAAATGAATACTAATGGTGTCCTAAGAAGGGCTTTGCAGAGATTAATCCGATTTGAGAAATGAACATTTTATTATATGGTACAAAGTGCTGGCCCTGATCTGAACTGAGTCACAGCCTGTGCTGTGAAAAAAAAATTACAAAAGAAAATGAAAAGGGAACATGGGTGTACAGTCTGTCGCTCTGCAAGACCCTGGTATCTCATGACAATATGTGCTCTTTTCACAATGACAAGTTCATTAATTTTCTGACATGGCTGCTTGGAATGATTTTCAATAGATATGTCAGACAACAATGGCTGAAGAAATTGGACATTTCACAGATATCTATGGAGGCAGCATTATCATGAAGACGGGCTTTGTATGAACAGCTGGAAGTCCCTCTTGGGTCACCCAGCTGCACCTGCTCCGAGACCACTGCCCACTACCAACGATAACTAATTGAGATCATTCCAGGGCGGTGAAAAAAAACAAACACAGATTGAATGTTTTTAAGCAACAATAAAATTCCCCCAACACCCTTCTGGAAACTTTACCTTGGGGAATGCTAAATAATGTGTACGGATAGCATCCTTACTACAGTGAATCATCCTGCACCAGTTATTCAACGAACGACAACACAGGGCCCATGTGAGGAGAGTTTAAAAATGGGATTATAATATATCTCTATAAATCACTTCTTTGTGTCTTTTCCCACTTTACTTTCAGTGGTAAAATATGTTTGTCACATTTCTCACCTGCATAGGTGAGTGGAGCAGGTAAAAGTAATAGTAATTGTGATCAATTTTGTCAAAGTGGCCAGTGGATAGGAGTAGTCACACCGTTTCTTTACAGACTTACACCCCATATGGTTTCATCTGTTGCTCGGGTTCGTATTGAGTGAGAATCAAGTAACCACGGGGGGAGTGAACAAACGCGTCCTATGTAGGCCCGAATCACTCCAAAGGGATGAAAAATACAGGCCAATGTCCGACGATTTAGGGAGCCAGTTGAGTTGTCAGAGGTGTGCAGTCCTCTAAGGAGCGCTGTATATTTCACACAGGGGATGGTTATTTACGCACATGTGCAAACGTTACGTTCCCAGCGAGTGGATTTCGGTTGGTTGGTGTTTGCAAGTGCGTGTGCGTGTTAGTGAGGGTGGGGGAGGGATGCACAGAATAAATGTCAGTCAGTTGAATCACGCGTGTTCAAAAAGGAACAACGTGCAGGAAGAAAAGCCGCGAGTTCTAAAAGGTGCGCAAAAACGCTCGTTTGCGTGCACGCACACACACACACACACACACACACACACACACACACACACACACACACACACACACACACACACATACACAAGGAAAACAAAATCAACTATGTGTTTCCACCATATGGTGCCTGGTGCCCGCGCAGTCAATGGCGCGCACT
Organism: Fistularia commersonii; assembly: GCF_037954325.1. Lineage (NCBI taxonomy): Eukaryota > Metazoa > Chordata > Actinopteri > Syngnathiformes > Fistulariidae > Fistularia > Fistularia commersonii. Next base: position 7,144,834 of record NC_141300.1, on the reverse strand, counting down.
GAGACGCCGGAGCGCGCAACAGCCCATCTCATCGGAGATCGTTTCTATGGAGGCCTCGGCATCATAGAGCGTTTGGAACAAATCTGCCCCGGATTAGGTTGAATTCGAGTCGAGGGTGATCATATGCGACAAACAGAGAGAGAGAGAGGGGGTGGGGTAGAGAGAGATAGAAAGAGAGAGAGAAAAAAGAGAGAGAGAGAGAGAGAGAGAGAGAGAGCAGGACGGTGGAGTCGTGTTTTGGGTTTTCAAAAGCCCGAGTGCGGCAATCTGACTAAAACCCACCACGCAGTCAAACTCACTGGTTCGCGAAGACGCCGATGCCCGCAGGATATCCGGCTCTGATGGAGACGATCTCTCTTCCGCTCCTGCGTGAAAAATAAAGTATCATACGAATTTCTCCGATGATTTGGCTGAATCCATGCAGGCTACTTCATCAGACACATTGTTCCCACTCTCTTTACGTGATATGTAATCCACCCATCAGTCCGTATGGTACACTAACTCAAAGTGATGAAGATATATTAGGTATTTCCCTTTTTTCTCCAGGACGCGCTCATGACGGGGGACCCACAAGTGCCATTGTTGTAAACTACTCTCCCGATGCAAAGCGAGCTCCACTGTGGTCCGGGATTTTTCTCCTAATGAAGAGCTGGGGGAATGAGAACTAACACAGTTTTTCTCATGTCTTCCCAAGTCTAAATTTAGTGTCTGAAAAAAAGAAGGCTATCCACCAAACGCAGAGCGCGGATTACGGCATGCGGTCATTTCCCAGGTAGTTACATCCCGAAAAGGCATAATCCTTTCGAGGTGGGGTGAGAAAGATGTCCTATTTCTTTTTTGTTTAAAAAAAAACGACTGTTTTTTTCTGTTCAAAATCAACTTTTCTCCAGAGCCTTTATCACTTCATGCCACCAAAGTGCGAATCTGATTAGATTTCACATCACAATCCAGTGCGGACTACAAAACGCTTGTATCTGTCCCCCCCCGGGAGTCAAGTGTTGCTTAAGAAAAAAAAAAGAGCATCCGTTTAAGTAAAGGTTGGTTTTCTATCTGTTTATGCTCGAGGCTCGCTGAAGTTCCTCAGTTGAAACCAAATCTGTTCTCCATCCCCGAACAGAAATGAATGCTGAAGAATGCCCCTTAATTTAAGAGTGATGCAACGTAAAGAGAAAAAAAAAAGAAGAATCCAAGAGGTAGCCTGTTCCCGAGAAGCCTTCAAAACCGCATCTGAAAAGTCTGCAGATCCTCCTCCGTGCGATGGAAAAGCTAAATGTTCCCCACGTTGAGCCTTGATCTCACCTTGTGTGTACAGGACTTACAGTTCACCAAAGATAGTCATCGTTTCTGCGCCATTGCTCCGCCTTGCACACGCATTTCGGTAATTCAGATCTTATTACCCCACCAGGGTAAGATGATACTTGATGGTTAATATCCACAAAAAAGTGTTGATAGTCCGCGGCGGTGTCCTTTCTCCTCTCCTCCTCAACTGCAGTGTGCGTATAGTCGCTTCAAGCCGATCCAAATGAGCGGCGTCCGCGTACGCGCACACGGGCTGCGTACATGGCGGTTCTTTTTTTTTTTTTTTTTTTAATTTTATTATTATTATTTTTTTTTTACCTCTGCGCGCCCAGCATCTTCCTATCCAAAGGACGCGCGTCGAACCACGGACGAAAAGGGGACCAGAGAGCTGCACATGTAGGTTACCTCCCACTGACAGGGGCTGCTCCCTGCGAGTGGAAGCGCCGCGACGCTCACTGCTGCCGGATCGCCGCTGCCATCAGCAGCACAGAACTGCAGCAGAAGCAGACCCCCCCCCCCCCCCCCCCCACACACACACACACACACACACCTCCAGGTCTCCTCCGATTGAACTTCTCGGGTTCCTGAAATGCCTCCCTCCCCACTGCAGAGAGCGCAACATTCACAGATATCCCCCCCCCGAATAACAAAAAAAAAAGTTAATTGATTTTGAAATATATGGACTTCTCATACAGTGGCAAGTTTTAATCTCAGTTTGCAAATGCACTTTATTTATTTATTATTGTTTTGGTTTTTTTTTTTTTCGCCAAAAAGACCCAGCCCCCACCGTGCTCTGCATCTGTGTGTGTGTGAGAGTGTAAAGAGAGAGAGAGAGAGATAGAAAGAGACAGACTCCCATGTGTCTCTTGCAAATGGGACACGACTGCCACCTACCGAACCCCCTGGCCTGTTTGCTTTGGTGTGATCGTGGCCTCAGGCTGATTGCCATATAGGATTGCTTTCCCCATGACATTTTATTTGTAGAGGCTTCTAAATACTGTGTCTATTTGAATTTAGAAATGCCATAGGGCGCAGTATGAGATGCATGTCTGTAACGTGATGGGAACCCGTGCAGTACATGACATATTGGTAAGCAGACAGGGATAAATGTAACCCCCGCTGCACCGTGTGGGTCGAGACTGGCACATGTTCAAAGTAAGACAAGTGAAAAATGCTTTTTTTTTTCTAAAAAAAAGATTCAATCAATACATATTTACATCCATGACAGTTTCTACTAGAAACTAAATTCACCCTCTGAGCCTCTAGTAGTAATAATGTATGAGGTATATAATTCTTTAAATGACCATAGGTAGTGAAATGACAGCTTTGCCAGCTTTTAATAAAATATCAGTTTAAAATATTCAGGTTATTTTTCACATTAAGGAAAATGTAACAGCTTGGATTTGATTATAAAGTAAAATGCGGCTAATGTGATGTGCACACTCATCTGTCTGTTTTTCACACACGCCCACACATATAGAATAATTTAACAACCATACCCAAATGCTAGATGAGGATTATAAGTTCATTATAAACCTTATCCACAAATATTACAATATATACTCAGCTTTTGCCGATTTAATTTCTAGATCAGGTGTCCCTGCCTTTTGTTTTTTTTCATTGTCCATTATATGAAAATTAATCTGAGTTGACAGACTATAAAATGTACAAAGAAAAAAGGGGTTAGGCTGGGACAAGAGGAAACCTGTTGGAGGTCGAATGAAGCATCCAAGTTAGTCATTTACACGTGTCAATATGTACAATGTAACTGAATTAAAGGGAGAATATGCTTCCATAGACCAAGAGATGTGGGGAAATATTTGAATGCCAGACCAGTTATCTGTCCATCTAGCTGTCAGCATGTGATATCATTTACTTCAGTGCTGAAGGCGTTGCATTACTCATCTGTCCTCATAACTGTCGACCTGCCAGTCAGTGTGTTTGGCATATGTGGTGTGGAGCACCACCCCCTCGCTTTTTCCCGTTGACGGAGACAACATTATTTTTGCTTTTACACGATATTCCTCTTCCTTCATATTTTCCTTGGCTCTGCATGAAAGCATAATGAATCCAATTAATGTGCAAACCCACAAGTCCTCAACAAGGTGGAGTAATGTTTGATATAATACCCTTTGAATCAACAGCATTTTCTGGTCATTTATGTTGCATTAGCAAGCTCTCTTCCATTATCAGTGTCATGTTGTTGTACAAGAAGCCTGTTTGATGGTTTTGACTAAACACTACTCAGAGTCAGTCTTGAGTGACCATGTCATGTCTCATTTGCCGTGTGGGCACAAGGACTCTCAGTTTGTACTGAGAAACTGAGGAACACTCAAATACCATTGCCAAGATAAATTTCAAACTAAACAAAAGCACGGTTGCATCCATGAGACAAACCTAAAAGAATATATATATATATATATATATATATATATATGGGCTCGGGGTAGAGCTGCAGCTCCTTCACATCAAAAGGAGCTACATGAGGTGAATCGGGCATGTGGTCTGGACAATTTCGGGACATCCCCATGGTGAGGTGTTCTGGGCACCTCCCACTGGAAGGAGGCCGTGAGGAAGACCTGGGCCATGCTGGAAGGATGTGTCCCTGGCCTGGGCATGCTGCAGGATTCCTCTGGAAAAGCCAACTGGGGAAGGGAAATGGGCTCTGAAACTGAGTCTAAGTATCTTTGAACCCTAATGGGTCCCCATTCCCCATTAGTGTGCTGGGTTTCTATTGTGTCTGAGTCTGAGTATCGTTGTCCTAATATGCACAGTCAAGTGGTCGGAAGGAAGTTTACTGAATAATGAAAAGCTAACCAAGCGCTATCCTTTCCCATTCAGGCAGAGGACAGCATGTCGTTCTTAGATCTACAGGTATTACGGTTTCTTTGAAAATGACTTCAGCGAACATGAAGAAAAAATACCTCATATAAAATATAGATAGATATAGTTATATATAGTTAGTATATATATATGAGAGAGAAAGTAGACATATCTAAAATTTTTACCTAAAAGCCCTATTTCAAGTGTAAAATATCCATGCTATAATTTTGATGATACTATATCAATGGTATGGTATCAATGGTATATTTTCTTTATACTTTGTATATTCCCGATCTATTCCGGAAACACTCCGGAATAGATCACTCTGGTACAAGGGAATTCCAAACAGCTGTTGTACTGCTATTGTAAACAACCTGACCTTGTTACTTCAAGGGCAAGATGTATAAAAGTCTCTCTGGGGCAGTTTTTCCTGCAGTGGCAAGGAGGAGTTGAGGCATTATTTAAGGGACTACTTCAGTATAGATTATTGGTTATGCTTTCAGCATCCTTGTTAAAGTGAAGATTGCTTCACTTAAACAATGTCACACACTGACTCACTGGTGCTCTTGGCTTTAAATGATCAGTTTTACCATGCTCTTTACCCTGACAAGAGTGGAAAACTGGTGTTTTGACAAAACGGAGAAAAAGCAGTGCAGTGACATTCAGAAAAGGCTTAAGGCATACAGATCTCTTCCTCTCCTTGAGAGTATTATGTTGTCAGAGCCTGAATAATACATGTGTTGGGATGCAATTAGATAATGTAATAATCATGTTGGGTATGCCATGTACATCTCATCCAGTTATCATAAGGAATACAGTTGATGAGCCACATTCCCATCTTGGCTATTACTATCCACTATTTGCTCTTCTAAGACTCAGTATTTTAGAATAAACCGATCGAAAAATAGAAGATAATTAAAAAAAACACTATGTTTAGAATAAATAATCCAATGCAGGTTTTATTTTAGCAACAGTTATGATATTCTAATCCTGTTCTCTGGATATAGTTAACAAGAACAGTTACAAGTCCGGAGCGATTGGACAACTTCAGCCATTCTATCAGATAACAGCCAGCTAATATACAAAAAGAACAAATCAACTGACACTAATATATCTGCCATTGGGCCTTTTATTATGAAGAAGTGGGCTGCAATATGTATTTTCTCCCCAAAAAATGTCCTAACAAATTTGCTTTCAAATGAAGTGCATTTGTGCACGTGTTTGTGTGTGTTTGTGTGTGTGTGTGTGTGTTACCACCACTGTCTCTCTTAACAGAGCTTCTGAAATAAATAAATAATTTGTGTTCTTTATTTTCAGATTTGGCATTCATTATTCATGATGTTGTTTTGGAGGGTATGAGTATTCACTTCTGATATCCTGCAAGACTCAGTGGCAGTGAAAGAAAGCGGTCAGGTATCGGAGAAATAAGGCCAAGACGTTCTTCTGTGAGCCTTTTCCTTTCCATGTTGATCCATCAGTGTTAGTGTCAACTGAAATGCCCAGGACATTTATTTCTCTGTCCAATCATTGATATCAGTCTAAATTTTCTTCTGTTTTTGTTAAATTCTCCAGCTGCCATCACAAAAATAGCTTGCATGCAATTACCTCTCCAACTTTAACTAATATTGTTAAAAAAACACCTGGATAGGTCACTAAATGATGTTTGGACTACATCTTGTAAAACGAAAATGGCAAAAAGGCAGGCAATGGAGTAGCGGAAGCTCTAAAAGGATGTGTTGTTTGGTTTTTGAGGAGGAGTTCAAAAAAGCCTGGGTAGTCACGATGACCTTTAAGATGACTGAACAATTGCACCCAATGTGATCAGGGAGACAAGTAGAAGAGTACTTGGTGTGTCATCTGGAGGGAAAGTAGATAAGGAGTCTTTGTGTTGGAATGAGGAAGTTCAACTGCATATATATAGAAAGAAGTTGACTAAAAAGAAGTGGAACATCGATGGGGCTGAAGAGAGCAGACAGGAGTACAGGGAGATGCAGCGTAAGGTGAAGGGAAAGTTGCAAAGGTCAAACAAAAGTGTGCATTGACTTGCAGATAGGACAGTAATGGAGGAGAGACTGAGTTACACAGGTTGGCCTAAGAGAGAGTTCAACATGGGAAGGACATACAGCAACTTCAGGTGATTTAAGAATAGAGATGGAAAAGTATTGATAGGTGCCAGGGGTGTTTCGGGAAGATGTAAAGAGTACTTTGAAGAGGAAAGAAGAAACAGCAAAGAAGAAGGAGGAGCTGTTTCAGACCACAAAGGAGCAGAGGCTGGTAAAGGTGAGGAGAGGAGGGTATTAGAGAGGATGAAGAATGGCAAGGCAGTTGGTGCTGGCTGGTGATATACCTGCGGAGGTATGGGTGTGTCTTGGAAAGTTAGGCTGTAGAATTTTTCAATACAGCATTCAACTAGATCTTAGAGAGTGAGATGATGCCTAAGGAATGTAGGATTTTGTAGAAAAGAACAAGGGAGATGCGTAGAGCTCTGGTAATTACAGAGGAATAAAGTTGATGATGCAAACAATGAAGTTCTGGGAATGAATAGTGGAAATGAGACTTAGGGCGTAAGTGAGAACTTGTGAGCAGCACTATGGTTTCATGCCAAGACAATGTAACTCAGATGCAATATTTGCTTTGAGAATGTTGATAGAGAAGTTAAGGTCAGAGGGAGGTGAAGTGGGCCTTTGTAGATATGGAAAAAGCATAGGGTGCCGAGAGGGGAACAATGGGGCTGTATGGTGAAATCTGGCATTGCAGAGAGGGTTGTTAGACTGGTGCAGGACATGTATGAGAGCTGTGAGACAGTGGTGAGGTGTGGCATAGGTGTGACAGCTCAAGGTAGAGGTGAGACTGTATCCGGGATCTGCTTTGACTCCGTCTTGTCTGATATGGTGATGGACAGACTCACAGTTGAGGTTAGACAGGAATTACCATGGACGACGACATTTGCAAATGACATTTTGTCCCTTTGTTAGTGCTGGGAGAAAGCAGAGTAAAATCTTGAGGGGTGAGAGTATGTGCTGAAAAGCACAGGAATATACATTAGCCTCAGCGAGACTGAATGCATATGTGTTAATAAGCGGAACTGAAGTGGAACCGTGAGGCTACAGGAAGTAGAAATAAAGGTTGAGGACTGAAGTACATAGGGTCAATAGTACAGAGCAATAGAAAGTGTGGAAAAGAGGTGAAAAATGTTTCCTGGAGACAAGTGTCAGGTGTGCTGTGTGTTAAAGAGTATCAGCAAGATTGAAAGGTGTACAAGATAGTACAGCAATGCTGCATTGTCTAGAAACAGTGGCATTGGAGAAAGGACAGGAAGCAGAGCAGAAGGTAGCAAAGATGAATACATTGAGGTTCTCTCTGGGAGTAAATTAGTCCATCAGACAGACAGCACATGTTCGATGTTTTGGAGATAAAGTCAGAGAGGCCAGGAAGAGATGGTATGGGCATGTACAGAGGAGAAAAAAAGGGATGGTGAGGTTGGAACTGCCACTCAGGAGGCCTTTAGAAAGACCAAAAAGGAGATTTATGGATTGAGTGAAAGACATGAAGGACATGAAGCTAGTTGGTGTGAGGAAATAGAATGCAGGGGATAGGGTTAGATGGAAGCAGCCGATTTGCTGTGGCAACCACTGGAGAGAGATGCCGCAAGGAAAAGAAGAAGAATCCATGTGATTCTCTTTTGACTTAAATTTGATCTCTATCCATCTGTAACTGCGCTTCTCATCCAAGACTTCCTTTTTTTAATTGGGATTGAATTATTGATTTCCACCAGGCTAGATTTGGCTTGAGTACTGGATTCGTACCTTAAAAACGGCAAAGCATCCTTCAACCTAATAATAGTCTCTAAGCTCCTGCAACTATATGATTTAAATGTGAGAGTCTCTGGATTTTGAGCTGCATATTCTAACCTTTGAAGCAGCGTCTGAAGTAAGTAACACCGGGATGGCCATGAATGACTGCTGTCTCTGTGAAAATTAGACTTTCCTGTTCAATATTTGGTCTAACACACACATGCTAATAAATAGAAAACAATGTCAGTGTTGTAATAACAACAGCTTGAAACATAGCATCCCAAGCGTGCAGCTGTGCAGCAGCTACAAACAAAGCAAACTGTTTGCAGTCCTGGATTATTAGAATTGTAAATAATGTTTGATTTAATGAAAAAATTACACATTTTCTAACTATAAGACTAATTTGGATTAAGTGATCCCTGGGGCTTAGTAGCAATGCCCCCGCACCCTCACACACACACAAACACACACACACACTCACACACACACACTCACAACCACACACACACATACACACTGTAGTCACCAGAATTACATTTGGTCATGGTGAATTTTTGTAAATGACAGAAAAATTTACAAAAGGAACCTTGAATAAAACTTATCATTATTATTAATGTATTATATATATATATATATATATGATAATTCAATTTATTCAAGCTGCCTTATTGCTCTATGTAGTGAACACAAAAAAAACAATTTTGCTAAACATAACCGAGGTTTGAAATGGTGTTAATGATGATGATTATTATTATTAATCAATTGGTGACTATTACTTGCTTTGATAGACTTCATTTCGTTTGGATTATTAAAAAATAGAAGTGAAGAAAGGGTCTCGGGGGGTTGTGGAAAATAATTTTGATATTAGGAAAATCTTCTAGTCTATTAAATTTAAACTTCAAGAGAAAATATCACTTTTCCACTGCTTGCATGCACAGAATGTATGCTTTCATATTACTGCTTTTACACATAAAAATATTTATACCCCAAAATTGTCGCAGAAACTTTGTGGGTGCATACTGTATCAGTACACTTTGCTCTGCCTCCTCATGAAAGCTCAGGTCCGCTCCGCTCCGAAATATTCAATGCTGCAATGCTGCATAGAGACTTTCTCTACTATGCATTTCTTCTGGTAAAACTTGAAAAAGACACTGGTCTTGAATGAAATATCCCACTGCAGCTCACCGCAGTATCAAGAGATGAGCAAACTCATTGAAGGTTGAATCTGATGATTATTTAATCCATATATTACTTATCACATCATGTAGCAACATCATCTGTCGGTAGAGTCCTTTGATGTGTAAACTCAAATTAGCACATTTAACACATGAAGACTCAAACTATGAACACATAAATTTCATTATTTCTAAATGACTGCCTATTCTGCTCCATTACACATTAGATATCTTTAAAAAAAAAAAAAAAAAAAAAAATCAATTTTGCATTCAGTGTCTTCTGTTTTTTAAAAGACACTGAGGACCACCAGGAAAGTCTTGTAGTGATTTTTTGTGTATCTTTTAATGGGAGCAATAGACAATTTCACAAGAGCTCTCCTGACTGTCAGCAAGGTTTAAAGGTAAGATTGCATGTAGGTTTGTTTTGGTAAAATGAAAAATTATGACTTTTTTTCCCCGAACAAAATGTCTCACCTTGGATTGCATTTTGGATGAAAGCTACAATATTTTGTCCAATCATGGAAAATAAACCGGCTTCACTTGAAATGTTCCAGATAGAAATACAGTTCACTGATACAGCTTTTCAACATACGTATATATAAAAACAAATAGTGATCATCCCTTCTTTTGAAACAATTTGTCTTACTCTGTCTTACTCTTTCTCTCTCTCTAAATATTTTTTTATATGTTCTCTACTAAGAGAACACTTTAAACTTTATTCAATTGCCCTATGCTGGACTCAATTCGCCAGTGTGCTCACACACACTTGCGTGGCAGGAGAGCTATCCAGGCCATTAGAGGCAACTCAGTTCTTGCCCACAGTCACTTCACTCACTTTACTTCACTTCACGCATGCACACTCACACAAACTCAGGCATATATATAAAGAAATATGTATATATTTTTTGTAAACAGAAAATTTATTTGAAAACACATGAGCCCACGAATCACATGATGTGACAGTATGAAAATTTTGAATCCAACACAGGCCTTGCCAACCTGCGGCTCCCGAGCCGCATGTGGCTCTTGAGTTCATGTTGAATTTTGTATTTGTATTTTTTTTACTTGTGCAATCACGTGCCGCTCCAACGTTCTCCGCACACAGCGTTTATCGACATGAACGTAACAGCCGCATGTGGCTTGGGGGCCACAGGTTGGCCAGGCCTGATCCAACATCTTGAAGGAAGACCATTTCAGGTTTTGCAAATCCTGATTATCTTTTGCTTCACATATTGTCTTTTATAACTTTCATAAAACTATCAAAGAGTTCAACCATAACATTCCAGCCTATGCATGGGCATAAACATTCAGGAGGTTATTATATAATTTTAGATGCAATCGTTAAATTAAGTTCTAGAAGACATGTAAAGTAATTCCTTCATAATTTCTTTCAATAACAGGTCTTATGCTCACTTTGAACCTTAAATTTGTGGACATGTGTTGTAAAGAAGCTTTTTCATTCCTTGGTGAGATGCATCCCTCAACAAAATCAATCAATTCATACATTAATAAATACAATAAAATGAAATGTTCGTAAAACTAAAAAAGATACATTTATAAATCCACCCACTCCTGCACTTACCAGTATGAAGAAAAATAATCATACACATGAGAAATAATCCAAGACAGGACTCCTACACTTTTCGAGAAACCAACTTCAATTCTTCAGTCATCAGTTGTTTCACCAGCCAGTCACTACACTTTTGTACCATTCGTATGTTGATTGTATGTGTTGTATTATTATTATTTGAAATGATTCAATCTCAATGGAGTATTCTTTGATAAAAATGCCATGGAGAAATAAACTTCTTTTCCCTTTGGCGTTTCCCTTGAGGGGTTGCCACAGAAAATCAACCTCCTCCACCCGACCCTATTCTCTGTATCCTAATGTCTCACACTAACTAACTTCATGTCCTCTTTCACTACATCCATAAATCTTCTCTTTGGTCTTTCTGTAGACCACCTGCCTGGCAGCTCCAACCCCAGCATCCCACTACCAATACATTCAAAATCTCTCCTCTGCACATGACCAAACTATCTCAGTCTGGCTTCACTGGCCTGATCTACAAAACCTCTTGTATGTCTTGTCCCTCTGACAGACTCATTTCTGATCCTATCAATCCTTGTCACTCATGAAGAGAACCTCAACATCTTCATCCCTACTACCTTCTGCTCTGCTTCCTGTCTTTTCTTCAATGCCACTGTCTCCAAAACATACAGCACCTCTGGTCTCACAACTGTCTTCTACACCTTTCCTTCCTCTCGCGTCATACCCCGTCACTTTTATCCATCCATTCCAGCCTGCTTGAACTTGTTCCTTCATTTTTTTTCCTGCGCTCTCCATTGCTCTGGACTGTTGAACCTGAGTATATAAATTCCTCCACCTTCATTATCTCCACTCCCTATAGCCTCGCTGTTCCACTTGGGTCCATCTCATTTGCACACATGTATTCTGTCTTGATGCAGCTAACCTTCATTCCATTCCTTTCCAGACCATACTCCCACCTCTAGACTTTCCTCAACCTGTTCCCTGATCTCACTACAGATCACCATGTCATCTGCAAACATCATGGTCCATGGAGATTCCTGTCTAACCTCATCTGTCAGCCTGTCCATCACTACTGCAAACGAGAAAGGGCTCAGAGCTCATCCCGGATGTAGTCCCACCTCCACCTTGAAATTGTCTGTTACACCAACCGCACATCTCTCCACTGTTTCAAATCTCTCATATATGACCTTCAGAGATGTAAAAACAAAAAAACAAAAAACAAAACCATAAGTCATATTCAGTCGTTTTCCTCCTGCAGAAGAGCAAATTTCACCAAATGATGCTCTGCATGACAAAGTCAAAAATATTAATTGTTCTTTTTTTTTATTCATTTTTATTATATCTTTTTATTACATGATTAAAAGCCTTGAGACCACTCATTCATGTGTGACAGCAGAAGATGCAACAGCTGAGGTCTGACTACATGTTGGAAGTATCCTTTCGTACCCATAGTTTTGGATACGATCACTGTGCATTTCAAACAAATTCCTTACCCTCACAAAACTGTTTATTAATGCACAGCCACTAAAGGCTTATTAAGTGTGCTCTGGGAAAATCTTGAATGACAATCAGAGGTTAAAGCTTTAAGAGTGACATAAACCTTGTAATCCTGTATCATAGTGGATTTAGACATGGTATATCCTCAGTTTCTGTTTGTATATCTCCTTGGTTCTTCTCTTCATGCAAAACAAGCAATGCACAAGACAATGGCTTACCTATTTATATGTGAGGCAGGGAGCAGATTTGCAGCATCTGGATGTGATGGGCTCTCTCTCCCTAATCCTCTGTGTGGTTGCCTTTCTGTTCAGAGACATAAGAAGTCGAGTGGGCCATCCATTCGTATCCTGCCTGCCACAGGGCAGATAACCAGAGAACAAGGGTAAATGGCTACATAATCAAGAGGGGACATACAAGGAATTGGCCATGTTTAAAGTTTGTTAGATGGCTAAATATATATTATTCAGATTTCATGGGATGGAGGCCGATTAGCTTTTAAATTAAGTGTTATTTTTAGACCGTTATCACAAAAGAAGCAAAATGTATGGAGGCATAGGAGCTAATGAGTTATGGTAACCCTGGATTAGTTTCAATACTTTCACTATGTGATGTTATTAATATCCATGAGCAATCTTTGAGCTCCCAAGAAACCTGGCTTCACTGTCCTTACACAGTAGCAGGAATTGTATCGACAGATTAACGATGAAACCACTTAAACATATTACAGATCTCAATCTTTTTGAAAAGCTAAAAGCAACGCTGAGGTAAAAAAAATTGACTAATAATTCAAGAGATTATGGAATGATCACTAAATACTCATAAGAGTTCTGCATTACTATTGTTTTATTCTTTTTGTAAAAACATTTTACACAACAGACAACGCCTGTCATGATATAAACATAAATAATGATATTTTTTTCCTAGCTGTACTTTTGAAGCGCCTAATTTCATAAAAATATTGAACAAATGCAACATCTAAAAAAGTTCATAAAATCTTTAGGAATGAGTTATGGAATGAGAATCAAAAAAGTAGATTCAGATGATGTTAAAATAAATGCATTGATTAATATATAAGTAAATTAATCCATACTTGTTATTTATCATTATTAATCTCATTATTATGTAATTACTATTATATAAGGTCAGATTGCTGTCAGATTCCTGTTCAATGAATGACTAAATAATAACTAATGGTAATGTTTGCCTCCAGAGGAGCCAATGTAAATGTTTTGTTCTGATAGATCTTCGGCGATATTGTAAAAAACTGCAATACGAGCCAGCTGAGAGGGTAAAAGCCAAAATGTTTACTGTTGACCATCAGCTCCAACTATAACAAACCTTCTGCGATGCAGTAAATCGCCATTCAGTGGTCAGTAACAGGGAAATTGTATTATGTGAAATGGACTTTATCAGCACTTTATCAAACTTCAGAGCACAGTATTGGCCACTGGTGTCGCCATTATATCAGACCCCCAATCGGCTACAGGCTTGACAGTGGTGCTTGTTAACACCAACGCATCAGGCTGTTCCAGAGGCAGTTTCAAATCATGATGGTGTAGCCTTATAAGAAGCTGCCAGGTTTAGTCTCAAAGTGCCATATTTAATCACTCACCCAGATGCGTCATACAAGTAATAATGTTTTCAGTTGGAAGAAATGGTGTAAAATATTGACTCATGGACAGTAATTCTGTTGCATGACAACACATATCATGATGAAGGTTCATACAGAATGTTACTTTCTCTGCAAAGACTGATGGAATCCTCAAACATTTTTCCATTTCAGCAATGTGCAAGAACAAACTGCCTGGTATACATGGAGAGGAGAATTAACCCTTTAAACTTACATTCCTGAACAATTTCTTGCCATAGTCAGAGTCAAACCTAACAATAGTTGTAAGTCACAAGAAATAAATACTACATACTAATACAAGTGTGCCTTGTGAAATTTTCCTCAACCTTATGTTGATCTGGAATGTATTGATTTATATGAACATTGAAACATTCACTTTTCAAAATGGCGTGTGTGACAGGTTAGACAGGAGATATTTCTAAAGTATTCAAGTAATGATTTCTTATGAGGATTCTTTTAATATAAAAAGATTAACTCACTCACTCATTCAGGAGAATTTTCCCATTTTTTTATCTAATTAACCTGCTGCATGATTTTGGACTGTGGGAGAAAAAAACAGAGGACCCAGAGAAAACCCATGCAGACACGGGGAGAACATGCAAATTCCACACAGACAGGTCCCCTTGTCAGAATTGAACCAAGATCCTGAAATCCATTGAAAATATATGTTTTATATGAGTATTTTTTTAGACCCCTATCTTGATATGCTGAATAGATTCTCAAGGTTTAACATAATAAACATGATTCTCTGTAGTCCTTCATGGTTGAATGTAAGCCCCATGGACATCCTGTCATATTGCAGCTTTTCAAATATAGTTTCTTTGCCTGTCTGTTGAGACATATGTTCTGGTGACTATGCAAAGCCCTGGTAGGCTATATATTGGGCATTGGCTGTTTTCCTTTGTAAATGCTTTTTATTCAGAGCATACAGCATGGATGGATACCTTTGAATTGCTGTTTGTGCAGTCATTGATTTTATATACCACACAGTAACTTACCTAAGGTACTCGAGAAAGATAAAAAATAAACTTGATAAAGTACTGAAAGGCAAATAAAAGACTGCAGCCTGCTTTTAAAGCACAAAGGTAACATGGATCAACTGTTATGGTAACCTATTGACAGAAATACCAGTCACCAGTCCATATGTAGTCTGTAGTGAAGCTAGCTGCACGATCAGCACCATGGACAGGGCCAGTGGCAGTAACCAACCACTGCAATGTAAAACACAATGCGTGGTACCATTATTATCATTATTGTTATTACTCTGGATTAAAAATCCAGCCATTCAAGATTATGTTTCTCAGATGGTACAGTCAAGCATTGTGTGTTTATATGTGTGTGTATGTGTGTGTGTGTTAGAGCATGAGAGAGCGATCGAGATAGAGACTGTGTGTCTGTGTGTGTGTGTTACTTTTGTTTTTTTCCATGACGCAACAAAACAAAGTTAACACATTTGCCATATAAATATTTCAGTATTGCCACAGTCATGTGTTTTATTCTTCAGTTATCCAAAGTAGCTGTTGCTCTACTGTATTTTACCTTCAACTTCACTGTCCATCATTGTGACGCAATTGCATTCACACTCACATCAGCCAAAAGGTCATTATTTAATTATGTGACAGCACTAACAGTATCATCATAAATTACGCACTGTTGCAGCAGTCTGGTGCATCTTTAACAACTTTTCATGTTAAATGCTGCAAACTCCCATCCAAAGACAATGAATGTAAACGGAGATGGCTGAGGCATATTTATAAACATTACATGTACAAAGCTGATGGTAGGCGAGTCAAGCCTTCCTCTATCTTTCTTTCTCAGTCCCTTCAACACTGAGAATTACTCGTACAGACACTCTCACACATGCTTCAATGAGCGTTGTGTACTTAGGAAAGTTGATTTGTTAAATAGTGTCTGTTGTCCCCTTGCCACAGCTGCTGCCACACAGAGCTTTTATATAGAGCAAAGCAATGAAGTCACATTTGCCAAGTCACAAGCTGAATCACTTTGCGACACAAGCCCCGTGGCCCTCCCTTTACCAGAATCCAGTCGCTTGCAATAACAACTGCCTCAGTAGTCTTTTGTGTTCATGGGCTATGTTTTGCATGTTCTTTTGTGTGTGCACTCAAGACAGTACAATGAAATACTATTTTTATTCAATGAAAACATTAATTCAGAATTTCATATTTACAATCTTCAATGGGAATGTGTTACTCTCATAGCACTGATTAGAAGCTTCCAGCAAATTAGAAGTGATGTAAATCACCTCACATTAGGCCCTTAACCCCAGAAAAAGAGCACAGAGATGATTGATGATGAAGATTAATGTTTTTCTAATGCTCATTTACCTTTCACCTCAAATCTAAACTGCATTTTTTTTATTAAAGGCCCTCTTGAAAAAGGAGCTTTTGGATCTCTGTTAAAGCCAACCTAGCTTGTAAATGATAAATGACACAACACCTGAAACGATGACAGTGTAATGATTGTAGCGAAATACGGAGTATCAATACAATAACAAGTGATGCATATCCATGATGAGCCAAAATTGAGGTATTGTGTTCTTATAATCCAAGTTAATTAGACAAAACTTACAATTTACTTCGTTTCTACAATTAAATGTAGAAATTTTACGATGATGATACGTATGAGTTTGATCAGAAAGCTGTTTTTATATTCTTTGTTAGAAGCATACATTTACCTTAAATGATTATCTAATGAGTTCGGCAAAGTTCTTTTGGACCTGCAGTTATTTTGTTGCAGAAGGAAAGATGTTCACACACAGTGAATACGCACTATATCAAACATTGAAATATATTTTCTAGAATTACATTTCAAAATAAAACTAACAAAACCAGGACAAAATTTGAAATTTAAAAATTTACCACCCCATGACTAGAATGCACCTAAATACTCAAAGCCAAGAACTATAATAATAATTTTATACTGTTGTAACTGGACTTTAAGGAAGTACAGATACATACGTCCCACATAAAAAAGAAGAAGAAGAAAGAAAGAAAGAAAGAAAGAAAGAAAGAAAGAAAGAAAGAAAGAAAGAAAGAAAGAAAGAAAGAAAGAAAGAAAGAAAGAAAGGAAAGAGTTCTGAGTTTTCTCTGGGACGCTGGGATTTGACAGGAATACATTCAACGAGATACTCACGATAGCTCGGTGGCAGGGGATCAGCTCTGAATGAGAACAACAAGTCGCCATAGTTGTTAACAGAACACAAAACGCCTCCTATTGCACAAGTACAAATACAGTCCCCCAAATTGTCGGCTGAAGAAAAGAAATCAAATTCCACTTTTAAGCAAGTTTTAATAAATGCTGTCAAGACCATCATTCCACTCTTGTTCCCTTGGTCACAAGCCTTATTTTTCCAGGTCAGCAAAATGGCTAAGTTGGCAGAGACAACAAGTTTAGCGTAACTGATACCTCCTCTTGACTCTTGCTATCCTTTGAGTATTTTGAACCAAAAATAAATGAATGGAAAGTAAAAGCAACCCTCAGCCCAAGAAACAAACCCCTCAAGAGACTAAACAGTGGCAGTTAAATGGAGCATTATGTAAGCAAAATGAGGCAATGTTTCAGGGCATAAACAAAACAGTTTCCTTTCACCCCAGGCTCAAAATGTGCCATGTATGTGTTTGTGGCTAAGTTGCCATGCACAATCCTCCACTTGAGGTCACCTGCCCGCTTTTCCAGTGGTGGCTTGTAAAGGGTTTGCCAGCTTCTCTTCAGAGAGGTATCTAGTCCAAAGAAATGTTGCCACTTGGATTTTTTTCTCTTGTAATAGGGGGTGTAAATTAAGAACCTTGACACGAGTCACCCGCCAGCAGGTCGGGTGGGTAATGTGAGGCCCATCAGTAGAGCTTTGCTCTTTTCCCAGCTCACCTTTGCTGAGCTGGGAAGAGAGAGAGCTTTCACAAGGTGCTGGACATCATCCTGGTTGGAAATGAACACAGGTATATCATCAGCATAAGCACACAGACTAAAGGAGTGCTTCTGACTTCTTGGCCCTGGCAAGGGGAAGCGGTGGAGCCGGTTCCTGAGTCAAGAGAGCAAATGTTTGATGGCCCACGGAGCTGCCCGGAGATGAGGCAGTCTTGTCTTATTCCTCGTCGAAGAACGATCGGCTGACTCAGCCCCGCCCCATTTTGACCAGGCGTTGTGCGTTATGGTAAAGCAGGCGCAACTTGGCTATACAGTTGTTGCAAAAACCAAATGTGTCAAACCAAAAGTTTTCTCAAAGTTTGTGAGTTTGAGTATGGATCAAGATTCCCCAGAGTTTTGCCCTATACCCTCGGCAGGGTCTTTGAGGGGGCCCAACCAGTCTACATGTGATTTGTGGATCTGGAGAAGGCATTCGACTGTGTCCTGCGGGCAATCCTGTGGGGGGTGCTCCGGGAGCATGGGGTACAGAGCCCTGATATATTGGCTGTTCGGTCCCTGTATGATAGATGTTGGAGCCTGGTCCAGATTGCTGGTTGTAAGTTGGACATGTTTCGGGGGAAAGCTGGACTCCGCCAGGGCTGCCCTTTGTCACAGATTCTGTTCATAACTATTATGGACAGAATTTCTATGCGCAGCCAGGGTGTTGAGGGGATCCGGTTTGGTGGCTGCAAGATCGAATCTTTGCTTTTTGCAGGTGATGTGGTTCTGTTGGCCTCATCAGGCCATGATCTCCAACTCTCACTGGAGCAGTTCGCAGTCAATTATGAAGCGGCCGGGATGAGGATCAGCACGTCCAAATCTGATAACATGGTGCTCAACCGGAAATGGATGGAATGTCTACCCCAGTTTGGGGAAGAGGTCCTGCCCCAGGTGGAGGAGTTCAAGAGTCTTGGCATCTTGTTCACGAGTGAGGGGAGGAGGTAACGAGAGATCGACGGACCGATCGTTGCGGCTTCTGCAGTGATGCAGACTCTGTCTGTCGTGGTGAAGAGGGAGGCTGAGCCAGAAGGCAAAGGTCTCAATTTACCGGTCGATCCACATTCCCACTCTCACCTATGGTCACGAGCTGTGGGTAGTCATCAGTCTTTGGGTAGTAATCAACTTTCTTATGGAAAGTATCTAAGAAATGATTAATGTCCTCCAAGGAGTAAAGGTCATTCTGTTCCTTGTTGCTTTCGCAAAATGAAGAAGTGTCCGACTCTGAACCACATTCCATGTCATGGCCCTCACCTAACTGGCTTCCTGTCTCGCCTGTATCTGCAGTAGTTGCATCATGACTGTGACCTGGAAAGATTGCGAGCTTACCTGCGAGCTTACCTGTACCCGCTGTTCTCATAGAGGAAGCAGTCTTATTTTCAGCTACGTCCCGCTTCGCAGTGAGAATGGGGGTTTGCAGTGCATACCCTCGCTGCACTGGATCCTTATTGATGGGCAAAGGGGTCGGGTTCACCAGACTTGCGGCACTGGTGGATTCAGCCACACCAATACATTGGCAGCTCCAACCCCAGCCCCAGCGACAGCAAGAGAAGCATCCCGGCCACAGTGGAAGTCAACAACGCCATCAGTTACTGAATCACCCTCCAATTCTAGCTTCCTGTGCGGACAAACAACCCATTTGTGGCCCACATTCCCACACTCAAAATATTTAATTTGCCCTGAACTGGCGTACACCGTAACAGAGGCATCTCCATACTTCACCCTGAATGAGACCTCCAGGGTCTATGACGGTGCCTCCAAAAACATGAAAACTTGCCTACTCAGGGACTGAATATGGTGAACTTTCTTCTCAATTTTCCAACAGTCCGTTTGGAATGAACGGCGGTACACTGGAGACAGTGATCCGCATCAGGGTACGGGGGACACCTGCACGAAGGCATCGCCAATGACCATGCTAGCAATCAACTGGTGGACGAATGTTTTGGATTTTGGAAGGTAACCACAGCTCGGTTCATTCTGGACGCGAACGTCAGACTCTCAGGTCCCACCTGCTCGCTGGCTGCAAGCAGTATTCCCTCAACAGACATTGTGCTGTCAGGTGGCATTATCCGTATACCGTGCCGAAGAACCGAGGGGAAACAGTCCCCAATCGTTTGCAATCATTTACTAATGCAAACAAACCACACAAAAAAACAAATAACACATATCAAGAAAAAACTAAAATAAAATATATAAAACATTGAGTGAAAAAGAGGCCCAAATGGCCAAAAAAGTACTTTCAATCAAAATGAAAATGAAATGAAATCAAAAATGAAAGAATCAATTTCATAAACCCACAATGTATTTTCCACAAAGAATGGTATTTTGGCTCATATTTTACTTTTACATGTGGATATTAGAATGAAATGAGGCGGTTGATTGGATACTCCAAGATTCTTCTTTAACTTTTAAAATAAATATGCAAATATGCATCCTCCTATGAACATTCCTCCTCCCAAGGTGAACATCAACATATGGCTGAATTATGTGCAACATTACCCCTTAATTTCTCCCTTCCAGGCTCAGCTTCTTGTGTGTTTCTGTCTCCATCACACAAAGCCTTGTGAAATGTGTGGAAATTTTCCCTGTATTTTGCACTTTCAGTATGTATCATGGATGACAGAGGCAGATTGGAGGTGTTCATTCATATCCTGAAAAACATAGTTGATGTGCCAATGACCACTATTTTGTGGTCAGACACTCAACGGGCATCAGTCAGTGGGTCCAGAGCCTTGCATTTTACAGGTAATATAAATCAATATGATCAAACAACAGCTGGCAGATCTCCCACAATTACATGAGGTACAGAAGGGAAAGAGTCCTGCCCACTCAGGCAGATGTGTTTCAACCTGCATTGTTCCATATATATATTTAGCTCAGCATAGCAAATGACAAGGTTAATGTCAGATTTAAAGTTCCATAAAGCAGCACAGAGAAAACAAAGTTGACATTCATGGAAACTATGCCACAGCTTGACTGAGAGGGGGAGGACATATAATGATGAGTTATTTTTTTGAGGATTCACAACGCTTATTAGGTATGTGGTCCTCTATTTTGTTGTTGTGTATCATCTGACTGGTGTAGAAAACACCAGTCAGAACACCAGTGTGTGTGTGTGTGTGTGTGTGTTGTGTGTGTGTGTGTGTGTGTGTGTGTGTGTGTGTGTGTGTGTGTGTGTGTGTGTGTGTGAGTGTGTGTATAAAAAAAACAAATAGATAATAAAATGGTCACTGTGGTCCATTGTCCATGGTATTAATTCCAAGACTACTTTCACTGCAGGGTTAGAGCTCTGAAAGGTGAGGCATTTACCAAAAATATCTTAATGCAACATCTTCTATTCACCAGTTGTTGAATAAGTTCAAAAAGGAAAACACAAGAACCTTTGGAACTGTTAATTGAGCTGGAAGCATTGTTTGGGGACACCTTTATGGAGATTATTTATTTTTAAGAGAATTGCTCTCTGTGTAGACACTTCACTGCAGACATTAAACACATTGCATTAACCCTGCATTATCATTGACAAAAGATGTTAGTAGCAACCAGACATGAAAGAGAATCTGAGAAGGATAAGAGAAGATGTATTTCCAAATAACTGCATTGGATGGCATTATAAACAAAATAGCATAAGCTCCATTTGATGTTGGATATCATCTTTATAGCAACATTACTATTATTACATATTTTTTGTCTTTTAAAGACAATGTGTTTAATTTCTAACCAGGTCTCAAACTTATTTCATTGTGCTTTTTCCCTACTTCTCTTTCTACTGCTGTACTTGAAGGAAAAATGGCACTGAATATATTTAGCCCTCTTTGTGCCTACTGCTCTTTAATAACCTGCCTATTATGGAAGGTGGGACACTTAAGAAGGGCCATGCCCCCTGGAATGACTCATCTCTATCTTTTCACTACCTATCCCTCTTATGTCGCTTTCTTTATTTTTCTCCTACTCATTCACTGAACAGAGAATATAGGGATGGCAGTTTCCAAGAGTCATGTAGAAATGACTTACTTTAATCTTCCAAAACTAGAGAAAATGATATAAATTACTCTGTTGCATATCAGAGAAATTGCACCCTAAAATGGGAAATTCTTTAAAACAGGTTGATTTGTATCGGAACCTATGTCTGGTTGTTATTCTGTAAACTAATCAATCCTACTGTGAATAATTTCTTGCCTGACTATAGCATTAGACATAAGATGGTTATTGTTACTGTACTTTAGAGTGATGTTTGACCATATACGTCATTAATAACACAAATAATGTGGACTGGGGATGCAATGATCTGACGTTAATCATACATTTTACTGATTATTATACCATCCAATCACATATAAGTATGGTTGTCACTGAGCAGTTTTGATACCATAGTAAAGTGTTTAAGTACATCTAATTTACTTTGAGTCGACAAAGGTCTCTCTTGAGATCTCTAGCATACAGTTAATGCTCTGATTTTCACAGGGAAAAATAAATCAATGAGTAAATAGAATAGTACTAATGATTGTGCATTTTATTTGAAGGCACTTTTCTTTATATATATGTATGTGTGTGTGTGTTGTGTGTGTGTGTATATATATATATATGTGTGTGTGTGTGTGTGTGTGTGTGTGTGTGTATACACAGTATTACTATAACAATGAGTGAGATTTAGCCCTCCTGGAACAGTTATTTCATATGGCTTCAAAAACATCTGCTTCTCAAAAAAGGCCACCTCTGATTATATACAGATGTGGCTTGGAAAGTGAAATTATACACCCCCACCTGATCACTATCACTGTCACAACAAATGTAGGGCTCAGCGTGTTTATTGATTCATGATAAAGAAAAAGTACATCTTGCCATTCATGTGTTTTACTGCCTACACAACTTTTATCCACTTTGGATCTGGCATTGAATACTACCTTAAAGAACTTTATGAAACATAATGGTTCTGCATGACATATTTTGTCATACTGTAATTAATTTACAGGTATACACATAGAGCATTGGATATTGAAAGGATATTCTATCAGCAGACTCATTGAGACATACGTGTGAGGGTAACCGGCATACTATATCACAAATACAAAACTAGCTATGTAAGAAAAAAATACCCACAAAGAAACACTGAAGAGTACAAGGCAATTATTCAGTACAAAAAATGATACAGCATTTAAAGATAGAAGACAGCAAGATATAGAACATGTCCATTTCATCTTTCACCATAAAGACTCATCCTTCAAGTAAAGTCCCTGAGCTCTCATAAATGTGAAAATAGAATTAACTGAAGAGATTCCTTTACTAAAAAATTCTGTGCTTTGTTTTTTCTCAACCCAGAAGATGGGATGTCACAACTTCCTGTTTGCTTATGATCAAATTTTCTTAACCATGGGAAATCTGTTAATGGTTTTATCAAAGGTTCGATTTGATGACAAATTACTACAGCTAAGACATATTTCTTCTGTTTCATGTGTAATCTAGGGCTTTGGATCATAACAGTGCTTTTCATAGACTGTCTGCACCCCTCCACTGAGAGCTGGGAGCATAAAAATGCTCTGATATGTTAATCCAGTGTCAAATATGATGTCATCCCCAGACTACTCTCCTTGGTAAACACTTGTCAACACAGTAAATATATTCCCCCTACCCTAGGATCACAACAAGCCATGTGGGTTATTGACACTTTATTAGTTAATCATTAAAAGCCACTGTATTTGCAAGAAAGCTGTGGTTTTGCGGTTGGTAAGAAGGAGAAACATCAACATTTGTATGTATTCTAAAACTGTTAATATTTGTGAACCCATAGCTGACTTCAAAATTAACAATCAGTGTAACAGTGTAACAATTACATATTCTAGCACTGAGTTACCAGAATCTATAAAAATTCACATAGTTGTTGTGTTTTTCTTTGTTCTGGGTTGTTTCTTTTTTTTGTATTTTGTTTCAATGTTTTCACGCTTCAGACTTAATTGTATAGCAATGCTTTAATCAAAGTGTGCTGTCAATTGCAAGGGAATACCATAAAGCTGGATCTATACCAGCAGAAACTCGACAGGACTGGAGCTGCATATGGAAAAAGGATGCATTACAAAAAACAATGCAAACCTCCAGAATAATAATTAATAAGTATTAAATTGGCAGGCGTTCCAAGAAAAGGTATTAGAGTTAAAAAGCTGGATAACACCAGATCTTGACAATCAACACCCACTTGCTAAAGAAACAAACTACTCTTCATGAACCCCTGGTATCACACTGAGTACAACTGCTGATGTATGGGACCCACATACAAAGGTTAACCTGAGGGTGAATGTTTCTGATAACGAAGACCCACAGAATGGGGCAATTCCACATACTGTCCAATAACCTGCCCCTGCACCACATGGAAGCTCCCGTCAGACATCAAGCAGCTAAAATGAATTGGCAAATGGACCAATGTGTGAACAGGTTTCAGAAGAGAAGTGACTCCAGGTGAGCGCCACCTACTGGTTTATAAAGCAGACTCCAGAGCAGAGAGTTCAACATGCACACTACCGAAATCCACTACAAGAAAGCTAATATCTCAGTGTTGGACACTGCATACTGTACAACATTGGCAGACCCCTTAGAATCTTAATAAATGAATAAATGAATAAATAAATGAATGAATAAATAAATAAATAAATAAATAAACAAAAAAAAACAGTGGGGCAAAAGGAAACAACTCTTGAAGATATCATGATGCAGCACAGCCAAATACTTTCAAAAGTTGAAAGTAAACATAGATATAGGATACTAAGTAGAATGAGGACCATGTGTATTATTGATCATCAGAAGCTCTCTCCAAGGTGAAACAATCAAAGGCAGGTAAAATACGACTATGTGCAGGAGCAAGTTGAGCTTCCATGGAAGGACAAGCCCTTGCTTAGTATGCGTCAACATATTCACAAAATATTGTAAAATCATCTTGTTTTGGCAACCGGACTTGAATTTCTTCACTTGGACAGAAATAAAGTGGCTTCTTCAGTTCTAATGGCCTGTGGGGAGTTTCCAAATATAACTGCCAGGGTTGTGGGCAGGTCTGGGTTATGATGCCTTGTTATGCAAATGGAGGACTTGATTGGGAGAAACTAGGTTGAGGGGGGGTTGTTGTGCCAATGTTGTGTCCCTAGGTTGGGACAAAGGTGCAGCTTTTGGAGATTAGAATGTGAAAAGATAAAGCCAAACTTCTCAGAATATGAAACAAAAAAGTAAAACCTGTTGGATCACATGGACAGAGGCTCAGGTGGAAGTTACTGGTGGCTGGTTCAGATGGTAGATCTTTCCAGATTGTTGGAATAATGCGGATGGGCCTGGTCCGTGTGTGCTTATCCATCTTGGCTTTGATAACATTAAGGCATTATATGTTGGTGAAAGGTTATGCCTCAGGCCCCTCTGTTCAGAGATGGGTTTTCTGTTTTGGCAAAGACGGCTTCTCTGACATCTCTCTTGAACCATCCGTAAAAATCCGGGAGAACCCTCTCGGATGAGGGATGAAATTTCTTCAAGTGAAGAAACTCAAGTCCAAGATGATTTACAATAATTGCCATGACCTGGATGACTGAGAACCTCCACAGACAACAGACAGAAAAAGTAGCTGGGCTGAGAGACAGCACCAAAACCCTGATTGTGATGGCACAAGAACAGGAATTTAGCACAATAGCGGCAGACTTTGAAATACAACAAAAGCGACTATCTGTACGGGTTCTGCAAAAAAATATGTCCATAATTTTTTGCCAACACATAATAGTAGACTTTGAAATGCAGGCAGGAACAGTGTGCATGGGCTGGAATAACCAAGGGGGCAGTCATAGAATGCAACATCTGCAGTTATTACGGACCATAATGTCAAAGTCAAACTGGAGAACACCTAAAGAGGATGCTAAAAATAACTGAGCTGAGATCCTGTGGAAGATTGGGGTCAAGACTGGGGTATTGGAAATGGTTAACCAACCACACGTCTAGATAATGAACAAAAACAGAAGAAGACAATCCTGACTTGGGGGGTAAAAAAGATTTGGGGGGTAAAGGCAACAGCGGTACCGATGGAGATGGTGGAACTCAGCGCATGAAGTGATTGCAAAACTTTTCTCCAGGACAACAGTGATACTAAACAATTTGAAACAAAGAAACTTCAATTATCCGTGGGAAATGAATCACACTGTTAGTTTTTTTCCAGTCAGTGTTCAAAAAAAAGTTGTGACTCTGTATATTTGTCTCATTTTATGTCTCATAATTATGAGGATGGCTATCATTATGATGATGATGATGATCCTGACTATTATTACTATTATTACTAATATTATCACTTGTTGTTATTTTATCGATTAAATTCTTTCATAGTTTGTAGAATATATGTGAACATGTCTTCTGGATGGTGTCCATAGACCATTTTGTGGGGTGCATACATCGACAAACTCTCAGTATAAATCAGCCTTATTTATTATGATTTTTTATATTCATATACTCTTTAATATACTCTTTTCTATATTGTATTCTTTGCGTTATTTAATAGAAAGTGACAACATGTTCATAAGCCTAATAATAACAGTCTAATAACAAAGGTATGATTTAACATCAAGCCATACGGTAGAATACAAGTGTGAACTGTGCAAGGCTTTCATATTCTCATCTTCCAAAACAATATTACCCTTTAGGAAAATGTCCTTCATACCTCCAAAATGACAAGAAGGTTCCTGGCTAATGGTTGGTGCTTGTTCACATTTGTTATAACATCCCTTCTTTTTCAAAACTGACTGTCCTTGATTTTTATTGGCAACAAAACTCACCACCAGACACTGGAGTACACACACACACACACACACACACACACGCACACACAAAAACTCTTAATGATGAGGGTGTAAGGTGCAATAGATCCAGATTTTCTACTTTGTATATAATGTATATTATATGTGTGTGTGTATGTATGGATGCACACACATGCATACACACTATCTATCTATCTATCTATCTATCTATCTATCTATCTATCTATCTATCTATCTATCTATCTATCTATCTATCTATCTATCTATCTATCTATCTATAGTATTTTCACTATAGATTATTTGCAATAGATCATCTCTCTCTCTCTCTCTCTCTCTCTCTCTCTCTCTCTCTCTCTCTCTCTATATATATATATATATATATATATATATATATATATATAATTTGGGGGATGTGATTGTTTAGAATGTCAAATTTTGGAATTGTTTTTACTTTCCAAACATTTGACTAAACACTTAATTTTGACATTGCAATTTTGACATTGTTTGACTCAGGTAACAAGTTACTTCCTACGTCTGATGATTCTAGTCTGCTTCTGGTTCAGCAAAGTTTTTTCAGGCAATCACAGTAAAACATCCTGGAGCTGTTCTTTGATTGCCCTTCCAGAGCAGCACTCTCCGCTGTCATTTCTTATTTGGGAGACAGAGAATTTCCATGCCCACAAACAAGACTAAATTTCATTGGTATAACACTGGCACACACCGTGTATACAGATGTCAAATCATATCGAGAAGTCATCCAACTATTTTGAAAAAAAATATGTATAAATAATCTCAACATGAATCTGAAAGTGGATCTTATCTACTAGTGTCAAATGTCAATTCTTCAACACGTTCTATACATGGTAAGAGAGAAAAATATGAAAACAGTTCATGTGAATTTTTATTCAGCTTTGATTCTTAGATCTTCCTCAGGACAAGATAATTCATCATCAAAAATTAGCCATTTGTTGAATTACAATCAGGACATTCACAAAGAAAACATTAACCAAATATACTGTGGTTATGACCATTCAGTTGGTTTTGAGACCTACGAAAAACACTGCAGGTTTTGGCCTTAAAACAGATGCCTGTGTCGAGCAGGTCACAAAGTGAAAGGCAGATTAACAGAGAACACCAATATCCCAAAAAAAATCTATTATAAAATAAAAACATCCGTACAACTCTGATTAAAGTCATGGTCTTATCTCCACTTTGGCAAATAGACATTTAAAAAGAATGACTTACCTTAATGCATTGAAAGAAAATCTTCATAGATGAATGACTGATGTAAATATGTGTTCTTTATTATCAGACATTGATAATTAAAATGGCAGTTTCATCAGTCAGCAGAGACTGGGAAACACTAGAATTTCACATTCTGCAAATGACACAGGGTGACAGTTGTTTTACTTATGTAAAATTTACATTTATTAAGGCAAGAGCACTGCATAAACTGACACCACATATCATAGCCTTGCGAGACTGAGCATATATGCCATCGCTGTCCCCAGATAGGCCTTTGAAATGCAAAAACAACAAATACACAAGGGGCAGTTCAAATGGAATTTGAGAAGCATAAACTAACATTAAGAATTAAGACTCAGACCTCAATGAGGAAAATAAGGAAAATCAAGACTCAAACTATGATAAGAACACCCAAAACATAGTTCTTACAGCCTCATAAAACATGTAGCAGAATATAATTTAAACCTCCAGGCTTATCGCTCATTCAGTGGTCTATAGATAGGGAATTGAAAATTTGATCCCCTGGACAGAAACAGTCTTTTCTTTTCTTTTCTTTTCTTTTCTTTTCTTTTCTTTTCTTTTCTTTTCTTTTCTTTTCTTTTCTTTTCTTTTGTCTTTAATGATGGTCCTTGATCTTCATCAGGTTACTCAGTATGTTACTATAAATATAAATACAAGGTCACACAGCATGCTGCGTAATTCCAGGTGAGTATATGATAAGCAAATTTGATTAAATGAACAAAATTTATTGTAATCAATTTCTTTAGAGCATGACAATGGTGTAATCTTTTTGGCTTCCTTCACTCATTGTATTAACATAATTAATTTGATACAAGATGTGTTACCCATGTTAGATGGTTATCCAAACAGATTACATCTTTTCTTCTTCTTTTCTTCAGTCTCACCACAATCGCAAAAACCTCTCAACTTTTCAATATAGGTTTCCTGCCATTTACCTTTTCTTGCCATTTCTTTAACTGATGACTAATTGTAGTTACTTTGGTGATCCCATTGCATGTTTTCTTAGCCGAAAAAGCAATGCAAGCTCTTTTCTGAAATGCAAATCCAATTAGATTTTTTTTTTGTAAAACTTCATGATAACAGCGCATTTTTTCGTCGAACACAGAAAACATATTGTAGACAGATTGTGACATACTTCTCTGAAGGACAACCACCCCATGACTTTGATTAATCAGTCTCATTGAAATGATGTCACACATTCTTTATTTTCTCATATAGAGTGCAGGCAGAACAGATGGTATCTGGGAGTAACATATTCTCATCAGGAGGTCTAGAATCTGCATTTCTGAAAGGGAAAATGAGAGAAAAGGGGAAGGAGGGGTAACAAGAGTTTGGCATGGATCAGCTCTCTGACCTTCTGTCCAGTCTGTTGGCTGTGGGTGGGAATCAAAGGATGGAGCAAGGGAAGAAAAATGACATCCTTTGCGTTCAAGATCTGATCCGAATCACAAATATTTTGTACTTATCTTCTTAAAAGGCTCTTTTTTCAAAGAGAGCATAAACAGTCTCCAGAAATATAAAAAAGGTTTAAATCTGTTCTGTATTTACTTAAAAAAAAAGTACTACAACCACATTGGAAGAGATTTTGAGATTTTGTAAGGGGCATTAGGTGGTTGGGTCAAATTGGAAAAGGGAAGACTTTCAAAAGTACTCTCTGTTTCAACTTAATTGGTTTCTGGATGGAAAGTTAGGTCTAAATTTCCTTTACGTTTTCTGTTCATCTGTTGTAGTGAAGAGTAGTGATTGGTTTTCTGTCTGCATCTCGATGGGAACTGGACTCTACATGGCTGAGTTTTGTCACTTGTCAGTATTTAAAGCCTAAGCCCAAAAAAGGAAAAAAAGACTCTTACACACATACCTGTTGGCCTTATACACACAAAAGCTACTCCTGGTTCGTTTCTCTCCATATTGACTGTCAAGTAATCGGGATAACCTTACAGTCCAAGGCAAGGTCAGGGTTGTAAATAGTCGGACTTTCATTCTATTTGAGGTGTGTGACGGCAACTGATAAGGATGAACTTATCTTTTGTGTCATAAGATTAAGATGGCTGTCGACAGCAAGAAATATGAAATCTGCAGTTACAGTTGTACATACCAGACCAATGTGGTGAAACATATCTGAGCTCGAAGGCAAAGGTCACTGAATAAATACACTAGATACTTACTGCCCACAACAGTAACTGGACAGACACTATTCACTTTTTTGAAAAAGGCACAATAGGTTAAGTTTGTGCCAAGAAAAGAATGCAGGACAATTTGCATTAAAAGCTGCCATTTAGTGTTTCTTCTGGTCATGATAAGGATAGTGTTGAAGTATCCCAATAATGTATATTTTCAAACACATAATTTATATTACATTCACATATTAAATGCAAGCAGGCTTTTCTTTTTGTTAACAGTATTACAAGAATTGGCTTTTCATCAACAAGAATGATTGGAGCATTCATATAGACTCCATTGCTTCAAGAAAGGAGGCAAGAAAGAAGGACATATCAAAATAATCTGTTTTTTACTTAATTTGCCCGTATACTATTAGCCTTAAAAATGGAATTTGACAACAATGCAATTCTTGCAAGATCTTTGTCACTTCGATAAATCTGAGTTTTGAAAAAAAGTTTTACTATATGATTGTTGCTCCAAAAACAAATCAACAGACTGATAATTTTGAAACTTTAAACAGTCCTTGATTCAAAGCACAGCTTCTTGTGCAACTGCCTGCTTTAATTTTAAACTGTTTGACTCCACAGACCTGTTTAAGTGCATGCCTAAACATATTAATCTGCTAACTGCTACTGACACGGTATCTCTTACCGGTGAAGTTCAACAGTGGAAAATATTGAGTGTTGTGAGACACACAACTCTAACCCCCCCAAAAGAAACAAGACTTAACTGCAGAAAGTATGGAGTGAATCCAAAAGAGAAGGCAGCCTAAGACAAAGATAAGTGAACTATTCTAAACACGACTCCATGGTCTGCAGAAAATTTACTGCAAATGGCATGGAATGAATCGTAAGAGGCTTTTCTTCAACATGTCTTAAATATTCAACTAGTTATGTGGAATGTGGAAATACATGCTCTTCAATAACTAGAGGCCACACCAAAGCAATTCAAAAGAAAATCAACACAACTGCAAGGAGAAAACCCATATTATGTACAGACACAAGCAGAAATATATTATTGTTATTTTTATTTTATTTTATTTTATTTTATTTTATTTTATTTTATTTTATCTGAGTTGAGGCATTGGCCCTCCTACCATTTGACCCATTTGGTTTCTTTTCTTTTCTTTTCTTTTCTTTTCTTTTCTTTTCTTTTCTTTTCTTTTCTTTTCTTTTCTTTAATTTTCTTTTCTTTTCTCAAACTTTATAAAGATAGTAAAATCAATTATAAAAAATAAATAGATAAATAAAATGAATAGATAAAACATTTTTTTAAGGAATTAATGACATATAAATCACATATACAACAACAGGTGACATTACTTCCCCTGTCCGATCAAGGACATAATACAATCATTAAAAATGGTAGTAATAATAATTGTGCCCCTTGACCATTGACCATTCCAAAGGAGATCAAAGAGTCCGATTTATCATTTTTTAAAAAGATGTGTTTGTCTTACTTATTGTACTAAACTTTGATACATGGTAACGTCTGTTCAAATTCTTCATGCAAGTTGCACTCACTGTCGCAAATCCAGAGGGTTTCACCACTCTGTTGTATGTGTTGGTGCTTAGAATATAAAGCTGTGTCAACAGGTTTTGGCGAGACAAAGCAATAACTGAGGTAAACATCTACTTATCACTCTTTTATCAATCTAAAACCTCTGCTTGCTTGGTTTAAGATTCACCTGGGAAGTGATATGACAGATTCATAACTATTGCTTCAAGAAAAAAAAAATAATCATAATACTCATCATAATATTTATAATGGCTGTTGTGACTCCTTTCTTATGCAGTCAATGTGACAAACAACTGAGGCAGACTTTATTCATGGCTTCCATGCCGGTCCACCCTGCTGTCATTCTGCTGTTCTAATGACAGGCAAAACCTGAATGCTCTGTTTTATTCACAGTGCAACTGCTGGGGAGCTTGACTTGTCTGGTGGTGTCATTGTGCAGAGGAAAAAATCCATAGACTCGATCAGGGTGGTTCTCTAGCCAAGCTGTGGTAATGCTTGTTATCCCTTGTCAGTTGACCTCTTCACTGACTAGATGCGTTTGAGGTAATCATGCTTGACTGAGATGTTGTGGCTCTCACAAAAATAAAAATAAATAATCAAAAATAATACATTTGAACTATTCTCCAGCACATTGTGGGCTATGGTCTACTTGTAGGACATTTGGAATATCCTACTTGCTGAATTGAGATTATATTACTCCAGAAACAGAGCGACCATGCAAGTCTTCAAGCAAATCCGTTTCAATAAACAGTGAGCAGTGGTCTATTAACACTACATAACAGTGATTCCCACCTCACTCCCTTTTGAGTCAGCTTGCTCAAAGGGAGTTCTAAAGTAACAAGTCATTCAGTGGCAGTATTGGCAGTTTGTTTTGGAAGTGTGCTCATTTACAGCAGTTTCTTACCATATCTTCAATCTTTAAGAACACCTAATCTTTCCAGATGCCCTTTTTAAAATCCCCAGATGTGTCAGGTTCATGATAAGTGACAGTTCTTTAGGCTAACATTTGTACGAATACATCTTATACTGTGAATCGGCCTTTAGACCTCCAGTATTGCTAAAAAACGGTTTCATGTCAGGTATGAGCCCTCCATCAAAGCTGTACTACATTCCATAGCACATTTAGCTCGTCTTTGTACCCTCCTGCAGTTCCATGTACTTTTCATTTATCACTGGATGTTTATTACTGAGACACACACCAATCCATCCTACTCTGCTGTCCTTCACCTCTGCTGAGCTCTCAACAGTGTTTCAGTCACTTCTATGTCTTTCTCCCTTCTCTATCTGATGCCTGGATTGTATCACTGCGGTTACATTTATTTTTATCAATGTATTATTTAAAAGCAGCACTTTTAATTTTTGAAATGATTTGTATTTGTTTGTGGTCATTACCAATTATAAATTACCGGCACTGGCATGAACACCAGATATTTCTACAAGTTTCATAAAATATTATACAGTAAATACAATGCTCTCTTGGTATTTACTCAGGCGATCATGGCAGCATCCACATATCTTTAAGTCCAGCATATATCCACCAATCGTTTTTGTCTTGAGGTGATAGTTTTAATTTCACTTTTTCCTTTGTGTCTTCTGTCCAAAGTGATGTTGAATGATTTGAATGATGCTCAGGTTTATTCTCAGTATAATGTTGCTAGCAGAATTATCAACTACTTTAGTATGGTATTCTCTTTGGTAGAGTTCTTAGAATTGTTCTCCAAGTGTAAACCCTGTCTTCTTTCTGCTCCAGAAATTACTTTGATGGTCAAAACAAAATACAGTCTAATGTCTAACTCTGTCAAACTTCAGATAAAAGTCACTGTCATCCTAATTAAATAGGATCCTAGTTAAGTGTCAGGTGAAGTTTATAAACTCCGCTTTTAAACATCAGTAATACTCGAAGGTCAAGGTGCTTGACTGGGGCTGGACCACACAAAGTGATTTGAAATACTGAAGCTGCTTTAACAATACGTAACTTCATGGAATTTAGCCTTTGAAGGAACCCATTTTGAAAGAAATGCTCACAGCAGTAGGTTGCCCCGGACAGAGATAAAAGCTGTCAGTACTTGTCTCTAAAGAAAAAAGGATAGAATAGTAAAGATATCCAGAGAGGTTTTTCAGGATCTCGCAGAATTATCTTTGGGCTCAACATTTCCCACCCATGATTTAGGCCTGTGGGTGATTTTTTTTTTTTTTTGTCTTTTATTGGTAGAAAGGTTGAAGCTGGTTGCACATTCCAAACAAGAAGAAACATTACACAGCTCTGAAAAAAAAAATCAGTAAAAACTGATTGGTAAATACTTTTGGCTTACGCTCCATGTTTCTTAATAAGCTGTATGATAGACCCCAACAACCCCATTTAGCTTTATTATAAATATGTGTAAATCTACATATATATTTATTTTAAAGTTGAATTTAAATTGAACAGACTTTTTGATTTAAAAAAAAAAAAGGTCAAGCTTCACCTCCATTAGATTCCAGGACCTCTGACCCACTTTCAATTAAATAAACTTGAAAAATAAAAGCACTTTTGTAACACAAGTGATTTTCTTGAAAGTTCAGTTGTTTTCAACATGAAGAGCTTAGTGCAGCTGCTAAAGATAACAGAACAAACTAGAGGAAAAAGCCTAGGAGTGCAGCACTCACTCTTAGAATATGACAGCTCCTCAGCAAAAAGAGATTATATCATGTGGTGGTGCTAAAGAGAATATATAAAATAAGATGACAAAAATGCTATGTTGACACAGTTCCTTAACACAATGCACTTTTTATGCCTTAGCTCAAACTAACACATTTCCTGTGATTTCAATGGCTTACTAACCCTCCAAATGCCTGGTCTGAAAGCAATCGGTTTTGATGGGGCATGAAAATACCGCTACATTAAAGTGCTGCATTTTTCTAGCTTACAATATAGATTGGAATTGATCTGACTACTACTGCAGCATTTTGAAATTTCCAGGAGATGGTTTAGTGAAATGAAAATAGATATGTAATTCAAGTAAAATTGCCCTGAATTAGTGAGAGAGTGAATGAGTGAATGATTGTATTTCTGTACATTTGGCTCTGAAATTGACTGGCAACCAGACCAGGGTGTACTAATCGAGTCTCACCTGATGACAACTGGAATAGGCTCCAGTGTCCCCCTTGACCCTGAGTGCAGGATAAGCCGCAGACGATGGATGGATGGATGTGATTCGGGTTTATGCATGCCTACTTCCTTAAGTAGCTACAAGTGCCCTCAAAGAGCCTATCATATTGCAACCCCCCCCCCTGTTTTGAATCCATAACAACTTCAAATTTCCACTCAAACTCATTGTATGTGACTCTTTAACTAAGCTATGGAAAGATTACATTTGTATAAAATAACGTACACCTCTCACTAATGTGCAAACCACAAAACATCATGACTGCTGCGGTTTCTAAAGGATGATAGCTAGCTGCTGTATTTCTGTTCGTTGCAAGTAGATGTTACTTCCCTCTTGCAAGTCTGACAGTCTCATGATTTATCTGGCTTAAAAGAGATTTTGCTTCGCCGTTTTTATTTATTTTTTTTTCAGCTGCCTCTGTACTTGATCAGATCCCTCCAGAAAAGGCAGTGAAGTTGAAGGTGGACATTGTCCTTTAAGCCTCCCTTCCAAGAAACAACTGTGCATGTTGGAGTCCTTCATTTTCCGTTGTGTTTAACAGTAGCCGACTAATCAAATGTAGATATATCAGGGTTGCCATTACACAAATATTTAAAAAACAAAGGTTTTTTCATAATCTTGGCCAGTTGATGGAGCAGGTCTAATGTGAGGACTCAGACTACAACCTTTCGTATTGGTCTTTGAAATCATCATGGCAAAGTGCAAACCATTATCTGAAATAAACACAGCAGGAATGCTGTGCCTTGCTCTGACTTCAGAGCATTCATGGAACATCTGCCAATTTTATTCCTCCATCATGTGATGTATGGGAACTTTAAGTCATAGTCCACAAACAGAAAACTGTTGTGCATTCTGTGTTGGTTGTTATCAATCAGGTGTAGAACAGGGTGTTACAGAAATGGTTCTCACATATTATTGTTATTGTTAGAGATTGTCCACCAAGTTGATACCACCTCCTCAGTATGTGAAGAGGTGTGGTCTGTATAAGGACTCATAGATTTCTCATCTTATCCAATGTGTAGCAATAGTTTGTGGTGCATCAAACTACAGCAGAGAGATCGCTGATTAAACACCTTTGTTACCAGTAGGGCTGGATTTCTTTTCTCCCAGCATTTGTTTCATTCAGTCATTTTATTTATGTAATGCCTTACATTTATGAGATCTCTGCAGTTAGAGAGAGAGGGCATAAAGGCTTTTTAAAGATGTTTGCCTTTGGATTGTGGTCACTGTCAGCTTGACATTCTTTAACATATTCATTCTAATGAAATAACCCTCATCCAAAGAAGGTTGCCGCAATATCTCCTTTGATATCAGCATGCTTTACCTGCTTTAAAAATGAATAAATAAACAAAGACCCATTACCTACTGGGAGTCCGTATTGCAGGATTGGTGCTTCAATGCTTTCGGATCTGGCATCTACCAATAGAGTAACTCAGTTGTTGACATC
This sequence comes from Fistularia commersonii, assembly GCF_037954325.1. NCBI lineage: Eukaryota > Metazoa > Chordata > Actinopteri > Syngnathiformes > Fistulariidae > Fistularia > Fistularia commersonii. The sequence goes on along the minus strand of NC_141300.1, from coordinate 7,108,844 downwards.
ATTTGTGAACAGTAGTGACGTGCAATTTAAGACATTTTAATTTTCTCCTGTCGCTTTCCCAAAAGAGCAGCCAGGTGTTACCTTTCATAAGTTTCCTGAAAAGGGTACTGATGTCAGACAAGTTTGGAATAAACTATGTGTCACTGAATCCACTTTTCCTCATCTGATATCAGCAAACTGGCATTGGGTGTTGTCTAATTCATTTAATTTCTTTTGTTCTGAAAACACATTTGTCTCTGTGAAGTTTCAGATTATGATCTTTTGCTCTCTCCAAAACCATCCTTCGCCCGTAGGCGTTTTCTTCCAGAGAGTCTAGACAAGTATGCACACAAAGATAGATGTGATAATCTGCTGGAAGACCTGTGGGGAAGAAACCCCAAATGGCAAATGTTTTAATTTCTGTATCTAGGGAACATCCCCTACATGTATTAAACTGTGACCATTTTCTTAGACATACCAACAAGGTAAATTCTTTTAGACCCCCCACCCCTCATCTTTTCTCGATGAATGCTGTCCTCTTGGTAGATACTACAAAATACTCTTCACAAAGCCATGTTTCTTCGCAATCTTTTAAGTCTAACCTGGATCTTTTTTTCATATTTGCATCATTTATTAGCTGTGTTTTATGAAATGGATCTACTGTTCAGACAGAGAGAGCACTTAGCAAAACCTCCCTGTAACACTGAGGTCCTCCATGGATTCAATTGACACTGGGTCTGTCTGCTGCAGTGTTCAGTTTGAAAGTAACTTTATTGGTATTCATTGTTTTTTTTCCCCCCCTTTTTTCATTAATTCTATATCTGCAGACTCAGTCAACCTAGTGTTTTGTTTCCTCTTTTTTTCATTGCACTAATGAACATGTCATTTTCACTCTCACTTTGCTCAAGTAGGCATTTTCTCTTCATTTGGTACTGCTGACTGTGCTCTGCACATCCCTGCAAGGTGTTTTTTCGTATGGAGTGATTTATACATTCGTCAAGATACAGGACATTTTTTTCTAATACCATGTTTAAAACCACATCTGTTGTAGTCTTTTTGTTTTCAGTCTCCTGTATTGTTTGTTGCTTGCCCTTTTTATGTCTGACTGGTTGTCCTGTTAATTTTAACTTCATCTGTCAGAGCTTTAACTTGACTTATCTATCTTGAATGCGACATATCAACTGAATTTTACAACGTGTAGTGCCTCTGTCTGCCTCACACCAGCTCAGTAGAACTTCTGCATACTATTCTGCTATGTATCATGGATTGCTGCAACTGTCAAAATTTAGGCTTTGACTTTTTAAACTGTGACATATGAGTCAATGGTTTCTAAGTGCCTCTGAAGAATCTATGCGGTGTGTATGATATTTTTTTGTTCTGGCCTCCAAATTGTTGTGAAACTTTCTGTTAAACACACCCAGTTTGTCTCTTTCTCTGTTCCCAAAGAGAAGTGTTACTTTGATCACCTCTTCTCCTACAACATGAAGACGTGTTGCACACTGCAGTTTATCTGTTTTCTCCCTGATGCTGCTTGCAGCTGAGAAGAGGTTGGAGCATTGGATCCAGTTTCACCAATTTTTAGCAAGATCCTAGACTCAAATGTGATGGAACATAATCTTTTTGTGCTTACGATAATGACAGAATGCCATATTGACCACAGAGGGAATTGTACAAACTTCACTTTATTTGTGCACTCACTTTCTTATCCAACTACACATGCCTACAAAATAGACAATCTTCAATGTACAGTACATCAACAAGTAAGATTATTGATATATCTTTTTTGCTTATGCTATGTCCGGAAAATTTTCAGTATAACTTCATGCTCAGTGACCTGCCAAAATGAAAGTAATCAAGAATCTATCTGTCTATCTATCTATCTATCTATCTATCTATCTATCTATCTATCTATCTATCTATCTATCTATCTATCTGTCTATCTGTCTATCTGTCTATCTGTCTGTCTGTCTGTCTATCTGTCTGTCTGCCTGTCTGTCTGTCTGTCTATCTATCTATCTATCTATCTATCTATCTATCTATCTATCTATCTATCTATCTATCTATCTATCTATCTATCTATCTATCCATCCATTCATCCATCCATTTTTAAATATATAGATTTAGAAGATAAATCTAATTTTGGAAGATAAAACATCAGTTTCCTTTGTTAGAGTGAATGCTACAAAACAAATGGCTTTGATATGGACACCTTGAGAAAGAGACTGTGAATGTAGTCCAGGAATAATACAAGTAGATGTTGATGGGTAATTGCTCCCTCTGTGAGTAGTAGTGGAGCAATAGCTTCTATGTGGCATACACCCTTGTGGCATACACCCTTGTCCCCACTTTGCTGTTAAAATCATTCTATGAGAGTTTCCACCGGAATCATTCTAATTTTGGTGTTGTGTTTCTGCCTGTCCAAACCTAACTGAGCACATTTTCTCAAATTAGGGCTACTAATAGGCCAAAGGCTGACATGGAGTATCCTAAAGACCCCCCACCTCCTCACCCCCCATGCATGCAAGGAGGGACTTTATATTTCCTTTGAGAGCCAAGTCAGTCAATCATCAAAGTAACCCAGCCACCTACGCTTCCAAGCAATCATTCAACAATATATAAATCCAAGCAACATTACAACCATGTAAACGACCACCCAGCCAATCCACCAACAAATCATTAAACCTTGTCTCTATAGGATTTTTATTGTGAAATGTAGCAGAGAAGAATAAAAACTGCAAGGCACAATCTCCTGAGATCCTCAGCCCTATCAGCAGAGGGCTTTTTACAGAAACTGGAGATCAGTATCACTGGTGGGGCACATTAACAGACAAACTGATGGCCCATGGTGCTCTCACAGTTCATTGTAATTTTCTTATAATCACATCTCCTGTATATGTATTTCCTATAAATGCTTTTTTATGTAATTTTCATGAAATGTAGTACTACTGGTTGCAAACTAAATTTCCACTTAGGGACAATACATACCACACAATCCAATCTAATCAACAAATCAACACGCAGAACAGAGCATAAATGTTCTGCCTAGAAAGGATGACTTATTGAGTGTAGATTCAGGAACTACTTGGGGGTATTTGAACTCCTTGGAAGTCAATTTCTCAAAGCGAGTGTGAGTAAAATAGATGACTGGCCTGGAGCTCCAATAATTGTGCAATAATATATAGTGGCTCTGATGAACTAACTAACATACTTATTTACTGCCTATTATTTATTGTGACTATTTTTTGCTTTATTAATCTTTCTCTCACTCAAAGGTTGGGCTGGATTTGCTGGAGGACAGAAACCATTTCAATTACTGAATGCTGATTCCTGGTATATTCATTTTGAGATTATTGTTGTTATTATTGCCCAATTAATAGAATAAAGGTTTGGCATCCACAAAAGTTGATCTCAACCTGAATATTTTTACATCGGAACTGGTTGGGGAAAACATACACAGTGAAGTTCTCATAACCTTATGTTGAATGTGAAGTATTGCAAACATGACTTTCCACTGTGGCACAAAATTTAATGCCTGGACAAAACTAGCTTGCCTTTTTGACTAATTAAGATAAAACTACACTCTTATCAGATCATTAAAATGAACCATGGAGAATTTGTGTTTTTTTTTCTTCAATCATTCTGAAAAATCATAAACTGCTGCTCCCCCAAGACACTTCTGCTGGCTCGTTACATTGTTTACAGTTCTAGACTTGATATAAAATTTAGCAGTCAGATGATACTGTCTTTGAGAAAAAAGGCAATTGAAACTCAAAATTAATGATAGTCTGAGATAACTCATTTCAGCTGCTGAAAATGAAACAGTCTGTCATAGGATTGGGATCACCAGTCAAGGCCAATGTCCCATGGTTAGTGACGAAGGGAAGCACTTTTCTACTGTGCAACGTGTGATCATTTCCATTGATGCTCTGAGTCACTGGAGGGAACACTGATTAATATTGACGTCAGCCATAAGGTCATAAGGGACTAATAATGGAAGAGAAAATGGAATAATTTTTACTTTTTGTCACTTCCTTTCAGACACAAGTCATTTGAGCTCGAAACAGACTTTATCCACATCTTTTTACGCAGAGAGCATGAATGAAGAAACGGATACTTTGGGATTGATTCTGGAAATTTAGATGATTTAAATTAGTTACAACACTTCTAATTGGAATAATTTCTTGCAGCCTCTCTCTCTCTGTTCTCTCTCTTCATTTCCTTTTATTCAATTTCACTTTCTCTCCCTGCCTGAATGCTAATCTGGTCATCTTTTTTTGTTCCTTTATTACACACATATTCTCATACCCTTTGGTGCATATTCAGAAGTATTGACTTCTTTCATGTTGTAATGCTTCAAAAACAACCTCACAGGTCTTCTCCAGTGCCTGCACATTGAGTTAGCTCACTATTCACCTCCCAAAAGACAAATCATTCTTAAAGACCAAGTAATCCCACTGAGCTGATGGTCAGCTCCTGCCACATTCAATTACTGACTATTCCTTTTAAAACATTCTCCAAAGCAACACAGCAACAATTGCCGTGCTTTTTAGTGATCTTTTTGTTGTTTCCAGGTCACTTCCACTACCAATCAAAGGGCATTTGGGCATTATGTCACCAGTTTCTTCACCAAGTTTTTTGTGTGTTTTTTTTTTTTTTTTTTTTTTTCCAAACTGGGCCAAGTACTGACAATCAATCATTGACAGTGTCAATAAAATGTTCTTACCATGTTACAGCCTGACATATAGGTTTAAATGTTGAATGTGATTTCAATTTCAATTTTTTTTTTCGTTTTTTTTTTTTTTGAGGTGGTGGGGCCTTGCACTGCTTGACTATTTTCTTTTCAGTGTCATTTTAATTAGCGATCAGAAACAATTTCTTTTGGCAATCTTGGCCAATTAGAATTGATACAATTGCTGAACCATTTCCAGTTTTCCAATGATAACAATGTTACTCACCATCTGAACCCAATACTATGAAATACTGAGGAATTGAAAGGCTCATGGCACGTGCACAAAATAGACTGACAAACAATTTACCTCATAATTGTGTCTTTCGCAAGAGCAAATTAACACACTTTGTCAATTGACTAAATTTGTTCAAAGGATATGCAGTATTGGGAATTTCTTGCCTTGCGTGAAATATATTAGAAGAAATATATTCATTTAACACATGCAATAGCGTCAACAAAGTTATAAGGTGATGACTGTGAAATGAGACTGTGTCTGGGAAATACTATGTTTGCACAAAACTAATTGAATCAATTGAATGAGGAGGAGAAATCTACAATATGAAAGTAAATATGCAAATTGTTTTTGGTTATGTTTAGACCTGCATTCTGATGTTTCAGAAAAAGAATTTTGATTTTATTTTCCCCTCTAAATTTCTCTTCATTTTTCTTCTGTTCAAATTTAACCAGCTATATTTGGTTTCTTGCTGATATGCTATTTGTTCATTTGATTGTGGTGTTTCATTGATTATTGCAATTTATTCCTTTTCTCTGCAGTAATATCAATATTTGTCTCTTCTTACACCTTTAGTTCCATGTGCTCAAATTATGTTTTTGCACTTTGAATCAGTACTCTATCTATTGATATGCTCCTCACTGGAAAATATTCAAATACTAAATAAACCTTTTTTGATTTTTTTTTTTTTTCCATTTATGTGAAGAAGTGATTACCCATCAGGTGGGGTGATACAATTCACTTGGTCACTGTCTAGAAAGCAGCTGTTGCTAGGAGTTTTTTTTCTTTTCTTTCTTTTCTGTCAAATAGTTTGTAAGCAAAATTTGAAGTACAGCATCTCTTGGTCTATAAAACTGTTTTTGTTGGAGAAAAGTGGATGTTTGCATGGAGAAATTGCGTTCACAGCACAGTCAGCTTATATTGCTGAAGCTAAGCTGGTGCTGTCAGCAAGTACACTGTGCCAAATGCAGTGACTCCGGCAGCCTCCTGTTCTTGGATGTCAGTCGCTCAGTTTGCTCTTTTGCCAGTTTGTTTCCTTTTTTGTCGCTGAGGGTAGCTTTAATTTCTGTAATGAGTACAAAACGGTTTGTCTGTCACTTTTTCTAGAAAAAAAATTTCACCTGCTGGGTTAAAATGAAAAATGAATGAATGAATGAGTGAATGAATAGCTATGATGAGTTGTTTTATTAAGAAAACATGGTATCAACAACTGATAACATGTGGGAGTTTTTAACCCATAAGCCCTGGGAAGAGTATTAGAGTAGTAACTGATGGCATTATAGATTAATATGTCAAGGCGGAATTTAATTATCTGATTCAAGTGCCTTATTATAGATATGTCTCATTAAATCCATTATCAGGACATGCCTGGTATTCTCATTTTAATTTTTCTACATACTTTACACTTATCATAAGAAACTTAATTACTGCTTCAATTTCCCCAAACCAATTTCATTCAAAGGTTACATTGATTAATAGTGATTAATAACAAATGTTTGAATATTTTTTTTTCTTGTTTTTTCATGAATTATCTTGTCTTGTTCATGCATGATGTGATTTGAATACTAGTGAATCTTGCAGTAAATTGCATCCATTCATTTTTCCACCCTTGTGATTAAGACAGGTGGAAATCCCTTCACTCATGTGCCAGGCAGCACAGAGAGGATGAGCACTCGTGAGTAAACAAATGCGGGCTGTGCTATTAAAATATGGGCATGAGGATGCAATGGCTAAAATCCATTGAAAACATATACCCTTGTTGAAATGCGATGTCCCTTCTGTGTGTACTTGTGTAAGTACCAAAAGAAAAAGCTAATTTTCATTTTTTTTGTAATGCATACGTCTGAAAAGGGCAGCAAACAGAGCAAAACTAAAAAAAAAAAAAAAAAAACGGATCAAGGCAAGATATTAAAGTAAGTCGCCCATTCAACTGCCTCTGTCGTTAGTCTGAGCATTTCATCATCCCTTTGTTTACCATCTTTAGACAGGAAGAATAAGGCTTTCATAATTGCTCTTCAGAATGGCGAAAGGGGAAGGATGTTTTTCTTGCCTTTGCAGTGCCTCCTAAACACCTGAGCCCTACTCTGCATAGCCAAGCCTTTGATCTGGGCTCCGGAGACTCCCTTTTTTCAACAGAATTCTGGATTATCATCAAAATGAAAGGGTGGGGGGGATGACACTAAAATGACTAGACATGTTATATACAAAACAGATGACAGAGCGAGAGAGTGAGTAACAGACGAAAAAGAAAAAAAGTGAAATTCCTTTTGCAAGGATATTGCAGAACATCTTCTAAAAATCAGACAGATTGTAAAATATATTGTCATGATATGGACAATGTCAATGGGACATAAAAAAATAGCATCTTTTGTACAAGGGTTTTGGTTTTGTTTCAAGTCACTATTTATATAAATATAATCAGCAAGGTTGTTTCTTAGAATTCTCTTCAGATATGTAGATGCAATAAAATAAAGTGGGTAATAAGCTATTGTATTGATATTTGAACATGGGTTGGCACATGTGTGCATGCAGTTACAAAATTTGTATGAAATTGTTAGATACTTTTACATACAAATCTAATCAAAAAACTATAAACTGAGATGACACAAATTACACAATTTCACATATTTGATTTATTTTTCCCTTTTTTTGGTCACCAATAACTTTTCAAACAAGCTTTGTAAATGTTACAGTTATTTGGCAAAAACCAAAGGAATATCTCTTGATATTTTCCATGTCCAGACATCAACAGAAGCCTGTATTACAGTATGTGGGTGTTGAAACAGTTGGTTTTGGTAAAGAGAAAAAAAAAAAGAACACTGGCACGCAACTGCTTGGCAAAATGCTGTTGGAAAAACTCGTTCAACTTGACAACTTTAAAAATTCATAACATATCCTCAAATACAGACATATTTCTGTCAATATATATCATCAATTAAAAAAAAAACATTTAATTTCCTTTTACTTTACTGTCTATTTAATTCATAACTAAATTTAATTGGTCAATTTAGTTATACCCGGAAAAGTAATTTAGAATAAATGAATAGATTAATACATTTGATTAAAGATATCATAAAAGAAAATGAAAAAAATAATACAAATCAGACAAACCATTTATAAAATGGTTGGCCTTTTTTATCATGTCTATGAATTCTGGGTGTCAAGGATGAGTTGAGTTGTTAAGATATTTTTATATAATTCCATCGTTTTGAAAGGAGGGAGCGGAACACATTGACCAACAATATTCGGGCCCTTTGTAAGACTCTCAATCATGACATAAAGAAATAATTGTGAAAAAGATCATCACTAAATCACTATACAGTGATGACATAAGCTGACTCATTAAATTAATTTCACAGTCAGTTCAAGAGTTCATGGCAGTTTTCAAAATCAGATGCCACAGACCTTAAAAGTAACCACCTGCATTTTTCGGTTGTGGTTCCATAAATTAATTCCCTCTGATACCAATATGATTTCCATACCAATTTGAATAGCGCTCATGTGACATTAACCACAACTGGAGCCAACTCAAATTGTTTATGGTAGCTGCCAAGACATCCTGGAGCAACACCCTCAAAACAGAACAAAACAGAATATAATCTGATTCATGGTGTTTTTCCCACACTGTGACTCTCTTGTCTCGGCATGAAATGCATGTCAGAAAAACCTCAGTGAGGATGGGCTTGGTACATGTGTACCACTGTTTGTTTTATGTTGTACAGTTACATGCCAACAAAGAGGTTCTCGCTTGGTATGTGGGTTGTAAATATTTCCATGGCAACAATCATCCCCACCAATCACAGATGTCAAAAATTCGCTGTATGTTTGTTGATAATATATTATTTCTCTGGGACATTTTTCAGCCTTCGGCCTATTTCTCAGAATGAATGATAGGAACCAAAATTATAATAATTCATGCACTATAGAGTGTGGATGCTGAGTTTGCTTGGAAAAAAGCTGGAAGCAGCGTGTCTATTAACAAAGATAGTTTGCATTGACATGCAATGCATATTTATTTTATTTTATCTAATTTCATTTTATTTTGTTTTATTTTTTACTCTTTTAGTTTTCTTTCTTTTGGCGGGGGGCGGGTTCATTCGCAATATTTCCAAAGTTTCAGGTCCGTGTATCCTATGAAATATCAAGCAAATATGATAATTACAAGGCATAAAAAATATAGGATGCTGATGTAGAGGAGATTATAGAATTTCCAAATCTTTATTGGCATTGGTATCAAATCCAATCCAGATTACGAGTCCTGCCTTCTCAGTTTATTGCTGTATTCCTAGCAACTATTTATGGTGAAACAACAATTACACATTGTAAACCACATCAATAAATTAATAATAATTGTCTAACCGCTTGGAACGTCACCAGTATGTTTAAAATTTCGAGGAATATTTCTAAAAGAAAGGCTTATAGGATGACAGCACTAACTTCAAAGATACATTTGACTTATGGAACATGATGCAGGGAGTACATCTCACTAAATCTGATAGTCAATTTCACAGTTCTTTCTAAAAAAAGTAACATAGAGATTATGTTGGCTACAGTAAAGTCAGCATTCCTATTGGACTGACAGATACATTGTGTATGAATGTTATATTCAAAATAGAGTGAGAAAAAATACATTTGCAGAGTAAAAACATGTCTCATAGAACTGATCTTGGCGTGCATCATTCTTTAACCAAAGTAACTTCCAGGATTTCAAATCATCTAAGGTACTTGTGCTTCTTCATCTGTTGAAGTCCGTTAAAAGGACAAGACCCAGAGTAATAACAATACTAGTCAAGTGAATTATTGTGCCACAACCACCAGGGTACGCACTAAATGGATTTGCTGTTTTTTGTTTGCCTTTGTTATTTTTTACATTTTCTTTATCTGAGTGTGTGTGTGTGTGTGTGTGTGTGTGTGTGTGTGTTTGTATGAGCACATTTAGGAACATTTCCATGAACAATTATGTATTTCATTAACATCCCATGAGAGCTGAAACATGAATTAAATCTCGAGAAAACTTCATAAACTGTGCATTGCCCAGCTATTTGCATATCCTCTGTGATTTATAACATAATTGCTGAATCCATTGTTAATATATTACATTTTACTATTACAGATGTAGCCTCTTAGTCAATTGTGCTCTTTGGGGCAACATTATGCCTCGCATTTAAAGAGCCCTCAAGACCAGAGTGTAGCCTACATATAGGATCAGTGTCACAAAGGACCAATTGATCAGTCCTCTAATTATTACCTTAAGATATTCTCTGTGCAGCATCATACCAGTACCCAATCAAATCCAATTAACACTGGTGGCTCTGAAAACTGCATTATAGAAGGATTACACAGCTATGTGCGGGTCTGATTAATGGCCACAGTAATTAATGCTGAAGGGGTCTGTCCGAGTGCCTCAGCTTAGAGAAGCATAGAGCAGTGAGCCAGCTGCAGTGAACAGCACTTTCACACACACACATGTTCACCAACAAGAAAACACATACAGACAAACACCTGCTTCCTCTCCTGTGCATATGTTGCGCACAATAGGAGGATTTATTTAGGATTTCTTTTTTTTTTTGAGATTGTGAATTTTAACACAACATGCAAAATGTTGTTTTTGCCCAAAGTATTCAAATGCATTTCTTTTTTTTTCTTAATATTCCCGTTATCATCATTCCTATTGTTCTATTGTTCCTATTTTTTCCGCCTTTTTCATTCAATGTTGTCCATTTTTTCAGAAACAATTCAGTCCAAATTGTGATTTCCCTTCAAATGGGAGATGGCAGTATTTCTTAACAGCCTATGACAATTTTGCTGCAGAAATCAAGAAAAAGAAATATGTGAGGCCAATAATCAGCTGAACATTTGCCAAGCAAATACACTGTAATGTACAACTGATGTGCATCAGCCAAAATAGTTTATGAAGCAGTTTACATTTTTTGCCTAATTCCATGGTAGAAATGTTCATCTTCGGTGCAGAGTTTCACATAATTATCACAGATGGTTAGAATTCTCAAAGCATGTATTGAAGGTTTGACATGCCAGACTGAAGGCTGTTGTTCTGCTTCACATGTTTACTCTGCGGGCTTTCTGTTTGGGGAGCCCTTTATATTGGCTCTAGACTGTGCTGCTGGGATAATTAGCCTAAATCAAAGTTTTTACCTGTTTTCTAAATGTCCTTCATGATTTCTCTTCAATGCAATTTTCTTCAAATTCCAGCACAAAAGGTTCATATGATACACTTCAAGCATATTTTTAGTTTTGAGTTTATGTAAGTGTGGTCAGTTGAAGTGTAAAAGTTGAAGTGTAACTCACAACTTTTCCTCAAACTGAAAACTAGGGAAAAAATATATCTGCAATCCAGTCAACAGAATACTTGACATTTTCAATATTTTATGGTTTCTGTCAATAGGACTGTAACACCGAATGGTGTTACTGTCTTTTGTGCCACATATTATAATTGTTGCTCTAAAGAAGTTTACTTTCAACCGTACCATCATCTCAGCACATCTCTTAAGGTGATGCAGAGATTGTAAATTGTACAAATAAAGTACAACAAAATTTCTCACAAAATTGGATCGGTCCTTATTCATTTAATTTGGATTAACAGAGCCATTCCTTGTGTCCTTGTGTCTTGTGTCTTTGTGTAGGGAGGTGGCCACAGTAATGATAGATTCATTTGAACAACATGCCCTTGTCATTTGTTTCTGTCTCTCCTTTTCTTTGGGAAAATTGAATAAAGTTTCAGAGATGCTCAGAGCACTAACTTGAAAAGACAACTTCATGTTTGCGACATCAACATGGGGGCATATGTCCTTGAAAAACAATATTTACTTGACACCAAATTGGTTCTCTACATTTAAAATTCAATACACAATTGACAGTTTGTGGCCACATTAAGATTTGAGGCAATGAAGACAATGACGGTTTTAGTGTTGGCCAGGATGGAAAATGGCAGTCATAAGGATGTTTTAAGACATTCTTTCAAGACAATTGACAGTCAAGGCTTTTAACACCAAGGATCAGTATATTTCACTTGACCAGCTGCTGCCATTATAAAGCTGGTGTAGTCTTTGTTGGAATACATTGAATACAGATGTCAGAATGGATTCTAAATTCATAGTTATTGTGATTCATCCAGTTCCATTCAAGTAAAACATAAACTTATACATTTAAATTCTTCTCTTGAGTTTTGAGCTTACTACAATTGTGCCATACTTGGACCACTCAGACAGTACACACTGCATTTATCTTAGCTGATAGGGTCACACACACGCACGCACACACACACACACACACACACACACACACACACACACACACACACACACACACACACCACACAAGTACACAGTACACATGCACACACACAGAAAGAAATACATGTTTTCATGCTGGCGTATGTCTGGATCTACTGGTGCAGAAAAACAGTTCAGAATGTGAATCCTTTTTGTTGGACACATGTTTTATTACTCCTACATTATGCAACTATGCTAAATGTCATGTAAATGCTCCAATGAATTTCAATTACCAGCAGCAACTGAAACCCAATTTGTACTTTGAGCTGATAAAGTGAAACTGAAGGATGTGAAAAGGTGGCTGGGTTGCAGAGGAGGATGCTCAAGACAATTTCCTGAAAGTAGCATTATCCACCATGATTGCAAATTCAAAATGTCACCAGCCGTATAGGATACAAGTCAACTGCATCAAGAATCCAGTAATTAATTCAGCAGCAACATATTTGTAGATTCCCTATGCAAAAGAGCACCAGCTGAGGTATTCAGATGTCTTGATAAAACATTCAAATGTATGGAAGTGGGTGCTCAACGGTATGGTGGTTAGCATTAATACAGAAGGTTCCCGGTTTCATTCCAACTGGATCATTACTGTAAAGAGTTTGCATGTTCTCCCACTGTCTATGTGGTTTACGTGGTTTTCTCATGTTCTTCCAGTTTTGTCCTACATTCCAAAATCACACAATGTGTTAACTGAAGACTAAATTGCCCAGACATATGAATGAGAAAGGGAATGGTTGTATGTCGCTATATGAGCAACAGGGGTCCGCGTCCAGGCTTTTACCCCACATCTCAGCCAATAACAGCAGGGACTGGCGACCTTGAGTGCAAGATAAGCCGTACAGACGATGCTTGAATGACTGAATTTTCTGCTGCTTATAGATAAAATCCAAATGTTTGAGAGTCACAGCTGCTGTTTGTGCCTGTCCTTCCAAAGCTCCAAAACCTTGCTCTATCTCCATCATACTCAAGCTTTTTCTCCTTCAGTCTCCATTGCTCTCTCTTTCACTCTTTATTTTTTACCACATCTGGTCAAGGCAGAAGGCCACCCACATTGAGCTTGGATCTGTTCAGGGTACCTATCAAGCAAAAGGCAGTTTCTCCTTGCTGCCGCCACAAAGGTCATTGCTCATGGGGGAAATTCAGGTTTCTGTTAATGATTTTCGACAAAGTGATTTAGACTTACTCTATATGTACTGAAAAGTGTAACGAGACAACTCTGTTATGGATTGGTGTAATGCAAATACGATTTGATTTGACTTGATTCTCTGATTATTCATCACAATACAATATGCAGGTAAACTGCTTCAAACCATTTTTAAGTTCCTGGTTTCATTGCAGACTTACTGAACAAGATCAGTTGGTGCGCACAAGTACTTTATACGCGGTAAGGCCTGTTTGCTTGACAAAGAGGTCATCCAAAATACATGGCAGTAGTGACCCCCCCTTCATTCTGACATAAAACAGATACCGAAAAATGACTGAAATCTTAAACAATTGCACTAAAATTAAATATACATTGTATTCTAATATGATTTACACAGATTGCTATCTGGATGCAATGCAACTCAGTGAACGCAACACTGGTTCTGATGATCCCAAATAGAAACATCCAAACCCGCCCCACCAGCCAGTAGATGGGCTGATGGCCCATGTTGTATAATTCTTTTCGGAAGAAAAAAAGGAAAGCTTATGGTACAATTCTTCTTGCAATAGCTCCGAAAATTTTATGCCGTCAAAGTCAATGCTGATGGGCTGCTTGGCTGTCGATATGGAAATTAATTTTGAAATATGTCTTTTAAAGGCAACAATGAGAAACGAAGACCGACACATTTAAAATTTATCAAATTTATCAAATTTAACTATCTTGTGCTGCTAACATTGTGTAAATACTATCTTGATGTCTATCATTTAGGACATACTGATAGTAACTTGATTTTGGAAAATCATACCAGTAAATTTAAGTAATTCTGACATCTCCCAGGGGAAACTGCATGATGGAAAATAAAGACACAGAAAATAGATTGAATTATGAACTTGAACTTTTTTCAAAAAGTTATTCTTGTCAGATTGATTGTCAGTAAGAGTAACATTAAACAGGCACTTGTCTTCCGAAGAGAAATGTGGAAGGGACATGGCTCTAAATTTGGATTAGCAATACATGACCCTGCACCAGAATGGAACTGATTTCAAAACCCACTTGACAGATGCTGTATTCCAATGAAAAGCGTATGATCTGTGTTTTTTTCATTTTTTTCTTTTATTGATATTCTACAAAGAGATTTTGAACCTTGTACTATAGATTTGCTTTCCTATCTCTGATATGCAAGTACATTAAAACTGAAATTCGAAATTCATCCGCAGTTTAAGAAAAGGTCATAGATATTACTCCTGCATTAAACTCATTTGAGAGTCTTTTATTAGAGCCGGAAAATCTCTCCGTAAAAAGCAGTGCCAGCTGGCCAGTCACTGCCACCGGGCTGTCCCATTTGTCATCTCATCCTGGACACCAAATGAGCACAAAGAGCTGAATCTTGGTATCAGCAACTACAGAGGATCAATTCAGACAGGTTAGTCAAATCCAATTTTCAGATGAAAAATATGGCATGAATAAACATCAGAAGTTGGCCGCAAGACAGCTACCTAACCACTAAGACCCCTGGGTATATAACTACATGATGGATGATGGGAGCACAACCCCATCCTTTACAAAGCTAATAATGAAAAATAAAAATTGCACCCAAGAAAGTGAAGAAATATCAAAGTTCACCTAATCATTCCGCAGTTTAGCATTATTATATTTTCATTGTAATATTATAAAACTTGCTGTTACAATTTTTTTCTACTTCAGCATATAAATACAAAGATATTTTTTACAGCAAATGGTGTTATATTTTCCTTATTTGGTAATGTTTGTTGCCTATTGTAAACATTATTTTAGTGTTTGTTGTAAATTTTGAAAAAGGCTTTATGCAGAGGTTTACATGAATGACCAAAAAAATACATCCACATTAAACTAAAACACAAACAGCAGATGGGAGCAGATTCTGTGTAGAAACACGAACTGATCGTCATAAACATGTTCTGCACAGCAACCATGTTGTACCAAATATACTTTATATTTGTAGCTTGTTTATGATTATGTGACAGGAATGGATATAAATTCTATTTCTGTGATGATGTAATCTGTCTATTTCTGCTACTGTTGCGATAATTTCAGATAGCATCTCTCTATCAGATATCCACCATAGACAGTTTCTTTAATGACCAAAATGTTTCATGAACATAAAACATGAGATTAAATCTGGATGCACAATACCAAATGTGCAAAGTTGACTTGAAAGGAGCATGTAAAGTGACCTCTACTAACCCCAGATCCTGACATTTTTTTAATTTAATATATATTTATCGTTTTCACCCCTGGGTGTATGTTATTATGGATTTGACACAGCTGCTTTTTCATGAAAAATTTGGGTGATCTTACCAAAACTCCATATAAAAACATAAGCAAACATTTTTAAATGTAATTTTTCATAATTTCAACAGTTATTAAAGATGCCTGTGTATTTTTACAAGGATATTTTTATTATTCTAATGTGCCATTCAGGTTCTCCCCCGTGTCAGCATGGGTTTCCTCTGGGTTCTTTGGTTTCTTCTAAACAATTGGAAACAACGCAAGAGGTTGATTGGGATAATCAACATATGATACATAATAAGCAGTAGCTAATGAATGAATGAATGAATACATGCCATAATTTATTGATTTATCTATTCATTTTAAAATAATTTTTATTGAATTATTTTAGATAAAAAAAAATCTGAACTCTGGCTTGGAACATTCAAAGTGTTATTTTTATTTATTTATTTTTGGTTCAGTTTCCTATTTTATTTTCCCTGCATTTTAATAATATGTCATATTTGGTTTAGTAGTGTCTTACCTCAATGATTTTCTGTCAGTCCTATTTTATTTTGTGATGTTGTTCCCATCTGTCATAGCACTCCCTATGTGTCATCATTAGTTTTCTACTGCACCTCATTCCCTATTTGTTTCTGTGTCAATTATACATTTGTGATTTCCTCTTACTTTTTTATTTCTTCTGTCAGACTCTGGTTCACATCCTATCCCACTTTATTGTTAGTTTTCTGTGTGTTTTTCCATCTATGTATCTGTGATCATCCATATCATGACAATTAATCAATGTTCGTCAGCCCTACTTTGCTCTTTGTGTCGTCTCCTCCTTTGACTCCCTGTTGCCGTCGCATTGTACAACTTTCTCATGTTAGTTTACTGTGTAGTTGGGTTCTCCCTAAAGGCCCTGTCTTCGTCAGATCCTCTGTTCAGTTTTGCCTGTTGTTTGTTACATGTCCTGATTATGAATAGATTCCTATGGGTTCCTTGTCTTTCTTTCTTTCTTTCTTTCTTTCTTTCTTTCTTTCAGTACATTCACTTTTCATCTGCAGACTTTGTGAAACTTAACCTTAGTTCCTCTCTTATGTTTGTCATAAATCTTGATATCCTTTGTAAAAATGTGTATGCACATAATGATTATTATGAATAGGACGTCCTGAAGATAATCTCACCACATGTTTTGTTGAGATATTTATTTTATTTTGTTCAAGTATGCAGTTGTTTTCGGCGATCAAAAAGCACATTCAGTATTTTCAATTTATTTTAATGTTTAACCTTATTGTATAGCAAAACATTCACTTTAAAAGCAAAGCATTCACATTGCTTTTAATTAGATCATATAATATTTTGTTTCTGTTTTCATTACTTCTTTTCTGAAGTACCTGTACAATGAGATATGCTTACTTACATATATAAGAGTAATAAATATACTCATAAATCAATATGTATCTATTTATTTTTATCATTTATTTATTTAGTACATTGGATTGCAGTTTTTCCACAGCTCAGGATTTAAAGGTAACCTTCTCCAACATGTGATTGTTTGCTTGGTTTGCTTTGTTTACTGAAAATCCCACTGGATTGTTCATATTTCTCAGTTTGAGTTGGATGACGGGCACTGATTAATATATGTACCTTGTACCACAGATGTGGACAAGTCAACTTTCCAAGAAACAACCATGAAGTTGAGTGAGTTTAGACTAAAGCTGCGTTATGGATTCCCTTGTGGCCAAAGAACTATGTTAAAAACTTAAATAAGAAAGAGAGACCAAAAAATATGCTACATAAATAAAATTATATAGGGATAGAAGCAAAAGAAAAAAGAAAAAAAAAATAAGTACATAAAATCAATGAAAAGAAAAATGTTATATATATTGTATTGAACAATGGAAGTTGATAATGTTTTAGCAGTGGTATTTTTAGAGATATTGTGAACAGGAACATCCATCACTTACTCTCACTCGGGAAATGGTGAAGGTGTGTATATTGGAAGACAGCGTATTAGATAGAATGGTGGTGGGAGTAAAAATGGGGAACTGTGACAGGGACTGCAGGTTCTCTTCCTAAAATCCAAGTTGTAAGTCATCTCATGTACATGAGTAAATCTCGTCAGCCCCCATTTCTCCCTTGCTGTTCAGGGAGACAGCTGAGATAAATCAGTATATGGGGCCTGATGTAGCATGTGTGGGCTGAGACAGATATGAAGCCACTCCAATCGGCCTCTGGCTTTAATGATGTGCAGTGACCCTGTGGAGGCGTGTAAATCTGCAGCTGGCATCTCATTCTCTGCTGCCTCAATTCCCACCCAATGTAGGACTTGGAGGATGTGTCTATCAAAGTCACCTTTGTGTACCTGTGTCAGGTGTAAATGTAACCATTATTGTTGGAGGTTAAGGAGTGGAGGTTAACAGATTTCCACCCACACAAACTCACAAATAGTTTCAACATGTTTTCATTAAAATACATGTATCATCCTTCCTGACCATCACAAAATGTTATGTCATACCATTAAAGTGTTGCGTTCAATAAACAAGTACTCGCCTTTTGACTAATGTAAAGTTAATTGAAAGGCATGTTTTTATGATTGTCAAGCAAAGACTTCATAAAACCAACCTGTTGTTGTAAGGTTATTAGTGTTAAGCGTAATGAATCTTTAGCAGAATACCAATTTAGTCCAAAAGCAAATGTCATATAGCAAAATGTCAGTAGTACATTGGCGTGACCACTTATGGTTTTTTAATGGTCCAAAAGGTAATAAAGGTAAAAGGTAATCAATTCATCATTTCTAAATCACAGCACCTTCATGGCATTTAACATAGGATTATTATAGTGATAATTATATCTAGGTGTAAATTCGGTTTTGTCATGTTAACATGACAAGCAAATACATAAAACCACTGGCACACATGTAGGACAGCGTGGGATCAGACTGATAAAATAAGTGCTAAGTGTCGTCAGGGTCCTGTGTTTTCCTGCATGTCATTCATTTAAAGCTCATTAGCATTAGTGTAAAGGGTTAGGGCGTGTTAGAAAATAACTCAATGTGGGACACCAAGCCATCATAATTTTTCCATATGTATTGCACAATTGCAATCTCAACTGTTCCAGTAATTGATTCTGAGGGCCTATTTCTTTTCTTTCCTTTTTTTGTGGATGACTGTTACTATTCATCATGTTTTGGCATGTAGGCACTCAGTGTGAAGCACAATGATGAAGAAGCTGAGAAGTTGAAGAAGGTTTCCTTCAATTCTGAAAATGACTGCTGGTGGTCCGCGGAAGAAAAAAAAAATCAATATTTAAAAGAATGGTGATGTGCTTCAAAAGAATTGCATCGCGTGAGGTATGAAAACGAGAAGAGATTGCAGGGTGGACTTTTACTGCACGTTGACAATGGGAGAATATGGCAAGGGTATTTTTCTCTGCTGCTCTTGACTTTTTGCTTTTATGCTGGAGTGTAGCTGTAATTTAGATGCCTCCGATTTTAGGTTTCCTTTCTTCTTCTTCTCCCTGTCTAAGCTCTCCGAGGACCTGGGAGGGAGGTCTGCAGTGCACATTATGAGGCAGGCCTGTTTAAAACGAATTTTTTAAAGCAAAATGCATTGCTGTCTTAAACATTTTTGGTATCAAGTGAAAATTTCTGGCTTGTCCATCTCCTATATTTGAAGTGAATGTTACGTTTTTTTAATGAAAAACATGAATCAGAGCCCAAAATAAATACTTTGCTGTATTTATTCTTTCATTTTTAAAATTGCCAGGATTTTTAATTCTGCACGTTTTATTTGCAGATGTATTAAGACCCTTAATAAGAGACTACAAGGAAAATAGCGTTTTATAGACATATATAGAGAGATAGATAGAGCGATAGATATAAATAACAATTTTTGGATTATTTTATTATTTATACGACTTTGGCCATATAATTTCTAACACATAGTTTTGCAGTGACTTGATAAAATACTATTTATGCATATCTTGCTGGGGAACCTTATTTCAAAACAACAAATCTTCTGGCAGAACACATGGTAACACTGAACCAGACAGCAGCCTGGTACACAACACAAGACAAGCAGATTCAACAACCCACACATTTTCCTGCTAAAGTATCCTTACATAACGAGTGAAAATGATCACAAGAAAATATTCGCCCTGGAAAAGTAGACTGATGACATCCATTATAGGCTAGATATTTAATTGGCAGTTAGGCCTTCTAAACATTAGTACAAAGTCAGTTGAATGCCGATGTACTCAGCTGAATGAATGGATGAATGAAAGAACGAATTAGAGGTTTCAATCAATTTGACTTTATTTTTGAAAAGAAGAGATGCAAACAGGATTTATGACAGTTGAAACTAACAGTATGATACACTGGGTGGGCTTTTTTTTCCATACCAGGCAACATTACGTGCACATAACTGCACGTCATACACATTATACACGACACATATCATACACGTCGTATACACCTGCTCGGTGGTGGGACTGAGCCTGGACAATCTTCAATCGCAGGCAGTGGGGAGGGGGAAGGACAAACTGGGACCTATCCTGTACAATCCTTCCCACACCCTACCCGATGAGCTTCGGCTGATGGGCGGCTCACTCAGCCAACAGCTCATCCCACCCCGGTGAAGAACTAAATGCTTTAGACGCTTCTTTGTGCCCACGGCCATCAGGCTGTATAACAGCAGTCTGGACGGCACAAAACTCCAACCGGCCGAAGTTGCATCTTTGCTACCACAACCTCACCGCCTCACCGAATCACGTGTCATGCCCTACCTACGCTATTTTTATCCTCATTTGTCTCAGCCCATTCACATCCTTCTTATTATTGTTTACTTATTTTTTTCTCATTGGTATTATCACTCTGTTTATGTTCCTATCCTTGTTGTTATCGTTCTGGTTGTCTATTTTCACTCTTGCTGTTTTATGTTTTTTTTTTTTTTTTTAATTTTCTATTCTGTTGTCTGTTCTTATCCTTTGTGTTGTTGTTCCCTCTGCTGTCTCTTATTTGTGGATGTCTTTTGCTATCTTTTAATTGTCTTCTAATTGCCTCTCTATATTCATATTCATATTTATTGATACTGTATCTGTTACTGCTGTGACAAAACAATTTCCCAGATGGGGATCAATAGAGTTTATCTTATCTTATCTTATTATTCAGAAATAAAAATACACACAGAACATAATTAATCTCTTGACCCTCTTCACACATCTCTTCACACACACACACACACACACACACACACACACACACACACACACACACACACACACACACACACACACACACACATACACGCACACACTTTTCCCCAGGTCACTCTAACTACGTTATTGTAGACAACCAGCAAATTCCTATACAAAGAAGCTGTGAACCAGGAACCACCAGCAATGAATTAATTTCAATTCCCAAAGCCTCTTCTGTTACATGTGTGTAAACAGAAGCACTAATCTTGTTGTGAAGGAGCTACAGAAAGGAGTGCTAAACACTGCCTAAGTCCTCCTTGTGTTTTACTTAATGAGTCCTCTGTAGTGTTGTTAGTTGCAGTGAAGTGCCCTGCTGAAGTGCTGCAGTTTTACTGCCAACCCCCATCTTCTTTTTTTCCCATCAAAGCTTGCATTAAAATAAAAAAATGCATAGTTTTCTTTCTCTTTAAAGTCTCTCTAGACAGATCTGAGTCTCTCTTCTTTTTTGTCATTTTTTTTTTCTTTTGGGGGAAATCAGAGTACAAAGCATTGCTTATTGATCTTCCTCGCCTATGATGTTTGTGAGGACAAAAACAGCAGGCTAAATACCTTCATATAACATATAACATCATATTAAAAGACGTATAAAGAGACAAGAATTCCATTGACACAAAAAGTAGTGATGTAAGTGGGTGCCACCATGAATAAATAAAATATAAATGCATAGAATTAATTAAATGACTGAAGCTTTTATCAGGGAGAGTAACTATTATGAAAAAGAAGTGAAATGAATAAACACATCACTCTCTTGCTCCAAGTATACAAATGCCTTGGCCAATGTATTTTTAATTTATCTATTTGTTTAATTCATACTGGCTTAGAGGATGAAAATATTGAGACTCGTTTACTACTAACATTCTGTCATTCCATCAAATACTTGGTGATATATCCTTACACTGTTAACTACTATTCATTGGGTAGCAAATAAAAATCATTCATATAATCGAAACTAACATGAAGCTTCACTGTCTAATCAATGCTTTGTATCTGCATGATGGCATATAGTGTTATCGTCTATTGTTGTTTTCTGTGTATCCACCGAGTCAACAAAGGAGAAAAGACCTCATCGCTGTCAGGTGGCACACCTCTAACAGCATCAGCTCTCTAAGGGCAGCTATATTTTGCAAGATCCACAAACACCTGAATAATCTGAAAGATTTATTTCAACCACCATCAGAAATGGTTTAAGGTGAGAAAAGATTGCCACCATAACTTGGTGCATTAATCCTCTGGGTTAAATCTTTCTAAAACAGCACAGCCCTTGTTTGTGGTATTTATTGTTGATCTTCTCACTCCCCCAACGCAAAATAAATCAAAATCCCTTTCAGTGCCTCATAAAGGGGAAGAAAGTGCAAGTACTCAAACACTAACTTAACCCTGCAGATAATGGTATACGCTGACCCTTTTGAATATTTATTAGTTCACGATGAATTTAAAAAAAATTGCACATTCTGAAAAATATCAGTTTTAATTTTGTTTTCCATTTAATAAACTCCTCTAATCATTGTCATATGAGTTAGGTCAAGTTATTGATTCGTTGATGCAAAGAACTAAAATGATGGAAGGAAGAACTATACCTACATCTCTCTCTCTCTCTCTGTATATATATATATATGTATCTACACAGATATACACTCTGTGCACAATTATTAGGGAAGCGATTACTTTGACCATATCATCATTTTATCCATAATTTCCAACTTCATGCTATATAAACTTGAATATTTATTGGATTTAATGCATATGAGGTGATGTGTATTTATATGTGTTATATATGTGTATAACAAGGGAGGTTGTGGCCCAAAGAGATCAACGCCCTGTATCAACGTGTGTATAACTATTAGGCAGATTCTTCTCCTCAGGAAAAATGGTCCAAAAACAATTGAACTGACTTTGAAAAGTCAAAACTTGTAAAAGTCTGTCAGAGGGATGCAGCACTCTTGAAATATCTAAGATATTTGGGCGCGATCACAGAACCCTCAAACGTTTTGTTACAAATAGTCAATAGGGTCGCAAGACATGTGTCAAGAAGAAAAGCCGCAAATTAACCGCCAAAGATCTGAGAAGAATCAAGCATGAAGCTACCACGAACCCATTATCCTTCAATGCCATTCCACAACTGCAACCTACCTGAAGTGTCAAGAAGTACGAAGTGTTCAGTTCTTAGACACATGGCCAAGATAAGAAAGGCTGAAACCCGACCATCTCTGAACAAGACACACACGTTGAAACGTCAAGAGTGGGCCGAGAAATATCTGAAGACCCATCATTCAAAGGTTTTTTTGGACCGATGAGATGAGAGACTTGATGGACCAGACGGATGGGCTCGTGGTTGGATCAGTAATGGACACAGAGCTCCACTTCGACTCAGAATTTAGCAAGGTGGACTTGGGGTTTAATTTATCCTTTGATAAATTATTATTTGATCAACTATCCTTGACCAAGAGCACAGTACTTGTACAATAACAAAAATGAATCCTCAAAAATACAACTTTCCGTCTGTGTGTGTGTGTGTGTGTGTGTGTGTATAAATAATTTTAAGTAGTCGCACAGCACTACAAAATAACTAGTATTTGTGCAGGTCTGTGGATATCGTGCAGTAGACAGCAGTGCACATCATAATGCCATGCACTTTCAACCACTTTCAAGGGGAGAAGGGGATATGGGCTGTCATTCACTCACCATAAAAAGCCATTTGTTGCCATTTAGTACACATCACTACAAAGAGCTGAAAAGGTCCAACTCCTGCCAATTCAGACATTCTGCATTGAATGGCCTGTGAGTCTTTTTTAAATGTTTGTGGGATTTTGTGTTTTTCCCCTGTACTTCATAATATATGGCACATGTGATAGAATTGCAGATGTATTTAAAATATCATATTATAATTCATCCACTATTTTTTTTTTTTTATGAAAATAATTTGAAATGACCAACTACAGTAGTTATGACTTATCAATAGATATTTGTCAATAGAATGTATTCGGCAGTTTAGAAACTTGTAAGTCAGTCTTTCTCTCTTTTATTTGATGTAAGTAGATTGGGCTTACCCTAAAGAAATCTGAAGCAAGCTCTGCTGGTTAAGGTTGATGGAAAAGATCAGATTTGACAATGATGAAGTGAAACTCATGAAAAAGTGCTATTTCTCTGACACTGTATAATGTTAACTTCAATTTTAGATATGAAAACTAGATTAAACAGTGGGGAACTATTTCAAACACAGCAGACATCATTTCCTCGGCCTGTCTGTCCTTTTGTTTTTGTGGCTTATACCGTAATTTCGCATTACTTAACTAAGGGCTGACTAACTAACAAAGAATAACCCTCAGAAAAACTTAAATGATGTCAGGAAATTTTGATGATTAATTTTACTTTATATTTGAATAATATTGTAAGATAATGAGTTACATTGCCCATCCCTTAACTTGGAGTACTATATTTTCTGGGAAAATATGTAATAAAAATCAAGCGACAACAGAAGGGAGTGCTTAAATCAGTGATCATTTATACTGCTTTGAAAATTACACACATTTCTGGCTTGGAATGAAAAACTGCACGTATGAATTACACATCTTTTATAAGCAATTAAATCATAATAGAATCCTGATTAGGACTTATTGAATTGTTAACATCAAATTACATGTCTGTTTTAAGCATGTTAATGTAGAAATACTAGATGGGGGGGGGGCTAATGTTTTGCACTAATAAACCTCTAAAAGCTGATAAAAGTAGGACTTCTGAACCCTTATTCAGTCCTTATTCCAGAGAGCAGAACCAAACCTCTCCTGCTCTGCAGCATAGTTTTATTGGCACATCTTTCAGGTGATGCACACCTGCTGAAAAATGGTGATTACAAGGCAGGAAGGATCAGACAGCTCTGTTTCTCAGATCAGCCCAAGGCTTACCCAATTATTGTAGAGCAGGAAATCATTGAGGCAAACACTGCTGGAGGAATTGTCCCTGGAAGCTGGCAGGAAGGCACTGGTTATGATGACTTTTGATTTGTCTTGGTTGAAGTAAGTCAGAAAATCTGTTTCACTTCCTTTACCTAAAAAAAAACCCAGTTCATTGAGCTGGGTTAGTTCAGTCAGACAGTCAAATATGGTTGTAGCAGGAGCAGTAAATCAATATTACAAAACTTGTCAATCCTCTATCTGTCTTCAGTCCCACGGGGTAACAAATTCAAGGTGTAATACACATCAACAGTCTTTCAAGTATATTTGGAGGGATTTAATCTCCTACTCTTCTATCTCTGCCAACCAAAACAAACATAATTAAAAAAATGAATGAATGAAAGAAAAAGATGCCTTAATAATTTGCTCGTAAATAGATAATTAAAGACTACATGTTTTCTGGCAGATGTTTGTTACTTCAATATATTGTGAGTTACTCTTTAGAAATGTTTTTTGATTTATTTCAAAAAAGGTTTCTTAATTTCAAGGGGTTACTTTTTGTAACATCAGAAGCTGCAGCCATGGGATTTGGCACAGAATTCCACTCAAAGCAAGGCATATATCACTAAAGAGTTTTATGAGGACAAGTGGAGCAAATCTGACAACTTTAGTTGAAAAACATACATTTGGGAGCTCATTCAGAGTTCAGCACAGTGAATAATCCAAATGGAAAAAAGTATTATCCAGCAACTGAAATTGGAATGACAATTAAACACCATTTATAATATCGATATATAACTGTTACTGTTGATAAACTTAAATGCGAACCCTTTGTCATTTAAAAAAATAGACAAGAATATTAAGTCTTACATGAAACCAAAGAAAACAAAATACTAAATTACATAAGAGCTGAATGACATTTAAGATGAGGCAGCGACACAGATGTAATCTGTAACATCAAAATAAACAAACTAATGTCTTTCCCAGTGTAAACATTTTTGAATTGCAATTGTCATATTTATAATAGAATAACAAAATACATGACAACCACTTGATATGTGATTTTTCAGTTGAGACATTGTTTATCTAATATGATTGGATACCTATCATACACTGTGAATACACAATATCCAGAAAATAATTGTGATATGCATATTACTGCATCGTTGGATTTAACTCATGATTATTTATTTATTATTATAATGCCAATGGTTACAAAAGAGCTTTTTAAGAAATAAACTACCATTTATCTAACAAAGTAGAGTTCCCACTTATTTTAATGACAAGATAATGTCTTTCAGTAAATTCCAAAACATTAAAGGTGATAAATTGCCGGTCAAAATCAATCATTTGTATTCACATACGAGTAGCAGTGCAACAGTAAAACTATGTGACCCTTGCTCAGGCAATACTTAAATGATGCATTACAGGAAGATGATAATGCAATCTCAGTTCATTATGAAACAAATTCGCTTATAGCTTCAGTGTTAGATATGTCGGCTTAATTAATGACTGCAATACATGTATTCTTAAAGAATATGCTCCCTTTCACAAGTCAATCATAAAACAATATTCATCTGCTGGTATAAACAGTTATTAGTAACTGTAATTAATCATTCCTGTCCATGTTTGCAGAAAACAATTCCATTCCATTCCCAAAACAACTGCAGTGTGATGGTGGACAACATCCCAGTTGCCATTCTGTGCTAAAATTAATTCAAAATATCTCCTGATAGTATCAGTAATGTGTGTGTATGTGTGAGGGGGGGGGGGGGGGGGGGGGCAGGCATGAATTATACACACACAAACATGCAGTATCCTATTATTTCTTAGCCAGCTCTGTAAGTGCACCACTAGAGAAGGATATGAGATAATCGTATACAAAAAATTTACTTAATTTGCATAACTGGAGGGTTTCACCCAAAAAAAATTGTTTCTACTTGAAATTACTATTTTGATTCAAGATCATTATAGATAGTTTACATAAAAGGGTTTTTTTTAGGTAATGAAAGCATTGTTTCACTGTGAAAACAAAACTTCCATTTCCATTTCAAATAAAGGAAACAAATTCATCAAAGTCTGTGCTTGTGAACCCAGTGATTTCATATGATACGTATAGCTCTACAAATCCCCCAGGCATACGTTCTATCTTATACCTACCGCTTTTTTCTTATCTTCTGTGACCTCATGTAGTCATAATCTGTTGCTTCATTGGTATCCAAGCAAGGGAAATCCACTGTAGTGACAGTAATCTCTAATCCCTGTATATCAGTGTTCAACAAAAAGTTCTGATTGAACACACCTGGAGAAAGGGATGAAGGCGCCCTTGGAGGGCTTACCTCTATTTTCTCTCATGTGACCAATTTAACGCATTCCATCACATGCTCCTTCCATGTTTGAAATCGGTTGCACTCCTAATGCAGTGAGCACATGGATCATCAGCATCATTTTTCCCAATAGGGATTAAGCTCCTAACCCTCACTATTTTAGTGTTTTGGCTGTTCACGACCCTAATAAACAAACTCCAACATAGGCACGGGCTGTAATAAGGACTAGATGTGTATGTTTGACTTAAATACTGAATACTCATATGAAGCTGTTACTATTATAATAAGCTTTGCTTAATTGTCAAATTTGCTAAGAAATACAACAGGAGAGGGCTGCAAGGAAAAATTATGTATAGCTCCGGACAAGAGACAACCAGTGTCTGTCACGTAACCAAAATCTGAATTAAATATCAGGATACTCCATAATATGTTAATCTTATAATCCACCCCGGAAGTAGATTCACAGCATTCTGATACTGAATTAACTTACAATGGAGGCAATGAGCACCTTCCTGCTTTTAATAGGATTCATGAAGTCATTCTCTGTGGCTTGCTCCATGTTTGCTGAGTGCAATCCTTCAACAGCAAAAAAAGAGCAAGAAAAGACCAGTTACCTCTCAGAGAAGCAATTACAGGAAGCAATAAAGGCATAGAAGTGCACTGAACAGAAGCAATTTTTGGTACCTCTCTCCCTTTGGCAGTCCACTCGTTCTCCCTCACACAGCAAGCAACAGGGAGAGTAGAAGGGGGTTACTGTCTCTGAGGTCTCATCCCTTCCCTTTCTTCTTGCTTGCCATTTCTCATTACAATACTGCATTGTTTACTTTCTACAGATGTGGGCAGAAAATGATGAAACAAAGAAAAGCTATTTGGACTAACTAGATACTGCTGAGTATGTGCAACAGGGTCACACAAAGGCCTGATGAACATAGCCCACTTTCAGAAAGTGTACTGCCTATCTGTATTTCATAATGGAGAGAATGAAAGAACATGGCTGTGGTAGGGTGTAGTGCCCGTGTGTTCAGCGATATAGCTGATCTTAATTGTCACAATCACAGGACAAAAAAAAAAAAAAAGATGTTGGAAAATGATCAGTGTTATTACAGTATAATCTGCATGCTGTAATTACAGGCCATCAACTCAGACTCAATCTTGACATGTTCATTGATTTCATTTATCTATTGGAAATGCAATATAGGTTTTTCAGCCTGGCTTTTTAGACATACTTATTCAAATTTCAAAATCATTGTATGCAGTATTCGACCAATATTTGATTTATTAGTGATACGATACAAATGCAATCAACACTTTCCATGCCACGGAAAAAAATAAATAAAATACATTGACTAGAGAACAAGGAACCCTAAGTGAAAAATTATTCATCCAAACTGACCAATCAAACAAAACTGACCAATCAAACAAAAAGATTACTTATATCTCAATGGGTAAGACATCGGCAATAAACAGTCATTTTAAAAATGTCAATCAAAACTAGCCAAAGATTTTATTACAATTTCATATTCAAAATAGTCCATTACTTACATGTAATTTTACAGGCTATTTAAGTTTTTAGGGCACGAAAAGTTAACCAAATGCGGTTATCTTATACAGAGTCAAGAATTGAGCCAAAGGACCAAAAGGGCCACACTGGTTAATACAGTGCAAGTGTGTTAGACAAGACAAGCGCTAGGCTATGAATAACTTACAAAACTAGGAACAGGATTGTGAAATTAATATTGCAGCTGACAGGCACACCAAAATAAGTGCTATAAAGCAGATGTGATGTTTTCTACCCTCTGGTCGGGCAGTGAAGAATCAGCAACAACTGCATCTATACAGTGTCTGTGTTTGTGCCTGTGTGTTTTCGTGTACTTAAGAGAGATAAGAGACACTGGAAACGAATTTGTGCATTTGACTCGGATGAAATAGGTAGTTTTGTAAGGATTATGACTTGATGTATTTCTAATTTCTTTGTCAAACAGTAAACATCAGGACACACTGCAAAGTTCTTCAGTACAAAAATTGATTTTTATCAAGCGGGACCAGTAGAATGCATTACTTTCATCTGTTGAGCCTCTGTCTCACAGCCAGTTAGTGAACAAATTGCAGGACAACTTCATAACAGGGATATGAGGAAATGTTGAGCTCAGGCAACAGTCACTTTTGCCACATGCAAGCAGTTGCTGAGGGTATCTCAGGTATGTCTGTTTTTCCTTTTGTAGTGAAGTACTAAGGAGATTGCTCTGAGCTTCATGTGAGGATTCTCATCTTAGGAACTATAGGGCACTGCCATTTTACATCTTGCTTGAGATGTGCAGCGGTACAGTTAAAATGCTTGAAAGTAAGTTTGCTCAGAAATACCCAATGTTTGCCCTGGTGAGAAGTATTTGACTGTGCTTGGAGGGTAAAATCACTGACGAGGAATAAAGTTTTCTATATACAAATTAGGCAATCTAGTTTGTGGATTCACCAGAGGTGAAAATTAGTACTATTATTTGTTGTTGTAGTTTGTTGTTGTATGGGTAAAGGGATGCTGAGGTTAAAATTGCCAGGCAGGAGGCTGAGCGGAAGACTGAAGAGGAGATTTATGGGTGAAGCGAAAGAGGACATCAAGTTAGTTGGTGTGAGAGGAGAGGACGTAGAGGATGGGATGAGATGGAAGCATATTCACTGTGGCGTTTCCTGAAGGGAACAGTCGAGATGATAAGGTTGTTGTTGTTGTTGTTATTGATTATTATTATATAAATAAGATTTTCCAGTTTATTTGGGACACTGAGCCAAGCCACAAAGTCAAGCTGGGCTCTGAGTCCTTTTTAAATTAGCAAGTAATTTGCTTATCAAAGCCACCCAACATCCCAGTCAAAGCCTTCAACCCTCTGATTGCCTCACTTGTTTGAAGAAGACAAGAAGATTATTAGCAAGTTGTGCTGGGACTGATTTTGATATGCCGTGTCAAATAAGCTCCTCTCGTTCCTTTACGCGCAAGATATCTGGCTGAAGGTAATGTCACTGTTGGACCATCCATGTAATTAGTTATTAAGCTCTATGTGAATGTGAATGAATATGCATATCCTCACAATGTCATACAGTCCCAATTAAATGAGTTATTTGTTTTCTCCTTTTTTAGTAATTTCTTAGCATCAGATAACATTCTACAAAATAAATGCTGCTGTCAAAAAATACAGGGAAAAACAAAGGAACCTGATGACCCTTAACTGTGGAAATATAACAAAAACTAATTGCGTTGTATGTGACAACATGGTTTAGAATATCAGAATGTATCACATATGCACTATGCAGTGATTGTGAAGACAGCATTTCCTGTACCTCACCCTTAGGCTTGTTTTTTTGTTAAATGAATGTTTGTACCCCTGCTGGTGCTTTTTCTTTGGAAATATTCTCCAGAATTGCTGTCTGCTTTCACATACTAGCCTCTACCTCGGTCTGCCTCTCTAGTTTTCCTCTCCCTCCCTCTCCTCTAATGGCTTAAGTCTTCCCTGGGGTAAAGATAGCCAGGGATGATGCTTCTGTGGATGGGTTTAGTGTTTCTGAAGGTCTTCTTGTCATAGGAACAATATAAAAATGATAAAGCTGCATTTTTTTTTCAGGGATTCATGATATATTTCAGCCAGATGACTTGTTTTTGCCTGGACATGGTTCGGGTCAAGATTTGAATGATATTGAAAAGCTTTCTTTTCTAGTCATCTTATTCTTTAGTGTCCGTACTGGCTTAGCTTTTCTCTTTTTAAATGTCTGGATGAGACACACAAAGTATCTTGAGACATGTGAAACATGCAGTAAACAGATGCTCCAGTTTCTAGTTCGGTGTTACTGAAACCTAAGAGCATTAGAATCTTACCATATTAAAAATCGCAATGCCTTAAAAAAATCACAATCTACTGACAGTGATGTTTTTCAGTTGATAAGTGTATACGATAGCGAAGGAGTGATTTTATCATTAAATTAATGAACAACAAAATTGCTCAAGTCTAGCAATGCTTGTAAGTGGAAAAAACACATTTATCAAGCAGATATATTTGCTGAGACAGATTAATGATTTATATTATACTTCAGGATACAATGGGCTGTTTAAAGGGACATTTGTAACTTACTGGAGTGACATTGCAGAAAACAAACTGAACCACATCTCTAGATTCTTTTTGTTTGCTGTTGTGAGTTTTGAATTATCCAGTCATTTGCATTATCCAGGATAAGGTTAGATCGAGGCAGATGATTTGCATTCCTCTCAAAAACAAACTTGAGACAACAACCAACAACATGGTGATCAGCATGATCATGATCTGCAGCTTTGGAATATTAACCATGGACTATTAAATAGGTTTAAGGGATTTGTTAATCCCTCTGTGATGTTGCAAGCCAGAAGCGCTTCAGCCTCTTTGTCGGTCCATTTCTCAAGGGTTCTGTCCATTTTCTCGAGTTGCAAGAAAACCATAACCAGTAACCACAACTTTTTTTTTTTTTTTTTAATAGCCCACCAAAGGAGGTACCTGGTAATGTGCATGGCTTTTGTGTTCTACCGTGCACCAAGTACCTATGACATGTGAAATCCCTTTTGATCTGTTAGAAGACCCTGTGGGAGCAAAAATGGTTCTAGGAACTACATTTCATTGGCCCAAGTTCCTATGCTATCTGACTGCATGAAAAAATGCCCTAGTTCCTGAAAGGTAACAGGAACTGCAAAGTTCCCACAGGAGTAAAGGGGTTATAGCCACAGATGACGTGACAGTTCTTGATGTTATTCCTCGTGAAAGAAGAAAAGAAAGATGTCATTTTAGATAAGACTAAGACTGCCAAGTAGAAAATAATATAATTGATGAATCTTGGATTCTCTGGGATCAGCCAATCAATCCAAAAAAAAAAAAAATTGAATGTCTTTTATTCTGTTTTCTTTGCACATTTTTGCTGACAAAATTAATGGATGTAATTCCAATCTTGAATATCTTTTGTTTCAAAGCACATGTGATGATCCTTAACAAGCATATCCAATCCCCTCTAACATGCCACACAAAATACAATTTTTATTCTGAGGACAACCTTCAAACTTGATGTAACTTTTAAGAGTCAAAGCCAAGCAATTAACTTGGTATTTTAGGTCATAAATTAAAATTGATTACAGAGCTCAACTGAATGAGAAAAGGCTCTCATTTCTTCAAAATAAAAAAAAAAAAACTAATATTCTTTACCATGTCTAAGGTAATAATTAGGTTCAAATCTGCTTGCCATGTTTATGATTTTAAACTTTTTATAGACGTACCGAAACACCTATTGTCATTAACTTGATTATGGATATATGTAGGAGGCAAATAAGGACATTTTTCATCACATTGTGTATATTGAAGGATATTTTTCCTCATTATAAATGCAGTCATTTCAAAGCCTCTGGCATATTCTTAAGCATTTCCAAGGACTTCTGGCAAATAAAACCAAGCTTCACACCTACCATACAATCCCCACTGTATCCTGAAATCACCTAAGATAAAGCTTGGAACTTACTTCTCCTCCCATGAATCTTCGCTGGTGCGCTGATTCAGCAACCGGTGACCATTTAAGTCTCTGAACTGCCTGAAACTCATCTATCTAAAGCCAAGTGTTAACAGGAGTGCCCGCAGGCAAACAGTAAACTTTGGTGAAAGCTCTGATTACACAAACTTTGGATCTCACACCAACCTGCTGTCTACCCCAACACTAAGAAAGAAGAAGACCTCAAATTGGTCATGCACCACTGATGTTAACTATCATCACATCTCACATAGCCAGTATGATATCAACAAATTTTGTCAAATAAGTGTGGATGCATATGATGTAGACTATGTTCAGCCTTTCCAAGTTTTGTGTGTGTATTTATATTTATGCATGCATTTATGTATGAGTGTGTATGTCTATATGAATGTACAGGATGTTGTCCTTAACAGATCATCTATAACAATCTAATCAGGGTCCATGTGTGTGTGCATATACAACTCTGTGTGTGTGTGTGTGTGTGTGTGTGTGTGTGTGTGTGTGTGTGTGTGTGTGTGTGTGGCTTTTAGAGGGGGGAAAAAAGATTTTTCCCTGCAGGTGTGTGAACCGCCTACCTGAGCGCACCAGGAATAACAGAGTTTTTTGAGGATTGGATTTGTCCTTAATGACCCTCAGGGATGTCCTGAGGCACTGCTGGCTTGATAGATCCTATAGGCTGGTCAGCTTTCTCCCAGCGATGTGCTAAACTGTACTTACCATTCTCCCTGGTGCCTTGCAGGCCTGTGTGGTCAGCCACATTGGTTTGGGTGGATGTCAGAACTATTCAGCCACTGAGGTAAGACTACAAGTCCATGTCAGAGTCCATGTCTTCAATTGACAGTGCAATTTGATTTTGGCCACTGCTAAAATTCCTGTGCCGTTTTTGTTGCTTGAGGGGTGAGTGATATCACATGTTCCTGATGAACAGTTGAACTCCCTGAGCCTTTTGAATATTTTTAGCGAAGCAGTTGCGTTGATATACTGCAGGCAAGATGTGCCTGCAGTATATCATAACACTGAGTGAAGTCAATCCTACAACAACTGCGTCATCAGTGAAATTCACAGTTTGAAGCTTGTGTCAAGTTGCAATTTTTGATGACAGAATCCATGGGCAAGCAAATGACGAACTTTTCAAGCAAGTCAACTTCAAAGATACATGATTGTCCACCTTGACCACAGTAGGAATTCCATAAATATTAAGATTGTAGTTGCACAGTGTGGTGCTCAAAGTAGGAAGACTGAAATTACTGAACTTTGGAGTTAAATGCTGACTCACTTTCCACACATGTGCATCCTTCCTTCCAGGAGACTGGGGTGTGCAGAATATAACGTTGTCTCTTGTTTCTTTGTTTGGCAGTATACAGTTCTATTTTGTGTCAGTTGAGCTGGGAAGCCAATGCTGATTAAAAGTCTGATATGTTTTGTAAAACAGCTATAGTGGGGAAAGTACATTATCCAGGACTGTTAGGACTAACTAACACTTAGTGAAGCGCTCTCACCTGGTTTTAAAATGTTCAGTAGGTACAAAATATAAGGCTGCTTGGTTCTGCAAGTCATGTCTCTGGATATATTTTGAATATGTATCTGTCTCCAGCCTTTGACTATGGTTCTTGAGGTGAAGAATTTTTATGACAATTCTCAGGAAATGTTTTTCTTCTTTCTTTCCTTTTTTCATATCGAGGAGAGGCACCACAATAGCTTTTAAAAAAATCCTATCCAAAGCCTTTAGTTAAGGTGGAGATGAGGCACTGTTTCTTTACATTACTGCTAAATAATTTTATCATTCATTGTAATGTTTGCATGTTTGGTTATTTTCTTTTTTCTGTCAAGAAAATATACTCTATACATTTATATCAATCTGTAAATCCTAACTTTACTATTCTTGTAAAGTAATTGTAATTGCTTTCTTGAATTCTGGTATAAGCAGGGATTTTGTTGAATTAAATTGTACAAAAATATCTGGGCTGCCTTTGCAGTTATGCAACATTCTGCAGCTTCATGTGTCAGTATGACTCATAGGACCTCTTGAAGATGCACTGAATACTGATGAACTGGTTTTACATCATAGTGACAGTTGAATTTGATTCAGTATAAGTAACACCTAATGGTTATATACATGCAGATGACTGATTGGTGTCATTTAAATGAAGCATCTTGTCAATGAGTTGAGTTAATTTGATGGTGTATTTGAAACAGCCATTTATACCAACAATCAATAAATGGGGTGACATAGATTTAATCGTTATTTATAAAGTGGTTGTAGAAAAAATCACAATCTTCTCCTTTTGCCTTTTCCCTTCAGGGGTTGCCACAGCGAATCAACCCTCTCCACCTAACCCAATTCTCTGTATTCTCCTCTCTCATACCAACTACCTTCATATCCTCTCTCACTACATTCATAAATGTTCTCTTCGGTCTTCTTCTAGAGCTCCTGCCTGGCAGCTCCATTTCCAGCAGCTGTCTACCAACATATTCACTATCCCTCATCTGTACATGACCGAGCCATTTCAGTCTTGTTTCTCTGACCTTCTCTCCCAAACATCTAACATGCTGTTCCTCTGATAGACTCATTCCTGATCCTCAACACTCCCAAAGGGAGTTCTTCATCTCTGCGACCTCTGGCTCTGCCTCCTGTTTTTTCATCATTGTTACTGTTTCTAGGCCATATAACATCGCTGGTCTCATCACTGTCACAATTGTACACCTTTCCTTTCATTTTGGCTGATATTTTTCAATCGTGTAGTACACCTGACACTTTTCACCACCCATTCCAACCTACTAAAAGCCTCTTTTAGTAGCTTGGAACGGAATGGGTTTTCATCCCTGAAAACCTCCAAATTCTTGATCTCCATTTGCTGTAGCCTCACAGTTGCACCCGAGATCCTATTCCTATTCACACACACATACTCTGCCTTGCTGCAACTAACCTACATTCCTCTCCTTTCCAGCACATACCTCCAGCTCTCTAGATTTTCTTTATACTGCTCTCATGACAGATCAGTGTCATCTGTAAATATCATGGTCCATGAAGATTCTAACCTTATTCGTCAGACGGTCCATCACCACTGCAAACAAGAGGGGGCTTCGAGGTCATCGCTGATGCTGTCCCTTCTCCACCTTGAACTTCTCTCTTCTCTCTTCTTCTCAGTACAGTGCACAGCTAGCATACATGTCCTGCACCAGTCTAACATACTTCTCTGCCACTCCAGACTTCCCCATACAATACCAGAGTTCCTCTCTTGGCAACCTGGCATATGGATTTTCTATGTCTACAAAAACACAATGCAGCTCCATCTGGCCTCCTCTTTACTTCTCTATTAGCATTCTCAAAGCAAATACTGCATCTGTAATATTCTTTCTAGACACGAGGCCATCTTGCTGTTCACAAATGCTGACTTCTGCTCTCAGGCTAGTTTCCAGTACTCTTCCCATTACTTCACTGTATGCCTCATCAAATTATCCCTCTATCATTGCTGCAATTCTGAATAGCCCCCTTATTCTTAAAAATGGGCACCACCACACTTCGTCTCCATTCTTGAGGCGTCTTCTCTCTCTCTAAGATCCTGTTGAATAATCTAGTCAGAAACTGTACTGCTATCTCTCTCAGACACTTCCACACCTCCACAGGTATATCATCAGGACCAACTACCTCTCCACTCTCCATCCTCTTCAATGTCTTTGTCACTTCACTTTTACTAATCTCTGCTACTTTGTGGTCTACAATAGTCGCCCCTGCCTCTCTTCAAAGTACTCTTTCCATCTTCCCATTACTCTTCTAGCAACTGTCAATATGTTTCCCTCTCTATCAGTAATCGCGCGACCTGCTACACATCCTTTCCATCTCTCTGTTTTGCCAACCTCTATCATATCACTCTTTTTCTGTCCAACCAAGCAAACAGGTCATTGTACATTCTATGTTTTGCCTATCTTTATCTTACGCTCTATCTCCCTGTACTCCTGTTTGTTCTCTTCAGTCCCCTCAGTGTCCCACTTCTTTACTTGCCACTTTCTCTTTATATACTCCTGCACTTCCTCATTCCACAACCAAGTCTCCTTTTCTAATTTCCTTCTGAATGATAAGCCCAGTACACTCCTACCTGTCTCCCAGATAACATTAGCTATAGTTTTCCAGTGATCTGAGAGCTCGCCCTAACCAACCAGAACCTTTCTCAACTCTTCCATGAAATCCATACAACACTCCACCCATTTCAGCTCACAGCACTTTGTCCTCTAATCTGCCTTTGTCCTCTTGATTTTCCTTGTCACCAGAGTCATCCTACAAACCAGCATCTTGTCATGCTGTCTGGCTACACTCTAACCTACAACTATTTTACAATCACTGACCTCTTTCAGGTTACCTTGTCTATACAAGATGTAGTCTACATGTGTGCTCCTCCCTCTGCTCTAAGCTACCCTATGTCTCTGTCTTTTCTGGAAAAAAGTGTTCACTACAACCATTTCCATCCTTACTATACTTAAATATGCAAGGAAGTAATAGAATGCTTTTTCAGATGCAATGCTGCACATTGGGTTGGATGAAATACAACATGTGCCAGAAAAGACTTAGCACCCGGAAAAAACAAAAATCAGACACCATGACAAATGTAGGACATTTGATTCAGTCTGAAATGTGGAGGCCCTATGAGACAAAAAAAAAGAAAAAAAAATGAGGCAGAGACAGGGCAGAGAATTCTCAATATAGATCCATCCCCGTTTACTTCTGGGCTGTGGCCCCATCACTGCACCTTTTTCTCCACAAGAGGAAGGTAGCACCCTAACTTCACACACACAGTCTTAATCTTCCAAATGCTGCTTGGGCATTTGAATTTCTGCACATCAATCTCAGGCCCCTGTCCAGCCTTGATTAATGGTCCCCATCTATCAAAGCGCCATGTGGCACACAGGCCTTTTCCTGCCAGACAGCTTTGCTTTGGAATAATGGGTGCACTCCATCCCAGTCCCGACCATGCAATGATTGTGCATCTTTAAGATCTATCTGTCAAGCCTCTCTGTCAATAGGGACAACAGGGGACAGTTCCGGGGGGAAGCAATCAGGAAGAGAGAGGCATTGCGGCATGACATTTACAGTACTGTATATAACAGAATAGCTTTTATTGTTGTGAGCTGTGCTGACTGATAAACACAGATATATCCTCTCTCCTATTCTGTCACACATGGCGGCATGAACCCTTGAGGACATTGAGTTTGCCATCAGTAACAGTTGCTGGAAAATCAAAGCCAGAAGTGTTGACTCCATCTCCCTTGTAAAGTGTTCACCTCTTTGCATCTCCAATCTCCTCAGCCAAAACATTCACTATGATGTGAGCCCAGTTTTGTATTTCACAACCTTCACATCAAAATAGTTGTAATGACATAAAAACCTTACTGAATTTGGAGGATATCAGTATCTCATGTTTATGAACACACACATGTTATATAGTATTCAGACTAACCTACTAAGACATAAATGCCACCCTTGTTCAGGAAACACTTGTTTTTATCCATTGAAACTAATTAGATAAAACTGTGCACTTCTCTCATCAAAGGTATTACTAGTCAGATTATAAACCTCTGATCTGAGCACACCTGAATAATGTGCGGTCACGATTTATTCATGCTTTTTAAGAAAGCGATTTATCATTGTCAAATGTATATGATTGCTTTTGTTTTTCTTTTAAGACTCCTAAAAAGAATCCATCTCTATCTATCTGGAAAATGAACATGTGGGAGACAGACACACTTTGGATCTAAGAGGAATATCATGGAAGATTTATATTCTCTGGCTTTGTTTTTGTTGTTTTTAAAGGTCGTGGCCCTTTTACATTGCCCAGTGGGATCACTGCCGATATGTGGTTGTATTGTCTTGGTTCCTGCTGCTGACATTTCCACTGGCTGGATATTACTGTTGTATTCCCAATTCGTCTGAGGGCCATGTCACTCTTGCCTAAAAATAATTAATACATACATAAACACATAAAATCGAATTAACATAACAAAACATAACATGAATTAAAATATAAATAATAACAAAAAATTAAAATACATTGGTTCAAATATTGGTTCATTGTTCCCTTATCATAACAATATGAATTAGATAATAGAATAATACCTGAAAAGGCATTTTTTTCTCATAACGTGCACCTTTTAAAATTAATAGATGTTTCATAGGTAATTGGATGATGATGATGATGATGATGATGATAAGTATCTCTTGTCGTTGTTGTGTCCAAAATAAGAGGACAACTTGGGTCATTTAAATATAGTCAACAGTCAACAATTCACCTCATTAACTTTAGACAATTTTCATTATTGACTATATAGTATGTTGCTAAGTGGATTTTAAAACCCAAAAGTTAGGAAGAAAATCAAATATTTATTCTATTAGAATAATGATGATGAAGTAAGAAATACAAAGACATTATAAAATCCTATTTGTGGGACAAAGCTTGTAGAGCTCTATAAAAGGAGCCATGATAACAGATTGTGGGATTTTGGGTAATTTTTCACTCCAGTAAAACTTCTCAGACATTTTGATTATTCAGACAATGTGAAACTGTGTTAGGCAATAATGAAAGTGGTTAAAAATAGACAGAGCATCTGATTGTTTGTTGAAATAAGTAAATAAATAAATAAATAAATAAATAAATAAATAAATAAATAAATAAATAGGTAAAAAAATAAATTCATCATTGGAAATTATGACATCATCACCTTTCAAGCTAATATCTATGAGCCAGATACATATGCAGACTCACATGCAAACACACACACATGCATATAAATGATATGCACACAGTTTATACATACAGTTCTTGCAAGAAAAGCTAGTCTTTGCAGTGAGGTCCTCAGTGTCTATTGTGAACCTGATGTAATCCTCCAGGGTTTGTCCATCTACTAATAGTGCTTGCTTTTGCCACTGACAGGCTCAGATTGCTATTATCAGAGTCTGGCAACATCATGGAAAGGATCCCTTCAGAGCCTGGTGTGTGTTCGTGCGTGTGTGTGTGTGTGTGTGTGTGTGTGTGTGTGTGTGTGTGTGTGTGTGTGTGTGTGTGTGTGTGTGTTTTGCTCAAGGAGATGTCTCAATATAAAATCTCACTTGAGCCTTTTTGAGTTATTGTAGGAAGCTAACAGTGGGTTTGAGTTTCTGTCTGGACAGAGTGGAGGGGAGAGTTTGAGTCTAATTAGAGAGGCAGCATAGTATTATTAAAATTAAAAGCATAAAGAAGAGATAGAAACTCCCTCCACAAATTTAATTCATGAGCATTTGAGCGCTTGCTTTTATTACAAGGGAAAAAAAAATGTGAGGTTGCTGAATGAGGAGCAACATATCTATTATTTTAGATATGATGTAATATGTTATGCTCTATCTCTCTATCTTTCTAATATCCCTATAATAACAAATTGTACAAAATTCAATTTAAATACATTGCAGATCCCAGCAAAACAGCCCGTAAGGTGATTTTTTGGCTATCGCACGTTGTTGACTAAATACTTCAGTATATGATTAGGCCAAGGGGCCTGGTTTAGTGTAACTAATTTTATACAGACCAACTTTTTGTGTCTTTTAATCATTATTATTTTATTATCATCATTATTGTCGTTGTTGTCAATTCTATATACTTTATTCAGCAGATCTTGGTGATCTTACTCCTTTTTTTGTCAGTACCAGAATACTGACTGTCAGCTTGAGTGTTAATATCTGGATTGCCACGCACACAAAAAAGTGTCTGCCAGTTTGGCAGTATGTAATGTAATATGTAGTATCTAATCAACCTCTTAACTTCATTTTTAATGTTGGAGTATCAGGTAGTAAATTGATGGTGGTCATTTATATATGTCTCTCTCAAATGAAAGAAATCAGGCTTTATATCACTGAAGAGGTGGATAAACAAGATTTTCTGTAACACGCCATCCCATGGCCTGAAGGTATTTTCTGGCCGCGACTGAAAAAATACAGGGGATATCATAATAAGTGTTGTTATGCTGTGTTGCTATGTTACAAGTACAGACATCTCTACAACAAGAAACTATCCTTAAAATTAATGCTCCACACCAGGTGCCTCATACTTCCTATTTGGATGATTTATTTATTCATTTATTTATTTATTTAATCTGTTGCAATTTTTGAAGTAAATAATCAAATGCATTTGATCCCAGCTAGCAAGCCATTAATAGGGAATTGTTTAGAAGCTCTTCAGAAACAGATCAACAGCATGTCTCGTGTCTTGATTGGTAGAGTAGCCCTTGTTAATCAATAGCATACTGGTCGAGTCCCCCAATTCTTTATTGCTGAAGTGTCCTTGAACAATCCTTAATTTCCTTTGAATAACAAGTTGGTAGTCAAGCGTTTGTGTATGTCTGTGTGTGTGTGTGTGTGTGGGGGGGGGGGGTGTCTGTGTGTGTGTGTGTGTGGGTGTCTGTGTGTGTGTCTATGTGTCTGTGTGTGGTTGAGTGGATGAATTAACCTGTAGGCCTCCGAGAGTATCCAGTAAAAATCATAAAGTGTCACTTAATATACCCAAAAGGCCCCTTTTTTAGTAATCTTATGTATGTATGGGGGGTCACCACGGGCTTACCAACACCCCGGCACAAAAAACAGACCGATGAGGCTAATGACCAGTTAGGGTAATCATCTGTTAACGCAAGCAGAACACCTGTCTTTCACTTACTTTTCACACTTTTATTTTAATCTTAATTTATGTCAATCAATTCATTAATTTATTTTATATCAGTTCCATTTATTTCAAACATACCGCTGAACTATTATGTACTCGTTAATTTGAATTATCGAAAGAGGGTGTCGTTTGTGGACGGAAACTGAAAAAAATATGTGGCTGAATGCGTGGTTGGTTCATTGTTGAATATTAACCTTCTTTATCTGTAAAACAAATATGAAGCACAAGTGCACCACAACCATGGACTCATGAATAATTTGCTAACCGGAAGTTAAGATGACAATTTCAATACTGCATGCACAGCATGTTACAAACAAAACAATTAGAACAAAAATAAATCACAGCAGGTTGCTCTAACTTTAAAATCTGTTTGTATGTGTGTGTGTGGTGTGTGTGTGTGTGTGTGTGTGGTGTGTGTGCTCATGTCATTCAATGAGGACTGAACTTCCCTGGATTAGTCAAATGTAAAATTAATGTGTGATTCACAGTAGTTCTTACATCTTCGCTCTTCTCTCTAAACACATGGACTTTCATCAAAAGAATACATAAGACTAATAATAAATTTATCAAACAATACACGGGAATGACTCCCAATATTCAGAAAACAGTGCAAATGTTATACAATGAGAGTGGTGAAGTGGATGTTTTGTAATGATCTCATTAATAGAAGCAGTGTTCAACAGAAAAAAAACAAAGCATTGCAACCGTTGAAGGAATACAATGCAGCAACTTCAAGCATTTTACAAGAATTAAAGGATGCACAGGGCTTTTTTTTTCAAACCTGCTTCACTCCTGCTGCCTGCTTGAAACTGCATAAAATGACAAACACAGATGTGTGTATGTGTGTGAGTGCATGACAATTCTTAAGTTCTCATCATAAAGATGACAACAAATAATCACATTTAATAATATGAACAATTAATAACAATGAATCAACTGTTAAAAAATAATGATTGGATAGAGTTGCAATTTGTGGACAGTAATATAGGTAAACATTATCATCTCAGTCACGCACAGGACTCTTTTATCTATCTATCTATCTATCTATCTATCTATCTATCTATCTATCTATCTATCTATCTATCTATCTATCTATCTATCTATCTATCTATCTATCTATCTATCTATCTATCTATCTATCTATCTAATTTATCTTGCTAATATCCCTATGATGACAAATTGTACAAAATATCAGCAACCATTATTTTTTAAAAGTAGGGGATCAGCGTGGTCGTTGTTTGAGCAGAAAATTCCTGGATCAATCCTTGCGCTCCGCCAAGTCCATCAAAGTGATGTTGAGCAAGACACTGAACCCTGAAACTGCTCCCCTGGCACCGCTAAGTGTCTGCAAACTGTTCATTGTTCATCCATTGTGGGTTAAATGCAGAGAAATAATTACCCACAAGGGATTAGTAAAATCTAATAAAATTAAAAAGATAAAAAAATTAAATATGGTCAAGTTGGTGATTTGTAGTTTCTGGTAAAGCAATTATTAACTACTACTGTGGCAAGACTTTAGTATTAATAATAGTTATAAACTTGGCAGAATGTCAGTCCCTCATTTTTATCATTCCCATGGATATACAAAGGGCTGTCGTAGTAAATTCCCTGTTTTTT
This sequence comes from Fistularia commersonii, assembly GCF_037954325.1. Lineage (NCBI taxonomy): Eukaryota > Metazoa > Chordata > Actinopteri > Syngnathiformes > Fistulariidae > Fistularia > Fistularia commersonii. Next base: position 7,065,933 of record NC_141300.1, on the reverse strand, counting down.
TTGTTCTCACAAAAATATCACTGAAAATAAACATTTGTTAAAATGACAAGATATATGGAAAAGAGCCATTTGCCTTTTTTCCGCAAATATGCTTTTAAATACATTTGCATCAAGTGAAAAGAAAGGAAAGAGGGACTCCAGCCGGGATAAAGGTTGGCCTCACACAGCACAGCATGTTTAAAATGCATGCATAATACAGTATCAAAAGCTGAAGAGAAAGATTGTTGGAGAGCGTTCAGGGTCAGTTCCAACATAAAGCAGCCATAAAAAAGGTTCTTAACTGTGTCCATTTGTGTAAGTGTTTTACTTTCATTTACAAGGTACGACATTGAGGCCAAGGAGTATATTTTGTCACTTTGTCATTTTAAACAATTTATTTGCCTAGAGCAGATAACCACATGCTGCAAATTGTTATTAAAGTACAATAGAGCATGAATAAAATGCAATAATTCAAAATTAAATGGTTTTTAAATGGAAAATAAGAATTGCAGAATATTGGCTTTCTACTATGAACCATGAGATATATCATATTATATTATGTTAAGATAGAGACCTCCACGGAGAAATAATGCCACAACTGCAGGGTTGTGTGCTGCCGGGTATGAGAAGAGAAAGGGGAAGGAGAAAATATGATGTTAACAGTATTAATTATAACAATAAACTTAACTGTGTTACAGTGACAAATTAAAGCAATCAGGATTTAATCATAAGCTAATCAGTTTTTAATCACAATCGTTTTGAAAACCTGCATCAAATTCCATATGTTTCGAAGACTTTTGGCAAAGCAGTTAAAACACAAATGAATTAAAATGTTTTTAAAGCAGCACTATGAGGGCATAGTTCAATGAAGTTATAATCAATACATCTGCATCTAATGAATAAATACATAAAAAATGCTACGTAAATATATAAATAATACATTGGTTATTGAGAGCAGAGGAGCAGTTATTAAAAGGCAGATGATTTTAAAGATATTATGGCAACAGCCTCAGATGATCAAGTAAGTGATCAATCGATCACATCATGGCCTCAGCTATGCAGCTGAATCTTTTTTTTTTCAAAATCTCTGCTTCATCTTCAACTGTCTTTTATGCTATTGTGCTATTAGCAAGGACAACACTGTTGTGTAAAAGTTTGACAAAATTCTTGACGCTGGAGCATATTTCCATTTGTTGTTGTGTCAGCATGATATTTTAAAATGTTAAGTTTGCCACCTTGATGAAAATCCTGGGACGCCAGATATTATTGTTGCACTGCCAGCTTCGACCTTTTTAGACTTCAAGATGACAAACCCTTATCGATGTTTTGCTCCCATTGTACTGTTTTTTCTGCATTTTTATTTATTTGCGCAGCAGCTTACATTAATGGGTATTAAAGCAGTTTTGATGGAAAGTGTCACCAAAGTCTACTTGATTTTAATATTATAGTATCCTTTCATGCTCACTGTAGAAATTAATCCACAAAAGTTATCAAACCCCCTTTCCCAAAGGCTTATCCTGGAAAACACTGCCAGCCAAACTCATTTGAACCACATCACTGAAGGTGCCCTCTAAACCACAGGACACACACTACAGCATCAATGTTTCGCATGAAATTTAACTGAAAGTAGATGATCATGCTTTACTATTATCAAGTTGAAAAGCACAGTTCTGTCACACAGGCTTTTCAAGATATAATTTTGGGTAATGTTGCAATTAGTGATGTGTTATCATTTCAATTTCCCTTTTAAAAGAGGTCCTGTTACAAAAAAAAAAAGCAATATGAAAGCTGGAAACTATATAGGCCAAATCAAAAAGAAATTAATTTAACCCTGGTTTGAATTATTGATGAACAAGATCTTGTTGGCCTTGGGTATGATCAGAAAAAAACTTTATTTGAACTTTATTTCAAATACAATTTAATCTGCTATCAAAGAGAGTTTGCACATTTCTTAACCTGATTATTAGTTTTCGCTGTGTATCAGAGGGCGACCCCGAATCAAAATGAATTCATTCACTGACATTTAAAGTTACAGTTTTAAAGTTATTCTTTTGGAATTGCAATGGCAGAATTGCTTCCCTTTACGTTTTCTTCCATAACAACAACATTTATAAGCATATGCATTTTAAAACGAAATGCATATGCTACAACACGCTATCCCTCAATCTGTCGCTATTTATAGCCCAAACAATTAAGCTGAGAAGCCCTTCATTAGCCTGCTGCTATTCAGCGGGACCCCGAGTCGCCTTGCCAGCCCGCCAAACAGGTGTTCCTTAATAATCACTGCTGAATTGCCAGCAACACAGGTTTACGATTTTCCCTCCATATGTTTCAAGCTGTTAGCGGTCCTCTACTGAGAAATGAATGGCTTTGTAAGGCTGAGCACAATATCTAATGCTACTTCCAGAAGTAAGCTGGCTATCAGTCTCACCCTGATAAAAGCTGCAGAGGGGGTGTTTCTGAGATTCACCTTTTGCCTTGATACAAAATAAATAAATCACAACATATGACAGGGAAAATTAAACAGAAGTTATGACAAGTATTGTGATACCTGTGCATAACACCTTTCTCGTATTATTAACTAACTAGTCTTAAAGAAAGTGCTTGTGCACGCTTTCCTTTGGGGCTGATGAGTACATGAACTGAATATTTGCAATTTAAGGAAAAAAAAATCAGAAGGCACACTATTAACAACAAAGCAGTTCTGGACATTTTTACATTGCAGATTAGAGAACGGGCTGCAAATCTCCAAAGGAGCTGAGTCAACAGTGACGAAATTAGAAGGTGCTTGAGGTGCTGGTATACTCCAGAGATGTGACAGTCCTTGGTCCACTTAGGTAGAGCTTAATTTATCTCATCAAGTAGAGTTAAAAATATAACCTTTGCCAGTAGAAATTTATAAACAGAATCCACCATGCAGCAGCATCATTACATTACATTGCATTAGGCAGACGCTTTTATCCAAAGCGACTTACAATAGCATCAATGTGGCATGCTATAATTCCTGAGATTGTTATGTTACCGTAATTAAAACTTAAATAACTGTGTAATTAAAGAAGAAAATGATTTACTCTGTGCTGTTTTATGTTTATGGATGGTGGTACAGTGGGTTTGCACTTTCGCCCCCAGGGACACCAAGAAGGTCCCTGGTTCCATTCGGAGAAGAGGGGGTTTCTGTTCAGATTTCGCATGTTCTCACATGCGTAGGTCACCTCCTGAGTTTTCCAGTTTCCGGTCATCTTCCAAAAGCATGCATGAGGTACACTCTAAATTCCACTGACATGTGAAAGGCCGAGTGAATGCTTGTATGTCACAATAGGTGGCACTGTGATTGACCTGCTTCTGGTCCAGGTGAGCCCCACCTCTAAAATAATGACCACTTGACATATTATGACCCTTTATAAACCCGAGCTCCTTCTCAGCTAATTGCAGGCTGTTCTTTCAAGAGAGCAATGAAGTAATAACATGGCTGTCACAGCAGTACCACAAAGATTATGGTTTTATGATATATGATGCTTCAAATACCTGAGTGTCCACATAAGCGAGGACCTCACCTGGTCCTTCAACACCACACAGACGGTCAGGAGTGCTCAACACCGCCTGTACTTCCTGAGGAGGCTGAGGACATTTGGCATGTCGCCTAAGATCCCCAGCAACTTCTACAGCTGCATTGTTGAGAGCATCCTGACTGGCTGTATCACTGTGTGGTATAGCTGCACTGCTGCTCTGGACCGCAGAGAGGATCACCAGAACCCCACTGCCTTCTCCGCAGGGCATCTACAACCACAGAGTCCACAGGCGAGCTGCCTCCATCTCCAAGGACCACGCCCACCCCCAACATGGACTGTTCACACTCCTACCCTCCGTTCAGAGGTACTGGAGTGTGAAATGTAGAACGACACGATTCAAGAACTCGTTCTACCCAACTGCCATCAGACTCTTAAACAGCTGACACTCATTCCTCTTGCACATGTAAAGTCCACTGCCCACTTAAATTGCACTCATCCTTGCACCTGCACTTTGTGAGTTCCAAACCAAGCTGCACACAAACGTCTTATTGCACTGCTACTATTCTATCGCACTTTTCATATTTTTGGATTGAAACGATCCAAAAAAGTTGTATTAAAGCAACATCAGCAGCGATGACAATTTAAAAATATCGTAATGCAACGAGGTAGATGGTGGAGGCATGAACGAGTTCGAACGTTATTCCTTCAACATGGAACAAAACTGACAACGAACTTCTGTGGACCACAATGCCCCGCACCTGATACCACATCCCGGCTTAAAGTCCAGTGGGGTGAGAGGACACACCCATTACTGTCCGTCACACAGAACACCCCCATCTCGAACACCCTAGTCCCATAAATACACACACGTGCCGTGTATGTCCGCTTTTTTTACATTTTTTTCACACATTATGATAACATTTGAAAAGGTTGTAGCACACTGTGGTGATTCCAATACAATTGCAGTACTTCATGTGGTCTTTTCACTCTGTCATCATTCATATCCTGTTGGGACATAAAAAAATAGCTTCTGTGCCAGTATCTTAAATATTATAATTTAGAAAAATATTATCTTGTTTCACACTTTGTTAGACCTTCATGGTGTCATTATGTTTGATAATTTATCTACCATGGTTATCAAAATATAAATAAAGCAAAAAAAAAGTGATTCTGAAGCCAGAAACATTTTTCTATACTGTTTCGTAAAACAGTGCTGTAAAATTCCAGTGAGGACAGATAAAACACAATGCCCTTTTCTGTCTTTTTTCTGTCTATTTAAGTTTTGCAGGTGGAATGGATATTCACCAGGCATGGTATTCCTTCCTCTATTTATTATCTTTATCAGGGGACAGTGTTATTTACAGCATTGAGAGTGCCTGTTTTTCCCCCTTTTTTAGCCAACCAGGATGTTTGTCCCATTCACCAAGTCATTATCTACCACCAGAGTTGCATACATTTAAATGGAGCTGCCAGTCTGGAGTCTGCGTGTAATTATGATGAAATGCTAATTAGAGTAGACCTGACCTGTTCAGACATGCCCACACAGTGAAATGCCTACTCCAGATGGCAGCAAGCACAAAGGATGCCTGGGGAAGCGACCTTTTTCAGGGTTGTCTGCACCAGCATACAAGGAGCTGTCCCGTTAGATTGTTCAGATTTCAAACATGTCTCATTTAGTTTCTTTTTTATATATTTACAATGAGCAAATTGGCAGATGTGTGAAAAGACAGTGTCTGCTGTTGTCAAATGAATTAAAGTACTGAAATAGGAATGAGATGGGGTGATTGTAAACCCAACAAAAAAGGCTGCAGGCACTAACTTCATCTGCCCTTCATAATGGCATCTAAAATCTGAATTTTAGATGCCATCATTACAAGAATGTACCACTGTAAATGAGTCTCTGTCTAATTAACTTATCAAAACTAATGCATAATATCATCAAATACACATTGCCATGATACTGACAGCAAACACAGGATGGCATCAAATCCATATATATGTAAATAGATTATACAGAATTTCAAAACAACACACTCACATTACTGATCTTTTTCCTATTTATGCAGCATTTTTTTCCCACTGTGGGTTGTCAAAATTATACCCTAAGCAGGGATAAGACAGGCACTGTTTGACTTCCTGTAAGGAAGCTAGCTAATGCAGAATTGATTTTTTTTTTTCTTAAATGTCCTCTATTGTAAGTCGCTTTGGATAAAAGCATCTGCCAAATGCAATGTAATGTAATGTAATGTAAATGACTAATTTACACAGTAAGCAGTGAATGAAGGTTAATGAAGGTTCATGAAGATGCAAATAATATTTCATGTATAGAACTAAATTAAAGGTGGTCTCTGCCATTCTTTGATATTTCAGTTTTAAAACCAATTACAATTGTGATGGGTGATACTTGATTAAATGTTTCATCAGGGTTAAGATATTTAACCAATATACCAAATTCTCTCTCATATGGTAAATGGTTTTCCTTCTTGGAGCATTGTCACACCCTGTGGTTTCAAAGTGCTATATACTTAATTACATTTAACTACTCAGTCACACAGTGATGGTGGCAGGGCTGTCATGCAGTCACTAACCAGGCCCAGTATCTTGGGTTCCAATTGCAACTCCGATCTTCACACCTAATCAAACTAGTATTAATACCTAACTTGAAAAGTAAATGGACGTGAAGTTAAATAGACTGAAGTTTTACTACATGACATGATAAGATACATCAGATGTACTATAACCACTGCATGAACGAATGCTTTGCTTTAGGTAGACACTGTCAGACTATGATAAATAAAACAACTGTGTGAGAGGTCAGTGCTTCTTTTATAGTTTTTAGATTATGAAAGGTTTATTAGAAAAGCAGCAGCTAGAAAGAGTTGATTTCTGGGTGTAAAAGAACTTGAGGAACACAGAAACTCAAATGCAGTTTTTTGGCTTCAGTTTACCTGAAAGTGATTGAAAAATCTAGAGTCACATTAGAGGAGAATGAAGAAGCTGTCAAAGATAGCGAAGTATCGGTTGAGAATGCAGATGCAATTTTTGATTAGGGTGAGTCAGACTTAGATTTATGCCTTTATTACAAAATGTAAATTTCATGGTGATAAAACTCAAGTACCATCTCATCAAATCTCAAAACAAATTTAGGGTTGAAAGCAGTTCATATTAAATGTAGTATAATCCCTGAGTAAATGTTGGAAATAGTGAAATTCATCCTTGTCATCAAGGTAGATGCACTGTTTTTTTTTTCTTTTTTCTTTTTCCATCCATCTTCTACCTCTTATCCTGCACTCAGTTGCACAAAGCCGTCTTTTGGCAAGAGGTGGGGTACACCCTGGACTGGTCACCAGTTAATCGCAGGGCCACATATATAGTAAACCCTTTACTCAATCATTCAGGGCAATTTTCCCATTTTTTTTCCAATAAACCTGCATGTTTTTGGACTGTGGGAAACCGGAGAACCTATAGGAAACTCACACAGACACAGGGAGAACATGCAAACTGCACACAGAAAGGTGCCTTGTCGGAATCGATCCGATGCTTTGAGGCCTAAGCGCTAACCACTGCACCAATGTGCCGTCCTTTTCTTCTACTTTAGACTCAAACTCTTGTGCAGCACTTCCAAAGGGCCATTCTGGCCAGGAAACCATCTGTGATAATACAAAGAAATGAAGAGTGAGGAGGTCACCTCTTTCTTTCGCTCTTACTGCCCCCGGCATCTTGACAGTTATGATAAATGCCACTTTACTGTTCATAAACCCCGTTGTGCATACATAAGCATTGAATTCCAAGCTGAAACGATAACATGTCCGTGTCTGTCCTGTTATAGAATAACTTCATTCAAGACTTCGGGTATGACTAGTTTGAAAGTCTGCAATTATATTCATGTCCTAAATTAATCCTCCATTTGCACAGTACCAATCGTTCCTTTGCACAGTCAGTGAGGCCAGAAACTGAGGGAGTCCAATTGATTTTGAATACATTGAAATGATTTCTTTCAATGGCAGGGTATTATTTTGAGCCCGGTACATGGGAACCTTATGTAAAGTGTGAATACTATTGATTTCAACCTATCGCAAGGTAATTTAATGCCAAAACTGACCGTCTCTGGTAACAAAGCAATAAATTGCTTTTATTTTAACTTGTCAATGTATGTACACTGCTCAAAAAATAAGGGGAACACTAAAATAATACATCCTTGATCTGAATGGCTGAAACATTCTTATTAAATACTTAGTTGAATGTGTTGGCATCAAAATCACACAAAAATTATCAATGGAAATCAAATGTATGAACATTTGGTCTGGATTTGGAGTCACACTCAAAATTTAAGTGGAAAACCACACTACAGGCTGATCCAACTTTGATGTAATGTCCTTAAAACAAGTCAAAGTGTATCAGTGTTGCTTCCTAAGAGGACAGTTTGATTTCACAGAAGTGTGATTGACTTGGAGTTACATTGTGTTGTTTGTGTTCCCTTTATTTTTTTGAGCAGTACATTGCGAGTTTTTTTTTTTTTTATTTGCTTGTTTGTTTTCAACATGTAAGCTCTTCTGAATTATTTACTTCTTATTTGGTTTGTTTCTGTTTTTAATCTTGTATAGTGGTGGTATAGTGAGTGATGGTGTTATGGAGTGGAAAATTTTTATTGACTTCTTTTATAAACTGCACACTCAGCTTTTGTTTTCCTGCTGGTAAAACACAGCAAACTTATCCAATAATATGCCCAGACACCTGCCTCCCTGGCACAGCTCCCTCTTAGGAGGGTTAGAACTGACCTTTGGTTTTGGTTGAAATTTATTTAGAGGTATTTTGCCCAAAACACAAGCGTGAATCAGAGAGGGGATTTTGGGAGATTCATCTCAGGTATAAACCTGCTGCAGGGGTGATATATTGCATTTTCAAAACAGAAGGTGATTTAGACACACCTTGACTAAATGAAAATCAGTTTCACCTGGCTGCTGGTGGCTGTGACACAGCATGCTAGATCACTAGTGATGCCATTTCATCAACATCAAATAAACTCCCTGTGTAGAATAATGAAGTCTTATCTTATCTTATCTTATCTTATCTTATCTCAATGACAATCACTAACAAACTTACATACAAATACAGAGGCTAAAACTTGGGGTCCAATCGGGGAGTTCAGACAATCTCAGAGGATCATAATGAATTATAATACACTATCCATGCTGATGCCATTTTTTTTTTTTTTTCGCTAGAATAAATTGATAAATTAATTAATTCATAAATTAATATTAACCCCTTGCTGGTTGAAAGACATGATTTTTGATAGAAGTAAAAAAAAAGCTCACAAAGGTTCATGTAATGTGTAAAATTCTGGCCATTCTTGCTGACAAATAATCAAAAAAAAAGAAAGAAAAAAAAACTTTAAGAATTGATATGATCGGTTTGATTTTAAACCTTCCCCAACCTGAAAAATTTGACATCGGTTGTGATGTAACTGCAATTGCGTATCCAAGAAAATATGTTAGCACTTAAACAATTGAGGAAAAGGCCAAACTACTTGATGGATTTAACCAAACAATGGAAGCAAAACAAGATCATTTGATCTGCTGTTGTGGGAATGTGTTTCAACATGATGTGTAGTTTGACATCACATGAGCAGATTTAGATAAAGCCAGCTGCGGCTTTCTCTGGAGCTCCACAGACATGCTCCTGTTTCCTGCTTGTTTTTGATGCTGTTCTTTTCTGTTTTCCTTGTTCAATAATATATGTCACATATGCTTGTTGCTGAAACTAATGTTCTTGGTATGGGATTTGAGCTGGATTAAGCTTCAAAAGCATGGCTGACAGTATATTGGTAAATGCTGGCATACTGAGGTCCCTGTTGGGTTTCTGGTTTACTGCAGTTTGGATTTTGTAGGGAAGAAAACAGAGCCAATATTACGCAACCTTTTCTGTTATTTCACCTTGCATAGATATATACTTGAGAATCTACTGATATATGATGGTTACTTGGGCTGCACAATCAAAATCAGTCATGTATTGAGTCTGGGCGAACAAAGTGCTCTTCATCACAACGACATGCAACACAAACTCCTCTTTAATGAATGGAGGATAAATGAATCGTAATCCTGTCATTTTTCCAAGTGATACTATCATGATTTAAGGACTTTGTCAATTGAAATAACTGAAATGTGTTTGCTCTGATTTCCATGATGCATATAATTTCATTATGCTTGGCTGAATATGTTTTCTAATATTTAATCACCAGCAATTACCGGCTTTTCATCATCACCTCAGTGCTTCAAGAATCTCAAGTGGAATAGAGACTGAGGCTCATCACTACATTCTCTCTCAGGAATACAGCTCTTGTCCAGATTCTGAGAGGCCCTGATCACACACAGGGACAGCGTACAATATGTATACAATATTGCCTGTCTTGTCAACAGGCTTGTATGAGAGATGAGTGTCTTTGAGATAAGCTGAAACTGCCTACAACCTGATCTCAAACACTTGTCATTCTGTTTGCTGCTCATGGTTTTAAGACCTGGTTTTGCTCAGGCCACAGCAGATAATGCAAACTATGCATCTCTCTGTACTCAAACAGTCCTTTGCAGCTCCAAAACCTGGAAATATCAATTTCATCATCGGTGAAATTGAATACACTGATGACAGAAAGCTTGCAACCGAAATATGTAAGCATTCTACAAACACAGAGATAATAGATACCTTTACCTCTTCACTGATTCTAAACAACACAGGATTGTAAAACAGAAAAAAAAATTGATAATTCACTCTTAAGATTCTCGCTGCAAAGAAACTCTTTCTCCATCTTTCTATCTGCTGTTGTTATGAAAGTATTGATTGACATTGGTTGAATTTTAAGGGGACAGCAGTGACTGGAAACCAAATTTTTAACTATAGTCATGAGTTATCTAATCTCACAGTTGAATTTTTTTTTTTGATTGGTTATGGTAAATATCGATTTAAACCTTATATTTTCTTGAGGAAGTACTTGAATTCATTGGGGAGACCATGTTGTCTATTTTTCAAAAGTGCTCCTTACGTTTGCACTCAGGGGTCTTTTTATTTTTTCCACATGCAATGGAGGCCCCTATTTGTAAAGTGTAATGTAGAATTTACAGAATTATATTGTTATTTATTCATTCGTCTATTTACTATTTTTATTTTATTTTTTTACCATACTCAGTGCTCTTTTAACTCAGCCATGAATGTGGAAGAGAGTGGGAAGACCAAAACCTAATAACTGCTGAAAGGCTTAAGTGCTTTCAGTCATTTGTATGTTTTCACAACATTCACACGTGCCACACATGTACAACACAACAACAGCCCCCCCCACACAACCACACACACACACACACACACACACACACACACACACACACACACACAAACATCAATTTTTGATATTGATATCTGTCAGGAACAGACAAAGACAAAAAGGGACAAGTGCATCTACACTATTTATCCCTGTAAACAAAAAATAATGACCACTACGTATTCTGTGTTTTGAATACATATAGACATGTGTGTATTTTCCCCCAAGATACTATATGTTCATACATTATAATTGCTCATCTTCTATGTAAGTTATTTGATTTGCTTTCAAGAGCTTCTCTACTGCGGTGCTGTGTGGAATCAACAGGCGTAGTTCAATGCACGGATACAGGTAAACTCTGGGGGATTGACCAAAGGGGTAAATGTAAGCTCTCACTCACAACCTGGGGATTTCTGTTGATGTCCATACTTCTTGCACATGGATGTATATCATTTAATCTGTATGAGCCACATAAATGCTTATTTTCCTCAAGCATTTTTCAAGAAATATAGACAGAGTGACGTCAAACTGAACTGCTGGGCAAATACTTTGTAGATCTGCCAGAAAATGGTAGAAGGCTTCAAGAAAATAAAAAATACAAATTTTAAATTTTACTCACTCACCAATGTAGTTCAGATCTAAGTCCAATGTCTTCTGTTGGAAAATTCATCACCAGCTGACCTGAGGCAAAATATGTGTTCTTGTAAGGCAAAATCACTTCTGTTCAACTGTTTTAGCCCAAGTAAGAAAGTACAAATTGAAAAGGGAAAAAAGAAAAGAAAAAAGAAAAAAACAACATCAAAAAAGAAAGGCCTTCAACATGTCATTCGTGCACCTCATTAATAATATCCCAGGTGACTTGTTTCAACTAGATGACAGTGTAATAAATCCTCGGCAGATTTTTCAGCTGTACTCAGAGAGTCGTATGATGTGCACAATGCCTCTCAAGTCCTCTGCTGGTGCTACTGTCTGACCTGTAGACAGAGAGATGCTAATTCTCATTCAAGCCACACTTTCCTTTGGCATGAATAGCCTTTCAGATCAGGACGGCATAAATGACAATGTGGACCAAAGAGTATCAGGAAGCGCAGACTGAAGTGCCGCGACGCAGAGCTTGAAAATTCAACATCTTAGAATCCCAGAAATGTATATCAATTGGCAACGGAGAGGTATTGTGCCTCCGTTGTGTATCCCCTAAACCTCCGACTCCTCGCTTCCACCTTGTCTCCAGCTTTGGCGGAGACACAGAGTGAGTGAGCAGTGCTGAGTGCTGCTGCCGGTGTGTCCTTCCTGCTGCAGCAGCAGTCTCTGCTCAAATAAATGCTTGGTCTGTCACAGTTCCTCGCTGCGATGCATTAGATTCATCCTTCCTCTCTCACACACTCCCTCTCTCTTTCTGCTCTCCTCCCTCCTTCCTAAGTCCCTTTTCGTTAACTTGCGTTCACTCATACGTGAGGAGACACAGTGGGAGCACAGAATACAGATAGGTTGTCTTCCATAAAGAGGTGATTGTTCTCCTTGAATTTGATGATTTTTTTTTAAAGCAAAGAAAAAGAAGAGATTGGTGAAGAGCATGTCATCTATAGATCATTGGCTTGCCTTTTTTGAGCTTGTACGCTTTGAATGAGGGCTCTAATTAGTTTCCAGACACTTTGCAATAAATTAAAAACACCAAACATTCTATCAGGGTTATTCATATTATTTCACAATTTTTTGGTTTTCTGTTTTTTGATTTTTGACAAGGAGTATATTGTTATTTTCTACCCTAGAGCAACATCTCCGACTCCAAAAATCCAATGTAATTAATATGAAATCGGGAAAGTAATTAAAATAAGATACCATGGGGATCTTTGACAATGCAATTTTGATTTATAATAGATTTAACTCTTTCTGTCTCAACAGTGGTGACATTCTCAGTAGATCATGAAACAACTGAACATATTTTTCAGGAAATAGTGTTTTTACTATTGGTGACAAATATTATTTCAAATGGTCTAAATAAAATAAATGACTGCATCTGGGACAGATGTGGGACGTGGGCGCTGCATGATACAGATTACAATCCTAAGGGTGTGTCCACTATTTAAAATGCCCAGACCCATGAGTCAAATATGACATTAATTGTGATTCAGTCATTTTTAAGCTTAAATGCAGCATTGTTTGACCGGATTGCGTGAAAGTAATTGCTGTTCAAGTACTTGTTCACATGTTTTCAACTGAATTGTGTGTATTATATTAAATTTTTGAACATTGGCATTTATTTGTTTTATTGCTCATGTGAAAGCACCTTTCTAAACTGACTTGACAAAATAACCAGGATTTAGACAAAACAACTGTGTTGTCGCAGTTTGTGTTGTGTCACTGCCTTCGTGAAATATGTATTTGCAGTGAATATGACTGCAGTTTTGCCTCATCTTTTGACCATTTCATTGAGTCTGGAATCCAAAAGTTTTTCACACCCACTTCTTCACACACACGGATGTTCCTGCCCGGTTTGACAGCAAGTCAGAAGTGATAAGGCACTCAAGAAATTCTTGACCACTTTGCCACTTGGTTCAGTCTGATACTTGCTCTCCCTACTTTGATTAGGCTCCCCACAATGAACTGATTGTCTGACTTGGGGTGAGAATATTGAAGCTCTGACTCAGGCTGTCACCAACTCTGACATTCACAAGTTTTGGAAATGTACGATAGGACAGCATTATCTTAATTAATCCCCAAGTTGCTCCCTATTGCTCATTCACATTTAACATCATTTTATTACTTTCTCATTGGTATGCTATATTAGATTGATGTGTTTATGAGTGTGTGTTATTCCACTGTTTTTTGGTTAGTCCTATAGTTCAGTGTTCAGCTCTGTAAATGTTTCCCAAAGCTCACTCATGCTGCATCTGTGTTGCATCAAGTGACTGTTTTGTCACATTGTTCACACAGACTGGGCCTCTGCTGTATTTTTGCTGCTGCACTTCCACTTCTTCCCCCCTAATTATATAATGTATGGGTCATCATGAGATACATTTCCTGTTGTAAACACACAATTGGGAATTTTTATTTTTATTTTTTTTGTTATTATTCAAACCCTCTTTTGTACATTTGGTCATTCTTTCATTGATTCATTCATTTCATCTTACTTTTCATAACATTATTCTACATGTTATCATAAAAGCTTTTAAATATAAAACACTGACTGCAACAACACAGCAGCACCAACTAAAATAAACTAAAGTAATATAGCTAAAATACATTTGTAGTCTGGGAAGATTTTCTGTATGAGTACAACACAGATGTGTTTTATGGCTGCCCTTATTTATTTATTGATTTATTTATTGAGTAAGTTAATTAGTTAGCTGGATTTTTTTAAAACTGTAATCTACCTTGTGTCAATGAGCACTAAAACTGAAGTGCACTTTCATGGAGTAAAGTTAATAGTGGTGCAATTATGTCACCTGCAGCAATCATACTTCTTTGTATGAGAATTAAAAATGAAATTGTAAACATAAATTCACAACAGCAACCATATGAATATGTGATGGGAAGCCTTGATATCTTGGTAAGCCTTGATTGTAATAGCAGAAGTAGTAGTCTGATTATAAGTATCATTAAAAGACAAAACACATGCATTGATAGCTTGTTGTGAATGAAAAGAATGACTGAATTTCAGATGACATGCGATCAGCATGTTCTTGGTTTACGTTTTTCCTTTCTCAGAACTACGTCCCATTTTTCCCCACAGTTTTTTTTTTTTTTTTTTTTTTTTTTTTTTTTTATTACTATCTATTGTCCATCATGTGTTCCATGGCTGATATGTTTTAGATCTGTCCAGTATCCAGTGGCTGTTGACAAAAACCCGGAAATCTAGTCTGACCTGAGGGAGATTAGACCCCTTGGTGATGTGTTCTGGCAGCCACAAGACAGTTTTTAAATGTTTTAAAATCGAGTCACCATAAGATAACTCCAATACGTGCATGGTAAATGTCTAGACTTTATTGCTCTCACATTTTATGTGTATTTTCATAATTCAAAGCCTCTTTGGAAACTTACATTTGGTAAATGTTATTCACTTCAGAAACATTGCTTCTGTGATACATCTTAGATAACATCTTGAATAACACCTGAAAAAAGAACGTATATAAATTGAAAGCACAACTTCCAATACTTAGATATCCTTTACAGGCAACACTGACCTCTTTTTTTTTCATTTCCGATACAATTATTGAATTTTTAACTGTGTGTTTCCTTTGTATTGAATTATTTAATAACTTTGAATTGAATTATACAATCAATAATAAAAGAACAACAGTCATTTAGATATATTTTGGTGTCATTAATTGCTGTGAGAGGATCAGATTTGTGAGCAAAAATCAGTTTCAGTTGTTTCCACTTACAAGAAAACAAGGCAACAACATCACTGTAACCAGATGCAATTATTGGTTTATATTGTGTTATGTGAATTAAATTAATCATAATTCTGCAACCTCCAGTCTTCTTGGTCCATCACCGCAAAGCATGATATTTGATTTCTTTGGAAAGTCTGGAGGCCTGAACAAAGGGAGGAAGGAGTGAAAGGACACTAAAAATAAATGATCTCCCTGACACTATTGCTTATTGCTTATGTGAAGGTCAGCTGAAAATATCATTTATGGTCAATATGATTGTAAAGCATTGGAATATTCTGATATTTAAAGCTGAGTCCCCACCAAACTTGAAGCAGACTATCTTGGGCCTGCATTTATTAAGTTAATATAAAGTTAACAAAAGCATTTCGATCCAAGCACAGAATGTGTTAATTTATAAGAAGTGACAAATAGGGATGCTATTAGTGGACAAGCAGGTAACACAGACCACATTTACACATGGCAAATCTGTTCAGGGAAGCTATCCAGAAAATAAATGATCTGCGCTTGACATTGTGTTTATCTCGTTATTCTCAGCGAGATTGGATCTCTGTCCTCAAGAGCAAAGGACAGAGATAGCATCTCACCAGATATGCTATTACTGTACTGCCTGTTTCCACTTTTTCTCTGTTAAGGAATGGGTTTATTTATTCATTGATTGATTTATTTACTTAGTCATGTTTACATGAAATTACATTACGGGCTGTGGCAATTGCTCCATAAGTGAACTGGTTTCTGACGTCCAGAAAATGATGTATAAATAGTAGCTGTGGAAGCATTTATCCTAAATTCTTTGATTATGCTTGTGACCCCAGTTTTGCTTGTCTGGATATGTAAAAGGTGTTAGACTGGGAATTATAGTAGCAGTGGTCAGAAGCTGTGGAAACAGGCTACCACTGAGTCATAGTTTTATGCTATAGAGTCAAGAGAGAGAACGCAAACAAAACAAAAAGATTTAATTTACACCTCAATTGGGAGCTTAATACAAAAGAGGCTTAATTGCGTTCACAATTATGCACTACATCACATAAGGTTACCACTCTACCTACTGATTCGATCACAGTCCCTTAATAATTTATATTTACACATATAGACTTCTACTTCTTCTTTCGGCTTTTCCCTTTCGGGGTCACCACAGCAAATCAACTTTCTCCATCTAACCCTACTCTCTTTATCCTCGTCTCTCAAACCAACTACCTTCATATCCTCTCTCACTACGTCCATAAATCTTCTCTTTGGTCTTTCTTGAGACTTCCTGCCTGGCATCTCCAATTCCAGCATCCATCTACCAAAATACTCACTATCCCTTCTTTGTACATGACTGAACCATCTCAGTCTGGCTTCTCTGACCTTCTCTCCAAAACATCTAACATGTGCTGTTCCTCTGATAGACTCATTCCTGATCCTATCCATCCTAGTCACTCCCAAAGAGAACCTCAACATCCTCATCTCTGCAACCTTATGTTCTGCCTCCTGTCTTTTCGTCATTGTAACTGTTTCTAGTCCATACAGCATCACTGGTTTCACCACTGTCTTGTACACCTATCTTTTCATTCTGGCAAATAGTCTTCTACCACATGGTACCCCTGACACCTCTCTCCACCTATTCCAAGCTGCTTGGACCTGTCTCTTCACCTCTTTTCCACACTCTCCGTTGCTCTGGACTGTTGACCCCAAGTACCTGAAATCCTCCAACTTCTTGATCTTTTCCACATATGGACTGCGGTTGATTATCATTCCTTGATGGGGTCTCATTTAGTGAATGATGAACTGCAATAACTGCTAAGTTGTGCGTTTGGGTTCTGTCATTTTTGTTAAGTCACTCCGTCTTGTCTCAACAGAACCTCGAGACAAGTGACAAAAGATTACAATAACTAGGATGTAAAGTTGCTTTAACCTTCACGCAACCTATGATCTTTTGCTGGTTGTTTTTTTTCTTCTCCGAGATAAGACTTGGTTACTCAAGAGGAAAAAAAATGTTCAGGAATAAGCTAACGACATTTAGAAAGGTGTGGTAAGCAAAATAACTCCTTGGGCAGTTCAGTACAAGCCAGATGTCAGATTTAAGCTATTTGTACTAATAAAATACTGTCACTATCAATAATATTAAACAGAATTATCAGATATTATTTTAGAAAGCATTCCCAAAGTAAATGCAGTATTATGCAGCTCTCAGTATAAATGCAGTAAAACAAGTAGATCAATATAAGAACTTTAGAGCAGGTGATATAACACTGAGATTATATGACTGGTGATACAGGACTAACCAGAAATCACTAAAGCTCCAGGGCAGCCCTTTTCTTCTGTATTGTAATCACAAGGCACGTTTTTCTCTTTTCTGTTATTTCAAAGTTCAGCTGCCCTGACAGTTAAGAAAGCAGACACAGTTCGGACACAAAAAAACGCTTTTCTGTTGATCATCAGCACAAACTCGGAAAGCTCTGCCACAGAACACAGCACCTACCGCTATCACTGCAACTCATTGTGCACCTGATCTAGTGCCATCTCCTCCCAGTGGCAGCATTCCCCTCCAGTTGCTGTGGGGCCATTACACTAATGGTAGCAGTCATCTTTGCCAGACCCATCAAGACCATATCACTTGTACCGCTCCTGGCTTGAACGCATGTATCACAGCAGTCCTTTTGTGTGCTCAACCATTTTTTTTTCTTTTTTTTCTACAGAGCTGTTTCCTCTCAGCCAGCCTGCTCCTTCCCTCACACGGCACTTTGCGGCTGCTAATCCACACAGACACACATCCTTTTTCCGCAGCACAGCAACATACATTTTCAGTGCTGGATGACCTACTTGCTTTCTCCTGCCTCAATGGCTAATAAATCTTAACCTAAAATGTGCATTTGTAAATCTTAAAGAATTATCGCCTTGCTCTAATCAGCTGGGGCAAGTTTAGTTGCTGACACAATCATATGTTTCTTCTGCCTTGCCCAGCAATGAACTTTCCAATTTAGTTCTTTTTGTGTTTCATAAACACGGAAATAGAAAAACATTGTTGTCTTAACATGCTATGAATATTACAATGACCATAAAAGGGCATAAAAATTAATGATGACATCCTTACAGTAGGAACGCCAAGTCATTCCAAATTGGGTCAGGACATGATGCCAATCTTAAAATATTGATATCTGCACCTCTACCATCACAACAGAGCAACATGAAGCATTTTTTTTTTTTTTTTTATACAAAGCTCAAGTTGATGATTTTTTTTTAACTGTTTTATGTATATATGTAAATATGTGTTTATTTCTTTCTTTCTAACAGGTAGTGCGTTCCTTAAAATGTTCAGTGGAAGTTAAGAGTCGTTTGTTTGAATAACCACACACAAAAATTGTAGCATATTGTGAATGCGCGTGTGTTCTAAAACACTCTTACATTGGTGCCTATGGTCTTGTTATTGTTGCAGAGGCTTGCCTGTAGACACAGTTATCAATCTTTTTGTAAGATCCTGTCCTGCTTCATCCAGTGCATGGATGGGGACATATAATGTCAGGATGTCCAGTGGTTTCTAGGTAGATTATTAATGCATGTTTTCACCCCACCATATGGAGTTTATAGTACTTTTACTTGAGATGTGTTTTTTGAGCACTGCAATGTGAGAGACTTCTATCTTCGCTCAGCCTCACCATACAGGGTCCTCTGGTTTCTGCAACATAATTTTGAAGATGGCCAAATATCAGGTGTTCATAATGAATGCACCAGCTATTACAGCTGGTTTTGAACACTTCATAATTTGTGAAAACTTGTTGGAGCCATGTTGGATGTTCGCATAACGATACCAACCAAAAATTTAAGAACAAAACAAAATTGCTATCCATATATAGCAAATTCCCTAATGGCACTCTGAAGTCTGGCAGTCTGAAGCCAGCACAATTATCAGAGTGCTACAGCATGACAGTATATTAATGATGTGTGTCCCACAAATGATAAGGAAATTGTGGTCTGGAGGAAAACAATGCCCTGAGTAAGGATTTACCAGTGAGTCTATTCCATGAAGTGACATATGACAATAGCCTCCATGTCTTCTGTTGTAAGATTAACAGCCCGGCTGTGTGGATATACTTGCTGCGCTTGGATTTGAGTGGCATGGTGGTCGCAACTCTTTCTTAAATAGCAGACTGTTGGTTGGGCTTCTTCAAGTGTAGCAAAAAGGATTTGATCTATAAATCTGAGTCTGTATGAGAAAGCTAAAGCTGCAAAGATTGTGAGCTGTAGCAGAATATGAACAAACAAATATCTGATTAACACCATTTCAACTCAATGGCACACAGACATTGAAAAGAAAATCTAAATACTTGTAATGTGTTTACATCTAAGTAGAGATGTAAATCAGAGTATTAAATAGTTTGCAAAGCATTCTGTCAGGAAAATTTTAAAAGAAGTCAGATATAGCTTTCTGGTGAGATGCTCCTCTAAACACTGACATTAGACTGGGCAATCATTAGAAGGTGCTTAAACTTGAGATGAGAAATGGTTCATTTGTAATTACCTCAAAAATCTAGAGTGAAAATGAAGCGGTTTTGATGTAAATACCCAAATTCATTATTACTCTCACTGTATGCTGAACACATTTTGAAATCTAAACATCACAAAAAAGTGCTCTTGACAGTGATGGAATAGGCACTAATATTGGACTAACAGCAGATGCATACATTAGCCTTGAATGTTAAAACACAACAAGTCCAAGTGAGACAATTCAACATTTAAATGCCAAGTGATTGATAGTTTTCATTTTATACATTTCATTTGCTCTGACATCCAATTTCAGGAACGGAAATGTTAGACACACACACACACACACACACACACACACACACACACACACACACACACACACACACACACACACACACACACACACACACACACACACACTCACACACACACACACACACACACACACACACACACACACACTTGCACAAAGTTAATTCAAATGTTCAAATCTGGCATTTTCACATGAACACTTATGTTTTGGGTGTGCTGGTGGTTTGGTCACATATACTTGTGTTTACCCTAATAGATTTGATGCTGATAATGATGAAAACAGTTTTTATATTATGTTTTTATATTATATTTATATTATATTTTATATTATTTATAGAATGTTCAGATTTGAAAGAAAGGGTAAGCTAAGATTACATAGATTCCATTGATTCAATTGGACACAGGAAACCGTATGTCCCCAAACTTGTCTCAGTTGCATTACTCTTTACAGTATTTTAAAAAATACTCTGGGAGCAATATCTTGGATATTTGCCATAATCATATTCCAAGTTAATATTTGCTTTTCGCATAGTTCATTTTAAAGACAATTACCATGGTCAGCACTCAAACTTGGCTTTCCTTCTTTTTCTTTTTCACTAGAGGCTTAAATGTGGATACTCAGTTTCTTTTGTTTATAATGATAGGAATGTTTCCTGTAAACCCACATTTGTAAACTCCGTGGCCAACAAAACAACATAGATATTTGGATGATGTTGATGATATTGTTCAGTTTCTTTAGATCGGTTCCTTAGAAAATGCTTTCCTTTGCTAGCTCATAGTGTGGAGGCCTACAAAATTGAATGATAAATATCTTGTTATGACTTCTGCACAAACTCACTGCTTTATACAGTATTGCAGCCTTTAAGTGGGCAATGGCAGAGATTGTACAGTTGAAATGCAATAAGCAGTAGTTGATGAGATAGTTTTACCAACCACAAAAAAAAATAAAAATCAGTTATGGATTTTCATAGGCAAAAGGAAGGCAGATTTACAGTTGGAGGTCTGAGCCCTCTGAACTTCCACAAATGGTGGGAATGCTTGAAACGTTCCTCAAATCCCTCAACTTCTAATCCTAAGAAGTAAGCAAGGGATATCTGCAGAATACTTTGCTTTGACTTACCTAAAGCTCACTTAATCAAAACAACCTCTAATCCTGTAGTAAGGCGGTGAACATCTGAGTATTATAGCACACCTGCTGTACTTAAGCTGACTTCTGATGTATTACGGAACCAGAGAGCAGAGAAACACCTACGACGAAGACAAAAGAAATTACATTTGTAATGATGTTGGAACATGTACATTCCTTAATAACTGCTTTCTCCAAAAAAACAAATCATCATACACAAAAAGAACACTTCTTCTTCTTCTTCTTCTCCTTTCGGCTTTTCCCATCAGGAGTCGCCAGAATGAATCAACTTTTTCCATCTAACCCTATTCTCTGTATCCTCCTCTCACACCAACTATATTCATATCCTTTCATTATTATCCTCTCATAATTCTTCTCTTTGGTCTTCCTCCAGACCTCCTGCCTGGCAGCTCCAATTCCAGCAATCGTCTACCAATATTTTCATATATTCACTATCCCTCCTCTGTACATGACCTAACCATCTCAGTCTGGCTTCTTTGACATTCTCTCCAAAACAACTAATATGTGCTGTTCCTCTGATAGACTCACTTCTGATCCTATCCATCCTGGTCACTCCCAAAGAGAATCTTAGTATCTTCATCTCTGCAACCTCTAGTTCTGCCTCCTGTATTTTCGTCAGGAGGGGTGTTCAAGGCTAAAACATTTTATTTCAAGTTGGCATTCGTGTTGTCATTAATGACATATCGGGAGGGACTGTTGTGCAGTTCTGTATGTTCCTCGGGGCCGAGGAACTTTGTGGTGGGGGGGGTCAGTGTAGCAACCCAACCCAAGAATAAAAGCTATAGGCTGTTGACCTGTCACTCGCTAGCCCTTTGCTGATCACTAGACAGCAGGTTTGTCATCTATGATGAATTACGGTAATTGGGGAGAGAGGCAGAGGAGGGATTGATGTAGGGTGGGAGTGGGAAGATTCGAGTGAGCAGAGTGTTGTGGAGTACGGGTACGGTTGTAACTAGTGAAGTGTTGGGAGTAAAGCAACAACATCTAGATTGAAAGCCTGGTTGCAAATGTCTTCATTGAACTATTGTTATATATATATATGTATATATATATATATATATATATATACATATATATAAGATATATTCAGATATATAAGAGGATTATAAAAGCATTCCCCATCTTGTCAATAAGATATTTGCATGGGTGATGGTATGTGATCTAAACTCCCACGTATCGAAACTCTCCTTATCTGTTTGATTAATAAGATAATACTGGTGGTACAACACAGTGAGAGTCATTTTGCCAAGACAGATATTTACATGACACAGTGTTGCTATCCTATTAGTCTCTCTGTCAACACCATCTTTCTCTATTTATTTACTTTTGCCCTAATGAGGCTCTTCCTCTATTTATGTGTGCTTAACCTCCTGGCGAGCATTTTAATGGGTGTAAACTGATTTGTGATTTTTTTTTTTTTTCAGTTCTGTTTGGAAACACAGTCACTCATCTGCTAAAAGACACAAAGTCAGATGGAGTCTATCTTAAAATACCTCTTGAGGTTTTTTTTTGCTGCTGTTTGCCAAGAAAAGTGTGGCGGTTCATATCATAAATACTATGAACCCAGTCATTACAAATCCATACTACAAGTGTTTGTGTGTGTGTTTGTGTGTGTGTGTGTGTGTGTGTGTGTGTGTGTGTGTGTGTGTGTGTGTGTGTGTGTGTGTGTGTGTGTGTATGGTCAGGGGTTGGGAGTCTTACTGTGTGTGTTGGACATTGCTTAGCAGATATGTTATATCCTGTCTATTTAGATACATTTGGTTTACAATACAGAGATTTTGTGGACTACTGTGATTAACTACATTAAATGTAGTCATCACATTAGCGACAGGACTCGTAACCGGTCCAGGGTGAACTCTTTCTCTCACCTTGTGTCAGCTTGGATAAGTTACAGAGCTGCTGAAACCCCAAGTGCAGGACAAGAGTCATAGAAAGTGAATAAATGAAAAATAATAATCATATATGACTGTATCCAAATACATATACAGCATGTAAGATACAAGTAATCATTGTTTGGTCTTATAAACACTGGTCCATCCACTTTAGACAGAAAATGTTGCTTTCATTTTACATGGGAACTTTGATTTCAGATGTAACAAAAAGGTTTTAAAAACCATCCACAGAAGCCATTACATATAATCATGCACTCCTGAAGAGTCACTGAATGTGAAATGCTTTTGAAATACAATAACTGAAATTTAATAGTTTGTTAGACAGAAAACAACAGGAGGTTGTGTTCCTATTTTTTTTAAATTACAAAACTTTTTTTTTTTTTTTACCACCATAAAAAGCTGAAAAAGCTGCTTGCGAACATTTGTGTGTGTGTGTGTGTGTGTGTGTGTGTGTGTGTGTGACAAAGCAGCAAGCCAGTTTGTCAGACTTTTGTGACATAATCTGGCCTTTGAAAAATGGATATTTAGATTCAAACCCTTTTTTGAGAATGAGGACCTCACCTGTCTAGAACAAAAAAAAGTCGACAACGTGTCAGTTAATGTGTCAGTTCATTGGCTGGCTTTCACAGTAACGTGCTGTCTCCATCCACACTTCAAATCATAATTTTTCTGTCTCTTAAAGATTCGTCCATCTTTCATTGCAGAGTTTGAAGGATAGCGACTGGTGAAAGCCTCACATGTGCAGGGGCATCCTGCCTTGGTGCTTTGCTTCAATGTCTTTCTCATAAAAGAAAAAGGTTACAGAGCATGATTGCTGAACTGCAAAATGCAAGGGATTGCAAGGATCAGAAGTTTTTTCGTTTGCTTTGTAAGTAAAGTGAAAACAATAAAAAATCTGTGCCCACTTCTTATTAGCAGGGACTCTGTTCTCTGTTGAATCGAGAAGGGGGTAAAAACTTGCAATCTCCCCTTTATATATATATTTGTGTGTGTGTGTGTATATGTGTGTATGTATGTGTGTGTGTGCATGTTTGTTTTGTCAAAACTATATTTTCTATTATTTTTTTATTATCATTGTTTTTATTTATTTTTTGGGAGTGTGCATTAAAACAAAATAAAAACACAAACAACTAACACATAAATTCAATAGAGAGACAAATAAATAAATAATACATAAACTGACCATTATAATGATGCATTTACAAAACCCCAGTGGCAGCAGTGATATGTTTGTGAGATATGAATCACACCGCTGCTTGCTCTAGGTTTGCAAGACCAAAGACAAATTGTGATTATAATGGCAAAAATAAAAGTGTCAAAAAAATAAAAGTATACTTCTTGTTTTATTCCCTGATTTATTATTTCAACTGTCCTTTTTTAAAGCACTGTGCTGCATGCATTAATGTCTTTTAACATCTTCAATCATGAGAAACTTACAGTGAGATATGGTATACTTAATAAAACAGTATTGCAGATTGAGAAAGAAACCTTCTGCTGAAAACAGCAAAGAGTCTTAATTATTACATTGCTTTCATGACAGTAAATAACGCCCTGACAAACATCTGGGCTGGACTGTTTTACTGAATGGTGATTTACATTACTATACATAAATGACATCATAATTTTGCAATATCAAACAAATGAATGGAAAGCATTTTTTTTCACTGAACCAAAATGGAAATATATAAATTAATAAAGTTGATTTGGGAAATTTGGCTGAATGGGTATTCATGCCTTTGAGTTCTGTAAAAGCACATTGGATCGTAAAATGGCTTCATGGTTTACAGTTTTACATTCAATTCTTTTTTTGTACTCTAACGCCATTTGCTTGATTGCTTTTTCTGTCTGTGAATGGTTTGTTTGGAGAAAGGCTCTGGCATCGTGTATGAGGCCCCCACTAATCCTCTGGAAAGAATAAGAAACAATATGAAGTCATGGCAGAATAGGCATGCAATGACGCTTCCCAGTGGTGATCATTCCACCATCCTGCTGCAGCATGCTCCAAGTATTTTCCGGTTATACTGTGTGCTTCAGTTACTGCCAAAAGCCAAATCAGTGAAATGACAAAATGTGTCATTCAAATGCAACCTTTATTGAAGAATCATGCTCTCTGGGGTAAATTCAGATATTGGATGACTTTATTAAGGTAAATTTGGAAGCAAAACAAGATAAAGCATGCTAAAATGCGTCTCCTCTTTTGCACTGACACTTGCATCCAGCAGATTTAAATAGAAGCCTTATGCACTGATTGTCTCTAACCACACATGTAAAAAGAGCAAGCCATCCAAAGAAATAGTTCAGTCATTTTCTCCCTGAGAAGATCCCTATCCAAGGTAGGGTAGAAAAAAAATCTGCCCAAAAAATGCTCTCATTCTCTGCACTTGCAATTTAAAAGCTTTACTTCTGAGTAAGTATCTGGCTGTCGCTGATCTTTTGCTGATCTTGCTTTTCATCCATTATATCACAAGAGCTCAGGAAACCATTAGTTAATCCATCGATTGACAGATATATATATATACAGGACTGTCTCAGAAAATTAGAATAATGTGATAAAGTTCTTTATATTCTGTAATGCAATTACAAAAACAAAAATGTCATACATTCTGGATTCATTACAAATCAATTGAAATATTGCAAGCCTTTTATTATTTTAATATTGCTGATTATGGCTTAGATCTTAAGAAAACTCAAAAATCCCAACTTATCCCATCCATAAAAAATTAGAATATCATGAAAAAAATGTTTGTTTGTTTTTTTTACCTAGACCCGCCCAGTTATTGTCAGTTATATTCTGAAACTCTCCATTGGTCAGTAGAACCAAAGAAACGTCTTCAAGTGAATAAATTGAGAGATGAGAATGAGAGAGATGAGAACAACTTTATTTATCCCGAAGGAAATTGTTGTGCCAGAGTGTCAAGTAAAAACATAATAGTAATAGATAATAGTAGAAAGGAGGAAGAATAAGAAATACAATGAAATATTAATTGATTCAAGTCCAGTTGCCAAGACGAGAAGAAACAAACAATATTAGATGAGCTTTCAGTTTGACTTGAGATGATAATAATGTTTAAATGCTTTTTGGGAGGTATTTGCCGGAGTTAAACATTTATATGTTATAGTTAAAAAAAGAAATGTGCAGCCAACACTGATGGAAAAATTTGTTATAAAGTTTGACTGATCTCATAAAATAATGACTATCCTTTATACTAAATGTTGTATTTTGTTGTTATAATTATGTTTATACATTTATGTGTGTTATACATAAAATATTTTTCGAAGTGTCTAATTGTTGGATTCAAATTTAACTGTTTTAGGAGTTTCCTCCATCATCCTTTTATGTGGAGCGCTGCTGTTTAGTTGCAGTTCCAAAGCTACCCATATTCAAAAAGGCTGCCTCAAGCTGCATCTGCCTCTTCTGCCCTTGACATCCATTTTCTGCATAGCTAATCCTGAACTCACCCCCTCACATTCCCGTAGCACAACACTTGCTTCTTCTTCTACTGTCAAGAGCGCCTGTGTTTGCGAATATTACAGGTTCAATGATCAAAGCTGAGAATCCCACTGGAGATAAAAGACGGAGTGAAAATGAAAGCAAAGATAAAGAGAGTTTGAAACCCCCTCCAGTGTCCATATTTAAATGTTTGTCATCACTTTGTTTATGTATCTTACTGCAGTCTTCAGTTCTTCTAAGCTTGCTGAGCTTTTGCACCCCGCAACCTTGATTACTCCAGCTTAAGTCACATGACATCGACAGAACATAAACAAACATTTGCTCACACCATCATGCTCAATAACCCCTTCCTATATTTTTTGACTATTTGGAGAAATAAATACATATATACACACACACACATAAATAAATATATATATATATCGTAGCGAGTCACGAATGTTGGGGTTTATGTTGATGCTTGTTTTCTGTGAGATTTGGGGGTTGCTGGGAATTTTTTGGGTGTGGTTTGGGGTACTTTGAATTTTGTTTTGGTTTTTTTTTACACGGGATTGAGTAGAAACAGTTGGTTGTATTGCAGGCTTGTCTGGCGTGGCTGTGGCCAACAACAGCCACTCCTCATTAAACAGACGTTTTACAATTACCGAGGGGTTTCCCTGACTAAAACGCTGCAATATATCTTTAACACCTGTAATATACCACCTGTATCATAGTACCTGCACCCTAGATTATAAAATGATTCAAAATCACAAAAAGAAAAGTTGAAAAATGATGTCATACAGAGTAACTGTTTCTCTTAAGTTCAGTAACTCAAAGGTTTACTATTATTTGTGTGGCGTATTTGACTCTGTCATCAATTCCTGTCACCAAATTCCATGAGGCCCTTGTGGTGCATGAAGTTGATATATAGGCCTTTAAAAAAATCCATAGTTAGATGATAAGTTCAACCTATGGGTTTGGTTGCTATTTGATAATCAATATCCATTTGAATTGAATGCAAGTCTTGCTAGTTTAAATTTGGAATGGGAACAATCTCTACATTGCAGGTTTTGTGTAATTGGCAGGGGTATATGGCAAATGATCTGGAAAATAGACACCCACTAATAAATACGCATTTCTCCCCTGCAGTGTTTGTCTCATTATGGTGTCAGTGTTTGTTCAACTAGAGCTATAAAGCAGATGGTGGTGAGGTATGGGCATGGACCAGTTGGTCCTTATTAACCTTTTTTATTCTCTTGTGTCATTTATGTCAATCCAGTGCTGTCACAAATGATGAGCTTGGACTGAAGCAAAATGGATCACGGTGAAAAAAAGATTAAAAAAATGAGCAGAGTGAGGATATTGTGAGGACTAAACAAGCAGACAAGTGAAATATTCAGTGGGGAGGGAAGGGTTGAAGGTCAGAGTAGAGGAATATGTGAGGAGCTGTAGATTATATTTGTTGTGGGAATGCCAAGCGAGGAAGTAGATGTTAGACGGATGTTTATAGTGGTTACAAAATGTATGACGTTAACTCAGTTTCAAACCTAAACTGCTGTTGACTGCTGGGTGCTTTTAAATCTAAACCTTGATTAAATTGTTTTTTCTACTAAAAAAAAAAAATGAACATGTCATGAACTCTATTTTACAACTAATTAAAGTAGGGCAGACAAAGTTAATAGCTTTATTAAACGGTGAAGTTAAAGAGTCCATCACCTCCACTGGAAACATGTATCGTAAACACAGACTCCCAAAAAATAGCAGAATAAGCTGATCTGTCTGTCTGTCTGTCCGCCCGTCCGCCCGTCCGTCCGTCCGTCCGTCCATCCGTCTATCTATCTATCTATCTATCTATCTATCCATCCATCCATCCATCCATCCATCCATCCATCCATCCATCCATCCATCCATCCATCCATCCATCCATCCATCCATCCATCCATCCATCCATCTATCTATCTATCTATCTATCTATCAGTTAATAACCTGTTTAGTTTTCAAATAGTCATTTTCCATCAATATTTTTGTTGTGTTTCAATGCAGTTATACGGTATATCGTTTGGTAGTGTGACCTGAGAGTATTTAAGTCAAGTTTGATTTGCTTGTAAAGTGGACATCACAGCTGATATAGAATACCGTCTGTGCTGCTATTATATGGTGTGTTTCCCCCTCAATATAGAAGGCCCACTGTGGTTGTATGGTGTATGAAACCCAGGAGTGACAAAAGTCAGAGCTCTGACTCCAAAGATTGCTGACCCACATTAGACAGTGCAAAGAATAATAACACAGCTCGCCCAGTATCAAGAGCCTCTATGAGAGGTTAGGGTATAGTAGGGCAAACATATCGCGGTCTCTCTGGTGTGAGTTTCTGCACAGAGGCACATGAAGAGCAAGCTCATCTTGGAAAGCTTTCGGAAACCTTGGTTGCTTCATTTGGCGTCAAGATGCAGATTTAGGACAAAGTTACCCAAGCTCCCTCCTCCTTGACATTGGTGGCTGACGAGCAACTCTCTCTGCTTATGGATGCAGAGTCATAATCTATATTTTCTGTCTGGCATTCTGGTCATTGCCCCTAGACCTGGCAGCTCTCCTACATCCAGATCCAGGAATACATGTCATGATATTCCCTCTGGGGCAAAAGTCAGGGGGACTACAACCTCCTCACTCCTTTTGCTGTGCTGCAAGGAAAACTTGATTCCCTAAAAGCACCATGCACGACTCCTGGAGGACAACAGGAGTGCATTTGGGCTAGTAGGTAGTGATGTACAAATCGTGAATGAACTGTTCAAAACTCAAAGAGTCAATTAACTGACTCATGAATCATCAATCCTTGTCTCTATTAACTCATTTTCTATCTCATCCTTGCTACTGCTCACTAGCTAACTGCTTATAACAGACAAGACAGCATGGCCAAATTATACAACTGCTTTTCTTTCTGCATTTCCATAAATATGCCAAGTCAATCATTGTATTAACGCTGTGGAAAGAACAACACTTCTGGTTTCTTGTTTCAACTAAAGTCCCCCATACCCTCCCTGCAACGAGTAGTGAATGAAGAATCATGGAATGTTCACTGTAGCCGGCCCCCACGCGCGAAACAAATGATTCTCTCAGTAATCCAACAAATGAATAGTTCAGTAGCCCAGTGCCCCCACCCCCACTTAGAAAAATTGATGACCGAATCAGTGAGTCCTGTGATTTAAAAACCTGGTTGTCATTGGTGAGTGACTCATAGAATAAAGATTCATATAATTATTGCTGGGCACCTCTCACGTGCCATTCCTTGTCATATCATAAAATTTTCTCTTAGCTCAGGAGAAGCAAGCCATTTACTCCTAACTTGTAAAAGTTTGTGGTAAATGAGAATTGTGTTACTTGTGCATAGGCAGCTCAAACAGATGTCTGAGCTTAACTGAAAATGTAAACAAATTGTCACATAGACATGACTCACAGCTCAAATAAACTGATACGCCATCTTGGAAAGAAGTAGATCTGATAAACAGTCACAAGTCGCTTGTATTCAGCTTTTTTACAAGCTTATCTGCATCAAGATGGCAGATGATGATGTTATCCATCAACAAGTATTCATCGATTATACTACCATTGCGTTGTTTCCTGCATACTACAAGTATACATAGATAGCGATAAAACACTTTTTCATACCCCTTTGATTTATTTGTGATAATTATCCTTTTTTTATTAGAGCTCAAGCCATATGGGGTGAAAACATTATTCATGTAAGGTGATTAAAAGACTGTGGTTGACTGTATATAATTTTCTCTCACAAGGAATACCTAAAGTATGCTCTCTCAAATTCTACACACACAAGCACAAGATAGATTGATGTAACATACATGCAGCTGCATTTAGTGTCCTCTCCTTCTGGCGAGGCATTAAGAGTGCATCGTCAGGGTCTTCCGTCATGCCCAGGGAAGCAGGTGCAAGGCTTTGACCTGGTAATGGAGTACAAGGGGAGATCGAATCGTAGACAACTCCCTTTGTGGAAGTCTGGAATGTGATTGTCTTGAATATGTGTATGGTATATGTGGGAAGAGTATGCTTGAAACGCCTAAAATACAGCAAATGCTTATATGAAAGAGACAAAAAAAATGCACTGGGGATTCCAAGCCACTTGAGGACATCATCTGAAAAATCTTTTCTATTTCATGTAGAGTGTTGATCAGGTTTTTATTCAAAATGTTATTGCTTGTCATGCAACTATTCATCATTTATTTAATCACCATTTTATGGGGGGTGAAGATTAAAAAATCCATTTGCATTATTAAGCATCCAGCCACTGACTAAAACAGCGTTGCATTAAATCCTCCATTCTTACTTTTTTCATTGAGTCAATTTGAGAGAGATGAGTGGGCATTTGGAAGATTGTAATATCAAATGCATCTGATTAAAAGTCATATGAGAGAAGTTAAATGAAATGCATTAGTTATACCTTATAAACAACAAATTCGAGCTTCATGTGTTTACAATTCATAGAACATTAATGAATATAATTTTCTGTTCCATGTTCATTTTAAAACTGAGGTGTATTTCATCATCCCACTTATAATAAAAATAATAACAATCATAATAATAAACAAACAAATGATTAAATATTTTCTTTAAGAAATGTAGTTTTGACCAAACATCAGTAAAAGGTGTTTTGAGTTTGAGGTAACATCTCTGTTTGACTTTTTCATGCCAATTTGCCACTGCTCCATTATAATGCAAATGTTTTGTTTTGTTCTTTTGTCTCAAACAGATGGTTTTTAGTAATAGCTAGGAATTCACATGAAGATGACTCTTTACCTAGCAAATCACAGTTGCACAAATCTGTAACAGACAAAAAGTATACTAATAGCCTTTTTAAGGCCTTGATCTTTCAAAGTATAATTCAGACATAGCTGAGCCAGAAGCCTCCTAAGGGTCTCCACTCTCCTCTGCTGCCCTGACTATATAAATTGTGTTTCTGTAAATTTAACAAGGGAGAGAAGTAAGCAGCTCACTGATATATATATATTTTTTACTTCTTTATGAATTTTGAATTTTCTGTAAATGATCTAAATATCCAATATCATAGATAAACTTTATAAGCCTGTCTCACATTTCCCACTCCAAAGTAGGAGCAGGCAGGATGCTTCCCAAAAGGTTGGTCATCTCCCCTTTGGAAATAGAACATTCTAAATTATTTCAGTGTCGTGAGCGAGTGTAGGGTGGCATCTCAATTCACAAGATGGTTTAAATTCAAGTACTCAACCATGGTCAGAAGCTATATTAATGACTCAACAAATGAGATGTCTGTGAATGATACCACTTCCTTTGGTAGGTCTACTGGTCTGAACAGCTCCCCCTGGCACTACTATACTGTTGAATGCACCACAGCTTGTGTGTCATTCCAATTTCCCCACTGCCACTGGGTAAGGACTGTTAAAGTGAGATATTATAGTGGAGGTACAGTCCGGATGTACATGGTTACCTCCATTATAATGTCTCATCATCGAGATAAAATACAAAAGAAATAAATAACTCTGATACGAATGTCTCTAATTTTGATGTCATATGGCTGGAAATAGTTATAATTGCTACGAATTGCATTTGACTTCCTATGACCGATAGTGATCTAATGGGAAACCAATTGGATAGATTTTTTTTTTTTTTTTTTTTTTTTTTTAATTGAGATTTGTACAGAGATAGTTTAAGTTGGCTGGGACCACAAAAAAACAAAAACATTTTAGATTAACCTAGCAATCAGCAGCATCAAAATGCACTTTACCTGTTGTGTTTGGGTGCTCTTGTTGCCAATTGGTGATTACTTTGATTTGAGTCTTTCACCATATGTGTGTGTGTGTGTGTGTGTGTGTGTGTGTGTGTGTGTGTGTGTGTTAGACTGTGAGAGACTTAACAACTGTCATTACTTTTAATAGCCATTAGACACTTAAAGAAATGTTTTGCAATGTTGTATTGAACATGTACCCATCAAAGGCCTCTGTCCTGACATGAATATAAAACAGCAAAGCAGAAAACCCTGGTCTATAACCTCAAGTCAGCCATTTGCTATGCCATGTGTGAGGGTAATGGGAGAGGACACAAGGGGTTAGGGATGTGACATTCATTGCATGCACCCCTAGCTATGGTATGCATGCCTGAAGTGGTGTGTGAAAGTGGACCGATTTAGGCTGCTAAGACTGGTGACCGTCTGTCACACATGCAGCAAAGTAAATTTGTGAGAAATGAGCCCTTGTAGATAGTGTATTGGTCATGACCGCAGGCAGTCAGCATCCATTTATGGTAATAGCGTTGGGCACAAGTCTAGTTTTTCTACCTCAGATCCTGCTTGTTTTTTTGTCCACACTGCAAAGAATAGGCGGCAATATTGTGAAACCTTTTTGATTGTCCGCTATAGACCTTTTTTGCCATCAGAGTTTTGCTCTTTAATTATTTTACTGTCACCTTTAAGTCCTGTGGGCTGAAATACTTTAATCTCTCACCATCATTGGATGTAGTGTTTATGTTCTCTTTTATTATGTAACTACTTTAACTATTTTAAAAATGACCACTTTATGTTTGACTACAATAATATCTGATCAAATTTGATTTAATTCCAGGTCATTGAAACATGACCCTGGGTTAATATCATAAGTTAATATTTCACTCTCTCCTGTTATAACTTTGGTCATTGAGACAGTGTTCATAGGCCGTTATTAGTGAGTGATGGAGTGATCACTAATGAGGGGGACAGAGTCTACAGCCAGGACTAAGTTGATGAAGTGTGATAGATAAAGGAAGAAATTGTCCTGCTAATGTGTAATTGAGTTTGAAAAGAGATCATCATCTCCCGATATGGAGTGATATGATAGATGACTGCATATTATTTTATTATTACTGTAGCTTTTTAAATATGAGATTTTTCATGTTTTCTATGTCACTTCACTTCACAGTTAATAAGGGCTTGAAGAAAAGTCCCCGAGTAGGTGGTAATTTCACAGGCCCTCATTTTCTGAATTTGACAGTTATCCTCAGATGGAATTACATCAGCACATAAAGATTCAAGATTCAAACTGTTTATTTCCACATGCACTGTATAGAAACATGTTTCCCTATACAGTGAAATTCCTACGTTGCTGTCTGCAGTGCATTTAGATATGTATTGATAAGAAAAAATGATTGTGTAAATATTATCATAAATATGAGCAGTGTTGGCAGTGCGGTTAAGACATTTGAGTGAAGCTTGGTGTAAAGGATTCAAGGATTCATTCAAGGATTCAAGACTTTTATTGTTGTTACACAGAGAGCAACGAAACCAAAACAGATACAAACCAACCTTAAAAGGAAGGATACAACACAACAATACAGCAAGCAGGATCACAGGGTTAGAGATATAAGACAGAATAAATATAAGACAAAAAATCTGAAATAACATCAAGAAGAATAAATGGACAAATATTGAGGAAGAAAAAAGTTAAAAAAAAAAAGTGAAAAGTGAAAAAAATCAGTAGGTACGTGGAATTCTTAGGGTTTATTACTACTGTTATTATAGTACTGAATGTAAGGTAAAGACTGTACGTCAAGTTATAAAGATAGTGTTTTAAATTATTATTACCATGTTTTTATTGTTATTACTAATTTCCAGAGCCTCAAGAACAAATCAGGTATTAGCTTCTAGATACAAGATACACCTTACGAACAAAGCATTTATTGCCACGTTGCTGTTTAATAAATTCATTTCATCACAGTATTAAATTACCTAACATTTTTTATTTATATATTTTTATAACACTCTATTAACACACATATACTAAAGAGACAACGTCAATGTTGCGTTCACTGTTTAATCACAAAAGGAGTGACATAATAATTTTTCATTCTTCACATACAGCCCCTTAGCTTGATTACCACCCACTCCCATCTATCAATTGCTCTCAGACCTGTCAAAGCTTCTCCTGAAGCACTGCGCTGCTCCATAGTGACACTGTCATAAAGATTAAATGTGTGGATCACAGTTTCTTTGGTCAGACACCTCAGCGGCATTGGGTTGGAATGGCATCACCTCCCTATCTGGGCCATGCCATAGCACACCCAGGTTTCAGACCAGCAGGAGTTGATCAGTCAGCAAGCAAGGCATTAATCTGCTGTGACACAATGACTCTTGCTTTGGAGGACATCCTGGACTGGGAAGCAGTCCAACAGCATTGCACATTGCTGTTGGAGTAATGCATGGTGTCAGAGAACCTGGCATGGATGGAGACATGGGGGATGAAGGGGTGGAATGGACAGAAGTACAATGCTGCTCAGATATTGAATCAATATACAGGAGAAATTGAATGTGGGTGGGAAAAGAGGCTGATATAACATGGCATAAAGCAGATAAGGACCCTAAGATACAGGTTGGTTGAAAAAGCCTGGAAGATATCTTTCTTGGCATACTCATGTCTAGTTTCTCGTTCACAAATCGAGGCGCAGGTATTCTAACTTCTCGACTTTTTTGTGGAGAGATAAACTCATAATATAACTCATAGAAATAATGGCATCACCTAAAGTAGGTATGACTCAGTTATTAACATTTAACACGTAAATAGCATTAAGCACTAAATAGCAGTCATGATACGGGGCCCTCCTATTTCTCCTGATAATGTATGCCAATGCAATTGCCCATTTTCATTGAAACACACTCTTCACATCAATATGCACATCTCTCCATTTTCAATGCAAATAGAATGAGACCACCTGCAGGTATATAAGCCTTCACTTGTGCCATGCCTGACAGTTATTAAAATACAGAAAACCTGTTGAATTACAATGACGACAGGATTTATTTACAGTTGCCGGAAATGTGGGCTTTTCAGTGAGTCAGTTTTGATTTCAGAATGCATTTGTTGGTAGTATTTGTATGTTTTTGTCATGTATTTATTTATCTATCTTCATTTATAAGTGGTTGTAGCTTTAGTTATCTGTTAATGTCACGTTCAAGAAAGGTGTGCCTGACCCAAACTCAAGTCTTCTTGACCAGGAAGGTGAATGGAGAGCTGTACCAGGGCATGGTTGTCTCAGGGATAGGTCACGGGTGTCTCAGGAACCAGGAGCTAGCCAGGGGTGACAGGAACTAGGCGCTGGTAAGGAAGCACAAGGCGATGAATGCCCCGGGGAAGCAACCAACAATTTGGCACCAAAGGGCTGGTAGCATGCTCCTCTCATCCTCCGGTTAACAAGACCTGAACAGCGGCAGGTGTGCGGAGACCTCCAGCTGGAATCATTCACCTGGTCAATCAGGCTCTCTGGTAACCGGGGCACCCAGATTCCTAGTCCTGTATCCCGACAGCTAAAACATGCAGTCATGGTAAATATTAAATATAGGGAATTTACTGAGGAGTATTTTATTTGATCTTTTTTCATTCATTCATTCATTCATCTTTCCATTTATTCATTGCTTATTATTTTTTTCTACTCTGACATTCCCTCAGTCATTGTTTTATTACATACTTAGTTTTAACAAGTGCCTACCAAAAGGCTGATAAGCGATGCTATGGCTGGCTCTAGCAAGGAAACCAAGCAGGTCAATGCTGTAATGTTCAATGTAAGAGATGAAACAGATGACTGAAGGAATACATCTCCCATACAATCCTTCACCCTCTGTATTGTCTCAAGCCATGTGACACTTTGTTGATAAGGGAGCTGCTGCACTGAATAAGAAGAAATCCTTCCCAGCAATCAGCCTTCTAACATGGGAATTATGATAAATTACACACCTGGGTCACATGCACAGGTGTTCAATATAAGACAATCTGGGTGAAAGTCCTCCCTGCAGAAATCCCAAGTCACTTCCAGTGTATTATTGAATCAGTGTGTTAAGTGGTAGAGTAAATCCAATAGCTGTTGTCTCTAGAGTCTCCACCTCCCTCCTTTGTCTCAGTGGAACGGTGAGCATAAACATCAAAGCAGAAATTACATTAATGTAGCACTGATATTAAATCATGCATCACTAAGTTTCTTTCATATGAAAGAGTTTCTTGATTGTCTCTATGCATTATGCTTCAGCCTCTAGTCTATGCAGAGTTTACAGTGTCTTGCTCTAGTGCAATGATCCGATGGATGCATCAGAGGCTAATCGTCAAATGCATATGCAAAGAGGATCAGGTGCAGTGAAATCATCACTGCAGAGCTTCCCCGGGGCATAGAAGACAAAGGCTGACGACCTGCACTGAAAATGAGAGGGAACCTGCTGCCACAAATAACAAGAGAGATAACAACGACAGGACACATGCCCACCCACTGGGAGGGCACAAACAGGCCAGAGTGATTAATGGAAGCGTGAGAAAATCCATGAAAACAAGAGACGCAGGCAACGTTAAAAGACTGAGTAATGCCGAAAACATGCACACAGAAGGAAAAACATATTAGTTTTGCCGCTGTTGTGTGTCTTGCTTTTAAATCTGAACCATACTGTAAATGCCTGTGGGCAGCAGAGGAGCTGAACCATGCATTAAAAGGCCTGAGGGCAAAATCAGAGATTCACCTCACAAAGATTCTGTGGTGCATCACCATTAAACATCTCAATCTGTTACACTCCTTGCCCTTCAGGTGATAAAATACACCATCGCAAAATCAAAAGTTAGTACTGCAAGTTCACAATTTTCAAAAATACATCTCACTGTCAAGGGGACAGTTAAAACAAAACAGAGACATGATCAAATAAATTTCTTTCAGCCGTTCAAAATTTTTGTCTGGACTCTAGTGTTACCATTCCTCTTGATAAACTCATGGAAAACCTAAGTTTGGAATGTGGTGCAGTTGTTAGTCCCAGAGGTATCACAAAGACACTTCAAAATATCTCTATGGTAAGAAGAGTAGTGATTTATGACATGATGGCCAGTTCGGGGGTGGGTATCTGCAAAAAAAGGAAATAATTGATGCATAAAAACACCACCAAAAATCCAGCAGGGTCTGAACTATGGACAGTAAGGCCATTCCCAGATGGAGTGGAGCAGGTGCTAGAATTTTTCGGGATCCCTGAATTGCGGGAAATTGCTTAACCTTTCCCTCGAAGGTACAATTCATCCCAGGCCCTTACACAAAAGATCTGCCAAGACCTTTCATACAGGGCACCTCAGGGTGGGTGTCATGCAGCTCCTGCTGCTCAACAGCTGCTAGCCAGCCATGCACTACCAACCTCTTAACCTTGGATGACACTGAATCTTTTTTTTTTTTTTATACACATATTAATTTAATTTGCAATCAACAATGAATGCTAGTTTTTGAAACAGACACACAGTTTCTGCAGGTAGTTTTATTTGTATAGGTGACTGAAAGGATGAGCATTCGCATTTATACTGCCTTCTTTATATACTATGTGTTTCTGGTGTGCTGACAGGGTTAATGGCAAGCTCTGCACTCTCCCAAAAGCCATCAGTAGAATGCCCTTTGTCAGATTAATCAGACCCATTAGGGGCTTATGGTCTGTAAAGATAGTAAAGGAGCAACCATACAGGTACTGATGGAAGGGTTTTAGGGCAAACGCTACAGCTACTCATTCATTCTGTGACAGCAAGTACCCCTTTTGCTGCTATAGAGAGTGTGTGTTGCATATGCTGTATTTGATTCTCTTTCCAAGGGTATTCTTCATTTTTGCCCCATATGTTGAGAAAGGATTGGACTATTGCATGAAGGATGGCAATGCGCTCTTACCAGTGTCAAGGTCTACCAACAACAGCCTTTTCTTTACCCTCTGAAATGCCTTTTTCTAAGTATTTCTCAAATCATTTATGCTGTTTCAATGCAGTAGTTAAAAGAGGGGAAAGTATAGGGTGTAGAGTGTAAAATGGTAAAGTCAGAAGTTCTCATAGAAGTTGATTAGGCCAAAAAATTACCTGGGCTCTCTTTCAGCCTCCCAACATGGGCCTTTGGTGGGAGTGTGTTCCAAAGCACCTGTTGTCTGCTGCTATTTTTTCAATTTTTTGCACAAGAGTGTTTGTATATTTCTTATTTCTGATGTTCTATGCTTCTCCTATACTTTCTATGCCTCTGTTTTTAACTTGATAATTTAACTTAAAATAATAACCACAACCTAACTACCTCTACTGCCCTGTCTGATTCCTTCTGTTTACCTTAACTGTCGTACGATGATTTATGACACCGTACACACAACCCAGGTCTCCATTGCAGTATGAAAATTAATTGAAATGTCTCAGCATCTATATGAAAATAACTTATGTGTTTTGTTTAGTTGTTGTTGTTTGAATTAGACAATTTTCCAGGGAGAGTCGGATGGAAAGAGGAGAAGCAGAAGTCTGCTGTAATTTCAGTTATTGTCCTTGAATTATCATTATCAATTAGAATTATTTGCTGAAAATACCAGAATAGTAATATACTCATCTGATGCTTATTCGAAGAATTTGTAAGTATAAAAATTTTCACTTCAACATCCATTCAATTAATTCTAAAGTGTTTTACCAATTTTCAAATCAAAGTCTTACATTTAATTAACTTTGATTATCAATTATGGTCGTATTAGGTGGCAGGAAAAAAATACTTATCCCCAGCATCTATTGCGTCCTGCCTGTGTTATATCGAAGACAAATGTAAGAATCAAAACAAGAAGAAAAGAATCCTTCATAATTTTGCTTTCAGACATTTGTTGGGACATCGGATCCTGACAAAGTGCCCCATGCTATGTGGGGAAAATAATGGTGCAAAGAGGATGTATGGTCAGAATCATTGGAAAAACTTTGATGTCAATTGTCATTCTAGTAAACCTTAGCAAATTGTCTTGCAAAAAGTCGCTTGATGGAAAAAGTAGAAGAGAATACATCAACATCCATCTGAATTGCCACATGTAGTTAAAGGTTGTCAGGTTCGTAGAAGCACCAAACTGCATCCATGATCATCTGCTCCATAAAAATAAGTAATTGCATATTTCACAACAATATTGTACTGCAAGATGTTTTTATTCTTTTCTTCTGATCATGTGGTTCTTTGTAAGAGCTTCATTGCATTCATGGGCATATCAGCAACAGATAGAAACATGTATGTCTGCATTGTTCATGCTGATATTTTGAGTTTTATTCAATTCAACTTTTAGGCCATATTATTTAATCAAGTTTTGTGCAATTTATGTGACTGATTACGTTTCAAAACGCTGTTTTCTAGTCGCTTACTATCTCTAATCAGAGATATGAATGGTGATCATCCAGTTCTTCCTCTGTGTATTTTCATCCCATGTACATTAGAATTAGATCACTTCTGCTTGTGTCCTCATACTAGAGAGCCGTCATACTGTAAATACTGTAAACGGTTACTTTTGAAGCCTGGCATCTTACCAGGTCTTATTTTGGGCTTTTATCTCAAATAAAAGCTGTTTGAGAAGAGCATTTTGGTTTAATTGATACATTAAATTTCCTGAATGAGAACAAGATCAAAAGCTGCATATTGCTGAAATCGCCACAACCCATTACTCAGTTCTTCATTCATAAATATCCCACACAATTTGGTAGACACTCTCATTTTGTATAGCAGTTGATACAGTTGATATAGCAGTTGAGACAATAAATAAAAAAAACTAGAAAAATTAAGGATGTAAAGTCCTGTACTGCAAATGCCAATTATATTCAAATCCTTAACCAGACTGACTGAATTTTGCTGGGTTGGCACGAAACCTGACGGTTTGGTTCTCACCAGAACATTTTCCTTCAAATTGTAACTAGTAAAAATAACAACTCATTCAATCACAGTTTGTTTGTTTGTTTGGTTTTTTTTTTGTTTGTTTTCTTTTTTCTTTTTTTTTTTTTTCTGAATTACAATATCCAGGGTAAAAGGTCTTTCAGTTCCCAGAGCCAACCTCATTTGGGACTTCAGCAAGCATTATGGGCAGGAATGCAATGCAGTCATCAAATGCACCCAAGCTCTTTGTCATGAGGAATTAGCACAGCTTGTTTAATGTCTTTAGGATTATGATGATGTGAATGGTAATTACAATCATGGTAATGATGATTAAAATGTCGATGCCTCCAAGGTAAAACAAAATGAGCGAGAAAGAGGCTGTAAATGAATTGGTTTTTAAATTATGAAGTACTGGCTATTGGAATATTATCAAAGCTGAAAAGTGATAAGCTTTACAGTCAAACTTTAAATCTAGGGTACAGTTATTTTACATATACACATGTACATTGTATTTAGTCATTTGGAGTCATTTTTGCCTAGTGTCTTGAGAAAAAGATCAACAGACTTAACCACAATAGACTCAAGAGTAGGTCTTAAATATTCTGTGAGGCAAAACACATGGACGTCAGGCTAAGAAGTTTCCTGCATGTATGTGGGATTGAGGGAAAATATTGTCTCTGTGGTTTTGTAGTCTCGAAGAGATCTACATTAACATAAAATTCAGATCTAGCTCTAGATATAAATGTATTAGAAATAACTAATCTTGAGTTTCAATTCAGGCCAATATAATATTTTTAACTGTAACAATTTATGTATAATAGAGACAATAATAATAGTAATAATAATAAAAGTCATCAGTATAATGTTGTGACTGTTCTGAGAGTGGATGGAATTAACGTGGCTTGATTATTATGATAGCATTTGGATGTATTGCTGAGAATATAATAATAATAAGAAGAAGAAGAACAACAACAATAATAATACTAATACTACTACTGCTACTGATAGTAATAATAATTATATTATTATTATTATTATTATTATTATTATGAGCTAGCCTTTGTCTTGGGGGCAGCAGCTGAAGCAGACTTCCCCCTCTCCCTTGTCACTTGGTCCAGCTTTTCCGGTGGGATCCCAAGGCGTTCCCAGGCCAGCCTGGAGATAACCTTCCAGTGTGTCCTGGTTCTTCCCTGGGGCCTCCTCCCGCTGGGACATACCCAGAACACCTCACCAGGGGGGTGTCCAGGATCCATCCTAATCAGATGCTTGAGCCACCTCATCTGTCTCCTTTCTATGTGGAAGAGCAGCAACTGTACTCTGAGCTGCTTCTGGATGGCCAAGGTCCTCACCCTATCTCTTAGCAAAAGCCTGCACACCCTGCAGAGAATGCTCATTTCAGCTGCTTGGATCCATGAACTTGTTCTAAGACCTACATTTCGTGACCATAGGTGAGGGTAGTAATGCAGACCAATCAGTGTATTGTGAGCTTTGGCCTTTGGCTCAGCATCTTTAACACTAGGACAGAGCAGTGCAGAGTTTGCATCACTGCTGACGCAGTACTGATTCACCTGTCGATCTCCTTTCCCATCATTCCCTCACTTGTGAACAAGACTCCAAATACCTGAACTTCTCCATTCTCCTGACCTGGACTGGGCACTCCAGAATTTTTGGCTGAGAACCTCTGTGTCGGATTTGGAGGTGCTGATCCTTATACATACCCTCCTCTTCACATTTGGCTGCAAACCGCTCCAGTGAGAGCTGGAGATCATGGTTCAATGAAACCAACAGAACCACATCATCCACAAAAAGCAGGGACACAATCCTGAGGTCACCAAACCAGGTCCCCTCGACTCCCTGACTGTGCCAACAAATTCTGTCCACAAAAGTTATGAACAGAATATGTGACAAAGGACAGCCCTGGTCCAACCCAACAAGTCTGACTTATAACCGGCAGTGCTTTGGCACTGATCATACAAGGACCCGACAACCAGGGTTCGGTACCCCATGCTCCCGGAGCATCCCCCATAGGACTACTCACGGGACACGGTTGAACACCTTCTCCAGGTCCACAAAACACATGTAGACTGCTTGGGCAGACTCCCATGCACCCTTGCAGGCCCTGCAGAGAGTCTAGAGCTGGTACACTGTTACGCCGCTATGACAAAAACCATATTGCTCCTCCTGGATCAAAGGTTAAACAACCCATCGGACCCTCCTCTCTAGCACTCCTGAGTACACGATTCCAGGGAGGCTGAGGCCACCCTATTCACCCAATCCAGTGGCACTGCCCCGGCCTTCAATGCGATGCTGCAGAGGCATGTAAGCCAGGATAGCCCCACAATATCCAGAGCCTTAAGGAAGGACTGAGGAATTTTCTGATTACCTTGGCAATTTCAGCCAAATAGGAGAGGGCATTCTAGTGTGCCCTGACTCTGCATATATTCTTATTCTTATTCTTATTCTTATTCTTATTCTTATTCTTATTCTTATTCTTATTCTTATTCTTATTCTTATTCTTATTCTTATTCTTATTCTTGCACCTATAATAATAATCATAATCACAATAAAAAGTTGTCAAACATATTATAATAGTAGTAGTAGTAGTAGTAATATTAGTTGCAGTATTTTCGAAATCATACATCCAAATATAATCATAATAATCCAACCAATGTTTCTACCAAGCCTTCTCAGAACACTAAAATGCTGACAATTGTCCCCTGGTGACCCCTGGAGAAAATTCTAGACCCTTGACCTAGCCATCTATAGATATTATTAATGTTTACATTCGACTAATGATGTTGTGTCACTTAGAATGCATATAACTGCCCCCAATCAATCTTAATGTAGGCATTCAATTAAAAAAGAGAATATATGAGATTCAATATTCCCCTATATAATTTGAGACAGATGACATTTAAATGATATTTTAAAGCAATACACCCTAACTCTCTCACGAAATGCCCCACTTTTCTGTCTATAAGCCTATTTGGTTTGAGGATACTCTGATATATAGGTGTGTGTGTGTGTGTGTGTGTGTGTGTGTGTGTGTGTGTGTGTGTGTGTGTGTGTGTGTGTGTGTGTGTGTGTGTGTGTGTGTTAAAATGGGAACTTCACACCCAGTTTTTATTTCAAAATAGATTGCATGTTGATGGCTGTAGATTGCATGTTGATCAATCTGAAGCATATTATTGGATGGTGATGCTTGACTCTTATTTGTAGAACGAGCAACTAGTAAATAACCTCTATCATTCCACTGAGTTTGCTGAAATAAATGGATGCTTTAAAGTTTTTGATAGCTCACAAATAAAATTAGTTCCATCAAAACATATCTCATAAGGACACACCGTCTGCAAGAAAACACACAGTATTTGTTTGACCATCATGTTTTAAAAATATGCTAAAGGTTCATCAAAGTAACAAGGCCCGCTCATGGTCATTCACATAATAAACTGTGATGATTTGAATTCAATTACCTGCTGGAAGTAGTGTGAGTTGTGTTGGGAGTGAGCCACAAAGTCTGCAGAGAAATGAAGTTTAGGTGGACAGATGGGCCAGTAAAAAACATCGTTCACTGAATACTATACTTTAATTGCGATTGACCCACATAAGTGTCATTTCAGCAATGATAAGAATGTTGCCTTAATGGTATAATATAATGTAATGCTATAATAACTTGAAAAACTATTTATTTCAAATAATAAAATCAATTTGATAGGGCATTTCCATTATTTTAATCACACCTAGGTTGCAAAGCCACAATGACCAGTCATTTAGATTACTTGTTAGCAAATCTACCCTTATGTATTTCATTCAGAATTCTAAACACAGATCCTAAAAGCAATATATTTTTGTTGATAACATTTATCCTGCGTAAGATAAAATATGCTAAAACGCTAATACGCTAAAATACAATAAAATACGGTAGCCCTCTTCTCCTTTCAGCTTGTCCCTTGGCCACAGTGAATCAACCTTCTCCATCTGACCCTATTCTGTGTATCCTCCTCTCTAACACCTGCAACCTTCACATCCTCTCTCAGTATTTTGATAAATCTTCTCTTTAGTCTTCCCAGAGACCTCCTGCCCGGCAGCTCCAAATCCAGCATCCGTCTACCAATATAGTCACTATTCTTCCTCAACTATCTCAGTTTGGCTTCTCCGACCTTCTCTCGAAATCAACTAACATGTGCTGTTCCTCTGATAGACTCATTCCTGATCCTATCCATCCTGGTCACTCCCAAAGAGAAC
Organism: Fistularia commersonii; assembly: GCF_037954325.1. Taxonomy (NCBI): domain Eukaryota; kingdom Metazoa; phylum Chordata; class Actinopteri; order Syngnathiformes; family Fistulariidae; genus Fistularia; species Fistularia commersonii. Next base: position 7,021,605 of record NC_141300.1, on the reverse strand, counting down.
CATAGCATCTTCATCTCTGTGAACTCTAGTTCTGCCCCCTGTCTTTTCGTCATTGTTTCTAGGCCACACAGCATCGCTGGTCTCACCACTGTCTTGTACACCTTTCCTTCCATTCTGGCTGATAGTCTTATTACACATGATACCTGTTACACTTTTCTCCACCCATTCCAACATGCTTGAACTTGATTCTTCACCTCTTTTCCACACTCTCTGCCATTCTGGGCTGTTGACCCCAAGTACCTGAAATCCTCCAACTTCTTTATCTCCACTCCCTGTAGCCTCACAGTTTCACGCAGGTTCCTCTCATTCACCCACATATACTCTGTCTTGCTGCGACTAATATTCATTAGTTGCTAGAGCATACCTCCACCTCTCTAGATTTTCCTCAACCTGTTCCCTGCTCTCTCTACAGATCACAATTTCATCTGCAAACATCATGATCCATGGAGATTCCTGTCTAACCTCATCTGTCAGCCTGTCCGTCACCACTGCATAAAAGAAGGGGATCAGAGCTGATCCCTGATAGAGTCCCACCTCCACCTTGAACTTCTGTTACCCCAACAGCACACCTCACCGTTGTTAACCCGTGCCTTATCCAGTATGAGGTCATTAGGTTTTTATTCGCTTTTTTGTTTTTGGCAAAAGTTTTACACCTGATACCCTTCCTGACACAACCCTCCGCATTTATCTGGGATTGGGCCGGCTCAGGGAGACGCTGGCACATGCGCCCCTGAGGCTGGCTCAGGGAAACACTGTCCCTGCCACCCTGAGGCTGCAGTGTTAGTATTAACAGAAGCTATCCACCAGAATTACATATTTTGGATGAATACAAATGGAATGGAGCTGGCAGAGTTTTGTTGAACTTCAGATAGCTTGTGGTGACTTAATTCTCTTTTCTGTCTCTTTTGTCTTTTTGGTCATGCACTCAATGACCTTTCTTTCTAACCTTTTTTTTCCTCAACCCCTATATTTGTCAAAGGGTTGCTTAGTGTGACTGTCTCCTTATGCCGATAAAATTCACTCAACTGCATGAATTCCCACTGTTCCAGCTTGCTACCCCATCACCAAAAAAGTGTAATTTGTTTTACAACCAAGTTAAGGATGTCTGTTTTTAAAATGCACATTTTATCACATTTTTTTTCATCTCTATGTTATTTAATTATGTATCAAATGAGTTGACCTCTCAGATTCTTAAAGCAATATTGGGTCACAAATAATAATGTGGCAGGAAGCAATACAGTATCTTTCTGTTGGTAAATGGGAATCCACAGTGCTTTGGACTGAGGTGATTTTGGACAGATAGTCTCTTCGGTGCTTTGTCTCATTCGCTTTATACCTTATGAACACAGAAATTAAGGTGGATGTAGCTGAAAGTCAAAGGTCATGTATGCTTTCATATTTATCTGTCAACTATTTCATTGAGAAATATTGAATGGTTAAGGAAGGAAATGTAATAGGAGTTAAAATCTTTAGCGCAGCACATCATAGATGAATTAGGCATCCACCTAAAGCAAACATTATATTTGTCAATGGACATTGCTTTTTTTTTTTACTTCTCCAGCATTTGGTTGGCTCTGCATATAATCCTTACAAGAGATATGGACAACTACAGACTGGGCGGATGAGCTGCTCAATAACTCCTCAGCATGATGAAGGAAAAATATCATGTAGGATATGCTATTCACCCCTCCTCATCTGTTTTAGCAGGCCTCTCTTTCATCTGTCAAGTCTAATGAACAGATGTTGCTCAGCTGTTGGAGTCAACATGATGGACTGAGAGGCTGCCAGGCACATCCTTCTGCTGAGAGTAAGTTAGAGGGGTCATCTGGACAGTAAAAAGCATGCCAGGGAGCCCTGATTTTTATGTTCTTCATCTTATTTTTTCCCCCACACTACCCTTATCTCTGACATTCAGAAGCCTTTCCACCTTAAGCCACACCCCATCATTCTACCACCCACTGTCCTGTCCATCTGAGCCCTTGTCAGCCATTCTGTTCAACTGATCACTTACCTGTAATGTGCCCTTGTCCACAACTGGAGAAACCAGCTGAAAAGGTCAAAATATTTATAATAAGGTCAACAAACCCTCACTGAAGGATATAAGACAGAGGGGAAATGAAAGGATGTAGGGGGCTATGATGGAATGAAGGTTACATCAAAAGTCACTCAATATTTCAGAGACAGTGAATAATATACTACAAGAAAATAGGGTTAATACAGAAATTAGTCTTTTCGTGGTCTTGAATAAATACATTTCGTAAAATGAAATTTAAATACATGGATGCGTAACAAAACAAAAGCACTAAATAAGCTATTTCCCTTTAAAAAAAAAAAAAAAATTTCCATGCATCATCTGCACATCATATTATCATGGCGGTGAAAATAGAAACAGTTCCATCCAAAAACTGTCGACACAACGGCTGGAAAAGTAAATACGTAATTAAGTACATGTAAACCCTAATCACTCCTGATGAGCCTATATCATCAGGAGTGAGTGAGAGAGTGTTAATGAGGAAGACCATAAAACACTATGATTGCCTCCAGGATAGAAAGGGACCATTTAAATTAAATCAATTTGCTATAAAGTTTGCCTAGTGTGGGCAGAAAGGAAACTGAGATATGGGAAGCTATGTGTATAGCCCCAAATTTTGGATTCACTTTTTTGTTTAAATTCTTCACTCTAGGAATTGTTACTATTGTGAGAAAAAGTAAAAGGCTGATGCAGTCAGTTCCCGTTGTGCCAGTTACACTGAGACAGATGCGAAATACTGGGATATCAAACAACAAACAACAAGATGTACAGGTGCAGGGAGAGACTGCTGTTGTATAGCAAACATCATAATGGCACCAAAAGTCAGAAAACACACACACACAAACACACACACACACTCAATTTGCAATAATGACATACACACACACCCTACTGAGCCATTATTGAATGAAGATGGGGTAATGGAGATAATGCAAAATATGATCACCAAAGCCCTAATCAAATGTGAATAAAGAATGGTGCCCTATTTGGTTCGATATGTCTATAAAATTTCAGGCCCGGCAAGTACACCGCCTGCAAACACTACAGCAAACATGCTCCACCGAAAAAGAAATACAAAAATAAATGAATATATAATTGGATAAGTGAATAGCCCATAACCATCACACCTAATTCACTATTTTAAAAGAGAAAAAAATGTACCTTTATATAAAATTTTATGTGTATATGGTTGTAATATCAGCTATGTACATTTTTTCTTTGTTTTATATTGTTCATATGTGTTTATTATGTGTTAAATATCAAATTTCCCAAGTCGCATTTCCCTTGGTTGCTGTTATTGGTCTTTGATGATGATGTAAACCAACCTGAGGTATGGACAAAAATTCACCAGAAAATAACCTGTTGTAAAGGTTGAGATTATGATTATCAGTTAATTTTTAGGCTTATCACATTGATATTATCGTTCAATATTCCCTGAACTTTCATCTTTCCTGCAAAAAGTCCAGAAAATGCTAGGTGTATAGGGAGACTCCATGTTGTCCCTTATTCCCAATTCAATATGAAATGCAATTGGTTTGTCTCACATTTTACTCCCAATCTACCAGTCGACCACCTTACTCATCTCATCTCATTCCTGAGCAAAGTGCTCCCCTGATGTTGAGAGATACTGAAAAATAGCATAGAGCATTGCATTGAATTCAAGTCTGAAAAAAATATAAATACAATATACAGCAATTCTGTAAAAAAAACCTTAGATAGATAGATAGATAGATAGATAGATAGATAGATAGATAGATAGATAGATAGATAGATAGATAGATGGATGGATGGATGGATGGATGGATGGATGGATGGATGGATGGATGGATGGATGGATGGATGGATGGATGGATGGATGGATGGATGGATAGATAGATAGATAGATAGATAGATAGATAGATAGATAGATAGATAGATAGATAGATAGATAGATAGATAGATAGATAGATAGATAGATAGATAGATAGATAGATAGATAGATAGATAGATAGATAGATAGATAGATAGATAGATAGATAGAAAAAGCCCTGTTGGTTCAATTTGTTTAAAAGTTGTTTTTTTTTCCTTTTGTCCTTGGGTAACCACATCTATGTTTTGATGCCAAATGAAGCAACCAAGGTTTCCCAAAGCTTTCCAAGATGAGCTTGTGCTTCTGTGCAGAAACTCATACCAGAGAGATTGTGAAATGTTTGCCCTACTATACCCTAACCTCTCATTGAGGCTCTTGATGTGGGGCAGGTTGTTTTATTATCCTTTGTGCTGTTTAATGTGGGTCAGCAATCTTTGGAGTCAGAGCTTTGATTCTTGTCACTCCTGGGTTTCATACACCATACAACCACAGTTGGCTCCTTATATTGAGGGGGAAACACACCATATAATAGCAGCACAGACGGCATTCTATATCAGCTGTGACGACCACTGTACAAGCAAATCAAACTTGACTTAAATCGTGTCAGGTCACACTAGCAAATAATATACCTTATAACTGCATTGAAACACAGCAAAAATATTGATGGAAGATGACTATTTGAAAACTAAAAAGGTTATTAGCTGAAAGATAGATAGATGGATAGATAGATGGATAGATAGATGGATAGATAGATAGATAGATAGATAGATAGATAGATAGATAGATAGATAGATAGATAGATAGATAGATAGATAGATAGATAGATAGATAGATAGATAGATAGATAGATAGATAGATAGATAGATTTTTTTTTCCTTTTTTTTTTTTTTGCTTTATTAATTTATTTATTTACTTGCCAACAAGTCTTCTAATGGTAGGCTCGAGGCATCCAATCTTATCACACTGGGCTTTGTTCCTATGGCAAACAAAAAGGATTAAGATCATGACAACTGGCTGAATTTCTTTATTTATCATTTATTTTTTTCATTCTTGTTCTCTCATCGTCACTAGCGGAGAGAGGGTGTTATAAAGAGACAAACAGTCATAGAGCGACACTCATGGAGATTCAATTTTCCAGGTGGGTGTTCTTCCTCCTCGCCTCTGGGCCTACCACAGCTCCAGCAGTGCTCACTTAGTCAGCTGGAGAAATCGTCGTTCCTAGATGGTTCCCCCTTATCCTGGAATATAATCAAATGGCATCGTAGAGGGACACCTCCCTGCCAACCCCTTCGTCTTACTTTAATATGTAACTACTTTGTGCAGTCTGGCTCTATGTTGTCCCCTCAGAATTAAGACAAGGTGCAAATACATTGGGCAGGCTAAGCTTAGAGGTACAAAACTGTGCAGAATAATACAGCTGCACTCCCAGTTCCTCATTCATTCTCCACTATAAATCTAGTGTCATTAACTTGAGTGCTGATAGCCTGTATTTCTTCTTGGTCACTACTGGCTCCGTCCGCCACACAGAGTAGAAGATCCCCTGTTGGCTTCCTTTTGGGCTCTCACAGTTCTGTTTGCTTCCTGTTTGCAGTTCTCGATGACTTCTGCCAGCTTCTTGGGCACTTGTTTATGTCGCCATCTGTGCTGACCTTGTGTCTTGGAGTCTGACAAAATATGATGGAGAGAGGCACTGATGCTGAATTAGACTCCAGTTTTTTTTAGCTACTACAGTTTGGAAAGTTCAAATAATTGTGTATCAGAATATCAAAATTTCAAATCAGAAAAAAATTGATAAATAGAAATACACACTTGAGAAATACGTACATACTTTCACAGAGCTGTCGTTTAGAAAAAATGCTAATGTATACTAAAAAATGTGCATACTATGTTTGATGGCTCAATCATCCATTAGCAGAATAATTAGTATGCTCAGTGTACACTTAAATGACATGGTGCACTTTCTGCAGCGACAATGTCAAAGGTTGGCCTGTGCGCTTCAATTGACATTTTAAGCTGAACACCAAATTATGTTATTCTCATTCTAAAATTTTATTTGATGAACTTTTTCCCTTGTAAATGTCCTTAAATGTGTTTTTTTCCCACATGTTGCAGTGCAGTCAGTCAGTCACTCCCCTGATAAGAACTGTGTGCCTGCTAATTTGCCATGACAGCCCATGTCATCAGGGTTTTTTTCTTTCTTTCCTTTCCTTGTACCCGTTATTATCAGAGCTGCTCATGCAAATGACAGGGAGACCTTAAGGGATATAATTTTCTATTAAAATATGTTGAGCCTAATTACAGATAAACGTCACGTAAGCTGCAAGAGATACAGAGACCCAGACTGAATAGGTGATCAATGGAATACGGAGAAAGGGACCAGAGAGTGATTTGGCCTCATGATATTATATTTTATGTTCAAGTCTTTCAATGTGTGTGTAGGAGTCATTAAGGTCATCTTTGAAATGTCTTTGAAAATGACTCCATCAACATGTTAGTCATCAGGGTCTCAGAATCCCCCAAATAAACTGCTACTGAGTCAAGATTTTGTACTGCATGTGTCCCAAAAGTTTAGTCAAGGACCCCTTCTCTATGAAAAGTTATGTCAAGGACCCCCTCGCAATGAAAGTTCCAGTTAAACAATGAATGGTACCCTTTCTCTAACCATGTGCCCTTACCGTTGGACATTGCTGTCCTTGAAGGACTGTCCCTTGTGCTTAGAATCTAGATTGAGTCATGAGTCCTGACCATAGGAGGTGACCTTTCTGTGCTGGGATATCTGTTTGTGAAGCAGTTGCTCATTTCCCAATAGTAGTGGTCTACTAGTGTTCCTTGGCAACTGGAGAGTGACAAAGATGAGGATTCCACTGAGGTGGAATCCTCATCCACCTCCTTTTCTGCCATCACAGTATTTCTGAATAGGGGGCCAAGTGACCACAAACTAACTAACCACATTTGGCATGACACTGTAGGTATTTCTGATGGCCTTGTTTTTCAACACTTCAATTAGATTTTATGAAAATTCAGTTTGCCCTGTGTATGTCCTCTCACTTCAAGTCTTTGTTTCATTGACTCATGCCCTTGCACTTATTAGTTCCAAACAGGTGTTACGTTTCTGTCTACATCCCAGTTAAAGAAACTAAGAAGCTAGTAATGTACCATAACGCAATTGAAAATGATACAATGTTAACTAAAATATCATAATTTCAACAAGAACACAATAATTATAGTAATACAAATACAAATCGTCATAATTGCCATGATGATGATGATGATGATGATGATGATGATGATTATTATTATTATCAATAACAAAATTAGTTTGATGAACAAAAAAAAAAAAAAAATGGAAAATTCCCCCAAGTGAGTGAGTGAATAGTTGTCTGTCTGTCAATATATGTGGCCCCTCGATTGACTGGCAACCAGTCCAGGGTGTGATGACTGGTGACAGCTGGGATAGGCTCCAGCATCCCCCCTCAACCCTGAGTGCAGGATAAGCAGCAGGTGATGGATGGATGGCTGGATGGATAAACAGGATAAGATGGATGCAAGAAGAAAAAATAACAGCAAAAAACTGAAATATGCCTGTAAAAATAATGCATTTAATCCAAGCTATTACCAGAAGAATAGAATCTAAAATGCTACGGCCTCATGCATTGTTTCACGGTTCTTTTATACTAGAGAATACCGCTTCTCTTCTTCTTTTTTGGTCTTTGAAATTGCAGACATTTACATGCACCAAGAGCTACAGTGCACAAAACTCCCAAAAGTGTAATATATCATCTGTAGTTCATTAGGTGACCACAGACCCAACTCCAGTGGGATGATCATATTCTATTAGCAATGTTTAATGGAAAACTGAGGTATATTGAATTCAGTGCATGAGTCCATGCTGAGCAATGAATCAGAATTTGGTTTCAGCTTTTGTCCCTTAAATACACACCCAACCACTGCAACAGAGGACAGAATGATTTGTTATTTATTCCCTTATACACTTCATTAAAAGCTAACATTGAGTGTTAAGAATTTGTTTTCAGCTATTTGTATTCTTGATAACTGGAGACAAAAGAGCGAGTTTCTTAACTCCATATATGCATGCACCACACAGACTTGAATATGAAAACCTTTATATCCAGGATTACATACCCAATTTCTGAGGGTTGTGGAGGACTGGAAGAGGGCACAAAGAATAGACCAACAGTCAGGCCATAATAGAATAACATATAACACTTAACCATTCTCTCATTTGGTATTTATCATTAATCCATTGCATGTTTGTCATCTGTGGGAGAAAGCCGGTGCACAAGGAAGAATTTCTGCAGGGTGAAGGAAAACATGCTTACTCCACACAGCAAGATCTTAAATATTGATTGCAGGAGTTTTAGCGCTCTATGAAAACGGTGATAGCGTTTACCCCACCAGTGCCGTGCCCTTGATAATGACTTGAAAAGGCTAAAGGAGAAGAAGAAAAAGAAGTTGCTTTCATATTTCACACTTCATATTTTAAAAAAAATGTGTATATTAGATGCTTTGCAGTTCTGGACCTGGCCAGTTTGTCAAAGATATGGTCACATATCTGCATTGGCCATGTTAAAAGCAAGTGTTTGTCTGTTTATTTCTATTTGGGTTGTTATCCTGTGTTTGTTGATATCTTGACAATTCCAAACCATGAAAACCTTTGAATATGTGTTTATGGAAAGCCTAAAGGAATTCACTGTGATACTTAGAGGAACATATTATCACCATTAAATGTTCCTGTCTGTCACTTGTGGGTTTCATAATTATAATAATTATAATTTATACTTTATTAATCCCTTGCAGGAAATTCCTTCTCTGCAAATGAAATCGATTCAGGAATGTTAGGTTCCAAGGACAATCACTTAACCCCCTGCGACATACCGACCCTGCACTGTATAGAAAACTGACCATTATATATGGAAATGTCTAACAAAGAAACAAAATAAAACTGGCGCATTTACAGAGGCGAAAAAGATGAAAAACATTCTGGGTTTTGTTTCATTTGCTCCATTTTTTTTTACCCAAGCTGAGAATTATAATAGGACAAAAAGTTGTAATAGGAATTGAAACCTAGGCTCCAATGGTTTTGCTATATTCATTTGGATAACATCCTTGTTTACTCCAAACAAAGAGAATAAAGTAAAAAGAAAAAAAAGAAAATTTGAACACATCAGATCCCCTAAACATTTATAAACATTGAGTTTCCTTAGGATGCAGTCAATGGCGATTGCATCTGAATCGCTTTCAAAGAGTATGTTTGCCTTGTGTCTTTTATAGTGAAACTGATGAACTTGTGGCAATAGTTTCTTCCTATTTATTTATTTATTCATGACGGATTAAATAAAAAGGACATCCATTCATATGCTGTGAATATCTCTATTAAACTGAAAGTTGGATGTACCCCACCATTCCTGCACCAACTGGAGAGAGAAATGCACTCAAGATATTTTCCTCTTGCAAGTCATATGGCAGAGCAACACGTGGTTGTGAGTCTCTCATTGCCTTTTAATGAAGTACCAGCAAAAGCAGAGGGCTTCACAGACTGACTTATCTTTTTCATCATTCAGTGTTTGGACACAGATGGTGTTAAAATATTCTTTTGAAGGCAGACAATGCTTTTAGAGAAGTGATGTTATCCTTTTTATTTATTTCTATAGCATCTTTACAAACACAAGCTGACCAACTTCCCATAAAAACAAGGTAAAAAAAAGATGAACATCCAAAAAAGGAACTCACACTTGAAAGAAAATAATTATAGTCTTGTTGAAGTCTATAATTATTTTTGTCTGGAAACACATCTTTATGGTTTGATAACATGTTAAAATTTAGATAACCAAGCATTATGTATTTTTATAACTATTCAATAAGTTGATGGCCAGTCTAGATTTAAGTGATCAAGATCAAACTTGTCTTGTGATGATAGATAGCTAGACAGACGGACAGGCGGACAGGTGGCGAGATGGACAGATGGACACACGGACAGGCGGACGACAGATGGATGGATATGTGGGCTAATGGTAAACAGACAGTTTTCCAGAGGGTACATATATGCCAAAACCAAGGACAAATCTATAAGGCTTGTACGGACCCCAGACATACAGTCAGAAATGGATTTGTACCATTTTCACTTTATGCGGGCAGCACAAATGAAAGGTTGAAGTGCTTCTCCCTCAGCCAATGATGTGAATAAATGGCTTAGGGAGAGCGGCCCCAGAAAGGACAACAAGCAGGGACTATAAAGTAAAAATAGCAAGCGATAGGAAGAAAGAGATTATAAGGGTACAACAATTTGTGTGCCAACCAGGGCACAAATAACACAGTGTCACAGTGTCAGATAGAAATGCTCCCTAACTTGGAAGGACAACAGGGGTTGGGATTTGGCCATCAAGGGTACAAGCTGTCAGTGTTCTCCCTTATCATGTCCCTTGGTTCCCTTCACTAAATCCCAGAGTTCGACATCAAGGCCATCTGATTTTGCTCTGTTTATCTAGTTCACTGTACCCAGTTTTTTATTTTTTTCCTGTTTTTACTGTTCAAAAATATTGCTCTTTTTGTCCAAGCTTCAGATTAGTCCCAGTGGATAAAACAGGACACCAGAAGGTCACAGCTGCTCCAACATAAAAAGATTGATGGTGAGAATAGGATGAATGAATCGACCAAATAAGACTTGTTGATTTTGCAGTAAAGCCATAAAAAAATCTAAAATGTGTTGAAATGCTGTTGCACATCGACTAGCTTCTAGAAATGTTATAATTGAAAAAAATAATGTCAAAGTTTCCATAAATATATACTTCCGGTTACAAAAAGAAAAGGTCAGTCTCTCTCTGCTTAGTTTATTGTTTGTCTGACCCATCAACCACCCTTCACTTTTGCCCTGGAAGGAATCTCTTTCCATATACATACTTATTTATGTTGAAAGTGAGTTTGTCTCATATTGATTCCATGGATGCACATCAGAGTTAGTTCAAAGCCAGCTGGATCTCATGCAGAGGCAAAAGGGTGCCTTGTGTGTTAATATATGATGCTCGGGGCCTTGAAATGCATCACTAGAATGTGCTGTATCATCAATTTCATCAATTTTCACACACATCAAAAGAATGATAGGAGGAATGCGCCCATGTTAAAAAAAGCAACTCCACATGCGAATATATTAAACTGAATTCTTTAACTTCTCTTTTTTAACTTCAATAATTCTGCTATAAAAACACGTATATCCTGTCAATATATCAATATAAGTCGCATCATATCACTGAGTCTGTCAAACAACATGGTAACTTGATATATTGCAGTATATCATTATTTTCACTAATGATATTTGCCCCCCGATTACCTTTGGGAGCTGCTTTTGTAATATTGGGTTTGAATAAAATCATGCATGTTATTCTGTCCGCATTCATAGGAAGATATCATCTGTCCTTCATTTCATACTAGCTTCAGGCTAAATGTGAGAGATGATAACATTTTTGTGGGAACATGTCATGATACCGTCATTTTCATGCAAGCAGACTTTAATCAATGCATGGTTTTCTGCATGTAATTTTGGAGTTTTTATGACTGAGAACATGCAGCACTGTTACACATACAGATGGGATTGCCAGATGAACTACAATCATTGTGAGCTCTACAAATGGCGGGTTGTGTATGACGTCTGTGTTTGATGACTGCTTGGAAACCATTCAACTTGTTGTTGGAGGAGTTCGATTGGAAGCATCTAAGCTACTATCCTCATTCATTTTGAGAAGAAATGCTACCTTCTCTCAGCCATCTGTGGCCCATACAACAGTGCTGTGCTACTTGGCCCCTTTCTCTCAAGGTGTCCAAGTATCCAAGGTCAACAGTACTGGACTGTTCCCTTTGTAGGTGATGTGCTGTTGAGACAGCAGGTTTTCCGATCATTTTTTTAATTCATGCTTAAAAAAAATGCCATTTTCTTTTAAGTACCTCACTGTGTAAAGTGGGGTGAATGCACAGACTGATTAATGTAAAAAGTGGGCCACTAAAGTTCTTTTCAATTATTGACCTCCATTTATTGTATGGGCGTTTTCCTTACTTCATAATTACTCATTATTGTATGGGTGTGCCCCAGTGTTTCCTCATTTTTCTGATCCGTCATATTTAAGTGTAGCTCATACATTTTAGGCGAGTAGCCTAAGTTCAGATTTTATGAAGCTGCATCACCTCTTTTTTGTGTCAGAATAACAGTAGGGGCTTCATGTTTTGTCATCAGGTCAGACCACAGGTCAAGTTCTGTTTCATTCTCATCAAATGAAAAAATGCTTTCGTTGAGTCTGATATTTTGCTGAAAGCCAGAAGTCTGGGTGCTCTATGTGGTAAAAAAAATGTGTGGATGGCTTGGTGGCAAAGCTTTGTCGCTTTGCCATCAAATACATCACCCATACCTTTGAACACAAGGGAAAAAGAACAACAGATTCCTCTGAGCTATAGAGGCCGGCCATATGGGATGTTTGTCTTCAAGTTGGCATGTGGAAAACAATAGCTTGCAACATTGTGTGTCAAGCAGTGAAGATGGTAAGAGATCAGATTAGGTCGGTCTAATTTTCCCTCGAGTGAAAAAGTGATGCCTGTGTCAATGATGCATACCGACTGGATAATGTTCTGCATATATGTATGTATTTCTCTTCCAACAGGCCAAGAATTACATTTGCATAATTTGACCAAACATTGCCCCAGCAGTGTGCCTTTCAGTTGATTGTTATAGTTATCCAGGAAAAAACAATGTTATTGAGGGCACAGTAGGAGAGGTCAACAGTAAATAAGGGGGGTTGGTAGATTCACCACAGTATCAGTGTGACTTGATGACACAACAGAAAACCCCTACATCTATTTCTCCGCAGCATACCTGTGTGTTTTACGACACCCTCAGTAAAGCTCCTTAACTAAAATGATTCACTGACTTTCATTTATTTTCCAACTTTCTCCTATACAATGCTTGACCACCCAGTAAGACCTCATTACCACACATTAGGAAAGCTGTTTCTTAAAGGCCTGGCTGTACATGGGGAGTTTTGTGCTTGGCTGTTGCAAATAATTGCCATAAAGGATTTCTTTTTCATTTGATCTTTTTTTGCACCCACGTAGATGTTACAGTAGGATGAACATCTTGATGAAAAAAGATGATATATTCCAAACCCTGCTGTTTAACTCAACCGTTCTTTCATAAAATCCCAGAACATTTTTTTCTCAGACCTTGACTTTTTATGACAGGGCGCCCCCCGCATGATACAGAACTTTCCATTTTCATATCTAAACATAAGGAAATTGATAAGTAACTGATTCTTTTTTTTTTTTTTTTTTTTTTTTAATGAAGAGACTGTAAGAAAATTCAGATTTGATCCAAAGCATTTGAGAGCCCCAGATTGAAACTATCCCAACCTAGAGTCATTGGAGAAAGCAGGTCTGTCAAAACATGCTACATGATTTGACATGGAAATGTTATTTGAAGGCGAAAAACTATCTTCCATATTTCACCAAGCTCGTCCTTCTAACGTCTCAGACAAGGAACAACCTATTCTTGATGTTTTGCTTGAAATGACTGCATCGTTATTAAGGCCACCTGACAGGAAAGGTGCAATGTCAGTTATAGATAAAGACAAATATTGGATCACAGAGGCATAGCAACAACATCGCTTTCTAGAGAGAGATAGATGGGGAAAGCAGGAAAGAGAGCAAGAGTGAGAGTGAGAGAGAGAACCATAATCAACCCCTGTCTCATGCTCAGAGTGCACATCGAACCAAAGGACAACCACTTAGAAGATCCATCATCTCAGCCAATAAATAACTTCCTCACCCTATCAGGTTCCCAATATATATATATTTTTTCATTTAAACCACTGTTCCAATAACTCCTCTCTTACATCAAACTAATCAGGTGCTCAAGAAGATAGATTCCTGCAAAACAGCCATTTTTGATTTTCCTGTCTCACATTGAATCTTGGCTTTAACATACAGACGGACTATGTGCCATACTCAATTGTAAACAGGACAATGAAACATATTTATTGTTAAAATCAACAGCTTGATCCGAAATAATAGTGCTTTTCTTTTGAATAATACTATTTAAATATAATACAATAGATTTTTTCTCTGACCAATGACAAATCTGCGTCTTAGAGGGACTTTTTTTGTTTGTTTTTCATAACCTCTTTCCAAACAGGTAATTGTTATCCTTGAAGCAGTTTGTTTGAAATTAGTAGTTTGAAAAATAATGAAATGAATAAATAAATGATAAGCAATACAAGAAATTATAGTTATATCAATATAATATCATTATTACCATTACAGTGGACCCTCACTTTTCGCAGGAGTTACATTCCAAGACCCCCCACGAAAAGTGAATTTCCGCAAAGTAGAGACGTGATAATTTTGATGATATTTTCATATATATTTACAAATGTATTATGAAATAAGAAAAATGTTTTGCTTTTAAAATCTTTTTGCCCATTTAACAGCAGGAGAAGTAAATAGTACAAATAGTACAATAATAGGTATATTTGGTGGCTCAATTGGAAGAAGAAAGTAATAATGTTATTTCTAACTGTTAAACGAGACTTTAGCAAGAACTCTTGCATATCTAAGATCCATTCTTAGTATAGAAGCTTCCGATTGTACAAAATGAAAGTTAAGTCAACAGGATGATGAACTAGAGGTGATTTTAACAAATCATCTGCTCAGCTTCTAATGTGGATTCACTGGTCAATGAAATAGAGTGTCAGTCTTGTGAGACCTCTTGAGTCAAATATGAAGGACTACAGTTCATACAACAAGGAGGTGAAAGCCAGAAGTACAGAGGTGGTCTTTGAAAAGAACCACTTTGCGCTGCCCTGTAAAGGTAATCTCTGAACTTAGAGTTTAGCTTGTATTTGCAGCCTCACACCAACATGTACAATCTAAAACCACCAAGAGTACTCTGCACTGAATGGCTTTTCTCATTTAAGTCTGACTATCTCACAGTCATTCACTTCAAAACCCTTGTAAAATCTGCAATGTTTTTTTTATATCTATCTTTTTTTTACATGCAGTTAAACTTTCTGGAGATGTGTCTTGTAGTCAAAATGTTGAATAGTTTTGAGTAATTATCAAATAGTATATTTGCTTACATCACACCGCACCCAGTATCAGCTTGTGCGCTGACAATGTAAACTAATGGGGCCGTTCAGTTTGTCTGACATATTCTAAGACAGTGTATATAAGAAAGAACTGTGTAAGTGCATGTCCATCAGCTGTCAGATTCTCAGTATGTAAATGGGTCTTTATCAGGTAATTATGTGGCAATGTTTAAGTAGCAACTGTCTTTGCACTAAGATGTAGAAAACATAATGCCATTAAAACCAATGCGTCTGAGAAGGTTCTTGGCCACTGAGACCAACCGCTCTTGGAAGTCAAGAAGCCTTGCAGAATTCATACAACTTACTCTAGTTGTAAAACTGCAGCTGTCGAGATAAGATTTGACAACAATTTGCATGCAAAACAGCCGTCTTCAGTCAAGATTTACAGATGAATAAAATGCATAATTGAGTATGATTTACATTATTTCCAAAATTTGCATTTTTGCAGAGGGACATTACGATTGCACCTTCTCTCTCTCTCTCTCTCTCTCTCTCTCTATCTATCTCTCTCTGTATATATATATATATATATATATATATATATATGTGTGTGTGTGAATTAATAGGTTTTTGATCCAGCTCAGTCTTTTTCATTACTTTGGTTTCTGGTTTCCTTGTACATGATTAATTGAAAGCTTCAGAAGTTCACCACTAGATTTATGACCATTTTACTGAATACACTAAATTAAATTTTACTCCTTGCATGCAAAGAACAGTTCTTCAAATGAAGGACCTAGACTCTGATAAAGTGTAATTTTTAGTCAATTTGAGGAGAGTTCATTCTCAAAAAAAGCAGGAAATAAGCAGAAAAATTAAAGACAATTGGTTGTTAAAATCATTCACAAGAGGACAAATTTTTGCCAAAGCTTTGTTCATATTCATTATTTCTTCAGGAGAGAAAACAAAAGAAGGCAAACATATTTATCATAAGGACATACAAGTTACAGCAGGATCAACATAAGTAGATAAATTAGAGATTTCAATTTCAGAGTTAATCCAAAAAGAACAATAAAGTTGTAAAGGCATTGTAATAGGTTTTGTATTCGCTTAGCTGGACTTAAAAGGAGTACACAGTTAGGCAGGTAAGCATCCTAAAAAGCCTCTTGTGCGGCCTGACAGACTGCACCTTTGAAAGTAATGATTGCTTTGGAAGTTGGAGCTTCAAGAACTAATATAACAAAAAGTAAAAGGGAGAAAATTGCCCTCGAAAGACAACTCTGACATAATCAACACTGACGGGGGACAGACTTTGCCAGAGGTGGTTAGGCTACTCTTTGGATGCCAATCAGTCACCGGAGAAGACTGACTGCAGCATCTCAGGCAGATATTTGATTTTTCACCTGGAGTGGTCAGGGGAGTCCTTGACATATCGGCATGCACACTTTCGCATGCAGTACCATTCTAGTAAAATATAACATCTGCATTTTAAATCCTCTGGTCTTTTATCAAGTCTTCATGTCGTGTATACATCAAGCTTATATACAGACTTTAAATATATTTTCTTTGTAAAATAATCTCCTGTCAAGTTGTCTGATTAAGAAGATGTCTGTCTGACTGAGAACTATGTATCTTGAGTACTCGCATTCGGCATTTAAGCTCTGACGCCGATTCTGTGTAAGTGTGAGTGTGAATGCTATCAAGGGTAAAGCGCTTTGAAACTGCAAGTGAAAGGGCTCTATAAATTTAGACTATTTACAATATATGTTGGATCTTCAACTGAAATCCTTTTGCTTTTTATGTAAATGTTAGGAATTTTAAGATGGTTCTGTGCCTTTTCCTTTATGCCTTTCTGCTGTTAGGTTTCAAACCATCTAAAGTTTCCGCAAATGAAAAAACAAAATGAATAAAGTGTATCACAGCAGATAATGGCGACATTGAAAGCGAAAGCAAGCTGAAGCAGAATTGTGATGTCTGTTTAGGACTCCAATCTCTGAACTGATGTAATTAACTGAACTGTTTCAGAAGAAGAAAATTACATAGACATTAAATAAAAGCTGGATTTCATTAATATTATCTGACTTTATTATTTAATGTGCGTTCAGTTATTTTAAGTAAGTAAATTGTCAGTTTCCTCTTGTAGTCATCAAGGTTAGTTGCTTGGTGATAAGGAAATACTGAATGCATTCACTTCATCAGTGCCTGGTTAAGCATCAGTGATCTGCAACGGCTGCTACCTACTGTGGCTCTTTCAACTGAAACCTTAAAAAAGAATGTCTCTCAATTAGGCCACGGCAACAGACAGGGAAAAATGAAAAAAAGAAAAAAAAGAAAAAAAGAACCTTCATGGGAAACATCAGGATGGGAAAAAAATGTGGAAACAACAACAGGAATTATGACAGGATTATTAGAAACCCATAGGTGTCCACAGCAGTGCTGTCGAGAAAGCTGTCGGCTCAATGTTGAAGGGGCTCCCTCTGTTTGTGATCAGCTTCACATTATTCTGACTGCACCAAATAACCAGATGTTCAACGTTCCATCTTTAAACTGATTTGACACTGTCCTCAATGAGGCCAAATGTTTAATTTCTGCCCTGGGACACAGGGTCAGATTCTCTCCTAGCCAAGACTTAATATGAATATTATTTTTTTAAACAAGATGAACAAAGTTGATTGTAATCCCATTTTAAGGTACCAAAACTAAGAAAAATAAAAAAATTTAAAAAACTTTCAGTGCATGAATCAAAACACCTAAAGATCAAAAGGATAGAAATGATAGGTTTATCCTTATGTGTGATAAAAGCATATATATCACAGGAATGTGAGAAAATGGTCGATTCAGTTAATAGATGCAGTCATCCCAGTGGCCCAGACACACTCCTTATGGGAATAAATGCATCTTATTTTTTTGGAAATTACAAACAATTCCCTAAGGAACCCTTGAGGGAGATGATGAAAAGGTATATTCTTGCTGTTTTAACAAGCAAGTTGACAAAAGGACTTAAGGCTTGTTGTGCAGCATAGGCTCTTAATCTCCCTGGGGACTGTTCCAGAATGTTGAAGCCGAGTTAGACGACTCCTCTGTGTGTTGCCAGATGGTAAACTTCACCCAACAAATCTGGTCTTTCAAGGAATATATAAACATTGCTGGATTATCAGATTTACATGCCAAAATATTTCCTTTCATTTAATTTGGTTTATTTATTATTATTGGTTTATTTATTATTCATATTTCTATTCTTTATATTCATATTACATTTTTAATTATTTTAATGTATCCGTGAGAAGGGTTTAATGGTTCATATTTGACATGTTGAGGGAATAGTTAAATAAATGTAAATCCATTCCCTGTCTACATGACACCAATCTGAGATAAAGTCAGTTGAAGAATTTAATCCACTAAAACATCCAAGAGTTTCATGGCATCCCTTCCTCAAAAGCCAAACTTAAGTGGGCTGTGACAGCTCATCAAAACATGAAGACATAGCCAGCAGACATGAAGAAACAAATATTGTACTTAAATACAAACATCATCATGTTTCTCCGGTGTTCGGCTCTTTAAATACCTCTGAACATGAGGTTGACCTGATTAGTGCATATCTTCAAAAATCATTCCATCTTGTTGATTTTCTTGATTTTACCCAGGTTCTATCTTTTTGATTTTTAATCTATTTGAACAGCTCCTATGAAAACTCAGGGAAATTCTATAACATGGTCTTTCGCTTCTATTTGTTTCGATCTCAGAGTGCTTTTAATACAACAGCCAAGAACCATTTATCAAAATTTTAAATCCTTGAAGTCTTTGGTTTGGTTTTATAACAATGTTAAAAAAATTAAACAATGCGTGATAATCAAATATTTAATACTTAATACTGAGTAGGCTGAACTCAGAGGCCAAAACTCGGCGAATTATAAAAAGGTTAGATTTTAATTAATATATCCACTGTTGTTAATTGGGATCTGGATATTTTGCCAAAATATTTGAATCACCGCCAAGCAAACAGTCTTTGGTGACAATACATTTGTATGGTATTTTTGAATGTTTAGAGTCTATTAAGTAAGTTGGGTAGTTAGTTGGTTTGTTTTCAAAAACATTGAACTTACCCTAGGTATATTCTAGGCCATAAACAGGACTGAAATCATTCTAAACATTTCTAAAAGAGAAATATTCCATTAATATTAGACCTGATTTTT
The DNA here is from genome assembly GCF_037954325.1 of Fistularia commersonii. NCBI lineage: Eukaryota > Metazoa > Chordata > Actinopteri > Syngnathiformes > Fistulariidae > Fistularia > Fistularia commersonii. The sequence continues at coordinate 7,002,453 of NC_141300.1, read as the reverse complement.
GACATTAAATTTGATTTGACGTTTGATTTTGCATCATATTTTGTGTTATGGTGAGTATATGCGTAAATATGACTAAAGGAACATAAAAAACAAATCAATAAAAAGTTGTCATGGTTTGATACTGATTTGCTTATCATGTTAAACCTCTGAATTCAAACTGGTTTTGCAATATCCATTTTTATCTTTAGGATCGAAAAAAGAAAAGGAAAATGACAGCACAATATAAGATATGTCATTTTCTATTTCATAATATTAAACTGATACGATAGAAAATGGCAATATTTTTGGGGGGCTTTTTAATGCACACTGTCCAGATAACACTCCACATTTGCACATTTAACATTTATCAAACACGCACACACGCACACAGACACACACACACACACACACACACACACACACACACACACACACACACACACACACACACACACACACACACACATACATACCGTATTAATCACACTTCCCTGTAGGGTACGTAGGACTTCCCAACTCATATAAATGTTTATCACCTCTATGTGCCTCCTGGTTCTGCAATTTCCAAGTCCATTTCAAGGCTAAGACGATCCTCCGTCTGTGTTTGGCCTGAAATCTTTATATGTATCCTTATAGGTCTTAACAGACAGATCTAATCCCAGACTGCAAGAGGCCAGCATAAAAATATATGCAGTTTGAAAGAGAAAATGAGCAGATCTGCCGACACTTTCATGCTACACATTACATTACAAGGAAGACTTTCCCTGGGGCTGGAGGGGTGGCTTTTTTGTAAATACAGCTTATTTCAAAATTGGAACCTGGCTTTGCTGACACACAGGCAGGGCATAAAAACTGAATTCTGCTTTCTAATTGAGGACAGGTGGGTCAAGAGGATCAACACCCAGGACAGCAGCACTGATGACAGGGTAATTTATTAGCAGTGATATATGGCTGTAGTTGGACCTGCTGCCAGTCAGGGGCAGATGTACCGGTGATGGAAGGTGCAGTGCAAACAGTGGCTCCGTCAGTCCATATGGAGTGCATGCTGTGTCTCTTCATTTAACACTGAATATACTAAATCTGCAGATAATCACCCAATCAGCAAATGTCAAGGTTATACAAAAGAATAGGGCCAAACCGCATTGAACTCTGCTTGTTGGAATGTGGATAAAGGGAAATAGGCTAATACAGTGTGAGCAAACTGCTGCTCAGTTATTCGCTCTCACCATGAGCATTCCTCCTGACCATGCAACAAATGCCAAATTTGCATCTATTTTTTGAGGAGGAAAATACAGTATGTGAACAGAGAATGAATATATATCTCCTATGCAGTTCAAGTAATAAATATATACTTCACGTGAATATATTTGTAGGTTAGAGTAAATGATCAATTTCCAACATATTGTAATGTCCGTGGGGATGTGCCAAATAATTAGTTGCTGGTTAACAAACCTTATTTTTATTAGCACAATTATGCCACACTCAAGCAACTGTGGCTCAATTTAACCTTCTGCGCCTCATGCACTATTCCTCACTCAAACCCCGGCCCCCCGCTTTCTCATACTAAAACACATTTCACCGCCAGTAGTAAATCACAGAACCCTGAACTTTTGCTACGATGCCCCCCTCACAAAGACACTCGCCCCAGGGGATCACAGAAAAGTCCTTCAATTCTCTGTCTCCGGGGCTGTTTGGAGTGAACAAGAGTGGCTGCACCTGCAGTCTCAAAACTGCCTGCTGATGAGCCGGGGGTGAGTTTCAGGATGGAGAAGGTACAGGGTGTCATGATTTCCAACTGTGTGCTTGACCAAAACACAAGGACGCTCAGGGGGTAAGGCATCTTAAGGGGTTTATTTGAAAAGGGAGAAGAATAGAGGGCTGTGCTGTGTCCGGGTTCCTGAGACCCCACATCATTGGGGTCTCAGGAACCCGGACACAGCACAGCTCTGGTGAAGAACAGAGTTGAAGGGAAATGCACATGGCCCCCTAGCCCTGGATCCCAACATGGGGTTTTTAGGGGTAACAGTCTCTGAAACTGGGGTTGTGGCTGCAGGCGTTGAGGATCCAGGGTTCTGATGTGGATGTGCATCACCTCTGTATGGGGCCAGCCAATCCCTGTGATGGACCACTCATCTTCCCCTTGGAGGCAGCTGGACTTTATATACCACCTCCCCTAGGCTCTCAAATACCTACAAGCCCCCATCCTCTCCTGTTTGGACTGTACACCCACACCAGGGGGGAGAAGGCTCCAATCTGCAAGATGCAGAGGTCACAGTGTTGGAAAGAATCACCGACATCCCTCCTGAGCAGACCCTAGTCGAAACTTTCATGGATGCAACACAGGGATTTGAGACCCAAAGGTGTCCCTCCCCAATGGTTCCATTTGAGGCTTTTAACACTGTCCCTCTCAGCACTCTGAGAACCACCACCTGCCACCTCTCTTCCCCTCTAGCTGGCTCTTTCCAGGGTCTTTGGAGCACTCCATCCTTATTGTGGAGAGCCTCAAACTTTGCAAACAGATCTTTAGTTGCCTGTGAAAACCCTGCAACCTCATTTCACTGTAGCCTCTGTCTTGACTCCACCCACTACAGCACTGGTCCCTGGTCAGTATGCTGTTCCTGCTGTACTCTCCGGTCAGATGCGTTGACAACCTGCATCTCTCTGCAGACAGGCCCTTGTCCATCCCGCATTAGGTCTTGCTCTCCTGCATAGAGCTCTGTCTTGTGAGCTTCTCTCTTGTCACAGTGCCGACACCCTTTCGCACCACAGGGGTGCTGGGACATTTGGCATTGCATGTCGATTTCAAGCCCTGTACTCCACTTGGAAGACATACGGTGCCAGTTCTTCCAAGTGGAGTACAATATGCCCCTCTGGCTCTTTGAAGAACATTAACGATTGGAGGGCAGAGGTCAGTTCAGACAGTGAAGAGCAGACTGCACAGATAGTATCGCATGCGGTTTATTGCTCTCACACTAGCAAGGAATTGCTGTGTGTCACACAATAATGCGGTTCCCTCTTGCTGAAAGTTTGACTGAAATATGCCACCACTTCCTCACCCTGTGCCCCCACCTTGCTCAACACTGCCCCCATCTCAACCTCACTGGCATCTGCGTCCAGGATGAATGGCAGATTAGGGTACAGGGAAACGAGGATGGGTGATTCTGTAAAGGCCTTCTTCAAGCAACCAAAGGCTTGCTCACACTCAGGCACCCATGAAAAATCACTGTCTTTTCCTTGCAGGCAGAACAGGGGTGCGGCAATGTATGAAAACCCATGCATGAACCCGTGTGGTAGGATGCCAGCCCAGAGAAGCTCTTCAGCTCTCGGAGATTGGTGGGGACCGGTCAGTCTCTCACTGCCGGCACCTTTTCCTCTAAAGTGTTGATGCCTTCTCCCCCAACCCTGTGCCTCAGAATCTCCGGCTCTTTTCTCATGAAGAAGCACTTATCAAAGTGAAGCTTCAGACCAGCCATTGATATAATCTGTAGAATCCCCCACAGGGCCGCCAAGGCTGTATTGAAGGAGCCACCATGGACCAGTATGTCATCCAAGTAGAACAGGCATTCCTGTCAGGGGATGTCAGCCAGCAGCTTCTCCATCAGCTGTTCAAACATGGCTGGGGCATTGGACAGGCAAAAACAGAAGACTCGAAACTGCCATAATCCCTTGCTGGTACAGAAAGCAGTCTTCGGTCCAGCTTCAGGGCTTAGGGGCACCTGCCAATAGGCACTGCATAGGTCCAACAAGGAGAACCAGGATGAGCCGTAAACCAAGTCCAAAGACTCACTGATGCAGGGCCATGGGTATGAGTCTTTCGTTGTCATGATGTTTAGGAGCAAGCATGCTGGCTTACAGGCTGCCAGTTGCTGGTCTAGGGCAGGGGGTTGCACAACAACCAGCGTTAGTTGTCTGTGGGGCAATGTAGTAGGGCTGGGCTGGCATCACACCCAACTCACCCATAAGTTCCACCAACTCATCCACCTACGCTGGCTTCTTCTGGTCCAGGTCCACCTCTCCAGAAACTCTCGCAACAGGGCCAGCCCCAACATGGACACTCTGAGCAGACCCCCGTACGACCTCACCAGGTTGATAGCACTGTCCAAAAGGCTGCTGTAGAGCAGCAACTATGGTCTCTTTCAGATGGGCTCGACAGTAACAAGCATGTCGACACTTCCCCAGTGAGACACAGGGCAAGCTGGAGTGCTTTACTGTCCGCCGGCCAGCTTGCAGCCCATGCCAGAGTTTCAAACAGGGTGTGGCAGGCCTCCCAGTTCGTCTTACCGGAGTATTTTGGCGTCTTGACATGGCGTAGGCTACAGCGGGCGCCATTGTCTTTGCCCTCATCCGGCCCAGTGCTGCACATGGTGGCCATTTTCCCAGCGACATTCCCCACTGTGCTCGGTGAGCCAAAACCAGCATCAGAAGCAACTTTCTTGACTTTGTGACCCAGGTGAGCACAATGCTCGTCAGGGCAGTCAAATTCCGCCTCAGGCTCCGACTAACCAAAAAACATTGTCCATCGCCTCTTCCTTGCCTGTCAGACAAGCATCTGTCTTTTTTTGCCGTGCCACCATATCTCCGACTGAGAAAAGTTAGCCAGTCTGGGCACACTGCGCCAGCGGATATTGGCATGTAAAACCCCGGTGTTTTACTTCTGACACCAATGTAATGTCCGAGTGGACTTGCCCAACGGTGCCTGAGATGCTGGTTAACAAACCCTATCTTTAAATAAGTAATACTAAAAATAGAAAAAAAACTATTTACTTATTCTCATAAATGGACACTAAAGACAAAAAGCAAATTGACCAAAACATGTGTTTTTAGTCAGTAGGGTCAGTGGCTTAGTGTAACTGACAATATCCATGTTACTCCGGTATGATAAAAAAAGGAAGCTATTAGTCCTGTTCTGCATTGTTATTATTATCAGTATAATCATTATTTTAAATGCAAAAAAAGGTGACCTCCTTTTGACTTACAAGTACTTTATCACAATCAAAGGTCTGTTTAAATGAGCATGACTTTGGAAAAGGGGGGAACTAAGAAGGAAAATTAAGAGATAAGCGACATGAAGTGCAGCCTTATCATACATTTTCCTATAATTGTGTGAGCTTATGCATTACAAAGATTTTAATCTCAGGTGTCAGAAAGCAATTACATCTGGCTAATAACTAAATTGTTAATGCAATAGTTTGAGTGGACATAACATTCCCGTCAGGGGTCATCACCTGGGTTTAATATTTGGCCATCTAGATAGTTAAACTGTTGCTTCAAGGACCTGATGACAATGAAAATAGGCCTTAATTACACTTTCCATATTATTTATCAAAATTTAAATGCATGGTCGAGGCCTTTCATCAGCCAGCCTTTCACAGGATAGTATAATAATTTTAGTGGTATTGATCATATTCAGATAAAACTTATCCAAAAAAAGGTTTAGGAACCTAAATCTAGCACTTTTCTCTTTCTTCATATTCAAGAATTCTATATAAGAATTCTTCATATTCAACTTCAATTAATCCCTGTTCTTATAGCAATATATTATTAATAGCTGGTATTAGAAGCGGTTCTCTGTCAAAAAGTTTAGACTTGCTATAAACAATCCACTAGACTTCTTCTGCTTCTTCTCCTTTCAGCCTTTCCCTTCAGGGGTCGCCACAGTGAATCAACTTTCTCCATCTAGCCATATTCTCCATATCCTCCTCTCTCACACCAACTACCTTCATATCTTCTCTCCCTACATCCATAAATCTTCTCTTTGGTCTTCCTCAAGACCTCCCGCCTGGCAGCTCCAATTCCACTATCCATCTACCAATATATTCTCTATCCCTCCTCTGTACATGACAGAAGCATCTCAGTCTGGCTTCTCTGACCTTCTCTCCAAAACATCAAACATGTGCTGTTCCTCAGATAGACTCATTCCCGATCCTATCCGTCCTGGTCAGTCCCAAAGAGAACCTCAACATCTTCATCTATGTGACCCCCAGCTCTGCCTCCTGTCTTTTTGTCATTGTAACTGTTTCTAGTCCATACAGCTGGTCTCACCACTGTCTTGTTCACCTTTCCTTTCATTCTGGCCGATAGTCTTCTACCACATAGTACCCCTGACACTTTTCCCTACCCATTCCAACCTGCTTGGACCTGTCTCTTCACCTCTTTTCCACACTCTCCATTGCTCTGGACTGTTGACCCCAAGTACCTGAAATCCCCCAACTTCCTGATTTCCACTCCCTGAAGCCTCACCGTTCCACCTGAGTTCCTCTCATTCACAAACATATACTCTGTCATGCTGCAACTAACTTTCATTCCTCCCCTTTCTGGCGCATATCTCCACCTTTCTAGATTTTCCTCAACCTGTTCTCCGCTTTCACTACAGATCAAAATGTCATCTGCAAACATCATGGTCCAAGGAGATTCCTGTCTAACCTCATCTGTCAGCCTGTCCATCACCACTGCAAAAAAGAAGCGGCTCACAGCTGATCCCTGATGGAGTCCCACCTACACCTTGAACTTCTCTGTTACCCTTACAGCACACTGCACCACTGTCTCACAGCTAGCATACATTTCGTGCACCAGTCTAAACAATCCACAAGACTCATAATACTTATCGGGTAAATTTTTTAACGATATACATTTTATTTTATTAGAGGGGAATGATCTTCTGTCTTCAGTGGATGAAATATCGGATAGGCCAAGATTGTTACAATCTTTGACATACCCACTTATTTGATATAGATATATATAGATATATAGAAGATTCAGATCATCATCATCTAATTCAACACCTTAGGCTGAGTTGGCGTTTGCTTCAAACAAAGCAAACAGTCAGAGTAACATTTAGAAAACAATTCAGAAATAACTTCATTAAATAACCATTTAGAAATTTAAATAACTGCAAGTTCTTGATTCCTGTCATCAAATTAAAATAAACCAGGTAAAAGTGTGATTAACACTAATTAATATCAAAGTCATGTAACATTACATATTGCCATTTGAGACACGATTAATCATATTCGTGATCTTTCTTACTGCTGCTGTATTGCTGACCTCTCTTTCCCCAGCCAGTATATACCTTTCGAATATTTTACTTACTGGTCATCATGTCATTATTAGAATCATCCACATGCCGTGGAGTGTCAAAGAAATGCTCTATTTCAGCATCTGACTGACTTGTCCCAAATTTCATTGTATTTTTTTTTTTTTTACAACAAATTCACTACCTCCAGTGATACTGTTGAGGTCAAGGGTATTGAAGGGAGGCAAATCTCTGTGACTACCCCATGCGGCTTGCTTCACAGTACCGATGTGTTCAAAGACGCAGTGACTTTGTCACATATTTATTGTTTGCATATTAGATATTTCAGGTAAAAATGTGTGAAAAAATGACCATGTTGTCTTGTCTATATTTTAAAATGCCTCCAGAAAAAAAAATCTGACAAATAAACGAAAAGGAAATTGTATTCTATACCAAATGCGGCTATTTAGTCATAGTTTAAGGATTTGAAGCTACATAAAAGAATCAATGGCTAAAGAGTATACACAGCCAGTCTCCAGAATCACTCTTGCTGGCTTTATGCTTTAGCTGTGGCCATGTAAATGCAACACTAATGGCCTCTGATCAGTCTCTAATGGTATTCATAGTTGCCATGGGTCCTTTCCCCGCAAAATTATTAAGATCATTTTTATTCATGATATCCACCAAATTGTCCTTGGAAGAACAGCAGATTATAGGAGGCTGCTGACCCGTGGGTTGTGAATAAACATGAAAACCCATCAGTGTTCCATTCGAAGGCAGAATAGTGTTCAGTTTTTAGGCTCCTGGGTTAAGATTTGAGAAAGGGGTAGGCATAAAAAATAATGGAATCATTAGAAATGGATTGAGATAAAAATGAATGATGCTATCGTCTCGACCCCATCCACTTTTGAGCCCCTATATTAAGTACATTGAGAATAAAAAGGGCCTTATATTAAGTACGTTGGAAATAAAAGGGCTCATTTAACTGTAGAGATTGTAATAATTCCCCAAGAGTCAAGATTTCAAAAGTTTATCGTTAACACTGTTACATATATTTTGTTTCACTTAATGTTGTAATATTAATATAATCTGCATAACACCTTCAATAATACAATACAATATATTTTACTGAACTCTGATAAAAGGTGTCAAAAGATTTTTACACATAAAAACACAAAAATCATGGAGCCCAAATTTGAAGACCGAGACTGAAATGGACCAGCCATTGCAATCGTTGGTGACGTAAAAATAACTCTAAATGTATTACTTGTAATTCACAAGTAATAGTTTTCTGATCAACTCCAAAACTAGTCGGGAAATTGAAACAGAATATGACCTGCAACTGAATGGCAGTCACAGCTGTCTCAGGGACAGGAAACCAGGAAATGGATTGTATTGAAAACCATATATATATATATACATATGTATAAAAGGATTGTTGGTACATAACTTCCAGGGGTGGTTTTCTGTAAAAATAAACGTAATACATTGTGACGGTAAATTGAATTTCTGATGTCAATTATACAGCATTTTAGGCAGATCAAATATTTGTTGACAGCTCATTATCATGGCATGCAAATGACATTACAGCACCTAAGTTAAATTTGACACAAGAGACGAAAAAAGGTTGTGACTCAACTATATTCTGTTAAAAATTATGCAATTTTAGCCAAAAAATTCAATGCATTGACAAAACACCATTTTTTTTTTTTTTATACACCTTGTTAAATGTACATATCTACACATTAATGACTTTTTTATATAGTTTTTACCTAATCATTGACACATGGTCCACAGTCTGTAGATGAAAAACAGCCACTTGCCTAACTCTGGCACATTTACTGGTCTGTTTAATAATGTGGACTGTCCTTGCTGATTAAACCAATAAATAAGAATAAATGCTACTATCACAAATACAAGGGGATTTAGGGATGGTCGCATCCAAAGCAAAGTAATTCCTTAGTTATAAACATTTTACTGAGACCATGTTCCAAGGGGCAGGGCAGGTGAATGACTGCTGAGGATTGTCGGGTGCAGCTGTGTGAAGCGCTGTGTAGGGATGCAGGCAGTAGAAAGAAAGCAGGCTGCTAGGTTCCACATAGTTGGGCTTGGCAATCTGTTGAAGGGTAGTTCAAGAGCCAGCCACTTGATGATTAGATAGGAGTCAGGTTGTTTAAGTGAGGAGTGTGACAAGCTGATAGCTTGCAGCTGAGTAGAAAGCTAAGCCACGGGCCAGGAAGTGAATCCACACCTGTGCACACAAGCACTAAGGAATAGAAAGGCGAAATGGATGCTCAGGGAAGAAGAAAACAGAAGAGAATTTGAGCTTTAAATTCACAGACCGTGGTAAGTCACCCCCTGGGGCAGAAATTAAAGGTGGTAAGAAATCTGTGGAATTCTCAAAGGTGACATAACTATGAAGCTATTGGAGAGAGATTTGTGTACAGTTGTGTGTTGGTTTGGGAAGCATTATATATATATATATATATATATATATATATATATATATATATATATATATATATATATATGATGTTTTTTATTTTTCTTAATTTTCTGATTTTAGAATACAACAGTGAAGGCAGCACATGTGGGAACAGAGTTACATTTGAGGGACCTGTTGCCTGAATTTGGATGTACTTGTACCCTTCTTCATGAGGGACGCTTGCCATGTTGCTTCAGCTGCAATCCAGGAAGGAGGTAGGATCACATTAAACTTGAATAAAGCTTTTTTTCTGGAGTGAAATGACACGCTGGAGCATCAACTCCAATGTCAGATGAGGTATGTCAGTGAATCCGTACATACCCACATTCAGAAGAAAGCAGTGAGTTTGACTGGAATGTGGCAGATTGAACGCATACTACATTGTTCTTTGGAGTTGCCGGCTCCTTCATTCCTCAAGGGCATTGTTTTTTACAGTTTCAAGGTGTGATTTAAAAAAAAAAAAGCGAATAAATAAAAAGCTTGCAATGGGGGATTTGTAAATTACCTCTACAAAGTGTGTATTAAATTGACAATTTTCAAACATAAAACATTGGTTAGACTTTCATCAGGTTTTAGATGCCACATTGTACCTCTAACAATTAGAGGCACAATGTGGTATCTAAAACCTTGATTTCCAAAAAATTAACCTCTCTGCAATTAATTATTGATAACAAACTGGACTGGGGAAAGAACACTGACACCCCTCACAAGAAGGGCAAGAGCTGCTTCTATCTGCTGAGACAACTGAGGTCCTTTAATATCGGCAGAACCATGCTTAAAATATTTCGGAGTCTGTGGTAGCCTGTGCTACCTTCTGTGCTGTGGCATACTGGGTCGGGAGGCTGAGGATAGCAGATGCCAGTCGACTGAACAGACTGATCCTCAGGCCAGTGATATTGTAGAAGTGAAGCTGGGCCCTCTGATGTTGGTGTCCTATAAGAGAATGCTTCACAAGGTGAAGGTCATCTTGGACACTGACCGACCCACTCCACGACGTCCTGGTCAGATATAGGAGTTGTTTTCAGCACCAGACTGATCCCGCAAAGATGCACCACCAAGCACCATAGGAAATCATTCCTGCCGGCAGCCATCAGACTGTATAATTCCTCACTCTGAGTGTCAGACACTCAGAGTGAGTTGGCTGTTTGTGGAGTCATGCAGTAATTCCATTGTCTTCTATACAATAACACTTTCCTGTGGAATAACCCTTATTTATACACATTACATGTAATCATTTACGTGTATCTTCATTATGTAGATGCATACCTTTTAACTTTGATCTTTACCATTTATTCACTAGTTTTTGTTGTTTTTTTTTTTTTATATATAGAGCTCTATTTTGATTCTTCTCGATTTTTATTCTGTGAGCAGCAGTTGCTTTCAACAAAAAGTAATCCCCCCCTTGGATCAATAAAGAATTCTGATAAACAAAGATGTGACTTCCTAATCAGAATTTCTGATTGTTTATGGCTTGGAATGATCTATACTGTGCAGGTCTTGGCAAGGCTTTTGAATATTTTTCATGCTACAATATATCAGGAAATGACCACATTTATACATGAAAATCTTAGACAACCTCTGTGTAAGATACTTGAGCGACGGAGCGTGACCCAATTTTAAAAGACCGCACCTAAGTCACTGGCGTGTAGAAGGCCTCGGTTTGTCATCATGTGCAGGATAACAAAACTGGATTGAACCACAGAAGAGCCTGAACTCCTGACAAAGTTCGATTGACACCTGTGCTGGCAGAGGATATGAGTTCGTGCTTGACATCTGTAAAGATGTCAAACACAAAAAGGATGTCTTGACATCAACATGTTTCCATCAAGATCTCATGAGCCACATTTCAGCATTTGGTATGATTCCAGTGATTCACAAAATCTGTCGGGTATTCTTCTGAAAGGCTGACATTTAATCATTTTCTCAAACACTTGAGTTTTATGAATGACTCAAAAGAACTCAAACCAGAAACTCATAGGAATTCAATGAAATAGATTTTCTGTTTTGTATGGAGATGGTGGTGGTTGAATTTATCACTTAGAATGAGATTCAGTTTGATAGAATTCCAATGACAAAATTATGGTTGACTTTTTTTATGGAAGTTCAGTCCAGGGTTTTGATCTTTTTTTTTATACTTTATTAATCCTTGTATAGAAATTGTTAAATTTGCATTTAACAGAAATGAATATACAAATATGACACTGGCTTCTTACAACAGGATAATGGTCTTGCAAAAATAGTCAGGGAATATATCATGCTGGGCATGGTGGTGCAGTGGTTAATGCTTCAGCCTCACAGCACGAAGGACCCTGATTCGATTCCAACAAAAGGACCTTTTTGTGTGCAGCTTGCATGTTATCCCCATGTCTGCTTGGGTTCCCTTCAGGTTCTCCAGTTTCCACCCTCAGTCCAAAAACATGCAGCGGGTTAATTAGGAAAATTGTCCTGAACGAGTGACTGAGCGAATGATTGTTCACGTATGTAGCCCTACAGTTGAGATCCGGGATGTACCCCGCCTCTGGCCTGATGACTGCTGGGATAGGCTCCAGCATCCCGCCGCAATCCTGGATGCAGGATAAGCGGCAGAAGATGAATGGATATATTATGCCCACACACAAATGAGAGCTTTTTTAAGCTGACAAACCCAATAATTGAAATGATATACTACTGAAAAAAATTGAAAAATTCCTCATTAATTTTATGTATGTCTGTCTTTTAGGAGTTGTGATAGTAGCAGTTATAAAACAGTGATGTCCTGAAACCTTTGGTGGTAGCAGGAAGGGTATAAAAAATAATCCATCACTTCTTGGGCATGTTCAGGTTGGCCCAGGAGAACGTCCTTTGAGATCAGCATATGGTGCAGAGCCTGCAGCTGTTGAAGCTATATCTGCTTAATTTATTGTGTGGCCATTTTATTTATTTATTTTGACTTTGGTCCAAAAAAATAAAGAACAAGGTAAAATGCAATAGTTAACCTGAGTCTATTCTAGAACAGACCTGCATTTTGGTTTCTCTCATCCCTTGTTTATATCCTGTACTTTTCCAACTTCTCAGTGTCACCCCTCTGTGATAATCCAGTCGCCCTCAAAACTGATGTAACCTTATTTCCTGCCTCACATTTGACATCTTTGTTCATTATGTAGGAGGACACATAAGTAGTGTTAAGATTTGCAAAAAAAATATGGGTTGCACTTACAAAAAAAAATCTTTTCATCTCAGCATTCCTGGAACAGGGAGCAGAAACCGAAATTCATTTGGCTTTGGACTGTGTACACTGACACAGGGCAGGTTGAATGGTTACCATTGCTGCTGATTGTGTTGCTGAGCAGGCAGGCAGCTGGAACACAACAGGCAGGTGGGTGATGATCCGCAGAGGGTTTCATGACAACCCTGCAAAGAGTGATTGGAGAGCAGAGAAATCTATCCTGCTACTTGATGATTAGAGGTAAGGCAGGTGCGTTGACTGTGAGAGTGTGACGGGTTGATAGCATGCAGTCTTGTTGAGAGTAGAGCATGGAAGAGAACCCACGGCTGTTTCAGAATATAATAATGCAAACCAAATCAGCATGTTAAAACTGAATGTAAGATGTTTTTGATGCGCCTGAAATCCTACTAAATGTGAATGATACATTAGTCATTTGGCAGACACTTTTATCCAAAGCAACTTACAAAAAGTGCAATTCAGTCACTGAAGATCCGAAGTACCAGTTGTCGGAAGATACATTTTTGGTTTGATGGAATTTGAGAATTCAAGCATTGGAAACTTTTTCCTTTGTGTTCATCCCAAAATTGAAAAAAATTGAAACTCAACTGCAGGTAGCCTATGCAGCTCAAAGCACGCCTGTCTGAATCACTTAGCTTAAGTATATTAGAGATCTTCACTTGTATCTTATATCGGTAAACAAGTTTTTGTATCACAGCAAATGGTTGCAATGAGCTAATATGTAGCTGTAGCTGTATATGGATCTATGATGCAAAACTGTTAGTACATGGTACATGTTAGTAAATGTTCAATACGTAACAGAGCAATTATTTGAATGTATGTTGTTCAAATTACTGAGGAAATAGTGTTAACTATGTGTTATACATACCGAATGAACCTAACATCCATTGTAAGGGTAAATGGATCAAAAAAAAGAAAGACAACTGTAACTGGACAATGAACAGAACACTACACGACTGGAACACAATTTGTACGTTGGCACAGACTTCAATGTTTGAGGGAGTCAATATTAGACAGGCATGGCAAGACTAAAAGTAAACAAATTTCTGTGGCACTGGGAGGAAACCAATCGGTGAAATTTGATTAAGTCAAGAAAATACATGGAGCTGTAAAGCCAAACAATAATCAAGAGTCCATGGGGACCTCTTTAATCGACTAGACTGACTCTCAAATAACGGCTTATCAAACAAACTATATTGTTACACTTGTAGTACTATGGGACAGAGAGAGTAGTTGAGGAGCTATGTTTGAAAAAGTTTGACTAATTGCAATACAGAACAAAGCCAGTAGTGCCTGATAAAGAGGTGGTCATGACTATAAAATTCATGTATGGATCATAAGCACTTAAAGCATTTATGGCTGAATCTTTTGGTGCCCCCATAGCTGAGTAAAGGTTCCTACAGTTCCTCTGTATTCTATATCAGCATAGAATATGAAAGGGATATCAGTCAGGGTCAATTCAGGTATTCCTAAATGAACGGGAGATCTACTGGATAGAGGTTAGCCTAAATGCACTTCATTTACCAATTTTGGAGATAAATACATAACAGAAGAGCTAGAAATGCTAATTATTCAGCTTAGGCGGAATGAAAGCGCTGCAGGACCAAAGTAAATCAAGCCCATCAATTCCTCATTAGACTTAAGTATTAAAACATACACATCTGGGTTGATGTTTCAATGTCAATAAGCCTATTCCTCGGTATCTGTTGTGACAAGAGATTATTCTTAAAAACCACGAGTCCTGTTTTAATAAGAGCAAAGAAAGCTTCAGACACATTTTGTACTAACCGCGTGTCCTCGCATCCAGGAGATGGTATCATGGTGTACACTGCCCAATGAAAATGGGACCACCGAGCTGAAAGATCCACTGCTATTACAATCTGTTCCATACAGGACTGATCTCAACAGACTCTGACTTTCTTCTACATGTTGTCTATTACAAAAAGTTCCAAAAAAATCACTAAACTAAGGAACACACCTGACAGCAGTGTCATAAATGCACCGATGAGTGGCAGGCACAGTTTGGTTTCAATAAGCTAAGACTTTAGGCCTTTGACATGAGAGCCTGGTCACACTTGTAAAATGGCAAAGCTGGAGCGGCAACCCAGGCAATATTTAAAAAAAGCTTAAATAAGCAGTGCAATGGCAATCCTTGTTTCACAAGTGGAGTATCGCAACTTACCACTGGAGGATGAAGCGCTCAAACCAGCGAAGTTGCTTTTGAGAAAGTGTTTGGAAAAAAAATGACTGTTCAGTCTAGAGTTCAAGTACAGCGCTGGGGTGGGGGAAGGGGTGAAAGCGCTAAGATAGGTAAACAGTCTCTGACTTAGAGAAAAAAAGAAAATCTTTAGTAACAAAGATATGAAACATGGCAGGCCCCCATTGTTCTGCACAAGCAGCAGGAACCATGATTATTTGTGGTTCATACACCAGATGGGAGATTGTTTTTTTTTTTTTTTCTGCAGATAACAAATGTGAAAACTTCTAGGTCAACAAATGAACAGGACATCACCCTGAGCATAGACGCAGGGACGTGGAACTTAGACAGGAGATAAGCAGCCTACACCAACGTAACAGAGGACACAGTTGTAGCAGACCAGAGGGACCTGATTCATCTCGTACTCAGTCTGATAGATTAGAAAGAACAACGGTTAGATACCAAGAGTAGTTTGAGCCAGTCCCACCACTGAAATCTTTGTCTTGTGTCAGATGTAATGGTCCAAACATGGCAACAGACATACTTTGAGTCATATATAAAATTGATATGACTATAAGCGCCAGTATTAGATCCATGTGCCGATGTTTCGTATATATTGTTGAAGGGAACCTCGTGAAAAAAATGAGGGAGGGTAAAAGAAATGTGGTTTTAACCTTACAGGAATCCTCTCAATTAAAGATCATATTCATCATTTAAGTTTTTTTTTTTTTTTTTTTAAATTGACAGAGCCTTGTTGAATTTATGGTGGATTGCTTTTCAAGTCCAAGTTCAAGGCAGTATTTTGTAATATCATAGAATGTACAGGGCATATATGCTCATTAGCGAGGCAAAATTCTTCTGGATTCACAGCAACTCAGATGAAACCGATGAGTCTCAGAAAAGAAACTCCATTACAGAGAATAATGAGATCTTGAAGATTTATGAAATTATTCAAATGAATATAAATCAGCTAAAATGCAACCCTTCATCCTATTGATATTATTTTGCAAGCTAATTACATGATACTAAGCATGTAATAATATTTGATATTTAGGAAACTCATCTTCTAATGCTTATGCCTTGGATCAAATAAAACATCTTTGAATTGAACTCAAAGAGTTTCGGTCTTTATTTTTTCATCTCTAAAGGGATGTTCAGCATAGGCTAAAGCCGAACTCATGCACTATCAGTGTTTTGTCAAATTACAGACATCTGCTATTCCTACAGCAGTTGCAGATTTAATATGCCGCATCTTTTATGCGCCACAGGCTAAACTTGAGTATTTGTATAATAATCAAAAACTTAAAGCTTAAGCCTCTCATGATCACACAGTTGCATTTTCATTACTTGTCAAATTGCATGGTGGACCATCATTTCAATATCCCCCTTTTTAATTGCTCCTTTGTTTTTGTAAGTATACATGTTTATACTTAATAATGCAGCCTCAGGCCGGCAAGGGCCAGTGTCTCCCTGAGCACGTTTATGCTTAATGCTATGTTGCACAAATGGTTTCTGTTTTTGTAACTGTAACTTCTGTACCTTCTATGCAAACACAAATAGGGACAATTTGATCTAATAATGTTAGGGTACAGCATTTTGATTTTTGCGGTCAAATGGTGGTATTAGTATAACTGTGATATTAGCTAAATATTATATTTCATAACTGTAAATCAGGAGATCATCCTTTATTTGCTGAAAGCTACTGACCTTGGTGTGGAGAGCAGTCAAGCCACTGCAAAATCAAATGTATTCTGTTAAAAAATAATCACAAGCTACCAGTCCCTGATATGCTCCAAGTCAAAGATGCTTTCTTAACAATGGGAGGAGGAAAATACAAAGTACATAAGCTTAACTAGAATAAATTTAAATAGCATATACAGTCATTTTCTAAATACCAGCAGATTTCAAGTGTAAATAATGTCAAACATTTTCTTATCATGACAGAAAAAGTAATAAATGCACTTTTACCATCCCAACACATTTATTAATGTCAACGGGTAGTTTTAAGAATCGGCTCAGAGTGCTGACATTTACAATCCCATTACGCAGGCTCAACTGCCTGTTTGTTGTATATCTCAAAGTCACCACATTGTATAAGTGCCTCAATTTTCAATTCCATAGCATTGCTAAAAACATTTTCCTAAACATTTTGCATTTCTCTTTATCTGCTCGCTGTTTGATTCACATGTTAATAGCCTCAATTTTCAGGGGTGCAAAAATATTCAAGTGCAACATTTGCTGAAAGAGCGAAAGCTCCCGTTCAGTCTTTTTTTTTTTTTCTTTTCTCTAGTTACAATTTTAGGCCAAAGATTTATCAGATTTTTTTTTTTCTCAAATCTCAGTGAGCAATCAAAGAGATGGTCTGTTCCAGGAACAAACCATATTTTTTCTTCCTTATCAACTCAACAGACCATGTGTTTTATAAAATGGATAAAATGGTGAAGGTTGTAGTTTCTTCTCAGAGCATCCCTGGAATGAAAGCACATCAGGCATACTTTGATATTCTTGCATGCTGCGGGATCAAGAGACATGTTTTAATCATTGAGTTTAACCTTTCATGTCTTTATCTGAAGAGAGATATATTTGTCTTCCGTCTATTGTTTTTTTTTTTTAAATTAAATCTTTGCTGAAAATCTTGTTACACATGCCAAAGAGATGGCAATGCTATATATTAAAACTAAATTTTAGTTTCTGTATGAACTCTGATTCAGTCTTTTGGTTTCCTTGTTTGTTTTTAAGAAATAATGAAAACCATTAAGCCTGTTGTGACTGGCTGTACAGTCAACTAGAGTGCTACCGCCTGTAGCTTTAAACCACTTGGAAATTTCCATGGAGCGACAGGGGAAAACTAAAGGGAAGGGTAGGTAGGGTGTTGAGTGACAATTCAGAGAAAGAGCAAACAGAGCGAAGGAATTCAAGCAGGTGACTCACAGTCTTTGAAAGTGTGTCTCCTGCAAACAAATTGAGCTGTAGCCATGCACACAAGCACAGTAACAACATGCTTTTTTGTCTTGTAAATCTTGACAGTTAAGCTGAGAGCTGGGCTAAGGGCACACAGATGGCAGTTACCTTGTTGGAATGTTATATATTTGCCATCATTCCATTACCATGTTTGAGGCAGAGAGGGCCCCAACATCAGAAGATATAGGGAGACACGGACTGTTGAAACTACCAATACTAGGGATGAAGGCATTTTGCGGGTGTTGGCGCCAGCCATTCAGACTCGCTCAGGCAATCAACTGCTCATCCCCCACATGCTTGATGTAGAGGATAAAGGAGGATGTGGCTTTGACAGTTCATCACCTTAGTCCTTTGCCTGAGCGGTACATCAGATTGTAGTATGATCAGAAAATTTAAATTCCAGACAACACTTGCACGAAATGTTGACTTTTATCTGTATCTATATGAATGTTATAATTTCTGAGAATTTAAAAGATGTGGTGACAAAATCCAGTGAATTATTGAACAATTTTCATGGCTCCTTAGTTAGATACATTATGGAGATTGTTTTATGAGGACACCCAGATATAAGTCTCAATGGAGCTATTTCCAATCACTGATAAAACTGGTTTGCATAAACAAAATAGGACCATTTATTCGATCAAGCACCTGCTACCTGCACTGAAAACTCCCACTTGGGAAAAATAGCCCTTTAAATAGCACTTAGTTTGCAGGTGTGTGGTTTAATTTTCTGTGTACAGTATATCTATAGCAACAAGGTTCTCATTATTTGTGTTTCCTACTTGGTTCCTCCGAATGAATAAAAATATTTGGTAAGAAAATACTGAAATCTGAGAACAGACTATTTCTACAAAAGATGTGTGAAATGGCTTTGTTATTCAATTTTAGCACTTTTGTTAGAGAGCAAAGACATTTGAATGGGGACCACGCTTTTTGGAAAATCTTTGAGTCTTGCAGCAAGGCAAGATGCTCCTAGGTCCCTTTTATGATTATTTTTTAATGTGTTTCTTTATTTCAGGCAAGGAGGAATATGTAGAGACAAAAAAATATATTTTTCTGAGTGCAATGACAGCCAGATTTTGCAGTTTTCTTGACTGTCTGCTCTGTTTGGAAAGGCACCAACAGCATGCTGCTATGCTCCTATCATCCACTGAACCCTCTCAAAGGGTGAGTGTGACCTGGCAGGTTATGTGTCAGATCACCATACAGTGCACCACGGCAGGAAATGCATATATATTTCCTTTATTTGGCCGAGTGGAATTTAACATTTGTATCTGACACTTCCAGAGAATTGTTTTGAAGACACTGTGTTTTATACTAAAGCTAAACAAAAATGAAAAGAAACTGGTATCCTTGGGTAAATGGGTAGCCTTGATCTACAGTGGCGGTAAAAGTTAAAATGCTCCAGTCAATTTTAAATAGTTTGTCTTCTTCTGAAGTGCATTTTTTAATCATCAGTATTCATTTTATTAGTGTTATATTCCATATCCACACAAGGGAGCTTGATATTGTACTGTCAATATCAGTCCACCATCTGAGTCTCTCAAATTAACATGATAAAATCCCAGTTGACGGGAGCCAGTTTTATCCCAGGACTCTCACTTCTCCCTGTTTCCAACCTGATCAAATGCCTGCATAATTTTTTTCAGACTAGTAGTTGTAATTTCAGCAAAATTCTATTTACTCTATCGTATCAGTCCAAACAGCGCATTTTATGGCACGAATGTTAGGACAACACAATAAAATTAAAAACTGTCTCATGTAGTTTTGTATAATGTACATAGCAGCTTAGATGAATAGCGTCATAAAAAAAAAAAAAAAAAATTGTGGTTTTCATTTGTGAAGTCTGGCTGCAATGTGTGCTCGTGCCACTTTGGTGTGACAGGTAACACTGATATTTGTTTATGTATCAGTCATATCATATTGATGTACTTTTTCTTGAGATCAGTTCTCTTAAATTGGATGGATCACATTAGATTGACCACATATTGATAGAAGTTTACTTGTCATGAATGTCCATATTCTTGTGCCCTGTTTAGTTTCTGCTTGACTCCTGAGTTGTGAATTTTGGTTTGCTTTGTTCCACATTTTGATTAGTTTTCCTCCTCTTAGTGTTTAACCTGAGTTTTTTTTGTTTTTTTTTTTTCTTTCATTTCTGTCGTTTCTTCTGAGGGTGTCTTCATCCAGAGTTGTAAATCGTCTCAACAGTTTAGCTCCATCCATTCAAGCTCTTTTTGATTTACTGTTTTACTTGTCCAGTGTCACGTTCTGGTTTACTTCCAGTGTGCGCTTGGTTTACCTCCTCTGTGTCTTGTCCATTAATCAGTGTCCTCTTGTCCTGCTCCTCTCTCATGTCTTCACCTCCAGTCAACTCGCTGCCTGCCCTCGTGTTGTACATCTGTTTCTTGTTGTCATCAGTGAAGTGTGTTCAATTGTGACTCTTGTTTCCATATTTGCCAGACATTTGCTGATTATGACTTTGTTTTTTGTTTTTTTTTATCTCTATATAAGCCTTAGCTGTTTCCTTTTAAGTCTGGTACAAAGGACCCCTCTGAATAGGGCTTCCTGGCATGCATGTAAAATTGAATTTAGCATATGCGTGACCAATATACCTTTTTCCCCTTTTCTTTCAGTCATGTTGGTAATATGGCAATAATAGCAGTTTAGGGGCCTAATGAAGTTGACCTTGAAGTTAATAGGATATTCACAGGCTGTGGTCCTCAGTGTGCTGCACTTGACACAGCACCACGGCACAGAACCACTTTGACTTTCTCCAGAAGACCTGTATGTCCATATCTCCAATCGTCAAAACATTAATATTCTTAGATACGCCCTTCCATTTATCATCACTCGAAGCAGCCCACGTACAATTATCTATTTTTACACTTTTACACAATTTAGTAGTTGTTCATTGGGGAGCTTGTTACCTAGACATTCATTCTATGGTAAATGATGTGTGTCCCCAAATGCATTCAACATTTAAAGTGGCCTATTTTTTCTGCAAATTTATACTGCAAATGAGCAGGTATTTTTGACAGCCACCTTAATCGTTAAGCGTCTGTAAATAGGTGGATTTACAAACAGCATGTTTATACAAGTTAGGTCTGCATGTACTGTTATGAGTGCATGTAGATACACTGGGAGGTCTTGTGAAGCCAGTGGGGAAATTCATATTTTATAGAGAGAGCAAGTCAGCTGTGTAAAGTTCAGCAGAAACAACGAAGAAAATGAACAGAGGCAATGACATTTTAATCGAAACAACCACCCATGTAAAAATAGCATTGTTGATGGCAGGGTTTCATTTTTTCTCACCACATTTTTGTAACCTCAGCCATTCATTGTAGCAGAGATGACAAATAGATGTCTTTATTTTTTTTAGCTTGGATAGGTTTACTTATGTCCATTGAGTTCACTTTGAAATTTAAATCTCAGGGTATGGTACAAAAGCATACAAAATATTTGAGCGGCTTTTTGATAAGAGTGTTTTTGTTTGTTTTTCCAAATATCTCATTTTCACCGCCAAGGTGAGCTATGATGTGCTACATTATTGAACTTATTCATCATGGAAAAGTGCCTTAATCATGATTGTGAGAGAGTTTGTCATTCCAGTGACAATTCATCTGCAAATATGACAGTCATATGGGGAAAGTGTGAAGTACCTCTGGCAGCATGGTGAGTTGGCCATTGGTTTCTTTTTTTTTTTGTTTTTACTATTCTTTCAACATCTATCACTTTGTGACAGGGTGGTTCTGTGCTCCTCTCTACATCAGTCACTGACGCACTCCTGCCCTCAGCACTTCAGAGCAGGATGTGTTCATGTGCTATCGAAGTTAGAATGCTCTGGTCTGATGGCAATAATGGCTAAAGGTGGGAGGTAAACGTGGAAAGAAGAGTTGTGTTCCTGTCTAGAATCTCAATATACAATAATACCTTTGGTGTCACAGAACGCCTCTCTGTTTGGCAATTATTATGTTTTCAGCTATTCCCTTTCAATTGGTATGATCATTCCTAGCATTCTTTTTAATTTGAGGTGTTAAGAATGTGTTTGTATTAACACATTTTATGAAATATTTACTTGCATCAATAATTGCTGGCACACTCAGATTATTCAACACACTTGAAATATAAGTATAACATATTCTGATATTGAACTATTAGCAATATTAAAAACATCATCAGTATATTCCTTTTCCCTTCCACTGACAGTCAATTCCTTCTGCTCTGCTGCAGCCGACTTCAGAGGGTGTGCAGCTCATAGATATCAAATCAATCATGTTGTGTACTTGGGAGGAAGACACTGACAGGGCATATAAAAGCAGTGAAAATGGTGAAGGGGAAATTATCATGCTCGACTTGTTTGTCCCCCCCCCTTTTTTTTTTATTACTCCAGAGCGCAAATCATATGTTGTCCAAATTCAAACAATGCTGATACCTCATACACCACACTCTTTTTCCCTTTAATTAATCGAGTATAAAGGGAATCAAAACAACAGAGTATTTCACAGAGAATGCTTTATTGAATCCTAGGCCAATGGTAACTGCCGGCAATTTGATAACTATAACAACATGAATGGTTAAAATATGCGTCTCTAGTTTATGCCATTGGGTTCTCTCCGTGTCTTACCACGAACAGCTCTCCGCTGCTATTTATTTAAAAAAAAATAAGGTCAGACAGTATAACATATTTCAATGTCTGTCAAAGGGAAGGTGCCTCATGTCTAAATGTAAACAGACCAGTAGTCTTGCATTTGAAATGGATCATTTTTCAAAGACATTGAAATTTCACCATTAAAGGCTTCTGCTATTCTTTTTTTGAACGACTATCAAATTTTCACTTCATTTAAGTGCCATTCTATCCCCTCACCTCCCTAGTCATTTATGCTGCTTTGAGTGTTCAGCATGACCTGGATTAAAAACATTCTAGAGTTGTGCATGTTACAATGATTCTACCTGTAAAATGTAAAAATCTTTTACATTTTAAATCATTTAGATCTTCCAGCAAAACCGTAAAATAAATCCCTCTTTTAAGGTTGTTTGAACGATTTTGCACAGGACATGAAGCAAAGTATTCAATGAAATGCAAGTTCAGTGTAATTTTGGAGGGACACCTGCTCTTATTACTCATATGTGAATATTAGAAAAGATTTTAATCTATCTGTAAAACAAATTGAGCAGTGCCAGCATGTCAGACAATCCAGTAAGTTTATGATGCCAATATGTGAATCTATTTTAAACACATTTGCACAAACAAATTACAGAACAGAAGGTCAAATCAAAATTGATTGGAATAATTGTTCATTTGTGATTCACACACAGCCAGGACACAATGTTTGAATATTATAATTCTTCTCTTTCAATGTAGGGATATATAAGACACAGTCAAACCTCTCATATTCAAATCCCTTAGCTTTAAAATGACTAACCAGGGGATTCTTCTTTTTGCTTCTAACACACTGCTGGCAAGCGATAAAACAGGATTCAAATTACCACCAGGCTGAAACCTGTCATTAAAAGGCAAGAGTAGAGCCATTCACTTTCCAGATGCCATTATACCAAGTCACAATTGAAGCTTTAAATATGGCCAAAACTGTTTTTTTTTTTTCTAATAAATACTCATGTTTAATTTTGTTTTTACAGATTATTATTTTTACTTATTTATTTTCAAGACTGTGATTTTGCAATGGTGTTACCAACTATGGCTCTGTCATTTATACTGGGTGTTTGACCTTCGTAGAGTATGTTCCCTTGACTTGGCTTTTGCATTCTTTCTCAGCCTTTCTGTATGTTTCATGTTCGTATGATCTCATTTTTAATAGTAAGTTAAAAACAGACAGATTAGCTTCAAGGCCTACTCCGAAACTACAGCCTCCCACCTCTTGCTCACAGCAATTAATCTTAGTAGCTGGCACTCTCTCCGTGGGTATGCACCTGCTGCCTCCTTATCTCACTCCCACTCAAATACACACCCACTTACTGAAACACGCACATCATTACCTGCATGACACATGGGTCAAAATAAGAAAAAAACAGTACACTAGCCATCACAGAAACACATCAGCTCAATGGACAGTAAAATCAAGTTCAAAGTACAATCAATATCAATAAGTCAGTAGTTTAGCTTTCTCAGACTGTGTGTTACCCTTCTAGGAGGAGAGCAACCTTCACAAAGTTTATAGGGAGCCTCCAAATGCTGACTAATGCTTAATCTTTGGCTCCCATCATCCAGTGCAAAACAACACAGGTTAAGGATGTGCTCACAAGTATCAAGGCCAGAGGGAGAAAGTACACAAGCTTGAAGGATTCTCTAAAAAGCTATTGCCAACATTAACTGGACCTCTGAGAAAACAGCAATGGGTAACCAGTCAAAGATCTGTCAAAAAAAGATGCAAGGTCTAGAAAAGAGTAACAACTGAAAGCATTTTATTCTATTTGTTGCCGGCCGGCATGTCAGAAACTTTACCTGTTTTTTCACCAACTGAAATTGATTGGAACTGCAGTCCATCCAGGTGTGGAGAGGGAATAAAATGAGGGAATCATTGTGCACATATTGAATTGTAACAAAAGTGAATGAGGTGCCTAAGGTCCAATCAGACTATAAATTGGGGTAGGCGTGTGCTGTAAGACACTAAATTGGGATTCAGAGCATGACTTAGAGAATCTTTATACTGTGTTAAAATTAAAAGTCTGGATGAATACCTTTTTATTCAGCAACAATATACAGTGGTTGGAAATAGTCTTTCTCTCTCAGCTGAGCTTTTTGAAGAATATACCAAAGTTGTATTTCAGACTATACAGATAGTTTTAAAGAAAAATACAACTCAACGTTCAACCTGAGCACACTTTATTTTTTATTTTTTACTTGAGTGCTTCACGCAGCACACCACAAAAACCTGCTGAGAAAAGGAATCCTATGTTTGCTGTGTTTAAAACCCTGCAAATTCATATGCCAGTTACAGGTTTTCTTGTAATCCCCTGTATTGACAAGAAGAAAGACAGTGAAACCTGGACTCGTGTGTCTCAAAAATGACTGTCACATCAAGGGGGGTGGAAGGTTACTTTCTGCCATGAAACCAAAAAGGTATAAACATCAAGCATAGTCAGATTTTCTTATTCAAAAATAAGACAATTGGCTTGATGAGAGGCCGAATGTTCTAACGATTTGGTTTTCGTTGATTCAACCATTTGGTACTTTGCATGCACTGAATTGCTAAGAACGTTAGAATGCGAATGGACTTTGTGGATGTAAATAACTGAAGTGTTAAAAATAAAATATTTGCAATTATTATTATTCATTTATTTTTTATCGCTCTGAGTTCGTTTTTTTGGGAGTGGCACAAATGAATCAACAATTCACAATGACTGGTGCTAATGTATTCATGGCCTTAAATCCTGCCACCACTGAAAATGAGATGGTTTACAAAACATGGGCATAGAACAAAACAGGAAAGGGGGTAAATATCATAGCATTATTAAGGTTCTTAAATCAGGATTAGAGGTTACACAGTCTCGTCGAGGATCACATTTCTGTTGTGCTCTTGGGAACAGCAAATATTGTATATGAGCTGTCAGGATGAGAAGTGGATGAGCGGATGGCTTATGTACCAGACCTCTTCTGTTGTGTGATAAATAGTGTGAAGGCATCACTCTGGGTGATAAAAATCAACCTTCCACTATAACACATACTTATTGTAGTGAAATAATTCATACTTGTTAACTAATGTCAGCATGTGTAGGCATGCTAGAGCGTTTCAGTGTAAGGTTATAATTGTACGGTTTAATAGCTAGACTCACCTTCAGAATCTCACATGACGCAATATTTCATGATGACAGTAAGAATTGCATTTTTAATGTATTTACTTCAGACAAAAACCATTATATAGCAACGATAGTGATTGTATCCGTTCAACCGTGACTCAATGTAAGGGTTGCGTGGGCAAATTGGTTCTTTTCCCATTTATAGCCAAGGTAAAGTCAGTCAACCTCTATCTGAATTCCTCCAAAATATTAAAATGATGTCAAGTAATGTATTGAAAATGTGCAGTAAAATAAGGTAACATGTTTATTCCCTATCTGCAGATTCACTTTACAGTAAAAGACAAGAGCTATCCTTGACCTTTCAAGTTTTTTCTGGTCCTCAGTTCTCAACCTTCATGCTTGTTCAGCTGTCAACAGTAGCAAATGCTCTGTTATAATAATAATAATAAATAAAACTCTAAACTTTTTGAAGAACAAAACTAAAATGGGTTACTATTATAGCTCTTGTGTCAATGGACCAGAAGATTAGCTGCTGTCTACCTGAGTTTCTGAGATGATGTGTAATACAAGAAGTAGCTGTACTCCAATTTTGTTTTGCACAAATACATGACGCCTTTACCATTGAATTGATTATGTGCCACGTCGTTAACGTGATCCTTTTACATTGGTTAACTTGTGTTATTTCTGGTTTTATTTGGATATATTTTTGGTGTGTGCTTGTTTTATTACCCGCCTGATTAGTTTTCTTCTGCCTTTCTGTGCACTAAACTGCATGAAGCTCATAATCAGTCACCCCAAACCCCATTTTTTTTAACGGTAAAAAGGAATAAAAGGGGCAGAAGGAAATCAGATCTGACATGAGACATTACATGACATTGTTTAGCTAACAAACGATAAACCTGACCAATAAATGATACCATGGTAGAGTGATTCCATTTCAGCCATATGAGAGATTTGCAAATTTCCAACAGTATCGGAAAGGTCCTCAGCATCATAGCAGAACAGGGGGAAAGAAGAGGGGAGAATAATGATACAAATTTGAAAAGAAAAAAATCTTGCACCATAAAATGGAGCCATAAGGACACTTTTGCAAGCCATCCATTGTGAAGCAAAAAGTGCTCCAAGCCATTTCATCTATAAATGAGCTATTGTTCCCTCTATGACCTGGCTTGTGTTCCAAGACGTACGTACTGACACATGATATGCTCAAAGACTGAAACGCTTACCTCCTGGCACAATTCAGCCTCTCTACACGCTAACAGTGTTACCTCCTATAATACAACATTTGTCCATTTCTGTTTGTTTTTATCCCTCGCTAATATCTCTTTCCCCATTGTTTCTCTTTCACTGTGTCTCTCCCCCAGTGGTTGTATTTATATAGGTGGAACAGCATTGGGGAAGTGATTGAAAAGCTGTCCTGCAGATCAGGGTGGTTTGTGGGGCCTGTCCATGCTCTAATCCATCCTGCTGCCCTGCCACACAAGTAGAATATCAAATAGGCAATCCCTGAGGAAAGGCAGAGAAAAAGATGTGAAGGCAAGAGAGATGTAGAGAAAGAAATGTGAGAGGGAGGAAATATCAGAAAGGAAAAGCATAAGGGCTAAAATTTAAGCAACAAAAAAACAAACAGAAAAGATGTAATGACACAGAGGAGGAGGGGACTGGAGTGGTTTAACTTCCTTACAGAATTGTAAGGAAGGAAGGCAATTCCTGCAGTCTCACTTCACTACTTCTCTTCATTTGACTCTTATTAGCTTTGATAATGTATTTCCGCCATTACGCTGCTAATAAAAAAGGGTTGGGTAGCATGAAGTGAGAGGGCAATGGGGTCCTGATCTGACATCTAAAATAAACTAAACAGTGACAGAGAGCTGTAAAAATGGGACAAGTGCAGATCCTGCTGCACTGCTGTTAAGAAAAAAAAAACTCTTTATGCTGTCATGGCTTATATAAGCCAAACCAAACCGAGCAGCTCAGGGGTGTGATTTATGACAACATCAGAAGTGTAATCGAACAATTGCGCCGGCTTGACACATGATGGAAAGCCATGTTCTCGAAATTTAAGATTGTGTGTCATGTTTATAGTATAACAATGTTTTGAATATTTTACAACTGTATGTTTTCAGAAGTAAATCTCTGGTCCCTTCATCTGTGTCTCACAATTCTCTAGCAGTCGTAACCATGAATTTTGAAACCTGCAACGTAAACTATACATTTTGACACGGCCTACCAGGTGTTGGCTCTGGTTCAAGCAGGTGTCAGAACAACTGTGTTATTACCCCAGCGAGAACAATCATTTTTGGTCTCCAAAATGGGATGAATCAAAAGGGCCACCAAATATGTTAAAGGTCAACACAGCAGATACCCCTTATTTAAGGACAATCACAGAAATTTGAGGAACACTGTGTATCAGGCCCATGATCTATCTAGGATGAATTGGCACAACTCAGTGAGACTATGCGTTGTCAGCCCTTTCACCGCAGATCAGTGTGTCCTATTTCCGAGGTTACAAATCTCAACAATCAACGCATTACCATCACAGTTCAAGACACATTTAAGCTTCCATCGCCCATCACTGCAGTGCAACCGGGCTTACCCTTTTGCCTCCAATTGCCCCTCAGAGACAAATAAAGTTTTTCTGATTTACACTTGCGCTGGGCCAAGCATGAAGTTTTGTTAAAGACACATCAAATATAGTGTTCTGATATCCCCTCTCTAAGTTAAGGCTTGTAACAGCAAGGTTGGACTCTTGGTGTAAAGCCTGTATTGCTGGGCAAGAGCCCCAAATAATAGTGAAAATGAAAAATCCAAATGCAGTTCCTATGAGCCCACATAGTTCAGTAAAAAGTCTGCCAATGGGATTTGTGTTTGGTGAACTCTAAAGGCTTGTTGACATTTAGTTTCCATTCTTTTTCATGTGTTTAAATGTACAATATGTAGGATGGCATGTTTTGATACATATGTAATTGACAAATTATTCTTAAACTAATTTAGTAGGGTATCAAGCACTATGTTGGTGATAACAGCAAGGCTCCTTCTGAAGTCAATTTTCATGGGTGCCAAATCCTTCAAACTACATTCTTTATCAATCTTGTGCTAGTTTCAACTTAGAACCAAACAGTGAACTTATAATGTCAAGCTCCAATGATATCACCCAAGATCACTAGAATATTCTTTGAAAAAGAAGTTGCCCATCATTTCCGTCTTGATGTGTCAAACATGAGGTATTTAAAAAAAAAAACACACACACATATTGTTAATGCTATTCTGCTTTGTTGATGAGTTAGTTTCCTTTTACAGTATTTTCTTTTTGTCATTTGTCCTCCATTCGGAATGCAAAGCTTCCTGTCTCTGAGTTACCGTGTTGTTGTTGCTTTTCCCAATCCCTCCGCATTCACCCACAATGGGGTAGGGCAGGAGTTACAACACTGTGCATAAGGAAATTAAAAACGCAGAGGTCTCTCATTATTTATAAAGCATTTTTGTATTTTGTATATGTGGATCCTTACTGTAGTAAAAATTGCTGTATATAATCACTGTAAAAATTGAGTTATTCTCTTGGTCATGAAATCCATTCACTGTACTATGAGTTATTGAGCTAAGAACACTCTTGTTTTGCTGTTGTGAACTCTACAGATAAAACCAGGACAACAGCTCATAATGTCAACCCAGTATAACATAGTTACATCAAATGGATCACTGTTGTTACCCACCCACTGATAAGTATTTTTTGGACCAAATGATTTGGAGGTATTTCCTATATCAAAGAGACCACCTGGCCGTGCCGTGACACAGCCCAGTATCCCTCTGCCACAACCAAAAGTACATGTCTGTGAATGAGTCAGAGAGGACTTTTATAGTTTTATCTGTATCTTCTTAAGCATGGTTGCTCCAGTTCTACAGAGTCCCTTGATAACATCTTCCTGCACTGGAACTTCCCATCAGGATGCCTTTTCATCAGAGTAAGATCACTCTTTACTTCAGAGTGGCCAAACCCCTTCATAATTTAAGAGTCTCTCTCTATGAGGTCCCACACAAAATCACCAATATGAGAGCATATAGATTAGAAGATCATATCTACGCAGAGATGTTTAATTTTGGGGGTTTGCTTTCAATTTCATTGTGGTATTTGCAAGATGTATGCTATCTCTCGATATAGCAGATTAGTATTAACTCAGAAGCCTTGAATTTGAGGTAACAAGGCCATTAAATGTTTGAAAATATCCGTCAATGTACTGTATGCCCCTAGATACAACTTAAACTATCTTCTTATTGCACTAGAAATTATTCAAGCGATGATCAAGTTAGCTTCATATTTCAAGGGAACAGATCTGGAACAGATATGGAATTGAAAGCAATCTGGCTGATCCCAAAGTGGACAACTCTTGATTTTATGCTGTATTTAGAAAAACATTAATTCGTGATATGTGCTCGCAGAATATTGTCTACAGGCCAGAGAATGTTCTTGCAGGCAACAAGCAATGTTGCTGGTTGCAGAAGAAAAAGATAACTGTAAGTGGAATAATGCATTAATGGTTCCCCCTCCTTCAATATAAATGTCAAAAGTGTGCTTGAACAAGGTACATACTGTAGCACTCCATTGTCCAATGTTTTCCCAGCACTGCTTTGCCAACTACTCTTTCAGGTCATATTTCATGTGCTTAAAAAAGTTAAAAACTACTTGAAAATATTTGGAACTCAAAGAACTCTGCAAGGTTAGAGATCAACTCTAAGCTGCTCACAAAATGAAGGATTGTAACTGTTGTGCCCAACATGTGACCATTCTAAATGAGGGAAACTGAGGTAGTTGGGGTAAATATGTATTTAGAGAATAAATCATCCACATTGGAATTACACTGATTAGTGATGGACTGAGTTTCCCTTAGCCAAGGACATCCTTCCAAAGGATGAATTTAAATTCAGTTTCTCAAAAATGAATTTGAATATTGCTACAAAAAGGCTTAGATTTGACAATACTCAGATTTTTCAAGTGGCATTGTTAAAAGATGAAAAGCTTGACACACAGATCATTTATAACTCAATAATCCAGTGCCATTTTAAAGAGGAAATAAATAGATTGGAAGTGCAAAAATGAAACTCTGAAATGGAGGTCTAATGGAATGAAGCAACCCTTCATTTGAGGTGGATTGGGATAATGGGAAAAAAAATGGAAACAATCCATTTGTATTAATCCAGTATTACTTCATTATGTAGCAATCAATTATTAAAGTAACACGTGACCTCTAAAATGCGATGAGTAACAAATAATTTTATACAAATCAAATGAGGAAGAGATACAGAAAGGTATAGGTAAAGCTGAATCAAATAAAGACGTCACCAATTAATATTTCATTGGTGAACAAGACTTCATGCATGTGTTTCATGCATGTGACTTTACTGCGACCTGAAAACAACAGGTGTTTTTGTTTTTTTCATCAATACTGAATAATTGCGACAAAACCTATATAGCGTTAATGACATTAGTTAACCTGTTAAAGACTATAAAGGTAAAATGAAAGATCTAACTTACTATTTATTCATCATATGTGGCAGGAAAATTTAATTTAATGAGGCTGTGAGATGTAATGATATGGACATTTCCAGCTTCCTATTGATAGACTAAATAGATGGTTGCATTTAAACTAAAACTCAATCCTTTGCCAATTCAAAGTTGTCGTATTTCGTCTTTAATAGCTTAATTTCTTTGTACTAGCAGTGATAAGGCTCTAAAGAGCTAGATTGAAATAATGTATTGATTCAGCAAATGTTTATAATTGTATATAAATATCAGATGTCCATGTAAGAAATTCACTAATATCAGAACTTAATATTGACATGCACAAGTCATTGTCTTTATCTTACAGTTTCATTAGAGTAAGTGGACCATACTTGCTTCTGTCAGATACATTTACAGCTGCTGTTCTTCCTATCGTGAAGCAAGATAAATAGGTTATTGATGGAGCAGGTTCTATCTTGCATCTTCAGGATCGCAGAGGGAAAAGAGGGATTAAAGGCCCATGAATTAAAACCGCATTCTTTATCCAAACATGCTTGGACACCCCAGGTGGATTTTTTTCTTTTATTTTATATAACTGTATTGTGTTACTTTGGACTTGGGGCCTGAAGAGTAAATGGTTTTCCATTCATGACCAAAACATGTTTTGAGCATGACCAGAATGTGACCAGTCCATGTACATATGTGAGACCTATAGACACACACACACATATATATATATATTTGGTAATCTGTGAGCCTAATGGTGAGGACAGTGACTGACTCACAGAGTGCATCACGCACTACATCAACTTCTGCGTCGACTCCATTGTTCCCAGCCTAGATTGTTCATTGTTACCCAAACAATAAGCTCTGGGTAACAAAGGACATTAAAGACCCCTGGAATGACCCCCAGCGACACCTGGAGATGTAGATCAGAGGCCAAGGAGGAAACTGGAGCTGAAATTCCAGCAGAACAATACCAGAGAGGTCTGGAGAGGTATGTAGGCCATTACTGGTCTTATTTCAGCAGGAAAAAGAGGAATTGAAAGCAGCAAGAATTGGCCAACAAACGTAATCTTTTATTTAATAGATTTGATTCCATGTCCCCCCCACACACACACACCCTCAGCTGATACCCCACCATCACCTCTGCTCCCTGCCAACAACCATCATCAACTCCACCCACTCCCCTTCCCCCTCCGTACAGCCTCCCATCTTCAACTGAAGGTGACTCTCCCCCACCCCTGCCCGGACTGTGGATTAGCAGTACTCCCCCACTTCCAAGTGGCTCTCCACCTCCCCTTCCCCTGCTTGTCACCTCCACCCCTGCCTCTACAATGAACATCACAGCTGAGGATGTTAGAAGGCTGGGAAAACTCCACTCCGGCAAAAGTGGCAGGCCCTGATGGGGTCAGCCCCCGGGTACTCAAAACCTGTGCTACCCAGCTCTGTGGTGTTCTTCAGTACATCTTCAACATGAGCCTGAATCCGCAGAGGGTCCCTGTGATGTGGTAGACGTCCTGCCTCGTTCTTGTGCCAAAGACGGCAAATCCTGGTGCCTCTAAGGATTACAGACCGGTGGCACTGACGTCTCACGTTATGAAGATCCGAGAGAGACTTGTCCTGGAGCAGCTCCGGCCCTTGGTCAAACCCCACTACTAGCCCCGACTTGGTGTTGGGGACGCCATCCTCTACCTGCTACACCCATTTGAACAAGATGGTGAGCACTGTGAGTCATTTTTTATGACTTCTTCAGTGTTTAACACCATCAATCCGGCTCTACTGGGTGAGAAGATGACTGTGATGAAGGTGGAGCCGGTGACCCCTGTCTTCATCAAGGGGTCAGTGTTGATATTGTGACCAACTACAAGTATCTGGGAGTAGTCACTGACAACAAACTGGACTAAAGAAAGAACATTGACGCCCTGTACAGGAAGGGCCAGATCTGCCTCTATCTGCTGAGACGACAGAGGTCCTTAAACATCTGCAGAATCATGCCGACAGAAGTTTCCGACTTTCACTTGGGAGAAGGAAATATATATATATATATATATATATATATATATATATATATATATATATATATATAAATGTACCTCCATAAAAAACTGTACGTAGGGCCATTTCCTGTTTAATGGAGTAATCCTTTCAGAAGTCATAATGGTTTGTTTTGAAATAAAATTCAAAGACGCTCTTCCTGATTTTTCTATCCTTTTTGTCTTTTTTTTTTTTCCCAACAATATATCAAGTCCTGCTAAAATTGTTTCCAAGCCCTTGTCTTCCATGCTATTAAAGAAAAGAAACAAGTTACAAATTCACAACTGCTTTCCAAACCTTACTGTGAAAATACAGGACTAACTTAGAGATGTTATGAAACAGCATAAGTGAGAAAGTAAAATTTGTATTTGAGATTATGCAAATTTACCATGACATTATAGCAGATTTACTCTTATGTAGTACAGATAATATGACTTTCTTTTGTTAATGGTGCAAAATATAGTTGCTGTCAAGGCATCCCAACTAACCAGATGCCTGCTCTTCTCAACAGTTTTCATCCAAGATAACACCAGATAAGTCTCTCAAGAAATGAGTCATCGAGAATTGCACAGCACTCCTACGACTCTGTTGACCCATGACAAGTATAAAAAGTAGATAAAACAAAACAAAAGAAAAAAAAAAAAAGTATTACAGATCAATACATTCCTGTAGATATCCAGTGATGTGTGGCTAATGGGTCATAGGGCCATCCTAACAAATCAGCAGGGCATGTTTCATGTTCACAGGAGGAGGGGTGAATGTATGTAAGACACAGCCAATGACAGACGTGCATGTTTTAGTCCTGCAAGTTAGTATGATGTCACGTTTCAATGTAAAAGCTGTTTTTGTTTTTTTGCCCCACACCCCACAAACCCCTCCGAACGAGTGATATAACACATGTGTCCTTGTGGGCATGTATGACTTGCTTTCCATCTCTATATATCTTCCATAGATATTGTCATTGGGTGGCTGAACTGCAAGGTAAAATTCACCAGTTTGACCTGTGTGCTTGGTTCAGCTTGTGAGGGCTGACCATAAATGATGAGCCAATGTTCATTAGAACTCATCTGACAGAGCAGCCAACAGTAAAGGCCGAATCTGCTGGAGTTTATCGATTACAAAATTTAAGATCAACTTCGTTCATCATCTATGTCTTAAGACAGGATATTCCAACTCTCATAAATTTGCTCTCATAAAGCCCATTTCCCATAAAATATAAATCCTTAAGGGGATTCTCTCTTTTGCTGCTGTAGGTGCTCCTTGTTGTTTTCTTCGGAGAAAAATATCCCCCATTCTAAATGATTGATAAATGCCATCTGTAGATTGTCTGAACTTTAAATCGCGCTAAGAGCCCTGCAAAGGTTTAAATTGCTTTTTTTTTTTCTTTAAGCCAGTATTCTGTTGCTGTGCCAATATGTCACTAAAATATCTCAAAGTCACATTGAGCCTTTATTTTGTGTATAATGATGATTTCAGAATGAGTCAGCTTGTATGTGGCTGCAAGAAAACACCTTGTAATCTGTATGGGAACAATGAAATTAATCAGTTGGCTTTTTCGATATATTCAATATACACAGAGATTGCCTCACATCACCTGTTTTATCTTTTTTTATTTTTTTTTATTTTTTTCTCTTCTAGTGATAGACCAGCAAGAGTTTGTTTTCTTAGTGGTAACACAGCTGTTGCTAAATCCATTGGACTTCATTGATTCAGCCGTGGATTTGAACTGCGGTTCCACAATTGAATGAGGTGTTTGACAAAGAAAAACAATGTTTTATTACAGGAGAGTAACTCAAATAAAGGGAAATATTGTACCTGAAAGTGCAGTGGTGGGCAGGCATGTCAAAAAACATACCTCTGAGATATAGAGATGAAAATATCACAAAATCCTCCAAATAGTTTGCAAAGGCTATGTTGAAGAACAACACAGAAGGGCTGGCAGCAAAAGAGCAGACACTTACCACAAGATCAACATACTGTGGGGGTCTGCCACACCAGAGAGGACCTCAGTTGTAGCCTGTGCAAAGATGTTCCAGTTCAGTAAATAAAAGCAGGCTGTGAGATACAGGCAGGAATAGTGCACATGGAGTGAGTAACCAAGTGGCATTTAGAGCATACAAGATTATATGCAGTGATTATGGGCTATAATTGCAAGGTCAGATTGTCGAGCACTTCCAGTTTGTTAAAAATCGAAGACCTATGATCATGTGGAACCTCTACATCGTGACCGGCATATTGGTAATTGATAGCCAATCAGACATTTCTGTGATCGACAACAATAAATTAAAGCAATTGTGATAAATGAAGTAATTCTGGGTAACAGCAACATCAACGCAAAAAGGTTGATAAAAGAAGAAGGCAATATCAGGGGCATGAAGAGGATTATGAAAAGCTGTGGGGCATAACAGCAACAGTGGAACCAAAGGAGATGGTTGAACTGATCTCTCAGTCCAGAGGAGAAAGGTGTCGAAGCGCTAAGTGTGTGTGTGTGTGTGTGTGTGTGTGTGTGTGTGTGTGTGTGCGCCCATGCAGAAATGCTGTAATCCAACCTTCAAGATAACTTAACAATGCCATTACAAAGGAGCAACATGTGGAAATTTACCATTGAAAATTAAATATTTTTAAAACAGGTACATTTTGCTGTTAGCATCAACCAAAAAGTGGACTACAACACGGTATTTGAAAAGTTGCAGCAGTTTGAGGAGGCAGTTATTCCAAACTAATCGTGATTGTTTGGTCAGCCATCACCAGAATTTTATACCAGTGGAGCAATGGGTAACCTACGCCTAGTTCAGCAAGCTGCGGTCTATCCAACCATAAAGCAACGAGATGCAAAGGGGCAGATGTGTCTTGGTGTGCCAGAAGCAGCTGGATATCATTAAAAAGAACCACAGACAATGGGGAGAGGAATTACAGGAATGGGCTAACAAGCATTACACTTCAAATATATCATGTATCTTAAGGAAAGTCATACTTACTTGTAGTGACAGCTTGTATATCTGGAGGCCACAACAATCTCATTGCATTTGACTGGAAAGCAAAACTGTGTGCCGCCTCATCCTGAGTCTCGGTTCATGTGAGCATGATGAGTATGGTGAATCAAAACAGGGAGCAAAATGATATTCATTACTTTAGGTTTGAGGAAGGATTAAGTAATTTGTGATTTCCTGTCTTCAAAATATTGCACATATTTACTGAGTTCCTTTCACACCACATTCAGGTGCTAATTGGTTGCAGAAAGTAGTAGTACAGAATTATTGGATTTTTCCTTGAACTTTAATACGTTGATTATTTGAATGGGTTTCCTTTTGATGTTTGCTTGAGTATCTGCTATATAGAAGATGAATGTTACCAGTCACGCTGTGAATACTGGAGACACTGGTATAAATGCTGGCATGCTGTTAATCTTCCTGATGTCACCCCGGGAATTTTTGCAACCAAAAGAAAGCCAGCAAAGTAACAGAAAAAAAATAATCTCTGATAATTCGAGGTTTTGTTGCTCCTCTTAGAATACAAAATTAAATGCATTGAGATTATTGGGGGCAATTGTCCTTTTCAGAAAATCGGTTCATTATTATCTGATATGTAACTGTTTTAATAAAAAATGAAAATCAACAAGAGTTAAGGATTAATCACAACCATTCATCCACCAAAAAGGATGATCGCTCTCTGCTGTAAAACAAAAATAAAGGCAAGGATTACATGACATGTCAAGAGTATTACAAAATAGAAACTGTTCCCTGTTACAACCTTTTTTTTTTCATTTTGTATAAGTGAAATTATTGGGAAATAATTGAATTACACAAACTTGGTTAAAACATGGAATGGCCTGTTTTAGTGCACGGTTATTACTTTGTGAATGTGTTCATTTCTCCACATACAGTTGGATGAATAATTAAATGCCAGATGCTCTGGCATGCATGACTAATCATCCAGGCCAAAATCTGAAAGTATTATGGACCTCAGAGAGAAGTGTAGAGGGGCAACTTTTTAATCTTTGTGTAAAAGTTGCACTTTGACATGAAATCAATTTATTGCACTGAAAGATAAATTCTCTTTTCAAACCAATAAATTGCTGGAGTTCATTTATAAGAGGTGGAATTTCGTAAAAAGAACAAAATCAAAGGTTTTTGATACTAGGGTTTCCTATCCCGATCTTTGTGAGCTATGACTCAACAATATTTATTTGTATGTGTGTGTATGTTATCATTTACATATTTATAATTCCAATATCTTCTCTGTTTGGCACAAGCTTCAGTCAATCAAAATTCCTGGGGTTGCTGAATACCTTTGGAGAACCTATGACTGCTTAAAATGTGTCATTGCAGGGTCTTACTTATCTGACTAAGTGGAGTCATATGCACCTGACACCACAAGGATTCCAGGCTTTTTTGTATCCCCAAGGTCCCAAAAAAAAACTATTGGCAAGCGGGCCTTTTCTTTTCTCAAGCCCAGAGGTGCCTGGTTTGATCCCAACGGTGGGCCTTTCTGTGTGGAGTTTGCATTTTCTCCCTATATCTGTAGGGGTTTCCCCCAGGTTCTCCAGTTTATTCGAACAGTCTAAAAAATGTAGTAGGTTCATCGAAAATCTAGCCCACCATGTCCCCGGCTACATAAGCAATGGTCAATAAATGAATGAAGGTAGGAGCGATGTTCTATTTATTATGTCCTATACATACTTATTCTTGGTTGTGCACTTTGACACATGCCTTATAAATGTATATATTATTTTTGAGAAAGGTCTCATTTATCAAACTTAAGCATAACCTCAAGGTGATGCATCTTTTATCATCAGCTAGCAAGATAGTTTTTTTGTTCGTTATTTTGCCTCGGTATTTTTATAGAATGAAAAACAACATTATTGGATACAATATCGTGTGGTCGGGATGTGGGCAGAACTATTTTCACAGTGAGCTCAATTCTTCAGGTTTGGTCACTTTCACTCACTAAACTTAACTGACGGGTTTCTTTTCCAGCAGCAAGTACAGTCTGTAACTCAGTTTTATCATTGAACCAAATGGGGTGTTGCTATTAGAGAGGTATATTCATGAGCTCAACAACTCCCTATGACTAGTACGACAATGGATTGCTCAGGGACACAAAGCAGCTCTGGCCACAGACCGGTTAGTACTAGTGCTGTAGTAGCTTCATCCTTCCTGTCAGTTGAGATTGTTCCTTTTTGCTGGCACAGGAAGGGACATTAGCCACCAATTTCTATGGCCCTGTTCTCATTCACCTCTGCTAGAGGAAAACCTTTTTCTTTGTCCAGTTGTAAGCCTATATTCCCCGCAACCTTCTCTGGTTCCCTCTGAATTACCACGGAAATGTTTTCCTGAATCACAGTAGAAAATCACATTGCAGCCTAGAGCTGTTAGCTCCAAGTCACATACATACAAGACTGTGCCAGAATTCAATATAGCTGCCATACTTTACTGTCAGCTTCATAGTCTCTATTGTTCATTAGATTGTCACTTTTTTTTTTTTTTTTTTTTTTTAAATGTGTTCTGTTTTATTTATGAGATTTTTTTTGTTTGTTTTTTGGTATTTTTCACTTCAACAGTGGGGAAGCAGGAATACACTTAAGGCAGTGGCGATCATAACATGGCACAACAGTGTTTGGTTCAGTTTGGCATGCAATTTCCATATATATATTATTTATTTCATTATATATTAAGTCTAGATGTTACACACAAGATGCTAGTACTATGCTACTTTGCAATTGTCATTGCATACCATTGTCATAGCTTATGTTGCTGGTGATTTTAACAAACACTATATAGCGGTACGTTTCAAACCCCGCAACACCCTGAAGCAAAGACTTGTGCACCAAAAGAACAAAACAGCCAGGCATAAGATCGAAAATATGGTGTATGCTGTCACCTGCACTGAGGATTGTGATGACATCTACATTGGGGAGACCAACATACAACGTTGTACTGGTATCAATACCAAGACAGATAAATACACATTAACCAGGCCCATCTGTAGCCTCCAAACAACCTGGAAAGATCCACCACTACAACCAGTCCCCAGTAACTTCCACATGAGCCTCAGTCCATATGATCCAACAGGTTTCACTTCTCTGTTTTTACATTCTGAGAAGTTTGCCTTCACCTTTTCACATTCTAATACAGGTAAATCCCTCAAAGGTACTTCTTTGTGCTCCACTATCGATATCCCCATTAGCATTCGGCTTGAATGCAATCTTATTGGAAAATGAGACAAGATCTTCAGTCAAAGACACAAAGGTCTTTTCAGAAAAAAGATAAATGAAAATTTGCAGCCATACGTTCCATATCATTTTGTTATTATCACGCCTTGTAAACTACCACCTACTTTTCAGATACTTGCTTCACTAAATAAATAGAAAATATTTTCCCACCTTTGGCAAACAATAGTTTGAATATACGAATTAGCAACCACATGTACAATACCACTTCAAATATGAACAATCTTGTGATAAAGAATGATTCAAACTTCACACATTTTGATTCGGATGCAGGGAAAACAGAGTTGAGAAAAAAAAAAAACAGCTCCAGAGAATTGAGGGGATTTTAAAAGTGATCAATCGTTAAAAATAACACTCTATAGTTGTTTCTTTTTTCACAGATAATATCATAGAAATAAGCCTGCTGTGCACAAAGAAGGGCTTTGCTATATGCAGATATGGATTTTTCCCCTCACTACCTCGGCTCTCAAGCACTTCCTCTTGAGCAACCATATTCTCTTATTTTTCTGTGGTAGTACTCATGTGATTCTCATGTTTGCAGAAACCACTGTGTCCAACGCTAGATCAAATTTACAGCTAAAGTGAACTATTGTATCATGTCCTGAGGAAATAATGTTGTTGACAGCCAAACTGCACATTTCAAGGGAGTTCAGTGGCGCTATAAACAGTGTTTATTTTGATTTGATTTTATTTCTAATTACATCAATGATATTCATTCAAGATTACATAGTCATGATCTGATGACTTTCAAGTATTGTGTTAATGCTAATAATGCTGTTATGACCAAAAGATCAAGGATGTGGGGCCATCTGTGTGTTCACACATTATTCCTAGTCAAAGGATTGTAAACCCCTTAAAGCTTTTTGCAAATTTGAACTACATAAAGTAAAAACTAATACCCTCAAAATATTTATATTCCAAGATAATTGGCAAACACAACTAAATACAACTTTTATTTACTTTTACTTATAACTTTTTACAAACTTTGTCTTTCTTCTTATTTTCCCCCAAAATATCTGAAAAAATAGGTACCATCTGACCTCTCTAAATGAATGACATTGGAGCATGGAGATTCAAGTGAAAGAGCAATTCCATCAAAACTAAGCCTGGTTTCCGGGGCAAAAATGAAAATTAGTTTCTGTTCACGCACAATATAATTTGCAGAAAAGATCGAAGGTTAAAGTTCCCTGATATTTCACAGACCAAACTTTGACTGTGGCCTGATCCACAGTACTGGGCCAGGGTTGCTCATTATGTAACAAGGGGGATGGGATGGCATATCCTCGACTATATCTCTGCTTTAACCTCTCTATTACAAATGTCAAATTGGAGGTAAAAAAGCTGATTTTCAAGACTGAATAAGTTGCATATCAATCACCAAATTAATAATAATGCACTGAGCCACAGTATTTTACAAAAGATTTTTAGACAGGAACCAAGTCCCCATTAAATTTTTGTGGCGAACATCACCATTTAACACGGGGAGTCGAGAACCAAAGGTCAGATTTATTCTCAAAGTCTGATCCAGTGACTGTGCGATGGAAGACAAAAGGCCCAGCCAGGCAACCATTTTCACCTCTCATGTCTTTCCAAATGCGTTAAAAAATGTTAACAAGTAGTGAGTTCCGGAAACAATGAGGAAATGTGCGTTATCACTGGTGTTTTTTACCAATCATTTAGTACCTATTCCGCTCATTCTGCACTGGAGTACTATCCTAGCGATCACAAGGCAAGAGGCAGGGCTCACCTTGGATCGGTCACCACTTGATCACAGGGTCATACAAATTTGTATGTCAGGAGAAACTTGGGGTCTCCTATTATCCTATCGTGTGTTTTTGGACAAGGGGCAGCATCATGGCAAAGTGGTTACGCTTCTGCTTCTCACAGCAAGAGGGTCCCTGATTTGTCCCCACCAGGGGACCTGACTTTGTCGAGTTTGCATGTCCCCCCTGTGTATGTCTGGGTTTCCTTCAGGTTCTGGGCTCTGTGGTTCCCTCCCACTGTCCAAAAACATTTTTTTTTTTTTTTTTCTTTAGTGTCAGGATAAGTTACTGTATGTGTTATTGTGGAAAAGCAAGGCAACATTAAGGTGCAAGACTTAGGGACAGGGTGTAGAATATTCAAAGTCTTGCTTGTTCCTGTTGTTGTACGGTTACTAGAATTGCTTGCAATTTGCCCACATTGGCACATTTATTCTTTATTTCTGAGAATCTGCGTGCCAAAAGAAAAATGTTTTAATTTAAAGAGTAATGCTGATTGTATGTCATCCCAAAGTAAGAATTATATGTTTGTGTATTTGACTTTTTATTCAAAAAAATGAATGCAACATATACATTCAGTCACTATCAAAATGTTATATGACCTAATTAAATTCCCCGTACAGCTGTTTAGGAGAGCCTTAAGTTGGAATAATATCAGATCCACAGAGCGAGATATGCAGGAGCCATGATCTTAAAGATGGAATCACTCAAAAGGAACACTTGGCATAAGTACAGAGCTCAGTGCAATGCTGGCTGGCTGCAGACGGAAATTGGCAAGTGACCCTTGAGACAGGTCATTCCCAATTCACAGACAGCAAATTGTGTGGAAGGCATTGATTAATGGGGAGGACACAGCTCGTTACAGCCTCTCGGTGTCACCCGCAGCCTGCCTCCACCTTCACTTACCACTGAAATCGGGGTGGCAGCTAAAATAACACTTACCAATTGATCCCAGGCCCACAATTAAGGGCACCACCAATCTAATGTGTGAATAAGGAACAGTTGATAACATGAAAAAATGCCAGTTAAAGATTAACAAACAATAGGTGGACATTTTACCTTGGACACGCATAAGTAAATGAGAAAAACTCACTGAAATTTTTAACACACCAACAATATATTATGGGCTGTTTACTATCTGTTCATTGTATACGGTGGCCCCTCAGCAGTGAGTTCAGTGGTGATAAAACAAGATATTTGGATTAAGCATCTTTGTTTAGGAAATCACTATTCAACGATGAGCATTGAACCACATCTCACCTTGTGG
This sequence comes from Fistularia commersonii, assembly GCF_037954325.1. Classification (NCBI taxonomy): domain Eukaryota; kingdom Metazoa; phylum Chordata; class Actinopteri; order Syngnathiformes; family Fistulariidae; genus Fistularia; species Fistularia commersonii. Next base: position 6,960,051 of record NC_141300.1, on the reverse strand, counting down.
TATTATTAAGAATGCTGTTGTGTTTTCAGATATTGTTTTGCTTTTTTGACGCAACAACCCTTTACCTGTATAGTAATCACATTTGCTGCCCCCAAATTCTTATACACATCACGTAGATTTACTACAGCACTTTAAAATGTTCACCAAGGCCCCAATCTCATGCACGGATGCCATTGTAAAATACATCTGCCCTGCTGTCTACAATGGTAACATCGAGCTGAAGACAGCTCTCTTCTCTTTATTAGGTTATTTTATCAGCCCCCTCAACAGCTGTGACAGCTTCAGCCGTGATCGAGTTTGGCTTGTTTTCACTATATCCTCGGCAAACTTTGACACCTGATTTCATTGAGAGAGATGGGATTTGAAAGGTGGGGGACACGGGTCGCCAAGCACTCTTTTCCACATTGTCTATAATCCACTGTACTCGAGCAGCTGGATGGATTTAAAATATATATATATATATATATATATATATATATATATATCTTTGTCCTTGGTTCTCCACTTCTGTGTCTTTTTCTGTCTTAAGGGCAGCTAATGATTTTTTTTCCACATTACTGTGCACCCTATAGGTGTCACATCTATATTGAAAAAAATCATGTCATTATGTTTAATAATTATTGAAGATATCATCTATTTCGATAGAGGTACTCTACACTGTGACAGTTCTGCCTGATTGAAATTAATCAGAGTAACTGATGGTGAGTAGTTTTGAAGTACACACAGGCTAGTTTAAATTTGTCTGTTTCAATTTTAATTTCAATTTTATTAATTGTATTAATTGTCTATACCACATATTCCACAAACAGAGTTGTGCCCGACTGGAGTCAGTTGCAGGGGGCATTGGGTGCAAGATGAGGTAAACCTCTGGGCCGGTCCTCAGTCAATCACAGGGACACATATAGAAACATATAACATGTCCAGTTCATACCTACGGACAGCTCAGATTAGATAAAAGGACTGCATGATGTTATTTATGACCAGAACCCATGGAAGGAGGAGAGAACCTCTGCTGGTATGGGACATGGTGCAAATTTTACACAGAAAGGTCTGGTCTAATTACTGCAACAGCACATGTGCTGACCATTACGTCACCATGCCACAAGTATGGTGTATATGTATGATGACAACTTTTTTTAATTAACTTTGAAAAAGCGGGATGTCATAACTTCTCAGTTTTCTTTCTCACTCATCTCCAACAAGCACTAAAGCCAGTGGCAACAGAAGTCCAACAGTTGATGTGATTTGGCATTAAGATGATATGTTGCCATGCAGCCTCCTCCAGGGATTCTGGCAAGACATTCTCCTCCACAAAGTCCCCATTTGCATATAAGCCTTCTCCTCAGGACTTTAATGTTCCTAAGTGGTCATTGCAGCTTCGTGGCTTCCTCAGATAATGATGAGCAGTTTCATTGTACTATTCCCAAGATGTGTAAGTCATTGTCACACGTTGCTGAACATTGTCTTCAGCATTTTAAAACTTTGATTACTCTGCCATCTATTTCTGCGAGGAGACAGCATTTACGATGTACCAAAGAATTGGATATCAGTGGGAATATTCAGTAGTAAAACCCTTTTTGTCCCAAGGATCAGTTTATCTGTGGCTGCACTTTGTGAGTGATGGGGTTATGACAATTGAGAACTGCATATGAAAGAATACACTATACCTAGCATGACTATACTACTTGTATTTCTGTTAAAGTTGCCATTGCATGTCATGTATGCTTAAGTCTCTAAATAAGAGATCTTTTGCATTGAAAGGTTAAAAAAAGGCACTAAGCAAAGTGCTTACTCGCCAATCATCTCTATCTTGGTGCTGGTGACACCTACACTTCTGCATAAGCGATGTCAGCTGCAGGTCAGAAGAGGAGCTACCCTATTGACGCTGCATCGTAGAGCCATTGAACATGTCAGAATGGTTGATCTAGTAGAGACTCAGTGTAAACTCAAACCCTCTTTTCTTACACGTTCATGTGGCATCAAGAGTATCTAGCTTGAACCTTCGTCTTTGACTTACATTTTTTTATCCAAAACAGGCAGAGCTCATTCTGAGACGACATAAATGTGCTTTACTTCCACAATTTAACAAACAATGTAAAAAAGGAGACAGCAGATAGGTGTGGGTGATCATATCGGAAGGTAGGGAGAGTGAGACAAAGTGTTTGGGACTGACACCTTTGAAAAGTTTGTTTTCGAAAAGGCCTGACTCTGAAATAGTAAACAGTATCTGAAAAAATTAATCAGATTTAAAATGCTAATGTATTTATCCCACTCTGGAAGAGTGGCCTTTTTCTTCAACAGACAGTTTAATCATTCCATTTTTTAAATTATTTTAAATCAAAAAATTCTGTCTGGGATATCACAGGGGCACAGTTGCTAGTGATTTCACCTCACTGCAAGAAGGACACTGTTTCAATTCCCCCAGAAAGTCATTTTGTGTGAAGTTTGCATGTTTCCCCATGTCTGCATGGGTTTCCTCATGGTTCTCTGGTTTCCTCTCGCTGTCAGAAAACATCCAGAAGGTCAAGTAGAAAAAAAAAAGAATAACAGAGACAGAGACTGTGCCTGCTTTTCTTCTTGCAGGACTCCAATTTATTGGCTATAGTGAACCATACATTCATTGAGAAGTAAAGAGCCACACGTACATTTGGGTGGTACAGATAAGAAAAGGAATGTGGAACAGCACATATCTTCAGGACCGTGTTAGGAGGTACCGATCTCCAAGTCCGTTGCAGGCCCACTGGGATGAATTAATGAGAGTGAGAGTATCGTTGGGTGTGTGTCTTCAAGAGAGTGGAAAAGTACAGGGCAATCTTCAAGCAATTGGATGGTAACAGATAACGGTCTAACACAGAGATGTGTGAATGAGAGAGAGAACGGTTGGGTGTCTCTGTATGTGGCCCTACGAATGACTGGCGACTGGTTCAGGGTGCACCCCACCTTTCGCTAAAGTGACAGCCAAGATAGGTTCCAGCATCCCCATGACCCTAAGTGCAGGGTAAGCAGTAAAACATGAATAAATGAATGAATGGAGAAAAAAAAAACCTTTTCCCTGTAAGAGCTCTGAAAATCTTAACTGTACTCTTGTGATATGGCCTGAGCAGCAGGTGTGTCCAGTCATAGTGGGTCTATATATTGAGCATTTTGGAGTCTCCTGTAGACCTAAAGATTGTGCCACAGAGACAGATTTTAGCAACAAACAGAAGGAGAGTGCCGACAACAACTGCCTCCAGGGAATCTTTAGTAAGTTACAACAAACAAGGATAAGAATCAGTTCAATTCATTTTTAGCTGATAATCTACAGCATCAATAACTGCTGCTTTGCTCTGGCCCCTCATTACGTGACCCTGTTTTTGTCTCGCTGGTAGATCTGTTTGATTTTACAAACCCCGAATGACCTCACCCCACGCCTGCAAGCAAAGCTTCTTGCAAATATCTCTTTAAAACCCCAGACTTTTACTCGTTTGCGGGGCTTTAGAAATCATCTAGCACTTTTCAGTTCATCACAGCTACCAAATCTGGAATGGCACTGCTGTCTGTAACCTGTATTTATCCTAATACTCTTATTGAGTCACCGGTGTGGAAAACAAAGTTTATTTGTGTCTGTGGGGGGGTATCTTGTTGAATAACAATCAGCTCTAATTGCAGGTACAGGGAACCTCATGAGTATGCTTAGTTCATTTTATCTAGCATAAGGCTCATAAATAAGCTGGTGTTTGTGGCTCAATTGGTAGAGCAGAGGTCCTTCCAAAGGGAGGTTTGGCTCTTTGATCTCTAGCTCCTCCTATTTGCATGTCTATTTGACCTTTGTCAAGACAGTTAACCCATCAAGTTTCTTTAGATGACCTGGTTAACACCTTGCATTGCAGCTCTGCCGCCATCAGTATGCGAGTGAGTGAAAATGGGTGAATGTGAGATCCAGTGTCTAGCACTTTGAAACAGCAAGCTGTTGAAAGCACTGGACGGGTGGAGACAATTTATCATTTAAGAATCTTTTCTCTGATTACAGTTAAAAGTACTTTTAAAGGAATCAGATAAAACCAACCAACCGCTGTAATTTCTTTTCCGTAAATTGTCCTAAATCTGTGACTGATCCCATTGTTTGTGCAAGTTAGTCATCTGTATTCTCACCACACTTGCGTGGAATCTTTCTTTCACTCTGGATGCCCTTCCATTGCATTGTGGAACTGCAAAGTCCAATCAAAAGTTATTAGTTTACTGATTTTGAAACTCCCCTTCTGAAGACCCTCATGAAGACGATCATTGGACCCAGTTTTCCCTTGCCCGGTCATGAGTCACCAGGAATCTGTTCGAGAGTAATTCTAATTCATGCTGGTCTAAGTTAAAACCTGCAAAGAGGAGACTGAGGTTATCATAAGAAATAACACAGACAAGCGACTATTCTTTTGTGCTCTGCAGAGGGAGAGACTCAGCGCGCTCTTTGGAGCCAAGATCCAGAGAATCCCACCAAGTTCCTCCTTGCTCGGCTTTTTACTGTGTGACAGTGTTTATTTACATAACAACATTCATTGGATAGTATAGTTCATGCATATGTGAAGTTGTCCAGGATGATATACAGGGGTGGGCAGGTTTCTGTCCAGAAGTGTTTATCCTTGTTTAGATTTACGTTTACGGGGGGTAGGTTCTTATCTAAAGATGTTTACGACCATTGGAATCTTGGAGGGCCCAATTCTTGTTAGAGGACAAGGGTATTTTGTGCTCTAGCATGTCTGGCTAACTTCATGTGAGTAGTCGAAATAACATAGTTATAGAAATAGAGAGAAAACTCTGACAGAATCCTTTCTGGAGCCAGGCCCAGGGGCAGGGCTCGGTGGTGAGTGCAAGGTGGCCAGGCCTTCACCTAAGGGGCTCGGCCAGGCACAGTCAAAAGGAACGACATGGGTCCATCTTCCCTTGGGCTCCCCATCCACAGGAAGGGCCAAGGGGGGTTGGGTGCAGAATGAGCAGGGTGAGGTAGCTGGAGCAGGAGACCTTGGCGATCAGATCCTCAGCTTGCTCTTGTTCCAAGAGCAAGCTCTTGCTCTTGCTCCCTGGCTGTGGAACAGTGGACCAGCTCTGGACTCTCGACAGGCTCCTCGAGGGGACATGGGAGTTTGCCCAACCAATCTCCATGTGTTTTGTGGACCTAGAGAAGGTATTCAAGCATGTCCCGGGAGCAATCCTATGGGGGGTGCTCCAGGAGTATGGAATACCAAACCCCGCCATACGGGCTGTTCAGTCCACATTGCCAGTTGTAAGTCGAACCCGTTTCCAGTGAGAGTTGGACTCTGCCAGGACTGTCCTTTGTCACCAATTCTGTACATAACTTTTATGGACAGAATTTCTTGGTGCCCCCAGGATATTGAGGGGATTGCAGGATCAAGTCTCTGCTTTTTACAGATGATGTGGTCCTGTTGGCTTCATTAGGCAATGAGGCCAGCTCCAGCTCTCATTGGAACGGTACAAATTAGTTTGGTTTTTTTTTTCCTGCATATTTTCTTATTTTTCTTTTTTGTATAAGTTAACACCAAGACTCAATTTGAACCCCCTTCAATATCATGCTGTCCATAACATCACTAGCCATGAAAATAGTCATGATAATTATCTGGAATAAACAGAAAACTAAATAATTACCTCTTTGACAGTGACGACAAGAGAAATACTATAAGTTTAGTAAAGGATTTCTTGGCAGAGCTGTTGCATAGAATTACATTTAAAGAGACTAGGGGAATACCAAATGAAGTCGGAAGTAAGTTTGTAATGGATAATTACACAGCACTATAGTTAATCAACAACTTTTCAGTTGAGAATGAATATATATATTCATATGTGGTTCATTTACTGTGGCAATCCCTGAAGTGAAAAGCCGAAAGGAAAAAAATAAAATAAAAAATAAAGTGTGCGTGCGTGCGTGCGTGCGTGTGTGCGTGCGTGCGTGCGTGCGTGCATGCGCCAAAACTTTTCCAAAAAGAAATATTTAAATTACAAGAAGCAGCTTACAGGACTTCTCAGCCCAACTGTGTCCAAGTAAGGAAAAACTATTAAAATGTCTCAATACTTTTAAGAGCAACGACATTACAAAATTAACAGACTCTGGCAGTAAGACAAAATCTAAATAAAATAGTTTCACAAGTTTTGTTTTTTTTTTTATGTTAGCTCACAGAAACATGGTCTGACTGACTAACACAACAGCACTGCATCCACAAATATACAATTTTGACTTGTTTTGCATGATGTCTTGCTTTGGCACGTACATAGCTTACTGATGGCAGTCTTACCTTCCTCTGTCTTTAATGAATTAGACTTCATTTTCTGAAAAAACCCAGTCCATTTTTCTGAATACCAATTACTCTCTCACAGGGTAATTATACATATTCACTGAAAACATTAAATATTGATTACTGTGTGTTAACACAGAGCATAAATGAAATTAAAACAAATATTAACCACATGCTGGTACGTCAGCAAACTTTATTGGTATTATAATGAATGCAAACAGATAGACCACCATGTTGGAGAACCCCATCACATTTATCCTCATCAAATTAAATTTTTAATGATTTGTCATAAATTGCTTGAGTCCGAACACCTTTTTTTGATGCTTGTAAAAAGGAGAATCAGAGGAGGTGTGTGTAAACATCCCTCTACACAGTGTCCCTGAATGAATAAATAGCTCATGAACGGATCTGAAACACACCTCAGCTTCCCACGCACTGGTGTTGATGAGTCTCTTTAGGCCACATGTCAATCACAAAAGTGGTGACAGGAGGCTCCGTATGCTGCAGGTGAATTGAGAAATGCAAAGGTCACCGGAAGCTCAGTCATTAGTGTTGGACCAAACATATTGATATTGATTTAGTTGCACACCTGATGCAGACAGAGCACCATAATCTACTCAAGGTAGTTTTACATAAAATGCTATGTTGAAATATTGAGCTGTGAAATGCAAACCCTGTTTGCAAAGTTTTCTCAACTTTTGCGACTTGTTTACTTATTCTAACAACTAGAAGAATGATATCCAGTAAATATGTAGATATCTTTGACATTGTCAAAGCTGATTCCGAGAAAATATTCAGTAGCTTGTGTTTGTATAAAATATAATGCAGCCCCAAGTGGCAGAAGAGTGTTCTCCATTCTACTGCAGTCAGTCCCAAGACCAGATAAATGGAGAGGATTTTGCCAGGAAGGGCATCCAGGGTAAAACCTGTGCTAGACCAAAGATGCAAATCAAACCAGTGTCTTTCATACCAGATTGGTCGAGGGCCAGGTCAACAATTATCGCCAGCAGAAGTGATAACCTTCAGGGTACTGTTGGAACTTTGGTACTGGATGACAAAGTCCAGAGTGGCATAGAAGGATGTTCGAGTGGTGCAGGACTTGTATGAATGCCTTTAGACGGTGTTGAGGTGTGCTGTAGGTGTGACAGAGGAGTTCAAGGTGGAGGTAGGACTGCATCAGGGATCTGCTCTGAGCCCCATCTTGTTTACAATGATGATGGACAGGCTGAAAGATTAGGTTCGACAGAAATCACCATGGACTATGATGTTTGCTGATGACTTTGTGATCTAAAGTGACAGCAGGGAGCAGGTGGAGAAAAATCTAGATAGGTGAATGCTTGCCCCGGAAAAGAGAGGAATGAAGGTGGGCTGCAGCAAGACAGGATACATGTGTGAATGAGAAGGACAAAAGTGGTGAGGTTACAAGGAGTATAGAGATAGAAAGTTGCTGATTTTAAGTACCAAGGGTCAACAGTTGAGAGTAATGGAGGACTGTGGAAAAGAATCGAAGAAATGTGTACAAGCAGGCTGAATATGGTGGTGAAAAGTGTCAGGCGTTTTGTGTGATAAGAGTATCGGAATCGAAGGATAAGTGTGGTAGACAGATGTGAGACCAGCCATGCTGTACAGTTTAGAAACAGTGGCATTGAAGAAAAGATAGGAGGCAGGGCTGGGGGTAACAGAGAAGACATGGAGGTTATGATTGGTATTAAGGAGAATGGATGGGATAATAATTTAATCCATCAGAGAGACAGAACAAAATAAGGCTGAGATGCCAGAAACTGTTTGGTCATGTCCAGAGAAGGGACAGTGAATATCTGGGTAGAAGGATGTTGAGGTTGGGACTGCCAGGCAGGAGGCCCAGAAAACCAAAGAAGAGAGTTATGGATGTAGTGAAAGAGGATTCACTATGGAAAGAAAGGAATAGAAAAAAAATATACCATAGTTCTCAGTTAGAAATCGAAAGTAAGACAAAACCTACAGACAACTTAATCGGTTGACCATGAGACTACAGCCCTAAATTTGTTTGAAATCAAAATCACTTTGATTTGTTATAATAGGACACAAAGTACTCCAAAAGTTATCTCTTCAAAAAGGTATCCAAAACACATTTTCACCTTGGGCCATATGAACACGTGTCCATTTCAAAATGTCATAGTCAACTTTTAGACCTCACTATGGTGAAATGTGCTGACCTCCCCTCTTCTTTACAATCCCAGTCAGCATCTTGAGATATCAGAAAACATTATGGGATAATCTCCTAACCCACTTCAAAAATAGCAGTGACCTTGCATTTCAAGGTGTTACCTCCAATCTTTTAGATGCTTTTGCTCTATTCTTGTGTTGAACTTTGCCTTTCCTTTGTTTATTTTCACAAGTTCTTTATCTGTAGACCTCTATTTTATATAGATAGTGCCTCCTTCTGCACTTGTTTCTTTCTTGTGGAAATTATGTAGTGTCAGCCCCGTGATGTCTGCTGTTTACCATCTTAGTGTTATTTATCATGTATTTGTGTTCATTAAAAGCACATTTGGATTTGTCAAAGGCACTTCAGAAAATAACTTTGCTTAGTCAATTAAACTTTAGTAAGATTGTAGAGGTACGCTCCTCTTTCTCTATCTGAGGGACTCTGAGCAAAATCAATAGCAGACAAACACGTTTGCCCAGCAAAACCTTGGAGAAGAAAATACTAAATAGGCAAAAACTTCATTGCTTTCGACTACATACAACGAAACCACACAGTAGTCTAAGCCACGAGGGCAAATGTTTGTTTTGGTTGTTAATCATCATCACGCTGTAAATGGCCACTCTATTGTATGCGGCGAATCACAGAGAGTAATCTCACCGTGCAGGACATAAGCAGACACAAGGTTAATGAGAGTTTGATGGAAGCATATGCCTCACACACAGTGGTGGAATTGCACCATAATAACAGGGACAATGAGTTAATGGTGCAGGTCCAGAGGCAAACATAAACAAAACACAATCAAGAAAAATGTTGAGACAATATCAATTCAGTTTGCCCACTCAGTTGTCAATAACATTAGCATGAAAAGCTCTTTCAGTCAAAGTGAATCTGATCTCGGCAATACTTTTGAAACATATTGCAAGTATATTTTTATCATTACCTTTTGTCACCAGGTATGATGCGTATTTGGTATAATAAGTGGCATTACCTTCCACAAAAGAGAGGCAGATGATGGTAAATCAAGCTTGACGGCAATGGGCTCTTCAGAAGCTGATGTGAATCACTTCACTTCGCTGCAGAGCAGTTTCCCATCCTTCATAGAGTTGTGGTCGACTCAGAGCCCAGATGTGAGGATGCTCCCCAGTGGTCTTCCATGTGGAAATTTAACAACACAATGACCAAATACTCCAGATGGATTTGGTGCCACTGTGTGCAGCACATGAAAGTGCAAACATATTTTAATCATTAATCACCAGAGCAGCAACTGTTTTTGTTACACTAATACATATCATATCTTTTGTTTGGTTGGTTGTTTTTCTCATTTTAGGCTGTGTTGTTCAGTATACATCAACACTTCTGCTCAGAAAAGAACATGTTTACATGAACATTTTCTTGGTGTTGCTTGTGCACATCATGAGCACAAATGATGACTTTGAAGCAACAAAATTGGCTTTGTGTAATTTGACTTCAAACATCTTATCAGACAGCCTAAATTATAAATCATACAGTATTTGGAAAGCTCAAAGCACAACCGTTGTGTATGTCTGATTTTAGTCGTAGCACAAACAACATTTCCGATGCATTGTAGTCATTTTGCATTATTAAACAATTAGTTCTAGATCTTTGTGTTTTCCAGAGTACATGGAACTTTGTTTTAGGTTGGCTTTACAACTTTCACATAATCCATTTGCAAATTGAGTTTCCTGCTTTGCCAAATGACTGGACTGTGTTCCATGGTAAATATATTTACAGAACAGAATCCCCACATTGGTGGTGGCAGGTATGCTTGCACTAAACAGGCTTATATTACAACCATATTGATTTAGCCTCATTGTTAATTGTGAAGGAAGATGTTTTTGAAGAAACTCATGTCACATTGAATTTGCCTTTAGATATTGATGGACTAAATTGACCCATGAGTTATTGGATAAGATATTTTGTTGACAAGATGTTTGCACCAAATGGCACGATGCAATAAAAAGGGACGAGGAAGACAAGTGTGATGTTTTGATGTATGAATTAAAATGAGTAAAATAAATTAATCGAAAACAACTGATGTTTGCCAATTCTTTAATCGTCATCACTTTGATTTTATCTGATCCATTCTTTTCAATGTTTGTTTATTTATTTTACAAAAACCATGGCAACGGAACAAATGCCACATATGATAAGAAAATTGCTCTATACCAGAAAATGCATGAAACACAAGCAGTTGGTTTATCTATGGACACACAACCTAAAATATAAAAATAATCTTCACTGTGACGCTTGAAGAGAACCCATCTGCCTTTGCTCCACACAATCCAGTGGGAGAAAATTAAGATTGTTTTGGAAAGTTTATTTAAATCCAACCTCCCAGAATCTGGAAAGACGACAGGGAGTTCTGTCAGCCATAAAAAGGATAAATCTCTTGCCATGCTGATGTGCCCACATCAATTGTGTTAGCCCTCTAACACAAACATAGCCTTCATAAACATCCCAAAGATCATTTTCATGAAATTCTTATTCTAAGAGAGAACAATAGCCATATTTTTTGGTCTGTTCAAAATAGACACCCTGTTCTATAAAATCAAATTTTGCTGATTACTTACCTGCATCTTAATTGATAATTTTACCTGATATTTCATATTCATTATCCAGCTAATGCATATGTAATTTGGATACAATTTTTGTTCATTAGGATATTTTTTCTCTTTTATGGCCCAACAACTGTTGTTCTACAACCAAGATTGAATTGGCCATTAGTATGCAGACTCTGCACTTGTTGCAGACTTTAATAAACTGAAAAATTAAAAGAAAATCCCCTTTGGACTTTTACTTTCTTTACTGTGCTCCTGAGATTTCAAAGCAGGAAAATCCCTCAATGTAAGGTCATGGTGGAAGGAATAAATATTTTTTGTTTTGTTTTGAATAATTATGTAAGTTGTGCTCCACACAAACTCAGGTCTCAGCTGGCTAACTTGTCATCCTCTTCTAACTGGCAAAGTGTTGTCTAATTAAACTAAACATGGAATAATAATCAAAAATTTTGCATGATTACTTCACTCCTTACATTCCACATACACTCAGGCCATTACTTAAAAAGATAGATAACAATGATCAATATTGTTTTATTTTTAGAGTCGACTGATTGCACCCTTTAGTACTGTAACCATGTGAGTAACTTGAAAACAACTGCCTCTTCAATTGAGTAAAATTCTTCAGTGGTAACGTTGATGAGAATTGTTAATTAAGGAACTCCATACATTTACAAAGTGTGGTAGAGATTGAGACTGACATATCGAATTCCACTGTGCATTGAGGATTAGTTTAATATGAGTTAAATGACATTGATGAAATGAAGGAATTGTTTCAATCATGATTTTTGTGGTTCTGATCACCAAATTCATTGAACTTACTATTGCAAATTAATTCAAAATCCTGCATTTACTGTCTTTCTGTCCAAATGGACTTCTTAAAATCCTTATGATCATTACCATAATCATGTCCATAAAAACGCTTCAAGAACCACTTCATCAGGTTTGCATGTATATTCATATCTATAGAAATGGTTTCCATCATGAGGTTCCTTATCAGCCATTTTTTCCATTCCAATTTTACCTATAATTTTTTACATTTGAATTAATGTCATCTCCTTTGGACACACAAAATGCTGAACAAGCTAATTCTTTCTACTTACCATAGTTAACAATATATTCCACATTGTTAACGTTTTTTTTGAAAAAGGATCAGCAGGCACAGTGCAGAGGAAAAGTAATACATGAAAAATAATACATTCATGACAGTTTAGAAAGATATATCAATGTTCATTGATGTGGTAACACTGTTTTGTAAGTGGTGAATAGTATTTTACTAATATTAACAGTGACAGTTAACATACACAATTTATTTAAGAGCTGATTTTTTTTGATAACTTATCAATACATTTTTGAATCATCATTGAATCAAACTGCCGTGTTCAAAAATTAATTCAAATTTGTATGTATATATCTACTTAGTCTGCAATATGTCTGTCTGTCTGTGGCAATGGATATACAGTAAATGACATCAATAGTAACTCCAGAATATTTGTGTTTAATCGAGTTAAATCAATCCTGTTTTCAAGCACAAGGTAATACAGCTTAGAAAAACAAGCCTCAACAAATCAATTCTGCCACTCTTCATTTTCAGCACCTCTCTCTCTCAACTGGTGGACGCCACACACCTCTATTAGTAGAAAAATTGACCATTAGTTGCGTGTGGCCAAGATGGGAGAAGGGTGCACAGAAAACTGCTGGGGCCATGAGAAATTGGAGGGAGCAGCCGCCTACTACAGTGCTGGAAGCAGATGGGTTTGTTAACAACCCCATGTTTCCTAACAGCTCCTGCCACCAGGCTTTTTGTTCTTTTTTTCCCCTCATTTTACAGCCTCAAAGTTTCTGGCCTTCTGTCTGTCTCTCATTTCCTTTCTATTCAGAAAACTTTTTAAATTAAGGTGGACGGGGGGCAGATCCTAAACTACAGAGTTCACAAAGTTTCACTGCTGTGAATTTCTGCTCAGGTACAGTGCATGAAATGTACCATTCAGTCATAGATTACATTGTATCAGAATTAAAATATAAATTGGAGGCAAGAGTTGCTAGGTGTTTAGTGCTGCTGCCTCACACCGAGAAAGATCAGCTCCAGGTGGGTTTTTCTTTTCGGAGTGTCATGGTTCCCTTGTGTCTGCTTTCAGTTTCTTCGCATTCTCCGGTTTCCTCAAACAGTCCAAAAGTCAGTAGGTTGTGTCCATCATTGACTGACTGGTGTGCTTGCAGTATTTCATCAGCGCACAACTTAGGAAATAAAGAAGACATGCACTAATGTGTGAGTTCCTGAACAAAACCAGGGTCAGTTTCTATTTCAGTGCTTGTTAAACAAGCTAAATAAATAAAAATGAGCAAACTACCCCCCTTGGTATTAGCCCATGTAGTTTCACTAATATGCTCTACCTCTCAAAGCCCCTTATACCGAGTTGTAGTCCCAAGGCATTTTAGCATGGCCAAAGAGGATGTGTTTTCTGTTTTTATGCTGTGTGACTCGAAAAATCTCTTGTCCCTCGCTGTTTTGTTGAGAAAAGGGTTCCAATACCCCACAGGAACTGTTTCATGGCTTACCTTTAAAGTAATGTCAATAGTAATTACTGAGGGGTGTTATCTTTAGCCACTGCATCATTGTCCTTCAGAGGAATCAGTGGTGGCTGTCTCTCTACCAATTAATACAAGCAAACACCAACATCAATTATTCAAATTGTGCATCATCGTCAAAGGGTCTCCATTCTGGGTGCACCAGACATTTCTGATCAATAAATGAAATCTATTTATTGACAATGATTTCAATATGTTATATGATATAGTATGTTTCATATTGACTTTGACCCAGCAAGGTGTAATAGAATTTGAAAAATATGATAAATAAATTAATGCAGGGGGAAAAAAACAAAAAAATGAAAATAAAAAAAGATTACCATCCATAAAATCAAATCAGCAGACTATTTAAAATAGCAACCAGGAGTGTTACACACACACACACACACACACACACACTTGTTTTCTGTCCAATGAAACTGAATGAACCAAGAAGAACTTGACCACAACACACACGGCCGTGAGTGATGCTGAAGATGTCACTGTCCTAGATGTTGAGCATGACCTATATTTTCAGGAAAGACAACAGCAACTGCAGTACAACTGCACTGTGTGTAACGATGAAGATAAGATATAACTGCTGACACATTGTTTTGTCACCCTGACATCTATGTGCGCAATTATTCTGTTCAATAAGATCAAACTTAAGTTGTAAATAGACAGCTGCAAATAACAATGGTGCTCTGCAGCCCTCTCCGAAAAACACAAAACTAGAACTACAAGGTTCATGTTTTTGCAAAGAAGTGATCGCTGCAAGGATGGCAGCTGAACTGGACCTCTAGGAAAAGGGTACAAAGTACAATATAGTTATAGCATCATGAGAGAGGCTCTAGCACAAAAAACAGTAAGCGCCATATCGTTATCTGCCAGCACCTGGAAATAAGTTCGTATCGAGGGCGAGACTGCTCAGCTTTCATCCAAACCTCTTTTTAAACACCTGAGCTGAAAAAAAACACCATTCTCCATTAAGTGGAAATAACTCTGGTGTTATTCTAAAATGTCATAGCTTTGGCCAACAGGATGATGGAGGGCTCCTGAATTTGGCAGGAATTATCAAAACTGAAAATGAGTCATGGAGTTATGAGCTAGTCCAGCAGAGAAAACATGAAGAGAAAGGGCAGTCATGTTAAATGGAGGAGGTGGGGGTGAGATTCCAAATGATCACATTATCTGAAATTACATTTCAGTATGAAACTACTCTGCTCCTCATTCTTTACTCCTAATCACGATCAAGGCAGCTGCCTTCAAGTGATCTCTACCTCAGTATGGTCAAACCTGGCATTTTAAAATGGGACTCCAGCTCGATTGTCTGATCTTGGGGCCTTAGAATTTAACCAGGAAGGTGCTTGGCTTCACACCTCAGAGGGAAAATGATACTAAGTTAGACAAATTTATGTACTGATTGAGGAAGGTAGGCAATTATCAGTCTGCTGCATTTCAATGTCAACATATCACTATATCAGCAACCACTTCAACTATAAAATAGTGATTGGTTGTTGCCTTTTGGCTGCCAGTGAAGTGCTGAGTTTTCACTTGGGATCATAAATTTTATGTTGCTGTTGGCAAAAAAGACTCCTCTTTATAAGAATTTTAGGTCTAGATTAAGATCGTGAAATTTATCAAAGAAGGAATGATTTCGTCTGTCATTGCTTTGAAGTGATATCAAAGTAATATGAAGAATATTCTTACTTCAGGTTGCTTGGTTGGTTGGTTGGTCGGTTGGGGTGTCAGCACCTTTTGAGACTGTAGCCACATGTAAATGTTTAATTCCAGAAACACTATTTGACTGCCATCAAATCCTCTGGGAACAGCATTAATCCCAGGGATCAATGTTTCCAACCCCAGATATGCAGAGCGCAGCAATTCTACTGTCAGCTCAGCCACCTTATCACTCTACAGGGAGAGGAGCCATCGATAATTTCCTCTACCTACCAATATAATACATTTTCAGGGGAAATTCACACTCGGATCCAGCATGACAATGATTAGCATCTTGCATAACAATGACAATGCTGTGGTAATGAATTCCTTTTAAGCAAATGACTCAAATTGAGATCATTTTTACCACTGCAGTAATGGTTCCAAATTTGTAGTACATTGTGTTGAGGCAATTGCATTCATTTTATAGCTCCTGTGGCCACCATCTGTCATTTCTTTCTTTCTTATTTTTTTTTTTTTAGATCTGATCTTGCTATTCAAAAGCCGCAAAATGTAATTTGACTGTGCCCGTGTTTTGCATGTGTACATTGATAAGAATCTATTCAAAATACGGCTCTGTTTTGCATAGTGGATTTAGCACTGAAGAGTGCAGGGGGCTTGTTAGATGAGAATGACAATCATGGTGAACTAATAGGTAAGAGTGAACCAAAGCATGAAGAGGGTCCATTTGGCACTGATTGCCCTCTGACAAACCAACCAACTTTATATCCTCTGCCATTGTGAAACTGATGAGCTATGCCTGTATTTGGCCTCAGTGATTGGACAAAAGTGCATTCAGGGAAAGTGTGGCCTTGATTTGGATAGGCAGTGACAGCTGGAAAGAAGTCAGCATTTTCACTGTTGGCAAGTGAGGAAAGATTGTTAAGATGTGTTACCTTTGGCAGCAGTACTTTGTGTGTTGGAGAACTGGGCTTTAGACAAGCATTAATGACGGGGAGGACACATTTTAGCTCTAACAGTATCAGAACAGAATCTGAAAGAGACTGCCAAAATGGGAATTAGGAATGTTCTTGTCAAGATGTATTGTGGCTAAAAGAAATTAACTGTAGTTAAACATTAGCATAATTGGAGACAAAATTTGAATGCATGTAAAATGTTGAAAAAAAAAAAGTCCCAAATCTGTAACACTATGCAAAGGCCCCTGTGAATTATCTTCACAATTGTTATAGAAGGTTAACCTTAATGGACAAATAAATAAATATAATCACACATTATCAGCTGTGCCACTGATGTTATAGGATCAGTGGTTGAAGGATATCTTTATGATACCACTGTCAAATCAGTGTTCTGTGAAACCATGATCTCTACGTTTTTTTAGAGGTCTGGAAATGCTGAAAATGGTGTGCAACTTTAGAATGGTTCTTGCCTCTATGTCTTTGTCAAATGACCATTTGACAAGCACAAAATAACATACTTAGCTCACACTTGTTTTACACAGTATTACTCTTTCATATGTTTACATTGAAAGGAGTTAGAATGATTTTAAATATGATTTTTTTTTCATTCCACTCTCAATCATTAAATGGAATTGTTTTAGGTCTGAATTTAAAAGAAACACATATTGAATCATTTAATTCAGATTTATTTCCTTTTCCTGTCTAACAATTGCTATTTATCTGCCGTTTACCTTCAAACTGCGCCTTGATCTATTGGGACAATACAATTCAAGTCCTTTCAAAATTCATTAGCAAACAAAGGCCAACCCCTGAACCAAATTCAATTGGTCGTCAACTTCACTCAAGGTTTGGCCAATCACCGCAGTTTGAGAATATACCTCACCTCTTGGGAAACTCAGGTGATAGTAAAACATATATTATTGTCTGTGAGCATATTTATCAGTTTGTTAGATTTTTCTAACTGGCATTTTATGATCACATCTCAAAGTTATTAGAGCTATTGATATAAAAAGACTCAACAAGATGAAGCTGTCTTGACCAAGTACCATCTGCAAGCTGGATCTCCTGTCTTCACTTCGTCATTGAATAAATCCTAACTACAGATGTTATTTGTGCTGAGGATCACTGAAGATCCATGCATATCCTTGACTAATACTCCCAGAGGACTAGTTAATCACGGGTAGTTTTTAAAGAATCTTTGTAACTAGAATAGTCCTTCAGCAAGATGCAATAATGCATCACTGATATAAAATTGCCCAAGAATGTCTTTGCAACAATGGAAATCTCATTATGTTGATAAAAAATAGTCTAGATGTCAAATTCAAGTATATGGACATAATGGGAAAATTTCCACAGTGTCAAGTGCATTTACCTGTGGCTCATTGTGTTCTAATTGTGGAGCTGAGAAGTAGCAGGTGGGAAACGACATCCTCTCAAGGGTCATCCTGGCTGAAAAGAGAAGGACTATGTGCTGGTCTGTCATTTACGTGCCAGTTTTTTGGTTTGTTTGTTTGTTTGGTTGTTTTTTTTAATATAGTAATGCAGTGCTATTACCTCAATTATATGGGCAGCCACTAATGCTGGTACCAAGGTAAAAGATACATTTGAGACACTTGTCAACTCAAGGCCCCTGTGCTTTTAATGTCCCTTCAACCTATGCAGTTCATCATTTTAATCTTTGCTTTTTTAAGTAAACCGATTGCTGCTATTTTCTGTAATGATTTTTGTAATTTTGTACTTTTGTACTGTCAGTTCACATGCAGGAGAAAAACAGCCCTTTACTATCCACCAATTAGATCAGATCAGGAGGTACTTCTGGAGGCCAGATATAGCTCATGGTTAGTCACTGCTGACTGTAATCGAGGAGGAAGCTTATGTTTCAGCAAAAAATATCTTTGAAATTCCCAAATATAGAACAAGGACCAGTTCCAACTGACAGACTTGGGAGGGAATACAACAGGCTTTATGTCTTCAAAAGCTGATGATTCATACTTCCGTATTTTTAGACCTCACTGACTCATATGCACAAATATGGCATCAGTTACAATTGAACAAGTGCGTAGCTGGGACAAAGACCAGGTAACTAAATGATGCTGTTCCCTGTCCCTATTTATTTATCTGAGAATATAATTCCATGCAAATAAATTACTGCCAGGCCTATTTTGCTGTACAGCTGCCAGACATACCCAGTCTCAAAGAGTGAGAGCTTCCGTCTGCCATATGATCACTTTCGAGGAGGGATCAAAAACAAGACGAGAGACAAGAGCAGCTGATATGAAATGAAGTCTATTCTGAGGTAACTCTTTAACCATTATAAAGTGGTTACCGAGACCAACCTTGAACGCTTTCAGCTTGAAAACAGGATTCTGCATTTATTTAACTGTCGTATTAAAGAATGCTTGTTTGATCACACAACTGAGCATTTTCACTGCACAAACCTTTAAATAACTGGGGAGATGACATTTATCGATGTTCCCGTGTACAAATTTGTGTTTCAAAGGCTACCAAAGCGCCGGAACGTCCCTCTGAGTGACCCGGTCCCTCCAGAGTGCATTGGCCTGGCCTCGTCCTCCTGTCCTTTATAACAATGGGAAGGGTAATGGTCTCCCCAAGGCCTTCTCATTCAGTCTGATTGTGCTGCCAGCATCAGACCTGCCATGACATAAAACAATTAGTTCCATTTATCAACCTTGCGACGAAAAGGGTGGGGGGGGGGGAGTAGATGTCAGAGGTAAGCATAGATAGTTGGGTGGGAGATGTGAGGAGCCGAAGAAGAGTTGATTGAAAACTCAGTTATTCATTTGATTTATTTCCTCCTAATTCAGACCCATGTATCCTCCGATTGTGAGCTTTGCGGAAAGAGCTTTAATTGTCTATAGTGATTAATTAGACTACCAGAACGAATTCCAAACCAAAAAGCTTTTTCCTATATTTTCTTTTGTTAAAACAACACTAATTAGATGTCCAAGGGGTACCTACTTTTCTACTTCATACTCAGAAAACAATCCGCAATGAAAGTGATAAAACTTGATGAAGAAAAAGTTAGACTTTAGTGAAAACCAAAAATATTAAAAGATAAACAATGCTTTTTTTCCTTAATCTCAAGGCCCTCACAGCAAGGTCTGCTGGTCTGAATTTAGTATTCCCACAAACAATAATTCAATATTCCTATGAATATTGGCTATTTATTATTTATGAAGTGAACTGCAATACAAATTCATGACAAACACCTAACCATTTACAATATATGGTGTTGAGATTTTCTCTGTATTTTCAGTGATTTCACAATGAATCTGCAGCCAAGGGTGGTCAATGCCCCCCAGTTTCAGAATCATTAGATGAGGTCAAGAATATATTAACATACACACACACAGGCTCAGCGCACTTTAGCAACGTACGGTTGCGAATAAAATTATGCTTGAACAGGCAGACAGAAAGTATAAATAAAAATAATCATGCCACCAAAGATGAATTGCAGCCGAAGCCACCTTTTCATGCCCCCCCACTCTCCCACCCCAGAGAGATGTATGATGTTGCTGTTAAAAGCTGTGGGAGAGTAGTAGATTTTTTTTATTTCCTCTTTCCTTCATTTCTCTAGTCTAATAGATTGTGCTTCTATTTCTCAGGGCGATTGTGTGATTCACCCAAACATCTGTCAGCCGTAGTGCATCTCTATTAAATAGATACTGTACAACAAGAGGGATGGTACTCTTAGAAAATGCCTGGCACTCACATATAATTAAACAGCAGTGGTTTTCTCCTGTGCTCCTTTCTGTGTTTTGTTCCTTTAAAAAAGCTTTAACAAAAGAGGTCAAAAGTAGTGGAAATAATGCTCATTGCCACCGCATGCATTATTAGAAACTGCTTTTTTTTTCTTCGTGCACTTACAACACATGTAGCAACTATCCCACTGCAGAAATAGCAACTAATTATGAGAGTCATAACATGGCAGAAGGTCTTTGGAAACCAACCCAGTCGACAAGCCCTTCGCTCATCATTGATGCCAGCATGAAAGTAGTATATCTCTGGCCTTAAATCATGCTCTCCACTCCTCCAAATCTTTAATTAAGTCCTGATCGTCCTGCCCTCCATTCCCAGTATTAGTGTGTTTAATTTCCTGCTGTCATATGGCCTTCCCTTTTGGATATATTATTCATCAAGCCCCTCCACTCCTCTGTGTTTCTCGGGGGCAGTAGTCTACGGCAACGGGATGAAAGCTGATTTCGATCCATCGGCTCACCTATTAAGGACGGCTTAAAACCATAACTCCTCAAGATATTACTCTCAGGTTCAAATGTCAACATTTAGATAAGAGCTTGCTTGCTTCACTTCCCTCAGTGGATGAAGAATAAGGCCCTAAATGCCTGCCACGATTGTGTTTTCTCAAGTAGTAGTGGTGACTTCAATGTGTTCTCAAAGCCAATACTACAGTCACAAAGGTGTTGCAAGAGTGGTGGGAGTTGTACTGCAAAACATGCGTCCTTGTCCAGGCTGTCACAGTACTCAGATGACTCAACTGGAAGTTGAAGCAGCTATTCATCTTCGCCACCTGTGCCCAATAGTCTGTCTACAGGGGCCTATAGGCCCACATTCATCATTTCGTGCTTGGCTGATGAATCAAAGTAGAACGAGATAGTCTATTCTCTGATGTCACTCTCTTCCATAAATTGCTGTTGGTGATTTTCTAAGATTTTTCTTTTTCCATTCTCTTTTCTTGACAACGCTGTAAAAGTATCTCTGTCCTCTCAGAGAGCCAATACACTGAGGCAACCGGCCAGCCTCTACAGTGACAACCACAGAATGAAAAACACTCTAGACCATGACACAAAGAATTAGGTACCAAACGTCAGCGGGTCGTCCTTTTGCTGCACCCCGCTCGGTAAGCACTTGAGTGAAATGGACAGAGAGGCTCCCCCAACTGTGTGACATGTGGAGGAGAAAGTGTGGCTCCCGATGTGATTGGTTGGCTGAATGCGGAGGAGCCGGGGTCAAAACGAAGCCTTGTGAGGAAACTGGCTCACCCAGTTTTAGAGTCGAGTTACGTGGCTTACCAATGATTCTGGTGGCAACTGCATTGTTCCAAACGGTGTCACTTGAATGACACTTGAAGCTACAGAATGTGACAGAATGTGGGCACTGGAGTATTTCTTTATTTTTTTCTATGGTTTTGGTCCCTTTCCTTTGTTGTTAACAATGAAGTATTTGTTCAACCATCACAGCAACATGATTTGACAAAGGAATTCTATTGTAATGTCTTACTGTGACAGGTTTGCGATGAAAAATAAATTCATAAAAGTTGGCTGTCCAAACCCAGAGAGCGCGATCGGCTACTGAAAATAGCCAGGAGTCTTTGCAGATTTCCTCCCATTCAGCTCTAAGAGGCTCTGTTGGAAATTCACATTACATTTTGAATTAGATTTTAAATGGGATAAATCCAAACACTCCAGAGACCATTTTCTTCGCAGGTGAATTATCATGAATGAAAATAATTCAGGACTGAAATAAGAGAAGAAATATGAATAAAAAGTTGCATGTCAGCTATTAATAATTATTTTTTTATCACTTACATTTTGGATCTAGGTGGTGTGTGTGTGTGTGTGTGTGTGTGTGTGTGTGTGTGTGTGTGTGTGTGTGTGTGTGTGTGTGTGTGTGTGTGTGTGTGTGTGTGTGTGTGTGTGTGTGTGTGTGTGTGTGTGTGTGTGTGTGATTAAGCATGAAGAAGTGTTGCAGATCAAATCTTGCCTGCATCTCGCTCTGGCTCCTTTTCAGGAGTTTACAGTTAAAATGGTTGATTACAAGAATTTAGTCAACAAAGTATGGTTAGTTTTGATGAAACCATTTTTTTTTCATATTTCCAAAATATTGGTTGATGTTTGATTGATTGATTGGTTGATATGTATCAACCCCTGTCTTTTATCTGAACTTTGCTCCAGATTTTCAAGTAGAAACTGTGGATGGATTTTAGTTAACATATTATGAATTACATCAGTTAAAATGTCAGGCTTTACCTATTTAATTCTGTGGGTATTATTTTGAATTGCAAATGTCATCTGGGCCCAGTCTGTAAAAGACTTTGCACACCCAGACGTATTTAATGTCCCTAATTATACAGGGTTTTAGCCTCGGGCAATGTGATAGATTGGCAGGAAAAATAAATGAATAAAGATTTGATGGCACAAATGTGTGAGCAAAAACCCTCAGACCCATTACTTCTGGCTCTCTGTGGATTTTGTTGGTTTACATGCTGTGCCAGCATCAGCAGTAATTCTAAAAAGTAGTTGATTTTATATCTTGATTATGTCCTCCACACATGACTAAAGACGCCTGCACTTTAGATAACTTTACTTGCTAAGTGTCCGATTTCTGTTCTCCCTCCTTTGTGAATAAAAAAAATCATTCAATATCATTCAACGACAGCTAATCGATATAGTGTAAAAATAAGAAGAGTATTAGGAATAAATTTGTTCTGGAAGTGTGATTAAAAAAGAAACTGTTGTTTTGTTTTGTTTTTTAATTCAATGAGAAGGTTACTTTATCTTTCCTGTTTGTGAAACAAGCTGTGAAAGTATTGAAAATTTGAGAAATGTTAGCCATTACTAAAATCTCCACAGCTGATCTTGTTGGAGTCAATTCTACAAATGGGTATACCAAACACAAATTTGGGGTTGCATTTGTGGCCTTTATTGACACTTTTTATCAGACAGTGGAAGAGTCAGCCATAACCAGAACATAACGTTCTTTTACTTGAGAATCTGTAATAGCAAGAATGAAGTAACCCATGCGTCTGGACAAATAAAGAATGTTTAACAGGTAAGTGAGTTATTCTGGAAAATACACAACCCTAGATATTTTCATTTCTTTGTATGCCCTTTTAGTCATCATTCACTCGACTGCAGAAGTCTCTGTGTATGTAATTGGTAGATATTTAATCATATATCACATATGTGTTTATAAGAATAATGTGAAAATTACGACTACAGAAGTCTTTCAAATATCCAAGATGACAGCATAAAGAGTTATCATATTATGGCCTACTGCCAAATGACATAGATACAGCATATAAGGATTAACCAGACACACAGCTTAGTCTCTGCATGAAATAACCATAGGAAATTGATGAAAAAGATCTGGCATCGACTGTGTTGCTTTTTACAGTAAATAACTGGAAAGTGGTATGATAAACGCAGAACTCCCAATGAGCTAAACTCAAATGAAACTGGTAATGCCCTAACACTGCATGCCAGGGGTGTGAACTACCCAGCACCACCCCTACTCAATCACCACCAGACTGTACTTGTGAGAACCTGCAGAAATGTACCTTGGAAGTGCTGGCACCTGCCCCTAGTGGCCTGTAGGTGACAGTGAAGGCTTGGAAAAATACCCCAGTTTATGGTGCCAGGGCTCATTTGTGAGAGGTCTACCTTATTGTCACACACACAAAGGTCAGTATCTTTTGCTCCTGCTCAGCTTCAAATCCATACTGAGCAGAGAGGCTGCAGCTCTGATAGTGGAAGCCTGGATGACACCAGGTGGAATATGTTGTCTGCCCAGAGGTGATCCCAGGTTGTTCAACAATCCGTCACACCCCTTCATTTTTGACATGTCTTTATATAAAGCCAATACATCAAGTTGAGCTTTCCGGTTCAGTGAAAAATCAGACCAGTAAAGTAGAATGCAAAACAGTATGGACTGCAAAGAGAAAATTTTAATGAGAAAATATGTTCGATTTTTGGCGTCGATATAAATAGATAAAACCGTGGAATGCATCCTATCTGTCAAAAGTGAGTGAGCACTTAAATGTAAAACGGTCGAGTATGGAACTTTATAAGCATTGCATGATGGTCACATTAAGTTATGCAATCAGTGTTTCATGATAGATGATCGCACATCATGTGTCACTTAAACCTTAACAGACGGCAAAAATCTATTCCGTTTATGACATTGAGAATCCAGAAATGAAGCAAAAATGAAAATGCTCAAAAGTTGGAATTGCTTGACAGTGATTGAGCAGGCTGAAATGGGCTTACACGGCACATTTGGTAATTTGCACACCTACCTAGTCCTCAGAGCAGTACAATTACAGACTGTCTCGGGGGCCATCAGTGCCCTGGCTGCACCCAGGCAGTGTCCCTCTCCCAGTGCCCTGCGCGGCCACCGAGGTGCTGGCGTGAAATGGCTGTTAATTCCTTCTGCTATCTATTCTGCACAGAGCCTGTTTTAAGCCTTCATATGATTTTTTTTTTTTTTTTTTTTTTTGGCCAGCATAAATATATATAAAAATCAGAAAGTTAAAAAAACAGTGAGCAAGTGGGAATGCAAATGTCATACAAGTCTGAAATAAGAAGAAAGGTTCAACTTTTTTTGTCCCCATCAATGAAATAAATGATTAATGTTGTACCTTCCAGCAGTAACCTTTGAGACATCAATTGAATGAAGAGATGACACAACCGTCACAACAGAAAAATTAAAGAAATAATGACATAAGTCTCCTGTTACTTTGTCAATGAGCTCACAATGTCATAATCTTCAGGCAATGTCTTTCCAATTTGCACAGATGATTTGGGCGTGTTGGTGTAACTAAAAATTGCCCAGGTAGATCTATTGACAGAATTATAACACAGCGTTAGATCTTTGACATTGAACACAGTTTACATCATTAACTCATTCACTTTTGCATGCAGTAGTTTCTTATAAGTGAGCCATGCTGTTAATTTTGCTGTAAAAGCTCTTTTCACTCTATTTGCGATATAACATTTGCCAGCTATACAGTGGCCTGCAATGAAAACCTGGGCCTGACATGTTGGCTTACAGCAGCATACATATCAGCACGGCGGTGATATGATGTACATTGGCACCTGTCATGGCACATTAGTGCACCTTCTGAAATGCCAGATTACACATTCTTGAGTTTAAGGTGCAAAATAATGTGTCTGCTCCAGAGATTTAGCCCTGCTCGTGTTTTAAATCCCACTCTCCAATTTCCTGTCAAAGAGGAAACGTATTTGATAAAGCTGTGACAAACAGAATAAAGAAAATGTCACATATGATAGGAACTATTAAGCTATGAATGTGTTCTGTTTTGTCATTTCCTTCTTGATAGCTCTGCGTTGTTATGTGTTGGTGTGCTTCCTGTTTTTTGCCTGGATCTTGACATCACCCATTATTTTCTGTGCATACCTAATTATCCTTGCCAAGGGGGTGATGTTTTCACTGCTGTTTCTATGTTTGTCTTTCAAGTGGAGTACACAAATCTGCCCATATGAATTGCATGAATTTTGGAGGAAAGGTGGTGCCAGGGTCATGAAATAAACCATTAAATCTTGGACTGTATACTGATCATCGGCCATAGGATAATACGTTTTCATAGTTCATTTCATATTCCAGGATTTTTGACATTTCGATGACATATTTTAAAGGCTGTTGGTGTTTTGTGGTAAAAGTATGTATACCAACAGGGATAGTATCTGTGTGCAGATCCTTATAAAACTTTGTTTAATGAGGTCTATGCTTTCTGATTAGACTTCTAGTTGTTGTTATTGTCACTCTGCTCAGCTGGAAGTAAATGACAACAGGGCACCAAAATGAGCCAAGTAAAAATAGCCATTCCCTAGATGATGTTCCATAAAAGATGATTAGCAAATTGATTGTATGAATAATGTATTCTGTTAATATGCTTGGTAACATGGGAACGTTAACCTGCCTTCTTTTCTTGTTGCGACCCGATTCACAAGGTCGCAGGTCACTTCAACACATAATGTTCTATTTCAGTCATCTGAAAAACTCTGTTCTGCAATGAGTAAGAAAAAGAAATTGCACAGGAAAATTATAGGAGTGAGAAAAAAATCTTTTCAAGTATTGTCCAGATAAGTATAGTGAATTGGTCTCTCTGTCTCACACATTTTTGTCAGATTCGTTTTAAATGCATTGCAGAAAGAGCTTTAGCACAAGAGAATGATCACCTGTACTTCTATACTGCTTAGTGGGCAGGATTGGCTGATTTGAGATGTAAGTCCCACCATCCCACATAATTAATAGTTTTGAACTGCTAGATAGCAAAATACACCTTCATTTGATCTCTTACACACCCTATCAGCCAGTGAACACAACCTGGTGGGCAATCATTTGGTCAAAATCATACAAATATTTCAACTATAAAAACATTTTTTGTTACTTGTAACTAAATTGTGCTTGAATATATCTACTAGCTCCTGAATTATAGCACTGCAGTTGGAGAATGATAAAAGATGTTATTCATGTTGCATGACAAAAGCTGAAGAGGGCCACCATGACAGCAGCTGGATTTGGGAAGGTGACGGTGCTTTGTTTCCCTCTACTGGTAATTAGTGGAAGTATCAGCTGCACAAAACAAAACAATTTGATGTTTGTATATGTTTGTGCTTTCCGTACTCTCTTTATGTGCATGTGTGTGTTGGGGGGGGGCAAGGCAGAGAGAAACCCCAGAGGACTGTGAATTTAGGGAATTTGCAAGTATGAATTGTGGGAATGATGGAGAAACAAACCACAGAGGAAGTACCAAAAGGTTTCCCTGATGAGGGCATGGCACAGACCATCATACATTTGTCAGCAGAGCATACAAACTCATACAAAATGATCAATTATTGGGAATTGTCTAATATTAAAAGGCATATTATGTAGCCAAGAGTAGAAGATGCGCCTGTAGGGAAAAAAAGAATATTCAATTATCGCTTCCCTGTTTTACATCATGCTACCCTTTGTCACCGAGGAGTTTTCTCAAGATAACACTTCACGGTGGCTTTGAAGGTTTGCTGTGAACCTCCTGCAGGGCTGTCAAGTTTCATGGGATTGTTATGATGTCAAATGATATGTTGATAGAGACAGACCAAAGGATAGTCTGCAACTTCCCGCTGAGTACTATGTAGTGCAATTCCCAACTCCCTATTGTCTCCCTTGAAATTTCAGCTTGTCCTAGAGAGACTCAGCATGCAGAAAGGTGAACTTTCATATAGCTTTCAGAGCTCTGGCGTTCTCCTGTTGACTTTTTGTGTATGAGAGGACATAGGTCTCGGGGAACGGGTGGTCCATGCCTTTAAGGGCTGTCCTTGACAGAAGTGTTTACGTGTGAACACTTTGCTCTCTATTTTTCCCTCAAATCTCAGAGGACTGAGCATGCTTTGCAAATACTTGAACACACCATGCACACACAACACTCAGAACTACGAACAATTGTGCAACTCCAGTGTGATGCACCAGTGTTGGTACGACTACGTGAGGCCAAGGTCACGAAGTCCCATTCCTTTATTCCCATAATCCCTCGTGCTGGTTAGGTGAGAAGTCTGCTAATGGTGAGCACTCTCGAAAAAGGAACCAGTGACTTAACATAGGCTCTGGAGACACCCACAACTCACCACACTGTGTAAAGAACATTGCACATCGTCTATACAATCCATCAACATGGCTAATTAGGCCCACACAAAATCCCAAAGAAAGGCATTAGGACAAGAATCAGACTAGAGCTGGCAGCACTATAGTCCTGATACAAAAGAATGAAATAAAGTCAAGATCCCTTGGAGATTATCTCCCGATATCTGGTATCTATTTTAATCTGTCACACGAGCATGATGACTTGATCCAACAGAATCACTGGAAATATAAAATCAAGAAATTATTCAAAGTTTTTGACTTTTTGTTGCTTCGCTGGTTGGCATCCTCCGTCAATAAACCCTTTCACTGTTTGACGTCAGTGTAGTGACCACGTCACCTTTAGTCCAACATTAGAGGATAAAGCAGTGGTCTGGTCTTCAGCAACAGTTTGGTATAAAAACCAGGAGTATTTGCTTTGCCATTGATTGTTCAAAACAGATTTTTAAGTACAATTAAAGGAACAGGGAGATTGCTTGAAGATGAAATGATAGCATTGTCCTATCCAAAAGAATTCACAAATATATACTGTATCTAGAGTGATTTCTTACCTAAACAGATGTCTTAATCTTAGGGCCAGTGTCATATAAACCCAGCATAAATGTACATAATCATATTCCAAATTCTTGCCATTCATGATTGATGGTAAATTTGGATTGCTATCGTGTGCTGATAATCTCATATGACCATTTTTTGCCCTCAGCAAATGTGAAAAGTCATACTGCTGAAGTATTTTTTTCAAGTCATAGATAATTACTTGATTTTTAGAACTCTATGAAACATAATTTCAAGAATAGTGTAAGGGTTGTAAAATGCATATCATTTGTGGTTTTGTGTCGCATGACTTTAAATTCTTCAGAATTCTTAATTCTAAGATTCTCCAGTGGATCATCATTGTGAGGTTAAAAGTGAGTACAATGATATTCAGTGTTGTATTCTCACGTTAAGAGTAGACCTGAGAGATATTCAAATAGCATTATGAAAAGAAGTGTAGTCTCGCATCAGACTCAATTCATAAGTCAGTGTGATATGTATGTGATCATACATTACCATCCATGAAACCATCACCTTGGGAACACCTTGAGTTTTTGCATGTTGAAAATCCACGTCATGCATGCCCACTGAGAGCTCATCACCCCGATTTTGCAGCTGTTTTTAATTTAAAAACGAAAAGGGGTTCATCAGTTCAACGATGTCCTCAAATTGAGGTGAGAGTGGAATGTAAGACTCTCAAATAGGATTTTCTATCTGTTCGCCATTTCGATCCCTCAGATCAACAATCTGTCCCCTCAGTCGGTAAGAGCAGTCAGGCTGCGGGGGAAAAGGTTCAGATTAAAACGAGGTAATGGCACATTTGCTAAGCCTTTTGTGTGAGATGCTCATGCAATTTAAGGGGCTGCCATACAGGATGAGTTAATATTTCATTGCACGCCAGGGAATAGGAATAGTGAAGGGGGGATGCATATGTCTCATTCTGCAATCAGATTCATCTTGGTAAATCAGCGGGAGTCGATGTCATTCCATAATCAACTCTGCTCCACCATTCTGAGCATTCTGCTTCCATGCTCCTGCCTGCATGCATACCCATTGAATGTAGATTTTATTTTCAGCAAGAGACCCGTAGCTCAGGTAGCAGACAAATATTTGTGTTCTTTCTTCCATTCTGTCCCAGAAAACCTGTTACCCCTCCCCCGAAGCCAATTCTCTACCCCTACTTCTGTGTCCAACCTTTACTGGGCTCAAGATTAAGACGAGGGAGGGAATGCAGGGGTTTCATTAACAGTGATGCTGAGATTAAATCTTTTCCATGGTAAAATGCAGAGTGTGGACTCTCGTGCTTGTGTTTGCATGTGTGTGTATCTGAGGTAAAGAGCTGGGGCAAGATGTGCAACTCTTTTTATTGCGTTGCAAGCTCATTTGTTTGTATTTTATACCTCATTTCGGCTTAGGCGAGCCAGCGCCACTGTGGGTGACCCACTTTCACAACAGTGTGTGACTTTCTCTTCTTCCCTCTAATGTTATAACATCCCTCTTTTCATACATTATTTTTACTCTGCCCAGCATGGATATGATTTAATGATATATACCCCACAAACTAGTTCACTAAGTAAAATACTATCTATGCTATACGGTTATGATAGTATTTTTTTTCTTTCTTTCCTGTCCCCTCCGGCACAACTATGCCGTATGTTAGCATGTTAGTGCAGTGCCTGACACTACTCTGACGGCACTCTAAACATCAGAAGGATTTAAGCTCATCGGGGCCGTCAGGGATATAAACATTGGTTACTTAAATTTTAGACAGCCTGTTTGTGGGCTCAGAGGCATATAAGAAAGGTAACATGTGGCTACTACATAACAAATATATTGAAATAGTCTTCTGGGCTCTTTGAAAGAAAGTATTACAAGGTGAAACTAGCAGTAATCTGACCCACCAAGAAAATTAAGTCCTAAGAGTACTTTCAGCTATCATCAGAAAGTACTCCTACCCCTCAACATTGTTGACCTTTGTTAGAATTATTTTTTAGAATTTTTTGGGTATCTTTTATTTATTTTTATGATTTTAACATATTCTTTGCTGTAAAAAGATCTTGGTGTCAAGCGCAAGCATGGCACTAATGTTCTAAATATTGAACTTCAGTAAATAGGCTGACTAGGCAATAAGTGATTATTTCTGCATTTGGCAATGTTTGGATCATTGTTTTTGAAAAGTCCTCTATAAATTTAGCTTGAAATACTGTATCATCATTACTGTTATATCAACGATTTATTCTAGAGATTAACAGTGGGTTACAAAATTGCCATTTAGCACTGATGAATTTGTATTAGATAATCAATTAAAATGACAAACCATTCAAAAACCTTTAACTTAACTCTTTAATTTAAAAATGAGATCAATTTATACTTTTGGGCAGTGCAAACATGATTATTTTTGTGTCAGTGCACAAGGTTCATCCTATCACACCAGGAAGTGCAGATAAATATCGCTCTTGCGAAAGTAATATTCTTGAGGATTTCTTTTCAAAGGGGCTTGGGTTGGATTACCATTAAGTTTCACAGAAATCTTCATTCAACAGATAAAATAATGATCTTTTCCATGGTAAAATGCTTGTCACCAAAAAACACACCCAAGGTATTTTTTGATTTTATCTATCTATCTATCTATCCATCTATCCATCCATCCATCCATCCATCCATCCATCAACATGAACAACATTATCCTGATTTTAACCAAGGGTGTCTGTAATTGCAAAAACCAGGTCATGATGATTTAAAAAAAAAAAAAAAAAAAAAAAAACATGACATTTTAAATGGTGAATCTGATGGTAAATATTACTTTGCGGTTAATAGAAATAATAAGTCATTTGATCTGCCGAACTGTAATAGTTTCTTCTCAGTATAATAGAACCAGGGTTTTTCCAGGACAACAAAAAACTTGTGGTATCACTCATTGATCCTAATTTTCAATTCACATTGACAATTTCTCCCATGGAGTAAGTGAACGCGTGTGTTGATTTTACACACCAGTTGCAAAAAAAGGATAATAGTAGGGAATCGTTCCTGAAGCAGGATTTGTGCGGCAGCTTTATTCAGGCGCTATGGGCAACATGATGTCACTGGCTTTACAGCGGTATTATCCATTTTACTGATCCACAAAGCCTATGGTGCTGCATTACCTGCTGTGCTGCTGCTTTGTTCATTCTCCCCATGAGGTCTTCAAGTTTCCCCGTCCTCCAGGTGGACAGAGATTGTGTATGAGTCCCAGCCCAGATGCAGGTGGAGCAGGTGGGTAGGGTCGGACCTACCATGGGACCACCGAGGGCAGGGCATCTTAGTGGGTCACAGTCAGAAGTGTGGAACAGCTCAATCTTTCAGTTATCCTAAGGGCACCTCTGAGCTACACACCAGTGAAAAGACTGTCATCAAGGGAAATATAGCTAGCAGGCCAATACAGCGAAGTCTTGTATTTAGTATGCAGCACATTCTTGCTAATATGTTACCTGTCACACACACTATTGTTGCATGTTTCATAGATTAGACATCAACCCTATTTTTTAATGCCCTCATTTCTGCATTTAACTCACTTTCAATCGTTTTTTTTTTTTTTTTTTTTTTACTATCCCTCCACAGTCCATACCTTCTCACTCTCTCCCCCACTCGTAGTCATTTACCCTCAACTTCCAGCTACTGGGGCGCAGATGGGTAGTAGCTGGCCCGTGCCATCCATTATTCCCAGGCAGGAGAGCATTAAAGATTCATCTCTGCAGCTCAACCTCAAAGGAAAGACTATGACCCCTGGTATAGCTGCTGAATTATGGAGACCAGCAATAAAGTTGTTTGCCTTTGATGTCATTCTCAGCTTTCTTCTTCCCAGGTGAACGTGGACGGGCGAGCATATGGAAGCGCGCTCGCACACAAATAACATCACGGCGCGCTCTGTTGTGTTTTTTACCCACACTCGGCTCCTCTTCCTCTCAGCGAAAATATCACTCATGTATTCCATTTTCACTCTCAACCCCCACCTCCCCACCCCCACTCTTCTCTGTCAATCGTTCACTCTTTTTGTCACTCACAAGCACACAAAGACGCGCACAGGAACACACAGGACTTGAAGCCACCACCACCACCACCGCCACCAAAAAAGATGCCCCATAAACAAAAAGCTTATCTCTGAGAGGATGATGACAGAACAAGTATGTGAAAACAATTTCGCCTGTCCCCTACCTGCATACCAAGTGAAAGTCTGGCGCCATAAATTTCACCCCGGCCATCGGTCCCCGCTTCCCTCGCTAAGACTAGAAGTGGCTTACAGCTTCAGTGGTAAAAACACATTTGCTCACACATGCGCATTGTTTATATTTAATCTATGTCAAGCGTTGGGTCCTGCTCAAAATGGCTGCCATTTGTCTCGTATTAATAATTCAGTCACACAAACACACAAAGAGAAATGTGTAGGGAATCTCACACACTCGCGCGGTAGATTGCATGAAGTGCCACCTCGCTGCGCTCAGCTTTCATTTTCTGTTTCAGACAGTTCCAGATCTTTTCAGCTTAGCGGTTTGTCAGTGTCTGGAATGGAGAGGGGTACAATAGTTGCAAAGAGGCAAAGTTTGCTGTATGGACAGCTTGGCCAGAAACCTAACATGAACACAGAGTAAGGCCTTGAAATGTCAAAGTGTGGTCGAGGTTCATTTTATCACGTTGCATGCTTGATATTTGTGAGCATAATGGGACAGTGGCTTCTCTCTTGATAGGTTCAATGGACACATACCAGGGTCGAGTGTAGCCTTGAAGAGAGCGAACAGATGGTGATAGGTGAAGGTTAGGTTGTCTGTGTGTGTATGTGGGTGATAGGGTGTCCCATTATCTGTGTCCCACCTTGCACCCAATTATAAATCTGGGCTGACCTAGACAGTAGTCAAAAGGAGAATGGGGAAGGACAGAGATGTGGAAGCAGTTGTTAAATCAAGTCTGGCTCACCCTACTGAGGCACAGATGCATGCTTGGTACACAACATTTCGCGTGTTCCCTCATGTTTTGATAGGTTTGTAGACATTGTTACAAAAGATACATGTGTATGTCGGCACAAAACGAGGTTTCCCGGTTGATTAATGAGTTGGGACCAGCCCTCAGTGTTTGATAGAGTGATTTTTTTTATTTTTATTTTTTTCTGTCTCAGGGGATTTAAAAGGGAAGAAAAAAAAAAACAACAACGGCGTAACTCCCTGTGGGGTTCCTTACCAACATTGTCAAAGTGCAGATGTTGAGTGGAGGCCACTAATGGTGTGTTGTTGTTATGTAGAGGTACAGGACAAGTGATTTGAGAAGTGGAGGACTACATCGCTGACATAGAAGAAAACAGATCTTGAATAGCACCTTCAGCAGTCAAGGACAGGAGCTTGCTTAAGGGCACCAGGTGCAGAAAAAGGGCAAAATGTGCCTGCAATGGGACTGACAGAGAAAGGGCAACAGAGAAGAAATGTAGACAAAGAAGTGCAAAGAAAGTAATGGCTTAGTGATGTCACTTTAGCGCATCAAGAGGAACAATGTGCTAAAAAAAGAACAGTAATTCTGAAAGAGAAGCAACTTCATATCTGGGGAATAAGATGTTTTCACACCAGCATTGCCTCTTTCTTCTTGAAGGTCATTGAAAATGGGAATGGATGACTAAACGCATGCAAAGCCAACCTCTGTGATCACTAAATGAGTAACAGCATGGCTTCAAATCTAGCCTGATACATTAAATAAAATGCCATTCATTTGTTGTACTCCCTGGGTGAGCAGCACATTGCAATCACCTATCTCAGCCTGCTGCACATTGTACTTAGAAAATAACTGACACAGATGCAATTATTCAGAGCAAGTCTGGGGAGCTTGAAATGGCACACTGTTTACCCATCTTGATCTAAATAAGGCACAAAGTTGTATGCTGCTAATTGTACACTGTGACATTTACTATTCAAAGAGCGACTGCTAATGCTGAAGCCATAAAGCAACAAGTATGTGAAGTAAGTCGCACCTTGACAGCATTTTGTCCTTACAACAGGAGTAATGCAAGACACCTGAGACCTCATGTAAAAATGGAGCAAATCACATATTCTCCCAGTCCCACAACGGGAGAGAGATAATGTTATACATGACTTTAGACTCATGTGACCCTCTGTCACAATCCTATTCAAATTTATGTCATTGTGATGCCACTTCCAATGTCCTAAATTGGTCATTTTGTGCTTCACCTACATAGAAAACACTTGTCAAACGCTACATATATATATATATATATATATGTAGCGTTTGACAAGTGTATATATATATATATATATATGTACACACACACCAGTATTGCATTACAATATGTGCTTGAAATTTGACTATAATCAATGAAGTGCTTAATATGTGGCATATCATGTGTAAGGCTGGAGGTTAGAAATAAGTTTGAAAAAAAATTGAATGAACAAAAATTGAAACAACCAGCTGGCGAATGCAACAGCTGTGAATGTAATTCTTATTGACTGTTGTTATTAAATGCAAATGAAGAGTCAGTCTGAAGCATTACAACTGGTGAGAAGTGGACCATTCATAATGTGATGTTATCATGCTACACATTGTATCATATGCTCATTTAATATATAGACCTTTTGAATCACTCGGCGTTCGTGCATGTTTCCAGTCACTGCTGTCAATAGTCTGTTAAGGGTCTACTGTTTGATTCAGCAGTTTACCTAAATGTAATTGGGGTCACGGTGAAGTGTAGGTAAATAGATAGGGAAAAAAGATAGCCAAGCTGTGCTTAATGTTTTATATAAATGTACCCTGGGAACTGTTTACTGGAAGTCTGTCAAGTATGGCTTGATGAATTGAGATTTTATAATACTGTTCACTTGTGTGTGTGTGCGTGAACAGAATGATGTAAGGTGAAGCCGCAATGTCAAAGCCAAGGTTATAAACAAAGCTGCAAATGCTAATTTTTATTGAAGTCTCTGCCCCCTTTTGCTACCCTTTCCATTTCTTACATCCAATAAAATGTCTGGCATCTATTTTATATGATGTGCCACCATGATTTTTTTTTTTTCTTTCTTCACTTTATGGTATGAGGGAATATGGTCGTGAAAATATGGTGAATTTAAATTATTTTGCAGACTACTATATAACATGAAAGAATGTGTGTGCAAAAGGGAGTTTATGCATGCTTATGTATGAGTTGTCAGGTCCTGCAGGAGATGTTTCTCCGGGGTGCCATTTTATCTCACACCTGTTCTATCTCCTCCTCTATCCCTCTCTTTATTCAGCTGCCTAATCTGCAGAGATGCTACTAAGCACACATATCTTATTTGATTTCTGCAGGGCAAATCTCCCCGATTGGTGCTTTTGATAGAACCATCTCCATGGCAATCAGATAAGGCTAGAGCTGCTGGATAGTCAGCTGCGCTAAAGTCAGACAATCTTCAACAAGCTGCTTTTTCGCTAAGCAAAAACGAACCTTTATTATACAAAGATCCATGTCACAACTTTGCCCCTTCTAATTGTGTTTTGTTGTGGTTCAGATTACTTGATTGGTACGCGCAGGTTTTTGGTACAAACTTGAAACAAAAACATGTAATTACAACCTTTTAGGGCAGTTTCAAAACATTGTGCAATGATGCTTTACTTTTGAGCTCATTGATTTATGGATTCTGTATCCAAGCTAGTGATTTACTCGTTGCATGCTGGTTCCGCTCCAGAAGGTTTGGTGTATGATTTCCTTTTCTTGAAATTGTGGGCGTTGGGATTAGCTGAACTGGCATTTATCAGCGATGTAGTTCGAAGGGTTTACAGACACTCGATAATTAGAGTGATCTGTTTGGGGAGTGCATAAATCTTTCCGATAACTTTCCACATATCCATGAATTCATCTTTTTTTCTTTTTTTCTTTTTTTTGTTTTGGTGAAAAAATATCACAAATATAACCAGGCCATGGTGGAGTCCACCTCTATGTTTGTTTATTCAATTTCATTAACTCAAGTATATTTCATTATATCAAGATCCCTCTTACAATTAATAAGTTCAATAGTAACCGCATAGGACAGGGGTCGGCAACCTTTACCATTCAAAGAGCCATTTGTACCCGTTTCACCACAGTATAGAAAGCACCAGGAACCACACAACGCTTCTGAAATTTAAAATGAAATAACACGGCATAAAACAGTTTCTTTGCCTTTTATGCTATGTATAAACAAAATATGTGTTTAATTTTGTAAATCAATGAACAACTACAGAAAAACAATATTACATAATCGCATGCAACAAAACATTTGGCACTCGAGGGAAAAAAGACATTGAGTTGAAGATTACTTTTAAGCAAAATACTCAGTGTCTATTTTAGTCCTT
Source organism: Fistularia commersonii (assembly GCF_037954325.1). Classification (NCBI taxonomy): domain Eukaryota; kingdom Metazoa; phylum Chordata; class Actinopteri; order Syngnathiformes; family Fistulariidae; genus Fistularia; species Fistularia commersonii. The sequence continues at coordinate 6,923,537 of NC_141300.1, read as the reverse complement.
CTTGTATTTATGAAAAAAAAGGCTGAACTTAAATTATCCACCAGCAGCAAACCAAAAATGCCGTCCTCTCTCTGTCTGCTGTCATCCTTTTACTGGCATGTACAGTCATTTATTAAGAGTGAAAAAAATATTTTGACATGTTTTATTTAGATGTTACAAGATAGCCATAATCTTCAAATTTAAAATCATGTTTTAAAAATTAACAAACTAAAATTATTATTTTGTTAATTATTTTTAAAGCCACAGGGAGCCGCATCAGAGGGATCAAAGAGCTACATGCGGTTCTGAAGCCACAGGTTGCTGACGCCTGGCATAGGCACTATGGAAACCTTGTATATAAAAACAAACCATGTCAACAAAAACTTTTGAAGAAGTCGAGAGAAAAAATGCAAAATAAGACCTTTAAATGTTATGGGAAATGGAGAAGTCAAATTTGAGGGCTGTTTTCAGTTCATCTGATCCAACAGGTTTCACTCCTTTGTTTAACCTTTGTTTAACTTTACCTGATGCACATTCCAATCCTGGTAATCACATTAAGGAACCTGGCAGTTATATTTGGAAACTCACCATCGGTCATTAGAACTGAAGAAGCCTCTCAGCTGAGAGGTGAAACCGCTTAAAATTAAGAAATTCAAGTTCAGTTGCCAAGACAAGAAGATTTTCGTAAGAATTCACCATGACCGGGATGACTGAGAACCTCCACAAACATTTTCAGGTGATAATTTTTAAAGGTGCTCAGCGACAGAATTTATCTTAATCAACATGAGTTAAGTGGAGGGACAGACTGGGAAAAAGGCTTTGCTGTCAAAGTGTTAATGAGGACTATTGATAGGTGAAATATATACATATCAGAGTCGTGAAGTTTTTCTGTACACATTTTTCTAGTTGACACTAGAGAAAACTATTCAACCGCTAACCACTAAAATGTTGTTTAATTCAACCATCAATTCCTTTATTGATTAGTTCATCCATTCATTTATCTATTGATTGATTGATTGATACTGAAAATAAATGTAAAAAAAGGTATATGATGCAAAAGCGTAGATATCCAAATGTTAAAATCAATAGAACAGATTTTTTTGTCATTCGTTCACAACAATCCAATAAATTCAGCTAATTCTTAGGAAATGTTGTACCCTCATAAGTCAGTTTCTAAAGTTTATTCATTTAATTTGCTACTGATTTATGTATTTTTAGTCATCATTGTCTCCCACAAAGAATCTTGAGAGGGAAAACAAACGCATCAAAGAGGACAAGAGAGGAGAATGAACTCTGCAACAATTTCTTTGAAACCAGTATTACAAACATTCCTGAACTAAAATGCGAACACAGAGGGAAATAAATAGAAAGTAAAATATGACCCTGAAAATAGAACAGAGTTGAAGATTACCTCACTATTGAGAATGGTATTCAATACAAAGCCATTTTACTAGGTTCAAAGTCTGCAGGCACAGCTTGGAAAGCACAGCTTCAGAAGCAGTGCAACATTGCAATCTGTAAAAAGAAAACATGAACATGGCAAGGCTTCTGAACAGAATGCAGACAATTCCAGCCAGACTGAACAAAATAGTTTATGTAATTCATACACAAACAGCTCCAGCTCTACTCCCAAGTGTGGTAGGGATCTTCCACTCATTTCTCCCATGGATTGACATTCATATGCAAATAGTTTGCATTAGCAAAATGAAATTTGGAGGAAACATTATTCAGAAGGAAATGCAATACCGAGCATATTTAAAAAGTTCCGCCCTAGAAACTTGTTACGATAATTTCACTTGGCAAATGGAGTTTGGTTAAGGTATGATGGACGTGTGCAAGTTCTGATAAAAAACAGAAAAGACTGACCTCCAGTAGCTTTATCTGCATCATACCCTCATGCTGGTTGCTGAAATATGTCATTTTTTTTCACCATTACATATACTTTATATTACCTCTTGCTTTGAGTTTGGATTAGTGATATGCAGTTTAAACTTTATTTGGATTAAGTGTGGGAAACACACATTTGCCTAGAGGAATGTGGAAGTCTGAGGGTTCTTTGCAAGCCACTATATCCAAAGAGGCATCTGTTACATTTGGCATTCTGCAAATGTAATATATGCATTTTATCTGCTGGAATGTCAATTGACAAGAAAATAAATAATAATTTTAAAAAGTCAGTGCTGAAATGGATTTCCACAAATTAAATAAGCACTGATATCCAACCCAAAAGCCGACAACGTTTTTTTTGTTTGTTTCTTTGATTCTTCCTTCTTTCATCTGTTTGTTTGTTTTTTAAACCAAAACAATGCATTTTGTCATGTCTCCAGGTCAAATAATGGTTTTGGAGCTTCACAATAGAACCATCATATCCCACATGTCATGGGACATGTGGCATGCAAGATTTTGCTTTAAACCCCAGTGAACTGGATGTTATCTCCCTGTACACAACTGGTGGGCTGCCCTTTCAAGAGCACATCAGTGGGTAAATATGTGGCTTCCCGGAAAAGAAAATTTAATCGCCAAGTTTGACACTGAAGAGGCCTGATTACTTTTGTTGCTGTGTGGATTCATTGTAAGTGTGGGGGGCTGGGGGGATGGGACGCTCCCCCTGGAGACAATACAGGGACATCAGAAAGCACAGCGCCTGTCATCTTACATCCGTCCTCTCCGTCCCCTTCCCCTGTCATCGACAATTGGATCAGGGATAATGACTCTCACAGGGACCCTTTGCAGGAAGGTGGTCATTACGCAGATATGGTAGAAGAGCCAAAAATGCAGCTATTCAGCTATTCATGTGATGCTTAGGAAAACGCTACAATGCAGCAGCTGAATGAAAACAAGAGCATCCACTATTGTGTGCAATGTAGTGCATCATATCGTCACCCTTAACCCCTTGCCATCACTATTATACATCACAGAGAAAAGAGATTTCATAGGAAAAATAACAACATCAGTCATTCACCTTTGTCAGGTATACAGAGCGCCAGGCTTGTTATATCCTTATACGAGCCCTTCAGTGACATTTATGTGCATAAATCAGGAAAGATGTCACCTCAATTTCCCTGATTCCTATTTTTCTAGTTGTCTCTTATCTCTGTTTCTGTCTTGATGTGAGGGCCAGCACATGACCAGCATGGTGCAAAGAAGTCAATAAATGCATACAACCACGCAGTGTATTCTGAGCTTTGTTTATTTCTGGCAGTTTGTCGTCCTGAAACTCTCTCCCATGTGTGTTTTGGAGTTACTGGGAAACAAGATTTTGTAAAGGAAAAGCCTTAAACAAACAATTTCTCTTCACCGTTGTAAACATTATTAGCCTTACTGCAAACACTGCCGAGTGCTGGAAGAACTGAAGTTCGGGACTAGAAACAAATAAAGTCATCATGGGGCGTATAGCTTTTATCAAAATGAATTGTCTTGCCAGAAAACTAAGAAATAATCTATTCCAAAACCACAATTGGACCTTTTCTTAATATCGAAAAGGCCTGTGATGTCATATATATTGGATTTACTGTCTCAATCCTCCAACCCGCCTCCCACACTAATGTGTACAATTCTAATACCACTAATACGTGTACATCCCTAACATACCCGTTGGCACTCACAGCTTGTAGCAAGAACCACATGCAAGGCTGCCACTTAGATAGGGGTTTATAGTCTTGGTTTTATTGTACGCCTCCCCATAAGGCAGCCCTCTGAGACAATGACACCCCAGACACCTATTTAAAGGGCCTGGTGAGCTGCAGATGATGGAGCCTCAGCAGTGGCAGGTTGTCATCTGCAGGCCTTGTCTCTGTTTATGAGCTGTTATAGTGTTTGAACCACAGGGTCAGTCCTGCTGTGGAGGCACTATAACACTCAATAGGCAGACCACGAAATGAACAAAAATAAATCCTAATGAACCTTTTAAGCCCTCATGTCCCTCTGTAGGCAATATTCAGAATGTCTGAAGTGATAATGCATGGGGACAGCGGGTGAAGTGGTCTGCCAGCAGGGACAATGAGAGCAGGCAAAGGGGTTGTCACTGCTTGGTAAAACCTGATGATCATCCTCTGAGGTGACAGATCCTGGTGAGGTAATGGTGTAAAAGAACATGTCTTTTATATCAAATCCTAAACTTTTAAAGAAAGACATGAACTCAAAGATTCAGAAACGAGATAACAAGAATTCTGATGTTCGTAACGCTCCTTACTGAATCGAAAATGCACTCTAGAAAAAAATCAAAGAAAAGAAAAAAGGACTTGATCAGATATTTCAAAATTTAGTCCCATTTTCTTCAGTAAACATGTGCTTTTACGCTCCAGGAATTTGACAGCCATGAAACCAATATTGCAAATCACAGTAGCAGGGGCTTTTGTAAAAGTAAAAATAATGGATGAAAATGAAGGTTGTCGCTCAAATGATGTTGTATTAAACTAGTCGGGAGCTTTAAACTGTTTGGATCGAACCCTGGTCAGGAGTAAGTTTGAGGATCAAATGACAGGAAATCAAAACCTGCACATGAAATCAATGTTTTCTCCAAACTTGACAAACACCTCAAGTAATGTTAAGAATCTGAATCGGAATCAGAATCAGAGAAACTTTGTTTGTCCCCAAAGGACAATTGGAGGGCACATAGGGAAGCATAGCATCTTAGCACAGTTCTAAAATCTACAATATGAACAATAGAAATAAGGAAATATAAAATTTAAGTCAACTCCAACATCTGTAAATAAACTGTACATCTGTACATCATCATACAATGTTTCTGAATACTGTCTTTCAAAAATGAAAGCAACAATTATCAATCCAAATATCACGTGGTTCTGCGTTAAGTGTGAATATGAATCTCCCTACTATTATATCACCCATGACCTGTATTGTTCTTGAAGGGATGTTTTGTTTCTATCTACTCTCATTTAGGTTGGAGAAAGTGCAGCTATTTTAACAAAATCTCTTGCAAAGAAAGTGTTTTCTTTTAAACTTTGTCTGCCACAAGAAATTAAATCCCATCCGCAGAGAGAAAATACTTGAACATGACCACTTGGGTATGTTTTTAAATGGAATGAGAATGCATCCAAGATATTTATCCCCTAGTAAATTAGCCGTACACATAATAATACACACATATTATTCTTGTGTATTGATTATTTTTCAAGGTATGATATTTTCTTTCTTTTAGATCTCCCTTCTCAAATCCCTCTCTGCTTATGAATTTGCTAAAAAAAAGTTCTTGGGAGGCTTATAAAGACAAACATTCTTCACATCTTAAATTAGGTTATTACATATAGCCAATAACTCCACAAAACTGCATAGCAAATTCACATTGTTCACTATTTAACAAAACAAGAGATATGAATAAAAAATGCTTTACATTTTAGTATTATAGTGGACTTTATTTCTTAAAAATAGAAATGACTCATTCACTTTTGGTCAAGGCCAGCATTTAATGGGCTCAATACTGAAATGATAGTTGGTATAATACATTAACATATGTATGTGCCAATTAATCAACCCGAGCAGAAAAAACAGACACTGATTTCCAGATAATATGTTTATGTTGTAGCAAGTAAAAAGAAAAAAAAAAAGAAAAATGTTAAGATTAGTTGGGTGTCAGTTATTCTGTTGATGGTAATTCTCAAATTAAACTGAATTAAAAGAAATACAAAATAAAGGTAGCTATTGCTGAGCAGTACTGAGGCATTTTATTGTTGTGTTGAATGCTTATTTACTGTATAAGGTTACAAGTCTAAACACTTATATCTGTAGCAATGTTCAGTCTATGACTGTTGTTAAAACCCACTAGAAATCTAAGGTAACATTGAGAAGATACATTATGGTGGTTTACACAGCCATCACTAAGCTAGGAGAAAAACATACACTTTTATTGTATTCCGTACAAATTCTCCTCAGCCATTCTTTGATGTTGAGGGATACAAATATCTGCTTTGTATTAATAAGCAGAAACTTAATAGCTGGAAATCTTTTATTGTTATTTGAGGACATGTTATCCAAAAAATAGTTTGCTTTCAATAAATTCTCTAAGCTCATTAACAAGTTGGTTAAGAAATGCTTTGCCACATAAACTACCACCATCTGGCAACAAAGGAGAAATTTTGAATTTAATAAACTCATAATCACCCTCTGCCATGACCTTTATTTTGTTTTCGTTTTCACTTCACTACGTAAGAGAATCATTCCAGCATTTAAGGAGGAAATTGTTTGGAACAGTTGCAGTTTTATGATTTTACCTTAGCTGCACCCCATTGCCACTCCGCCTTTGTCCCCCTACCTTGAGCGGGGAACATGTGGACAAAAGCTGAATGAAAGAGAGTGAAGAAACCAGGCCGGCAGAGGAAGCAGGTAATTTCTGCTGCCTCACATCAGCAATTTCCTCATTCTAGCCTGATTAGCTCCAATAATGTATCTCAGACATTTCCGATGTTCAAAAGAATGGAGGAGTTAGAGGAAGCAAATGAGCAGGGCAGGATGGTGAAGAAAACGTCCCTTCCTTCACAGCTCTGCCATATTATTTGTCATTGTCTTCCCGCTGTTATGGTGAGTAAGTGATTATGGGAATTTTATTGTATTTGAGTTTCACAAAATATTTTATGTTTTAAGAAGGTCCTGTCAAACTTCAGAAATACAGATAAGCCATTTCTTCCGGGTCGCCTCCAGACATAGGAAGGGTATTTGAAGTGACAGTGACATCCCGTCACATTGTCCACCTGCAAAAGATGTTGATGAATCTAACCAAAACAGGAGCTATTATTGCTTTTTTATTTTACTATTCTGAAATATGTAAAAAAAAAAAACTGAAAATTCAGAAACAGTTAAACATGTGGAAAATGTTTACATTACATAGACGGCATTCAGGCGGCATTCGATGAGCGAACCAATAAAGGATGCTGAAGTATACAATCCTAAATTATTTCTTCCTCAGCAAAGTCTAGTGTTTAAGACAACATGAAGGAGTTTAGTTCTACTTTTCAGCAATCTGTTGACATTATGATGAAGAGAAGCCCTGTATCTTGTCACATACAGTTATACATACAACACAACATCAGCAAAATTTGACGGCTGCATTAACTCACAGATAAAACAAGAAGTGGGCAGTAAGTCGGCCGCGCCCAGGGAGCAGCATCTTGCTCGAAAACATTTCTTGCTCGAAACATGCAAACCCAGGAGGCGCTAGGGAATCAAACCAGCAACGTTCGGTTCCAAGACAACGGCGATCAGCACTCGAACCACGCCATCTCCTCTCTGTGGGTGGAAGATTATTTTGTTTTTAATTATATTCTCCAGACCCTTAACTTCATACATAAAATTCATGTTTGTTTGAGAGCCTTGCTAATGTGTCGCCTACATTCTGACAGCAAACAGCGGTCTTGTGCCGAGTCGTGACAGATTTGTCTGGCTTACAAAAACCATCTTGCACTGACATTTGAAAATGTAGGCATGTGTATAAGTCCCCAGCTGTTTATTAATGAGGTGTTATACTATTCTTTTCAAGTGTACACAGATAAAAAGGGCGTTGATTGTCTGATGAAAGTGTTTTCGATTGCATTGTCGAAAACAGTTGTCGAAATATGTGCACGTTAATTGCACAATAACAACCCTTTGAAGGTTTTACAGCAAATTGCAACATGAAGGGCACTAACATTAACTTTAGCTTTGTATGTTTAAATATGGCAAGGCGGCAGATGCTAAAACCAGTCCACTTACAAGGTTGAAACCATTACCAGGTTACATTTTGTGTTTTGAGGAGAGTGGATATAATTACTTTATCTTTTTTTAATGCCATCCGCTATCCACAGACACAGCTTGCACAGTGACTTAAAAAGCAGTTTTGGAAAAGATCTCCAGGATACATAGCAATTTGTCTTTTTGAACACATGATCATTAAACATATATGTTTAAATATTTATTTATTCATTTATCATTTACTTTATAACCCTTCCTCATCAGGTGTTACTTCATAGCAACATAAAATATCTCCTAATTGTTGTAGAGGTTTATTTACCAGTATCCAATTTCATGTACAGTGGAAAAATAATAAAGATACTGGAATGCTTATATTGAAGCATGAGTCAAGTTCCAAGTGGAGGTCACCTACATAACCTATATGTGTTTACCTTTTATTGATATCCTCTGTTACCATTATCATCGGATTATTGGAGTCTGTGTAGCTATGGGCATAAGCATCTGAAAGAACACAGTTGGGGTTCAACACGTAATCATTTAGTAGGGCTTTGTGCCAGTAATTTGAACGCCCCCGACATGGTACAGGGTTCTGTATTAATATAAGGGCATGATGTGTGGGAAAATGTAAATGTATGCAGGAGGCGGGTTCTGTCAGTCCATACAGCTCAATGATAAGCTGCCAAAATAGCCTTCTGCGCTGAAAGAAATCAGTCGGTTCCCTTTCCTTTCATTCAAACTCGGCATCTGTGATGCAATTTCTGTTCTGCCACAGACAATGTTCTTTGGAATAATATAATATCTGTTGTTAGAGATGATGATGATGGCTGTCAGCTCTCAGGAGAGTGTAACTGCTTATGGGTTTTCAGTAAATGGGGCTTTCTAAACCCACATGTTCATTTTTGTAAACTGTCAAGACTGGGAAATGGGCATTTTGTGTGGATTGTTCCACTCTGAAATGTAAGCTGAGCATGGCACCGTCGATTTGATCTACAGGCTCATTAAATCCTTCTGTGGTGTTCGGCCAAAAATAAGTAGATCAACAAATAAAATGTTATCATCATATCTTTTCTATTACGGAATTTTTAGAGGAATGGTTTGCTGGCTGAATTCTGCATAAATGTCTGTATTTACCACCTCATTACATAGCACGTATATGACAGCAGGCAACACCTTGTGTATATTATATCACAGAGTTTGACCTCAAGCTGTCAAATTATAAAATAAAATGTATTCAGATTTTTTTTTCTGTAGAAAACAATTAATGTAGACACCGCTTAATTAATTATGACCACTAGGGGTTCAATAAGCCTGTTTAAATAATGCCAACTGCATCTGTGGAGACTTCCAAATTTCAGGAAAACAGTAAACTATTCTCTCATAGAATATTCTTGGTATCAACATGTGTTCCTCAGTGGCTTCTTAGAGTAGCGGCTTGAACCAATACCGTGTCTCGTTTTTTTAAGGCAACAATTTAGTAAAACTTTAGTGCTTGCTTAACAATAGGAGAAAACATCGGTTAGGTTTACAAAACCAGGTCTTACTGAAAAAGGGAAAATAAATGAGATAATTGTGTTTGCTATAATTTGGATTCGAATTTAAAAGCAATTTGCAAGACCACAAAATACTCAGTTTAAAAAAAAAAAAAAAAAAAAAGCCAAGGTCCTTGAAAAGTTGTCTATAGCCTGAGGGCATGAAGCAGCTGCCTACCTCAGTGCCGCAACCTGTTACTTGGTGGTAGACGGACAATCAGCGGGAGCCTTTCCAGGCAAATCTCTGAGCAGGGAGGGGGAACCACTGGTCTATTTGCTGAGTAATCAAATAGCCCGGAGCCATGTCATCCCTACTGTCACTCATCGTCATGTCACACTTTGTTTGTTGTTGTGCTGTTTTCTGATGTGTTTCATCTGAAAATCAGGCAAAAGACCTCACTGTGGTAAGAACCTGCAACCGTCCAGCAGCTTGAAATTTTTACATGGTTTGAAAATTGGAATACATTTTCATGACCCGAGAAATGGGACATAACATAGCTCATATGTGTTTTATGTTTGTTTTTATTACTTACTCTCTGCATATGTTGTATTTGCTTCAGAATAAGTTGTTTCCATGAATAAACCATTAGTCAGATCGTCAACAAGGGAGCTGCTGCCCTCGTGTTGTCTTGTCAAACAAATGTGATGATTATCATGATTGGTGTACAACTAGCTGTGGGGTCCGATGCAACCGGAGGCTGCTACTATAAAAATAAAGAAATTAAAAACTAGAAGCTTCGTATCGAAAGAAGAATGGCCCTTAATACGCGACATGACACTGAAACTCAATCAAATTTTCACATGGACAATAAGCTCATGGTTGAGCTTTGGTGCATGAGCAGAAACACAAAAGGTTCGACTACTCTGTTGAATTGGTCCAAAAACACCCTCAGAATCCCTTTCTATTGAAAAATGTAGCATGTAGCATCTCTGACTTTTATTTGTTCTTCTTGTATTCCTCATGGCTTTTCCCTTCCTGGGTCGTCACAGTGAATCAACTTCCTCCGTCCATCACTATACTCTGTATCCTCTTCTCTCACACCAACTAACTTCATGTCTTCTTTCACTATTTCCATAAGTCTTCTTTGTGGTCTTCCATTAGACCTCTTGCCTGGCAGCTCCAACCCCAGCATCATTCTGCCAATATAATCACTATAGTCCCTTTTATTTGCTCTAAATATCTTAAATGTCATATCATATCATAGTGCTTTCAGAGACGTGAACTTCTTGAGATGTTGATAACTCAACATCAATATTTAAGAAGCAAATATTGACCAGAATGCAATGTGTTCCCCCAGGGTAACATGGATGTTGTCCAGTGGGGGAAGTGTGTGTCAATTACTTCTTGAAGAAAAAGGTTCTCCTGCTATAGAAGATCTGCCAACATCTTTACATAGCTAAGGTATATCTTTAGTTTAAACCAAAATGAAGCCAGAATGTTTAATTATTGATGATCCATTGACCTTTAAAAGTGTCATTGATTAGTGATCATAAGTTAGGTGCTTTATTTTTAATATCATAATTCCTAACAATTCCCCTATTACAATGTGCTCAGGCACAAAATGGAGCTTCACTTGTCTTATCCGGAAATGTAACACTGTATTATTATACCATCTATCAGGTGTTGATATTCTCCAGACAAAATGTACTGGTGACTTGAGTGGATGGAAAAATGTTGAGGTTGAAATTCCACAAGCCTCCCTCTTGCAAATTACCTTTTGAAGATGCCAAAAAAGGCAGCCCCTGTGCAAAACACGCAACATCCCAATGTCCACAAGAGACCCGGTGGTCATCAAGCAATGTCTCCTTCCTTAAGCTCAGACAAAATCTTGTGACATGTTCATTAAGCAGCAGGTATCCCATTACCGCATCAGCAGCCACTCTGTCAAAATACTCACACATAATTACTAACACATGCAGCCTCAGGAATGCTAATTGTTGCTCTCCTCCTCTCACTCACTTATCACATTCTATACTGTTTCCAAGGACCTATTTCTTTCCTCTCATTTGTTGGCTCAGCAGGTGGCATACTTGCCAATTTGATGCTGTCAAAGTTGATCAGGAAAGCTCTAAAATTACAGTTTAAATGTCCCTGCTGATAACCTATTAATTGCGCATTGGAGACAAAGAAGGAGACAAAAAAGTGGAAAAGGTGACGATGACAGGCTGGAGACATAATCACATTTCAAACAATTTTTTAATCACATATTGTGGCAGATCTCTATTCAGCTTTGTCCTTATCACTTGTTGCAAATTTTTCAGTAGTAGGTCAGCAGAAAGTATATACAAATGAGGGTTTGACTCACAGGACGGGAGGCATTCATTTGCCAATCTGCATGTTATTCATGAGACGTTTGTAATTTTTGTGAAAAATAACCTTCGAGCTTTTGAAACTTAGCAACCCTGGCACTAATTACTGATAAAGAGTTCAAAATAATGCCTTCCAAAGAAATGACATCACTGATCTTTTTCATCATCACCCATTCTTCTTTGTACTGAACCCACAAAAATAATGGGGTTTCCAGTAAATGTTAAAATATAAAAGTAGTAATCGTAGCATTATCAAAATACAGCAAGCAATTAATTTAGATAGAGGGCCTTTCGGTATGAACATTGAATGTCCCCCATGTAGGTTTCCTCCAGGTTCTCCGGCTTCTTCCCACAATCCAGAAACATGCAGTAGGTTGATTGGATGCTTCTAAACCCACTGAGTCCCTCACCTCAGGATAGGGAGCATAAATGAATTGAATGAGTGTCTTTAGTCATCTGTGTGTCTTACCACTTCTCACTTGTCCAACACTTTGATTGAAATTGCTCTATAAACATTATTATTATTATTATCATTATTATTATTATTATTATTATTGTTATTAATAGCAGTATTGTTAATGTTAATATTATAATTATTATTATTATTTGTAGTAGTAGTAGTGGTGTCATTATTGTTGGACTTATTATTATTATTTATATTTCTATGATGGAAAACAGACAGTGAAATCATTTTCAAGTAAACTATTTAGTGACCACATAATGGACATCAAGTTAGCAAACTTTGTTCAGACGGTAACTTTCATGTTCTATCTTATGTTTGAGGTTTTTTGTATATATTAATTACATGGCCGGTTTTAAGTCCATGAATTAACATGACAGTTATAACAGCAGAAGACATCCATTGAAGAAACACAGCAATGTGAAGCTGATCATTTATCAATTTTGATTGTGCATTGTGACATATAATTATAAAAATTATTATTCCTAAATTAACATATCTTTCATCACTTAGAATGATGAATTAGAACATTTTCAACAAACCAAATGATGTTAAATAATTCAGATATCATACCATACAATTCCAAATTGCACTCAAGTCTCTTTCCCGATTCTTATATAGACATAAAAAGGGTTAGAAAAATAAAGATTAACCAGTAGGTGGTGCTACCAGTATAAGGTGGTATACATCGGCTAACATTTCCTTTATTGATTATTATTATTAGATTATTAATTAGAAAGAAAGAATGAAAGAAAAAAACGATAATTAAAAAAAAAATTGTTTCTTTACAGACCAAACATGAGAATATCATTATCAATTCATCAGTGTGGCTGGATGATCAATCCCCCTAGTGTGCTGATGATTTGTACTGAAAGTGTTCGGCCACCAGCCAGCAATTACGGGAGGAAATGCTGGAAGCTCAAGGGGTAGAATATTTACTTTCAAGGATGTGAAGTTTGTGGAGTGTGCAGATCAGAGAGGATAAATTTTCCAGTGTAACATCTGTGGGTGCTGACTAGAAACAGTCCTCGGGGCACTTAAAATTAATGTAAAGTGCATCAAATGTGTCAAAAGATTTCTCTGAAGTATGTACTACAATGGCTAAGCTGTTGGTTAACTGGGACCTCATTCAGCAATTACTGCCTTGTCAAGATATATACTGTCAGTGTTAGAAACTAGTAACTCAGCTGTGATGATTTTGTTACTGCAGTAAAAAAAAACTAACGACAGGTGAATTTTCAGTGGAGGTCTAATTTCTTGCTGTCACAAGATACTTCTGAAAGGGTACCTATTTATCAAACTCAGTCATCTATACTTCAAGGAAAGATCAGATCCCTGAGTTGTAGAATGAATGGTTTCAATAGGTGTCTTTGATTTATTTGTAAATTTGGTGTTTTAAACACCGCAACAAACAATAGACTTAGTAGCTTAGTAGCTACAACTTAGTAGCAGGTCAAAATAGTAAAAGTAAGTTGTTGTCATAATAAAACAAACAGACACTCTCATCTCAGTGTTCTTATTGATTTGCATCACACTGCTTGGTTTCACAGTAAACAAACTACCATATCCATCATCCTAACCCAACTCATACGCTTAACTGAATAGCAAACCTTGGGGTGTAAATTTATGGTATCAAGGTGAATGTTAAGAGCAACAAAATGTGGCTGTACAACAGTATGTTAAAGATCTATACTTGGGGGTGGGAGTTAGCAGAACTCTTCCTACATTTTTATTCTGCAATGTAATAACCATGTCATTTTCAATATGGGATACTGCTGTCATGGAATTCTACTAAATTCCTTCAAATTTACTGAGAGCTAAAAATTAAATGTGTGAGTCTACAGTAGTAACTTCATACACTAGAGCTTTAGCTGTAACTCAGCAGGGGAGGGGCAAAATTGATGAATCTGGCATGAAACATGCAGTTTTACTGAAGGACCACATGACAAGAGTTGTATGCACACAGTAATGGGGAGCTTATAATTTCAGGAAAATGTTGGCATGACTCAAGGCACTGTAACGAATTCACCAAGGGGAGTATACCAGCCCCCCAAAATAGGAGCAGAGTCAGTTGACAGTATTAAGCCTCACCCTAAAGATATACTGATCCTTATTTCTTTTATTTTTTTCCCAAATAATGGAAAAAAAAAAAAAATGTAACAAGCTACCATTGATAATTCAGGTCTTTAGAATCCAACACCCGCTGATTATGAAAATATTTTCCTCTTCATTCAATTTTTCACATTCACAGCATGGGGTAAGTAGTCTTGCGGCTAACAAGCTCCTTTTTCCCACCTCTTTTTATGGCCAGAAGGTACCAAATGGCTTTAAGAGGCATTACCAACCCCCTGCCATAGTGGAAAATGTGGGATGATGTAAAAGTACAGGATTATTTTATTATGAATTTGCAGACTAGAAATTGGCTAACAGTCTATTTCCTTCAATTCATCTGCTTATGTTGACGGTCAAGATATTTTGCGTATGAATGACTGACCCCTAAATCACTGTTTTTAGTAGCTTCTTTACTAATTCATAGGATAATGCATTTCTATAGATTAAGATTATAATATGGGATATTCAAGGCATCCATCAATTTCACAGTTCAATGATCACATCAGGTCATCAAGTGATTCTGAAAAAGTTTTGGTAATTAACATAGTATTTATGAATGCAACTGCAGAGTTGTTTATTTTTTACTGATGTAAAAGGAGAATTCCTTGGATAAGAGAGGAATATTCCGCTCAATAAAATATTCAGTTTTATTTTCTGAACTTAACCGCTCTGGTTAATGCTGTATGTCTGTGGTCAGTTCTCAGATCATTTTTTGAAATACATATATTTGTTTTGCATCACATACTCTCAGTGAAATTCTGCCCAGAAATAGTACAGAAGTGGGAAGTAATGCTGTCTAATACTATTCATTTGCAGGTAACATCCAATGAAAACGGGATGTCACTTTTATAAATAACTGAGCTGTTGTATTCATGTTTTGAACTTGTTGTTTACATCAAAGCAAAAGCACTCATCATTTGTAGTCCATCTCAGTGATGCTCGGACTAAAATCACAACTGCCTGCTTCCTGTCTGTGGCAAATATTGCAGTATAGCAATGCCACAACAACATGCCCCGTTATCTTTTCTTTCATGTCTATTTCTCTTTAATGACTCTCACCTCAATATGAGAGCTGAAACTGTATGTGATTAGTAGCATCCATGAGAAACATAATCAGGAACTATGTTATGGCTTGTATACATTGTCATACCAGTGCCGTTCACCCATCTCATAGCCACAGATCTCAAAAGAAATCCAAGCTTTAGATGAGACAACAGTGTCACCTGTGGGTGGCAAAGAAATCTGCAATTTACCTTGTCAAGCGCAGTCAAGCTGCTGGGTACCGTGCAAGTGAAAATGTATTTTTATATCCTTCATATTATGCTCTGGCACTCCCTTACCCGATTGTAGCATGTGTGAACATGTAAAATCCGTGCACTCGAAGCAGAGCTATTGCTGGTCCCAGCAAGATGCTGAGCAAGTAGACATGGCAGAATTCAAAAGAACAAGAAAGAAAGAAGATTTTGAATTATTCATTTTCCTATTGCACTCCTCATCACTGTAATTACGCAGCCATTGTTCTTTGACAGGGAGGAAACGTAAAATTGCAATTTAGTCAGTGAAATTATCATTTGTAGCGGTAATTGACACTAATAAAATGATTTTTCCTTCTTCCCCTGTGGATCATATGCTAATCAAAATGTGAAGTATCAAAGATGGCAGTAACAGGCGTGAGATAAGCAGCTAATGAAAGATAGGAAGCAAGTGGGACAGTAGTAGACATACTCCTGCTAATAAGTTTTCTGTTCATTAGAGCATGCAAACTGTATCCTCCTCCTGTCTTGTCTGTCTCCGCTGACTGACAACTTTGACAGCCTTTCCTGTCAACAGGAAACTTTTGACCGCATCCATATAAGTATGAATATTTCACAGCATCCTTAAGTAAGTTACAAACTTCCTTATAAATGGGTCAGAAGTGTACAATTGTTGGAGGGTGACATAAGCCCGTACTCAATTCTATGTTT